>NC_086190.1:11585000-12785000 GCF_023053635.1 Elgaria multicarinata webbii
GTTACCTAGGGAGGTCTTCAATGGGGAGCGGTATATAAACATTCTAAATATATAAATAATAAATAAAAGAGAATTTCAGCAGGTGTCATTTGTATATATGGAGAACCTGGTGAAATTCCCTCTTCATCACAACAGTTAAAGGTGCAGGAGCTATACTAGAGTGACCAGATTTAAAGGAGGGCAGGGCACCTGCAGCTTGAACTGTGGTGATGAAGAGGAAATTTCACCAGCTGATGCATGCATACAGATGACGCCTGCTGAAATTCCCTTTTCTATGCAACTGTTAAAGATACAGGAGCCCTGTCCTCCTTTTCATAGGGTCACTCTAGCAATGAAACTATTAACACACACGCCTCCCCCAGTAAGGAATAGCGGAAAACAATAGAGATTGAACACAACAACACACATACGTAACACAAATAGATTCTTCCATTTCTACTCAATAATTAAAAGCTGGGCCGGACCAAGACATTTTGCTGCCTGAGGCAAAAGACAAGACGGCGTACCTTCCTACTCCATGTACAAAAGCTGACAGGGCTGGCAAATAAGTCTGCCTTCAACACTGATGATGGGACAACCTTCTCTACTGAGCTTGAAAGCAGCAGGCTAACATAGGGGGGCATAGATTATCCCTCTTCCCTCCCCATCCCTCTTTCCTCATGTGTCATGTCTTTCTTTTTAGAATGTAAGCCTGAGGGCAGGGACTGTCTTCTTTACTGATCAATTGTAAGCTGCTCCGGGAGCCTTTTCGGCTGAGGTGCGGGATAAAAATACTCCAAATAAATAAATAATAGATTAGGCCGCAAACCACGCAGTTCTCTCCTTGAACACCTTGCTGCTGCCTCCTAGTATCTGCCGCCTGAGGCAACTGCCTCATCCTATGCTTTTAATCAGGGCCAGCCCTGATTAAAAGCATAGGAATCTTGCCAAGACCCACCATAGCCGGCCTTAGACAAAATGGGACTCAAGAAACATCTTTGGCATCCTCTTCCTCTGTTTGTTCAATGCTTGAATACCTGACGTTTGAGGGCGGAACGGGCACTCTTGTAAATTTTCCTGGGAACTAAAAAAAAAAGAAGTTAACGCAGCACTGGCTAGCCAGGTCAGCCCGCCGCCTTTACCAGTGAAGAAGAACGGTTTGTACTCTTTGTTCTAGCTTTGAGTGGATAGCCTGTGACAGGAGCACATGAACAGAGCTAACTTGGTTCACCCAATTTGCCCGCCCCTAAATCTAGCTTTGCTTATCGCAGTACAATTTCCCCAAACTCAGGAGCCAGGGCCCACATTTTAGCTGAAGTCTGGCCCTTATTTCCTTGGGTGTAAGCCCCATTGAACTCAATGGGACTTGTTTCTGAGTAGATGTGTATGGGATTGCTCATTTAATGTCAGCTAACAACATGAGACCCACATGGTGTGTGTTTTTCTTGTACGCCACATATGCGTACAAGGAAAGGTTACATCAACTGGGATTGTTTAGCTTGGGAAAAAGGAGACTAAGGGGAGACATGATAGAGGTGTACAAAATTATGCATGGTGTGGAGAATCATAGAATCATAGAATCATAGAATAGCAGAGTTGGAAGGGGCCTACAAGGCCATCGAGTCCAACCCCCTGCTCAGTGCAGGAATCCACCCTAAAGCATCCCTGACAGATGGCTGTCCAGCTGCCTCTAGTATGGGAGAGCCCACAACCTCCCTAGGTAACTGGTTCCATTGTCGTGCTGCTCTAACAGTCAGGAAGTTTTTCCCGATATCCAGCCGGAATCTGGCTTCCTGTAACTTGAGCCCGTTATTCCATGTCCTGCACTCTGGGAGGATCGAGAAGAGATCCTGGCCCTCCTCTGTGCGCCAACCTTTTAAGTATTTGAAGAGTGCTATCATGTCTCCCCTCCATCTTCTCTTCTTGTGGCTAAACATGCCCAGTTCTTTCAGTCTCTCTTCATAGGGTTTTGTTTCCAGACCCCTGATCATCCTGGTTGCCCTCCTCTGAAGACACGTGAATGTTCAGAGGAGAACATTCAGAAGAGAACATTCACATTCAGAATGATAGGGAGACATTTTTCTCCCTCTCTCAAAATACTAGAACAAAGTGATTGGTGGGAGATTCAGGACAAATAAAAGGAAGGACTTCTTCACACAGCGCAACAATCTTTGTCTAGGGAGGCTTCCAGATGAGTTTTTTTATCATGCAATTCCCCTGCCTCATTAACAGGATTTTTCCGAGGGGGGTTGGGAAGAAACAGGATAACCCTTCCATGTTTTCCCACCTCTTCTTTCTCCCTCTCTCAAAATACTAGAACCCCGGGGTCATCCCATGAAGCTGATTGGTGGGAGATCCAGGACAGATAAAAGGAAGGACTTCTTCACACAGCACAGAGTTAAGTTATGGAACTCACTGCCACAAGATGTAGTGATGGCCACCAATCTGGATGGCTTCAAAAGGGGGTTGGATAAATTCCTGGAGGCAAAGGCTATCAATGGCTACTAGCGCTGAGGTTGTGTGCTATCTTGAAGCAATAAGCCTGTGTGCACCAGTTGCTGGGGAACATGGGTGGGAGGGTGCTGTTGCACCATGTCCTGCTTGTTCATCCTTGGCCGATGGCTGGTGGCCACTGTGTGAACAGAGTGCTGGACTAGATGGACCCTTGGTCTGATCCAGCATCAGGGCAGTTCTTATGTTCTTATGTCCTTTTCTTTCTAGAGTTTTGATGCAAAGAAATCGAGAGTCCCTAAATAGATTTGATAATTGTACACTAGAACACACACACACACACACAGAGGCTGAGAGTTCAATCCTATGCAGGTTTAGACAGAAGAAAGTCCTGCAACTCCCAGCATTACCCAGCCAGCATTTTCTATCTAAACTTACATGGGATTGCATCAGAAAAATCATTGAAACCAGATTTAGTGAACAGAAAGATACAAGGAGCACTTCATAAAAGATCATAGAATAGCAGAGTTGGAAGGGGCCTACAAGGCCATCGAGTCCAACCCCCTGCTAAATGAACTATATCTACCACTCAGCCAGTCCACGGTAGAGGATGAAAGATGATTAAATCCAGAATCTAAAATCACCGACTGGTACCATTCACATCAGGACAGGATGCTACTATGCAAAAGAAACGCTCACAATAGAAACGATAACGTAGTAAAATACAGTAAAAAGAATGGCCATGAATAAATATAGAGCTTGGTCTTTTGCAAAGGACTATTGAAAAATACCATGTATGTATGAAGGATCAGAGAAGAGATATCTATTTCCCAACTTTATCAAAGCTTCCTGGAACTGGGGTTAGGGGTTCCCTATACTTCCATTGGGCAGCTCTTGGAATTTCACAGTCATTAATCGAAGCACACTAAGATCTCGTATCGGTTAAAAGGCACAGGGAGATCAGTGCATTTGGTCACTCTCTCTGCATCCTCTCGAAAGCAAAAATGCCACCATCACCCCACAAAAATGGTGGTGGAGATGTTCTAAAGCAGTACTTGATGGCTAGTGTTCAATTTCATCAGGGGTGGAGTGGGGGAGAGAAAAGGGCTACTCCTTTCCAATATGGCGGTTCATAGAACCATAGAATAGTGGAGTTTTAAGGGGACTATGAGGCCATCAAGTCCAACCCCCTGCTCAGTGCAGCAATCTACCTTAAAGCATCCCTGACAGATGGCTGTCCAGCTGCCTCTTGAATGCCTCTAGTGTGGGAGAGCCCACAACTTCCCTAGGTCATTGGTTCCATTGTCGTACTGCTCAAACAGTCAGGAGGTTTTTCCTGATAGGTTTCTGTAACTTGAGTCCATGATTCTGTGTCCTGCACTCTGGGATGATGGAGAAGAGATCCTGGCCCTCCTCTGTGTGACAACCTTTCAAGGACTTGAAGAGTGCTCTCATGTCTCTCCTCAGTCTTTTCTTCTCAAAACTAAACATGCCCAGTTCTTTTGCTCAAGTTTGACCTGTTTTTGAAAACCTGTTTAAGACTATGCAGGGCCAAAAAAATGTTTTGCTGCCTGAGAGGAAGGACAAGGTGACGTCCCCTCCCATTCCGTGTAAAAAAGTCAATATGACTGGTGGAATCTTTCTTCAACGCTGATGATGGGGCAACATCTACCACCACACCTGAAGGTAGCAGGCCAGCTTAGGGAGGGGGGGCAGGAGAGGCTGCATCGCACACAGTTTTCTCCTGCAACATCTTGCTGCTGCCTCTCAGTATTTGCTGCCTGAGACAACCGCTTCACCTTACCTCCTACTAGGGACAGCCCTGAGACTGTGCATTCAAAGTAAGTTGAATTTGTAGCCTTTTGCTGACTTGGTCCCTCAAGACTCTTCCTCTCCCCCACTGATGTGCCAAGGAACATCCCTAAATTAATAACACCCCCCCGAACAACAATCTTCTATGCTGTCTCCAGAGCAATGGAAGATGCTCTGACAGCCCTCCCCCACCCCAATTATCAATGCATAATCAGATTGCTTTCTGGCTCTAGAACTTCATACAGGGTTTAGGAAAGGTGCAGTGGCTGTTGCCTAGTTAACAGCTTCCGACGTAATGCAGCCAGCAGTTGGAGACAAGAGGAATGCATGCATAGTGTGCATATGTATGAGTATAATACCTGCATACACACAGGAGACAAAACTGGTATGTTCTTCTTTCTCTGGAGGTATTTAAAGAGAAGCTGGGTGGCCCTTTGATGTGGATGCTGTAGCTTCAAGAGTCCTACATTGAATAGGGGGTTGGACTAAATGACCTCCAAAGTCCCTATACTATGTTTCTATTTTGTTCAAACAGGCAGTGGATGCTGGTGACTCTGATGCCAGTGGGGTGATGAATCTGCTCCGGGTTTCAGTCAGAATCCTAAAGGAGCTATGCAATGATACCTCCTTTAGATAACTCCTTGGTTATTTCCTTTAGAATTCTGATTTGTTCTGACTGAAACCCGGAGCGGATTCGCCACCCAACTGGCATCAGAGCCACCAGCCTCCACTGCAAACTGCCTTTCAGATCTTTCATAGAATCATAGAATAGCAGAGTTGGAATGGGCCTACAAGGCCATCGAGTCCAACCCCCTGCTCAATGCAGGAATCTATCCTAAAGCATCCCTGACAGATGGTTGTCCGGCTGCCTCTTGAAGGCCTCTAGTGTGGGAGAGCCCACCACCTCCCTAGGTAACTGGTCCCATTGTCGTACTGCTCTAACAGCCAGGAAGTTTTTCCTGATGTCCAGGAAGGAATCGGGCTTCCTTTAACTTGAGCCCATTATTCCGTGTCCTGCACTCTGGGAGGATCGAGAAGAGATCCTGGCCCTCCTCTGTGTGACAACCTTTTAAGTATTTGAAGAGTGCTATCATGTCTCCCCTCAATCTTCTCTTCTCCAGGCTAAACATACCCGGTTCTTTCAGTCTCTCTTCATAGGGCTTTGTTTCCAGGTTTGTTTTTTACCTTTTTTTCCATAACTTACAGTACAGATAAAGTTCAGGTCATCAGGCATGCAAATTGATTATCACGTATACACCGTCTGTTATAAAATAAAAATTAAAAAATACATTGTCTGTTTAAACAACATTGCATATCGCTGGAGCTGCAAAATATGGGCCATGTATAATGTAATGAACGGCCCAAATGGAATTAGTTAAGGAAAGGAGGCTGCTGTTCTGTTTAAATTGGAAAACCAAACCGAAAAAGAGGAGGTGCCTTTAATATTTATGGGCTATTATTAGATTGTCATTAGGAGAGGAAGCCCAACTCTCCTGAAATAATACCTTGTTCCATCCGAAAGCCCCGATCCTGTACAGGTTTATTCAGAAGCCCACCAAGTTTGATGGAGATTGACTCCGAGGAAAATGTAGTGTTGGATGGCACCTTTTTGAGAAGGAGGAGAAAAATCCATCCATGTTTGGCGTTTGTACACCCTGATGCCCCGGGGGAAGCTCGGGGTGGAGGTGGGGGGTTGTCTACAAAAGAAAATTTTGGAACAAAAAAGACTTTATGATCCATAAAGTTTATATGTGTGTTTCTGGGAAGAGACTCTCTTGAATAGCAAATAGGTTATCTCTTAATGTTCCTCTTCTCTAGGAGGAATTTCTCTTTCTCTCCTCTCCTTTGTTTCCTGATCAACATAACCTTAATTCGCTGCCCTTGGGAAGACTGGGGGATCATATAACAGAGGAAAGACTGTATCCCTTACAGGGTGAAAGCCAAAAGCCTACAAATCTGGAGCTGGAAATCCCAAATTCAAATTTAAGTTTGACCAAGGAAAACTCATCGCTGGGATGGGGACGAGCTGAGCAAAGGGAGAGTTTGACTCTCTTGCCAGGATGCAAAGCCGTATGTAAAGGAGGGCAGGGCTCCTGCAGCTTGAACTGTTGTGATGAAGAGGGGATTTCATCAGGTGCTGCATGCATACAAATGACCCCTGCTGAAATTCCCTTTTCTATGCAGCTGTTAAAGATACAGAAGCCCAGTCCTCCTTTTCATATGGTCACCCTAGCTCTGACCCCAAATCTATTTCCCAGGGTGCTGGTTCTATTCCACAGAGCCCTGAGTGCCTATTGGTACAAATTGAAGTGTCACCCCACCCCTCAACATAATAGCCATTCAGGGGCAAAAACCCCAACAACTTTCTCTTCCCTGGTGTCTAAGCTCGGTGTGTTTGTGAAAAAAAACTTTTTGCCCCCATTGGTTTGGTATGATCTGAAGCAGGGTTTAAATTAATTTTTTTTTTAAAAAAAATGAGATTATTTGGATGAGAAATAAATTGGCTGGTTTTGCCTCCGGTGATGTATAAACAACAGAAATAGAAATAAATCCTAGTAATTCGCAGCATGTGTGGATCTGCGTCTTCTGGGCCTGGGCCCCGATTCGTTTAAAGGCCGAGCAACACTCCAACTTGCCAGGAAGTCAAATCCTTTCCTCTAAGCTCACACGCGGGCGTCTGTCTGTATATATGAAAGACCGAGGCACAGACGCAAAGAGCAGTTTACACATGCTCAGAGGCACCCTGGTATAGGAAGATTCTCTGGCCCTTTCTGCACGGAAGGATTATCCCAGGAAAATGGAGGGATCGTTTCTGACTGCTCCCGGGGTCCCCTGTGTGTCATTTGGACGTACGGGGATGATCCCGGGACAATCCCGTGGGGGGAGGGGGGGAAGGAAGGTGTAGAAACGGCCTCTAACACTGGAAGGAAGGAAGGAAGATAGATAGATAGATTCTGGAGCTGAAGAAATTAAATGTGCTGCCTGTACGGAAAGCCAAGACAGCCTACTTCCGAGTAACCGTGGCCAGGATCGCGCTGGAAGCCGTGCAGCCCCGATCCTGTGCCACGTTTCCCGGGGATCAAGACACCCCCCCCCCACGCACACACCTTCTGCTCAATGCGCCTTACTCGCGAGTAACAGCACCCGCTCCCACGGAGAGAAGTTTCATTGTCTTTTCCCAGCCTGGATCCCAGCCCCTTTACCGGTCGTGGCAGAAGCCCAGGACAACCAGCTTCCTAAAACGGGAAGAAGGTCGCAGCCCCAAAGCGCCCCCCCTCCTCCCCCTCCCCAACCCCGCTTCTTACCTGGTACAGGTGTGCTGTTGGGTGCAGAGCAGCAGCAGGGACGGCAAAATCCACGGGAAGAATTCCATCTTCAGCAATTACCAAAAAAAAAAAAAAAAAAGTCCCCAGCGCCGTTCAGACGAGGACGAGCTGCCAGATCCTAATCCGGGGGTAAATCCGGAGCGGGGGATGGTGAAGCGTTGCCATGCCCAAGGATGTCTCTTTCTGTCGTTCGCCTCCGGCTGCGGTAAGAAGTTCAGGGAGATCCCTGGTCGAACGGCGTGGCTCAGCAGCAATCCGGATCCCAAAAGCTGGGACCAAATCGGGGTACGGAGCGAGGGAGATCTACTCCGGGGCAATTCTCCTCCGCCTTACCTCTCCTTCCTCCGCGTCCCCTCCACGGCCCAAGGCGCCAGGCATCCCCCCACCCCACAAATGTGCCCCCCCACTCCACCCTTTGGCCAGCTTACTCCGAGAAAGCCAGGCCCCTTCTTTAAATAAATAATAAGAATAATAAAAAAATACCAAGCGGATCCCTTCAAAGCCGGAGGACGAAAATAAACCCGCTCTGAAAATTACAGATTTTGAGCGTTACCAAAGAGCGCAGCAGCTGGAGGAGGCGGGCGACGAAGCGCGTTTACACGTGTTCCGTTTAGAGGCGAGATTTAAAAAGAGCGAGCGAGAGGTGGGGGAGGCAGCCGAGGCCCGGGTTGGATTAGGAGGGGGAAGGAGAGATGGCAGATCTTGGGAGGGAAAAGACAAGCTGTCAATTTCAGGCGCGGTGGGTGGGTGAAAGAAGCCGTGCTTTCCCCCCACCTCCGCTCCACACACCACGCTCCCTTCAGATGCAACTCCGAAGGCGAGAGAGAGGGGGTGGGGGAAGGAGGAGAGGCAGGATCAGGGGGGAGGAGGCAGTAAGCCTATATACATCAGTTGCTGGGGAACATGGGTGGGAGGGTGATGTTGCACCCGTGTCCTGCTTGTGGGTCCCTGGCTGACAGCTGGTTGGCCACTGTGTGGACAGAGTGATGGACTAGATCAGTGGTTCCCAAAGTGGGCGGTATTGCTCCCTTGGGGGCGTTGGGATTGCATAGGGGGGCGTTAAGAAGCAAGGAAGCGGCAGGGGGGCGCTCGAGGTGTTCTTTTCCGAGAAGCGCCTCTCCAGAAGGTCTTAAAACCCAGGGATACTTTTATGGGAGAAGGTAGTTTGGTCCTAAGCCATGTAGGGGAAGAATATTAATACTATTTAAGAAGAGTCCTTTTAACGGTGAATTGAAATATTTCAAAAGCACCAAAACACTAATGAAGAGACATACCCTGCTTGGTGTGCCCCGCCATGCCGGCTGCAAAACAGAGGTGTTCGCTCTCTTTTCCCTCCATCCCTCGACAAGCCTGCGGCGGTGCTTTGGAATAAATATTCCATTAATTGTTACTGTTTTGAATTTTATTGTTATTATCTTCCTTAGTGGGTCGTTGAAAACCGCTACTCTGAATAATGATTTTTATAGTGTAGAGTAGGGGGCGCTGGGCATGAGTTTGTGGAACCAAGGGGGCGGTGACCTGAAAAAGTTTGGGAACCACTGGACTAGATGGACCCTCAGTCTGATCCAGCATCAGGGCTCTTCTTATGAAGATGATACTCCACTTTCTGCCAGATCCCAGGATGGCACAAATTTTTCAGTGGTGCCCTCGGGGCTTTGGGGCAGAAGCGCAGGGCCAGCCCACGCAGCAGAATGAACAGGGTTGGGGGCTCCCCAAGGGGGCAGGGGCTGGCTTACCTGATTTTGAAGTCGCTCCGGCTTTCAGTCTGAGCTCTAAAGGAGCTCTCCAAGGTATTTTTTGTGAACCGCCCAGAGAGCTTCAGCTATTGAGCGGAATAAATAAATAAATAAATAAATACAACATCACAGCCACCAGCCTTCACTGATTTCTTCATCAACGAAGAACCCAGTGGAGGCTGGTGGCTGCGATGTCGTAAGTACCTTGGAGAGCGACTTTAGAGCTCAGACTGGAAGCCGGAGCGGATTCAACACCCCACTGACATTGGAGCCACCACCCTCCACTGGAAAAAAAATGTCCATATAAAGACCTCCCGTTATAAAACCACAAGCCCAAAGTCTAAAAGTTCCTCCTTACACCACGGAAATACTCAGGCTGCTCCCTTGCTTAAACTAACCGTGTTCCTTTCCCATAGAAAAGTACAGTCCTAAATGTGTCTACTCCAGTTCAAATGATGGGCTTACTCCCTGGTAAATATAACTGCAGGCTAAGGTTTTCAAGCCTATAGACCCAGGGTTGGGGGATCAGTTTTAATACGGAGCTCAATGGGACTGACTTCTCAGTCAATGTGCATGGGGATTGGGTGGGATAAATCCTAAGCATACTTACTTGGAAGTAACTCTCATTGAAACTAGCTTACCTTGGAGTGAGGTTTCAGGGGTGGCTGGCAGATTAACGGTGGAGTCCCCAATTTGCATGCAGAAGGTGCAAAGTTAAGAACATACTAACAGGGACTGGCCGACGAGACCACATCACGCCAGTCCTTTTCCAGCTTCATTGGCTGCCAGTCCAGGTCTGGGCCTGATTCAAAGTGCTGGTATTAACATTTAAAGCCCTAAACGTCTTGGGCCAGGCTATCTGAAGGAACGCCTCCTCCCATATGTACGTGCCCGGACCCTAAGGTCATCCTCAGGGGTCCTTCTCCATGAGCCCCTGCCAAAGGAAGTGAGGCAGGTGACTACCAGGAGTAGGGCCTTCTCTACTGTGGCACCGCGACTGTGGAATGAGCTCTCTAGAGAGGTTCGCCTACGTTACACTCTTTATCTAAAGGATAATCTCATATGTACGTGCCCGGACCCTAAGGTCATCCTCAGGGGCCCTTCTCCGTGAGCCCCTGCCAAAGGAAGTGAGGCAGGTGGCTACCAGGAGCAGGGCCTTCTCTGCTGTGGCACCCTGACTGTGGAATGAGCTCCCTAAGGAGTTTCGCTTGGCACCTACATTATATGCTTTTAAACGCCAGGTGAAGGCCTTTTTATTCTCCCAGCATTTTAACAGTCTATAAATCAATTTTAACTTGGTGTTTTAAATTAGTAATTTTGCATTGCTGCTGTTTTTATCTGGTTGGGCTTTTATACTGTATTTTATATTATGGTTTTATACTGTTGTTTTATACTTTGAATGTTTTTAATTTTTGTGAACCGCCCAGAGAGCTCCGGCTATTGGGCGGTATAGAAAAATAAATAAATAAATAAATAAGCAATAATCCGTGTTAAACCTTGTACTGATGTAAGCCTCGAACAAGTTTAAAGCTTCTAGGGGGAGGCTGAGAACGCAACCCTCCAATCTCACTCCCTTAACGATGGTTAAGGAACTGGGAGCATTCCATGAACAACCTCATGTAACACTGGCCCCGTTCAGACAACACGCTAAACCATGCTGCTTAACCACAAAATGGTTAATGCATTCTGTTAACCATTTTGTGGTTAAGCAGCATGGTTTAGCGTGTTGTTTGAACGGGGCCAATGAGAACCTTACTCAGTGTTAAATGAGGGTGATTTAAGGAGTCTTTATTCCTGTATAAGCAGAGTATCTGTCGCCAAAAGAATCCAAAAACAGGATCGTACAGAGACCCATAACCAGGACATGAGTGCAACAGCACTCTCCCACCCATGTTCCCCATCAACTGGTGTCCACAGAGCGTCATCAGATGGGGGGAATCACATATCCTTAGTGTTGCTTTCCTCCCACTTCTGTCCTCCAATATTTTGTCTTTCTTCACACAGGGGAAGAAAGAGGAAGGAAAGCAACAGTAAGGAAATGTGATTCCCCCCATCTGATGTGGCCCATTCAGTGGCTGTTTTTATCGCGCCGCTTTTCCTGCACACAGCAGGAAATGGTGGCACATTCCGTTTTAAAAAAAAAAAGGTTTAAAGGGGTCTATTTTGTGACGAGAAACTCCATCAGATGAGCGTTTTATTCCCTTCTTTTTATTCAGTCAACAGACCAATAAAACATATGAAAACATTTAAAATACATGGAATTAAAACAGAGTATGATTGCATGAAGCCTCCTTAAAGTTCTGTACTAGAAGCAAAAGGAAGTCCTGCTCCTCATTCCCTGCAAGGGGAAAGGGGAAAGTTGGCTGTGCACTTGGCTGGCGTTTGCAGAAGCTCCTGCAGGCTTTGGCCAATCAATTTCAATTCCTTTTATTACAGACCAACAGACCAATAAAACATATAAAAACACATAATAAATATTTAAAATACATGAAATTCAAACGGAGTATGAATACATGAGCCTCCTTAAAGTTCTGTGCTAGAAGCAAAGGAAAATCCTGCCACCATAACTGATCTGGTAAGGATTGCGTGATTAAGAAATTTAGCAACTTGTTCAGTGGTATGCTTATCCTGACCCTGTAAAAGGGCCGACATAAGGGTCACGGACGATCGTCCAGGTAATCGTTTCGTGAAAGGATGGATAAGGGCTTTTCGTGCCTCCTGATAGACGCTGCAGTTGAATAGTACATGGGAGATAGATTCCACCTCCTCGTTGTTACAGGGGCAGCATCTATCTGATAGTGGGACTTTCCCAAATCTGTTTTATTGCACACTCGCTATTGGGCACTCGCGGATATTCGTGGGTCCCTCTCACGACATTGTTTGCCTCCCACGCACCTCCTGCCCTTCTTCACGCCACAAAAAAACCCACCCCAGTAAGCTATACTTACTGGAAGCTATACTTCTATTAACGCAGCCCCAATGGCTCATATTCAGCTTGCGATCTACAACAATTCCAAGAGCCTTCTCGTTTGTAGTATTGCTGAGCCAAGTATCCCCCATCTAGAGTCCAAAACATCTGGAGGGCACCAGGTTGGGAAAGGTAGTTTTAAGTTCTACTTTAATTGAAATGAAACTCAGTTGTGAGTCATAGAATCATAGAATCGCAGAGTTGGAAGGGGCCTACAAGGCCATCGAGTCCAACCCCCTGCTCAAGGCAGGAATCCACCCTAAAGCATCCCTGACAGATGGCTGATTAGGGAATAGTCGGGCGGGGAGGGAGCGCCCATGCCTTCATCATGAAAATAGAATTATCCAACAGGACAGGTTTGTGTGTGTGCATGTTTTCACTCCCGAAACTGGGGTGGAAAGATTTTCAAAGTACAACTCGCAAAGCAGACAGTGCAATTACTTCTTTTGGGGGGTTTATTTTTCCGAGGAAATGAAAGGACAGGCAGGGAGAGAAAGACACAGGGGAGAAAGTTGCTTCTTCTGCCTGCTTTTCCCTTTATGCTTATTTTTAGAGGGGTTTTTAGTACTGGTGTGTGTGTTTAAAAAATAGATGCTAAGAAAAAAGGGAGCAAGATGACAAACCCTGCAGAAATCTTGAGTTGGATAATCTCTGGAAATGCTCCGTCTCAGCGATGTAAATCTGTCCTTTAATCCAGGGAAAGATATGTTAACCCGCCCAGGGCAATCCAGTCCCTGCAAAAGCCAACGCAACGCAACCAGCTATGTGAATTCTTAATGGAAATGCCAGGCTCTTTGACACAGCCACTTAGTTTCCAGAGCTGTCACTCGGTTAAAGAAATCTCTGCCGATGAATCATGCAACTTTCCCCATTGATTAATTAATATGTATTGGAATGACTTGCATTAATATTCATTGAAGTAACTTGCAATAATGTTCCTTTTATTGAAATTAAACGTGCGCTTTGAAGCAAAGTTTTCTGAGATGATGCATGTATACTTCTCAAACGCACAGCAGGTACCGTTTTAGCAAGAGTGGAGTTGTTGGCCAAAGCATACGAACATAAGCCCTGCTGGATGAGACTGCGGGTCCATTTAGAGATTTATCACACCAGGGTTATACTGTGCAATCACTGCAAATTGCATGCAAAGGACTCTGAAGTTTTCCAGTTTATAATCTGCTTTGACCGTGAAATGCTCCCATGCATCCTGCTTTCATTGTGCTATAAAGCCAAAAGACCCGCCCTATTTCGGTACTACTTTTGGAGCAAATCATTTGTTGTTTTCCGAGCAGCCACTGGGGGCGCAGGAGCGGGATTTGATACCTTTAAGCTTCAAATTAAACAAATGCTTATGTCTGTGTAAGTTTTAAAGCTAAAGACATCAAAACTGGCAAAGTAATAGATATGAAGGAGAACTTTAAGCATACCAAATTTGAATCGGATTGGGTCATCCGTTGATTTTTTAATGTTTTTTTTTACATTTCTCCCCTTAAACCCTTTACCTGGTCTGCAAAGGATCTTAGGAACGCTGCTGCCCGGGGTGTGATTTAGCTAGCGACATCAACAACAACGACAGCTTAGTGCTGTAGGGGATAATTCGAGGGAAACAGGTACGTGGGATGAAAGACTTAGGGCCTTCCTAGACGAGGGTTTAGCCTGGTGCGAGGCCTGGGCTCCCTGCTGTGTGTGCAGGGAGTGATGCACAGGGGATCCCGGGGTCAGGCTGGGCTAAACCCTCCCTTGACCCAGGATAACAGGATCCGCTTGTGGCCTGGTTTTTCTAGCTAGTTCCGTGGCTTTTCCTGGCTGCTCACTTACTCAGGGGGTGAGCGAGTGGACGGACGGACGGGCGAGCGAGGGGGCGAGCAGGGGGCAAGCGGACGGACGGGCGAGCAAAGGGGTGAGCAGACGAGCGAGCAAGGGGGCGAGCGGGGGCATCATACATTGTGGGGGGGGAATTGGGGGCAGGGGAGAGCGGGAAACCCTTTTTTTAAAAAACAAAGACTTACCTTATCGTTGGTGCGCTCCTGTGCACATGGCCCCTTTAAGTTTTATTAAAAATGGAGGACGCGACGGGGCTTTCCCTTACCCCGTCGCGTCTCACGTGTAGAAAAGGGCGACGGCCCGAGCAAGCTGCAGCGCAGCCTCGCTCCTTCTCCTCTCCGGATTAACAGGTCGCTCTAGCAAGGCCCTTAGTCCAGCATTCTGTTCACACAGCGGCCAGCCAGTTGTCGACCCACAAGCAGGACAGGAGTGCAACAGCACCCTCCTGCCCATGTTCCCCTGCAACTGCTGGGCTTCCTGTCACAAGCTGCACGTCCTTTGTGAAGGGGAAATGACTCCTCAGAAAGTGCACGCTATTGACAATTCTTACATAGATTAAAAATAATGTGCACACACACACACCCCGAATTGCTGGCTGGGGGATGCTGGGATTTGTAGGACTTTGGGGCGGGGGGCGGGTCTAAACATGCATAGGATAGCCATACTTAATCAGAGAAACCACCTGTTTCAGGGCCTCACGAGTTTGGAACGCTCTGTACTCAGGAGAAACATATGACTTCCTCAGCACTGATTTTAAGAACACTCTGAAGTTTTTTATTCCAGTCCTCGGTTGGTTTACTGGCCATGCATGAAAAAACCCTTTTAGCAGCTGCTGGGTTTTAACTCATGGGGCTTCTCTAAGCGAGCATTTTATTGCACGCTCGTGATTGGCCGCTCGTGGAAGTTTGCGGGTCCGTTCCACGATGTCACCAATGACCAGGATGTATCCCCTGGAAATCCCACTATGAAAAGAACCACTTTTAATGTGGTAATATTCTGAAAAAGGAGGCTCTTCTGACACTAGATGGCACTGCCTCGATTGAAGTGAATGGAGAGGAAGTATGAACCGCTTCGGCCCAATCTGGACCCCCCCTGATCCGCTCCGGAACTGGGCTTCGGAGGTCCATATCGGCCCGCTCCGCTTCGGATCCGTGGATCCGTAACGGAGCGGAGCACACCCCAAAAACATAACATGTAATTTGGCCCTTAATATTGATAGCACGGCACCTTTAAGAGTTACATTGCACTGGGGAAAATGTACTCAGTCTAATATTGATAGCATGGCACCATGAAGAGATACATCGCACTGGGGGAAATGTACTCAGTCTTTTTCTGGTTAGGAGAAAACTTTCTCCATGGGGTTGAGGATTTTTGAGATAGTTCTTGATGGGGGGTGGGCATGTTTCCACCACCACCACTGTTTTTAATTTTTAAAGATGCACCTGCATGGTTTCAGGTTTCCCTAATGGATCACTTTCAAAGAATGACAGGTGACTTCATTGCTATCTGTCAACCCCGGCACAGCTAATGGGCTCCTACAATTTGCAGAGGCAATAAATAAGTAAAACCACTACAACCCACACCATGCACTGCATTGATAATTAGTTTCACTTGCTCCCACGAACTCCACATGCACACCTAAGGAAAAACAACAACTGCTGTGTGACAGCATCTCCAAATGTCTCTGAATGTATAATTGCACACTTGTTCCTATTTTTACAAGCAGAGCTGGAGATATCAGTAACAATACTATCTCAGCAAGGGACATTGATCCCTTTTGGGGTAAGCTTTGGCTATTGGGCGATACAGAAATGTAATATCAATCAATCAATCAATCAATCACCTTGACCAGGGATTCCCTCCAGTTTAACACCAGGGGATCATGACCAAATGAGCAATTGTTGCATATGACGCTCCTTTTAATAGCAAACTCAGACGTGGTTTTTATTGGCATTCTGTTTTTAATAATTTTAACACGACGTTTTAAGCTTTTTATCTTTTTACTATTGTGCTTCTTATTGTTCGCCGCGCCAGAATCTGTTAGATATGGAGCAGTGTACAAATATGGTAAATAGAATAAATAAATATTTAGATAGAAAGAAGTCCTGCAATTCTCATCATTTGTCACCTAGCTGTCTGGCTGGGAATGCTGGAAGTTGTAGGACTCCTGGGAGTTGTAGGAATCCATTCCTGGACGAGGAGGCTCTCAATGGCTACTAGCCCTGATGGCTATCTGCCAGCTCCAATAGCAGAGGCAGTGAGCTTATGTACACCAGCTGCTGGGGAACATGGGTGGGAGGGTGCTATTGCACCATGTCCTGCTTTATTGGCCCCTGGTTGAAAGCTGGCTGGCCACTGTGTGAACAGAATGCTGGATTAGATGGACCCTCGGTCTGATCCAGTATGGCTCTTATGTTCTTATACCCTTAGAGGTCTATATTCTGGGTAGGGTATTGGGCTACCACTCCCAGCATTCCTAGTGGCCACTAAGGCCACATAACCACTGGCTGCATAATACGTGGGGAGAGCACATAACCATATCTGTAAGACAGAGAACAACTTTGGCCCAATTCGTAGGGTTGTTGTGAGGACGATCAGGGCTGGTGCTACCATAGAGGCCACTCAGGCGGCCGCCTAGAGCGCCAAGCTAAGAGGAGCGCCGGGTACAGTGCAGCACTCATGTGTGTTGGCTGTGAGCCAGGCTGGGTTGAGGATTCAGCTGGGCCTGGGCGGGTGAGATGGCGCCCCGGGCCCACCCAGCCGAAGTGAAGCCAGGGACGCTGGGGTGGGGGTGGGGCAGCTCCACCTTCGGACTTCCAGAACGCGCCCGGAAGAGAGAGAGAGAGAGAGAGAGAGAATGTATGGGTGAATGGGGTGCATGGGGTCTTTGAGTGAATGCATGTGTTCATGCGTGAGTTTGTTTGGAGTGAGTGATGCTGAGTGTGTGTGTGTGTGCGCATGTGTGAGATGGGGAGGGGATGATTTGGAGGTGATATTCCTATTAAATAATGCATTTTAGAGCCATAGACGTTCCTTTCCAATTTGTTTGCTATAATTGGCATGACGTATTTCTTGCACTTTAAAATAAATTTAGCAGTTTCAAGTTTTGTGCTTCTTGTTTTTCCAGGAAACATATGTTCTTAAAAATCAAAGTTGGCATTTTGGGGTGGGGTGAAAGTAGCTCACCTTGCCTAGGGCGCAAAGTAGTCTGGCCCTGAGGACGATGAAGGCAGCAAGCGGGTTACAAAAAAAAGTGCCACGGGACAGATACCTTGGAAACAATTACAATACAATATAAACGGGCGAGTCTTCTTGGGTATGTGATATATACAGTGCTGCTGTTTACAGATATAGGTTCCCTCTTCCTTTCAGCGTTTCCAAGGTGACAGCTCCTCAAATAAGCTAAAAATGTCCATCCCCGGCAAAACGAGTGGGGAAGAGGGTTTACAATCAAGAACTATGTCATCCTTTTTGTCCCCAGGGTGGGTAATAATAAAAGGAACAAACTTTTTTTCTTTCTTTTTGGCCATACATTCTGTAGCATAGCCAACACTTTCTGAAATGTCTCTTTCGAAGTAGATTTGGGCACGCTACAAAGACTCACGAGACCCAGAGCAAAAGAGAATCTGGAGGACAAGAGAGGAAACCAGGGTCTTAAATAAAAAAAGATTGAAGTGATTAAAACAAAATAAAACACCACTTATAGTAGTTAGCATCTTACAACAGAAATAGATAATAGAATCATAGAATAGCAGAGTTGGAAGGGGCCTACAAGGCCATCGAGTCCAACCCCCTGCTCAATGCAGGAATCCACCCTAAAGCATCCCTGACAGAGGGTTGTCCAGCTGCCTCTTGAAGGCCTCTAGTGTGGGAGAGCCCACCACCTCCCTAGGTCACTGATTCCATTGTCGTACTGCTCTAACAGTCAGGAAGTTTTTCCTGATGTCCAGCTGGAATCTGGCTTCCTTTAACTTGAGCCTGTTATTCCGTGTCCTGCACTCTGGGAGGATCGAGAAGAGATCCTGGCCCTCCTCTGTGTGACAACCTTTTAAGTATTTGAAGAGTGCTCTCATGTCTCCCCTCAGTCTTCTCTTCTCCAGGCTAAACATGCCCAGTTCTTTCAGTCTCTCTTCATAGGGCTTTGTTTCCAGACCCCTGATCATCCTGGTTGCCCTCCTCTGAACAAGATGAAGTATAGCATTAATGCTTATGATTACCTTGTGGTTCCAGACCCCCATCTATACGACAACGGGATTGCTCCTCGTTAAATATAAACCTGAATTTTTGTTGATTCGAATGTAGGTAAAGAGCGTCGCATTGCAGCAGCAACAGCGATTTATTTCCTGAATTTTTTTATAGTGCAGTTATAAATGCACACATGTGCACATACGATGCTACGGAGTAGAGACAATGGAAGCTATAAATTTTATATGTGGAGCTCTGCAGATTCATATAACAAATTGGGAGCGGGGAGGGGAAGGAACGAGGCAGCAGAATTGGACAAGTCAAACTATAACAGCACGAAGGAACGAGGCAGCCAATAGGTTGGCTTACAATCTAAAATCATTGTAACAGACAGGGGAGGAAAACCAATAGGGGTAGGGAGGGGACATTAAAACTATAGACTAGTATGACCACGCTATGGTTAAAAAGCTTTTGAGAAAAGAAATGTTTTCAAGTGAGATTTAAAAACAGAAATTGACGTCGTGGTGCGCAAATGCACTGGAAGAGAATTCCAGGCATAGGGGGCAGCGAGCGAGAACGGGCGAAGACGAGCGAGAGATGTGGAAACTCTTGGGCAGGTAAGAGACATGGTGTTATTGGAGCGGAGGGCACGAGCAGGGCGATGAAGTGGAATAAGGGACGAAAGGTGGGGAGGAGCCAGATCATGACAGGCTTTAAAAGTAAGAAGAAGAAGAAGAAGAAGAAGAAGAAGAAGAAGAAGAAGAAGAAGAAGCAGCAGCAGCAGCTTGTATTGGATTCTATAACAGATAGGAAGCCAGTGGAGGGATTTTAAAAGTGGAGTGACATGATCAAAACGACGAGCCAAGAAAATAATCCTCGCCGCCGAATGATGAATGGAGACCAGTGGAGACAAATGAGAAGAAGGAAGACCGGTCAACAAAAGATTACAATAATCCAGGCGAGAAATAACCAAAGCATGAACAAGGGTCTCGGCGGAAGAGACCGATAGAAACGGTTGAATTCTAGTGATGTTGTACAAGAAGAAACGACAAGACGTAGCTACAGCCTCGATATGTGACGAAAAGGAAAGTGAAGAATTAAAAAGAAAACCAAGGCTACGAGCTTCCTCAACAGGATGGAGCGTAACGTTATTAATGGTGATAGAGAAGGAAGGAGAAGGAAGAGATTTAGGAGGAAAAACTAGCAATTCTGTTGTTGCCATGTTCAGTTTCAGTCGGCGCTGCAGCATCCAGGCAGAAACATCTGCGAGACAGGCCGAGATACGACCCTGAACATCAGAGGACAAATCTGGGCATGAAAGATATAGTTGAGTATCGTCGGCATATAAATGGTATTGAAGGCCATGGGAACGAATAAGATTACCCAAGGATAATCCAATTACATTGTCTTACCCTCAAAGCTCTGCCCAATCACATTGTCTTACCCTCAAAGCTCTGCCCACATGCCAAAATGCGATTTAACTCTCCCAAAGATGCATCACCATAATGCGGTGCAAACTCGGACGTTGATCAAAAGTCGCGGTAAATCGCAAATGCGAATATGCGCATTATCGCATAAAAAACCCGGCGCTATGTTGAATGGACGGCTGCGTCATGGGTCCTGAAATGCGAATATGTGCATTTAGGTCAGGGTAAACAAGCCGTCTAGACCAGCCCTGGGAGCTAAAACACAGCGGAGAACTAAATTGTACATTATGAATAAAAAGCATGATTTGTAGTTTATGCACACTTAGATCAACCCTTGCCCTCACACGCATTATGTATGCAGAAAGAGCCATGTATAAAAGTTGGTAGTCATTGGTAAAAGTTGGTTATATCACTTGTACTGAAGCGAAAAAGCTGTGAGCATCAGAGTAGCTGCACCAGCACTGATCCAGAAACGCTTGTGCATGAGTTCAGGCTGTGATAATGATAATACTCAGCATTTCTATAGTGCTTCCAAGTATCAAAAGTAGAGTGGCCTACACTAAAGAGGACAGTCCTCTGTTTAAAGTGCCCTCTAATCGAAGGTCTGGCGTATCCCAGCCCAGTTTAAAGAGAAGGAAAAAACTAATAAGGACGTTCAAGGGCCTTGAAGTTGCCCCTCCATGGTTTGCAACACCTGATCTGAGCAGAGACACACGTCCCCTGGTCAGTTTAGCTCATTTATAATGGGGTGTTCTGTATTTTTATTTAAATTAGAGTGACTATATCTAAAATTGTGTCTCCATCTAAAAACTCGCTTATGCAAATAGTCCCACAATTCTGCAGGTAGTTTGGGACCACAATACCTGACAGAACACCTCTCCCGACATGAACTTACCTGTACACTGTGCTCAATATCTAAGGTCCTCCTCTGAGTGCCTACTCCGAGGGAAGTTCGGAGGATGGCAAAAAGGGAGAGGGCCTTTTCAGTGGTGGCTCCCCCAACTGTGGAATGATCTCCCCGACGAGGCTCACCTGCCGCCAACATTGTTATCTTTTCGGTGCCAGGTCAAGACATTTCTCTTCTCCTAGGCATTTAACAGAATTTAACAACATATGCTACGTTTGTTTGTTTTTAATGACCCCCAGAACTGTTGTTGTTTAAATGGATACTGTTGTTTTTATATTTTTGATGGTTTAAAATTTTATATACTTTTTTTAATGTTCACTGTTTTTAACTTTTGTAAACCGCCCAGAGAGCTTCGGCTATGGGGCAGTATACAAATATAATAAATAAATAATGCAAGTTGGTGTCCTCTTTTTTTGGCAATGTGTTTCCTCTTTTTAACGAATTGTAAGGGCCCCCCTATGCGTACAATCTAATTATAATCCTTCCAACAACCCTGTAAGGCATTATTTTATTGTTCACTGCTTAGAAATCCTTCCAGAAGTAGAGCCAGGGGAGGCCGGTGGCTTTGATTTTGGAGGGGTTGTGAATCCATTCTGGGTTTATGTCAGAACCAATCAGAACTCTATAGGAAATATCCAAGGTGCTGAACCCTAGCCCCTAGGGCTACAGGTTACCCATGCCAAGCCTACGTTGAGTGACAGTGGCTTTCTGGAATTTCAGGCAGGGGTCCTTCGTAGCCCTATTTGAAGATGCAAGAGTTTTAAACCATGACATTCCGCATGCAAAGAATACACTCCGCGGTTGAGCTACTGCAGGTAGCGTCTCTTATAACAAAGAGCCTATGAAGAGAGACTGAAAGAACTGGGCATGTTTAGCCTGGAGAAGAGAAGATTGAGGGGAGACATGATAGCACTCTTCAAATACTTGAAAGGTTGTCACACAGAGGAGGGCCAGGATCTCTTCTCGATCCTCCCAGAGTGCAGGACATGGAATAACGGGCTCAAGATAAAGGAAGCCAGATTCCAGCTGGACATCAGGAAAAACTTCCTGACTGTTAGAGCAGTATGACAATGGAATCAGTTACCTAGGGAGGTTGTGGGCTCTCCCACACTAGAGGCCTTCAAGAGGCAGCTGGACAAGCATCTGTCAGGGATGCTTTAGGGTGGATTCCTGCATTGAGCAGGGGGTTGGACTTGATGGCCTTGTAGGCCCCTTCCAACTCTGCTATTCTATGATTTATGATTCTACTCATCACATACAACATGCACCAAGCCAAAAACAATCTTTATAGAGTTTCAATTATTCAACCCCCCACCCCCCACCCCCAATACTCCTCGTAATAGCTACAGTCTTTTAAATCTGACGGGTAATCTACTATACTTCAATTCCAACAATAGATTCAAAGGCTCTTTAGTTTTTCCCATCCTCGAGTAAAAGTGTCTATTGGTAGCTGCTCATTAGCGTACTCGGAGGGGCACCGTTTCTTTGCTTATGTTCTGCTTAGCTCTGTTGATGGATCTGTTGTAAACTCCTCTTTGTTTGTACCGTCCCTTTCAGGAAATGTGAAGAGCTGGGTAAGTGCGTGCATCATTCCGTTATGAGATGAATGGTATAATCAAAGATGCCAAGATTAGACTAAAAGCCCATGAAATCACAGGATTAGTGCATTTGTGCTCATAAACACAAGAGATTGATCTGTGTTCTAGTCCCCATTTGGCCATGAATAATAATAATAATAATAATAATAATAATAATAATAATAATGTCAAGATATACTTTTGTATGCCGCCGTGAGAGCCTTTTTTGGCTGAATGGCAGCATAAAAATGCTTAGATAAATAAATATTTCTTACCCGCCTCTCCCTCTGGATCGAGGCGGGGAACAACACTGAATACAAAAACATAAAATACATAAAACTGATTAAAAACATAAAACCAATACATTATTTTTTGTAAACAGCCCAGAGAGCTTCAGCTATGAGGCAGTATATAAATGCAATAAATAAATATTAAAATCCTAAAATCTTTTAATACATTTTAAAATTTGACTGTGTAGGCCTGCCAGAAGAGATCCGTCTTTATAGCTTTTTTAAATTCAGAAAGACCTGGCGGATCTCTCCTGGCAGGCCATTCCATAACTGTTATGATGAAGACAAAATATCACCAGGTGATAATGCATTTAAATGACACTTGCTGAAATTCCCTTTTCTATTAACTTTAAAGATACAGGAGCCCTGTCCTCCTTTTCATATGGTCACCCTAGGTTCCGATGTCAGTGGGGCAACGAATCCGCTCCTAGTTTCAGCCAGAACTCATCAGAACTCCAAAGAAACTATTGAAGGCTCCCTTAGAGTTCTGTCTGGTTGTGACTTGAAACCCAGAGGGAATCTACACGTCGTTGTGAGGGCGTTTACATGCGCCCCCAGTGCGCCCCCACAATGACTGTGTAGACCGAGAAAGAAGAGACAGAGGAAGAGGCAGAGGAGGCGGCGGCTGGGGAACCGGCCGCGTCCTTGCCGCCGCCTCCCCGCCGGCCTCCTGCTGCCGGGCTAAGAGCCACCCAGTTCGGAGAGCTCAGCGGAAGCGGAAGCCGAGCTCTCCGACCCGGGTGGCTCTTAGCCCGGCAGCAGGAGGCCGCCGCTGCCGCCTCCCCGCTGGCCTCCTGCTGCTGGGGTAAGAGCCACCCGGGTCGGAGAGCTCGGCTTCCGCTTCCGCTGAGCTCTCCGACCTGGGTGGCTCTTAGCCCGGCAGCAGGAGGCCAGCGGGGAGGCGGCGGCGGTGGCGGCAAGGACGCGGCCGGTTCCCCACCCGCCGCTTCCTCTTCCTCTTCCTCCGTCTCTTCTTTCTCAGTCTACACAGTCGTCGTGGGGGCGCACTGGGGGCGCATGTAAGCGCCCTCACAACGACATGTAGATTCCCTCCCAGAGCGGATTCACAGCCCCACTGACGTCAGAGCGACCAGCCTGCACTGCTTTAAAGGCAGCCCTACGTAAATAGCATTTATTTTTTAGTTCTACATCTTGTCTCTCCATCACAATATCTTTGCAGCAGCTTACTACAGATTGGAGTAAGGGAGCTGGCTGCCAGGAATTACACAATACTGAGTTAGACGGACCAGTGGTGAGTCCCTCCATTCCTCTGTTCCCTTGGTCTTCTGGCTGGGGAATGAAGTCAGAAAATGCTTACCTTCTGTTCTGTAGTCTCCAGGCAGCTGGCGCTTGGAGCAGAGTGTCCTTTCTGGCGGAGACCAGAGCGGCAAGCCAAGCGCCTGCAACTGCTCCTTCTGTGGCTGGTGGCTTGTGCCAGGCTGGTCTTCCCTTGCCATGATGGTCTTCCTGGAAGGCAGCGGGGTGCACAACTTCGCAGCAGCCCCCCCATCCCTTGGCTCATGGATGCCTTGCCATAATTCACACATAGGATCGCACTGCTAAATAAATACAAAGGCAAAGTCCTCCTTTGCCCAAAAGAACTTTGGTCAAATAAAGTATAATTTGTAAAGTTTCTCACACAAAAACAGGAGTCATGTGCAGCTTGTCCGTTACCACTGGTGCGTGCTTCTGCTTTGCCGGAGTTTCCTTCAGAGAAAAGCCCTGCTTAATGTTGCAGAGGCATCAAAGCACCATGTTCAGCCTTTCATCTCTGCCGTCTCTGATGTTGTGGACTGAATCTGTTACTGTCAAGACATTTCTCCCTCTCTCTCTCTTTTAGCATATTGGTTGCTTGTAACTAAGGACGCTTTGGGAGAAGCACGCTGCCAGCCGTGATGTCTGTTTATTTATTTTTCAGCATTGATATCCTACCTCTCCGCTTTCTAGACTTTCAGGCAGTGAACAGCCGGTAACATTATCTAAGGTGACCCTATGAAAAGGAGGGCAGGGCTCCTGTATGTTTAACAGTTGTAATGAAAAGGGAATTTCAGCAGGTGTCATTTGTATATATGGGGAACCTGGAGAAATTCCTTCTTCATCACAACAGTTAAAGCTGCCCTCTTTTAAATCTGGTCACTCTAGTATAGCTCCTGCAGTTTTAACTGTTGTGATGAAGAGGGAATTTCACCAGGTTCCCCATATATACAAATGACACCTGCTGAAATTCCCTTTTCTATGCAACTGTTAAAGATACAGGAGCCCGGTCCTTCTTTTCATATGGTCACCCTACATTATCCAGGGCTTTGTCTGGGGCTGGCTTCAGGGTTGAGAGAGCCATGGGCAAAGTGACCTTTCGTGGGAGGCCTTAGCTGGTTGTGGAGGTGGTGCCCTAAGTCAGGGGTAACCAACCTGGTGCCCCCCAGATGTTCTGGATTACAGCTCCCAGAATCCCCTGACATTAGCCATGCTGGCTAGGGCTTATGGGATTTGTAATGCAAAGCATCTGGAGGTACCTTGGTTGCCCCTCCTTGCCTTAAACTGTACTGGGTGGCTGGGTCTAGGCACCTCTTTGATTTCCCACAATTCCCCAGAGCAATATTGAGTCAGGGGGGCATTTTGGGAAGGCCCCAAAAAGAAGAAAAAAGTAACTAAGGCAGTGGGCCCTGTTAGGATGTTGGGCTACCAGATGTTGATGACGGCCTCAGCTTTTGCTATTTGTAAGCATTTACCAGGCATTTTTTTCTGGTCTGGTCTACGCACACAGGAGAATGAAGAATTAGAATGGACTGTAACATTTCAGACCTGGAGAGGAGGTGTGGGATGTGACTTTTAATGAGGTGTTCTTCTGTATATATACATATATAAAATCCCTGCAAGTAGAAAACTGGCATAGCAAGGAGCAGGCTGGACTTGAACCTCTCCCTCTGATTTGCTAGTTTTTACACTTGCAAGGATTAAACACACACACACACACACACACACACACACACAATAAGGAGTGTTAAAAAATTAAAAGGCACCCATGACTTGCAATCTGAAGTTCTACAGTCCAGTCTCTCTTGGGAATCTACAATTTCATTCTGCTGGATGTGTCTTTGTTGGATTGGGATATACTAATGGACCAAGCCGTTCTATAAATGAATCATGTTAGAGAGAAAGATAAGTGTGTATTCAGAACAGGCAATGTTTGTTTATTTATTAATTACATTTATATACTGCCCCATAGCCGAAGCTCTCTGGGCAGCTTACAAAAGATGATGATAATAATAATAATAATAATAATAATAATAATAATAATAATAATAATAATTTGTTACCCACCTCTCCCTCTTGGATCGAGGCGGGGTGCAACACAAATGCAAACACCATAAAATACATATAACTAATTAAAACATTTAAAACTAATACATTATTAAAAGCAGCACATTATTAAAAGGCATCTTAAAATTCAACTGGGTAGGCCTGCCGGAAGAGTTCAGTCTTTATGGTTTTCTTAAATTCCGGAAGACTGTTAAATTGACGAATCTCTTCCAGCAAGCCATTCCATAATCTGGGAGCGGCAGAAGGAAAGGTCCTCTGGGTACTAGTTGTCAACCCTGTTTTTGTGGGCTGGAGTGAATTCTTCCCAGAGGACCTGAGTGTGCAGGGCAGATTGTACGGGAGAAGGCCATCCCGCAAGTAACCTGGACCCAAACCATGTAGGGCTTTAAAGGTGATAACCAACACTTCATACTTCGCCCGGAAACTAATTGGCAGCCAGTGAAGCGATTTTAAAACTCATGTAATGTGGTCACCCCTAGATGTATCAGTGATCAGTTTGGCTGCCATATTTTGAACTAGTTGAGGTTTCCGGACTAGGCACAAAGGTAGCCCTATGTAGAGCGCATTGCAGAAGTTCAGCCTCGAAGTTACCAGCGCTTGCACGACCGTCTTTAGGTCTTCCAACTCTAGGAAGGGGCGCAGCTGGCATATCAGCTAAAGTTGATAGTAGGCACTCCTGGCCGTCGCATCTATCTGAGCTGTCATTTGTTAAAAACAATGAACATTAAAAACAAATATACAAAACTTTAAAACCATCAAAAGCATAAAAACAACAATATCCATTCAAAACAACTATTCTGGGGTCAGATAAAAAAAGCCTCAGCATATGTTGTTAACTGCCTGGGGGAAGAGAAGATTTTTCCAAATGGAAAAATCTCAAAGCAAGGATCTGTACGCTATCGTATGACTTCTTTTGGGGTAACCGTTTGCGGCATCTGGATAAGAGGTAAACTTTGAGCTGTGGCGAGTGCAGCTCACATAGGCAGATACTTAAGGTAACTGGGCTCAGGCTGTACTGCAGGTAGAAATACATGGATACAAGAATTTTATATATATGGGGCTCACTCTTATTTGAGGTTTAAATTGAAAAATGCTCTTCGCTGCTGTATGCAACCATTTATTTAAGGCTAAGAACGGTGTGATTCCAAAGATAATTAACTGTTGTCACTAAACTGAACTACGTGAAGGCTATTTTGCTCCATATAGTAGCAACAACAGCCCCTGAAGCGAAAAACAGCCCTAAAAATGACACAACGAGGGAACGTAAAAAACCCACGGTTACATTTTAATAAGCATCTTGTGGAAATAAAACAAAATGGAAACAAATGAGACTCTGTCAGTACTTATAGCATGGAAAGGTAACTTCAGTGATTTAAAATAGCTTTGTTTAGCGCTACACGTGAACGAAACAGCTGAGATCGTACCAACTTGAATACGGAATAAGAAATTCCCCTCAGTGGCAGCTATTTTCAGGGCGGGCGGGGTGGTGGTGGAGGAACAGGGGAAATGTGGAAATGGCAACAAAGAAATTGTCACTCAAATGTTGCAGGAGAATTAATTTTATAGGAGCTTATGTTCTTGCTGCCAATTCTAAAAACAGAACGAGGAGAAAACGGAGCCAAAAAGGGCTGCTTGGAGATATGTGTGTATATATAGAAAATCTGGAGACCTCTTAATACAGATTTGGCTGAGCATTTTGTGTCAGTTGTATTTTTTGGCAATTGTCAGCGTTGTTTCCCCCTCCCTGCTCTGCCAACTAGTTGGCAAACCTGCTAAGAAGTTCTAGTGCAATTCTGGAAAACAGGAACGGAAATCAGGTTATTATTAATTTGGACCTGCCCTATTGGATGTATTTTACTAGTGTTAAAAGAAAGGTCTTCTCCTCTATGAATCTGTCAGTGCGGTTTAATGCTTAGGAAGGGAAAGTCTCAAATCAGCCATGAAACTGACTGATCTTTTATCCTCGCCTACCTCACAGGATTGTTGTGAGGATAAAGGGGAGAACCATACGCACTGCCTTGAGCTGCTTTGGATGAGATATAAATAAAAGTTGTTGAGATCTTCCACTGTTTCACCTTTGGGAATTTAAGTGGGTGGCTACAGGAACTTCTCGGCTTGTAGGGTGCCCCCTTTTCCAGAGGACAGTCCTCTATTTGAAGGGCTGCCAGCAGGGCCGGCACTACCATTAGGCCAACTAGGCAGCCGCCTAGGGCGCAGACCTCAGAGGGGCGCAGTACTGACCTTTAAGGGTCACAATTTTATACAAATTAGCTGTTTTAAGAAAAAAACATAATAAGTTCATGTTTTGTGCTTTTTATTTTCACTACAAAACATCTGTTCTTAAAAATCGAAGTTGGCAATTTTTTGGGGTGATGGTGGTGCAAGTAGCTTGCCTTGTCTAGGGTGTAAAATAGTCTGGCACCAGCCCTGGTTGCCAGAGAGCTCTCCTCTATTTTGAAGACGTCCCCTATTTGAAGTCCAAATCCAGTTTAAAGATAAAGAGCTATCAGAAGGAAGAGCTGGGCATTGAAGTAGTCTCTCAACAACACTTGGACAGCAAATTGAGCAAGATAACCTGGTCGCAGTCTTCCACACTAGAGTGAGAAGAAGTGTATTTCTATTTAAAGGGTAATAATTATTTCTAAATTTCATCTCTATATATGAATTAGCAAATGCAAACATTTTGGAAATTGGTCTCCTCTTTTGTCTTTGTGAGGAACTGTGAGTTCTCTGAGGATGAGGACTCTGGGGATGAGCAGCCACAGGCAGCCAGCAGAGGCTTCATCCAGTGCAAACTTAGAAGAGGAGCAAACAGACTTGTTACATGTGCCCTCGTTCAAACAGCAAAGGGCTGAGAAGGAGGCTTTACGCCGATCCAAGCGGATTGCTAATAAACGCCAGCTGAACAGGGAACAGCTGTGAGGCTGAGCTGGTGTATTTAGGTAGCAGTGCGCAGACCAGCAATTTGTCAGAGCTTATCTGGTTTGCCTGGGAGAAGCTCTGGACTGTGTACCCTTGACTGTGCCGTGTTCCTGTTGGATCGTTTTGGACTCTGGACTTCTTGGACCCCGTGACTCTCTCCTGCCCTTTGAAACTTGGACTGGCTTATCGACTCTGGTGACTTGCTCTCTTGTGCTTTTTGAACCCTGGACTGTTATATGGAATTGGCTTGGAACTTTACGTGAGCACTAAAAGACTGTTCTATTTTGTGTTTAACTGGTGTGCTGAATACACATTATTATTTATAGTTTAGTGCTGTGTTGTCTGATTCTTGGCGGGCTTCCCAGTCTGGGCACACTGCCCAAAGAGATAAGCGAAAGTGGCTGGTTACAGACTAGCTTCTTCAGGACAGACTTCTCATTTGGTGATGCATTTCCTCTTTGGGGGCGGGGGGGTGGTAATTTCCCAATTTTTGAGGCCACCCTACAGTCTGTTGTAGCACCATGACTGTGCGTAACGATTGAGTACCTTGAGACCTTGGAGGGAGCGCTGAAGCCAGCCATAGCACAATAAGAAGAATGAATTACCAGGGACAGGTTTGAGAAAACAAGGACTCTTTTCTGCCTCCAGGGTAAAACAGGATCCTTTGGAGTGTATGTCATAAGACACGATCCTTGTTATTAATCTAGCAGCTGCATTCTTTATCAGTTAAAGTAGTGGTTAGTGCCAGAGTAGGTCAGGGAGACCCTGGTTCAAATGCCCACTGAGGCCATGCAGGATATTGCGGTATGAAAGTATATAAGAGGCAGGAGCCACACTAATGCTTTATAGCAGTATTGAAGTGCACTGACAGTTGGGGCCCATTGACACAGACCATATTCCGCTTTCATAGTTTTATATCCTGCTTGGTGTGGCTCCTGCCTTTTATATACCGCTTTCACGGCACTTTCATAGTGCTGTATCCTGCTTGGTGTAGATTAGGCCTCAGTCATGAAGCTCACTAGGGCTGCGATCATACCAGGGGACTCAGTGGGCTTACTTCTGAGTAGACATGCATAGGATTGCACTGTGAGCAACTTTGGGCTAGTCACAGACTCTCGGCCTAGCCTAGCTCACAGGGTCGTATTGAAGATAAAACAAATTGGAAAGGCAGAATCATGTATTCTGCATTGAGCTCCATGGTGGAAGTGTGTGGTTACAATAATATGAGAAAGGATAATAATAATAATAATAATAATAATAATAATAATAATAATGTCTCTTTCTACAGGATTTTCATAAGAACGTAAGAGCCCTGCTGGATCCATGTAGTCTAGCACTCTGCTCACACCATCAACCAGCTATCGACCAGGGACTAGAAGCAGGACACAATGCAACAGTACTAGGGTGACCATATGAAAAGGAGGACAACGCGCCTGTATCTTTAACAGTTGTATAGAAAAGGGAATTTCAGCAGGTGTCATTTGTGTGAATGTCGCACCTGGTGAAATTTCCTCTTCATCACCACAGTTAAAGCTGCAGGAGCTATACTGCAGCTACACTGTGACCAGAATTAAAAGAGGGCAGGGCACCTGCAGCTTTAACTGTTGTGATGAAGAGGGGATTTCACCAGGTTCCCCCATATATACAAATGACACCTGCTGAAATTCCCTTTTCAATCCAACTGTTAAAGGTACAGGAGCCCTGTCCTCCTTTTCATATGGTCACCATAAACAGTACCCTCCCACCCATGTTCCCCAGCAACTGGTGTTTTATAGGCTTACTTCCTCTGATACTGGGTGCTGATTTCTAGATTTATTTATTTTTATTTCTTGAGTGTGTTGTGTTTATATATGCACATTTCTGTAGGGTGACCCTATGAAAAGGAGGACAGGGTTCCTGTATCTTTAACAGTTGTACTGAAAAGGGAATTTCAGCAGGTGTCATTTGTATATATGGGGAACCTGGTGAAATTCCCTCTTCATCACACCAGTTAAAGCTGCAGCTGCCCTGCCCTCTTTTAAATCCGGTCACTCTAGTATAGCTCCTGCAGCTTTAACTGTTGTGATGAAGAGGGAATTTCATCAGATTCTCTATATATACAAATGACATGTGCTGAAATTCCCTTTTCTGTGCAACTATGAAAGATACAGGAGCCCTGTCCTCCTTTCCATACGGTCACCCTACATGCACACGTCTGTTTTATGTGTGTGATGTTGTTGTTGCAATATTTTCAAGAAATGTGTGTTTTAGAAAGAAAGGAATACACTCCAAATGGAGGAAAGTGCCTAAAAGTGCATCAAATGCCAGAAATAGGTAAATGCCCAAATAGGGCCAAAATGGATGGAAATGACTCAGAATGCCCCCAAATTGTGGATAATTTCTAAAGATGATCAGACATGCCTTTAAAAGTTAAACTGAAGGAAACATTTGACCAGGGGATCACAACAAACCCTGGTCAAAGGCTGCCTTATCTAGGCTGACCCTATGAAAAGGAGGACAGGGCTCTTGTATCTTTAACAGTTGCATAGAAAAGGGAATTTCAGCAGGTGTCATTTGTATGCATATCACACCTGGTGAAATTTCCTCTTCATCACAACAATTAAAGCTGCAGGAGCTATACTGCAGCTATACTGTGACCAGATTTAAAAGAGTGCAGGGCATCTGCAGCTTTAACTGTTGTGATGAAGAGGAAATTTCACCGGGTTCCCCATATATACAAATGACACCTGCTGAAATTCCCTTTTCTATACAACAGTTAAAGATACAGGAGCCCGGTCCTCCTTTTCATAGGGTCACCCTACCTTATCTATGCAATGATCGAAGGTAATAATGAGGCTGTTGGAATGTACCATCCCCTCACTAGAGAAAGGGAACAACCACCTCCCTTCCTTCGCCCCGAGATCTTTAGGAATTGTAAAACATGTCCTTCTCGATTAAGAGCCCCTACTGGCTTTGCAGGCTTTCAACATGGGGGTGGGTGGAGCGCCACATCGCCCCCTTTAAAAACAACAACAGTATCACCCCTCTTTCCCCCAAGTTGGTTCGCTCCGTTGCCTTAGAAGCCGTCCCAAACGGACGATTCGAAACCGCTCGGGAGGTAAAGCTGGTTGTGCCGTTTGCGTCCTCCCTTTGGGGCAAGTTTATTTTAAATGTTTCTCGCCGCGGTTGGGAGATACCATTAGCAGAAAGAAACGGGAAGGGGGGGGGGGGAGAAGAAAAGCAGAAATTAAGAAGGAAGTTTTATTAAGGGAGTGTTTTGAAATTAGATGCCCAGGGTTGATAGGACTTGGTTTGTCACTTCCCTTTAATTTGTTTTTTTTTCTCTTTGAAACTCCTCAGCTCTTTATTTTTATTATTATTATTATTATTATTATTATTATTATTATTATTATTATTATTATTATTTATTTATATAGCACCATCAGTGTACATGGTGCTGTACAGAGTAAAACAGTAAATAGCAAGACCCAGCCGCATAGGCTTACATTCTAATGAAATCATAGTAAAACAATAAGGAGGGGAAGAGAATGCAAACAGGCACAGGGTAGGGTAAAACTAACAGTATAAAGTCTTAACAGGTTGCCCAACAGCCAGAAATCCAACAGGTGAGGCTGGTGGGCAGGGCTGAAGGGAAACCACTTGAGTTTCTAGTTCTGCTCCTGTGGAACTAAATAAAATCCTGTACTGATTTTATTTAAGTTTCTTTTAGCATTTTAATAGGAATGCAGGCTAGGTTTAGGGTGACCCTATGAAAAGGAGGACAGGGCTCCTGTATCTTTAACAGTTGTATTGAAAGGGGAATTTCAGCAGGTGTCCTTTGTATGCATGCAGCACCTGGTGAAATTCCCTCTTCTTCACAACAGTTAAAGCTGCCCTCTTTTAAATCTGGTCACTGTAGTATAGCTCCTGCAGCTTTAACTGTTGTGATGAAGAGGGAATTTCACCAAGTTCTGCATATATACAAATGGCACCTGTTGAAATTCCCTTTTCAATACAACTGTTAAAGATACAGGAGCCCTGCCCTCTTGACCAGATGCAAAAGAGGGCCAGTCTCCTGCAGCTTTAGCTGTTGTGATGAAGAGGGAATTTCATCAAGTTCTCCATATATACAAATGGCACCTGCTGAAATTCCCTTTCCAATACAACTGTTAAAGATACAGGAGCCCTGTCCTCCTTTCCATAGGGTCACCCTATTTAAATACATAACATATTGCCAGACTCAAAAATATGGACCTTTTGCTAAATAGACAGTTTCTGTACTAAATTCTGGGCCTCAATATATCCCAAACTGCTGGGCGTGTGCCCCAATTCCACCTGATTTTGGGCTGCATTGTCAACCAGATTTTTTATTTTTATTTCAAGAATTGGGCTTGAAGAGATGATTCGTTTGTTTATCCCTTGACCATCTATCCCAGGCATTAGTTTATATAGTTATAAAGATGTTTATATACTGACTTTTTGGCCTTCAAAAAGAGTCCCCCAAAGGGGGTTTGCAAATGACATGTTGCTTAAATCAATAAATGATGGCGGGGAAATGACAAAAGCTGAGAAAAATGTAATTGCAGTTATGGGATGTAAGGGTGCTCATGTTACAATGAATGTCTAAGATCTGGTGACTTTTGCAGTCCAAAAGTTGTTATGTTACTTGTAATTTACCAAACTGTGTAGACCTGTCCGTTGGAAAGAATGGTGCGTTCACACATTGTATGAGGGCTCTACAGCATGGAACTCTAACTCTAGAAGACGGTAGGCACCACAAAAGATATGATAAAATGTTTCTGCCTCAACATTAAACAACTTGCTTGCCTACACTTTCTAGATGTGAACAGACTGCCAATTCAGAAACGTTCTCATACTTGTTCAGTAATAATCAGCAAATGTACACATCAAATCAAAATGTCTAAAATTGTTACAGAGCAACCTTCCTTCATTGGAAGTCATCAATGTACGTTTGTCAAGCTCACAGGGGCATTAACAAAAATCAGTTACAGTTTGGCCAATGGTAATTCTGAAAATAGCGCCCTTTTGTATAATTTGGAGCAAAAATACCTGGTTTTGAAAGGTGGACTAATAGTTATAATCTTTATTTTGCTCACAGAACAGGAAGAAATCCATTCAGTGTACTTTACATGGTATATTTTGGCTGGAAATATGATTTTTGCACTAATATTAACTGTTTTATTTGGTAGCTAAGCATTAACTGAAAGGAAAGGAGGAAAAAAAACTTGCACAAGTGAATGATATGGAGTCCCCAGATAGTTCAGAAGAGAACCTGACCACTGATGTATGTTTCGAGGGAGTGGAAAATGAAGAAGAAGAAGAAATGAGCATATCTGAACAATATGTGCAAGAGAAGGAAAATTGGGAAGGTTAAGATATTAAAATACTGATCTATATTATACTGTGCTTGTGGTTGTGAAGCCCTGACATTGGTCAAGCTGGGGTGAGAGCATGGAACATTCCAGTTTCTAAGGGAATAAAACTATCAGAACAGTTGCAGTCCAGTGACTGTGGGAGAAAAGAATTGCTTGTTTGGCCAGGAATTTAGAACTGAGATGGAAAATTGAGGGCATGGGGCTGGACTGAATCTCACAAATGTTTTTGTATGCTTTTAAAAGTGCCCACATTTCAGCGAGCTTTCTGGGGGGATGAAAAGGGGGGGGGGGAATGTCTGCAGTGGGGATGTGGTTGTGCATGTTACTTGCTGGTCCCCCCTTTTGTATGAGCGAGTGAAACAAACCAGAAATAGAAAATTTTGTGTGACGTCTGAACCCAGACTCCTGGCTTGTTGCTCCCAAACAAGGTAGGCTCAAGTCAGGAATAAGCCAGGGTTTCTTCTCAGCTTACGAATCCTGGCTTGTTTGGGATCAACAAACCCAGAGTCCAGGTTTGAATGCCATGCAACACTTTCCATTTCTGGTTTGTTTTAGCTGCTCACGCTAAGGGAGGAACAAAGCCAGTGTGGTGTAGTGGTTAGAGTGTTGGATGGGATGTGGGAGATCCAAGGTTCTAGTCTCCACTCAGCCATACAGCTTGCTAGGGCCGGATCTACACTTTAAAGCGCTTTATAACAGTTTTAAAGCGCTTTAAAGCAGTTAAAGCGCTTTATAACAGTTATAAAGCGCTTTAAAGCAGTAGTGTAGATCCGGCCCAGGTGACTTTGGGCCAGCTTAACCTACGTCACAGGCTTGTTGTGTGGATAAAATGGAGAAGAAGGTCATGTAAGCTGCCTTGGGTTGCTTATTTATTTATTTATTTATTTAGAATCATAGAATAGCAGAGTTGGAAGGGGCCTACAAGGCCATCGAGTCCAACCCCCCCTGCTCAATGCAGGAAACATTTATATCCTGCCCTATATCATTAAAACATTTATATCCTGCCCTATATCATTAAGATCTCAGAGTGGTGTACAGATAAAAACATACAGTATAAAACAATAAATATGCATAGTTAAAAACAAATTAAACCATGCTCATTCACAGTAAACAAGGATAAGCTAGCAATTCTGGCTTATCGTTATGTGTGAATGCTCCTGGTGAGACTTAACTTCCAAATAAACATGCTGAGGCTGTTGACACAACCATGGGTTGCTTGTTGAACAATGGGTTAGCGTGTTGTCTGAAAACAGCATATTTTCCACAGGGTGGGTTATCGTGCTGCCTGGATGCAGACAGCGTGGTTTGTTAATTACTCTGAACAACCCATCAACAAACCATGAGTTCTCAAAGTGGCTTCCTCAAGAAAATAAGCCACACTGCATGATTAACAAACCATCCCGGCTGTGTTGACAACATGCTAACCCACAGTTCAACAAACAACCCAGATGTTGGGTGAACAGCCCCAGCGGCAAACCACCTTGAGCCGATCCCATTCCTAGGCCAACCATTTATTTTCTTTTATTATAATCTGGAAAAACGGAGGCTATATAAATATTTAGTGAGACATTGTATTTGGCTGCTGTTGAGGCAAGCTAGTGGAAATGCCAGGACAAATGGAGATATTCACAGAAGGCCTTTCAAAAAGACTTCCATTTGTCAGGGTTGGGGCAGCTACATCCTGCGTTTAGCTGGCGGTTGGGCTACATGACCTCCAGCATCCCTTCCAGCTCTATAATTCTATGACAGAACATCAATGCCTTTGCTGTCTGACATAACCCATCAAAAGGGTGTAAACCGTGTGTTCCCATTTGGCTATTTTAGAAGTTTCTTTGCACAGCACTGAAGGCTGATTGCTCATGACAGCTCTATCGCCAAGGTGGAGAGCAGTTGTCTGCTTAAAGTCCCTGGGTGTAAAATGGCCTTTTTATATGTTTTGTGACAAGATTCTCCTTGCCCCATTTATACACAGCAGTAAAGCTTTTAGCACGTCATCTCCGTGACCAAACTTTGCACCCACTTGTCCAGAAGAGGTATCGAAGCTGTTCATCTCTTAATGGGCAACATCTCTTTCATTTGCACCAGGACCCGGACTTGAAGAAGACTACAGGCAGGAGGTCCAGACAGGCAGTATGGGTACTTCAGAAGAAGCTGGAGAGGATTCTGTTTCTAATGGGTGAGTCTTAGGCCATAGTTAGACCTAAGGTTTATCCCTGGATCATCCAGGGGTCAAACCTGTTCATCTAGGTGACACACAGCGGATCCAGTGCTCAGGCAGGGGCGAACCCTGGATGATCCCAGGATAAACCTTAGGTCTAGCTGTAGCCTTAGTTAGCTTGATCCATCAGTTGCGCCTACTGCTCATTTGACCTGGGCCTGAGAAGATACGCTTTTCACGATTTGAAAAGAAAGCTTCATAAGAATGTTTTCTTCATAAGAACCTTCTTGCTAGATCAGACCTACTTCTGTGTGTCTTGTCCAGCATCCTGATTACAACAGTGGCCAGCTGTGCACCAGTCAGGAAAACCACAAGCAGGGCATAAAGGTTGCACTCTGGCTGCGTTCAGACAACACAATAGTCAACGGTAGGGTAATAATCAACAGTTGTTTATCTAGGGGCTACTCCCCACACAACATGATGCTAATCAACCGTGGTATGGATTAGGATCAGCATTGAGTTGGCTATTAGTCCACGCTGCGTTGACTCACTCATCCCCCGCCCTCTCTCCCCTCCTCAGTCCTCCCACTAGTATCCCCTCAGCCATTGCTGCTGAAAATTTATCCCACCGGCTGGACTAGAGCAGCAACCACTGCTTTGACTGCTCTGGCTGGCAAAATCGCCCACGATGGCTGAGGAAAGAACCCATGGTGCCCCTCCACACAACACGATAACCAACGGTTGTTCAAATAGCCAAGTGAGCACAGCGTTGGTTATTTTGGCCAAATAACTAATCGTTGGTTAAAAAACTCCCTCCACACCACACAATAACCCATGATGGGTTAAATAACCAACCATCGACTATTTAAACCATCATTGGTTATTGTGTTGTCTGAACCCAGTCAGTCAGTCAGTCTCTGGCCTTAGCTAGACCTAAGGTTTATCCCGGGATTGTCCTGGGGTCATCCCTGTTCATGTAAATGACACACAGGATATCCCGGGAGCAGGCAGGGATGACCCCGGGACGATCCTGGGATAAACCTTAGGTCTAGCTAAGGCCTCTCTCTCTCTCTCTCTCTCGCACACACACACACACACACGAACAGAAGTCTTTTTTCTGCTTTTAAGGACCCCCCCCAATTGTATAGATATTGGAGGGGGTATTTTGCTTTGTAATACATGTGAAACTGATCTTCGAATTGCAGTTAGTCACAAACTAATCATAGTTCAGTAGTGTGATGCAGCTGTAAAAAAGGCTAATGCAGTGTTACGCTGCAGTAATACAGGCGTAGTTTCTAAGTCATGAAAAGTAATAGTTTCATCTTATTCTACGCTAGTCAGACTTAATCTGGAGTACTATGGCCAGGTCTGGGTGCTGTAAATTTAGAAGGGTGCAGACAAATTGGAATGGGTTCGGAGGAGGGAAATGAAGATTGTCAGCGGTACAGAAAACAAATCCTATGAGGAAAAATTGAAAGAACTGAGTACGTATAACCTGGTAAAGGGAAAACTGAGCGGGCACATGATAGCTCTCTTCAAATATTTAAAAAGTTGTCACGTAGAGGGGAAAATGTGGTCTCTGCTGCTCTAGACGGCAGGCCTAAATCTAAGGGAATTAAGTTGTAGGAGGGTACATTTCAGTTGAATATTAGGAGAAACTTCTCAGTGGTAAGAACAGATTGATAGTGGGACCAATTATCTTTAGGGTGGATTCCTGCATTGAGCAGGGGGTTGGACTTGATGGCCTTGTAGGCCCCTTCCAACTCTGCTATTCTATGATTCTATGATCTAGGGTGGGAAGGCTCTCTATCACTACAGGTCTTTAAGCATCTATTTGGATTGTTTTGTCTCTGCATTTCCTGTATTGAGCAGAGGTTGGACTAGATGGCCATCCCCTCTGATTCTGTGGCTCTTACGTTAACATTTAAGTATATATATGTGAAAAAAGAAAGTCTTATTTCCCCCCATTCTAACCAAAAGGGAAAGCGTTGAACGGCCCATGACCCAGAGTAGCAGAAGAACCATGAACTACGCAGACAGAGTTCGCATCCTCAACTTGCGCAGGAACCTAAATCAACTCGACCACTTAGCTAATGAAAAGGAGATGGTTGTTCAGAAAACCAGGTCAGTTCTACTCTTAGCGCTTTCTGCAATGGAATAAAAGCTGTTTGTAGAGCTTACACAGCACTACGTTCTTATTATGCTGAAATGGCCTGCTCTTGGTGTAAAAATAGTCTTGGACTCCTGGATACAGGATTGATCAGGGACCCCCCCCCCTCTCTCATACATACACACCCATCCACCAAGAATTGGTGTAGCATAGTGGCCAGGAAACTGAGGCCTTGGCTAGACCTAAGGTTTATCCCGGGATTGTCCCTGTGAATCCAAATGCCACACAGGGGATCCTGGGAGCAGGCAGGGATGACCCTAGGACGATCCCGGGATAAACCTTAGGTCTACCTAAGGCCTGAGCTACAAATCAGGAAGTCTTTAGTTCAAAGATTCAAATCTCACCCCTGCTTTGAATCCACCAAGAAAGGACTGTGCCCGTCTGCAACATGGAGATCATGGCCCCATTCAGAAGACACCTAAAGCCGTGGTTTAAGATGTCTTCTGAACAGGACCAATATTATTATTATTATTATTATTATTATTATTATTATTTATTTATATAGCACCATCAGTGTACATGGTGCTGTACAGAGTAAAACAGTAAATAGCAAGACCCTGCCGCATAGGCTTACAATCTAATAAAATCATAGTAAAACAATAAGGAGGGGAAGAGAATGCAAACAGGTACAGGGTAGGGTAAGCAGGCACAGGGTAGGGTAAAACTAACAGTAGAAAGTAACAGTAGAAGTCTGCACAACAACCTACTTTACAGGGCTATTGAAAGAATTATAAGATGATGCAGCTGAAGCATCTCAGAGCTTTATGTAAACGCTAAGAATTGTGGTTAAGAGTCTTGAGTTGACATCAAAATGGGGCATTTTCCCACGTGAATCTTAAACCGCCTTTGATCCCCTCTTGTACTTTTCTGTTAATGTTTCATAGTCCTTGATGCAACCGTCTTTGTATTTATCAGATTTATAGCTCACCGTATCCTGTGGGTTACAGCATTTATTCTTTCCAGACACTTTTTAATTCTCCAAGCTTTGGGCTCATTGTTTGCAAACGTTCTGATCTGAGTTGTTTTAACATTGGATGCAAGAGCTTCAAGTTTGAAAATATTTTTCTTCATACAGCAGTACTGAGGTGGTAGGACTGTTGCTAGTTTGGACCATTTCAGACTACTGCTGTAGCATCCTATGATTAAATCCTCTTCCATATTAAAAACCAAACCAAGTAAACTCTCTGCACACTGAAAACTAGATGTCGAGTGCTGGAATTCTAGTCTAGCTTTCTTCCTGATATGCTAGTTTTATGTGTTCAAGATTGCTGTTTTCCATGAAGAACTATTCAGTTATACATCCCAACTCGCCTGAAGTTAACAGCCCAGCATCTCATCTGCTGTTTGTGTGAACTAGCCCTTGTTAAAAATTTCACAAAGCTTACTAGCTCTTCACATGCTAAAAACACAGGGCTTTTTCAAGCTGAAAAATTAAGAAAAAACACCCTCTCTTTCAATTTACAAAAGCATTTCTGCTTGGTTGTTTAGAAGCAATTCTTACTTCTTACGTGCTGCACTTGGTGTATTGCGTCCAGTTCTGGGCTCCACAATTCAAGAAGGATGCAGACAAGCTGGAGCGTGTTCAGAGGAGGGCGTGTTCAGGGGTCTGGAAACAAAGCCCTATGAGGAGAGACTGAAAGAACTGGGCATGTTTAGCCTGGAGAAGAGAAGATTGAGGGGAGACATGATAGCACTCTTCAACTACTTAAAAGGTTGTCACACAGAAGAGGGCCAGGATCTCTTCTCGATCCTCCCAGAGTGCAGGACACGGAATAATGGGCTCAAGTTAAAGGAAGCCAGATTCCAGCTGGACATCAGGAAAAGCTTCCTGACTGTTAGAGCAGTACGACAATGGAATCAGTTACCTAGGGAGGTTGTGGGCTCTCCCACACTAGAGGCCTTCAAAAGGAAGCTGGACAACCCTCTGTCAGGGATGCTTTAAGGTGGATTCCTGCATTGAGCAGGGGGTTGGACTTGATGGCCTTGTCGGCCCCTTCCAACTCTGCTATTCTATGATTCTATGATTCCTTACTAGCCTCATATTTTTCCAAAAGCTGACTCCATTTTTCTAAATTCATCCCAAGACCCTTCGCTCTTGAAGTCCTCCTGCAATCTCCTAAGGAAGCATGAAGTGTCCCCCTGAGACACTTGGCTCCAGCTGCCAGTTGTCTTGGGACTGCCGAGCTGAAGGGGGGCTCACACAGGCCTTTGTCACTGGCTAGGAAACCAAAGGGCGCTGGGAGGCCGTACCCTCTACCTCCTAGGAAGAACTTCAAGGGGGAGGCTAATATGGCAACAGGTTCAATCCTGGGCATTTCTAGGTAGGACTGAAAAAATTCCTGCCTGAAACATTGGAGAGCCACTGCCAATCAGTGTTGACAGTACTGAACTAGATGGACCAGTGTTCTGACTTGGTATAAGGAAGCTTCTTACCTTCCTAACCTGGCCCTGTCTATCAGACAAAGAAAGTTCAGATGCTCCAATGCTTGCTTTTCTCTTCCCTCCCCATTCCTTTGTCCTCCTGTATCGTGTCTGTTAGATCAGTGGACTCCCAATTGGTCCGGACCCAAGACCCACCTCAGACTCCCAACCTGCAACATGGGACCCACTTTCACAATTTTCTCCATGCCCCACATGGTAGCAACTGCTTTACCCTGACCCATCTGGACTGATCCTGCGACCCACTTTTGAGTCGCAGTCTACCAGTTGAAGGACCATTGTGTTAGATTGTGGCCTTGTGGGCAGGGGCTGTCACCTTTGAATCTCTGTAGAGTACTTAGACATTTCCTTTTGGGGTGCTTTATAACAGTAGTAATTGATGTGAAAATGTCAGAGAAAGGAATGGGGTTGAAATTTCTAGAACACCTTTCCTCCTGCCCCCCCCCACTCCTCTCCTGTCCCCCAATCAAACCCAAAGGAACCTAAGTAATGGTGTGCACTTATTTTCAGGGAGGAATTGAACGCCTGCCATTCCCGGATCGAGTCTCTAATGGCACAACAAAGGAGCGTGGAGCGAGAAATCAAGAGCGAGAAGGAGGCTGGGAATACGTACGTAGCAGTACCTGCTTGTCAGAGATTACTAGTCTTTCCAGTATTTATTCTTAGGGCCTAACAACATAAGCTGAACTTTGTTATTGTCTCCAGGCTCTTGCTGCTGGTGCTGAAAAGTGCTCAATAGCGCTTTTTGATTCTCTTTGTCAAACGATGCTTAATGACTCCGTGATTAAGGTGTATGTTGAACAAATGAAATGCAGTTATCTCCGAGGACCATAGCGCGTGTCAGGAAACGTTAACCATTTATTGTATGCTGGGGAACGGATGGAGCCCAAGTTACTGATGCCATCTCTGTCTGTAGCACACACACCATTCATACCCAGGGTTAGGTGTGTGCAGCAGCTTTGGAAATGCTTGCTCTTCTCCTCTGCATTTAGGTGGGAAGAAAGATTCCAGTAGGACAATTAGAATGCAAATAAGGTGTGCATGGTGGAAGGTTCCTGAACTGTCTTTGTAGCCCAAGTTCGCTTATAGAATCATAGAATAGCAGAGTTGGAAGGGGCCTACAAGGCCCTCGAGTCCAACCCCCTGCTCAATGCAGGAATCCACCCTAAAGCATCCCCGACAGATGCTTGTCCAGCTGCCTCTTGAAGGCCTCTAGTGTGGGAGAGCCCACAACCTCCCTAGGTAACTGGTTCCATTGTCGTACTGCTCTAACAATCAGGAAGTTTTTCCTGATGTCCAGCTGGAATCTGGCTTCCTTTAACTTGAGCCCGTTATTCCGCATCCTGCACTCTGGGAGGATCAAGAAGAGATCCTCCCAGAGTGCAGAGAATATATCTAAAGATGTTTCTTGAGCGGACACTGACATTCAAGATATTTGCTTTAATGAGTAATGATGGTCCATGATGGCTGGTGATAACTAGCTATGAGACACTGCTTGGGCACAAACTGTTTCCCACTGGGTGCTACAGTGGGTTACACTGAAATAGTTGGATTTAAGTCATCTTAGCCTAAGTGATTTCTGTAAATCTTTCTAAACCGCTTTGAATATAAGTAACTTTAGATGTCATAGGAAGCCTGATGCACATGTGAATGTATCCTTAATAGCATCCCAAAGAGAAGCTTGCACAAGTGAGCTCTTTCTGCCCCTGAAATTTGCAGTTCTTCAGGAAAGAGATGAAAGTTTCCTCTTCGGATGTCAAATCAGTGGAGGCTGGTGGCTCTGATTTTGGTGGGACTGTGGATTATAGAATCATAGAATAGCAGAGTTGGAAGGGACCTACAAGGCCATCGAGTCCAACCCCCTGCTCAATGCAGGAATCCACCCTAAAGCTTAGCTTCTTGGGCTTAGATTTGTCAATGGAAAATACATTGCAAATCAAAGGCGAAACTGTTGCAATAATAATAATAATAATAATAATAATAATAATAATAATAATAATTTTCCAATGTGCCCTCACTACATCAGGTTGTTAAAGAGAGGAGGGTTAAAGAGAGGAGGGCAAGCTGGCACTGTGTTGCCATCAAACGTTTTCTCATGGGGCTAATTAAAATGGGAGGGTAATAAAATGCTGTATCCTTAATGGTTCTATGTACAGGAAAACAAACAGTAATGAAGAGCATCAAATCTTTTTAGCAATGAGGTGGTCTCTGATTAATTTAGCAAATGCAACATGTAAATTTGTTCCCAACACAAACCCAAAGCAATTCCATTTATTTCTAGAAACTTATCCAGGCCTTCCCCCAGCTGGTTCTGTAAAATAGCACCAAGGTTACAGGAAATGTTTGTTTCATTTTTCTCGCCCCCCCCTAATGATGGAAATAGCTGGGGAGGCCCACGCAAGCCTAGCAATTTGGCAGCCCGACAAACTCTATAGAAACTATCCTTACCTGGGAATGAAGTAGACTGAAAAAAAAACGTGAAGTCAAATGAAGTCCATTGTTTTATAGATGAAAACAGGAGACTAGTTTGGTCTGTTGCTCAACAGAGTTCCCTCAGCACTGCTTTCTTTCTGACCTATGGTAGCTATTTAGAAGTTTACTATATTCGGGATACTTATCTGCAATTATGAACATGCAATTTTTCATTCCCCAAAACGAATGTCACAGATTTGGGTTACATCTCTAGTTTTCTGCTCTGTTTAAAAACAACTTCTGAGGTGTCCGTCCTCTCTTTTTCTCTCTCGCCCTCTCTTCTGAATTTTGCAAAGTATACAAATCTAACACAACACAGGGTTCCTTAGAATATACTGTTACTAAACATTGCCATCCAGAAGAAGCCTTGCTTAAGAAGGTTGTCAGGTCAGCTTCTTGTACTGTCAGTAGTTTCACAGCAGAGAAAATTCCACCGTATGTCCCTGAATCTTCTTGGAATATATTATTTCTAAGGGAATATATTATTTCTGGCCTGTGAACAGATTACAGGGAAGGGTGAAAGAAGGGGGTGGGGCTTTTTATAAAAACCCTCTTAGCTACCATTTTATCTAATGCTGCAGGAGGGGATAATTTGACTAAATTAAGGGGGAATCAAGGTTTGGTGCATAGGGATTTCATTAAGGGGCCCCTACCTCACCTGTTCCCCCCACCAATAATTGGAACGCTGCTTCAGCGGCAAGGAGAAGGGCTCAGATCTTTCCTCCTTGAGCCTGATGTTAAACCACCAAACGCTCAGGTAAGTCAAAGTGGCTTTCGAAGCATAGGTCCTCAGTGCAAGCAGCCCTATTCAGGAGTAGGATACCTGCAGCTCAAAAGGATAACCGCATCCTCCAGCTTGTCAGGCCAACAGTGACCAAGTATTCAGAGGCAGCAGGGCAGCAGTATTCAGAGATGTTCCTTTCATCTCAGGGCTCATCATAGAATCATAGAATCATAGAATAGCAGAGCTGGAAGGGGCCTACAAGGCCATCGAGTCCAACCCCCTGCTCAATGCAGGAATCCACCCTAAAGCATCCCCGACAGATGCTTGTCCAGCTGCCTCTTGAAGGCCTCTAGTGTGGGAGAGACCACCACCTCCCTAGGTAACTGATTCCATTGTCGCACTGCTCTAACAATCAGGAAGTTTTTCCTGATGTCCAGCTGGAATCTGGCTTCCTTTAACTTGAGTCCATTATTCCGTGTCCTGCACTCTGGGAGGATCGAGAAGAGATCCTGGCCCTCCTCTGTGTGACAACCTTTTAAGTATTTGAAGACCAAGATCTACACCAAGCTGAATATGAAAGTGGTATATAAAAGGCAGGAGCCACACCAAGCAGGATATAGCGGTATGAATAAAGGAGAATTATTTTAAAATTTTATGGAGGTGGTACCTAACCCCGGTTAGATTGAATAAGATAAGTGATCAACATTCAGCAAATTGTTGGAGAGGATGTGGGGAAAAAGGAACGTATTTACATATGTGGTGGCAATGCAAATATGTACAAAGATTATGGAAGATGGTGTTTTCAGAAATTGAAGAAATAGTGGGAATGAAAATAGAACAAACACCAAAAATAGCATTGCTGTCACTATTTGAAGATATAAAGTGTGGAAAAGGAACTATAGAGCTGATATCGAGTTTGTTGGTTGCAGCACGACTGATGGTAGCTAGGAACTGGAAGATTCAAGGGGAATATTTTATTGAGGAATGGTATAAAGAAGTATGGGACATAGCCATTAATGATAAATTGACATGTAATATTAAGTGGAGAAAAGGCGCAACTAAAATAAATGAGTTCGAAGGAATCTGGAAACAGTTCCTAGTGTTTGTGTTTACTAAGGGAAGTGGGAAACCACCAGCAGAAGAAACGATTAGATTTTGGACTCAAGAATGATCCCGAGGTGGGGGGTGCACTTTTATGTTAAGAATGAAGATGTTGTAGTATGATAAGGTATATGTAATAGTTTTTGATATTTGTACTCAACAATTATTCAATATGTATGTAATAGATGTTTGAAGCTTTTTTTTCCTATTGTGTTTGTTTTAGTTATATTTTGGAATGTTTTTTTTTTATGTTTATATAGTGTTGAAAATGAATAAAAAATTTAAAAAAAAAAAAAGGATATAGCGGTATGAAAGCGGTATATGGTAGGTGTCAATGGGCCCCAACTGTTGTCAGGGCACTTCACTACCGCTATAAAGCAGTAGTGTGGCTCCTGCCTTTTATACACCACTTACATCCCGATTTCGTAGTGGAATATCCTGCTTGGTGTAGATGAGCCCAGAGAGTGCTGCTCCTTGTCTTGGCCTGACTCTCTCCCTTCCGGCAGTTGGTGGTCCCTGAGAATGGGCAAACTTTTTAGTCCTGGCTCCTCCTGGTTACAAAAACGTATCATTCAGGTCTGATTCCCAGAAAGGCCATTCCAACACCAGTTCCAATGTTTGTTTGTGTGCTTGCTCGGTGGTGCTGGTGGGGTGAAGCCTTCACGGGGTTTTCCTTGTGTGCACCCACCTCATAGAATCATAGAATAGCAGAGTTGGAAGGGGCCTACAAGACCATCGAGTCCAACCCCCTGCTTAATGCAGGAATCCACCCTAAAGCATCCCTGACAGATGCTTGTCCAGCTGCCTCTTGAAGGCCTCTAGCGTGGGGGAGCCCACAACCTCCCTCGGTAACTGGTTCCATTGCCATACTGCTCTAACAGTCAGGACGTTTTTCCTGATGTCCAGCCGGAATCTGGCTTCCTTTAACTTGAGCCCGTTATTCCGTGTCCTGCACTCTGGGAGGATTGACACCTCCTCCTTGTCACTGTTGCTGCTGCCCGTTCACGTGCTGCCCCAGTCAGCAGCACCTCCCAGAGGGTGGCGGCGAAGCATGGGGAGATAATTGCTTCTCCCTTCCCCTGGCATTGCTCACTCGCTCGGAGAGGGCTGGTGAAAGGCAGGAACAGCAAGCTGGAGGGCCGGCAGATCCACATGGCCCAGAAGCTGGCCTGGGCCTGACAATGCCTAAACCTGATTCACATGGGCCATTCTGCACCTAACAAATCATCCCCCCCCCCGGGGTTTTCATGTCTTTATTGGTAAAATTAGTTACAACGGTGGTATCTGTTGTGATGACTTTTGTAGCCTCTTCTTTTTTAAAGAAAACCACAAACCACTTTAGAATAGGCTCTAATGCCTGCCCAAATGCTCTTGCTTTAGTTATTGTCAGCCAACCGATATAGAGGGTTTTAAAGAGATTGAAAGGAGAATTGGACACTTTAGGAATGTAATTTAAAGACTTTCCATTAATATAAACCAGCAGAATTCCGAAAACATGCCTTTACCCCTCGAGGCACCATAATTGTTTCTTTTTTATGTGCCGGGTTTTAACATTCATTATTTCCAATTTTCTTCTCCTTTCTTTCTTTCTTTCTTTCTTTCTTTCTTTCTTTCTTTCTCTCCCCCCCCCTTTAATGTAACAGTGCTGCCGTGTTCCGCCTACAGGCAATGCATCGGCGCTTGTGTGGTGAACTGGGAAATGAAAAGGACCTAGAGTCAAAAATTGCTGCGATGCGGAACGAAAACGTGTAAGTTAAAGAGCACAAAAGAGATGGTGAAAAGATTGATGGTTAATGCTTTTCTATTAATGCTTTTCTATTAATGCAACCTAGCAATTTAGCCCCGATAATGTGTTCTGCTTTTTAAAGTATGTGTGGGAATTAATCAATAAGTATGCAAATGTGTTAAGGTCTAACGGTTAGGATGGGTGGAAAAGGCGCAAGACAGCCGGCCTGTTAAAGGTTGAGCTGCTCTGAGAAAGCATTTTCTATCTTTTTCCCCCACCATTGGTAACATTAAGACGCCTGGATATATACTGTCACACTGCCTTGATTCTTTCCAGTTGTCACACACTGGAGAAGTTCCCTGATACACCACTCTCACTTTCCCCCTCCAGAGAGAAGAAGAACACAGAAGGAGGGTAGAGTGAGGAGCTAAGCAAAACTGGGTCGATGGAGAGTGGGGGGACAGAAGACCTGCCTCTCTCCCCTGCCTTAACTTAGAATCATAGAATAGTAGAGTTGGAAGGGGCCTCTAAGGCCATCGAGTCCAACCCCCTGCTCAATGCAGGAATCCACCCTAAAGCATCCCTGACAGATGGTTGTCCAGCTGCCTCTTGAAGGCCTCTAGCATGGGAGAACCCACAACCTCCCTAGGTAACTCATAGAATCATAGAATCATAGAATAGCAGAGTTGGAAGGGGCCTACAAGGCCATCGAGTCCAACCCCCTGCTCAATGCAGGAATCCACCCTAAAGCATCCCTGACAGAGGGTTGTCCAGCTGCCTCTTGAAGGCCTCTAGTGTGGGAGAGCCCACAACCTCCCTAGGTAACTGATTCCATTGTCGTACTGCTCTAACAGTCAGGAAGTTTTTCCTGATGTCCAGCCGGAATCTGGCTTCCTTTAACTTGAGCCTGTTATTCCGTGTCCTGCACTCTGGGAGGATCGAGAAGAGATCCTGGCCCTCCTCTGTGTGACAACCTTTCAAGTATTTGAAGAGTGCTCTCATGTCTCCCCTCAATCTTCTCTTCTCCAGGCTAAACAGGCCCAGTTCTTTCAGTCTCTCTTCATAGGGCTTTGTTTCCAGACCCCTGATCATCCTGGTTGCCCTCTTCTGAGGGTTCCATTGTTGTACTTACTGGACCCTGTGGCTTTAGGCAACTTTTTTTCTTGCTGGCCTGGCATCAGGATGTGACACTGGCATCTGTGGGTAGCTGCCAGAGCCTCAGGACCCATCTCGGACTCCCACAGTGCCCTGGTGCAGGAAACAGGTTTAGCTCCCACCGCAATGGGGTCTCCCAAGTACACCCCCACCTTGTAGATAGGTATTTGGCCATGCACTATTCTGGGGAAAAGTAAAAGTGGAGCAGGGATTGTTGCAGGAAATGCTTGCTGCCCCTGACATCACGGTGGGGGCTAATTTTTGTGATTCATCCCCTTAGGCTGCAATGCAATGCACTGGAGTAAGTCCTGTTGAGCTCAAGCTTACTTCTGAGTAGACATATATAGGACTGCACTGTTTTAGAAGGTGACAGGGAGGTGTCTGATTTGGCAAAAATTGGGGGTGAATCCAGAGGCCTCCCTTCCTTTCCGCTCACAATTTGTGCTCTGGAAGGGACATATCCCCTCCCCACTTTTCAAGTATAAAATATGAACCAGTTAAAATTTTTAAATTAATGCTTTGATTTAGATCGCTAGATGGCACTTTGGACAATTTTGGATACGAAAAGGAGGACAGGGCTTCTGCCTCTTTAACAGTTGTACAGAAAAGGGAATTTCAGCAGGTGTCATTTGTATGCATGCAGCACTTGGTGAAATTCCCTCTTCATCACAACAGTTAAAGCTGCAGGAGCCCTGCCCTCTTCTGTATCTGATCACTCTAGTATAGCTCCTGCATCTGCCTCCTCCATTCTGGTTGTCTGCTCCTGTACTTACTGGTTTGGAGTGACTGTTGTCACAAACCAGGTTTATTGCGCTGGTTGGGGAATGCTGGAAGTTGTAGGACTTTTTTCTGTCTAAACCTAAAGACCCACGCCAAAAAGACAGTTCCTTGCTCCAAGGAGCTTGTGATCTAAGTGAGCATAACAAAAGAGGTTGGTGCAGAAAGAAGCGCTTCACTCGATGTCTGATGACGAACAAGGCTGTAGCCAGGCAGGCCTCCCTTAGAAGCCTGCTCCGTAGTTGTGAAAAGGCCGTTCTCTGTGCACCCACAGGTTAAATCTCATGCCAGCATGGGATTCCCAGTTGAATCTCTTTTGCAGACCTTAACTGGGAAGGTTTATACCGCAGGCTGCGTTTGCCCCAGCTGCATTCGTGGAACGGAGCGATTGGATCCCAGCTCAGGAGCTGAAGGCAATTTCTTACATTAGTCAAGAAAAACGTCTGCCTTCCGTAAATGAGCTTTGCTTTTGTGGCATTGACACGCTGTAACGTCTCGTTTTGTTTGCATGCTGGCAACGTTTTCAATCTGTGACTTGCAAGTTCTCCTTTTATTGTGTTTTATTTCTCTGGGGAATTAGCGGGGCAGACACCTTCACAAACGCATTAGTTTGGGGAGCTAAGGAATTGTTCGCAAGCGCGTGGGTTGAACAACCTTGCAAGTGACGCTCCTTCCTTACACATTTGCAAGGCTCGAGAGGTGGAAGATTGAAATCGAACAGGGCAATTTTTCGGAGCTCCGCAAGCAGATCAAGCGGGATGAGGATGAGCTTGACCAGCAGCGCCAAGAGCAAGCAGAAGAGCGATTTCAGAAGCAGGAGGACAGAACGCGGCTGTTGAGCCGGAGGTGGCAGGCCACAGAGAGGTAAGCTGGGGCGGAGAGGGCCCTGTTAGAGACACTTCCAAATTTCTCCTCCTCCGAAGTTTTCTCTGGAATTTGGAGTTTTAAACGATCGCTCCTTATTTACAAAGTGGAAACACCGTTTCAGGAATCCTCCATTTTTTATTTTGGTCTCCAAATACTGTAGAGTGCCGGTTACTGTTGCTGTTCATCGCTTTGGACAGTTTGTGTCTCTTTTTCCCTCCCTTTAGTGACCCACGCTTCGATAAATCGCTACAGAAAAGCAATGGATCTGATCGGATGTCTGATCACGAGGCTCTTTGGCATTTGACCAATGCTCAGGAGCACGTGTGCGCATCCAGTAAAACGCAGGACAAAAGGATCTTGAGGAAGTCATATGTACTTTTTTGCAGCGTTCTAGCAACGTGCACGCCACAGCGGTAACAGCGAGAGGGAGGGAGGGAGAGAGTGGGAGAGAGAAGGAAAGATGCAATTTAACTGAAACTTCAGGAAAACGGCAGATGCTTCAGTTCCAGAATTATTATTTTTTTAAAAAAAATCTAATTAAACACTTGAAAACAAAGGAATGGAATGTTGGGGGACCATTTATTTATTTTATTTATTTATTTAGAGTGTTTTTATCCCGCCCCTCAGCCAAAAGGCTCTCAGAGCGGCTTACAATGTATCAATAAAGAAGACAGTCCCTACCCTCAGGCTTACATTCTAAAAAAAAAAGACGTGACACACAAGGAAAAGTGGATGGGGAGGGAAGAGGGAGAAAATAAAAAAGAAATTAAGGAGACTGTTTGGGCTGGTGGGAAGGCCCTGCTCCGTCCTCTCATCTCCCAATGGAGGGGCAAACCAACAGCTCCTTCTTCCCCACAAGGTGAAGATGTTAGCCCTGTGGGGAGGGGTGTCCAACTGAAGCAGGCCCCGATGGTGCCTGCCTGCTCCAGTCTCCCTCGCATCTTCTTCCCCACAGGGTGAAGATGGCAGTTAGCCCTGTGGGGGGGGGGGTTTCCAACTGAAGCAGGCTCTGATGGTCCCTGCCAGCTCCAGTCTCCCTCAAGGACCATGTGTCCTTAGGCTGTTTGATCCATCACACGTGTGAGGAATGGCGATGTCTCAGGGGCTGTCGAAACATTCTGGAAGCCCCAAGGTGGCTCTGCGTTGATCATACGACGCAGCAGCCACCTCGAAGCCGCTGCCCAGCTGTACAGCAGGTAATGACACGGGATTGGGTCTCTGGGATCACCTGATTCCGAGGACCAGGCTAGTGTTAGTTTTCCAACTGGAACTTCCAGCTGCTCCTTCCTCTGACCAGCATCCCTTGTGGCTCAAGGAGTAGGGAATTGTTGTTTGTCCTGTGGTGCTTGGCAGTGTGGGCAGCTCTAGCAGATTTCATCCACCTCGTAGTGGTGTAAAACCGACGCATCCAGTTTCAAGAGCTCCTCTGTTGTTCAGTTCATAGGGCGCTTCCTCTTCCTAACTGTGGGTGTGCACACAGGGCAGGCGTTTGCCAGATCGAGACTGTTGCATGGAGGGCATTTGGGGAGGCATGAAGTGTATGACAAGCCCTTTGTATGAGCCTGCAGGGACCGGCGAGGGCTGCCTTTGAGCAGGCGTCATTCACCGGCAGGAAGGCGCTTTGGGTCAACAAGCGCCAGGTTGCAGGTGTGGGCCCTGGGCGAGCTTCCAGTGAAGGCAGATGGGAAGCGACCAGAGCACATGCTGTAGCGCTCATGCAGAATATCCCCGGCTTTTATTGTGCAACCAGCCTGCCTCATTCAGGAACTTTTACAGGTGACGTCTTCCTCCACTCGTAAGCCTCCTGTGATTTTCCGCCACGTCTGTCATTTTTCTTCTCACGGAAAATCTGTTAAGAAGGAAAAAAGATGGAATGTCTGCACAATGCCTTCTGGCTGTTAGTGCTAAGACCCCTATTTATTTATTTATTGCATTTCTATACCGCCCAATAGCCGGAGCTCTCTGGGTGATTCACAAAAATTAAAACCATTCAAAGTATAAAACAACAGTATAAAACCATAATATAAAATACAATCCCTGGAAGTACCCATAGTACAGCGCTTCGTTTGGAAGTGCTATATAAATTATTATTAGTAGTAGTAGTATTGATGATGATGGTATTATTATCTCTTTCTTGCTCATGGCAGTTTTTCTAGACAGACCTGATGGGCTTTGCCAAGTCATGCTGTCTTTTACGGCTGCAGGAATTTCCTGACAATTGAGCATGTTTTAAGTATGACTGCTTTCTGGATGTTGGTGTGGATGTATTTTGGTAGGCCCAGTTTCTGAAGGTTTTATGTATAGTTTTTTTTAATGTGATGCCGGTGACTGATGTCACTAACGGAATAATTGTGGCCTTTTCCTGATGCCATAGTTCTTTGACTTCCATGGCCAGTGGTATATATTTTCCTCTCTTTTCATCTTCCTTTTCAACAACATTTTTGTCATTGGGTATTGCTATGTCGATGAGGTTTGTGTTTTTTTTCCTTTTTTGTCTATGACCATTATGTCTGGTCGGTTGCAAGGTCTTGTCTTGAATGGTTCTGTCCCAGTATATTTTACGATCTGCATTTTCCAAGGTTGTTTTGGGTGAGTATGTATAGTATGGTGTAGGTTGTTTGATGACGTTGAATTTGATGGCCAGTTGTTGGTGAATTATTTTTGCAGCTGTATTGTGTCTGTCCGTATAGTCCATGATGACGATGATGGTGATGACCTGGTCTAAGGTAGCTTTCTGTGTTCTCTGACGAGGTTCAAAGCTCAGCTGTGAGCCCTGATATTCATTTCGAAGCAGAGCCTGCTGGCTTCCGGAACCCTGGCAGGGAATTTAAAGGAGAGGTGCTGTGGCTTGGAGCCGTGCACTGTGGTGACACTCAGTGACTTCAGATTGTGTCCTCTGCCTTCTCCAGCGGGGAATCCCTCAGAGAGTGAACAACCTTAGGTCAATATTCTCTACGCCAGTGGTTCTTAACCTTCCTAATGCCGCGACCCTTTAATACAGTTCCTCATGTTGTGGTGACCCCCAACCATAAAATTATTTTCGTTCTTCTCTACACGATCCATTGTGTACGTTGTACATCAATGTACATCAATGTACATTGGTGGTGCTATTTAAATAAATAATAAATAAATAATAATTGTCATGGGATGGTTTGCTAATGAAAATAATACATAACAATAGCTTTAATAATACAAAAGATGATACATGACAAAGTTCGGTCAATACAGTTTCCTAAGACCATCGGAAATATGTGTTTTCCGATGGTCTTAGGCGACCCCTGTGAAAGGGTCATTCGACCCCCAAAGGGGTCCCGACCCACAGGTTGAGAACCGCTGCTCTAGGCAGAAGGAATGGAGAAAAGTAGGTAAATATAGCTAAAAATATAAGAGTGGTGTAGTTAACTGTCAATCCTCAGTCTGAAACAGTCCTGCCAGGGCTTGGTCCAATTTGGGGAAGGCAAGATGTAGGCAAGATGTTGTTGGATGGGCTCACCTCCTCCTTCTCTTCATCGCTTCTGTTGCTGCTGCCCTAATTACTTTCCTCTCCCTCTGGGCCCAATCAGCACCATCTCCTGCAGAGAAAGGGAGAGAGAAGGGCCGGGTTTCAAACGTTACCAGGGTTGCTGTTCCTTCTCACTCATTTATGTGAAGAGCGGCAGCAGTGCCGCAAGGTTCTAGGGCGGTCAGTGGCTCCCCTACTGGGGTGTGGACCTTGGCAGGTGCTCAATGCTGCTACCCTCCGATGCCAGCCTCGATGCTGCTAAATCAAGATTGAAAGCCAAGCCGACGGCCTTTTTGAATCTGTGTTTTGCTTCTCTACAGAAAAATACAGCAGCGTAGCAAGGCTTACGAGGAAAGTCTTTCCAAAGCACTGGAAGATGCTCAGAGGAACCACCAAAAGGCAGTCCGGTTTCTGAAGAACAGTCTAGGAAGGTTTGTCACTTACATTTTTAAAGGACACCCCCTGGAATGAGAGTTTTGGTCTTTTAAGGGCAGGTCTTCCTAGCAAACTCTGAGGGGCTCTTCCCAGGGAAGGTGTTTTTTTATAAATAGCTGCTGATATGGTGGCGTACAGGCTTTTGAAATATTTTCCACACACTAAGAACAATGTATCATCACAGCATGCTTAGACAAAAGAGCAGAGCAACGGAGCTATGAAATGCCTCGGAACACGCATATTTCCATCATTCATTGAGTACAAATTTGAAAGATTTTGGATTGATCGAAAACTGGGAATATTTTAAAAACAAACCCCCTTTAAGTTACTTTAAAATGAAACTAACACCAGTAGTATAACACTATAAACGTTGAATGCTGAAGGTCGCAGGTTTAATCCTCAGCATCTGCAGTTAAAATGGGCCAGGTAACAGGTGATGGGAAAGGCCCTTTTCTGCCTGAGACCCTGCAGAGCCGCCAGTCAAAGAAGATAGATGGACAAACAGTCTGTCCTGTGTAGATCAGCTTCCAATGTTCCCTATGTTCACACGGCCTCTGCACAGTCCTGTTTTGCAAGCTGTCCCACCTTTTCCTGCTAATTTTGTCCTACCTGCTCTTACCTTTTGAAACGTTTCTGCAATTGGAGAGCAGCCAGGGATTTACCAATGCAAAAATGTGATGTACAATGAGGAACAGTCATATAATCATAGAATAGTAGAGTTGGAAGGGGCCTATAAGGCCATCGAGTCCAACCCCCTGCTCAATGCAGGAATCCACCCTAAAGCATCCCTGACAGATGGTTGTCCAGCTGCCTCTTGAAGGCCTCTAGTGTGGGAGAGCCCACCACCTCCCTAGGTAACTGATTCCATTGTTGTACTGTTCTAACAGTCATGAAGTTTTTCCTGATGTCCAGCTGGAATCTGGCTTCCTTTAACTTGAGCCCGTTATTCCGTGTCCTGCACTCTGGGAGGATCGAGAAGAGATCCTGGCCCTCCTCTGTGTGACAACCTTTTAAGTATTTGAAGAGTGCTATCATGTCTCCCCTCAATCTTCTCTTCTCCAGGCTAAACATGCCCAGTTCTTTCAGTCTCTCTTCATAGGACTTTGTTTCCAGACCCCTGATCATCCTGGTTGCTGTCCAACCTGACATCCTGATTGTCACTTTCACTTCAGGCAGCTAGAAGGGTGGGATGGAGGAAGAGCACAGCCTGGGGGTGGATGGGTGGGCAACCTTTCCTGAAAAATGGCTAGCAAGGGTGTAAATATGACCTTGACAGTACTCTCAGTGAGCCCATGTTTGAGCATGAATTTGAACCCAGGCATCTTGGATCCATGCGCTAGATTCTTCTAACCAATAGCTTTTAAGCTCTGATTTGTACACAGGTAGATTTTACTCTGCACACCCAACTCTATGGCCCAACTACCTCAAATGAGTAATTAAAGATGCTTGCTGCTGAATGGGAAACCCTGTTCTCTCCTCCAGCAACAAATAGCCAGTTTCTAGACTCTGAGCATGGCTGTCTATGCTGGATTGAAGGAACAAGTAAAAAAGCCAAATGTCTAGATCTGATCTAGGTTCATTATAGGTGGCATAGTAAGGCACATGCCTTTAGACTTTTCAGTTGATCAAGTTTGGGTGGTTAAGAACTACAGATAGAGATAAGAGACCATCAACGCTTCCAGTGTTGATTGCATTGCAAATGGCCATTGACCGGGTTGTGTTCTTCTGACAGGGTCCGTGAGAAAGAAACAAGCGAGGAACTAAAACACCAGGAATATATGCAAAGAAGGATGGATACTATATTGTCTCTGAAGAACAACATCACTGCCAACCGGGTATTTGCCTTATTTTGATGTTCTTGGCATTGGAGTTTATGTTGAGATCTCTCATTGCCTCCTCCAGAGGTGGAGAGAAGATAGGCTGGGGTCTACTGGTTTGTGACTTCCTTTTTCCTAACACTAGCAACAACATAATGCCCCTCTCCACACACTCAAATTAGGTTGTTAAACTCTCTGATCTGCAGCAACTAAGTTGTAGACCGGTACATGGAGGGTCATTCCAGAATATGGCTCCACCCTCCAACCCACCATCTGCATCCATCTTTGTCCCCTGAGCCACTATTTTACACCTGGCATCTCAAACCTGAAGTCTGCCTATGCGTGAGTTAGATCATAGAATCATAGAATAGTAGAGTTGGAAGGGGCCTATAAGGCCATCGAGTCCAACCCCCTGCTCAATGCAGGAATCCACCCTAAAGCATCCCTGACAGATGTCTGTCCAGCTGCCTCTTGAAGGCCTCTAGTGTGGGAGAGCCCACAACCTTCCTAGGTAACTGGTTCCATTGTCGTACTGCTCTAACAGCCAGGAAGTTTTTCCTGATGTCCAGCTGGAATCTGGCTTCCTGTAACTTCAGCCTGTTATTCCGTGTCCTGCACTCTGGGATGATCGAGAAGAGATCCTGGCCCTCCTCTGTGTGACAACCTTTTAAGTCTTTGAAGAGTGCTCTCATGTCTCCCCTCAATCTCCTCTTCTCTAGGCTAAACATGCCCAGTTCTTTCAGTCTCTCCTCATAGGGCTTTGTTTCCAGACCCCTGATCATCCTGGTTGCCCTCCTCTGAACACGCTCCAGCTTGTCTGCGTCCTTCTTGAATTGTGGAGCCCAGATCATGAGCATCACCAACATAAACTGACAAGGAGTAGGGCAGGAATGCTTCTAGACTGATAACTATTTAAAAAAAGAGAGAGAGAGAACAGAGAGTAGGAATTAATAAACAGCTTTTCCAATCAAAAAGTGCCAGGACGGACCTTGAGCTCTTTAAAACTTATTCAGTAACTGCGAAGTAGCCAAGTTTGCCTCCAACACTCGTCTTCACTGTTTGCTGATGAGGGGGATTACGTTTTTACAGCAATGACATGCTTCAGTTTGAGTGCTGCTGGACATGTAATACTTGTGGAAAATGTATTATATTCAACAGTATTGCTATAGGAGGAGACAGTATTCAGATCTCAGGCAATGAAAGATTTAACTGCACAAAGAAACAATTGTATTTATCTCTACACTAGTTGAGCCAATTAGAAAAGACTGCCTCTATTCACCACCCATGTTCACAGTGTGTTTTGACATTCCCCCCCCCCCAATTCTGGACCCTCAAAATGGTTGTGGGTGGAGGGGTGATTAGCATGGCAAGCAGACACCCCTTCCAACTTTGGGGAGGAAGCATGACGGAGGCTGGAGCTTTGGAGCTTTTGAACTCTTTTTTAAAAAAAAGAAAGAAAAATATTGACAGGAGGTTATTACTACTGCTACAGTAAGCACTCCCAAATATTTCAGACCCCCAACACCACCAGCATGGTCCACCTGGTGTGTGTGTGTGTTTGGGAGGGGGAGGTATTACCCCTTTGAGATAACAATTTCAAGGGGGTTCAGTTCACCCCTGATTCTACACTACAGATTTAAATCAGTTGTATGCCATTTTAACTGTCGTGGAATCAGTACTCAAATCCACAGTGGCTACCTGAGGGACTCAGTCTATGCTCCATAAGGGGGAAAAAATGCTAGGAGGTTATACTTTCAGTGCTGCCCCATGCCTTTACTTGACTCCTGCACTGCCTTTGCCTTACTGCCATGCTGAACAGTAGTTGACTCATGGCTTCCCCAAAGAATCCTGGGAATTTTTTGTACCTGAGAGAGCGCCTGCTCCCCTACCAACCTGCCCAGTCACTGAGGTCATTCGAGGGTCTGCTCCTGGTGGTTCCACATAGATCCATCCTCCCATTGGAGTCCACCAGGGGAAGAGCCTTCAGTGTGGTGGCCCCCCTCCTGTGGAATTCCCTGCTTCTGGAGGTCAGGCAGGCTCCAACCTTGTACTCCTTTCGACGCTTCCTGAAAACATCTTTATTCCAGGAAGCCTTCCTTAATATGCAGCCTTGAATCTCTGTATTTACTTCTTTTAAAATTTGTTTTAACTGTTTTATTCTGTTTTTATTTTCATTTTATCTTGTACACCGCTCCGAAATTTTTCAATGGGGAGAGGTATATAAATATTCTAAATAAATAAATAGTCTAATAAAGCTGATTAACTGTTTATTGTCAATTTGCTTGTTTTATTTTGTTTTAAGGTGTGTTTTTAAGCCTCCTTGCCAGGACAGAGGGTGGCAGTTGTGTGGGCAGGTAGGGTAGACATTTAAAAATAAAAGTGAAGTGCTGTGAAATCTCTGTTGGAGAGTCTTAGCTCCCTCTGGCAGGACTACAGTGTGGAGTAGAGTAAGTAAGAATTATATAAGAATACAGTCGTGTAAGGCTTATTAATCGAGATCTACCAGATCGATTTTGCTCAGTTTTGTTTTAGATTGAAGCTTGAGCAGCGTAGACACGCAGAAAATGTCGAGACCTTGAAAAAGTTCAAAGCTTGAGCTTTAATAGTCGTTCGTTTCCTCTGCGCCAAACAGGCAGGGCAGCCCCTCCGCCAACAGGATGATGGACAGCCCTGCTTGGCCAATCAGTGTGGCACGAAGGCGGGCTCTGGCTGCAGCCACACTGTTAGGCTATCGCCACCAGCAGGGCGGGACAGGAGATGACGGCAGCCCTTCGGGGTGCACGAGAGAGGGGTGAAGCCGTCCCACATGCCCATTTCAGAGGAGGGAGTTCGTTATGCATGAGTCACATTTGCACTAGTCATAGGTCCCTCTGTGATGAGGGGATTGAGGAGCAGAACTGCTTGCGCCCATGGCAACATGGGCTTTACGCTAGTATTACAATAATTGTATCTTCAGCCAATTTCATTCGGCAGAATTAAACAGTCTGCATGCAGAAAACTTCAGCCCACTGCTGAGGGCTCTTCATGCAACAAGGATCAAATCCTTGTTGCTTTCTGACGCTAACAGATGATCCCTATTTAAGAGCAAATGTGGGTACTTGAGTACTTTCCCCTGACTCAGTCAATTTTGGGATAAGTTAAATAGCACTGCTGCTTGCTTCCTTCCATTGTGGCAGCTGCCAGTTTTATTCCTACCCAGGTCTCCTTGGGGAAAGGGGACCACTGTTAACCCCGTTGAAATCTGTAGCGCGGCTCTGCTCTTTGAACCTTCAGCAGCTAGAAATGTGTGGCCCTTCTTATATCTTGTAGGAAAAACTCCGAACCCTCCAGGTCTGGGATGAAACCAACGCTCTCGTCGCTCAAGAACAAGACCAGAAAATGCAGGAGGCCATCCAGGCTCAGGGCCACAACGTCACCCGGGAGGCTTTTCTCCATAAACGTCAGGTGGAGTTTGAGCGGAGGAAGAAGTGAGCTGCCTGCTTTTTCTGAAGTATCTCTTTCTTTGTGGGCTTTTCTTTAAAATTAAAGGAGCAAAGCTACTTGTGTCTCTACTAAAAGGACATCTCTTTTGTACAACGCCAGGAAAATTTGCTGGTTTTGAAGTGCTAAAGACAGGAAGGAGCCTTTTTTTTTTTCCTTTTCTTTTTTTCTACTCTAGGTTGAGCGCTGATATAAGACTTCATCCCACGTACCTGTTTCCCTCGAATTATGCCCTACAGCGCAAAGCTGTCGTTGCTGTTGTTGCTAGCTAAATCACACCCCGGGGAAACAGCGCTCCTAAAACCCTTTGCATACCAGGAAAAGGGTTTAAGGGGGGAAATGTAAAAAATCATTAAAAAATCAACGGATGACCCAATCAGATTCAAATATGGTATGCTTAAAGCTCTCCTTAATATCTATTACTGTGCCAATTTTGATGTTTTTAATCTTTAAAACTTATGCAGATGTAAGCATTTGTTTATTTTTTACTTTAAACATATCAAATCCTGCTCCTGCGCCCCCAGTGGCCGCTCAGAAAACAACAAATGATTCGCTCCAAAAGTAGTAGTAAAATAGGGCGGGTCTTTTGGCTTTATAGCACAATTCAAGCAGGATGCATGGGAGCACTTCACAGTCAGAGCAGATTATAAGCTGGAAAACTTCGGAGTCCTTTGCACACAATATCCACATTGTGCAGAGGAGAGTTCCTTCCCAACCGTTGTGTTGCATGCAAACTGGAAAACTTCAGAGTCCTGAAGTCCACATTGCAGTGTGCAATCACTGCAATTCGCAGTGATTGCACAGTATAACCCTGGTGTGATGAAGCTACTAGAGAGTCTGTCTCTTACGCTGGGCAAGCAGGACAGATCAGGAATCTTGCCTAAGTGGACAAAAGTGGTCCTGGATATAGTGTTGAGATCCCTTAGACTGTTCTATCTGGGGGATTTCAATGTCCGTTCCAAGGTCGCAAGATTTTATGGCTGCCATTATGGCCATGGGACCAACATGTCCTCATCTTGATGCATGTGGCTGGACTTACTTTGGACTTGGTTTTCTTGGTGGGGCAGGGGGAGGGGATATGAAGGTACGGGAGCTTACCACCTCTTCCTTGTCATGGACATATCACCTCTGAGTGAGTTTTAACCAGCCACTGGCTTTTCGGACCCATTAAGACAGCCCGCCCCTGGAGGCTGATAGATCCAGTTGGTTTCCAGATGATTCTGGGGGTATTCCAGCTGACAAAACTGAGGGTCCTGTTGAAGTTCTAATCAACCTGTGGAATACAAAGATGGCCGGTTGATGTGATTGCTCCTGAGCTTCCTCTGTGGAGGTGATAAATGACTTCTTATGAGAGGGAACGGTCCGTGGCAGCCTGAAAGAGGCAGTGGTAGGACCATTCCTTAAGAAGTCCTCCCTGGATCTGGAAGATCTGAACAATTTTACACCAGTTGCATAGTTTCCTTTCTTTGGCAAGGTCCTTGCGTGGGTGGTTGCTGACTTGATCCAGGCACTCTCAGATGTTATTCAGGCAGCAAAATGTTCAAAAGCTTTGGAAGCAAGAATATAAGGAATGTGCAACAATTTATGCATTCATTTTTTTCTGTACCATATTCTTTTAAAAAGCATAATAACATTCCATCCATTCGGCTGTTAGTGCTATTGTCGCTCTTAGTTTGCATGTCATTGCTTTTGAATTTCAGGGAATTTATGGAACAACAGAAAGCAAGAAAAATTGAAATCGTCGCTCAGATTTTGAAAGAAGAAGCTCAGTTGGAGAAAGTGAGAAAACAATCGCGCCCACGGACCCTGAAGAGCGACAACAAGATTTCTGATGCTTTAAGATGGCGCATGAAAACGTGGAAGTACATAGAGGAGGCATGTGATGATTCAGTGGCAGTGGTTACGCAGGTGAGCAGAAATATATAGGAAGCTGGCTAGCCTTTAAGAACTGGTAAATTGGTGGTGTTGGTGTCCTGACTTGAAAAGTCTTCAGTTCCTTCCTGTAATTAGTAGCCCTGGTGGGATGGAGGACAGAAGTGGTGCCAGACCATGGCTAATTCTCCTGCAAGCCTAGCAATGCACCAGTGACGGAGGAGCAAAGAAGCAGGGCCTACTTTATTTATTTATTTATTTACATTTTTATACTGCCCGATAGCCAAGGCTCTTACATTTTTTGAGTTCAGCAGCAGCAAACAGTGCATACTTTTCTCTCCCTCCCCCCCATTGTAGTTCCTCATTTCTGCTGATATCTGTGATGTTTGATGTGTTCTTGCAACTGCTTTTAGCTTTTATGTCATTTTAATGGGCAAAATCTTTTGTTTCAAAATGGCGGCCATCGGGATAGTCCATCACTTGTATATTTCTTCTGCTGTAGAAATCTTGGCGCCCCCCTTCACCTTGTGACTCACTTGAAGACAAGAGTTACATTTTGGAAGGGTCTCAACTGATGATCCCTGAAATTAAAGACAAAGAAGAGGAGGAGGAAGACAGGAATGAGACTCTAGCTGAGCCAGAGTTTACAGGAATTTGGGATCAAGAGTGCAGCATATCCGAGGTAAAAATTTCATCATTCCAAATGTTTCTTTTGTTGATCCCCTGCTAATTTGACAAAACATGTCATTATGACAATTCACCTTTATCAGAGGAGATGTGTTACCCTTCTCAACTGGGGACGTTTTTCAATGGAGAGTTTGGTAGCAGTATCTGCTATTCATTGTGGGAATAATTTCCCATCGTTGGTATCCTAAAACTATTTTGTTCACAGAGAATGGCCAAGCAAAAAATTACAATACCGATCCTCCATTTAAATCAGTGGTTCTCAACCTTCCTAATGCCGCGACCCTTTAATACAGTTCCTCATGTTGTGGTGACCCCCAACCATAAAATTATTTTCGTTCTTCTCTACACGATCCATTGTCATGGGATGGTTTGCTAATGAAAATAATACATAACAATAGCTTTAATAATACAAAAGATGATACATGACATAGTTCGGTCAATACAGTTTCCTAAGACCATCGGAAATATGTGTTTTCCGATGGTCTTAGGCGACCCCTGTGAAAGGGTCGTTCGACCCCCAAAGGGGTCCCGACCCACAGGTTGAGAACCGCTGATTTAAATCAAGGCTTAAACAAAAAGGGCCACTGACAAAGACAAAATTGTCGAAACGCATTTGGCCTCCTTGTGGTTTTTTTTTTTAAATTCTTTTAATGTAATAACTATTTTTCTACATGTATTTGTCGACATAGTAATCAGGTAGTAACTGCCGGGGCTATTTATGTTTTAGATTGTAAGCCTCTAGGCAGGGTATCACTGTTTTATTTGTATATTTTGTACAGCACCAAGTACATTGTTGGTGCTATATAAATAATAATAATGATGATGAGGAGGATGATGTTTTCCTTAACTCCGTTGCAGTAATTTAGTGTTTTCTGCTAAGGACAAATGTGGTTTTTCACTTGTGGTTACTCTGATAAGCAGGCAGGCAGGGATGCTGTTTGGGGAAAGGTGCAGTGGTGTTCTTCAGGTAGCAGCCAAGCTTCCTTGTGAAAGAAAGAACTGTTTTGCAGGGGAAATGGGAAAGAATGTACCCAACGCTTTCAGAAACCAAAGGGAGGTGCAACTGTGGGCCAGTTGCACCTGCAAGCCCACCAGAGCTGGTTTTTAAAAATTTTGTGATTTTTAATTCCATCGTTCTGCTCTGAAGACAGATCACTCAAGGCAGGTAACGTCAATTTTAAAAAGGCTTCATTCACTTAAAAAAAAACTTAAAAGATCACAAAGGCCACAAAGCAATTGATAAAATAATCCATCAGAAGGAACAAATAAAACAGATATTGAAAGGGAACCAAATGTAAAGACCAACAAATAACGGGCTAAAATGATTTTTTTTTTTTTTTAGGGCATGGAGACCCTCATTTTTGAATTTGGCTCCCACCATCCATGGCCCAGATGGATGCAGAATAGACAACCATCTTTTCCACTGAGTTTAGGGGTCAGGCAGGATCATCCAGCATTGTGATTAGCCTTCTTCCTTCCAATATGAACCTTCTCAAACTGGGGAGAGGCAACGAGTGGGGTGCCGCAGGGCTCAGTCCTGGGCCCAGCGCTCTTCAACATTTTTATTAATGATTTGGATGAGGAGGTACAGGGAACGCTTATCAAATTTGCAGATGACACAAAATTGGGTGGGATAGCTAATACCCTGGAAGACAGAAACAAACTTCAAATTGATCTTGATAGGCTGGAGTGCTGGGCTGAAAACAACAGAATGAAATTTAATAGGGATAAATGCCAAGTTCTACATCTAGGAGATAGAAACCAAATGCACAGTTACAAGATGGGGGACACTTGGCTCAGCAATACTACAAACGAGAAGGATCTTGGAATTGTTGTAGATCGCAAGCTGAATATGAGCCAACAGTGCGATATGGCTGCAAGAAAGGCAAATGCTATTTTGGACTGCATTAATAGAATTATAGCTTCCAAATCATGTAAGGTACTGGTTCCTCTCTATTCGGCCCTTGTTAGGCCTCATCTAGAGTATTGCATTCAGTTCTGGGCTCCACAATTCAAGAAGGACGCAGACAAGCTAGAGCGTGTTCAGAGGAGGGCAACCAGGAGAAGAGAGATTGAAAGAACTGGGCATGTTTAGCCTGGAGAAGAGAAGGTTGAGGGGAGACATGATAGCATTCTTCAAATACTTAAAAGGTTGTCACACAGAGGAGGGCCAGGATCTCTTCTCGATCCTCCCAGAGTGCAGGACACGGAATAACGGGCTCAAGTTAAAGGAAGCCAGATTCCAGCTGGACATCAGGAAAAACTTCCTGACTGTTAGAGTAGTATGACAATGGAACCAGTTACCTAGGGAGGTTGTTACACTAGAGGCCTTCGAGAGGCAGTTGGACAAGCATCTGTCAGGGATGCTTTAGGGTGGATTCCTGCATTGAGCAGGGGGTTGGACTCAATGGCCTTGTAGGCCCCTTCCAACTCTGCTATTCTATGATTCTATGAGGCACACGCCATCCCATGCTGGCACCCCAAATGTCCAAGGGATAGGAAGCTGAAAAGTTGTGTCACGTAGTTTCTGGGAATGATATTTGTCTCCATTCTCCTTCCCCCCTTCCCCACCGTTCTGCTTGGTGAAGAGTCCGCTGAAACCCTCGTTAGAACGTGATCAGTCAATGGAGCTGAAGTCTGACACTATTCTCAAACCATTTGTTCTTTTAACTAGAGAAATTATCTGGCTTAGTCTAGGTTGGAAGATTTGTGAAGACACATATCACTTCGTGTTTGCTGGCTTGTTTGACTGTTACAACTGAACATGACATTCTGTTGAGTTGGTGATAAAGATGATTTCATGTGGAAAAAAGAAATCCTTTTTCACCCCGTGCTGGAGAGACAACAGAGTGGCTCTTTAGGGTATTGCACTGAATTAGTGTTAAAAGCTGAGATCACCAATGAATAATGTAAATTTAAAGTGGAAACCCCTGTTTCATTCCATAGTCAAGGATCTGTGTGTTCCCTATTCTCTTGAGTCACGTGTGATCTTGAGAGGCATTTGTGGGCCAAGCTGTATGGGATCCAGAAACAGGATTTACTTTTTAAAAAAGTTATAATGATAGCAACCCCCACCCCAATTTGGATTGAAAGCATAGGGCTGGAAGAGGGAGGTTAACCATTTCCTGGTTAAAACCATGCCAGAGGTAAGATGGAGAGAACACTCCAGTATATTTTGCTGCAGCTTCAGGGAATGAATTTTAACCCCGGCTGGGCTGCTGTTAACATTTTTTAAAAAAAAGCACTCTGGGAGATTTACCAACAGGATCTCCAGTGCCATATCTTATTGAGCTCTGCCTACCAGAGGGAAAGAGAGCTCCATGTGGCGCAGAGCGGTAAAGCAGCAGTTTCTGGAGCTGAAACTCTCCCCACGTCCTGAGTTCGATCCCAGCGGAAGCTGGTTTCAGGCAGCCGGCTCGGGTCGACTCAGCCTTCCATCCTCCCGAGGTCGGTAAAACGAGTACCCAGTTAGCTGGGGGAAAGGGAATAACGGCCGGGGAAGGCAACGGCAAACCACCCCGCTATAAGGCCTGCCAAGAAAACGTCAGCGAAAGCCGGCATCTCTCCAAAAGTCAGTAATGACTCAGTGCTTGCACGAGAGGTTCCTTTCCTTTCCTACCAGAGGGAAAAGACAGTTTAAAAGGGAAAAATACTTTGATTCATCTGGAGGCAAAGATAACACACACACAAACTTCTCAAGACATAGACCCTGTTCAGATGACATGCTAAGCCATGGCGGTTAAGCATTTTGAGCTAAGCATTATGGCTTAGAGTGTGATGTGAACCCTTCCTACATCATAACATGGCTACATCATAACGTGGTTTAAAAATGCTCACTAACCGTTCACTGCAAAAGGGTTAGCGGCCTAACCATGGCTTAGTGTGTCGTCTGAACAGGTTCAAAATATTTCTTGTGTTGAAGTTTGGCCATTTCCTTCCAAATGCCTTTAGGTTCTTAAGGTGGTGAGTATTGTTGCCCTCTGTCAAAGGTTGAGCTTTAGACCCATGAATTTGGAACGGACTTTGTACCAAATATTGAAAAGATTAAAAAAACAAAAACTAGAAATTTGAAGGTATAAGTCAGTGGTTCCCAAACTTTTTCAGGTCACCGCCCCCTTGGTTCCACAAACTCATGCCCAGCGCCCCCCTACCCTACACTATAAAAATCATTATTCAGAATAGCGGTTTTCATTGACCCACTAAGGAAGGTAATAACAATAAAATTCAAAACAGTAACAATTAATTGAATATTTATTCAAAATCCAAAGCACCCGCCGCAGGCTTGCCTAGTGAGGGAGGGAAAAGAGAGCGAACGCCTCTGTTTTGCAGCCGGCGTGGCGGGGCACACCAAGCAGGGTATGTCTCTTCATTAGCATTTTGGTGCTTTTAAAACATTACAATTCACCATTAAAAGGACTCTTCTTAAACTGTATTAATACATGTGTGGATTCTTCCCCTATATGGCTTGGGACTAAACTACCTTCTCCCATAAAAATGTCCCTGGGTTTTAAGACTTTCTGGAGAGGCACTTCTCAGAAAAGACCACCTCAGAGGCCGCCCTTTTGCCTCTTAGCCCCCCCCCCCCGCTGCCCCTTTGCCTCTTAACGCCCCCCTATGCAATCTCACTGCCCCCAAGGGGGCAGTACCGCCCACTTTGGGAACCAGTGGTATAAGTGTTGTCTATTTTGATGTTGTTTTATAACTGGGTCAAACCTTCACACCCATTTTACTCTTACATACTCTCCCATGCTAACGCCTTTTTCACTCTCTCATTCATATACACATATACACACACACACACGTTATTGACGCATTTATATATTAGCTTGTGCTTTGCCCCATGGCTGATGCTGAGACAACCAGAACTACCACTGAATCATTAAGGGAGGAAGACGAGTGATTCAGGACACACAAAGGGACATCGTACTTCATTCAGCCCATAGTTATAATGGGATTCACAAGGTGGGGATTAGACAAAGGCATGGGGCTTAAAGCTACAAGTCACGATGGCTGTGTGGTACCTGGAGCATCTGAAGCAGTTTGCCCCGAGAAACAGACCCTGGAGGTCAACAGTGGGAGAGGGAGGTAGTCCTCCATGCCCTACTTGTGAGCTTCCTAGAAGCATCTGGTTGGCCATTGTGGGAAACAGTGTTGCTCGCCGCCTTGCTGTTGGTCCCTGCCTCAATCAAAATGGAGAGGCGGGTAAGAATTGTTGTTGTTCTTGTTATTATTATTATTATACAGGATGCTGCACTACAGTAGATAGGCCTCTGGTCTGATCCAGCAGGACTCTTCTTACTTTTTTAACTCTGTAGAGCCTGTCTTCTGAGGATTGGGGGGAGACATGATAGCACTCTTCAAATACTTAAAAGGTTGTCACACAGAGGAGGGCCAGGATCTCTTCTCGATCCTCCCAGAGTGCAGGACACGGAATAACGGGCTCAAGTTAAAGGAAGCCACATTCCAGCTGGACATCAGGAAATACTTCCTGACTGTTAGAGCAGTACGACAATGGAACCAGTTACCTAGGGAGGTTGTGGGCTCTCCCACACTAGAGGCATTCAAGAGGCAGCTGGACAACCCTCTGTCAGGGATGCTTTAGGGTGGATTCTTGCATTGAGCAAGGGGTTGGGCTCGATGGCCTTGTAGGCCCCTTCCAACTCTGCTATTCTATGATTCTATGATTCCAATTGCCTTTAAACCAGATTTGGGGGGGGGGGACCCGTGTGGCTGGAGCAACTCTAACAACCTCTTGGGAAGGGGCCATAGCTCCTGCTTTTCATGCAGGCAAAGGTCGCAGGTTCACTCCCCAACATCACCAGGCAGGGCTGAGAAAGATCCCTGCCTGAAACCCTGGACAGCTGCTGCCAGCCTAAAGCAGAAAATAGACATCCCACCTCTCTGAAATGTTCTCACTGTTTTCCTTTCCCACCCCATCGTGTTTCACGCTGCTCAGGTGCCAGACGACAGAATCGACTCCAAACCCCTTGGAGCAACTAAACTGGAAAAGGAGATCTTTGCTCAAAACTTGGAGAAGCTTCATAGTGGAGTCATACATAAGCATAGGGTTTGCGGACGTGAATTTAAGGGCTGCCCTTTTTATAGCAAGCCAAGCCTCATTCATTTCAAGGTTAGTGTGGATTTAAAATGGGGGAAAAATGAACCAGGATCTTTTTTTTACAAGAAATTACTTCAAGCTCACTGCTCTAGAAAGAATTTAAAACGTTTGAAACTTCTGGTTACTTTAATTTGTGCTCTTAAAATAGATGTGAAATGGGTCTTCCTATTTTGGCAAAGTTCAGTTTTGTAAGAAATTAAAATAACAACTAATTTATCTATTTATTTATTACATTTATATACTGCCCCATAGCTGAAGCTCTCTGGGTGGCTTACAAAAGTTAAAAACAGTAAACATTAAAAAATATACAAAATGTAAAAACCATCAGAAACGTAAAAACAACAGTATAAAAACAACAGTATCCATTTAAAAAACAACAGTTCTGGGGTCCGTTAGAAAACAAACAGCGTTGTTAAATGCTGTTAAATGCCTGGGAGAAGAGAAAAGTCTTGGCCTGGTTCCCGAAAAGATAACAATGTTGGTGCCAGGCGAGCCTCATCGGGGAGATCATTCCATAATTGGGGGGCCACCACCGAAAAGGCCCTCTCCCTTGTTGCCATCCTCTGAGCTTCCCTCGGAGTAGGCACTTGGAGGAGGACCTTAGACGTTGAGTGCAGTGTACAGGTAGGTTCATGTCGGGGGAGGCGTTCCATCAGGTATTGCGGTCCCAAGCCATGTTATTGTTACTGTTTACATTTGTATCCTTCCATCCTTCCTTCCTTCCAAGGAGCTCAAGGCAGAATGCATGGTCGTCTGCTACGCAGTTTTATCCCCAGATGTGAGGTAGTTTAGGCAGAGGCTGGCCTAGTTTAGGCAAATCCCAGAGTGTGGGATTTGAACCTGGGTCTCTCTAGTCTTAACACTAACCACTACATCACATTGGCTCTCCAGTTCTTTATCAAGTCATCTTAAGAAGACTGAAATTTATATGTTTGGCTGTCACCCAGTTAAAGAAATCTTAGTTGATCGGTATTAAATATGCATATATTTGCATACTGTGTGCATATTTAATTCTGTAAGTGGAACAGTGCTTGTTATGCATTGGTTATTTCTCGGTTGGACTACTGCAACCTTCTTCTCACATCAGTCCGTTGGTTTCTGTTCACCACTCTGCTGCTAAGACCATCTTCTTGGCTCGCCACTCTGACCATGTTACTCCACTTCTGAAATCTCTTCACTGGCTTCCAATTCACTTCAGAATCCAATATAAACTTCTCCTGTTGACCTACAAAGCTTTTCACTGTCTAGCTCCTTCCTATCTCTCCTCTCTCATCTCACACTATTGCCCCGCTCGTGCTCTTCGCTCCTCTGATGCCATGTTTCTCGCCTGCCTAAGGGTCTCCACTTCCCTTGCTCGGCTTTGTCCATTTTCTTCGGCTGCCCCTTAGGCCTGGAACGCTCTTCCAGAACATTTGAGAACTACAAGTTCAACCGCAGCTTTTAAAGCTCAACTAAAAACTTTTCTTTTTCCTAAAGCTTTTAAAACTTGATTTTGTTCTGACTTTATACTGTTAGTTTTACCCTACCCAGTGCCTGTTTACCCTACCCTGTGCCTGTTTGCTTTCTCTTCCCCTCCTTATTGTTTTATTATGGTTTTATTAGAATGTAAGCCTATGCGGCAGGGTCTTGCGATTTACTGTTTTACTCTGTACAGCACCATGTACATTGATGGTGCTATATAAATAAATAAATAATAATAATAATTGTTTCAAAAGCATACTTTTTTAAAAAAGGAAAACTTAAGGCTCAGATATTTCAAAAGGCACATATATGTTGACACAAAAATATTTAAGAAATTTGCAACATATTCAAACGTAATAGCAAGCATCCTTTTAAAACCTACCAAAAGCAGGTTTTTAATTGATTTAGGCTGCAATCCTATGCACATTTACGTGACAGTAAGCCGCCTTGAAATCAGTGGAATTCCTTTGTGAGTCAACACGTGCTATTAATCAACTAAACACTACAGCCCTACTTGTAACCTAACATAAGACTCATGCCTGCTCTGGTGTGTTTTCTTTACGCCATTGGGTGCTCAAGTTCAGCGGTACTATTTTGGGAAATACCATTGTATTGATCAATTTCGCACGCCCAGACTCTCTGTGACGTGAGGGAAGCTCAGCCAGTCAACGCCAAGTGTTTTACTGCCACCACAACGTTATAATAACATATGCGTCAATTCTTTCCAGGACTTTGATATTGGTAAAACGTATAAAAAGAAGATGGTTTTGATCAACGCTTTCTACAGCATTAACTTCTGCAAGCTGGTTGGAGTCAGTGAACACCTGAAGGATTTTTTCACTGTTCTGTAAGTAAGCATGGGACACATTTGGGCTTGGCATCAGCATAAGGAAAGTGGGCAGTGGAGTTTATTGGGCCTCACAGTTTCTCAGTTGTGTGGTCCAGCCCTGCTAATGCTCCTGCAAGGCCACCAGTGCAGCAGTGACAGAGGCAGCAAAGAACCAGGGCCTTGCACTGCATCCTCTGGGCCTTGTATAGCCTCATACAAACATGGCTGATGCAAGCTCTATATGGTTCGGGTCCAGGTTATTTGAAAGACCGTCTTCTCCCTTATGAGCCTTCCCGTGCTTTGAGATCTTCTAGAGAGGCCCTTCTTTCAGTCCCACCTTCTTCACAGGCACGCTTGGTGGGAACATGGGAGAGGGCCTTCTCGGTGGCTGCTCCGGTGCTCTGGAACTCTCTTCCCGGGGAAGCTAGGCTGGCTCCCTCCTTGATGGGCTTTCGGAAGCAGGCTAAAACTTTTTTTGTTCCAGCAGGCCTTTGGAGAGTAATCCAGCCCTCCATCTATGTTAATGTCTTATAATTTTGTTGTGTATTTTTTTAATTGTTTATGGTTTTGTTTCCCTCCCCCTCCCCAATGTATATTTTAAACTTTGTAAAGCGGGATACAAATAATAATAATAATAATAACAACAACAACAACAACAACAACAACAACCCTGCACTGTCCATTTCAAAAAAGCCAGTTCTGAGTTATTTACTTGGTTTGTTTTATAGCTTGCCACATCTAGTAAACACTTAATTGCATGGAATAACCCTTATCTTGTCTGTGTTAAGAACATCAGAAGAGCCCTGATGCTGGATCAGACCAAGGGTCCATCTAGTCCAGCACTCTGTTCGCACAGTGGCCAACCAGCCATCGGCCAGGGATGAACAAGCAGGACATGGTGCAACAGCACCCTCTCACCCATGTTCCCCAGCAACTGGGGCACACAGGCTTCCTGCCTCGAATACTGGAGATAGCACACAACCATCAGGGCCAGTAGCCATTGATAGCCTTCTCCTCCAGGAATGTATCCAACCCCCTTTTAAAGCCATCTACATGGGTGGCCATCACTACATCTTGTGGTAGGGAGTTCCATAACTTAACTCTGCGCTGTGTGAAGAAGTCCTTCCTTTTATTTCTCCTAGATCTCCCACCAATCAGCGTCGTGGGATGTCCCCTGGTTCTAGCATTTTGGGAGAGGGAGAAAGAAGGGGTGCACACGCTGGTAACCTCAAGGCTTGACTTCTGGAATGCGCTCTACATGGGGCTACCATTGTACCTAGTTCGGAAACTTCAACTAGTTCAAAATATGGCAGCCAGGTTGGTCACCGGTACGTCTAGGGGTGACCACATTACACCAACATTAAAATCGCTCCACTGGCTGCCAATTCGTTTCCGGGCAAAGTACAAAGTGGTGGTCATCACCTTTAAAGCCCTAAATGGTTTGGGTCCAGGTTACCTGCGGGATCGCCTTCCCCCATATAGTCCGCTCCGCACACTCAGGTCCTCTGGGGTGAACTTACTTCAGTCAGCTAAAACCAGGCTGACATCAGTTTCCCAAAGGACCTTTTCTTCTGTCGCCCCCAGATTGTGGAATGGCCTACCGGAGGAGATTCGTAAAATTAACACTATGTATGATTTTAAGGCAGCTTTAAAGACTAGCCTTTTCCGGCAGGCCTATCCAGATCAATGTTGAATCATGATTTTTTGAGATGTATTGATTCCTGTTCTAATGTTGTTCCCCGCCTCGATCCAAAGGGAGAGGCGGGTAAGAAATAAATTTATTATTATTATTATTATTATTATTATTATTATTATTATTATTGAAGGGTTATCCTGTTTCTTCCCACCACCACCCCTCGGAAAAATCCTGTTAATGAGGCAGGGCAATTGCATGATAAAAAACCTCATCTGGAAGCCTCCCTGGACAAGTGTTGTTGGCTCCAAATAGCACACCCTGAGCTAAGAACATCCCAAACCTTAATTGTGTTGTAGATATCCACCCCCACCCCCTCGAAGCATTTGATGGGCAAGGCCTTTTTATTATACAGGCTGCCTTGCATGACTGATTTGGTCGGCTTATATTATTTCCTTTGGCATCTGAACGTACGTACAAAAAAATGTGCTATTGGTTAGTGAATTCACACGGTTAAAAAACAGAACAGCCCTCTCTCGATGCATATTAACCGAGCTCAACTCTGCGCCCTTTTCTCGACAAGATTACATGCTGCAGCAGATTTGCTGCTAGAGGTGGCTCATGTACAGAACAGATCTGTTTGGATTGGACTCGGGCTCCCTAATACTCTCATCTCGAGTTGAAAGCTGTAAATTAACAGCTTATTACACTGGCCGGTTTTAGCCAAGCGCTCAGAAATTACGCTGTAAATCAAACGGGAACTTGGCATCATCTTCCTTTCATGTCATCCTTTAAGAGTCTCAATCAGGGATTGTCTTGCAATGCTAGATTACTTCCCCACCGCCCCCACTTCCCACCCACACCACAGCCAATATGTGTGTCATGCTTAAAAATAGTGCCCCCATCCCACCCCAGTTGTGTGTCATGGCTCTCTTTTCTCGCGTGGAAGTCTGCAAAAGAGCCTCGTGTGGCGCAGAGCGGTAAAGCAGCAGTTTCTGCAGCTGAAACTCTCCCCACGGCCTGAGTTCGATCCCAGCGGAAGCTGGTTTCAGGCAGCCGGCTCAGGTCGACTCAGCCTTCCATCCTCCCGAGGTCGGTAAAATGAGTGCCCAGTTAGCTGGGGGAAAGGTAATAACGACCAGGGAAGGCAACGGCAAACCACCCCGCTATAAGGCCTGCCAAGAAAACGTCAGCGAAAGCTGGTGTCCCTCCAAGAGTCAGCAATGACTCAGTGCTTGCACGAGAGGTTCCTTTCCTTTTTCCAAACCTCCCAGGGAGCCTTGGCTATGGGGCAGTATATAAATGTAATAAATAAAATGAGTACCCAGTTAGCTGGGGGAAAGGTAATAACGGCCGGGGAAGGCAACGGCAAACCACCCCGCTATAAGGCCTGCCAAGAAAACGTCAGCGAAAGCTGGCGTCCCTCCAAGAGTCAGTAATGACTCCGTGCTTGCACGAGAGGTTCCTTTCCTTTTTCTTAGGGCTAGGGCATTGCTGTAGATGCTTGGTGTGGGTGATTTTTCTCCCACAGTGGAGAAGATTCTTCTGAGATGGGTAACTGCCCCTCCTTGTTCCACAGAGACAGTGTGGTGTAGTGGTTAGAGTATTGGACCTACTTCCTGATCTGTTCAATTGGAGGTGAAACCAGGGACCATCCCCAGGCAAAGAGGTGCGAATATAACTTCATAGGAAGTTATACCAAGTCAGACCCGTGGTCCACCTTGATCATACACTGTCTGTAGGTGGCCCTCTGGCCTTTCAGACAGGATTCTTTCCCAGCCCTTCCTGGAGATGCCAGGGGTCAAACCAGGAGATGCTCTACCGCTGAGGTGTGGTCTCCTGAGACAAGGTAGTTTGCCAAGGGCCACCCAGTAGTGAGTTCATCGCAAAGGCAGAATTCGAACTAGCAACTTCCTGCTTCATTCCTCAGCCACTGCACTACATCAGCTCTTACCTTTTCGTTTCTGCCGTTCATAAGAACATGTCTTTTTTGAGACAAAACGGTGTTCTAGAAGCACTGACATATAAGGCTTCATCCCATGTACCTGTTTCCCTCGAGTTATCCCCTACAGCGTAAAGCTGTTGTTGCTGTTGTTGTTATGAGCTGAATCACACCCCGGGCGGCAGCGCTCCGAAGATCCTTTGCATACCAGGAAAAGGGTTTAAGGGGGGAAATGTAAAAAAAAAAAAAAAAAAATCATTAAAAAATCAACGGATGACCCAATCCGATTCAAATTTGGTATGCTTAAAGCTCTCCTTCATATCTATTACTGTGCCAATTTTGATGGCTTTAGCTTTAAAACTTACGCAGATGTAAACATTTGTTTAATTTGAAACTTAAAGGTATCAAATCCCGCTCCTGTGCCCCCCAGTGGCCGCTCGGAGAACAACAAATGATTCGCTCCTAAACAGGTAGCAAAATCGGTCGATTCTTTTGGCTTTATAGCACAATGAAAGCAGGATGCATGGGAGTGCTTCACAGTCAAAGCAGATTATAAACTGGAAAACTTCGGAGTCCTTTGCACGCAATTCGCAGTGATTGCACCGTATAACCCTGGTGTGATGAAGCTCATAGTAATAGCTGGAATTTCTCTCTAGATGCGAAGCAGGCATCAGGGCAGTTCCAGTGCCAGCCTTTCTCCAGGGGTGGAGCTACTTGCCACCTTTCCATTCAGAAATGATTTCCTCATAAGTAACATAAACATCCATAACCCTGTCACCATGCTCTAGTGTCTATGCTAGGGATGTGCTCCGCTTCTAATCGGACCGGCGAATTAGAAGCGGAGCGGGGTGCCTCACCTCCCCTTAAGGCGGAGGCGAAGAGGATTGGGGGGCCGGCGGAGCGTGGCGAAGAGGATCGAGGTGAAGGCGGATCCTTCGCCTCGATCCGGAGCTCCGCCGGAAAGGTAAGTGGGGTTTACCGGGCCCTGCTGCTGTCGCTGTCGCCCATGCGGTGACAGTGGCAGGGCCCGGTAACCCCCCCCTCTCCCTTACCTGCCTCCGTCCGCGGTCCCTCGGCTTCTTCAATTGAGCCCGCGGTTCAGCCAGGAAGTCTGGGGCGCAACTGCTCAATTGAAGAAGCCGACGGACCGCGGACGGAGGCAGGTAAGGCCCCCCTCCCCCTTGGTCACGGGCAGCGACGGCGGCAGGGCCCGGTAACCCCCCCCCCCCGCCGTCCTCTCCCAGCCTTACCTGGCACCACTCCCTTCCACTGCGGAGCTCCAATTTGGAGCTCCGCAGTGAAGAGGAGCGGAGTATGGGCGGAGCGGTGCGGAGCGGAGCAGGCCGATCCGAAATTTTCGGATCGGCCCGCGGGGGGTCCGTGCACACCCCTAGTCTATGTATTGTTAGCATCAGAAACACGTGAGTTGAAGAGTAGCAGTTATTTTAAAATGTAGATGGTTTTATTGATTTATATCGATCGCCTTAAGTTCTGTCGAGTTTGCAGCCAAACGAAGAAGTCGATCTCTTATTATGCGAATCAGTCAGATTCGCGTAATCAGTCAGCTCAACAGTGCTTCAACAGATCAGCAGTTGATCAGTCAGATCAGCAGTGCTTCAGGTTACAGACTTCCACAGCATCCAGGTTCCTAGAGCCAAGATCTCTCATTAGCTTTGCACAGTGCTACACAGACTACTGTTGATGGATGCACTATGGCTATGAAAATTGCAACGAAACTGGGGCCAGCCCGCAGTACGAAAACTGGGTGGGTTTCCTAGGCCCGCCATCAGGGAGGGTCTTCCTCTAGGAAGCTCTTTTGATGGCCCAGCCTTGTAAAGTGCCTTAGTTCCTGAAGTTGCTCTTCCCTCTTAACCTGACATCTGATTCTGGTGCCTGTCTCCCAACTCTTCCCTCCCCATGAGATCTTGCATTCTCACAGATGGAGGAGATTCCTACTTTGACAATGAACTTACTGGCTAACTGGCATCTGGAAAGATTCCTCTCTTCCACTGTCTCCCTGCTCTGTCTCCTGAAGCCTTAGTGGACTCCCCTACCTCTTCACCCTCTTCCTCATTGGATTCTCAGTTGGTTCCCACGCATCTCGAGATGCTTCTGTAGGCATCTCGAGATCTGCTTCAGAGACCCTACTCGCTCCCCGTGTGCCTGCCGGTAAGATCACTGAGGTCGGCGAGCACGAGTGGTGGAGTCCCTGTCAAAGTGCAAATGTGCCTTCTTCATTATCTCAAAAAGCTGCTGTACTGAAGCTTCAGCCATCAACAAAATATATTGAACTTTTTAAAATGCTGCAAATGCCTCCCGTTATTATGAGACCCGTGCGAATAAGCTTGGAAATGGTGATCTAATTCTGTCTTTTATTTACCGTTGTAGCTTTGATCCTCCTGGCCCGATGTCTGCCGGAATGTCTTGCGAAGTAGGGGTGACCTTTAAACCTATGGTAGGAGTGATATACAATCGTCCTGATTAAACGGTGCTTGCCAGTTTCACGATAGCAAAAAAGGATTAAATGAAGAGCCGCGCAAGGGTGATGTGCATTTTACACCGTGAAATTCCGTCACCTGCTTTTTATAACGGTACTCGGCATGGAATCAACATTTTAAAATGCTTCCTTATAAAATGAGAGACAGGTAGGAGCATGGGAAACTGCTGTACCACATCAGAGTATTTATCCGTCTAGTCTACTCTGACTGGCCCAACTCTCTACAGTCTTAAGACAGAGGTATTTTGCTTCAGCTGCTACCTGATCCTTTTAACTGGAGGTGGCAAGGATTGAACCTGGTCCCTCCTTCGTTCACAGCATGTATTCTATCACTGAGCTGTAGCCCATCCGAACAATGCATCTAGATAGAGACCAAAGCCTAGTTGAGAATACTTACTGGGTGGTGATGGTCTTCAAGTGGTTGAGGGCCAGAGGCTTCCAAGGGCAGCTGGTACCATTGGAGAAGGCAAGCTCATCACATGCAGAGCCAATCTGGTGCCCTCCAGATGTTTTGGACTTCAACTCCCATCAACACCAGTCAGCATGGCCAATGGTCAAGGACCATTGAGGGGAGACATGATAGCGCTCTTCAAATACTTCAAAGGTTGTCACACAGAGGAGGGCCAGGATCTCTTCTCGATCCTCCCAGAGTGCAGGACATGGAATAACGGGCTCATGTTAAGGGAAGCCAGATTCCGGCTGGACATCAGGAAAAACGTCCTGACTGTTAGAGCAGTACGACAATGGAATCAGTTACCTAGGGAGGTTGTGGGCTCTCCCACACTAGAGGCTTTCAAGAGGCAGCTGGACAAGCATCTGTCAGGGATGCTTTAGGGTGGATTCCTGCATTGAGTAGGGGGTTGGACTCGATGGCCTTGTAGGTCCCTTCCAACTCTGCTATTCTATGATTCTATGACTATGGGCGTTGTAGTCCAATACATCTGGGGAAGGATGCCATAGGCAGAGCCAAAGGGCAGGGCTGGTGCCAGACTATTTTGCGCCCTAGGTGAGGCGAGCTACTTGCATACACACCCACACACCCAAAAATGCCAACTTCGATTTTTAAGAACAGATGTTTTGTAGAAAAAAATAAAAAGCACAAAACTTGAACTTACTATGTTATTTCTTAAAACAGCTAATTTGTATAAAACTGTGGCCCTTAACAGTCTGTACTGCACCCCTCTGAGATCTGCGCCCTAGGCAGCTGCCTAGTAGGCCTAATGGTAGCGCCGGCCCTGCCAAAGGGTCACCATAGGTAGAGCAGTTCATAGAATTGAGAGCCAGTGTGGTGTAGTGGCTAAAGTGTTGGACTGGGAGTCGGGAGATCTGGGTTCTAGTCCCCACTCGGCCATGGAAACCCCTGGGTGACTTTGGGCCAGTCACAAACTCTCAGCCCGACCCACCTCACAGGGTTGTTGTTAGGATAAAAATGGAGAGGAGGAGGATTGTGTACACTTCCTTGGAGGAAGACAAGTGGGATATAAATGCAAAAATGAAAAATAAAATAAAAAATACTGCAAAAAGGAGAACCTGAAGCACATGAACTTTAAGATCATGCGTGCAAAGGGGGTTGGGGTTGTTGCATAGCATGGGGAAATGAACCGAGGAAGAAAAATTGAGAAAGGAAAAGGTAAAATAAGGGGGAAAGTGAAAATGAATGGGGTGGGGATTAGAACAGTTTTGTGAGGACCTCCCCACAAATGCTCTGAATCCCACAAACCACCAGTTTCAAAAAGAAAGATTTCTTTATGTGTTTTTGTAATGTGTAAATAGGGCGTGCACCCCAGAGAGCAAATCACCCAACGTGCCCTGGCTGGGCTTGTTTGCTGCTGTTGTGATGCTGCTGCTTCTCCCAAGTGCTCTTTTTACAAAAGTGAAACCCACTCGTCACACTCGCACGCACACGGCACAGTCATTCTCTCTCTTGCTGTTCTTGCTCAGAAGCAGAAAGAATCGAAACAAGGCGCTCTGTGTGTGAGATCTGTCGGTGCCGCTGTCTCTCACCGTGTTCTGTTCCGAGTAACTGAGAAAATGGAACTTAAGTCTGCTGGCCAGCCATTTGGGGAATCAAGTGCTCTAACTGCAGGAGTTGGGCAGGGAGATTGCAGGGTCAGACACCTCTCCCCCCTTCCTGCCTCTAGAATCCAGCTGCCCCTGGATGCTCCCCTCCTGCTTCCTCCAACGGTGATGTGTGATGGCGGTGTTCCCTGCAGAGGCCTGTGTATGTAGGGTGCTGAGGGGGATCACAAGCCAATTATCCCGGCAGTGGGGCCCAGACATCTTATTCCCTCCACCACCAAGGTAGCTTGCAAGCAGAGGAAGCTACTGGTCTGTACTGTGACATCATCACCATTGCCAATCGCCAGAGGGTATACTGCAGCGTTCAACTGGGCAGGATCAAGCCTAGCCTTTTTATGACTTTAACTCCAGCATGGCTCCTTACTCGGATGTCAGAAAAAAAGAGAAACAAGTTTTCAGGATGCAGATATTTTATTTCACAAAGCCCAACGCGTTTCGGCCTGTATTTTATTCAAAGGCCTTCCTCAGGGGGTGTTAGAAGACGGTGTCTGCAGAATTTCTTCTAGCGAGATAACTGTCTCCTGTGAGGATCTCTGGCGACGTTTATCTTGCAAGAGGACTGAATGACTTCAGGTGCAATCTGATTTTCGTTTAGACAGAAAAAGGCCTACACCTCCCAGTATCTTTCCAGCCAGCCATGCAAAGCTTTACACACTCTTTATCAATTCCATAACAAGGCTAAGAGCACAATCCTATCCAGATGCCGGTCGGCCTCCAGACTCAGAGGCTGATGGGCATCCTATGCAGAGTGGGAGGAGTGCGAAGGTAATCTTTGCCTCCGCCATTCTCCCACTTTGCATTTTTGCTAGATGGGCGTTGTTGCCCGTCTAGCTAGAGCTCTGCGGAGTGGAGAGGGAAGGAGACTGGGGAGGGCTGGTGATAGCTCGTATCCCGCTTCCCCAGTCTTCTCCCCTCCCTGTCAACACAACAGCCCCCGTTCCCTCCTCTCCAAGGTTGCTTTTGAAACCTCAGTGAGGCAGCCGATGTGGTTCTCACTGCGCTGGTGTTGGTGGGGAGGCAGGGAGCACAGACTTCTGGCGCCGAGGTCGGAGCGCTGTCTCTGACCTCGGATCCAGGAACCCGAACTATCCTATAGCCATCCCAGACACTGCTCTCTCAAACACTGTTTAATGTGCTGACAAATGTAATTAGATTCTTAACAGCATTTTTTTTTTTTTGGTTTCCTAATAGATAAATGAAGATCTTGAAGGAGAAGTCACATTTTTATCTCAGATTGGTTCCTTTTCAATCCCGCTGAAATGTTCAACCAAGAAGTGTGTGGTAAGTCGAAGACTAATCGCTGAATTAGAGCAGCCGATACTGTTTCATAATATAAAAAAGTAAATCTATTAGCAAGATTTTGTATTTATTTTTTAAATGCTACATTTCTCTCTAGTGATAAATCCGCAAACTACTTACTCAGCAGTTCCTCGCTGGTTTCAACATTTTTCAACATTTTTTATGACACTGCAGCCTAGTATTTGGTTTGATTTGCCTCTTTCCAAGATCTTTCCATTATAAGATTCCAATTGAACTAAACTTAGTATCTTTGCATTGTTATTGAGTTACTTTACTTTGGTTTAAATTCGAGTTGGGGACATGTGGGCCATATCCTGCTTTAATCAAGGCACAGTGAAACGTTGCTGATGGCTTCACTTGTATAAAAGAAAACATCCTGCTTTCAAAAGCTGTGAGAAATAGAGATTCCCCCTTCCAGGGTTGCATATCCCTTTCATTTCTCTGCTTAATTTGCAGTTTTTATTAGCATTATACACTTAAAAAAAACTTTTAAAAATCCGTGTCCCAAATTTTCCATCAAACATAAACCCGAAGCAGCTCACACAAATCAGATAAAGCATCAAGCCACAATACAAAGTACAATAATAAAATACAGAAACACAGTCTTAAGGTATAAAAGTAGCACCGGTTAGAACCACTCCTTCATTTCCAACAGCAAACTCCACCAGGCAGCAAAAGAGTAAGCAATACGCAAGATCAAATCACTGCCGGAGGCCTACGACTTAAAAACGGGCAGAAAATAATTAGCCAAAATACCCCCAAAAGAAGCCTCGTGTGGCGCAGAGCGGTAAAGCAGCAGCTACTGCAGCCGAAACTCTCCCCACGGCCTGAGTTCGATCCCAGCGGAAGCTGGTTTCAGGCAGCCGGCTCAGGTCGACTCAGCCTTCCATCCTCCCGAGGTCCGTAAAATGAGTACGGGGAAAGGTAATCACAGCCGGGGAAGGCAACGGCGAACCACCCCGCTATAAGGCCTGCCAAGAAAACGTCAGCGAAAGCTGGCGTCCCTCCAAGAGTCAGTAATGGCTCAGTGCTTGCGTGAGAGGTTCCTTTCCTTTCCTACCCCCAAAAGGGCCAGCTCTTGGCCTGGTCCCCAAAGGAGTACACGTAGTGGCTGGCACACTTCTCTGGGAAGGGCATTTCTGTTGAAAAGGCCCTGATCCCAGTGTTTACGTGCTGCACTTAATTTGGCCGCAGCCCTGCAAGGAATTCCTCATGTGTAGAACTGAAGTGTATAGAAGCTGGCTACATTCAACTGAATGTAGAAGCTGGCTACTTTCAATTGAAACTGTATTGCTGTGGTTATTGGTTCATTTGCTGTTGCTGGTTTTTTAAAAAACGCAGGCGCTAGCTTTACAGAAACGCATGTAGGCGGATCCATTTAAAAGTGAGCTTGAGTATCAGGCTAGAAGACAACTACTTCAGAGAATTTGCTCCTAAAATTAGCCATGGCTGTTGAGAACAGCATCCTCTCACCAGCAGCTTGCAATAAAAGTGTATGAACCATTTTCGCAAATCCAGTTTTTCGAGAAATTTTCAAGGAAAAAGACGTCAACGCATTATTTTTAGGCATTCAGATGCACAGTTCCATCAAGGACAGTTGTTTTTATTAAATGCAGACACTTAGAACTTACAAGCTGTTATTAGCTTATGGACCACCCAGTACATAATGAGTTCTGTGATATGTACTTGTTCTCAACGTATTGTAAAGTGGCAACTTTTTTTTTTTTTTTTTGGTAATTCTTAAAATGCGAAGCATAAGAAGCCATCAAAGCTCGTACCTCTAAATGGGTAACTTCATTGTAAGTTTTTAGAATCATAGAATAGCAGAGTTGGAAGGGGCCTGCACGGCCATCTAGTCCAACCCCCTGCTCAATGCAGGAATCCACCCTAAAGCATCCCTGACAGATGGTTGTCCAGCTGCCTCTTGAATGCCTTCTTCATGGTCTCTGTGCATCACACATATGGGAGGTCCACGCCTGCACAGTGTGCCATTGTCACAAACGTTAACAAGCTGAGGTTGAGAATTCTAGGTGGGAACCCCTCTCTTCCGTCCCACTGCACATGTCCCTGACGGTTCCCGCCTGCTACCTCAGTTCTTCTAGCACTGCATGGTTAGCCTTGCTGGGAACTTCATCTCTACAGAAACAGTGGGTTTTTTCCCCCATAGGCCTTAGAATCATAGAATCATGGAATATTGGAGTTGGAAGGGGCCTACAAGGCCATCGAGTCCAACCCCCTGCTCAATGCAAGAATCCACCTTAAAGCATCCCTGACAGATGGCTGTCCAGCTGCCTCTTGAATGCCTCTGAGGTTTGAATGCCTTGAATGCTGAGGTTTTCTTTTATTTTTTTATTCCTTCTGCTCTTCTCCTTTCGTTTCCCTCCCTTTACACGTTTTCCGGCCTTATTTATTTCAGGTCTTTCTCTCTAAGCGTTCTCCTTCCTTTCAGGGGGTTGCCCCTGGGGGCGCGTGGCCTCAAAGGCACTTTTTTCACGAGTGCACGACCTGCGGCAGCAGACTTCCTTCGACGGACGGGCATTCCCTCTGCCTTCTTTGTTTAGGAGCAGGCCACGCTGTTGAAACTTGCCCTTTCTGCCAATCCTTCTCCAAACAAGCCCGCCGTAATAGAGTGAACTGACTAAGGGCAGAACTTTGGAAGCAGGGGCTACACAACTGATGCACAACTGGTGCTGTGTGGACGGCATGGGCTGGCCTGACCAACTCTGTGATCCAGTCAGTCCAATGGCAAATGGGGGATATGGTGAAGTGTGTGTGTGTGTGAGAGAGAGAGAGAGCAAAATGGCCAGAGGCAGAAGACATGTCAAAGACAGGCTGATGGTCAGGTTTTGGATCAAGCAGACTGTATGGCTACTCAGTGAGACAAGTTTATTTTATTTATTTATTTAAGGATTTTTATGCCGCCATTCAGCCAAAAAAGGCTCTCACGGCGGCTTACAAAAGTATTTCTTGACAGTCCCTGCCCACAAAAGGAAAGGGGATTGGGAGGGAGGAGGAGGAGGAGGGGGGAAAGGAAAGCAAATTCAGGCACTACAATCTTAGTTGGAAAGTTCAGCAGTTACAGTTGGCAGCAGGAGGGAGGGGGCTCTCAGCTGGAGCTGGACCCAGGCACGGTGGAGAGGTGCCTGGCTGCTGCTTCCTCCCTCACTGGTGGCCTCTGCAGAGACAGTTGACAGCAGGAGGGAGGGGGCTCTGAGCTGGAGCTGGACCCAGGCACAGTGGAGAGGTGCCTGGCTGCTGCTTCCTCCCTCACTGGTGGCCTCTAAGTTGCTTAGAGGGAGGAAAGCCTGAAGCAACTGTTCTATAAAGCCAGCTAGGACCCTCTTTGGTATCTCAGGTCTAACTTTGCTAATGAGCCGCAGTATCCTTTTTGGTCTTATAGAGAGGATTAAAACACACACAATAGCATCCCCCTCCCCATGGCTTCATTATTTCCAGGCATTTACATCTCTAGTCTTTCTATAAAATTGTTCTTATTACATAGTTTTTAGAAATCATTTTGCGGGGAGTAAAGGTTAGGTAAATTCTAAAAGAAAATATTTCATCATCTAAAACTATTAAGTTTTTCCAATTTTTTTTTTTTGGTAAAAACCAAAAACAGTCCTTGGGGTGAAAAACACACCATGTCCCGTCCCCCCGAATTTCCCCCCACCCCCAGGTCTTCACATCTCTAGTTTCAATATGAACGTTTTCCATCACTGTGACACTCCCTAACCACAAATCGAGTGCTAAGTGAATAGGACTAGTGAGCAGTTTGAGAGCCATCTCTGGGGATTTTGTACATTTCCTTATCAGGTGTTTCTTCTCATCATTTCCCATCGGATAAACCATGATGAGTTCTCAATGCTTGGCTTGGATTGCTTCTTGCTGGCTTACTGTGGCCACGTTGCCAAGTTTAGAAATCTGCCCCCTGACTTGGCATCAAATCGGCAGGAAATGAATTGCCTAATAAATCAGTTTCTTGGATCTCTTATTTGTCACTAAATGTCAAACCTAGCAGCACAACAAACATGTCTTAATACCGAAATAGCTGAATTATGAAAATTCAGCTACTTTGCTGAACGCCCAATCCTCAGAGGTACAGCCTGAGCAGCTTGGGAGGATCAAGTTGCGGTATCTGAACGTTGGAAGTTGAATAAAAAGCACCAACGCTACCGTACCATGAAAGGTTTTCTCCCGTTCTGCCCCGTGCTTGATCAGCAGGACAAGGAACTTTGTATAAATTTAGAGTCCCAGTTGTGGAATGTATGAGTAATAAATACAGGGCAGTCTGTCACATACTGGAGGGATTCTGCACCCCCAGCATTGGCCCTACCATTAGGCGGAGTGAGGCGGTTGCCTTAGGCGGCAGGTGCTGGGAGGCAGCAAATGGCTGTTGGAGGAGAGAGTTCCGTGGCCCGCCCCATGACTCCTGAGTGTGCCTACTAGGTGCGGTGGAGGACGCTGCTATTGGGATATGGTGGTTCATATTTACAACCTTATTTAGTTATTGCCAGACTGGGCTTCTGGCCAATAACCTTATAGCAGAGTTTTTGCAACGGTTTCCAGCAAAGTCAGCACAGACACAGATTAAGACTGAGACTTTCAATAGGTTTAAACAAACCTTTACTGGCATATAAAATATAATTTAGTTATGGCAATCACAAATACAAATACTTACATACGGTCAGTCAATACAGCTCTGATACATAGATGGAGTGATGCAGTGATCATTTCTGATCTCTGATACATGTACATGGGAATACATTCCTTTTATAGGCTAACTGTACAGTGATGCAACTGCTTGCAATCCCTTAATTGAAACAATCAAGTTACCAATTATTCAATCATGACATCAATGTCCAGGTGCAACGTTGACCTTTAAGTTTTCTGCTGAGTCTTCTGATTCCTCCAGCTCCTCAGCAATTAGTAAATCCATGGAAACATAACCAGAACCCTAATCCAGGATTCCAACAGCTGCCCCATGGCCAGCATTGAAGAAACATTTAACTGACAGTCCAGTTGGCTTGGAATGGGAGCGGGCGCCATCTTGTTCTTGGGCAAAATGCCTTGGGCCGGCTTTGTTCGCACCTCCCCACGCCTCAAGGTGTGAGGAAGACAAGTGATGTAGTGTGTCCGAACCTTCAGACCTGAAGGTGGGATGAAATTTTAGGTCAGTATGTTATCAGGCGCAGTCACCCAATGGAAACGATGCAATGAATAATTCTGTTGCCCGGGCAAAGTCCCCATGTAACCTGGAAGCCTGTGTTGTCCTTCTGGGTCAAGTGGCCAGCCAGTTTGGATGCCGTTACTTCAGAACATAAGTAGCACCACACAGATCTGTTTGTTCCCGGGATTAGCCCTTATCTCTTGACAAAGAGTCAAGCTACAAAGAGGCTGGCTGAGGTCAATTCCAGACAGACACTTCAGAAAGACGGAGTAGGTGTTGGCAGGGATTGAAGGCAGTGGCGGGGTCCACATCCCAGCTACAAAACTGTGGGAGTGTGAAGGATTTGGGAGCGAAGCGCAAAGCAGCAAGTCATAGAGCAGAGTCCGTGAACTTTATGCTAAATGCTTGTTGCATAAAGTCTTATAATGGGAAGGGAAAGCTTGTATGTTAGTGGGGTGCAGAACCTCAGCCTTGCAGGCCCACGTCGGCCATCCTGGAGTCCCTTTGGTGTCCCCCCAATAGCCATACACCCTTGCCCTGGTCCCATTCCCTTCTCCCCATCCAACAATAGTTTGGTGGCTTCCTGAGTGCTTTCCCTCTCGTTCTAAAAAGGTTGAAAGACTTCTCCTAAGGCTTAGTCGTGGTAGGAGGAGCTCTAAGCTACAACATGCTGGCATTTTTGGTATTTTGGCCCTTGTTGTATAGGGACAGGAAAGGCCAGTGGCTTATCACAGCGGTTTTATGACTTTTATTGCTGAAAACCGCCTTGTGAAGAGATTTATTTATTTATTTATTTTATTTAAGGATTTTTATGCCGCCATTCAGCCAAAAAAGGCTCTCACAGCGGCTTACAAAAGTCTTTCTTGACAGTCCCTGCCCACAGGCTTACAATCTAAAAGACATGACTCAAAAGGAAAGGGGATTGGGAGGGAGGAGGAGGAGGGGGAAAGTAAAGTAAATTCAGGCACTACAGTCTTAGTTGGAAAGTTCAGCAGTTACAGTTGACAGCAGGAGGGAGGGGGCTCTCAGCTGGAGCTGGAGTCAGGCACGGTGGAGAGGTGCCTGGTTGCTGCTTCCTCCCTCACTGGTGGCCTCTCCGGAAACAGTTGACAGCAGGAGGGAGGGGGCTCTCAGCTGGAGCTGGACTCAGGCACGGTGGAGAGGTGCCTGGCTGCTGCTTCCTCCCTCACTGGTGGCCTCTCCGGAAACAGTTGACAGCAGGAGGGAGGGGGCTCTCAGCTGGAGCTGGACCCAGGCACGGGTGGGTTAAATATATATATAAAGAAAGAAAGAAATAGAATGGGGTGGAGACGAGCAAAGAGACTCCCAGCCCCCCGGGTTTCATCATTGGGGCGATGACTTCTTGCCCCATTTCCTGCACTTCTGGCGTCGGAGAACATCTGTTGGTCGCCTGATTTCTGGGCACTGACACATAAGCTCGGCAGAGCCATTGGCAGGGAGAAGAAATCCGCCCCCGTCCGCAGAGGCGTTTGAAAACGCTTTTTCGCCTTTTCTCCTGTTTCGTAACGTACAGGTGTGAAACCTACGTTGGCTGGACTGTACGTTTTGTTTTAAAACAGATCTTTTTTTTTCCCCTTTCCTTTTTTGTATTCCCCCCTTCCTCATTAGCAACATTCCTGCGTGCACAGAAGTGGTTCTGGAGAGACTCTGTGTGTGTGTGTGTGTGTGTGTGTGTAGTGGTGACGAGCCTTTTCATTGTTGAAATAAGGTAGTTCCTATACAAAAATCTACGGGAGGGGGAAGTCGCTCTGTGACATTCCCTAGTTTTGAAGTGGAAATAAGGATTTTAAGGCGTCGTCGCGCTTGAAACGGTAGATGTTCATTTTACTGATGTTACTGCCTATATAGGACAGTAGTAATTATGTCCCCCCCCCCCGCTTTTTTTTTCCAGCTGGCACTAGATAAAGAGCTCATTGACTTTGGCACTCATCTGGTGGGAGAGACAATTTCACGGACCATCACCTTGACGAACTCTGGCGCCTTGGGAACGCGGTTCCAGCTTCGCAAATCAGCCGGCACTGATGCTACGCGCGCTGTGATGCCGCTGCCTTCCACCGAGGGAATGGTTAGTCTGTATAAATTTCCTCCGATGGACTTGGGAGCTCTAAACGGCACGGATCAGCATATCTTTAAAAAGCCCTTGGTCGCCCTGGCTGCTCTCTCCCCAGAGGGGAACAATCCACACGAGATGGGCTGTATCTGGCTTAACAATAGTACATGTGAAAAGGATCTTGGAGTTTCACTCCATCACAAGCTGAATATGAGTCAGCAGCGCGAGGCGGCTGCAAAAAAGGCAAATGCAGTTTTAGGTTGCATCAGTAAAAGTATGGTTTCAAAATCACCGGAAATAATAGAATCATAGAATAGTAGAGTTAGAAAGGGCCTATAAGGCCATGGAGTCCAACCCCCTGCTCAAGGCAGGAATCCACCCTAAAGCATCCCTGACCGATGGTTGTCCAGCCGCCTCTTGAATGCCTCTAGGGTGGGAGAGCCCACCACCTCCCTAGGTAACTGGTTCCATTGTCGTACTGCTCTAACAGTCAGGAAGTTTTCCCTGATGTCCAGCCGGAATCTGGCTTCCTGTAACTTGAGCCCGTTATTCCGTGTCCTGCACTCTGGGAGGATCGAGAAGAGATCCTGGCCCTCCTCTGTGTGACAACCTTTTAAGTATACTTTGAGCTGGTCTGGTTTCACCTCGAATACTATCTTCCCTTCTGGAGACCTTTCCGATAAATTGGAACGGGTTCAGAGAAGCAAATATGATCAGAGGTATGGAAACTAAGTCCTATGAGGAAACAAGGAACAGGGAATGTTTATCCTTGAGAAGAGACAACAGAGAAGGGGATAGGATAGCACTCTTCAGTTACCCAACGGGTTGCCACACAGACGAGGGCCACAACCTGTTCTCTATCATCCAAGAGTGTAGGACCCAAAGTAATGGGCGTAACTTACAGAAAGGCGGATCTTGGTTGAACATCAGGAAAAACTTCCTAATAGTCAGAACACTTAGATAATGGAGCCAACTGCCTAGGGAGATGATGGGCTGTCCATCGCTGGAGGTATTCAAGTGTCTATGGACAGCCGTCTGTCACGGGTGTTTAAACTGGATTCCTGCAGTGAGAAGGGGGTTGGACCTAATGGCCTAAATGGCCCTTCCAACTTTACGCGTCTATGATTTCCCTTATGCCTACTTGGAAAAAGGAAGGAGTTCTTTCCTGACAAAGATGGTGCTTAAAAATCTGTTGATGGAAGAGAGGCCTTTCATTCTGGGGTCGGAAACTAACCCAACAAAGCTGTTTGCCCCCCTAGACTTAGCCCCAACTTTTCACTAAAAATTCAAAGCAGATTTAGGCACTCCTCCTTGGGCAAGGCTTTTGAGGGAAGGACAAAGCATTCTGATAAGCTTTTGCCATTTTGGGGGAGGGGCTGTTGGGGAGGGGCACAGGCAGCACTGCTGTTATTTGCCACGAAGTTTTAACAAACCAAATTTGGAACTGAATTTGGAGGTTCTTTTCCAGGGGACATGTCAAAGGATTTTTTGAGAGAAGCCAACAGAGTCCCCCCCCCCAATCCCTTAAGACTAGCCCAATGTATGTGTGTTTGTCTGCTTCTCACCACCATACCAGCTTCTTTAACAGTAGTCTTTCCTGGCATTTTGGGGTCTAATGAAAAATTAGACCGAATGGGGTCCATTATGTTCCCAATTCATAGGATTCAAGGGTGTGTATGTTGCCGGGGGGGGTGAGGGGGAGGTTTGCAATAATGCCAGTGACAGCGGTGGTATGCTTGATAGCCACTCTTTGCCATGGCCTTCCCCCCCCCCCCTCTGGATTTCCTGGCTGTTGTTTACTTCTGTAGCTTGGGGGTTGGGATGGTGGCTGTGTTGCCATTTTTGCCAGAGTGCCCCAGAATTATGCAATATTTGGGGCGTTCGGGCACTGGCAGAGGGAGGAACATCTGCCAAACTCTGGGGAAAGAAACAAAAGATACATTCTTTCACACCTCTACCGGTCCTTATTTTTCCTCTACTTGAGTGTGTGTTCTCTCCCTCATCTTCGTATCCCTGGGTTCTCTGGTTTTATCTCCCAACCAATCAGCAAGCATGTCCAAGGCAAAGGAACCATATTCTTTTTTTAAAAAGATGCATTGGCACAAAGCGCGTTGCCGTTACTAGAAACGCTGTAAATAGAAATCCACCTTTTGTTTCCATAAGGGATAGGTGGAATCCCATCTAGAATTCAGTGGCCTTAGGCCTGGTAAGTCGGTCTGAAAATAATTGAAATTCATCTGTTTAAAAATGTGTCCTATAAATCTCCTAATTAGGCCTGTGGCCCTGTGCTCGGGATAATCAGCAGCGAGAAAGGCAGCGCCTACAGTCTGGGAGGCTCTCTGGTTGACAAGGACACGTTTTCTCTTTCCCGCTCCGAAGAGGTTATCCAGCACGTCACTCTGATGCCAGAGAAGCAGAGGTCTGAAACGACCACAACCAGCAGCAATTTTGGTACAGTTTCTGCTTTTTTTCTTTTTCTTTTTAAGTTGAATTCCAATCGTAGAATCCACCCTAAAGCATCCCTGACAGAGGGTTGTCCAGCTGCCTCTTGAAGGCCTCTAGTGAATGCCTCTTAGCAGCTCATTGGCTGGGTTGAAATCCCTTGTAGTTCCAGGCATGCAGTCGACAACCCTTCAATCTCCACTGGCCACCCAGGACATAGAGACAATTCTGATATGTTTCATAGTCTGTTACATGGAACAGCCCTGCCACTGTCGCCTCATGCAGGAAGGGTTGCCTGGCAGATCATCTAGAAGCCCTGCTCATGCGTGCGATATCACTCCTTCAAAAACATGTAAAGATGGTGAGGTGGTGGTGGTGGGGACTATATGAGTAGGGCCTCTTAGGGCTAAGAGCCTCGTGTGGCGCAGAGTGGTAAAGCAGCCGTTTCTGCATCTGAAACTCTCCCCACGGCCTGAGTTCGATCCCAGCAGAAGCTGGTTTCAGGCAGCCGGCTCGGGTCGACTCAGCCTTCCATCCTCCCGAAGTCGGTAAAATGAGTACCCAGTTAGCTGGGGGAAAGGTAATCACGGCCGGGGAAGGCAACGGCAAACCACCCCGCTCTAAGGCCTGCCAAGAAAACGTCAGCGAAAGCTGGCGTCCCTCCAAGAGTCAGTAATGACTCAGTGCTTGCACGAGAGGTTCCTTTCCTTTTTCTTAGGGCTAGGGCATTGCTGTAGATGCTTGGTGTGGGTGATTTTTCTCCCACAGTGGAGAAGATCCTTCTGAGATGGGTAACTGCCCCTCCTTGTTCCACAGAGACAGTGTGGTGTAGTGGTTAGAGTATTGGACTGGGATTTCTAGCCCTGTCCTTGCTGAACTACGATTCCCAGGGTTCTGTTGTGAAAGGGAAATGATCTTAACCTGGTTTAAAGCTGTACTGTAGATACATCCTAAATGCAACATGTGCACAAAAATGACGTCATAAAACCTGGCCTTAGTCCACGTTTTCCTTTCCCATTTTGCAGGCTTTGGCACTGTAATCGGCCACAAATCATAGACACGAAAATCAGCTACAATTTTTACAATGGTAACCTTAGCTCGTGGGGGAAAAAAAAACCTTTCTAAAATCGATTTGGATTTTATTCTCAAGGCTACAGAATTTCCATTACTCTCACCTCTCGTTATCTGAAATATCCACCTTTCAAAAGGGAGAGCCACGTGACAAGTTTATTTTTATAACCTGTAATTTAACGAATGAAGTGACGCAAAGATGAAACGCATAAGAATTATTCTCCCCACCCCCCAGCTTTTAAGGTTCCAGAAAGCATCATATCTCATTTTTGGGGGGAGAATGAAGCCATTCAATTTGGAAGTACTAACTTGTGGTAAAGTTTCAGTGTGGTGTTGTCTTTATACACAAAATACCAGGCTGTATTTTGAATTTTGTTCAGGGTGAAATAAGTTGTCTAACATACACAGATCAACAGGGCCGGGCCTGGACATGGGCCTACCACTGACTGGAGCCTATGGTTCCTTGTCGTCATCACCCATCCATTCAATCCCTCTGGGCTTGATCCAGAAGCCTACCTAGAGGGAGACGATGATGAAGAGTTGGTAGAGGCTGCTACTCACCTTCCTCACAATTTGTCCTCAATCTCTCATCACTGAGGGATGGTGGCAGCAAATGGTGAGGAGAAGCAGCAGCAGATGTTTTGGACTATAACTCCCAACATCCCCATCTTTTGGCTATGCTGGCTGGGGTTGATGGATCCTGTAGTCTCTACCATCTTATGGGGGCACCAGGTTGTATACCCCTGGCTTAGCATGTCAGACCTAGAGTGGGGTCACCTGTGCTCAAGTACCCATTGGTGGCAAGTTTATTGGGTGACCTCATAATAATAATAATAATAATAATAATAATAATAATAATAATAATAATAATAAATTTATTTGTTACCTGCCTCTCCCTCTGGATCGAGGCAGGGTACAAAACAAATACAAGCACAATAAAATACATATAACTAATTAAAACTTTTAAAAATAATACATTATTAAAAGCAGCAAATTATTAAAAAGGCATCTTAAAATTCAGCTGGGCAGGCCTGCCGGAAGAGATCAGTCTTTATGGCTTTCTTAAATTCCGGAAGACTATTAAATTGACAAATCTCTCCCGGCAAGCCATTCCATAATCTGGGAGCGGCAGAAGGAAAGGTCCTCTGGGTAATAGTTGTCAGCCTTGTTTTTGTGGGCTGGAGTAAATTCTTCCCAGAGGACCTGAGTGTGCGGGGCGGATTGTATGGGAGAAGGCGATCCCGCAGGTAGCCTGGACCCAAACCATGTAGAGCTTTAAAGGTGATAACCAACACTTCATACTTTGCCCGGAAACTAATTGGCAGCCAGTGAAGAGATTTTAAAACTGGTGCAATGTGGTCACCCCTAGGTGTACCGGTGACCAGCCTGGCTGCCATATTTTGAACGACCCTATTTCTTTGATTCTAAGACGCACTTTTCCCCCCATATAAACATCTCTAAAAATAGGGTGCGTCTTAGAATCGCGGGTGTGTCTTAGGTTTTTTTTTTTCTGTTGGTGGTACTGAAATTAGTGTGCGTCTTACAATCAATGGCGTCTTACAATAAAACAAAAAATACTGTAGTTGAAGTTTCCAGACTAGGCACACAGGTAGCCCTATGCAGAGCTTGGCCTAACCTATCTCATCCCTTCCTCACACACCACATCCACCCTGTGGTGATGCTGATGTGGACTCGCTAACAGGGTTACTGTAAGGATTACGACAAGATTCCACATGTGAAGCTCTTTCAACGCTCAGCTGAAATGCTAAGTCGTTGTTCTGGGGAGCTGTTTGTGTATATGACACATGGAGAGGTTACATTCCCATTGGCATCCAGGCAGAGGCAAATTGCTCATGGGAGTGATTGCTTGACCGGAATACGCGGAGCGAAAGCTTGTTTCTGGAAGTCGGAAATGAACAGCAGGAGTTATTATTATTATTATTATTTATTTATTTATATAGCACCATCAATGTACATGGTGCTGTACAGAGTAAAACAGTAAATAGCGAGACCCTGCCGCATAGGCTTACAATCTAATAAAATCATAGTAGAACAATAAGGAGGGGGAGAGAATGCCAACAGGCACAGGGTAGGGTAAACAGGCACAGGGTAGGGTAAAGCTAACAGTATAAAGTCCAAACAACATCAAGTTTTAAAAGCTTTAGGGAAAAGAAAAGTTTTTAGCTGAGCTTTAAAAGCTGCGATTGAACTTGTAGTTCTCAAATGTTCTGGAAGAGCGTTCCAGGTGTAAGGGGCAGCCGAAGAAAATGGATGAAGCCGAGCAAGGGAAGTAGAGACCAGGAGTGCGCCATTATCGCCAAGAGAACTCATTCCCACCCATCAAGTTTCTCTGCAGAACACCAGCAAGAAGCAAATACACTTCAGATAATTTTGCGGAGGTCATCAGGCTGTTGGTTCTGTTCTTTTTATTTGAGAGTCATGTTTTGCTGTATAGAGATGTGTGAGCAGACTTGCAAAGCCCTTGGTGCAAAGTGGCTAATAATCTCACAGCTCCTCGTTTGTCCGTCTTCTAGAGCCAGCCCGTCACCTGGGGTCTGCAATGGATGCAGATGGCGAAAGACCGATAAGCTCTCTGGAAATGAGCTGTCAGGAACACCGGTGTAAGGAAGAAATTACTTTGGGCAAGGTAACTAATTGATGGAGATACAGTAGGGGCAGATCCGTGCATGGCACAGGCAGGCATCACTCTTGGGCATGCCTGCACGGACGCACAAACAGCAAAATGTCTTAGATCTGATGTGTGTGGAATGCAGGGGCGGGGCATGTTTTTTCCATCAAGGGCTGCATTCGCTCAGGGATAATCTTGGGGTCGGGGCATGATAGTGGTAGGCGGGGCTTTTCTCTTTCTGCCACCCCTTCTCTCTCCCTCTCTCTCTCTCTGTCTGTCACACCCTTTTCTTTCTCTCTCTCTCTCTCTCTCTCTCTCTCTCTCTCTCTCTGCCTCTGCCTCCCCTTCTCTTTCTCTCTCTCTCTCCCTCTCTCCTTCTGTCACACCCTTTTCTTTTCTCTCTCTCTCTCTGCCACCCCTTCTCTTTCTCTCTCTCTCTCTCACATACACCCTTTTCTTTCTCTCTCTGCTTTCTCTCTCTCTCTCTTTCTCTCACACCCTTTTCTTTCTCTCTCTCTCTGCCACCCCTTCTCTCTCCCTTCTCCCTCCCTCCCTCTCTCTCTCTCTCTCTCTGTCACACACACACACACCCTTTTCTTTTCTCTCTCTCTCTCCCTTTGCCATCCCCCCCCTCTCTCTCTCTCTCTCTCTCTCTCTGTCATACCCATTTCTTTTCTCTTTCTCTTTTGCCCCCTTTCTCTCTCCCTATTCTTCCCTGGCCAGTGATCTGCTAGGGAAGGATAGATCACTCTTGCCAGAGATGTGAACCAATTACTTGCAGAAGGCTTTTGAAATTAGGCCTAGAGCCACAGATTGGCCATCCCTGATATAGTGGGTACATTAAGTGGAATGTCTCAGTTACTCTTAGGGCTGACTTACAGTATTGAGGTGGGGTGTACTGGTACCCCATTTTGACTAGGTTCTTTGTGTGCCCTCTATTTCTTGCTTCCAACCAGGTAGCGATGTCAAAAATGAAACACGGATTCTGAGGTTTTGCAAGGTTTACATATAAATCAAAGAGAGACAAAGTAATAAGTGGATGGTAACTTGAATTAAATGACATCACAGAGAGAGTTTTAAGTGACTTAGAGAGCAGTCCTGTGGCCCCTGGTCACCCATCCCAGGGACCATAGGATGCCTTGGAAAACCTCTTCCTGGGTCAGAGACAGCGTTCTGACCTCTGAAGGGGAGGAGATGGAGAGCTGACCCCCAGCCCCTAGCAACTGGCATGGAGAGGACAGGGGGCCAGCTGCCACTCCAAGGTCAGAAATTCAACCTTGTAAAAAGTAAAGTTGTTTTTTTCGCCAGTGGGTGGGGAGGGAAGCAATAATTAAAGGGAAGCAATAGTTGTGAACCCCTTTTAGAAAGCTGAGTTTTTATTACTCTTCTTTTTGCTTGTCCTTCAGGTTACAGAAGGTGATATTGGACCCTTCAGCTCCATCAAACTCCAGATTATTTTCACCCCAGCAGTTCCTGGGGATGTACAGGCTGATTTCAAGATTACCTTTGGCAACCCAGACTGTAAACCCGTGAGTGACCGTTCTTGTCGTTTTTGCTGGTGCTAGGAAATGCTCTGGGGAAATGTGCTCAAGAAAAAAATGGGCTCGAAACCGTCTTCTGAAACACAAACCCTGCCCAAGTCTGGGGACCTGGGTCTGCCCAACAGCTGTAAAGCAACAATGGAAGACGTGGTTTGGCATGGAGAAGGGGCAGCTGGAAGTAGCGGGCTTAACCAGTTTCCCGCCTCCCGCTTCCTCCCTCTGCAACTCGTCCTCCTAGCCCTCCCCACTCCCAAGTCATTTCTCCCCCATGATGTAGCAAACACACATCCATAAACATGGCCGAGGTGGAGGGGTTTTCAGGTAAAACGGTGGGCAGGGAAATCATTGAGCCCCTGCCCACTTCTCCTCCAGTGTCCTGCACTCCTCCCAGAGTGCAGGACACGGAATAACGGGCTCAAGTTACAGGAAGCCAGATTCCGGCTGGACATCAGGAAAAACTTCCTAACTGTTAGAGCAGTACAGCAATGGAACCAGTGACCTAGGGAGGTGGTGGGCTCTCCCACACTAGAGGCCTTCAAGAGGCAGCGGGACAACCACCTGTCAGGGATGCTTTAAGGTGGATTCCTGGCTTGAGCAGGGTGTTGGACTCAGTGGCCTCATAGGCCCCTTTCAACTCTGCTATTCTATGATTCTAACCCTCAACAAGTTTGGACATTATTTTAATAGGAGTGGGGTGTCTCTTCACAGCTAGCATCCCCCCACCCCTGCAAGGCCCGCGTGCTAAATTTTAGCTTTTTAAAAAAGATGTATGTCCTCTCCTCTGACCAGCAGTTGCTGACTCTAACCTTTCTCTCAGTCCATGGATTCTGCTAGCTAAATGCAGAGTCTTGCTATTTTTAACTTCCCCCTTTCTCCCCACTGCTTTATATTCTATTTAAATGCAAGTAAATAGGATTGATTTTTATTTGTTTCTTTCCTCCCCCCCCCCTACGACAATGGAACCAGTTACCTAGGGAGGTTGTGGGCTCTCCCACACTAGAGGCCTTCAAGAGGCAGCTGGACAACCCTCTGTCAGGGATGCTTTAGGGTGGATTCCTGCATTGAGCGATGGCCTTGTAGGCCCCTTCCAACTCTACTATTCTATGATTCTATGATATCATGCCTTTCCCCTAAGGCTTGTCTATATGCTCTAAATACCCCCATTGTGGCTGTGCAGTTGCGCCTCGTCAATGTCACCACTGTTGATTCTTTGCCTGTCAGTGGTGGCTTCGGTTCGGGTTTAGAAACTTGGGTGTACCAGGGGTGGATTCCAGCACCAGGTAAGCATGGGAAAGCCGGGCAGAGGGCGGGCTTGGAGGAATGGCCACCATGGCAATGGGAGCAGTTACGACATATAATGATGCAATTAAATGAGCTGTATCAGCGCATCGGCACTACTACAGGCTTTCAGAGTTGCGTGGATTCCCCCTCCCCGCAAAGGTTTTCACAGTTTTCCAGTCCCTCCATTTCCTCCCCATTCCCGCCATCTGACAACAGTGTTGCGGTTTGTCATAGAATCATAGAACAGCAGAGTCGGAGGGGGCCTACAAAGCCATCGAGTCCAACGCCCTTCTCAATACAGGAATCCACCTTAAAGCATCCCCGGCAGATGGCTGTCCAGCTGCCTCTTGAAGGCCTCTAGTGTGGGAGAGCCCACCACCTCCCTGGTGCTCCTTTCTGCTGTGTAAGCCTATTGATGTCGCCTCGCAGCAGCGACGCTGCAGGGTTTGGAGGGAATCAGCGAGCAAAGCATCGTCGTTTAGATGCCCCCCCCCAAGTCACCTTGTTTGCCTCCAGATGTGTATTTTCGCCTTAAGATCTGCAGGGATTTTTGACCCAGAAAATTCAAAGGAATTCAGGGTGATCGCATCTTTATTTTCTCATTGTATTTTTTATCCTGCCTTTCAAATAAATGTTGTCTCCCCCAACTGTTCATATAAATTAAAGAGAGAGAGGGGGGGAGAGGGGTGGGTGGGCTGCCCTTAGGCTTTAAAAACTGAAAAGTCAAGACACGCAAGGGAAGGGGAGTAGAGGGAGAAGGTAGAGGAGGGAGATCGGTTTGACGATGTCAGAACAACGGGGTAAGTTGTGAACCAGCATTTCTATCCAGTTGGGACCAGGCTGATCTTTTGCTGGTGGTCCGGCTTGGGCAGCAGGGCTGCAACTGACTCTGCAGCCCTTGTTCTTCTGAGCAGTGTTAGAGGCTCAAGGGATGCTAGAGGCTCCCTCCAGGATCAGAGGCAATAGGCCTACATACAAGGGTTGCTGGCGAACATGGACGGAAGGGTGCTGTTGCACTCATGACCTGCTTGTTGACAGCCGGTTGGCCACTGTGTGAACAGAATCCTGGACTAGATGGGCCCTTGGTCTGATCCAGCAGGGCTCTTCTTAGGTTCATACGTGCTTCCGTTCACTTCTTCAGTCCTGGGGCAACTGACCATTGGAGCCAAGTAGTCTTTCAGCCAGGGAAGGAAGCTTCTGGCTCTGCTGCTCCTCCTTCTTTGGCCAATGGATATGGCCAGGCTGGTCTTCTCCATGCTGCAAGGAGAATATGCCAGAATATGCTCCTTGCCAGAATATGTTTTCCTTCTGTTCTGCAACTTCCGAGCGATCGCTAACGACGGTACGAACCCAGATGCTTTGGAGTGGCGATTTTTAAATACGCAAAGGCTGCCCCCTCCTAATTTTAGTTTGTACTTGTTCATTTTTAGTTACGTTTCAATGTCACCGCGGTTTCTGTGGCCGTGCCTGTATGGGTGCCCAATCCAGATGTCGATCTCAAAATCTGCATGTATGATAGGCTGTATCAGGACTGCATCGTCATTCAAAGCAGGTGAGCAACCTGGTAACGCATCTGATTCCCCCCAGTTTATTCACATCTGACTTGTCTTTTCACAACTTAGATAATTTCAAAATCGTAACACAGAACTGATATAGGTAGTAGCTAAAATGATGATGATGATGATGATGATGAACACAAGCTGAATATGAGCCAACAGTGCGATATGGCTGCAAGAAAGGCAAATGCTATTTTGGGCGGCATTAATAGAAGTATAGCTTCCAAATCGCGTGAGGTACTGGTTCCTCTCTATTCGGCCCTGGTTAGGCCTCATCTAGAGTATTGTGTCCAGTTCTGGGCTCCACAATTCAAGAAGTACGCAGACAAGCGGGAGCGTGTTCAGAGGAGGGCAACCGGGATGATCAGGGGTCTGGAAACAAAGCCCTATGAAGAGAGACTGAAAGAACTGGGCAGGTTTAGCCTGGAGAAGAGAAGATTGAGGGGAGACATGAGAGCACTCTTCAAATACTTAAAAGGTTGTCACACAGAGGAGGCCAGGATCTCTTCTCGATCCTCCCAGAGTGCAGGACACGGAATAACGGGCTCAAGTTAAAGGAAGCCAGATTCCGGCTGGACATCAGGAAAAACTTCCTAACGGTTAGAGCAGTGCGACGGTGGAATCAGTGACCTAGGGAGGTTGTGGGCTCTCCCACACTAGAGGCCTTCAAGAGGCAGCTGGACAACCATCTGTCAGGGATGCTTTAGGGTGGATTCCTGCATTGAGCAGGGGGTTGGACTCGATGGCCTTGTAGGCCCCATCCAACTCTGCTATTCTATGATTCTATGATTCTATGATGATGATGATGATTTACATTTCTATACCGCCCAATAGCCAAAGCTGTCTGGGCAGTTTACAAAAGTTGAAAACCGTAAAAATGCAATATAAAATGCAATGTAAGAGCCATTTACATAGAAACAATTTTAAATGCTCAACAATCAACATCCCAGGACCAGATCAAAATCTTATCATATGCTGTCAAGAGCTTAAGAATATAGGAAAGTCTTAATCTGGTAACGAAAGGTCAACAATGTCAGAACCAGATGGATTGGCCCTGTTGGGGAGAGTGTTCTACAATTGGGCGATTACTGTCAAGGAGGTCTTCTGCCTTGCTGCCATCCTCTGAAGCTTCCTCGAAGCCTCAGAATATGATCATAGTTTTTGGGTAGGTTCATATCGGGAGAGATGCTCTATCAGGTATTGCAGTCTTGAGCGGGGTAAGGTTTTACAGGTCCAAAGCAGCACCTTGAATTGGGCTTGGAAACATACAGGCAGCCAGTGTAAGCAGGCGAAAACTGGCTTTCTGGTCCCTGTCATCAATCTGTTTGCCGCACGTTGCATAAGCTGCAGCTTCTGAACCATCTTCTAGGGCAGCTCCATATAAAGTGCATTACATTGATCTGACTTGGAAATTACCAGAACATAGACTTCTCTTCTCGAGAAGAGATCCTGGCCCTCCTCTGTGTGACAAATACTTAAAAGGTTGTCACACAGAGGAGGGCCAGGATCTCTTCTCGATCATCCCAGAGTGCAGGACACGGAATACGGGCTGAAGTTACAGGAAGCCAGATTCCAGCTGGACAGCAGGAAAAACTTCCTGACTGTTAGAGCGGTACGACAATAGTACGACAGTTACCTAGTGAGGTTGTGGGCTCTCCCACACTAGAGGCCTTCAAGAGGCAGCTGGACAACCATCTGTCAGGGATGCTTTAAGGTGGATTCCTGGCTTGAGCAGGGTGTTGGACTCAGTGGCCTCATAGGCCCCTTTCAACTCTGCTATTCTATGATTCTAACCCTCAACAAGTTTGGACATTATTTTAATAGGAGTGGGGTGTCTCTTCACAGCTAGCATCCCCCCATCCCTGCAAGGCCCGCGTGCTAAATTTTAGCTTTTTAAAAAAGATTTATGACCTGTCCTCTGACCAGCAGTTGCTGACTCTCACCTTTTTCTCAGTCCATGGATTCTGCTAGCTAAATGCAGTCTTGCTATTTTTAACTTCCCCCTTTCTCCCCACTGCTATATATTCTATTTAAATGCAAGTAAATAGGATTGATTTTTATTTGTTTCTTTCCTCCCCCCATCTTTCTTTCTTTCTTTTTTTACAATTTCTGTTGGAAGGCATACATCCTAAACTCCTTACTAGAATTAGACACCACTGAGATTCTTCACAGTTGGAAGGAAATGAATAAAACTGTTATCTCAGAAATTCAGCTTACAAATGTGACAAGTGTCGAGTTATGTAAGAGATTTTTCCTGGGTCTGGATAACCCCCACTGCCAGAAATGGGATTATAAGTACAGCGCCAGAATAACTTTTCTATCAGATCAATTTGATTCATCCTTCCAATGCAAATCCCAGGTTTTGAGGGGTTCCTGTTTGATAGCTGTCAAGTTGCTTAGCCTAAAACCTGAGCTGCACCACTCCGTTTTCACCTTTTTAAAAAAAAAAAAAAAATGCTGCTGATGGCTTTAATGTCCTGCTTTGTTGGTCCCTGGCCGACACCTGTCCTTGCAATCTTTTTACTTTCGAAGACGTCACTCATTTTATTTTAGAATGCAAAGTCTATTCGGACGTTAGGAAAATTGATATCCTTCCTTCGCTAGTTCTGATGAAGGGAAGATCATCCCTCGAAAAACTGTGTTTTTTATTGAATGATTTTAACAAATACGTAACTTTTAGAACTGCTAAATTTCTTGTGCTGGTCCTGCTCTTGCGCACAAAGGCCAAAGGAATGAATGAATGAATGAATGTAACACATATATGTGAAATTGTATAATGGCTGGTTGCTAAATACAATACACTTGACTTGAACTGGTTGGCCACTGTGTGAACAGAGTGCTGGACTAGATGGAATAATGGGCTCAAGTTACAGGAAGCCAGATTCTGACTGGACATCAGGAAAAACTTCCTGACTGTTAGAGCAGTACGACAATGGAATCAGTTACCTAGGGAGGTTGTGGGCTCTCCCACACTAGAGGCCTTCAAGAGGCAGCTGGACAACCATCTGTCAGGGATGCTTTAGGGTGGATTCCTGCATTGAGCAGGGGGTTGGACTCGATGGCCTTGTAGGCTCCTTCCAACTCTGCGATTCTATGATTCTATGACTATCAGTCTGATCCAGCAGGGCACTTTTTATCTTCTTTTGACTGCACTAAGCATCCTGCACAGGATGAAACCTCTCCTTCGATGGGATGCTTTTGCTGTCGTAAGCATCGACTTCATCATTTCTGGAACCACACTCTTTGATAACAGCAACGGTGTTGCCTTAGCCTTTGGGGAAGTGGCCATAACTGAGTGGTAGAGCACGCCAGCTTTGCATGCAGAAGGTCTCACGTTCAGTCGTGGACATCTCCAGGTAGGGCTGGAAAATCTGAAACCCTGGAGAGCCACTAACAAAGTACATGATACTGACTTAGATGGCTCAACGGTCAGAGCTGGTATAAGGCAGCGTCCTGTGTAATTCTGCCAAAATAGATGCATTCAGTCCATGGTTTGCTAAAGTTGAAACTTTTGAGGCAAGTGCGCGGAAGGAGATACGATAGTGTTAGGAGGGCTTTCTCCGCTGTGGCACCCCGGTTGTGGAATGAGCTCCCCAGAGAGGTCCGCCTGGCGCCTACACTGTACTCCTTTCGTTGCCAGCTGAAGACCTTTTTATTCACTCAGTATTTTAACACTTAATTTTAACTTAAATTTAAATTATACTGTTTTAACTCTGTATTTTAACCTTATAACAATTTTGCTGCGTGGTTTTATCCTGGTTGTGCTTTTTATATTGTATTTTGTATTTGTATTTTTAACTTGTTGGTTGTTTTATGATGGTTTTAATTTTTGTGAACCGCCCAGAGAGCTTCGGCTATTGGGCGGTATAAAAATGAAATAAATAAATAAATAAATAAGTGATGCTGATCAACTGCTCCTTCGTTAGGCAGACTGTTGGTTATTAGTTCAAGATACTCAGTTGATATTTAAGCCATGGAATGGGGTGGAGTTTATAGGAGGTGGTACCACTCCAGCTGAGGGACGCAGGAGTGTGTGTGCGTGCGCATGTAGTGTAGCAGCTAAGGTGTTGGACTGGGAGTCGGGAGGTCCAAGTTCTAGTCCCCACTTGGCCCTGGAAACCCACTGGGTGATTTTAAGCCAGTCACAGACTCTCAGCCCAACCTACCTCAAAGGGTTGTTGTTGTGAGGATAAAATGGAGAGGAGGAGGATTATGTACACACCGCCTTGGGTTCCTTGGAGGAAAAAGGTGGGATATAAATGAAATAAATAAAAAGGAGAGAGAGCTGGGAGCAGAAAGAAAGAACTGGAAGTGTCTTGGAGGGAGCTAGAGCGGCAGGTGGAGTTTTGGAAGCTGCCCATTGGTCTTCCGGTATCTGTTGGATAGGAGTGCCTGTTTTCCTCCACTTACTCTCTGTAAGCAAAGCAAATGTGACGTGGGGTGACCTACCTCCTTGTCCTACTCCTGTTCTGTACCCTTGAAAGGTGCATGACTAGGGTGACCCTATGAAAAGGAGGACAGGGCTCCTGTATCTTTAACAGTTGCATAAAAAAGGGAATTTCAGCAGGTGTCATTTGTATGCATGTCACACCTGGTGAAATTTCCTCTTCATCACAACAGTTAAAGCTACAGGAGCTATACTGCAGCTATACTGTGACCAGATTTAAAAGAGGACAGGGCACCTGCAGCTTTAACTGTTGTGATGAAGAGGAAATTTCACCGGGTTCCCCATATATACAAATGACACCTGCTGAAATTCCTTTTTCAATACAAGTGTTAAAGATACAGGAGCCCGGTCCTCCTTTTCATAGGGTCACCCTATGCATGACGGACAGCAGAGCAGCATGTACTTTGTTCGCCATTGCTCCACCCCCATGCTGGGCATGGGTTCACTGACACGTAGCAGCGCTTATTGAAACAATACCCTCTGTTGCTCTTAGTAAGAAATTCCAGTGGAATTCTTGCCTGAAAATTGCTTGTTTCTACCCTATGCACTCAGACTGTGTTCCTCTGAGACAAAAGGAATTGTGAGTCTTTGGGCAGCGCTGGGGTTTCCAGCAGACGTCCAAGTACTGGATTGCACAGTCGGTGGCCAATGCTCTCTCTGCAAAATCGGTCGGACTCTGTTTATGCAACTTGAGGAGGAAAGATAGCTGAGGTCTCAGCTCAAATCCATCAGTAGAGCTGGCCAGGGCACACAGGGTCAAGCCTTCTCAGATCACGTTCCTTCTCTTTGCAGAGCGACAAGTGCCCTTCGCTTGAAGTTTGATGTTTGCAAGGAACTGGCCAACCATATGGAGCTGCTTCCAAAGACCGGCTACATTCAAGCCCAGTCATCCTTCAGCGTGCAGTTGAAGTTCCTGCCGAGGTAGGCTTCATTCTACTTCAGTAGGGGGCCCCAAAGAGGCTTACAAAAGTATTGAAACAAGTATTATTTTAACAACTTAAAATAAAAATGCAGAGGAATTAAAAGCAGGGTGTTGGGTCGCCAAAGGTTCAAGAAAATAAAACCATTTTGAGATAAGGCTGAAAGGCCAAAGAGACATCCCTGGAGAGAGTGTTCCCTAGACCGGGTGCCTCCATGTATAAAATGGAGAGGCTAGGCTAGAGGCCGTCTATACATTGTCATTGCCCTGGGGTGTCTCCGAATCTGTGCAGCCGCCATTTCGGAGCCAACCTGGGGCAAAAAGCTAATAATAATAATAATAATAATAATAATAATAATAATAAAAAAAAATTTATTTATTTATTTCTACCTGCCTCTCCCTCTGGATTGAGGCGGGGTACAACACCAATAAAACCACCATAAAATACATACAACTGATTCAAATGTTTAAAAATAATACATTATTAAAAGCAGCAAATTATTAAAAAGGCATCTTAAAATTCAACTGGGTAGGCCTGCCAGAAGAGATCAGTCTTTATGGCTTTCTTAAATTCCGGAAGACTGTTAAGTTGACGAATCTCCTCCGGCAGGCCATTCGACAAAGTGGGAGCGGCAGAAGAAAAGGTCCTCTGGGTACTAGTTGTCATCCTTGTTTTTGTGGGCTGGAGTAAATTCTTTCCAGAGGACCTGAGCGTGCGGGGCGGATTATACGGGAGAAGGCGATCCCGCAAGTAACCTGGACCCAAAACATGTAGGGCTTTAAAAGTAATAACCAACACTTTATACTTCGCCTGGAAACTAATTGGCAGCCAGTGAAGAGATTTTAAGACTGGTATGATGTGGTCACCCCTAGGTGTACCGGTGACCAACCTGGCTGCCATATTTTGAACTAGTAGAAGTTTCCGGACTAGGCACAAAGGTAGCCCTATGTAGAGCGCATTGCAGAAGTCGAGCCTCGAAGTTAACAGCGCGTGATGATCCGCAGCTGAAAATTCGGGGATTTACCCCGACTTTTCCTGCGGGAGCGAGGTCTTCCATCATCTGACCTCTTTCCATGGCCAATCCAGGGGGCGGTCCTGGCAGATGGTGACAGGCGATCGGTCGCTGGAAGCCGGGAAAATGATGGGTGTGTGGCTCCAGTACTGCTGGAAACCCCATGCTTTCTCCTTGACACGGAAATTCACAAGTCCAACCCTGCAAGAGGGAAACTGTGGGGTTTAGTGGGAGCACGGTGCCCTCAAGGCAGCCTCTGGTGCTTTTTCTGCCTAAGAGTGAGTGTTCTACGTCCAGGTCATTTTTGGTTTTTTGTGTTTTTTTAAATAGAGAGGCGCTTCAGCAATGCAAACACCCTCTACCTCCACCCCCCTCCAGGAACAACAAGGCGTCTTGTGGCATCTAGCAAATTTATTATAGTGTAAGCTTTCACGGAGCAGAGTGCAAGAAAGCTTGTGCCGAAATGAACCAGTCTTTAAGATGCCACAAAGCTCTTGTTGGTTTTGTTACAACAGGCGAACGTGGCTCCCACTGCAGAACGTCTTACAGTTCGGGAATACTTCGTCTCGGGTGTGGGGAGGTGAACTAGCCCATAGTGTTGCAGGTTCAGAAATATACTTTGGACTGCAATCCTATGTATATAGATTATAGGACATAGTGGAACGTTTCCAAGTAAGTATGCATTTTGTTTGTTTAAAACACGTCCATCCCGCCTCTCTTCCAAAGATCACAAGGTGGCAAACAGCAATTTTAAATAAATTAACAATTTAAAATGTACCCTAGGTTCTAACCTATGAAAACAGTGACGGAAAATTACAAAATACGGCAATAATGATTATTTAAAAATGAATAGGATTATGCTGTTGGTCTGTAATTGCGTGACCTTGGCTAAGAGTTAGCGAGGTGGGTGGTGGTGCACGTGCTAACTTTCCTTTGGTCAGGTTAATTAGAAGGAAAGATTAATTGCTACTTCATAAATTATAACATGTAAACAACACACATATGAACCATGTTGTTTATAGTTTAGATATTATCCGTTGGTTCTGTTAAAGTTTCATAAGAATACTCCTCTGATTACCATGCAGCTAAAAGATCTATGGGTCTTTCGCCTCATGTGTCTCTTCCTTTTGGAACGTAATTATGAGTTACTAGGTGCCCAGGAAGGAAATGGTCTATGCAGTGATGCTTTGCCTGCGATTCCCTTCGTAGTATGAAAAGTCTTTCTGCAACAAATCTAGTGGGCGCAATAGAGGAGGGCTTTCTCAAACTGTATGAAATGAACACCACCTCCTAAACTTGCTAGATAGATTTGCGCCCTTGTCAGGGGCTGAGGGTTCGGAAGCACAGCCATGGGGCCGACACAGTCAGAAAAACCATCATCAGACTGGGAGGAGGAAGCAGAGAGAGTGATGATCAGCAACGTGGTTTTAATTCTGAGAATAAATTTCACAGGTTGATGAGCTAGGTGGACATCTCAAGCTTTATGGGGCCAGGTGAAATCCCATTGGCCTCTTGTGTCACCTGACAACTGCTGGGGGCCAACCTAAATGTGTCGCCAATCACATGAGTGGCCTTTGCATACTTGCTTTCCCCCTCTTTTCTTTACTAAATAGCCCTAGAGCCAGAGTGTGCGATTCAGACGAGGGCCACAGTGGAGGAGAGCTTCCACTCTTTGTCTACTATGGTCCCAATCTGGGTTGGGGCCTCCCATCAGATGGTTTTGTGCCTTGTGGGGCAAATGGCAGCTGTGGGAGGCAGGTGGGGAATCCAGATTACGATTGTGGCAGGGGCAAAGGATGAAATCCCCACCCTGCACATATCACATTCCCAATCTGGATCGGCCACACAAACAGAGCTGATATTTGGTAGAGGGGTGGGGAAAAAAACTTGGCTGGGACCAATCCTGTGTCTAGTTTGGCCCTGATTTGGTATGCTGCACTGTGTCTTTTTGGGTATTGGCGATCACCAAGCCCCACCGCATAGCAGACAGGCAGCAAACTCTTCTGGCAACCTGACAAGGTGGCACAGAGAGCACGGCTCTTGCCAAATGCCCTTCGTCTTTTTTTTTTTTAATATAATTTTTATTATTTAACAACAACACATAATAAATCATATACAGACATAACATAACATTCCTCTGATTTCTTAGCTATACATTCTACTTCTTAACTAACTCACATTAATAAGTGCCCTCCACCCTCGGGATCTTATTCTACTTTCCAAAATTGCATTGAATCTTCTGGTGGTGTTCGTCTCCCTTCTAACAATACACGTTCTAGGAACAATTTCCATATCTCTTCAAAATCATTGTTTTTTTAATATTCCCCTTCTAAATCTAATATTACGTGTTAATTTATCATTTATAGCAATATCCCATATTTCTTTATACCAATCGTCTATATCATAATCTCCTTGAACCTTCCAATTTCTGGATATCATTAACCTTGCAGCTGTTAAGAGGTTCATTATTAATTTATTAATTCTTTTTCCATCTGATTACATTTAAGATTTCCATACATTGATAGTATTATTATTATTATTTATTTATTTATTTATTTATATAGCACCATCAATGTACATGGTGCTGTACAGAGTAAAACAGTAAATCGCAAGACCCTGCCGCATAGGCTTACAATCTAATAAAATCATAGTAAAGCAATGAGGAGGGGAAGAGAATGCAAACAGGCACAGGGTAGGGTAGAACTAACAGTATAAAGTCCAAGCAACATCAAGTTTTAAAGGCTTTAGGAAAAAGAAAAGTTTTTAGCTGAGCTTTAAAAGCTGCGATTGAACTTGTGGATCTCAGATGTTCTGGAAGAGCGTTCCAGGCGTAAGGGGCAGCAGAGGAAAATGGACGAAGCCGAGCAAGGGAAGTAGAGACCCTTGGGCAGGCGAGAAACATGGCATCAGAGGAGCGAAGAGCACGAGCGGGGGAATAGTGTGAGATGAGAGAGGGGAGATAGGAAGGAGCTAGACCGTGAAAAGCTTTGAAGGTCGACAGGAGAAGTTTATATTGGATTCTGAAGTGAATTGGAAGCCAATGAAGAGATTGGAAGCCAATTGTAGTAATGCTACAATTGGTGTTTCTTCTAAATCCATTCCAGTTATTTCATTTATTTCTCTATACACCATTTCCCATAATTTTTGTACGTGTTCACAATTCCGCCACATATGTATATACGTTCCTTTCTCCTGACATCCTCTCCAACAAAGTATTGAGTTCTTTTTGTTTATTAAGTTTAATTTTATTGGAGTTAGATACCACCTCCAAATTATCGTATAATAACTTTCTTTTATCCTTACAGACATATTTTTCAACACTCTTTGTTTCCATATCCTCCCCCAGTCCTGTTGCTCAATCTTCTCATTCAAATCTGTTTCCCATACCATCCTAACAGAATCTTCTTGAGTTTCCATTTCCAATAATATCTTATGTATTTCACTCATTAATCCTTTTATCGATTTATTTTGTTCTTTAAATGCCCTTAGTCTTGCAAGTGACTTGCCAGGCAGTGGGGAGTCAGGATCACTGCACGAGAAGCACATCTAGTAGTGTAGAAAAGGCCTACATTTCACTGGCATTGCACAAGCTTTGCTCACAACAGTCCTTCAAGCTCCAGTCCCCAGCATCTCCAGATGAAAGCCCTCAGTTTACAGGGCTGGGAATAGGGCTGCTGGTTGCAGGGAAACCTGTCCCTTTTGGGGCCCAACAGATCCCCACGATGCCCCGACTTGGCTTGCATTTGCAAGTCGAGCCGTAGGTTAGTTCTCGAATCCCAGGAACTTTATTGGTGTTTTTTTATTTGCACAAATCACGATTTGCGCAAAATCGCCGCCCTATATGGCGCAATTTGTGCAAAATGGCAAACGTACATTGTTTATTTATTTATTTATTATTTATTTAGAATATTTATATACCTCTCCCCATTGAAAAATTTCGGAGCGGTGTACAAGGTAAAATGAAAATAAAAAACAGAATAAAACAGTTAAAACAAAATTTAAAAAGAAGCCAAAACAGAAATCCAAGGCTGCATGTTAAAGAAAGGCTTCTTGGAATAAAGATGTTTTCAGGAGGCGCTGAAAGGAGTACAAGGTTGGCACCTGCCTGACCTCCAGAGGCAGGGAGTTCCACAGGAGGGGGGCCACCACGCTGAAGGCTCTTCCCCTGGTGGATTCCAATCGGAGGATGGATCTAGGTGGAACCACCAGGAGCAGGCCCTCAGATGACCTCAGTGACCGGGCAGGTTGGTAGGGGAGAAGGCGCTCTCTCAGGTATCCTGGTCCCAAGTTGTTTAGGGCTTTGTACACAAGTACAAGAACCTTAAACCTGGCCTGGTAGCAAATAGGCAGCCAGGGCAGTTCCCTCAGCAGAGGAGTTACATGTTTAACACACATACACCCAAACCTGCGAGGTGGCCCAACTCATCACATGCCAAGTCAGGCCAGCTTGCTGAACTCTTCCCCCCAAACGGGTTCCTCTGACATCCATAGCTGGGAAAGACCCTGCCAGAGACCTTGGAGAGCTAATGCCAGTCAGCACAGGGAATCCTGAGATCCGTGGAGGCAGCTTCATCTGTTCTTCTCTGCCTTTGGATCTGGACCAGAATAAATTAAGCAAGCTTTTTTTTTTTTTTTTTGGCAGTACTTTTTTAGAAAATACACAAATGCTACATGTCTCATTACATAGAAATTTCCTATCCCATTGTAGACACAGAGTTACTATTATTATGACAGTTCCCAGTCCCTGCACTTCAAACGTTGTGAAACAGTGCTACTACAGTTTTGTCAAGTCGATAGAGGCACACAGCTTGGATTAAAAATGTTAATCTCCATTTAAAAAAGAAAAAAAGTGGGGGAAAGCTGCAAAAGGAGATTTGATGAGATTAAGGCGGTTCTGGCTCACGAAATAAGCCCCAGTCTGGTTTACCAAATAAAGTTCAGTTGAAGGGGTTGGGTGGAAGGCGGAGGGAAGACTCCTGGGTGGGTTTACAAACGCTTGATGCTGAAAATGCTGAGCTTGTGCCAGGTTCACAGAAACGCTAGACAGGCTCCGGTGGCGGAACGTGGCGCCATTTTTAATGGCCACACTTCTGTATTTGCATAACAATAGGCTCTGTACAGTTGCCTTGGGTGAAGAATTGGCCATCTTACTAGGCCTTTGTGTAGGTTGGTTGTGCGCTTCATAGAATCATAGAATCATAGAACAGCAGAGTTGGAAGGGGCCTATAAGGCCATCGAGTCCAACCCCCTGCTCAATGCAGGAATCCACCCTAAAGCATCCCTGACAGATGGTTGTCCAGCTGCCTCTTGAAGGCCTCTAGTGTGGGAGAGCCCACAACCTCCCTAGGTAACTGGTTCCACTGTCGTACTGCTCTAACAGTCAGGAAGTTTTTCCTGATGTCCAGCCGGAATCTGGCTTCTTTTAACTTGAGCCCGTTATTCTGTGTCCTGCACTCTGGGACCTTCCTTAAGGACCTTCAGCTTGTGGCTTTTAGAATTTATCCATCACGCCAACAGCAAGAGGGGGCTGAAACCAGCGTTCCGCCTGGGTGCATGTAGTTGACAGGAATGAGAGGCCTGGTTCAGACGTAATGCTAAACTACCGTTTAGCATTAAGGGGGTGAGTCTGAATAGGCAACAGGTTCATATGTCCCCTCCTTATCCTTTGTATATGGGAAGAGGGGATAAAAATCTTCCACTTCACAACAGAACCCCAGTTCCCTGTGAAGTCCAAAATTCAGAACTCCAATTTGGTCTCACTGTGGCTGGTTAACAAACCAGGATATCAAATCACAGTTTGAGCCTGGTTTGTTTTAGCTAACTCTAGTTAGTTTAGGTCTGAATTAGGCCAAATGGTTTGGCAGTTTTGAGTTTGGGCAGTAAGAGAAGCAGGTTAGCAATCATGATCCTGCACAAACTTACTTAGGACTAAGCCCCATTATATTTGTTTTAAAAAATGGTATTGCCCAAATACCGTATGTCCTGTACTGTGAACTCACAAATAATTGACCCTGTAAAAGGGTGAAATTTCTTACTGCTTAGAGCAGAGGCAGGCAACTCCAGGAGCTTCAGGGGGCATTTTGCCCTCTCCTCTTGCGGGTGCCAAAAAAAACCCTTCAATTTTTACAAAAATAAATAAAAGGTAACTGTAGTGCTCTGAAACGGTTAAGAATAGCTTGCTTGCAACTGTTCTATGCAACTGTTAAAGACACAGGAGCCCTGTCCTCCTTTTCCTATGGTCACCCTAGTGGCACATTCATTCAAAGTCGGAGACTCCCGGCTTAGATCATGGTCTCCCTGGAGGCGTGATGATGAGAAAATTCACTCCCTGTTTTAGGACCCAGGGGTTATGAGTAGGGAAAGATGCCCTGTTTGTATTTATTTGGCTCAAACTCACAAACTGGGCTTGTGTTAGCAAAAGGCTCTGGCAAGCAGTACCTACATATCCCCTCTCTATGTTGGGTAATCAGACAGACGGGGCAGGTCTTTAAGGCTGTCCTCGCAACCTGCTCTTATTTTTGTAACTGCGTGGCGCTGCCCTCCCATTGATACTGACTCAGAGGAGCTGGTAATTAATTAATGTCAATGTCAAAAGGAACAGATTGCCCAAGATGGGTATCTCATCTGTGCTCCTGACTACAGCCGGGCTCGAGGAAGCTTACATACTGATTACCAAGCAACTTTCTAAAACCCTATTTATAGCCCTCAATATTTTGCTAGGAAAAGAGCAATATATTGGTTAATACTTTCTTTAAAATGCTGGTAAATACAACAAGGCTCCCTAATCAGCTCCTTTTAATAATGCAAGCCGAAAACACTTAGGAGAGCATTAATGGGAATTACAGGCAGAGACACAGCAGACAAGGGCCTTTAATGTCCTGCTTCGTAATTCCCACATGGAATTGGTACTTAAAAATACGCCGTAGCACGAAACAGGCCTGGATTTGGAATCCCTGCATTGTCAAATCAGTTGCAATGGTTTCTCAACAGCATGGGGTATTATTTAATATTTTGAAAGAGGTGGGCAAAAGAGAACTCAGTTTTGAACTTGTTATGTGAAACACTTTTAAGAGCGCTTGTGTGTCGGGTGAAATATGTATTGCCAGGATTAAAGAGAAGGGTGAATGTGTTTCCAGATGACATGACTTGCAGAGGTTCAGCAAATGTTCAGGCACATCTGCATCATTATATATCTGAGCTGGGGGGGAAACAGTGAACATTACAAGACCTCCTCAGGGGCTACTCCCACTTTCTTCCAAGCTTTGGATACAAACGTGGGTCAAAATCAGCCAAGACAAATGAGATACTTCGAAGGGAGTTTCCCAATACATGTGCCGTTTATGACTATTTCCACAAGAACAAGAGCATCCCATTAGTGCATGAAAAATCAGAAGGGGGAAGTCACATTGTAGAAGCTATGTGTTCCTGGACCATCAGTAGTGCAGTTATTCACCATAGTTGCCAGGCCATGTTGAATGCTGAATTACATTCTGTAGCTGATGAAGTAGGCGTGATCTGGTCACAACATACTGAAGAACAGCAGGATCCAAAAGAACATAACGATCCACACAAATTTCTAACATGGGTGTGGAACCCTGCTGTTACGGACTTTGGAGTCAAAACATAATCTCAGTTATCAATGAATCGGCATAGATTGACCAGGTGTCATGAGATCGTAGAATCATAGAATAGTAGAGTTGGAAGGGACCTACAAGGCCATCGAGTCCAACCCCCTGCTCAATGCAGGAATCCACCCTAAAGCAGCCCCGACAGAGGGTTGTCCAGCTGCCTCTTGAATGACTCTAATGTGGGAGAACCCACCACCTCCCTAGGTAACTGTTTCCATTGTCCTACTGCTCAAAAGATTCAGGAAGTATTTCCTGATGTCCAGCCAGAATCTGGCTTCCTGTCACTTGAGCCTATTATTCTGTGTCCTGCATTCTGGGATGATCGAGAAGAGATCTTGGCCCTCTTCTGTGTGACAACCTTTTAAGTATTTGAAGAGTGCTATCATGTCTCCCAGTAAACGCATGGGATTTATGAAGAAATTTGGCCTTGGGATAATTTACCAAGACATCCTCAACTTGTATAGTTTGCTATTGAAAGAAATGCCATTTGCTCCCAAGAGTTTGGATTACTGCAATGTGTTATACGTAGGGCTGCCTTTAAAACGGCCCGGAACCTTCAACTGGTACAAAACAGGGCAGCACGGTTACTAACAGGGACTGACCGACGAGACCACATCACTCCAGTCCTTTTCCAGCTTCATTGGCTGCCAGTCCAGGTCCGGGCCTGATTCAGAGTGCTGGTATTGACATTTAAAGCCCTAAACGTCTTGGGGCCAGGCTATCTGAAGGAACGCCTCCTCCCATATGTGCCTGCCCAGACCTTAAGATCATCTTCAGGGGTCCTTCTCCGTGAGCCCCTGCCAAAGGAAGTGAGGCAGGTGGCTACTAGGAGGAGGGCCTTCTCTGCTGTGGCACCCCGGCTGTGGAATGAGCTCCCTAAGGAGGTTCGCTTGGCACCTACATTATATGCCTTTAGACGCCAGGTGAAGACCTTTTTATTCTCCCAGCATTTAAACAGTCTGTAAATCAATTTTAACTTGGTGTTTTAAATTTGTAATTTTGCATTGCTGCTGTTTTTATCTGGTTGAGCTTTTATATTGTATTTTATATTATGGTTTTATACTGTTGTTTTATACTTTGAATGGTTTTAATTTTTGTGAACCGTCCAGAGAGCTCCGATTATTGGGCGGTATAGAAATGTAATTAAAAAACAAAAATTCTTAGATTGTAAGCCTCAGGGCAGGGGCCTTTTTTGGATAAGAAGTGGGATGAAAATAGGATAAATAAATAAATAGGTTGAACGTTCTCTTGCTTCTTGTTACACCAATACATTATAAATAAGGGCCACTTTTCTATTAATCTATTACTTTGTTGTCTTCCCTTTCTAATCATGAAACCATAGGAAATAATGAAAGGCTGTGTGGCTGCAATGCGAGCGAAAGTGGGTACATCATTATAGGACACTCGCTGAAGGGTGAAGTATTCCTTAAGTCCTTGAGAAAGACCCGCACGTTCTTGGTTCTTTCAAGTTGAATGTAACATAATGGATGAGCTCAAACATTTGCTGAATGTCTGTAAGGCATGTCATCTGAAGACACATTCACCCAATAGTTTGATCTTGGCAATTTTACTCCTTCACAATTGTGCCTGCTGATGAATGTATTCATAGCTAGAAAATCCAGAGTTTTCTCAAAACTGGGACATTTAATTGGGTACTTTCGAATGGACATAAACCTGGATTTTTCCACTTTACCAGTTGATCAACATCAGGGGCCTTCCTTTGAGGCTCTGTCACCATGGGTTTGACTGGGGGTGAGGGGGTTCACATCATAGGGATTTGTACTCTCAGTTTCCCATAGAGACCTTCCCATGAAACGAAGATTTCCGGAATAATAACCTTTATTGTCCACAGTCGTGCAGTCATGAGCTGTATTGACTTCAGCCTTCTACTCCTACTGCTCTGAGCACATGGTTAGGAGTATCACCAGCCCCTTAAGCAATGGGCAGTCTTGACCTGGATGGATGAAGAGAAAGCTTCCTCCTGGGCTTCCATGTCCTTCCACTTCTGGTAGTCTGCTGAAGATTGTAGAGCCTGCGCCTGCAACTTCCAGCTGCAAAGTCTTGCCAGGCTGGCCTGTGCCTCAGTGTTCCTCTGCTTCTGGCGCCACTTGCTGGTCCATACACCTCTTATACTGCTTCCTCCTCTGTTCAATTCCTCTCCTCCACACTATAAACTCTCCCTCTTCCCATCCAAAGTATATGGAGCGTGTTCAGAGGAGGGCAACCAGGATGATCAGGGGTCTTGAAACAAAGCCCTATGAAGAGAGACTGAAAGAACTGGGCCTGTTTAGCCTGGAGAAGAGAAGATTGAGGGGAGACATGAGAGCACTCTTCAAATACTTCAAAGGTTGTCACACAGAGGAGGGCCAGGATCTCTTCTCGATCCTCCCAGAGTGCAGGACACGGACTATTGGGCTCAAGTGACAGGAAGCCAAATTCTGGCTGGACATCAGGAAAAACCTCCTGACTGTTAGAGCAGTACGGCAATGGAATCAGTTACCTAGGGAGGTTGAGGGCTCTCCCACACTAGAGGCATTCAAGAGGCAGCTGGACAACCATCTGTCAGGGATGCTTTAGGGTGGATTCCTGCATTGAGTAGGGGGTTGGACTCGATGGCCTTGTAGGCCCCTTCCAACTCTGCTATTCTGTGATTCTATGATATCCCCTTGGGTGTAACCCACTGGCTTAAATGCTGAAGTTTGATCTCCACTCCTGGTATATGACTCTTTAACCCTTTGGTTACTGGTCCCCTCACCCTTGACTACCTGTTTAACCTCTTCTTTGGGCTCTTTTTCTGAGCTTGCTTCTCTCCCATAGTGTTTCCCGCCTGATCGTTGACTGCAGGATCCTTCTCTAGGTGCTGCATTCAAGTACCTAGAGAAGGAAAGTTAGGGTGTGCAAGCGAAGGGCATCTTCCTCGTCACGATGTTCCTTCCAAGGAAAGATCCTCCTACTTTTCTTCCTCTGATCTTCACACCATCTAAAGTCTGTCCAAGGATTCACACTAGTCTTCTCTGCAGTAAAGAGCTTAAGTACATTTTCAGTCTTCTTAAGTCTTTAATGAGCATGCAATGCTTTCCTGTTTCAGGTACTCTCTTTCGAAAGATGCAGGAAAGTACTTTGATGAAAAAACCAGGGTTCTGGAAGTCCCAATGACGATAATAGTTTCCGATCAGGTCAGTGTTTGCTGTGGGTGAATAATGGGAAATGGTGCTGTTCCGGGCAGGATGAGAGCCTGCTAAGTGTTGGGGGAAATGATTTGAATAGTGAGAGATCTATCAACCGGTGGAAACAGTAGGAAATGGGGAGTGGGGTCAGAATATAGTTCTCCAGGACCTAGGGATGGCAGGAGTTGACCGTATTGAAGTCAGAGACTGGTTTCTCCTCCGGGAGGTCTTCTGAAAGCTTCCCCTCAGGCTCTGTGGCCAGTGGATTCAGGGGCTATGAGATCCTCTGAGGTTGAGGTCACAACCAGGAGTGACTGTCAGAGGGCTTGAAGGCTGTGTCACCCAGTAGGCCAGAGGTACAGAGCCTCTTTCAGTCCATGGGCCGAATGGACTTCCATTTTGGAGAAGCTCTCGAGGGCGGCACTCCTGTGGTAGGTGGAGCCAACAGCAAAGCGGACAAGATGAAAAATAGCACAGTGTGGTCAGAGCTGGAAACCACAGGTCTGTAGTGCTGCCGCCCCATTTGATGAGCCTATACGGAAAATGGAAGGCTATCAAAATAGCTTTCATAAATGAATATTTCAATTTTTTTTACAAATATACAAAATACAGGCACAACAACAATATTTCACAAAGCCTGTAATATCAACATCCAATCTACATAGGTGAATTATTCACATGAAGTGTGAAAGATCCCCTGAGATGTTAATTTTCACTCAAGGCCGGTTGGCCTTGCCCCGAGCGGTTCCAGGATGTACCTGGAATGACAACGTTTTATGACAACGTTTGCACTTGTTTCTGTTAAATTTCATTCTGTAATTTTCTGGCGAGTTTTCTAACCTACCAAGATCATTCTGAATTTTGTTTCTGTCTTCTGAAGTATTAGCTACCCAACCAATTTTGTGCAAATTTGATAAGCATTTCTCCAAGACATTAATTAAAAAATGTTGTTGAAGAGTACAGGGTCCAGGACCATGGCCTGCAGCGCCCCACTCGATGCCTCCCTCTAGTTTGATGAGGAAGCACTCTCCATGAATGGATGTGTATATAACACACATACACACAGACCACCTTTCCCCGCAAGGAACTTCAGGCAATGTTGTTCCCCCATTTGATCCCTACAACAATTGTATGAGGTAGGCTAAATATGCCCAGGTGAAACAACTGGGCATGTTTAACCTGGAGAAGAGAAGATTGAGGGGAGACGGAGGAGGGCCAGGATCTCTTCTCGATCCTCCCAGAGTGCAGGACATGGAATAACGGGCTCAAGTTACAGGAAGCCAGATTCTGGCTGGACATCAGGAAAAACTTCCTGACTGTTAGAGCAGTACGACAATGGAACCAGTTACCTAGGGAGGTTGTGGGCTCTCCCACACTAGAGGCCTTCAAGAGGCAGCTGGACAACCATCTGTCAGGGATGCTTTAGGGTGGATTCCTGCATTGAGTGGGGGGGGGTTGGACTCGATGGCCTTATAGGCCCCTTCCAACTCTACTATTCTATGATTCTGTGGGAGAATAGTGACTAGCCCAAGTCACCCAGTGAGCTTCCTGGTTGAATTTGAACCTGAGTCTCCCCAGTCTCAGTCCAACACTTTAACTGGTGCCTACACTGTACTCCTTTCGTCGCCAGCTGAAGACATTTTTATTCTCCCAGTATTTTAACACTTAATTTTATCTCAAATTTAAATTTTACTGTTCTAACTCTGTATTTTAATCATATATCCATTTTTGCTGCGTGGTTTTTATCCTGGTTGTGCTTCTTATATTGTATTTTGTATTTGTGTTTTTAAACTGTTGGTTTTTTTATTATGGTTTTAATTTTTGTGAACCGCCTAGAGACCTTCGGCTATTGGGCGGTATAAAAATGTAATAAATAAAACAATAAAATAAAAATAAATAAAATAAACTATTCCACCATGTTGGCTCATCTTCTTGTTTCAGAGTAAGCCAGTTGAGTTTACTGTTCATGCAATCATCACCACCTCGGATTTGGAAATCAACCCACCAGAAGTGGATTTTGGATATTGCTCCATCTATGAAGCCGTCCGGACAACAATCACAGTAACAAATAAAGCCATCCTTCCCCAGGAGTTCGGCTTTGTAGGACTCCATGAGGTAAACGGATGCTTCTCATTTCCTACCACAGTTTCTAGTACATTTTCTTGGGAATTTGCGGTTAAGGAGAGAATTGTGCCCAGTGGTTTGCGGTCCATGCTTTTAAAAAACACATTAACATTCTGTACCGAGGAAAACTGTATTCTTCAACCGCTCTAAATTATGCCAATCAAGAAATTGTTTATAAGTTCTCTTACCTTGTATAATATATTCCACCACTTTCACTATTAATTTATTTCATTTTTGCTTGTTGTGGAGAAATGGCAAGGAGGTTATGTAGGCATCAACACAACCCTACTTTTTTATATAACCATGTGGTTTAAGAACTTGCATGTTTTAAATGCACATTGTTAGGAAGCAGAATTCTGTGCCTAGTACTAAATTCTAGACTTTTTCTGCACTTCCTCAGAACCTCACCAAGACTAAGCTAGTTATAACTACATATAGAAAAGGGTCAAGTGGGTTAAGCCATGTGCTCTGTCTGCTCCTTTTGATATATTGTATATGCTCTTTCTATCTATCTTTCTGGTATATTCCGTGATACATTCATTTTCATTTTTAATTTACTTTGGAAAGTTTGTAGAAGTTCAGCCCAATGATGGATTTGGAATACTTCTGCCCCTTGAAAGCTTGAACCTGGACATAATCTTCAAACCCACAAAGGCGAAGGAATACAGCTTTCAGCTAACTTGCAAGACTGAGATCAACAGGTCTGCAGAATTTGAAATCCGCGGCGTTCTCACCATGGGGCAGGAACTAGAATCTGATAGGCAAAGCAATTTCGTGGAGTAGGAGTTGGAGTGGGACTCGTGAGGCCATCTAGTCCAACTCCATGCTTGATGCGAGAAATCCAGAGCTAGAATATCCCCTTCAGATGGCCGCCTTAACCTCTGCTTGAAGACTTCCAGCAAGGGAGAGCACCTCTCCCCAAGTGCTCTGTCTAAATCTACTTCCCTATAACTTAAGCCTGTTAGATCTAGTCCTGCCCTCTAGGGCAGCAGGTAATAAACCTTTGCCCTCTTCTAGTTGCAGGAGAGAAGTTGTGAGTGGGAGGGAAGTGATAGCTAAGCCTTCCATGCCATTAGTGTGCCGGGGGAATTGCACACTTTCCGGAGGCCCCTGAAACTGCACATTGCCGAGCGCTCAGCCAGCCCAGCAGTGCTCGGCGAACTCGCGGGGTGAGTACCCTGCGAAGTCTCTTATCCCTAGGTAAGGCTGCCAAGAAGGGTCATTTTAAATTCTGTGTCATATGTTTGTTGCCTAAAGCAGCCCATCCTAATTGCCCCACGGAAACGGAAACAGAAAGCCCTGGTAAGGCTGCGGGATTTTTCCGTAATGTAGAGAAGCCTCCAGTCTTGGAGCCAGGCTGACGGAAAATCAGCCAGAGTGGAGGGGTTGCATAGGGAAAGCAGCAGTCGGCAGACTGGGTTAAATTTTCCCCCTCCCCACCACCAGCTTTGCATTTTGGAGGTGAATTTAGGATTGGGAATCCTGCATTTGATACTTCGTTTTTCTCTGATATGGAGTCACTCAGCTATTGACACGTCACCAGAGAGCATGCCAACCTTTTCAGTATGGCCAGAGCCAAGGGGCACTAGCTGCATCTTCCATTTGAAATATATGATCCCGTTCCATCTTCCGTTATTGAGGGTTTTATTTATTTATTTATTTATTTAAGCATTTTTATGCCGCCATTCAGCCAAAAAAGGCTCTCATGGCGGCTTACAAAAGTATTTCTTGACAGTCCCTGCCCACAGGCTTACAATCTAAAAGACATGACACAAAAGGAAAGGGGATTGGGAGGGAGGAGGAGGAGGGGGGAAAGGAAAGCAAATTCAGGCACTACAATCTTAGTTGGAAAGTTCAGCAGTTACAGGGGACAGCAGGAGGGAGGGGGCTCTCAGCTGGAGCTGGAGCTGGACCCAGGCTCGATGGAGAGGTGCCTTGCTGTTGCTTCCTCCCTCATGGTGGCCTCTGCAGTGACAGTTGGTGGCAGGAGGGAGGGGGCTCCCAGCTGGAGCTGGACCCAGGCACGGTGGAGAGGGGCCTGGCTGCTGCTTCCTCCCTCACTGGTGGCCTCTGCAGAGACAGTTGGTGGCAGGAGGGAGGGGGCTCCCAGCTGGAGCTGGACCCAGGCACGGTGGAGAGGTGCCTGGCTGCTGCTTCCTCCCTCATGAATTCCTTTTAATCCTGGGTCACAGAGGCGCCACTCTAGAGACTGAAAGAACTGGGCATGTTTAGCCTGGAGAAGAGAAGATTAGGGGGAGGCATGAGAGCACTCTTCAAATACTTAAAAGGTTGTCACACAGAGAGGGCCAGGATCTCTTCTCGATCCTCCCAGAGTGCAGGACACGGAATAACGGGCTCAAGATAAAGGAAGCCAGATTCCGGCTGGACATCAGGAAAAACTTCCTGACTGTTAGAGCAGTACGACAATGGAATCAGTTACCTGGTGAGGTTGTGGCCTCTCCCACACTAGAGGCCTTCAAGAGGCAGCTGGACAACCATCTGTCAGGGATGCTTTAGAGTGGATTCCTGCATTGACTCGATGGCCTTGTAGGCCCCTTCCAACTCTGCTATTCTGTGATTCTATGATCACCCAGCTTAGAACGGGCAGCGGGGGATGTTCTGTTACTTGGGAAATGAGGTGATGGGTGACTCATTACGAGGTTTATTTAAAGCCTTGGCAAGAGGCTGTGTCCAGTGCTGTGACCATTTCGGCCATGTTTCCATTTTTAGGCAATTCAAGCTGTCGTGCAAAGCAGTTGGAGTCCACCCTCCTCTGGAGCTCTCTCATTCCTTGGTTCAGTTTTCCACCACCGCTCTGTATGATGTCTCGACAGCAACTCTCTTTGTTTTAAACTCGCACGTCAGCCTCAATCAGTTCACTCACTTTGGCCCAAAAATAGGCGAGGGAGAAGTTGCCCCCGTCGGGCCGACTTCCTTCCAGTTCCTGGTTCCTGAAGACTCCCCCATAACAATCGTGCCCTGTGTCGGAACTGTTCTGCCTGGGAAGGTAAACCGTCTTCGAGCGCGTTAAAGATCTGAATGCAGGTGACCTCAGCTCCCTAAGGTGCCTTAAAGCCCCAATGCATGTTCCTAATAGAACCTGGAGTGCTTGGCACACACATTACTTTAAGCCCATTTGTGGGGGGTATGTCCTCCTTTTTCTGCCCAGATATCATTCAGATTTCCAAATTAAAGGCTTCATCCCATGTACCTGTTTCCCTTGAATTATCCCCTACAGCGCTAAGCTGTCGCCGTTGCTGTTGTTAGCTAAATCACACCCCGGGCAGCAGCGCTCCTAAGATCCTTTGCATACCAGGAAAAGGGTTTAAGGGGGAGAAATGTAAAAAAATCATTTAAAAATCAACGGATGACCCAATCCGATTCAAATTTGGTATGCTTAAAGCTCTCCTTTATATCTATTACTGTACCAATTTTGATGTTTTTATCTTTAAAACTTAATTTTTTACTTTAAACATATCAAATCCTGCTCCTGCACCCCCAGTGGCCGCTCAGAAAACAACAAATGATTCGCTCCAAAAGTAGTAGTAAAATAGGGCGGGTCTTTTGGCTTTATAGCACAATTCAAGCAGGATGCATGGGAGCGCTTCACAGTCAAAGCAGATTTTAAGATGGAAAACTTCGGAGTCCTTTGCACGCAATATCCACATTGTGCAGAGGAGAGTTCCTTCCCAACCGTTGTGTTGCGTGTTGTGTGGAGGGCTCCGTGGAGTTTTCCGTTGCGCGGAGTTGACTTTTCCCACTGACTACAGAGTTCTCTGGCAAGAGCAGCTAAAGGAATGAGGTGCCACTCTGGGAGAGCTGCCGGGATTGTTTTTTTCACAGCAATGGCTGATGGGATACCATCAGGAGGACCGGGGAAGGAGAGGAGGTGGAGGAATTGTCAGTTAAACATCGCAATGGATTTTACTCAACTCCGCGGTAACCCACAGTCACACATCAGTGAGTTAGAACATGTTGTGTGGGGTGTGCCTCCTAAAAACCCAACTGTTGAGTGGAGTTTTATTTATTTATTTATTTATTTATTTATTAAACTTATATACCACTCCCATAGCCAGGGCTTTCTGGGCGGCTTTCACACTGTGTTGACTAACATGTTGTCTGAACTGAGCCTTAGGCTTTAGCTAGACCGAAGGTTTATCCCGGGGTCGTCCCTGCCTGCTCCCGGGATATCCTGTGTGTCATTTACATGAACAGGGATGATCCCGGGATAAACCTTAGGTCTAGCTAAGGCCTTAGTCTGGCCTCTGCACACGTAGGTCTCATTTCTCCATGTTTGTTATGCATTTTCATTCTTTCTCTTGCTGGCTCTCTCCCAATACCAGAAGTGCATGATTGAAGTCTCTTTCCGCCCGGTATTGTGTGAGCAGTTCATCAGACTGGAGGCAGTTCACCTGGTGAGCCAGGCTGCTGAGCTGAAGATGCAGATGGAGAAGAAGGCCCGGGAATTGGAACTGCAGGTAAGTGGGGGAGTGATCCACGCCTCCCTTGCATTGCTCATTGCGCAGAACATCTGTTGTACCCGTGGATCCTGAATGGAAAGGCAACTGCAGCTCTAGCAATTCCAGAGCCCTGTGAAAGCTCAACCAGATAAAAACAGCAGCAATGCAAAATTACGAATTTAAAACACCAAGTTAAAATTGATTTATAGACTGTTAAAATGCTGGGAGAATAAAAAGGCCTTCACCTGGCGTCTAAAAGCATATAATATAGGTGCCAAGCGAACCTCCTTAGGGAGCTCATTCCACAGCCAGGGTGCCACAGCAGAGAAGGCCCTGCTCCTGGTAGCCACCTGCCTCACTTCCTTTGGCAGGGGTTCGCGGAGAAGGACTCCTGAGGATGACCTTAGGGTAAGTAAGATAATAAATGATTTAGATGATGAATGGCAATGGCTTTCAGAGAAAGGGGCATATTATTTAGGCCACAGAACCTTCCCTTTTCACAAGTTCAAAGACTTTTTAGAACTTCGAGATGCTGATTAAAAGAAGGCGCCTCGGGGACATCTTTAGAGTACATTTGTTTTATCACTAAATAACCATCTACCGTTCCCAAGCAACTAGGATTTGAAAGAAAGGCCTAAATAACAGGGAGGAATTGAAGCAGAGTTTAATTTGTGCCGGGCTTGTCCCAGAACCCCTCTCACTTAGGTTTTCAGCTTCTCCTTCAAACATTACTAAAAAAATACAAATCTGACACCCGGAGGAAGCACATGGAGGCCCCGAGCCGGCCCTACTGTTTGGCAGCGAGGCGGCTGCCTCAGGCAGCTGGTTTTGGATATCATGAAAGGTAGTAAATCGTTAGTTACATAATTTATTATTGTTGGGGGCGGGGCGGCGGTTTCTGCCAGGAACGGGGAAAGGTGCTTAGCTTATGGGATTGTTTTTTCCTGCCTCAGGTGCCAAAATAACTTGGCTGTCTTTGGGTGCTATTAATGTTTACAGGGATGCTATTTGTTGCTCTGCCTTAGGCAGGAAAATGTCTTGGCGGGCTGCCTCTGCAGTTTTTCTGATGTGTCGTACGGCCCTTAGATGGTTTTGAACGCCTCACTGTTAGGACAGGGAATGAGTCTGAGGTCAGGGGATTATCCTCACCCAATGCCTCCACCTCCTCCAAATTTCCTGTCAGCATTCTCTCTCTCTTTCTGAGACTATTGAGCCCCACAGAGCTCCTTTGTAATCCCTCTGCCCCCTCCACTTCATTTTTTATTTTCTTTTTATTTTCTTACTCTCTTCAGATGTGCCTATTCCCTGCCTTTCTTGCTTTGCTCACGAACAGGCCCTTATTGATAAGCAGCCATTTGTAAGGAGGCCGCTCTTCCCATTGGATACGGGCCAATGAGGGGAGCAATGCCAGCCGCCATGGTTCCCGCTTCTGCTCTGACCTACGTGGGCAATACTACAAATGAGAAGGATCTTGGAATTGTTGTAGATCACAAGCTGAACATGAGCCTACAGTGCGATATGGCTGCAAGGAAGGCCAATGCTATTTTGGGCTGCGTTAATCGAAGTATAGCTTCCAAATCACGTGAGGTCCTGGTTCCTCTCTATTCGGCCCTGGTTAGGCCTCATCTAGAGTATTGCGTCCAGTTCTGGGCTCCACAATTCAAGAAGGACGCAGACAAGCTGGAGCGTGTTCAGAGGAGGGCAACCAGGATGATCAGGGGTCTGGAAACAAAGCCCTATGAAGAGAGACTGAAAGAACTGGGCATGTTTAGCCTGGAGAAGAGAAGATTGAGGGGAGACATGATAGCACTCTTCAAACACTTGAAAAGTTGTCACACAGAGGAGGGCCAGGATCTCTTCTCGATCCTCCCAGAATGCAGAACACGGAATAACGGGCTGAAGTTACAGGAAGCCAGATTCCAGCTGGACATCAGGAAAAACTTCCTGACTGTTAGAGCAGTACGACAATGGAACCAGTTACCTAGGGAGGTTGTGGGCTCTCCCACACTAGAGGCCTTCAAGAGGCAGCTGGACAACCATCTGTCAGGGATGCTTTAGGGTGGATTCCTGCATTGAGTAGGGGGTTGGACTCGATGGCCTTATCGGCCCCTTCCAACTCTACTATTCTATGATTCTATGATCTTTCTCCTCCTGCTCCAACTCCTCCACCAACTTGTCATAGACTCACTCCTGCATCTGGTGGCTACATAGGAATCATCAAAAAAGGAGGAGGAGAGACAAAAGGGGACACCTATTTGCATAAACTTTGCATGTGCTGATTTATGTGTAGAGATGCAAATTTAGAAATAATTACTATAATGGAAGACTGTGACCCGTGTATCTGCTCGGGCCGCTGTCCAGGTGCTGTTGATGGGTAATTTCACGGCTCTTCTGATGGCTCTTTATCTTTAAATCGGACTTGGCTTGGACAACCCTTCAAATAGAGGACGTCTTCAAAACAGAGGACAGTCCTCTGGCAGCCCTTTGAATAGAAGATGTTCCTCTGTAAAAGAGAACACATGGCCACCCTAATCTTGGGGGCCTCAGGAAGGTGAGGATGGCCCCTGCTCTTTGGATGGAGGGTTTTACTTCCCAACTTCTCTTTTCATGACAGAGAAAGAAGGAGGAGGCCATGATAACTCGGAAAGATGGGAAGAAACAGGCAAGCATTTCCTTCCTTGCTCAGCCGTCAAAGGACAAACATGCCGGCAAGCCGTTTGAGCCACCCAGCCCAGAAGACGTTTGCCCCGAGTGAGTATGAGAAAGCGCTGTCTGGTGTATTAATCCAAGGCATGTCCTGCTGCTGATGAATTCCTGTACTAAGAACATACCTTTACTACAGTCAAGGTGCAAACGATGGCATGAACGGCGTAATATTTATTTATTTATTTATTTATTTATTTATTACATTTTTATACCGCCCAATAGCCGAAGCTCTCTGGGCGGTTCACAAAAATTAAAACCACAGTAAAACACCCAACAGTTTAAAACACAATTACGAAATACAGTATAAAAAGCGCAACCAGGATAAAACCACACAGCAAAGTTGATATAGGATTAAAATACAGAGTTAAAACAGTAAAATTTAAATTTAAGTTAAAATTAAGTGTTAAAACACTGAGTGAATAAAAAGGTCTTCAGCTGGCGACGAAAGCAGTACAGTGTAGGCGCCAGGCGGACCTCTCTGGGGAGCTCGTTCCACAACCGGGGTGCCACAGCGGAGAAAGCCCTCCTCCTAGTAGGCTCCACGGTCCCACCCCTCTGCCACAGGTTTATCTGGTGGTAAGTGGCTGCAAGCTGTCTGTTTTCAATATCCCACAATGCCTTGCAGCATTTTTTTTCATCAGGGCCTCCTCAAGCAGTCTCAAGGTTTGTATGGGAGGAGACATCCCTTCACCTATCCGGATCCCAAACCGTTTAGGGCAGACACTGGGAACTTCTGGCCCCACAGGGGTTTCTAATCCAGCCTGGCAGGTCCCTGGCCTTCCTCCTCTCCCCATCCCTGGCCAGTGCTGAAAAAGGTGGCCTTTCTCTAGTGCTAATAAGAGAAAGCCTGTTTTTATCTCCATCGGTGATTGGTGATAAGAGCCGGGTTTCCCTTGCCAGCACTAGAGAAAGGCAGCCTTTCTCTAGCGATGAGAAGGGAAAGGCATTCCCCTTCGTTGTGCACAGAGAAGCATGGAGCAATCACCTCCATGTCTCTCTGTGCACAGAGAAAGGAGTCCTGGTAATGTCAGGAGGCGGGGCTTTGGCTCACCTCCTGGTGATGTCAGGAGGCGGGGCCAAAGCCTTTGTCCTTTGAGACAATTTGCCCTCTGGGACCCGAACAGTTCTCCACACCTGATTTAGGGATTTTAAAAGTCAAAAGTGACCTCTGCAGATTCTTTAGGATGTGATTCCCTACGACCCGTCCGTTTAGAATTCGGGACAATGCATGATGGACTAACTGCTGTCTCTTAACCAACTTCAAGGCAGCCCCAGGTAGAGCCGGGGGTTTTGAGCATCCCACGTTGAAGATTATCAACGCATGAATCATCGCTCCAGCTGCGCTGCCCCTAGATTGGATCCACCCAATTTTGTACAGAATGTTTTTATTTTGCAACCATCTCAAGCATGTGAGACCCAGTGAAGGCCACGCAGCGACTCAGGTGTTAAAGCCTTTATTTTCATTGTTTGATTGCACAGGTGCCTTACTGCCCTTAGCAAGAATTAGGAAGTCCATGCAGACCGTTCAATATCCGCAGAACCTGTTAGTGCTTTTAATCGAGAATCGTCTCTCTGGATTCATTCCAGACAGAAGGCTTACTCTGAGGTGCTTTGAAGCACCTGCTAGCCCTGCAGCCATAAAAAAAGAGAGGATTTTGTGATTGCCTATTAAACTATAAAAAATGCAATGGGAACATCTTTGAGATGTATCTTTTTGATAAACAATCCAGCACCAGGGACTCAAATTGCCTGTCCCAGCGCGGCCTTGTACATTAAATCTTCTAATTTCTGTGCCGTTGAGATGAATAGAGAAGCATCCATCCCTTCACTTCTGGTGAGTGTGATCCATGGCTTATGAGATGACTGAATTCTCACTAACATTTCCTTTGATGCCATGAATGATTAATACATAGCAAAGAAGAAGAAAAAGCAAATAAATTAGTACTGCAAAAGAGAGCATCTGCTTGAGATCCCTAATGCCAGCGTTCCTCAAACTCTGTGAAAACAAATTCAGTGTTATGCTCACCTCCACTTTTGCGAGCAGAAGGAAGTCACTGGTGGCATTTTGCAATAGTTTATTTATATAGTTATTTATTTAAGCATTTTTATGCCGCCATTCAGCCAAAAAAGGCTCTCATGGCGGCTTACAAAAGTATTTCTTGACAGTCCCTGCCCACAGGCTTACAATCTAAAAGACATGACACAAAAGGAAAGGGGATTAGGAGGGAGGAGGAGGGGGGAAAGGAAAGCAAATTCAGGCACTACAATCTTAGTTGCAAAGTTCAGCAGTGACAGTTGGTAGGAGGAGGGAGGGGGCTCTCAGTTGGAGCTGGACCCAGGCATGATGGAGAGGTGCCTGGCTGCTGCTTCCTCCCCAACTGGTGGCCTCTGCAGAGACAGTTGGTAGCAGGAGGGAGGGGGCTCTCAGCTGGAGCTGGACCCAGGCATGATGGAGAGGTGCCTGGCTGCTGCTTCCTCCCTCACTGGTGGCCTCTGCAGTGACAGTTGGTAGCAGGAGGGAGGGGGCTCTCAGCTGGAGCTGGACCCAGGCACGGTGGAGAGGTGCCTGGCTGCTGCTTCCTCCCTCACTGGTAGCCTCTGCAGAGACAGTTGGCAGCAGGAGGGAGGGGGCTCTCAGCTGGAGCTGGACCCAGGCATGATGGAGAGGTGCCTGGCTGCTGCTTCCTCCCTCACTGGTGGCCTCTGCAGTGACAGTTGGTAGCAGGAGGGAGGGGGCTCTCAGCTGGAGCTGGACCCAGGCACGGTGGAGAGGTGCCTAGCTGCTGCTTCCTCCCTCACTGGTAGCCTCTGCAGAGACAGTTGGCAGCAGGAGGGAGGGGGCTCTCAGCTGGAGCTGGACCCAGGCACGGTGGAGAGGTGCCTGGCTGCTGCTTCCTCCCTCACTGGTGGCCTCTCTATTAAATAGTTGAGTTTATTTATAAATATACAGGTTGAGTATAGGATGTACAGCTTCAAAGACTTCAGCAGATAGCCAGGCAACCCTGGGTTTGCTCGTGCTGCTGTTTGCAAGCAGCACTTAGTTTACAGAATGCCCCAAACCCACTTCTTACTCTCTTTCTCTAAAAAAAACAGTGGCATAATGGTTAGAGTGTTTGGACTGGGAGTCAGGAGGTCTGGGTTCTATTCCCTGCTCGGCCGGGAAATTTCCCTGGGTGATATAAATAAATATAAAATAAATATAACATAAATATTTTATTTATTTATTTATTTATTACATTTTTATACCGCCCAATAGCCAAAGCTCTCTGGGCGGTTCACAAAACTTAAAACCATGAAGAGCATAAAAAACCAACCAACTACGGGCCAGTCGGAGACTTTCAGCCCAGGCTACCACACAGGGTGGTTGTTGTGAGGATAAAAATGGAGAGGAGGAAGGGTATGTATACCGCCTTGGGTTCCTTGCAGGAAAAAGGGTGGGATACAAATGAGATCATAGAATCATAGAATCATAGAATAGCAGAGTTGGAAGGGGCCTACAAGGCCATCGAGTCCAACCCCCTACTCAATGCAGGAATCCACCCTAAAGCATCCCTGACAGATGGTTGTCCAGCTGCCTCTTGAAGGCCTCTAGTGTGGGAGAGCCCACAACCTCCCCAGGTAACTGATACAAAGTACAAAGTGCTGGTTATCACTTTTAAAGCCCTACGTGGTTTGGGTCCAGGCTACCTGCGGGATCGCCTTCTTCCGTACAATCCGCCCCGCACACTCAGGTCCTCTGGAAAGAATCTACTTCAGACTGCCAAAATTAGGCTGACAAGTATTACGCAAAGGACCTTCTCTTCTGCCTCTCCCAGACTGTGGAATGGCCTGCCGGAGGAGACTCATCAACTTAATAGTCTTTTAGCATTTAAGAAAGCCATAAAGATTGATCTATTCCAGCAGGCTTATCCAGTGGAATTTTAGGATGCTTTTAGGATATTTTTAGGATGTTTTAACAGTGTATACTATGTTTTTAATCCGTTTTAATGTGTATTTAATTATTATTATTTATTTATATAGCACCATCAATGTACATGGTGCTGTACAGAGTAAAACAGTAAATAGCAAGACCCTGCCGCATAGGCTTACATTCTAATAAAACCATAATAAAACAATAAGGAGGGGAAGAGAATGCAAACAGGCACTGGGTAGGGTAAACAGGCACTGGGTAGGGTAAACAGGCACTGGGTAGGGTAAACAGGCACTGGGTAGGGTAAACAGGCACAGGGTAGAGTAAACAGGCACAGGGTAGAGTAAACAGGCACAGGGTAGGGTAAACAGGCACTGGGTAGGGTAAACAGGCACAGGGTAGGGTAAACAGGCACAGGGTAGAGTAAACAGGCACTGGGTAGGGTAAACAGGCACTGGGTAGGGTAAACAGGCACAGGGTAGGGTAAACAGGCACAGGGTAGGGTAAACAGGCACAGGGTAGAGTAAACAGGCACTGGGTAGGGTAAACAGGCACTGGGTAGGGTAAACAGGCACAGGGTAGGGTAAACAGGCACAGGGTAGGGTAAACAGGCACTGGGTAGGGTAAACAGGCACTGGGTAGGGTAAACAGGCACTGGGTAGGGTAAACAGGCACAGGGTAGGGTAAACAGGCACAGGGTAGAGTAAACAGGCACTGGGTAGGGTAAACAGGCACTGGGTAGGGTAAACAGGCACAGGGTAGGGTAAACAGGCACAGGGTAGGGTAAACAGGCACTGGGTAGGGTAAACAGGCACAGGGTAGAGTAAACAGGCACAGGGTAGTTGTAGTTTTTGTGAACTGCCCAGGGAGCTTCGGCTATTGGGCGGTATAAAAATGCAATTAATAATTAATAATAATAATACATAATAAACAAACAAACAAACAAAAACAAATTTGCAGTCTTCTCTCCTTTGTTCCCTTTCGCTGTGAAGGACCCTCCAGCAGTCCTTCTGGCCCCTGTAACTGTCTCCTGTGTAAATACTCAATTCTAACGACTGCATTTCATCCGCCCCAAACCCAGGTTTCTCATCTAATGAGTAAACACAGTTTATTATTATTTTATTTCTTGCACTTGTAGCCCACCCAGTAATACAGGTGGGAAAAGATCACAAGTTGCATTCTGCCCCCACCCACCCCCATACATACACCTGAGATGCCTTGATGTGGATCCCTGCATTGAGCAGGGGGTTGGACTCAATGGCCTTATAGGCCCCTTCCAACTTTGACTGTTCTACGATTCTATGAGATCTTCCTTAACCTAATGGCAAAGGCAGCCATATAGATTAGAGCCAGAACTACCGGGAACATTTTCCGAACAAAACCATAACACGGGAACTGGGAGGAGTGTTGCTGTGTTCCCAACTCTCTAACTGATGGTCTTTTACTGGCTGTTTACGCCTTGCTAAGTGTTCTCGTAGGAGTGAAAGCGTGTCAAATAACGTCTGCAAAATAAGAGAAATCTCATGTAAACATACTTTGGATCACTTATGCAGGTTTTTTCTTTGTTGAGTAATCTTTCTTTTTCTCGTTGTGTAATTTTGGATTCCCTGTTCGCACATAGCCATATATGGTACTCGTGTAGGTGAAACCGTTTGCAAGGACGCCACGCCTGTCCATCCCGTAGCATTCTTTAAATGGGTTAAATCCTCTCTGCCTCCATTGGGAATGTCCATCAAGCTGTTAGACTTTCCTTGCCTTGGCACCCAGTCCTGTTGATAGTGTCTCATTCAGGAGCCTCCTTGGAATGAAGAGGAGCCGCTCAAGAGCCCCTGTTCCTTTCAATGGGGCTTGCAACAGAGAGCTTCCTGATAGCAGATTTACCTGTCTTCTACTCTCCTGCTCTTCAGGTACTGAAAATCTTGCCAGTAGAGCCATCTCTGCTCTAATCTGAGCAATCAGTGCCTGCATCAGTCAGAGACTCCTACCCCTTAGGGATGCCAGTGGGGTTATAATCACCCTGTGGGAACACAAAAAAAGCCCGCTGGATTGGACCAAAGGTGGCCAACCAGATGCCTCCAAGAGTGACCATCCAGCTGCCTCCTAGAGGCCCACAGGTAGGACCTGAAAACAGTAGCCCTCCACTGTTGTGACTTCTCTGCCCACCCTGCCCCCGTAACTGGTATCCAATGAGAACATGGAGGTTCCATTTAGCTGTCATGGCTAAGAACCCTTGGTAGATTTCTCCTCCACCATGAACTTTTCAAATCCTGGGCCTTGACTGTTCGTTCGCTTGCTTGCAACTCTCTACCCAAGATGCATTGCTTTTTGGCTGTCATCATCCTCTTTTGTCCTTCTCTAGTTCCGAAGAGTATATTGCAGCTCACTTATCCCTGGTTCGGAGCTTCAGCGACCAATTCAACAAATACGTCATACCTTGTTTCGTTGCAAGCGGCTATATAGACGAGAAGAGAGGGGCAGAAAATCTGCGTTGCAGGTACGGTGGATCTGGAGCTAGGAGGTGCTGGGGACTGCAATCCAGGCATGGCGTTTTTGTAACAATGACTGGGGGCCAAATGGAACGTGATGCCAACGTGCTCTGCCACTGAGCCACGGTCCCTCCTACAGTTCAGACGGCGTGGGTGGGCATCGCTGTGTGTCTGTGTTGCTTTGGCTACATTTATTTATTTATTTATTTATTTATTTATTTTATTACATTTATCTACCGCCCCACAGCCGAAGCTCTCTGGGCGGTTTGCAACAATTAAAAAGAGTAAACATTAAAAGTATGCAAAATTTAAAAAACAGTATAAAAACAACAGTATCCATTTGGCAGCTACATCTGTAGCTGCTAAAATTAGTCGGTAGCCTGCGTCCCGGTTGCAATAGACGCAGACTATTTGCGTCACAACGTAATTAGAGAGCTAGACTTGTTTTACTTTCATAGTGGACTTCGTCACATACAGTTTTGCGTTTTCTATGCCCAGGCGTCGGTTTAGGTGGCAGTTCAACGGAGGAGGGAAGCGAGAGAGAGAGTGAGCATTGGAGATTTATGGTGTCTTTGTAGTAATCACCGTTATCTTCTCCATCATCATCTTCTGCGTATTTACAAATGTCAATTAGCTAATGTAGCATAGTGTAGCATTAAAACGACTGAGCCGCGACTCAAAAAGCTGTGGATCAAATCCCATCTCTTCCATGAATGAACGCAGTGGCCTTAGACAAGCCATCCTCTCTCAACCTCAGCCCCATGTGCAGCAAAGGAACATTATACTGGTGGTGGCGGTCAATGTAATTTATTTATAAAGCATCTCGTTTTCTAGGCCCTTGTACAAAGATTAAGACAACAACGGAGGTCCCTGCCTGTAGGCTTGCAATCTAATAGGTGCAATACAGGAAGAAAAGGGCTTAAGGCGGAGCGCAAAAGCATACAAATTCAGACTCAAAGTTGTCGTAACCATTACCGAAGGCCGAAGGAAACATGGTGCTAAACACGTTAGTTTTTTTGGGGGGGTAAGTAACAGCAGGCGCTGGGGCGTCCATTGGGAGCATAAGGCACAGGGAGGAGAATTTTAATCCTATTCTCCATTGCAGTCGTCCCCACAACTGCCCGCCTCTCATCCCCACTGCTATTAACCCCGGGTGGGATGATTCCCATCGACGCTTTCTTAGATATTCGACGATTTAATAATGATGTGTTCTCCCTGCCCCCGAAATCCAGTAACGGCCCCGGGCGGATCTACACAGCGTACTGAAGGTGCTTGCATGTGCCTGCAGTGTGCCCCCAAAGCGATTGTGTAGATCCTGCCCTGGAAGAGGCGGAGGAAGAGGCGGAGGAGGAGGCAGCTGGGGAATCCGGCCGCGTCCTTGCCGCCGCCGCCGCCGCCCACCTCCCTGCTGGCCTCCTGCTGCTGGCGAAAGAGCCAGCCGGGTCGGAGAGCTCGGCGGAAGAAGGCGGGGCGGAGAGCGGAAGAAGATCTCCGACCCGGGTGGCTCTTTCGCCGGCAGCAGGAGGTCGGCGGAGAGGTGGGCGGCGGCAGCGGCAAGGACGCGGCCGGATTCCCTAGCCGCCGCCTCCTCCGCCTCTTCTTCCGCCTCTTCCAGGGCAGGATCTACACAATCGCTTTGGGGGCGCACTGCAGGCGCATGCAAGCGCCTTCAGTACTCTGTGTAGATCCGCTCCAGGTTGCCTGGCTTTTTCTAGCCCTCTTCGCCTATATGTGGAAAACTGCTGAGGCGCCTTGCAGTCCATGTACTGAACAGCCGGTTGCATTTTACGGTGGGAAAACAAGCATCTCATTTATTTTCAATTTCTTTGTATCCGTAGCCCTCATGATACCTTGTACCTAGAGCTGCATTGTCCTGCTGTGGCCCCTGCTGTAGTGGTCATTTCAAATAATGGGAAAACCGTCTTCAACTTTGGGGACGTTGCAGTAGGTATGGAACTTAAATTTTTGGCAAGCTTTCCCCCCCTCCCCCCCATTGCTGGCTTTCGAACCTTTGTAAGATTTCTTACAGGTTCCGAATTGAAAAAAGATCCATAAAAGTCCTTCTCTTCCTTGTAAATATGTGGACTGTCACATTGTCTTCTGAGGCAGGGATTGGGAGTCCTACTCACAGATCTGTGTGTGCAGCAGCAGCCATCTTAACCGCATGACTGCGCATAGGGATCTCTGTAAAACAGATGGTTGGTGCTGGTTTGTGGGGAAATAGAATAAGTTTGGGGGGCGGGGTGGACATGTTTCAGAAACTCTGTCCTCAGTTCTGGTTTTTAGTTCCTGACTGCACGGACCATCTGCTCTGACTCCTGACGTGGTTCAACCTAAAAGGCATGGGACGTTGGGCAGCCAGACGGGACAGCTGGGCTTCCGTTGCTGCCATTTTTCTTTTTTGGAAACATCCAATATTAGAAGAACCCTTCATTCTTCTCTATTGGAAGAATCCTTCCTTCAGATTTTTATCATTTCCTGGAGTAATGTAAGCATGGATTCTGAGTGGCTTTGAAAAATAGCCTTACACTGGTTTTATTAAACATGATGTTGTCTGGAAATGTGGAATTCTCTCATCCGTTAGGGCACAGAATTAAAAAAACGGTCAAGATACAGAATATATCGCAAGAACAAATGACGGTATCCTTTAATCGAATCATTCCCTCTCCTCCCTTCTCAAAACTACTTGTTCCTCACGAGGAGACCTCTTCATGGCTACATCAGCTGGTCACCATTTTCTATTAAATATTAGATATATTCTAGAATAAATAAATATCATTAAATATTCCAGAATAAAAAGAATACAATGCCCACCTCTAACTCTGCACAAACACCGATTAGAATCACTGCTCTGTGCCTATCTACACTAGAAATGTATATGGATTTGATGCTCACTGAGTTATTATGATTTCTCCCAGAGAATCTTGGGAATTGTATCTTTGTGAGGGTGCTGAGAATGATAATTGAAATAGTTTAGACCTGTAGTGGAAATTCGACACACAGATCGAAACTTTTTGAATAATAGGTAGATCTTACTGGAGATTTATTCAAGATGGCTTGACACACTTGACCACTGTTTAGTTCACATGTTCCGGCCCAACGGATTGCAATTTGGTAGCACAGAGAAAGGAATTGCTCAGGACTGGTGTCAGCACTTCGCATCCTTGGGCAGCCACGTCCCCCCCGCCAGGGTTTAATGCTCATGCCACCCTTGGCCCTTCCATGCTGCATGGCTGGGACTGTGAGTTGCCTGGCATTTTAATGTCCCACAGTGCCTCAGAATAACACTGTGTTGGGATATTGTGGGGTAATAAAAATGGTGGCTCGCTCAAGCTGCCACCACCACCAGCAGAGGGCGCTTTGCTCAGGCTTCAATATCATCTGCCCAACATGTGATATCCCTCTTGCCATGCAGTTAGTGAATAACTGGCAACCAAACCAAGCCCAGGCATAGATCACTTTCAACAATGCCCCAGATCAAAGAGCAGTCTACAGACTGGAATCCATGAGAGGAAGCCCCATCATAACCCGTTTCTTGCGCAATTCTATAATTGTCTCTAGGTAACAGATTGCCATGGCTATCTCCTTTACTTTTCTTTTTTTGGAAATGGTTGCTTTGGTTACCGCTAAGCGTGTGTTTCCTTGAGCTGGCTTTTTCAGCTGGGATTTTCCCTCCTGAATCCCTTTGGACCCTTCCTGTTGGTAAATCCCATTTGTACACTCGGGGAAGAAGAAGCCCATGATCTTATCATCACATTCTGTCCAGAGGAGAAGAAGTGGGTGAGTCTCTAAACGAGGACATTGTTTAGATTATTTCATTGGCTTCTCCGTGTTTCTTTCAAGGGCCTTGGGATGGCCTACCTCTGGTGTCCCCATTTTAAGTACTGAAGCTTGTAAGTGTTCAGTGGTGGGAGTGTGGGTTGTTGCTGGACCGTGGGTTAGCGTATTATCCTGGCCCAGGACATTTCCCACAAGATGTCTTGTTAACCATGCAGTGTGGCTTATTTTTCCTCAAACAAGCCACGTTGAGAAACCATGGTTTATTGTTGGGTTGTTCAGGGTGGTTAAGCCGCCCTGCAGAATATGCCCTGTGTTCAGACAACACGCTAACGCACAGCTCAACGAACAACTCAGGGATCAATAACAACCCACACTGTGTGTGGCTTAGCTTGTTGTGTGAACAGCCCCACCGTCTACTCTTGGCTGGCAGCAGGTCCCTGGAATTCGAGGCAAAGAATGGTATTTCCCATTACCTACTACCCAGCTGAACAGCAAAATGCCTCCCAGGGAATAGAAGTATAGCTTCCAAATCACGTGAGGTACTGGTTCCTCTCTGTTCGGCCCTGGTTAGGCCTCATCTAGAGTATTGCGTCCAGTTCTGGGCTCCACAATTCAAGAAGGACGCAGACAAGCTGGAGCGTGTTCAGAGGAGGGCAACCAGGATGATCAGGGGTCTGGAAACAAAGCCCTATGAAGAGAAACTGAAAGAACTGGGCATGTTTAGCCTGGAGAAGAGAAGACTGAGGGGAGACATGATAGCACTCTTCAAGTCCTTGAAAGGTTGTCACACAGAGGAGGGCCAGGATCTCTTCTCGATCATCCCAGAGTGCAGGACACGGAATAACGGGCTCAAGTTAAAGTAAGCCAGATTCCGGCTGGACATCAGGAAAAACCTCCTGACTGTTAGAGCAGTGTGACAATGGAATCAGTTACCTAGGGGGGTTGTGGGCTCTCCCACACTAGAGGCCTTCAAGAGGCAGCTGGACAAGCATCTGTCAGGGATGCTTTAGGGTGGATTCCTGCATTGAGCAGGGGGTTGGACTCGATGGCCTTGTAGGCCCCTTCCAACACTGCTATTCTATGATTCTATGAAAATCCGAGCAACTTTATCAACTCTATAGATTGCAGCAATTTTCTTAAAACCAGTACAGTAGCTGAGTACCATTTTTTCATAGAAAGGCGGGGCATGAAGCAAATAGGTAAAATAAAAAATAAATACAGTATGTGTAGAGCCTTTATAATAGTAGTGGCCCCTAAATATTATAACGATGCCCTGCACCCAGCCTTCATTGGGCCTCATACAATGCTCACGCAGCTCAGAACAATGCTGTTTTGTCCTCTCCCTGCATTCTTATGGACTAAGAAAGTTTTCTCCATAGTTCTTTGAAACACTGGAAATGCGAAGTGAGAAAGCTACCCTAACCCTTACCTTGATTGGTCAAGGAGTGATCTCTTCAATCGCTTGTTCAGTGGAAGGAGATGTGTTCAACATGGGATATGTCGTTGCCAAGGAATCAACCACTTCTACCTTCAAGGTAAATCATAACCATGCTGTAAAGGGAGTGGGTATTGCTTTCAGTATTGGGCATCCGTCTTAGTTTTTCTCAAAACTGTGAAATGCTAGGAGGAAATTTGCTCCTTTGGGAGGATTCAGTTTCCAGAGCTGCTAGAAGTCCAAGGTGGTGGTGGGAAATCAGTGTGGTTTTATGCAACCTTTGTTTACAGGGAAATCTCACCACAAGGTGAACAATCCCTATAATTACTGACTGAGCTATGTATCGAGATGTCCCTATTTTGAATATCGCTTCTACCATGAACTCACTAAGTAACCTTAGGCAAGCCTCTCTCTCTCTTTCTCTCTCTGTGTGTGTGTATGTGTGTGTGTCTACATGAGTGATTCATTTCACACTTGTTATTAGTCACTCACAGAAGTTTGTGGGTCCTTTACACAACGCCATCAACCTCCAGGACGTCTCCTGCACATTATTTATTTATTTATTACATTTTTATACCGCTGAAGCTCTCTGGGCGGTTCACAGAAATTAATTTCAAGATTATTAGTTTAGCCACCACAAAGTTACAATTTCATCATTAAAATTGTACATCTTCCAGATCCCAAAGTATGAATGCAAAATGGAAAGGCAGCATAAATATAAATTCATCTAGATAAGTCCTCCAGCATCAGGGTTGCATGGTGGCGGGGAAATGACTGCTGTCAATAGCCTGTGCAGAAGTTCATTTCCCTCTTTATCCCGCATTCAAAAAGATCAGAGATATGCTAGTAATAAAAGTTAACGACGCCATATCGGCAACGTGTAATGTCGGCGTAGTGCTATGAACTTGCTGAAGAAGGACTTTCCTTGATCCAAACCGAGTGTCTGCCATGCAAATGGTGGAGCACATTTCTCAATCGCAGGCCAATCCGAGAGAGAAGAAGGTAAAATGCCTCTCTGCAAAGAAGGGAGACAGATTCTGCAAAGAAGGGAGACAGATTCCCCCACCTCACCAAGCTCAGAATCAGCATCTTCTGTGGTCTCAGAGTACCCCATTATGTTCAGTGGGGCTTATTATTATATTATTATATTTATTTGTATCCTACCTTTTGCCCAATACTGGGCCTCAAGGCAGCCTTACAAAGTTTAAAACATACATTGGGGCGGGGAACAAAACCATAAATGTTTAAAATGCACAACAAAATTATAAGACATTAACATAGATGGAGGGCCAGATTATTCTCCAAAGGCCTGCTGGAGCAAAAAAGTTTTAGCCTGCTTCCGAAAGCCCATCAAGGAGGGAGCCAGCCTAGCTTCCCCGGGAAGAGAGTTCCAGAGCACTGGAGCAGGCACCGAGAAGGCCCTGTCCCATGTTCCCACCCAGGGCGCCTGTGAAGATGGCGGGACTGAAAGAAGGGCTTCTCCAGAAGATCTCAAAGCACGGGCAGGCTCATAAGGGAGAATACGTTCTTTCAAATAACCTGGACCTGAGCCATATAGGGTTTTATAGGTCATAACCAGCACTTTGAATTGTGCCCAGAAACAGACTGGAAGCCAGTGGAGCTGTTTTAACAGGGGAGTTGTCTGCTCCCTGTAACCAGCCCTGGTCCACAATCTGGCAGCAGCTCTTTGAACCAGCTGGAGTTTCCGAACACTCTTCAAAGCAGCCCCACATAGAGCGTGTTACAGTAATCCAATCGGGGTGTAACTAAGGCATGTGTCACCGTGGCCAGGTCCGACATCTCTAGGAACGGGCGCAGCTGGTGCACAAGCTTTAACTGTGCAAATGAACTCCTGGCCACCGCCGAAACCTGGGCATCCAGGCTCAGGGCTGAGTCCAGAAGTACACCCAAGCTGCGGACCTGCATCTTCAGGGGGAGTGTGACCCCATCCAACACAAGCTGAATCCCTATTCCCTGATCTGCCTTTCAACTGACCAGGAGCACCTCTGTCTTATCTGGATTAAGCTTCAATTTGTTCGCCCTCATCCAATCCATTCCTGCCAACGAACACCGGTTCAGCACAGAAACCGCTTCCTTGGAATTGGGGTGGAAAGGAGTAGTAGAGTTGGGTGTCATCAGCGTACTGGTGGAACCGCACCCCACAACTCCGGATAATCTCTCCCAAAGGTTTCATGTATATGTTAAATAGCATGGGGGACAAAGCAGAGCCCTGAGGGACTCCACAGGCCAACAGCCAATGAGTTGAACCGGAGTCCCCCAGTACCACCTTCTGGGTCCGTCCATCCAGGAAGGAATGGCTTACTCCCAAGTAAGTGTTCCAAGGGTTGCAGACCTACAGCACAGTTTTATGTCTACTCAGAAGTAAGTTGTAGCTGTCCTGGGGGCTGGCTGCACAGAAACAGTACAGCACAAGTTAAGGGACGAAAATAAGTTCCCCTTCTCCTGCCGCACCTTTGTACACATGCTAGGGAAGGAGGCACTCCCTCGATACAAACCATGTGTCTACTGTGTAAAGGAGCCCCTCCTAATCCCACAAAGAAACCGAAAGCAGAAAGCCCCGTTAAGGTTGCAGATCTTTTGCTTAACGTAGAGACAGTTTTGCTCTCTCTGGGGCTGTCTTGATGTCGTCTTTACCCCAGGATGGCTCCGAATCCGTGCTGCGTCGGTTATATGAGGCGACGATGCTCAGCTGAAAAGCTGGGGACTTACCCCGACTTTTCCAACCAGAGTAAGGTTGGCCCGGTTCTTCCGCCAGTCTGCCCTCGCTCGGAGCCACTCCGGGGGCATTCCTGGGCAGAAAGTGATCTCCTATTGGTCGCAGGGAGAGGGGAGGGGAGGGGGCGGGCCCGGCGAGTCTCAAGGCTTCTGGAAAGCCCTCGCTGCCTCCCCAGGTAAAGACAACTTGCCGTCACTGTGCACCAACGATAGCGCTGGGTTTGGCGGCTGAGCGGCACCAATCTGACGCCTTTCTCTCATCAAGCTCCATCACACTGGGGGTTAACACACTCCCCACCGTCGCTTCTCCGCCCGTGTTTTCCTTCTTCAAGTTACTTCCTCTTTCAACAAGCACGAGGCCCGTTGAGTCCGCTGCCCTAATGGCGCCGCTTCTCCTGCACACAGCAGGAGAGAGCAGCAATTCCGAGTTTAAAAAAAAATCATTGGGCTTAAATTGTGGGGAGGGTGTCGCGCGAGGAAGGCCAGAAGGGGCGGGAGGCAGACGACGGCATGGGAGGGACCTGAGCGAACTCTGTGAGTGCCCAGGAACAAGCGTGCAATAAAATGCTCGTCAGATGGCGCTTTTTTCTCTCTCTCAGGACAATAATTCTGAGTTACCTTTTTCAGGGTTGTTGTTAAGGATTTCAACTACCTGGGTCTATTTTTATTTGTTTTTGGCTCATAGTGGTTTCAAATGTATGTGAATTTTGCAGGTTTTTGTGGTTTGTAATGTTTGTATATTGCTTTTTAAATGTTTTATCTTATGTGAACCGCCCAGAGAGCTTCGGCTATGGGGCAGTATATAAATGCAAAATAATAATAATGATGATGATAATGATAATGATGCATGTGAAGAACTTTGGATACTGGGAAGTGCTTTGCTAATGTTAAGCTATTGCTTTTTCTGCGGTTGCTTGTTCATATAAAAGTGTGCATGTGTGGAACAACAGAAATGCAACCACAGGAAAAGGCTGGTGAATGCAGCCGGTTTGGAGGGACGCCGTGTTTGACTCTGCCCTTGGTTGCTCTCGCAGATCGAGAACACGTCCTGCCTGCCTCTGAGGTTCACCATCTTGCTGGAATCCCTCTCGCCGAACAGAGACCGAGAGCAGCAGAGGCTTCCCCCTTTCGTTGCATCTCAAAGGAAAACAGATTTAGTCGGTAACTACTTGCATTTGCCGTTTCGAATTCAGGGCGGTGACGGGGACAACCGTGGGCTGCCCGGCCTCCGTTGATCGATGCCTGTGTGAGTGAGCTCGGCTAGGCGTATACTCTTAGCTTCATCACGCCAGGGTTATACTGTGCAATCACTGCGAATTGTGTGCAAAGGACTCCGAAGTTTTCCAGCTTATAATCGGCTTTGACTGTGAAGCGCTCCCATGCACCCTGCTTCAATTGGGCTATAAAGCCAAAAGACCCGACCTATTTTGCTACCAGTTTTGGAGCGAATCATTTGTTGTTTTCGGAGCGGCCACTGGGGGGTGCAGGAGCAGGATTTGATGTTTAAAGTAAAAATTAAGTTTTAAAGATAAAAACATCAAAATTGGCACAGTAATAGATATTAAGGAGCACTTTAAGCTTACCAAATTTGAAATGGATTGGGTAATCCGTTGATTTTTTTATGATTTTGTTACATTTCTCCCCTTAGACCCATTTCCTGGTATGCAAAGGATTTTAGGAGCGCTGCCGCCCGGGGTGTGATTTAGCTAACAACAACAACAACAGCTTTACTCTACAGGGGATAATTCGAGGGAAACGAGTACATGGGATAAAGCCTACGGTGGACGCTTAAAATTCTCGCCGAAGGTTGCAAATCCGTCACTTCTGGCATTATTCCCCCTGCCTTCCCCACCAGGGTCCATTGTGACTTATGAAGCTACAGTAGAGTAGACTCTTAACTACCTCAGTTGTTCACCTATTTATTTATTTATTTATTGCATTTTTATACCGCCCAATAGCTGAAGTTCCCTGGGCGGCGGCGGTGGCAAGGACGCGGCCGGATTCCCCAGCCACCGCCGCCTCCCCACCGGCCTCCTGCTGCCGGGGTAAGAGCGACCCGGGTCGGAGAACTCGGATTCCACTTCTGCCAAGCTCTCCGACCCGGGTCGCTCTTAACCTGGCAGCAGGAGGCCGGTGGGGAGGCGGCGGCAGCAAGGATGCAGCCGGATTCCCCAGCCTCCTCCTCCTCCGTCTCTTCTGGGCTGCAGGTACACACCATCGTTTTGGGGGCGTACTGGGGGCGCATGCATGCGCCTTCAGTACTACGTGTAGATTCCCTCCAGGTTAAGATGTGTAATATCCAGATTGTCAGCTCTGCTATCGAACAAGGAGAACTTAAAAACGTCAGCCATGGAGACCTGGCTGTCCTGCTGCTATTCCCTTACCAGCCCATGTCTGTGTGATTCCTTTCCCAGGTACGCAAAACTACAGCGGCTTGAGCGTCTTCAACGTCTCCCCTATAGAAGGCACCATCGGTCTTGGGAAGTTTCAGGAGTTCACCGTCACCTTCAGCCCCGATCACGAGAGCCTCTATTACTCTGACTGCATCCAGGTCCTTCTCTTTGGCAAGGTGAGGCTGGCGTGAGGCCTGCCAGATTAGAACTGAGCTCCAGCAGCAGATCTGGAAAGAATGCTGCCCCTTGTGCTTGGAACAGCCTCCCAGGACCCTGACGTGGTGTGCCACCTTAATCTCTTTACATCTGTTCCTCAAACCCAGCTTTTAGGGGAGGCCTTTAGTCTTCATCTCCAACAGAAATGAAGAGAAGATTGAGGGGGAGACATGATAGTACTCTTCAAATACTTAAAAGGTTGTCACACAGAGGAGGGCCAGGATCTCTTCTCGATCCTCCCAGAGTGCAGGACACGAAATAACGGGCTCAAGTTAAAGGAAGCCAGATTCCGGCTGGACATCAGGAAAAACTTCCTGACTGTTAGAGCAGTGCGACGGTGGAATCAGTTACCTAGGGAGGTTGTGGGCTCTCCCACACTAGAGGCCTTCAAGAGGCAGCTGGACAACCCTCTGTCAGGGATGCTTTAGGGTGGATTCCTGCATTGAGCAGGGGGTTGGACTCGATGGCCTTATAGGCCCCTTCCAACTCTGCTATTCTATGATTCTATGATAAGCCAAAGGATACATTTCAGGCATTTTAGGGCTCAGCAGTGGTATAGCGGAAGCAGGGTTGGCAGGGATGCAGTGGTGGCACAATTTTATGAGCAGGGACGCTGACTTTGTCTTCCGTCCCTCTCAGAGCGCCATCACACAGTGGGGAATCGCGTTTCCGTACCGTCGCTTCTCCGCCCATGCGTTTGTCCCTCCTTACTAGGGAGGCAGTCCAGGAGGAGAGGAGCCAGTTGGAAGCTGGTCCCGGCAGAACCGACGGCAGGGGTTGCACTTGCTCCCAGCACGCCTCTGCATTTGCTTGCATCAGTATTTTATTAACCTCACTTATTCCTACGCTCCCTCTGTTACCTCCCTCCCCACCCTCCCAATTTAAACTGTAAGCACCTTGGGGCAGGATCCTGTCCTTTTTATTTAATTTGTGATGACTCTATAAAGGACCATGCGTTATATTCAAAAGTACTGGGGAAGGACACATGGACTCCGACCCTGCTTCTCTCCCCCCCCCTCCCCAAACAATCTGAGAGGATGAGGAAAGTGAAATCAACACAAATCCACAAACTCCAGCAATTTGGGTGGGGCTGGTTTATTGCTGAGGCTGCAAAGCCAGGGTCTCCACTGTGGTTCCTGAAACCGACAACCTCGCAAGGTCATAACTCCGTGAAAGGGCACGTCCCTTGTGTGCAGACGGTACCAGGTCCTGTTCCCAGCATCTCCAGTTGTGAAGGATCAGGGAGGAGGTGATAGGAAAGACCCTTCTTTGCCTGGATCCCTGGAGGGTTGCTGCCAGTCAGAGCAGACACTGCTGGGCTGGACGGAGAAAGAGTCGGACTTCCCCTGCTTCACCCCCTTTCCGTTGCTAACGATGAAGCAAGAGCATGAGCACTGAGTGCCACCTAGTGTCTGCCGGGCCAAAGGGCATGGCACGCTCAAGTGCACCTGGGAAAGCAGCAAGAGGAAGAACTCTTCCATTTGCAGATCCACGAAAATCCCGAAGACGTTCAGCTGGATGGCCGAGGCTTCTCTGAACTCCCTTCCGCTTTTTCCCAGCTTGGCAAGGGGCTCAGTGTGGTTAGGGTGACCATACGAAAAGGAGGGCAGGGCTCCTGTATCTTTAAGAGTTTTATAGCGAAGGGGATTTCAGCAGGTGTCATTTGTATGTATGCAGCCCCTGTTGAAATTCCCTCTCCATCACAACAGTTAAAGCTGCAGGAGCCCTGCCCTCTTGACCAGCTACAGGGCGCTCCTGCAGCTTTAACTGTGGTGATGAAGAAGGAATTTCACCAGGTGCTAAATGCGTACAAATGGCACCTGCTGAAATTCCCTTTTCTACGCGACTGTTAAAGACACAGGAGCCCTGTCCTCCTTTCCATAGGGTCACCCTAAGTGTGGCTGCCTAGGGCGAGTTCTTTACTCCTCCAAAAACTACCATTGGCAGTTGTGATGCGGCAGGACAAACATTGCATTCCTTCTAGGAAGTCATCCGTGTGATCCAGGTGAAAGGGGCGGCAAGAAACCACATTATGTTTGTGGAAGGAGGCGAGCCGTTGGATGTGTCCATAGAGTCGTTGGCTGTGACAACATCTGTGACTGAAGAATCGGCCAAGTCAGGTAACGCAGCCCTTAAATCTGTAGCTGCTGTGCTTTGGTCTGGAAGCAAAGGGTGCCAGGAGTTGGATCCTGGTGGGTTGCCGCCGAAATACATGCACAGCTTTCACCAGGCAAGATGGTCACCCATGGGGCATCTTCCGAGGGAAGTGGGGAAGACCTGAGGCTTACGGCTTCCACCAGACCTTTTTATTCACTTTTTATTCACTCAGTATTTTAACACTTAATTTTAACTTAAATTTAAATTTTACTTTTCTAACTCTGCATTTTAATCTTATATCAATTTTGCTGTGTGGTTTTATCCTGGTTGCGCTTTTTATACTGTATTTCGTAATTGTGTTTTTAACCTGTTGGGTGTTTTTTGTGGTTTTAATTTTTGTGAACCGCCCAGAGAGCTTCGGCTATTGGGCGGTATAAAAATGTAATAAATAAAATAAATAAATAAATAAACCAGGTACCCATCAGCAGGACAGAAGTGCAACAGCACCCTTCCACCCACGTTGCCCAGCAACTGGGGTACATAGGCTCACTACCTCTGATACTGGAGGTAGCACATACCTGTCGGGACTAGTAGCCCTTGATGTCCTCCTCCTCCAGGAATTGATCCAGCCCACTTTTAAATGCCATCCAAATTGGTGGCCATCACTGCATGGGGTGGTAGCGAATTCCACCTATGCGCTGTGTGAAAAATTCTTTCCTGAATCTCCCACCAAACAGCTTCATGGGTTGACCTCCACTAGGATTATAAGAGAAGGAGAAAAATGTCTCCCTCTCCACATTCTTCACACCTTGCATACTTTTGTACACTTCTATCATGTCTCCCTTTAGCCTCCTTCCCACCCCTCCAAGCTAAACAGTCCCAGCTGTTGTAACCTTCCCTAATTCTCTCGCTCTCCCTGTGTGGCACATAGAAAGCCCCTGTTCAGAAGACACCTTAAACCACAGCTTTAACCACGGGGCTAAAGGCTTTTTGCCATATTCACTGTGGTTAAAGCTGTGGTTTAAGGTGACTTCTGAACAGGGATACATAGCTTCATCCCATGTACCTTTTTCCCTCGAATTATCCCCTACAGCGCTAAGCTGTCGGCGTTGTTGTTGTTAAATCACACCCTGGGCGGCAGCGCTCCTAAGATCCTTTGCAAAGGGTTTAAGGGGGGAAATGTAAAAAAATCATAAAAAATCAATGGTTGACCCAATCCGATTCAAATTTGATATGCTTGAAGCTCTCCTTAATATCTATTACTGTGCCAATTTTGATGTCTTTATCTTTAAAGCTTACGCAGATGTAAACATTTGTTTAATTTTCTTTAAACATATCAAATCCTGCTCCTGCGCCCCCCAGTGGCCACTCGGGAAATAACAAATGTTTCACTTGAAAACTACTAGCAAAATACCTCGATTCTTTCCCCTTTATAGCACAATTAAAGCAGGGTGCATGGGAGTACTTCACAGTCAAAGCAGATTGTAAACTGGAAAACTTCGGAGTACTTCACAATAAAAGCAGAAGCTGGAAAACTTCGGCGTCCTTTGCACGCAATTCGCAGTGATTGCACAGTATAACGCTGGTGAGATAAAGCTCACACACACACACACACACACACACACACACTATCCATACCCCTCTCAGGACCTAGAAGGATGCTATTTTGAAGTCTCCCTGCAGCTGGAAGTCATACTAGGCTGAGTCACCTTTCAAGTTTGCATTTTATTATGTGAAACAACAGAATGAACGCAAACATGTGGTCTTGATATTCCTTTGACTGCAGCTGTGTATTCATGCTTTGTATTATATTGTTACTGCAGGTGCACTCTACAATAACAATAGCGATGGCCCCTGTGTGATCTCAGCGTCTACCGATTCTTTTACCCACTATCTCACCGCAGTCTAATGGATTTATCTCTCCTGCAGAGAGTGACAAGGCTACAAACTCCATTCTTCTCAGCCTGGAGTCTGTACAGTCAGAGACCTTCGTCATCCCAGCTGTAAGAGAGCTGAAAGTCGGAGCAATACAGACCACCCAATTCCCATCCAAGAAGGTAAAGAGCAGGCATTTGTAAATGGCTCCTACTATCACCGTTCATGGGCCCTGAGCACAGTGGGTTCTGGGAAAGCCTTCACCATATTCTAAGGATTATGTACACTGGAAAGGATAGAGTTCAGAGGGGTTGTAGGTTGTAGACAAAAAGGGATCTAAGTTTGAGATAATAATCTCTCTCAGTCATGTTCTATATTTGCAATTCCGTTTGTGCTTTTTTGTCCCACTTTCTCATAAACCATTTTGTGAGCGTGGTTGAGGGAGCCACACTCCGGCCCTGTCTTCATGGTATTGAGTTGGTGCCCCCTTCCCCCCAAACTCTGTGGTTTTTCTTACCTGGGTTGGCTTTGGGTAATCCCGACTCCAAGGAGGGAGCGTGGGGTTTCCGGCAATCATCTGGGTACCAAATCCACCCCCACAGGAAGGTGACCAATCGCCAGTCATCTTCCACCAGGACCCCCACCCCCCCCCGAATTGGCCCCAGGGCGAGGTCAGATGGCCGAAGAGCCGTACTGACTTCGCTTCCACTGAAAAAGTCACTGTGCTGCTTCGTGGGGAAGCCCTGCAGTGGCTGTGAATCTGTGGTCGCGTCGTATAACCGACGCAGCACAGATTCACAGCCACTGCGGGGCTTTTCCCACACACAAACAGCCCCTCAGAAGGCGGTTGATAGTATCTTGGGATGTTTCACCTGGGGAAAATCCCACCTCACACGGCTTCCCTGCAGGAACTGCGCAAGAGAAGAATGGGGCAGGGGAGATGTCAGGCACATCTGTAGAGACCCCTTGGGATCCTCCAAATTACCACACAAGTTTCCAATTCTGCAAACCCTCATCTCCAAGGCTTCACCTTGACTAGCACGGGAGGAAAGCACGTTGCTCTTTTTCTCTGCAGTATGATGACTGTTCCGTCAGTGTTATACGGCAGAGCTAGCTGTCCCTAAAACCCAGATTTTCAGTGCCAGGAAAAACATACTTTGGGGAGGGGGGAATAATAGCTCCCACCTGCTCTCCACATTATGATCACTGTTCTGAGAAGAAGCAAAAATCCCAAGTTATCCTGGTCAGGATCTGAAGGGAGGACCTGCGCATTTATCCTTTACTTTGCTGGTGCACAGCTATGCATCCTCAGTTTATAAAAATAGAGATCTGCTGGGTTCCCTGACGGTTTGCTCTAAGGGGGAGGGGGAACGGGACAGGGGTGCTCTCATAGTGAGTGAGAGCACACACACACACACACACCCCATTTCACCTCATTCCACCAATGCACAGTTTGGGATATAAATTGAGGTGAATTAATGCAGCATCAGAGAAGTTAATTAACACAACCCTGCTCTCTGCCCAGCTTCCGGCAACCAATCAGGGGTCGTCATCCACCCCCAATTCGACCCCAGAGCAAGGTCACGCGGCGGAAGGGCCGTGATGACCTCGCTTTGAAGAAAAAAGTCGGGTTACGTTCCCAACTTTTTTTTTACCACGCAGCTTCGCAGGAAAGCCCCGTGATGCTGCGAATCTGTGGCTGCGTGATGTAACTGATGCAGCGCAGCTTTGCGGCCACCGCAGGCACCGTATCGACAGCCCCGCAGAAGATGGCTGATAGTATCTTGGGATGTTTTACCCCGGGGGAAATCCCGCCTCACACAGCTTCCCTGCAGCAACTGCGCAAGAGAAAAATGGGGGCGGGGGGGAAGTTGTCAGGCGCATCTGTAGAGATCCCTTGGGCTCCTCCAAATTGGCACGCAAGTTTCCAATTCTGCAAACCCTCCCCTCCAACTGTCACTCAAATTGTGTTCACGTGTAGCGTCAGATCGTCACTGCACGCTTGCATTGGCTCAGTACCAGTTCAACTAGCACAGCTCTTCCCGAAGAATCCTGGGAATTTTAGTTTGGCTCCAAGAGACCCGAAAATCTGCTGTGCCTGGTGCTCTGTGGGGGAGGGGAATTACATTTAAACCAGTTTGACTCTGTGATGCCTATGGGCCTTGCATGGAATACCCAGGAAGACTGAGATCCTCCCTTATATGGATTTCAGTCACCTTCCATTTTTAAAGACGTCTACCGGGTCTATGAACGGGAGCAGAGCAGATCTTCGGGGAATGTTTCATTTTTTTTGTCCCCGGAGGTTTTGCCAGCAGCTGTAACTGACTGAGTGTCGCAAACCTTTCATTTCCGCAGAACGTAGAATTCAGCTGGGAAAGCCTACAGCTTGTGCAGCTCAAAGGATTCTCTGTCGACCCTGTGAAAGGAACCGTAGAACGTGGGCAGACCAAATCCGTCACTGTTTCCTGGGTGCCCCCTGCTGGCTCAGATGTATGTCACAGGTTTCAAAGTGTGCCGTTTATGGATATGGGGCTGGGTGGGAAGGAGGTATATTGGGTAAACCCTTTTCCAGGCTCAGTCTCTTTCTAAGGAGAAGGGGGGCATGGTTCAGCACAATTTATGGCCTAGACAATGATTTGATTCTATAAAGCAGTTTTGCATGTCTAGAGAGAGAGAGAGTACTGCATGTACTCCTCCTCCTCCTCCTCCTCCTCCTCCTCCTCTTCTGGACAGGTAGTAGGCAGGATCTACACTAGGAGTTTCGGGGCGCCCCAACGACTCTGTGTAGATCCGCTCTAAGTTGATGTGTTCAAGCCTAAAAAGGAAAGGGTGGGCAGGCAGGGCCAGCATTTTTGCTCCTTGCGCCTTTCTGCCTGGCACTCCCCTCCATCTTGCCTCCGCAGCCCAATCAGCCTGTGACGGGGTCAGCCGTGTTGACCGTCAAAGGAGACGTTAAGGAAATCTACAATGTCTACTTCATGGGCAGGATTGTGACCAAGTGAGCTCCCGCCAAGCCGAAACTTCCAAGCTGACTCTTCTCAAGAAAGAGGAAGAAACGTCCCTTTGCATCTCTTCTGACGGAGTTCCCAAACGCTGCATGGCGCCTTCCAGTCGATCGCAGGAGCCGATACGGCAAATTCCTTGTTTTCCTGCTCTGCCAGAAGAGGGCTCTGGGATCTGAGCTCACACCATCCCAAGTAGCTCCCAAGTTGCAGCCGGAGCTGATGAAATTCATGGTTTGAACCGCAGATCCCCACGCCCGCCCGTTGGTAACAGCCCTCGCAGAAGTTCAGTTGGCTGAAGTTATTCCAGGCCTTTTGCAAACAGATGTCAGTCACGGTGAAGGGCAGATAATGACTGTTTATGTTTCTGGGCTGATCCGCTGGCAGAATATTCCATCCCGGCCGCCGAGCAACGAAGTCTGTTCCAGAGTGATAATTGCACACCTCGGTTGGTGCTCAGAAAGACAGTAATTATACCGTGGGAGCCTGCGCTGCCCAAGACGTGGCCTCCGCATGCAAATACACGTTAGCCACCAGCGATTACAATAAATGCGCGTGACGTGGAATGTTTTGTCATGTCAAGACTCGCGGACACGGCAGGCTTTTTACATCTCGGTCAAGGGTGGCCCGTTGTGAATCACACCTCTTTGGTCAACTGTGCGCGTGCGCGTGTAGATGAATCTTTTGGAGCGATGTGGTTAAGATTGAAACGAGGGGTCCAGGGCCAGCGTCCTTGGGCACCTGCCGTGTCTCACATCCCTGCTCCTTCTGGCTGTCAGTGCGAGTTCAGTGGCCTCGCACTGCGGAGATGATCCATCTGCAGTGCGGAGATGGAGCAGAAGCAACCACTGGCCTTGCACTCTCCCAGAAGGATTCACTGGGATAGTGGTGGGTAGTGGTGACAATGGTGGGCTGAGGGTGCCTTGCCTAAGCCCCCGTCCCCTGCACAAATCTTGGTCAGTCATAGAATGACGGAAGGGGCCCTTTAAGACAGCAAGTCCAACTCCCTGCTCAGTGCAGGGATCCAGTTTAAAGCATGCCTGACCGCTGGCTGTCATTCTCTGCTTGAATGCCACCGGCGACGGAGAAACCACCATCTCCCTAGGCAATTGGTTCCAATCTCTGAGCATCCTCAGATGAGCACGCTGGTTATCGGCCACTCCCGGGTGTTCACCGGTCCTCTTGACTCCGCCGTCTGCCTCCTCCCTCTGCTCCCTCTGCTCTTCCCCCCCCCTCTGTTACTGAACATCTTTCATATGCCAAAAGTTCAGCCTGCGTTTATCTGATTTATGGGGTGAAATGGCAAAACTGCCATCTCTCCTTAAGTCTATATGTTCACCCCAAACGCTGTATCCAGTTCTGGACGCCACACTTGAAGAAGGGTTCTGATGAATTGGATCATGTTCAGAGAAGGACAACAAAGATGATCTGGGCAATAGAAGTTAAATCCTACGAGTCATGATTGAAGGAACTGGGGATGCTTATCCTTGAGAAGGGAAGGTTGAAGGGGGATGTGATAGGTACCCAAAGAAAAAAACCCAAATGGCCCTCAGAAAACCTGTGGCCTTCCAGATGTTGAACTGCAACTTCCATCAGCACCAATCGGGCATCCATCCCTCAATACCTGGAGAACACCAGGTTCTGCCCTTCTGGCTTAGACGGTACAAAATTGAGGGCAGGGATTGACCAGGGCCAAAGCCCCAAATACTAAGGGCTGTCCCTGCGATATTTGCAACTTCACCTTGATTGTACTTGACGCTGCTTTTCTCAAGGCTGCAAATAAGCAGGTGGTGTTGACCACCAGCCCCTGCAGAGGCCATCTCTCCACCTGGGCAGCCCTGGAGCTGGGTAAAATGCCATTTTTAGGCCAGTGTGTTCTTTGTTTCGCCACATGACTCTCCCTCGATAAAGACAGGTGGGAGCCCAGCCAAGTCAAGAATTACGCGGAATAACTGCTAATGATCTCTATTCTCCTGTGACCTGACCTGAACAAGGGAAGTAGAACAGAGACTGGGTGAGTGTGTGAGAGAGAGGGAGAGAAGGAGGGAGAGAATGAGAGAATGGCAACAGTTTGAATCAGACTGGCTTGTGGCCTTCCAGATGTTTGGTCTGCAACTCATGATCCCTCACCATTGGCTAAGGGCTGATGAGAACTTTACGGCAAAACATCTGGAAGGCCATAAGTTGCCCACCCCTGGTTTTAATGAATAAATATATCCCTATCAGAGTCCTATGACCAGGGCAGTCTAGAGATCTTATATCTCTTTCTCATCTGCCATGTTTAGTTTTGTGCGTTTCTAAATCGAAATGGAAGTTCTGTGTTCGTATGGAGGCACAGTTGGGGGAAGACGAGCTACTTAAGCTATTGCCTTCCCAACATCTTCCCCGCTCAGAGTCACTCCGCTCTCTTGAAGCTGCTTTTCCACCAGTGGGGAACATTTATTGCTGCACACCTATTGTATAAGTGAGACCTACGACATGCAAAAGGCAGCCGGCTTGGGTCGACTCAGCCTTCCATCCTCCCGAGGTCGGTAAAATGAGCACCCAGTTAGCTGGGGGAAAGGGAATAACGGCCGGGGAAGGCAACAGCAAACCACCCCGCTATAAGGCCTGCCAAGAAAACATCAGCGAAAGCTGGCGTCCCTCCAAGAGTCAGTGATGACTCTGTGTTTGCACGAGAGGTTCCTTTCCTTTCCCTTAGCACTGTGGATTTTATTCTACAAACAGTATTTGATATAAAAAGGGGGGGTCAATAGAGTCTGTGGTCCAATTCTGTCAGGTCAAAGGACGAGCTCAGCAATGACTCCCTCACCCCTGGAGACATAGAAATAAGTAGCAACAACCCTGTGCAGCAGGCATCCCAATCCTATGCGTATTTTCTCAGAAATAAGTCCTACAGAAGTCACTCTGAAGTTTAGAGACTAAAGTCTAAAGTAACAGGAGCATTATTAGGTGTTGTAAGCAGCATTGCCCAGCGCACAACGGATTTCCACGGCAAAGGGCAGCACTGTGCGCAGCAACAGAACGATGGTAAACTTTTTCCAGAATCGCCTCTCACACAATGCGCGTTTTATGGGGGAAGCCCCGGACATAGCCCCACAAAGCAAATACACTTCAGCCGAGGCTGTTCCCAGAGTAATCTTGGCACCAGCTTGTAAGGAAGCAAACATAACCCAGTCACGTCGCTGCACACCAAGACGTCCTTGCCCTGGCTGCGTGCTCCAAACTGTCAAACACACACACACACAGGGGCCACTTCCTGCCATGCCCAGCTACCTAAAAGCACAAAAACGTACATCAGAGTGGATTCTGATGTTGGCCATGTGCCACACAGTTCTGCATAGTGTGTGGTCTTCCCACTCGGATGAGGGCGCCTGTATATTACAACTGTTGGTCAGATAAAAACAAAGCTGTCCTGAGGTACCTTAACGACTAACAAATTTAAGGAGCAATTCGATGACTCCTAGACAGTCTGGGGTGGGTGGGTGTAGGATAGTTCGGATTCCTGGATCTGAGGTCAGGGGCAGTGCTCTAACCTCGGAGCCAGGAATCCGAACTCCATTCACAGCTGATGTGGAGAGAACCGTGCCGTTTGCCTCTCTGAGTTTGCAATGGCAACCTTGATGAGGGGGTAAAGGAGGTAGGCAGGGTGGGGAGGGGGCTGGGGAAGCCAATTTAGGATGTATCCTTGGGTGTCCCAAGTCTCCTTCCCTCCCCCTCTGCAAAGCCCCAGCTAGATGAGCAAAAAACGCCCATCTAGCCAAAATGCCAAATGGGAAGAGTGCAGTGGCAAAGATCACCTCTGGTGCTGCTCCTGCTCTGCACTGGCTGGACATAAGACTTCCGAGTTTGAAGCCTTGCGGCCATCCTGATGGGATTGAGCCCTTATTCTGGCATAAGCTTTTGAGGACATTGCCCACTTCGTCAGAGACAAGGAGTGTTAACTTCAGATTGGCAGATTTACACGCTGGGCGGAGGTGGGGTGGAAGTCAACAATTTCATATTGATATCCATCTCTGGAACTCCTTTGTTCCAGAATGGTCACCTTAAGGTCATTGACAGTGTTCTGTCGCCCCAGGAACTGTCAGATTCACAAAGGGGTTGTTCGTTTTGTTTTGTTTTTAGCTGCACGTCTTTAAAATAAAAAAGCTGACATGTGCACCTAAAAATTTTTAAACACCGAAACAAGTAGAGACAACCCAAAAGTGCTAAAGAGCACACAGCTGATATAGTTAAACTAATGTTTGTGCACAAATCATAACTACATTTTATTACAATCATATATAACTTATGGAATAGAATCCAAATATACAATGTTGTTTTATACTTTGCATGGTTTTAATTTTTGTGAACCGCCCAGAGAGCTCCAGCTATTGGGCGGTATAAAAATGCAATAAATAAATAAATGTCTGAAGGACAGCCAACTCCAACAAGAGACCCAACAGCTGAAATAGACACACATGATGTTGGAAGAAAGGCACAGCTTGAAATGGATAAATTGGTAAGTATATATATTTTTAATGAAATAGCACATTGACACAGAAAGCAGAACCAAGTCCTAAGTTCCTAAATGTAGGGTGACCCTATGAAAAGGAAGGCAGGGCTCCTGTATCTTTATAGCAGCTGTAATGAAAAGGAAATTTCAGCAGGTGTCATTTGTATATACGGAGAACCTGGTGAAATTCCCTCTTCATCACACCAGTTAAAGCTGCCCTCTTTTAAATCTGGTCACTCTAGTATAGCTCCTTCAGCTTTAACTGTTGTGATGAAGAGGGAATTTCACCAGGTTCCCCATATATACAAATGACACCTGCTGAAATTCCCTTTTCTATGCAACTGTTAAAGATACAGGAGCCCTGACCTCCTTTTCATAGGGTCACCCTAATAAATAGGTATGTTTAACAATTTTTTAAGGCGATTTGCACTTTGAATAGAACCACTGGAACTAATAGGATTACTCTAAGTGTGACCAAATTTGGATCCAACCAATTGGATATACGAAGTCTCCTCTGGACTGTTGCTGGGTGAACAGTTCCCACGTCTGGTGTTGGTCGTTGACATTTTTACGGCTTTTTATCTTCACCCCAGACTAAGGCTGGATAGCCCCTTTAACTAGAGGAATGCCAAACAGCAGGCTGCCATATCGCCGCCCTACCGTGGGTGTGCATCCTGATTTGAAGTCACAAAGACGCATGGATGTACCGTATTTCTTCGATTGTAAGACGCCATCAATTGTAAGACGCACACGAATTTCAGTACCACCAACAGAAAAAAAAAACCCTAAGACACACCCGCGATTCTAAGACGCACCCCATTTTTAGAGATGTTTATATGGGGGGAAAGTGTGTCTTAGAATCGAAGAAATAGGGTACTTGTGAATGTGCGTGGAGGAACCATACAGGGTTGCGACGAAGAGAATGGAAAATATGTGCAACGTGACTTTGGGTTTTCCTCATTGATAAAATGCCCCTTTAGGGAAGAAAGGGTGACAGGCTCCTTTCCTTGTAAATGTTTCAAATACTTTGACCCTCCTGTGCTCAATTTTTCTCCCCCCTTTACAAATTTCGAGCTCTTTGCCCCACTGAGTCAATGGAAAAAAAAGATCTCTATCGGCAATTTATCGAAAAGGATTTTTCCCCCTTTCCGGAGTGGCAGTCCTGACGTTTGAGATATACTCTCCCTTACAAATGACGCTGACCTCTAACCCACCCCTCCTGACATTATTGCCTTCAGCCTGATCTTTGCCCTGTACTGCTTGAGGCTGGGATCTGGGCAATAGATTGTGTTATACAACATGCACTCATTCCAAAACATTGCCTCATTCCAAAAATCTTCTTATACCAATTCCCACGCTTCCTCAGATAAATTGGCTGGAAGGCAGATAATTTGTTGGTTAAATTGACTGATGGCATTTACAAAGACTTGAATATTGTTGTGGGTTTCGGCATCTTGATCACTGAATGGGCCATTAGGGTGACCCTATGAAAAGGAGGACAGGGCTCCTGTATCTTTAACAGTTGCATAGAAAAGGGAATCTCAGCAGGTGTCATTTGTATATATGGAGAACCTGGTGAAATTCCCTCTTCATCACAACAGTTAAAGCTGCAGGAGCCCTGCCCTCTTTTACATCTGGTCACTCTAGTATAGCTTCTGCAGCTTTAATTGTTGTGATGAAGAGGGAATTTCACCAGGTTCTCCATATATACAAATGACACCTGCTGAAATTCCCTTTTCTATGCAACTGTTAAAGATACGGGAGCCCTGTCCTCCTTCTCATATGGTCACCCTAATTCAGACAACACACTAACCACCAGTTGTGCAACTAATTAACTCTGCCGCCGGTTGTGTTTCTCCAGTAGTTATTTTGAGGAAAAAGTCAACCGTGGGGTGGCTTTTGCCCGACAGATGACACAATTGTCAACAATTGACCACCCAACTGATGGTTGACTACTAAAACCACCGGTGGTTATTGTGTTGTCCTAACTGAGCCACTGTATGGGCAGAGACATGGAGTATATATGTATATATGTATAAGTGTACTCATAAGTAAATATGTATTTAAGATTTATCCCACCTTTCCAGCAATTTTTTTTTAAAAAATGGCACTTAACGTGGCTAACAATAAAATACAGATTTTTAAAAAAAATCTTAATTGAGACATAACATAAACACAAATAAATTAAAAACAATTAAAAACAATAAAAGAAATAATTACAAAGGGAGGAAGGAATTCAAGGTGCAGCTGAACAGCTCTCTGTCAGGGATGCTTTAATTTTTGTGAACTGCCCAGAGAGTTTCGACTATTGGGCGGTAAAGAAATGCAATAATAATAATAATAAAGGTGGATTCCCACCTCTCCACCGTGCCTGGGTCCAGCTCCAGCTGAGAGCACCCCTCCCTCCTGCTGTCACCTGTAACTGCTGAACTTTCCAACTAAGATTGTAGTGCCTGAATTTGCTTTCCTTTTCCCCCTCCTCCTCCTCCCTCCCAATCCCCTTTCCTTTTGTGTCATGTCTTTTAGATTGTAAGCCTGTGGGCAGGGACTGTCAAGAAATACTTTTGTAAGCCACCATGAGAGCCTTTTTTGGCTGAATGGCGGCATAAAAATCCTTAAATAAATAAATAAAATAAATAAATTCCTGCCTTGAGCAGGGGGTTGGACTGGATGGCCTTATAGGCCCCTTCCAAGTCTACTCTTCTAGGATTCTGTGAGGGTGGGAGGCCTTGCAGGATTGGAGCCAGTGAGAACCTGGCTACACCATGAGAGTTAGGGCAAGTGACACCCTCCAGCTTATGGGAGGAGACGGGAAAACAGTTTGGATCCACCTTTCAGTTTGAGTTGAGAGGCACAGAGGTGCTTGGGGTGGTGGGGTGTAGCAGGGAGGTTGAGCTTTCTGCCGATAGAAACGTATTTGCCTCCACTCTGCTTTGCTTGTATATTTGCAAACAAAGGAAGTGTGACAAAGACACACCTGTGTGTTCTCTTTAGTAAAGCAAACGAAACTCTGTCGCATTGCCCGTACAAGGATCCTTGCTCTGAGAAGAGGGGCGTGGCACGTAACTATTGCCCAAACCTCCGTGCAGATGGCTTTGTAAGATGTCGAAGGGATTGTGAGATAGCTTACAAGGTAATAAAACATACTGCTCATTGTTTGGAGGAGAAGCTGTCTAATGTTCTTTCTCCTCTCTCTCTCTCTCTCTCTCTCTCTCTCTCTCTCTCTCTCTCTCTCTCTCTCTCTGTGCTTCCAATAACACACCAGAAACAAAGTAGCCTCAAAAAGCAGAACAAGTGTGTTCTCAACTCACTGCCCTGCCATTTAAAATTGACCCATGATGATTAATCAAGTAAAACTTTAATGGAATAATCGACCCACAAAACTGATGAAATGCATCTAGTTCTAATTCACTACTAGTGAATTAGTGGGCGCAGTGATAACATTTAGGGTAGTAATTTTCTCATCACCAGTGGAAGACCGGTAGCTGGAGAGAGTGTTGGAGTTGGAGAATCATAGAATAGTAGAGTTGGAAGGCCATCCAGTCCAACCCCCTGCTCAATGCAGGAATCCACTCTGAAGCATACCTGACAGATGGTTGTCCAGCTGCCTCTTTGATGTCTCTAGCGTGGGAGAGCCCACCACCTCCCTGGGTAATTGGTTCCATTGTCGTACTGCTCTAACAGTCAGGAAGTCTTTCCTAATGTCCAGCCGGAATCTGGCTTCCTGTAACGAGCCCAGTATTCTATGTCCTGCACTCTGGGATGATCGAGAAGAGATCCTGGCCCTCCTCGGTGTGACAACCTTTCAAATACTTGAAGAGTGCTATCATGTCCCTTCTCCAGGCTAAACATGCCCAGTTCTTTCAGACTTTCCTCATAGGGCTGTTTCAAGACCCCTGACCATCCTCATTGCCCTCCTCTGAACATGCTCCAGCTTGCCTGCATCCTTCTTGAAGTGTGGAGCCCAGAACTGGATGCAATACTCAAGACGAGGCCTAACCAGTGCTGAATAGCGGGGAACCAGTACCTCGTGTGATTTGGAAGCTCTACTTCTATTAATGCAGCCCAAAATAGCATTTGCTTTTTTTTTGCAGCTACATCACACTGTAGGATATCCGCTATGCCATTCCATCTTCAGAGCAGAGCAATGGGGAGATCCTATGACAGCAGTAATCACTGAGGCCGAGAGGCATTGAATTCAGATAGAAGGAAACAATCCTATGATGTTATCCATCATCTGAGGGGACCTAGGATTGTTCAGTTGATCCCCTTCCGAGGTCGGAAACAGCATTCCAACTTCGGAAGAGGGAGTCGGACATCCTCACCCCTCCCCTGACCCCTTGCAGACACCGTGAAAAGAAACGCCCCAGCTGCTCTTCAAGATGGAAAAGCAACATGGAGAGAGCAGAAAGGGGGGTATTTCAGTGAGCAGGGAGGGGTGGAGAATGAAAAGGCCAGGATATGAGCTATCCTGAGGCCTCACCAGCGCCTTCTCTCCCCCTCCGAAGCACCTGAGCTAGATGGGCAAAAAAAAAAAAAAAAGCCCATCTAGCGAAAACTGCAAGGTGGGAGGAAAGGAGGCTCTGGATGATCACTACAAGTCATTGCCCCAAACAACACCAGGTTGGGGACAGCTGGTATGCAGTCTTGGCAAGGAAATAAAAATCAGTTTGATTCAATCCATCATGCCAGTTTGCTACTCTAATATGGTAAAAATATATATACAAAAACAAAAAGACTCTAGATCTGTGTGCTTCAACCCCAGCTAGGTTTAATCATATAAACCTGGATGCAAAAGAAGATAAATCCATAAGTCAGTCTTCTACTTTATATGGGACAAATCAGAAGCAGACCCGTAGCTTTCATCTTGCAAACCGGACATTTTGGGCTCTACATCAAGGAAACCCCCAAATCCAAATTGTGTGTCAAGAAAACAAAAGATTACGTGAGCCAACAACCTCCATGTTTTATTTAGAACAAAGTGTGATGGGATGGTGAAAGGTGCTCTCATTTGCAGACACGCCCCATGTGTTCCTTAAATTAGATCCCACCCACCTTAATTCCTGCCGGATTGTGACAGGGCTGGCCATAAACAAATGTGGGAGGATTTTGACTCCTCCACCCTGTTCCTTAAAACCACACCCTCTGCATTTTTTTTTATGATTGCAGCAAATCAGGGTTTATAAATGCATGGATCTGCCACATTTAGCTCTTTTGCACAACGTTGTTCAAGTCACATGCCTTATACCAAATACTTTGAATTCTGCAAGCATATATATATACGTTTTCATTATTCTCCAAAAGCAGCTAGTTTTATTTCTAATAAAAATAAATGGGATCCCATTTCATTTTATTTATTACATTTCTATACCACCCAATAGGCAAAACTCTTTGAGCGGTTTACAAAGATTAAAAACCTTAAAAATACAATATTGTACATAATGTAAAACCCGTTTACGTACAAGCATATAAACAAATACATATACATGCATACAAAAATGCACACACACACATATAAACAATTTTAACAATACAATAAGAAATCCTAGGACTCGATTAAAAACCTTACCCAACGCTACCAAACGCCGGAGTGTAGAGGAAGATCTTAACCTGCAGCTAAAAAAATAATGTTGGTGCCAGGCAGGCTCCATCGGGGAGTTCATTCCACGATTGGGGGGGGGGGCACCACCGAGAAGGCCCTCTCCCTTGTTCTCACCTTCCGAGTCTCCCTTGGAAGAGGCACCTGGAGGAGGGCCATAGATGGTGAAAGTAGCGTACAGGTTGGTTTATGCTGAGAGAGATGCTCCGTGGGGTACTGCGGTCTTGGGCCATGTAAGGTTTTTAGGTCGGAGTGTGTTTTAAGAGAAACCTCTGGGCTTGATGTTTCAGGAGGAAAAAGGACGCGCACACATATAGCGCAAGGTTTCGTGCCAGGACAGTGAAGATTAAAGCAGAATTTCAGTATTGAGGTGGTCTTGATAGAACTCAAGAAAGCCCTTCTGCTTAGAATCCATGCTATGGCTCCAGTCTGTGCATCTGGTCTAAACAAGAGGAGATGCCATCAGGATCCGGAGGCGGCTGAGAGAAGAGGTGACCTCTCCTCTTGATCCGGCTAAGCCCTGCGGGGCTTTTTCCATTGTGGTCTTGAGATCAGAGAGCCGAGGGAGAGCTCTTCTCGAAATGCGTCCACCTCCCGCCCCCCCCCCCCCTTCGCCTACGTGAGCGGGATCATCGGGCCAACTTAGGCACTGCTTCTTCCCTGCCCCCCATTCACCTGGAAATCAATCTCCTGGTGGCGATGAACGTGATTCAAGCTTATTGCTCTCTCTCTTTCCCTTGTCATCCTGTTGAAGAGCAGCTGTTGTGATGCAACAAAGAAAGTTTGCCCTGGTCTGGCAATATAACTTATAACTTGCCAATATAAGGTGTTTATCTAGAACAACCCTTCCCCTATTATTATTATTATTATTATTATTAGTGGTAGTAGTAGTAGTAGTAGTAGTATCCCGCCTTTTGCCCAATACTGGGCCTCAAGGTGGTCTTACAAAGTTTAAAACCTACATTGTAAAACCTAGGAAAAGAAATGTAAATAAAATAAAATACACAACAAAATTATAAGTCCTTAACATAGATGGAGGACCAAATTACTCTCCAAAGGCCTGCTGGAACAAAGAAGTTTTCGCCTGCTTCCGAAAGCCCATCAAGGAGGGAGCCAGTCTAGCTTCCCCAGGAAGAGAGTTCCAGAGCACTGGAGCAGCCACCGAGAAGGCCCTGTCCCGCGTTCCCTGTGAAGATGGCGGGACTGAAAGAAGGGCTTCTCCAGAAGATCTCAAAGCATGGGCAAGCTCATAAGGGAGAATACGGTTTTTCAGATAACCTGGACCCGAGCCATATAGGGCTTTATAGGTCATAACCAGCACTTTGAATTGTGCCCGGAAACAGACTGGAAGCCAGTGGAGCTGTTTTAACAGGGGAGTTGTATGCTTCCCCAACCTTGTGCCCTCCCGATGTGTTGGACTACGACTCCCAGAATCCCCCAGCCAGCTGGGAGTTGCAGTCCAACACATCGGGAGGGCACCAGGTTAGAGAAGGGGGGCTGATCTATTTATTTATTTTATTTTATTTTATTATCTAGAATGTAGCCATTGTTTCAGACTGGAATTAATCCGGGGGGGTGGGGGGACCCAAAAGCGTTACGTCCTTAAAGCTGCATCCCCTGTGAGATTTTGGTTTGAAAAACAAGCCCAAAGCAACCCTGGGCGTGCAGTGCTAACTGTGGGTTAAGAATAAAGGAAGATAAAGAGAGCTGCACAGAATCAGACCAAAGGCTGACCGTCTAGTCCTGCCTTCTACTCCCACCATGGCCAACCACAGGATCCCCGACATCTCCGCATAGGGCTGGAAAAATTCCTGCCTGACACACCACTGACAGTCAGTGACCGGGTTCGCACAATCGCGACAGTAGAAATAAGACATGGTGGCTTATTGCCTGAGTTTCCCCTGTTTTTCAATGCTGCTGATACTGGGCTGGATGGACCAAGGGGCTGACTCGGTTTAAGGCCGCTACCGATTTCCACCCACCCAGGACTTGTCTATGCGCCCTATATACCCCATAGTGGCTGTGCAGTGGCGCCGAATTGTTTATGTGGCGCAGCTGCCGACTCCCAGCCGCATCAAGGTTTTACCTTTGAAGTTGCACTTTCTCGCGGTGTCCTTTTGCTGTGACTTTTCTATTGGCTCCGATGCCACCACGTTGTTTCTCCCGTCGGTCAGTGGTGGCATCAGGGACATTCCTCGGGGTGGAACCCAGTGCAGGGTAAGCCTGGGAATGTAGGGCATTGGGCAGGGGGCGATAAACTAGGGTGACCAACTGTCAGGGTTTCCCCGGATTTGTCCTGGTTTTTGTTCTTTCCATGGTGTCAGGGGGGATTTTCTATCATTTTCAATAATGTCCTGGAATGACACACCTTCCTCTTTAAGGCTGCCATTAGCATGGCAGGAGGGAGTGACATGCTTTCTTGAGGCACATCATTCCCCCACCCCGAGCTCCAATTGAGGTCTTAAAGGGGAAAGTGGGTCATTCGTGGACATTATAGAAAAGGCCCCCATTGGAGTGGATGGTGGTGGTGCAGAATGAAATCCTTTCCCCTCCTCCACTCCAATCGGGTTCTTTAAGGTGGCGGGGGAATAACGTACTTTCTGCAGGACTCAGAAAGCTGCTTCCCCCCCCCACACACACACACTAGGTGTCCTCTTTTTGGGTTTCCCAAATATGGTCACCCTAGATAAACGGGATGGCTGCCGGATAACCCGCCGTTCCTCCTGCCATCTAGATTTAGCGTTCCCGCCCGATGCTGTAGGATTTTGGGAGGAAGCAGCTTCAAAGCAGTGGTGTATAGACACACACACACACACACACACACACACACACACACACACACAGACATTTATCTGCAGTCATAGGTTCAATACAGGCAAAAAGAACTGCTGCTTCACCCGGCGATGTAAAAGAAACCTCTGGAATTCACTGCCACAAGATGTGGTAACGATACTCAGTCTTGCACAAGCGCCTTGCAAAAGAAAATACTGGCGAACCGTAATCTTTGACCCAGACTTTCTTCTGCTTACAGTCCAAGCAGCTAGATCATATCTCTTAAAGGGATAGGAATGCCTGGCTCTGGGGAACCTAGGAGAGGGTTATAGCTCACTGGTAGGGCCCCTGCTCCGCATGCAGAAGGTCTCAGGTTTGATTCCCGGCCTCTCCACGTAGGGCTGTGAAAGAACCATGCCTGAAACCCCCAGTCAGTGTCGGCAATACCAGGCTAGACATGGGGCGGATCCGCACGTCGGCCCCAGAGCGCATTTATGCAACCCCAGGGCACCCCGAAAACGATAGTCTGTACTTGCCTGTAAAAAGAAACGAGGAAGAGAGCTCTTTTTGAAGAAGGTGGGGTAGAGCGCTTTTTCCGCTCTCCACCCAGCTCTCCGTCCCAGCCGGGGAGCAGGAAGTTGGGTGGCGTTGGCGGCGTCATCGTCGTCGTCTCTTCCTCGTTTCTTTTTACAGGCAAGTACAGACTATCGTTTTCGGGGTGCCCTGGGGTCACATAAACGCACTCTGGGGCCGACGTGCGGATCCGCCCTTTTGGTCTGACATGACATAAGGCAGGCTCCTAGTTCTGGTCCTCTGTATGCAAAAAATTTAAGGACATCTCCACCAGATGTTAGTCTGCCCATTCCAGGATGTCATGAGGCCTAGCAGCATTATTATTATTATTATTATTATTATTATTATTATTATTATTATTATTATTATTATTATTATGCCTTTTGCCCAATACTGGGCCTCAAGGCAGCCTTACAAAGTTTAAAACATACATTGTAAAACCTAGAAAAAGAAAGTACAAATATATATATATTCAAACATAAACATTTAAAATACACAACAAAATTATAAGATTAATTTCTGCTGTTGTTCTTTTAAATAAGAACTTAAGTTCTCCGAATTGGATACAAATGAATGGCTTTTGTGAATTGCACACAAACACACACACACACACACACAGTTGTTCTGCCTTGCGGCAATGAAGGTATAAAACAAAGAGTTCCATCAGTACACACCTTTATTTGCTATAGCTTCAGATTCTGCGGGGTGTTTTACACCCCCGAGATGAAATAGCCAAGGATCTAGTCCAACAGCTGTAAAGATGTTATCGCAGTCTATGGCTGTAATCATATGTGAACCTTGAGGGAGAGTCGCGCCAACAGTGTCACGTGGCTCCGTGAACTCCGGCGTGCCTGGGATCTTTGGCTGCAAATCGCTGGCCATCTTTCTCTTTTTGCCAGCCGTGTGCCTGGTCACAGTAATTTGCATGGGCCAAGAGAGTAGCACCACCGAAATTCGGCTCTTTAAATCATTTCCCCAAGTCATATTCAGATTGCGCCTGCAGATTGGTACAAGTTAGCCTGGGACTGGGAAGCCGCCAGTGTGGTGTAGTGGCTAGAGTGTTGGACTGGGAGTCGGGAGATCCGGGTTCGAGTCCCCACTCGGCCATCGAAACCCACTGGGAGACTTTGGGCCAGTCACAGACTCTCAGCCCAACCTACCCCACAGGGTTGTTGAGAGGATAAAATAGAGAGGAGGGTTATGTACACCGCCTTGGGTCCCTTGAAGGAAAAAAGGCGGAGTATAAATGCAATAATAAAGTGAGATATAGGGCTTACCCAAGACTTCACCCAGTGAGCTTTGGGTACCTTTTAAATATCATCCTTCCTCCTCTCCCATCCCAGGTCTGCAAATCCCACCTCCACTATCAGTGTCCCACACAACAGGGGAGGGTTGGTGGGACCAAAGTGAAAGGTGAGAATCTTCGGTCAAGCAACTGTGAATGTCTTCTGGCTTGTGTCTCTGAGCACGCACAGAGCATTTGCTGCATCATCACGGAGTTCATTGAATCATACAATAGTAGAGTTGGAAGGGGCCTATAAGGCCATCGAGTCCAACCCCCTGCTCAATGCAGGAATCCACCCTACAGCATCCCTGACAAATAGTTGTCCAGCTGCCTCTTGAATGCCTCTAGTGTGGGAGAGCCCACAACCTCCCTAGGTAACTGGTTCCATTGTCGTACTGCTCTAACAGTCAAGAAGTTTTTCCTGATGTCCAGCTTCCTGTAACTCCCTGTAACTTGAGCCCGTTATTCCGTGTCCTGCACTCTGGGAGGATTGAGAAGCGATCCTGGCCCTCCTCTGTGTGACAACCTTTCCAGTATTTGAAGAGTGCTCTCATGTCTCCCCTCAATCTTCTCTTATCCAGGAGTTAGTAGCCTCCTAAGATACGTGGGGTATTATAGGCCCCTTCCAACTCTACTATTCTTTGATTCTAAGATGCTTCTTATGATCCAACACATTGGTAGAAAGGACTTCACATTGCAATGGAGAGAAGACCTACCTCTGTCAAGGAATACCCTTCTCTGCGGCTTGCTGTGTTTGTCAGCTGTTCAGCAGAAGCAACTAGAGCATGAGCAGAAAGCTTGTTTCCCAAAATGAAATTCGAGCTGACCACAACTTTCCCATCCGTCTTGTAAGAGCAACTTGCTTAAGGGTTGAACGTTTCGAAGTTCACCCGTACAAGATTTTTTTCTTTTTTAATGAACAGTTCAACTCCAGTATCAACATGGCTTTGCTTATGCTAAGATAAAGCTCAAGCCATCACAGACTGTTCTGAACAGCAAGGACTTATTGCAGCCTAATATTGTGGCTCAACTAGAACCTCCCCACTTCGACACCTCGGCGACCGTGTCCTCATTTTACCCCTGACATTATACGACCTGCCTGCTTTGATAGTCATCCGATTCCTCCTGCTAAATTGGCCTGATAATCTCCCAGGACAGTCATAATAGCTCAAGGACTGCCAGCCCTGCTGGGATCCTGTGAATGTCACCCTTTCTTTCTCTTTTTACTTGGCCATTTTCAAGTAGTAGCACAATACAGACAAGGGGGAACCGGAAGGCGGCTCTGGGCGCGCTATCGAAGAGCGATTGATGAAACGTGCGGGTGGCGCATTGCCCAAGCTCAATGCGCAGGGGGTTGGCTGTCCTGAGATGGCTTTCATGCGCCCCCTCCATTCCCCACTCCACAGCCCCTGTGATTCTTGGGCGGTACTACCAGTCTACAGCTATGCACGCTGCCAGAGAGATCTTTAGTGGTCCTGTGTTTTGTGAGCCCTATGACCGGGTGCCCTCTAGATGTTTTGGACAAGGATCCCCCTCAGTCCTTGACCATTGGCCATGCTGGCTGGCTGGGGCTTATGGGAGTTGGAGTCAAAAACATCTAGAAGGTACCAGCAGGTTCAAGGTGGAATCCAGTTTCACAGCTGGAAACTCCGTCTGGACTTCATGTCAGCCAGAAGGTGAGGAAGCTTTTCTGTTGAGGAATGCATTTCCTTGGGGGTCATCTATTGGGGGGACGGACATGTTGGGAGTGGCCTGGGCCACAGCCCAAACTGGGAAGAACCACCCCTTCTTTCTCTCTCTCTCCTCACTCAGCAGGCTGCTAAGGGAAGAACAGAATGCTCTTTTCAGAGGCCCATACGTTGCTTGCAGAGGGTGTTTGAAATTAGAACGAAGGCTCCAGGGCTATAAATTGCACCCTACTGATGTAAGCCACTGAAGCCCGCTGCCAGAATTTGTACTTTTTCAAAATGCCTTCCAATTTGCTCAGGGCAGTGCATTGGATCTGCTGCCTTTGAATTCTCCACAACAGCCCTGCGAGGTAGTTTAGGCCAAGAGAATGCGACTGTCTCAAGGTCTACAGTAGCCACTTACAAATTGTTGCTACACACACATACACACACACACAGAGAGAGAGAGAGAAAGGAAAGGAAATGCATCATAACGCCAACTGAGTTTGTATACTTTTTTGTTATTAGGCAAGGATGATTATGTTACAATGCATGTTCCTTTATTCGCATTGGCAGCCAAGAAATTGAAGGCTACAATTGTGGCCCAAATTTGAAAGTCTTCATGTTGGTCATGTTTTATAGTTTTACAAATAAAATTCTCTCTCTCTCTCTCTCTCCCTTTCTTCAAATGCATCGCCAGAAACAATGAAAAAAGAGGACACCAATTTGCATTAAAAGCAAATTTAGGAATATTACAATTTCAATAGAAATACAGTGCATTTCACCATAGTGTGGAACACCGTGACAAGGGGACTTGTGTCTGAGCGTCTCTACGTTAAGGGGAAATCATGTTGCTTACCTGGAGCTTTGTGCTTCCTGGTTCTTTCACACGATTGTTATGGGCTACATTACACAGGCAGAGAGGGGCTTTGAATTGAAAACATCCACTCCTTTCACTCCTATTGAGACAACATCTAGTGGTGGGAGATACTGCTTTCCCCCCAGATTAAAAATGGTTCTTTTCATAGAGGGATTTCCAGGGGATACTGTGGGAGACATCCTGGTCCTTGATGACATCATGTAATGGACCCAAAAACTTCCGTAAGTGACCAATCACGTGTGTGCAATAAATCACTTATTTAGAGGAGCCCCGTGTCTGCCTGTCCAGTCTGCTGTCCAGGTGCTAACAGTTGATGGACAACGTCAAGGCACAGTTCTTCATTCTGATTGACCTTTATCCTTAAAATGGACTTGGAGCAGACTGGGCGCCTCTTGAAATACAGGAGAGTTTTCTTGCGGACCTTCAAACAGAGGACTATCCTCTGTAAAAGAGGCCACCCGGCCACCCTAGGGTGCCCCCAGACCAACCTGACATTCTAAGCTGGGGTGGGGTTGTCCGACTACAACTCCCATCATCCTTCATCACTGGCTATGTTGGCTAGGCCTGATGGGAGTTGCAACAACACCTGTTGGTCCACACCTTCCCTACCACTGATCTATTCACTACTCCACACTGTCCCTGGTCTCCCTTTCCAGTTCAATTTTGGCCTGACCTTGGAAAACAGAGTCCTCCAACTAGAGACTGAGGCTGCAGTCTTGGTCCTGCTTACCTGAGCAGACAGGTACAGAAATCTCAGTGTCACTTTTAAAATGCATTTTGCAGAACAGCCAATTCGGTTGTTTTCCGGCATACGGTATGCAAAGAGTCACCCTGGGAGGACAGACACGCTCCCGTCCATCTCTCACGGCTGCAAACAGCCAGCCTGCACTAGCTCACATATCCAAGGGATTGTTAATGGCCAGAGACTGATAACAGGTGTGAAAAACAATCTGTCTCTAGATCTCAGGGGAGCAATACGGATTTTTGGTAACAATGGGGGATTGCCAGCGAAGGGCCTTGGGAAAGTCACGTACGGCTATCTGTCATGGCTGATTACTAAAGTTTCCATCAACAGGATCTATCGCCCAGGGCTATTCTCATCCATTCTTTCTTGTCCCTCTTTTGCAAAACCAATAAATGAGCCGAGAGTCCAGAGATGGGGAGAAAGTTGCCAGCTGTTTTTGTTAATTTCCCCCGGGGAGAAAAATTGGAGCTCAGGTCAAGAACAGGCACCAGGTATGCATTTCGGCAATCCCAGGTTCTGTTCCTGATATCTCCGACCAGATCAGGGCTAGGCATCTTTTTTGGACCAGGGGATGCATTGGGCAGTGTGAGAAACTGCCCTGGGCACCAGCACAAAATGTGTGTGCAGCAGATGAAAGCGTCGGCTTGCTGAAGCCTCCTGCCATCTTTGTGTCCTAAGAATATCTCTATGGCTCAGAGGCTTTCGTGGGAAAGGAAGACAGGAGCAGCTAGAAGTCCTCACTTTGCTTTGAAGCGTCCCCAGCTGCCAGCAAGAAACTTTGTTTTGTTTTCTTTTTAAAAAGTGGAAGGAGTAAGACACCTTGTTCACGATGAGATTATTTAGTAGTGACGCCGCCTGTTAGAAAGGCAGTTGGCAGAGAAAAAAACCCAAAGGCAAACCAGAATAAGCATTTACCAGTCCCACATGCACACAAGGCTATCTTAAAATAAAAGCAGACCACACCCTCCTTTAGTGAAGAAAAAGGTAAAGTGATTCTACTCACAATTGTTCTTACATATACAATGCAGGTACAGCACAGAGTTTCAAAAGGAGTCAACGCGGCAGCAGCGAAATGAAACGTAAGGGGGCGTGGGACAGGGGAAGCGTGTGTGTTTGTGTTTTTTGCATGGGTGCAACGCAGTGATGCTGGCACTGGCGGATCCTCTTTCATGCCTCAAGCGGTGAGAGACCGTGTGCCGGGGCATCGTCAGATGTTGATTGTAGGGTACAGGTGAGTTCATATGGGATTCTTGGTCTGCTGTAGCCAAAACATCTTGTGGCTCACGTGCATGCCCTCAGATGCATAATGAGTTATCCCGAGCTGACAGATATGAACATATGGGAATTGCTGGTGCTGAGAGTCACGATGGCAAACAGTGAGGCCCAAAGGCCGTGAAATGCCTGCGGAACAGCCAATAGCCTTTCTACGGAACGGCTCCAACACACCCCAGATAAGCGCCATGGCCATTCACAACAATTATCCTTGCAAATTAAAAACAACGGTTCCGATAAGAACTGCAACCCTTTGCCCGGTTGGCTGTTGCAAATGGTGACTGTTCTTATCTCGTCTAAATTTGCAAAGAAATGTCACAGGCTGTACTTCTTGCGTTTCATGGCGTTGTTTAGTTTCCAAGCCTTGCGAGTTGATCTGATAAAACAGGGGCTTGGTGGCTTTTTCTTTCTTTCTATTTTTATAATTTGACAAACTGCTCCAGGGAGGTGGAGTTGTGATGTCACATACCAGAAGCAAAACAGAAGCCCCGAAACAGGACAGAAGGAGAAAAGAGAATGTGATGGTGCAAGAGAGCGAAAGCGAGACCATCTTTGGCAGCTGGCTTAGCCTCTTCCAAGAATTTTGGATTGTGAGATCACACCTGATGAAGGATCTCTGTGTTCCTAAATGAGTCGGGGGCCAATAATTCCTCCCCACCTGCCATGTTGGCACTTTAGACAAGACGTTTTGTTCTGTGATGCACAAGTACTAGCCAATCAGCACTGTGCACAGCTGATTTCTGATGGAAACTAGCTAACTAGAGAGCTTAAGCTATGGGGTGGTATATAAATGTAATAAATCAAGTAAATCAAATCAGAACCAATGGGCTAAAATGGGGTTATGGGGTTTCACAGTGAGTTGACCACTGAGCTTCTGTGTCTGTACACATTCTTAGCTTGGATGTAAGCAGCAGCCGTCCACCAGACCTGCTCCAAATGTGAGCTGCCATTTACATACTAGTTAAGGGGAGTTGGTGGAGTCTATAGTTCCCATCATCCTCGACCATTGGGGCTGATGGGAGTTGGAATTCAACAGCATCTGGAAGGCCACAAATTCCCCACCCTTGCTCTAAGATTTTAACTGGAGATGCCCGGAATTGAACCTGCCACCTTGCGCATGCAAAACAAGTGCATTGCCAATAAGCTACACTTCCACCGCTGTGTATCAGTCTCTGAAGCTAGGGTGACCATATGAAAAGGAGGACTGGGCTCCTGTATCTTTAACAGTTGTATCGAAAAGGGAATTTCAGCAGGTGTCATTTGTATATATGGAGAACCTGGTGAAACGCCCTCTTCATCACAGCAGTTAAAGCTGCAGGTGCCCTGCCCTCTTTTAAATCTGGTCATGCTAGTATAGCTCCTGCAGCTTTAACTGTTGTGATGAAGAAGGAATTTCACCAAGTTCTCCATATATACAAAAGATAACTGCTGAAATTCCCTTTTCTATGCAACTATTAAAGATACAGGAGCCCGGTCCTCCTTTTCATATGGTCACCCTACTCTATATACCCTTGTCATGGCTGCGCAGTTGTGCACGATTGCTTATATGACGCAGCTGCCCACTCACAGCTACATCATGTTTCCCCCTGCGAAACTGTGCTTTTTCGATGTGTCGTTTTACTGCGACTTTTTACGTGGCTCTGATGTTTGTTCTCTGTCAATTCGAATTAAGAGAGGGGGCCTAGTTAGGGGCTGATCCCAATGCAGGGTAGGCGTGGGAATGCAGGGCAGGAGTCAAGAGGCGGCCTCAACCAGCCCAGTGGCAATATTAAAGTCTGTGGAACAGAAATAAGGGCAGTGATGAATATCGCATCAACTCAATGAGCTGTAGCGGCGCATCTGCGCTCATGCAAAGTTGCGCAGAGTTGCCGGAAAACAAAAGCAAACAAACATGAAAACAGTTTTGCAGGTTTTGCTCCCTCGGTATTTGGTGCCCATTACTGCCACCTGACGATGCTGCGATTTTTCCTGCCTGGATAGCGCATTCTCACTCCTCCCATATAACCCTATCGCTGCTGCTTCACAGCAGCAATGCTGCAGGGTTTGGGAGGAATGAATAGGCAAACCAGCATCATATAGACAGACCCCCTGCTCTACAGTATATAATTCTTCCCCCATAGGCCAAGCAAAGGATTCCATTTTGGCTTCAATTTCTGAGAGTCAAGTGTAGAACATCGTGCGATTTTTAAGTCACTGACCCTAACTTGAGTTTTCTGGCTGATCGTTCAGACCTGGTCAGATGCTGAATCAGCCCCGTTTAGGGACATGGTCTAATAATATTTACCTGCCGATATGGCTTGCTTTGCCTTATCTGAGTTTCTGTTTATCAAGTGCCTTGTTCACAAAAGGACAGGCTGTAACGTTTATTCCGTATTTCCTTCACCATCTCATCGTGGGACTTTTGTTTCAGGTTTTAGAAAGATGGGAAGTTATTGACATTCAATCCACCAACTCATCCGTGAGTCGATCAAAAGACAGGAGTTGCGTGTTGGCGACATTGTTTGAAATATTAAAGGGAAGCGGCAGATGAATGAGCAGCTAAGACTGCAACCCTCGATATTTCTACCATGTAAGACCCATTGAGTTCAATGGGTCTTGCGTTTAACTAAGTAAGTATACCAGCCCTCTCCACATTGTGCCCTTCAAATGTGTTGGAATACAACTACCATCATCCCCAATCAGCATGGCTGAGGTTGTCATCGGGGGGGGGGGGCACTTGATTGGGCAATTCCAGTCGAAAAACGATTTCAACCTGGAACTTGTCTTCGGTGCCAGTGCTGAGACTTTGAACATGCAAAGTAATAAAAAGGACTACCTTTTTCATCACTGTTTATTTATTTTATTATATTTATAGACCGCCCCATAGCCAAAGCTCTCTGGGCGGTTTACAGAAGTTAAAAACAGAGAACATTAAAAACAGGTATACAAAATTTAAAACCATCAAGAACATAAAAACAACAATATCCTTTTTTAAAACAACTATTCTGAGGTCAAGTAAGGGCAAACAAACTCAGAGTATGTTGTTAATTGCCTGGGAAAAGAGAAAAGTCTTGAATGCAATGGTGTGGTGATCAATTTTGAATCCCAAAGCCCATTCTACTATTTCTACTTAAGCTAACGCTCTGGCTAAAACCTCCGTTAAAAACCAAACCAAACCACAGACATCCAAAACAAACAAACCACTAATATTGGTTGGGTTCACACAGCACAACAAACCAGAGTATGGGTTGAGCATAGGTTGAGTATGGGTTGTTGTTGAAACACAGGTTGTTATGTTTTGTGAACCCAGCTGCAGTACAAACCATGGTTTGTTAACCACAAATAACCCATAAAGAGAGACCATGGTTTGTTGGTTGTGAAGTGTGGTTTGTTCGTGGTTAAAAAAACGCATGGTTTGTAGTGCAGTTAGGTTAACCAACATAACTCCTGATTCGACAACCCATAGTTCAACAGACCAGTCAAAGTCTCAAAAACGAGTTTATGTTTATGGGATATGATTGCAATCCTCTGCGTGTTGACCTAAGAGCAAGCGCCCTTCAAAACATGAGCTTTACAAAAGATCTTCAGTCAACTCGAATGCAACCTTTCGCTTTGAATAGGACATGCAAATTATCCTGCAAAGAAATGTTGCCATTTAAACTGCTGGAGCAGACTAGGAACCCCACCAAAGAAATGGAAAGAAATTTCCAGCCTCTGCAGGATTATTTCCCTCTTTCTCTGACTCCCTCTATGCTAATCAGCCACAAACAGTATCACAACTTGAAAGCCTTGCTTTTGGCTCATTCCTTGCCAGACCAAAGGAGGATCCATCAAGGACCCGGGTGCCCTGACAGGTGGTGACATTGCTCCTGCTCTGAAAAAGGTCCTTGCGCTACATTTCCCTGCATTCCCCCTCCATAACCGGCAACCTCTTTCCCTAGCTCTGAGGTTAGACAGCAAGATATCTCACACCAAGAGCCTGACTCCCTGCCGAAGGTGAGCGGCGTCATCATCTCATTACTCACAAGGTGCTGCTCCGCATTCCTACATAACCAACTTCAGATTGACCTGAACGTCCTACCCAGTGCCTGTTTACCCTAACCTGTGCCTGTTTGCTTTCTCTTCCCCTCCTTATTGTTTTATCATGGTTTTATTAGAATGTAAGCCTATGCGGCAGGGTCTTGCTATTTACTGTTTTACTCTGTACAGCACCATGTACATTGATGGTGCTATATAAATAAATAATAATAATAATAAATAATAAATAATAATAATAACAACGTTTGGGGCCTACTCAAACGACACACTAACCCACTGTATCTCGCACAAAAATGCAATCCTCAGTGGGTTAGTGTGCCGGGCGGCGGGAGAATTCCCTCTCCGCGTGGGTCAAGCACCTACGGCCACTAACCATCTTCCGCAAGATGGTTAGCAGGTGTCCACAGCGGTTCCTGTGCTGTGTGGGTTTTTCAGGTCCTTTCGGCGAAAAAGGCAGTGACCATAGAGTCCACCGGCAAGAGTGACCACCACTTCTGGTGACACTCTTGCCACCGTGGACATTTTCTATGGTCCGCGGCCTGTTTGGCATGCGGGAGGTTGGCGGGCTGCGCGGTTAAATTGTGTGGAGGGAAGTGCTCTAACCACGGTGGGGGTGGGTAGCAGAACCATGATGGCACGCTTTCCCCTACCCACACACCCCTCCATACGTGTCTGAACAGGCAGGGTCAGCTGCCATTCCATCAGTATACAGGCAGTATAAGCCAGACACAGGCGGGAAGGTGCTGTTGCACCATGTCCTGCTTTGTCGGTCCCTGGTCGTCAGCTGGTTGGCCACTGTATGAACAGAGTGCTGGACTAGAGGGATCCTCAGTCTGATCCAACATCAGGGCACTTCTGATGTTCCTATGTTCTTATCAGGTGTCCAAAGCCCGGAAGTGGCATAGCCAAGGGAAGTTACGTAGTGGAAGGTGCAATCCTATGCGTGATTAGACAGGGAATGCTGGGAGTTGTAGGACTTTTCTTTTTGCCCGGTAGAATCATAGAATAGCAGAGTTGGAAGAGGTCTACAAGGCCATCGAGTCCAACCCCTTACTCAGTGCAGGAATCTATCTTAAAGCATCCTTGACAGAGGGTTGTCCAGCTGCCTCTTGAAGGCCTCTAGTGTGGGAGAGCCCACAACCTCCCTAGGTAACTGGTTCCATTGTCGTACTGCTCTAACTGTCAGGAAGTTTTTCCTGATGTCCAGCCGGAATCTGGCTTCCTGTAACTTGAGCCCGTTATTCCGTATCTTGCACTCTGGGATGATCGAGAAGCGATCCTGGCCCTCCTCTGTGTCTAAACACGCATAGGATTGCATCCTCTGTCTCTGATCATGGAGCTAAAGAAGCCGGTCCTTCTGGAAACTAAACCGTAACAAAAGAAGCCATCAACAGGACTGCACAAAAAGGACGTCTGAAATGCCTCTGGGAAAGTCTTCCGCGTTTTGTTTATCTTAGGCCTACATGTTCTCGGCTCCTGTGCTGTGCCTGGATACACCCCATTAATATTTTCCTCAAGTGTGTACCTTTCTATAAGCCATTAACTTTTGCCTTGGTCTGTAAGTGGAGCAAAAGGCTGCCCGTTTATCTCATGATCTAAGGGTTATTCATTCTGCTGAGGAATCTGTCCCGGAAGAGACGTGCCGTCGCCTCTAGAACCGAAGCTGGGTGATTGGGCAGCTCAATAGCCGAACCTTTTGGAAACATCCCATGTAGTGAGGCCCAGAGTTCTCTGGGTGGAACCGAAGCCACAGGCAGGGAAGTCAAAGCCTTAAGAAGAACCTGGCCAGTCCGAAGTAGAATGTGGTTGAGTCTGGAAAGAATGGCGCAGAGCTAAGAGGGAGTGTGGACGTTTCGGGTGGAGCCAAAATAAGCAGTGGAACATGGGTGTTGAATTGAGTTCCATTTCAGAGAAGCTCTGTTGGGGGTGCGATTCCATACGGGAATATTACAACTTCATCTGCAAATTACTGGAAGAGGGCAGTGTTGCAGTGAGTTAGTTCTAATTGGGCATAGCTAGCTTTAGAATCTCTATACAGTGTGGTTTCCTGCTCCTCTCCTACCTTCCCCCACCCCTGCTCTCTCTCTCTCTCTCTCTCTCTCTCTCTCTCTCTCTCTCTCTCTCTCTGACTTCCACCATTGAGAGCAGTTGTGTTCACTCTCGTTCTCTCTCTCCTGCTGGTGTTATAGAACACAAATAGACTGAGCATACTGTTTTTGAATTCTACACTGTACCTGCATTTTTATGCAAGAATATTGTGAGTACACCATTTAACCTTTTATTCACTAAAGAAGAGTGTGGTCTCTCTCTTTTTAGCCATGTGTGCTTGTGGGACTGGCAAGCACTCATTCTGTTCTGCCTCCCCCCCACTTCTGGTAACTACCTTTTTAACAAAAAATGCCCATCATTCTAGTGGTGCGTGGGGCAAAGGCATCAACCCCCACTAAAAAGCCCACACATTTTCTCCCTGCTTGGAGGTGGAGGTCAATGAGGAGGAAAGCATTGACATGGGATGGGGGGAGGGAATCTGTGAGGTGGAGAGAAAAGCACCTGGGGGGGGATATGGCACAGGTGGCCCATATTCCCCAGCCTTTCAGTGCTAGGATGGATCCACAGAAGAAGAGACATTTTGCTCCCATACAAACCCAAAGCCAAGGCTGTGAGTTGGCAAGGTGGCCCTGATCCAGAGTTGTGTTGGGGAGAAAACACACAAAGAGTCCCATGGCACCTTAAAGACTAAGAGTGCAGTCCTGTCGATTGCACCTGTCATGCCTTACCTGGAGGAGGATTGATCAGATGAGGAAGAAGAAGAGGAGAGCCAGCACAGCGGGCCCCAGGTGGAGCCAGGCGGGGAGCTGGAGGCTCCGGCCGACAGCACTCCCCTGGAACCATTAGAAGAGCAGCCTGGTCCCTCCAGTGTTGTTCATGGACTTCCCCAGATGCAGGAGGAAGAGCCAGAGATTATTCATCCCTCTGAATGGCATAGGCTCATACGCAAGCAGCAGAGAAGCAAGAAGAGGACACCGCATGGGGCCTCCCTGAAAAACAACACGCTGACCTAGTTAGTCAGCTGTGCTGATTAACGATCAGCTATAAAGCAGCACAGCCAGAATGAGATCTTTGCTGCAGTCAACTTTGAGTTAAGCTCAGCATGGACCTTGCTGACTCCTGAACCCTCCACAACCCACCTGGACAACCCTCCTGTACACTCCCTGACTGGCTTTGATGTTTGTCTTAACTGACTTCTGTGGATCTACCTCTGGACTGCTTTGACCTTGCACCCTGCCTTCTCGTACTGCGCTATTTGGATTCCTGTGTATGACCTTGGACTGGACTGGCTTCTCTCTTTGTCTACACCTGGGATTATCTGAGCATTGACCTGGGCACTTGCCAGCCTTGAAACAAGACAGTGCACTTGGTGATGGGAAGCCCCCGGACCCAGAGGCATCACCTCCAAGTGGTGGAGGTGATCTTCACTTCCCTAACCTCCCACCTTGCAGATTTTGCTAGACGGGCTTTTCAGCCCATCTAGCAAGGGTGCTTTGGAGGGCGGAGGAAGGAGGCTGGAGGAGTCTTAGGATAATGTGTGTCCTGGCCTCTCTGGCCTCCTCTCCTTCCCGCCCCCTTTTCTGGCCTCGGAAGACAGCCAGCGTGCTGCAAAGGGGCAGCGGAGGAGGGTTGGATCCCAAATTCCCCTTTCCAAGGTTAGAGCACTCACCCAGGGACAATAAGATTGCTGTCTAACGGATGTTATGAAGGCATAAGCTTTTGTGGATAGATGCATGGAGTGTGATCCTCCATTGCTGGTATAGAATCATAGAATAGCAGAGTTGGAAGGGGCCTACAAGGCCATCGATTCCAACCCCCTGCTCAACGCAGGAATCCACCCTAAAGCATACCTGACAGATGGTTGTCCAGCTGCCTCTTGAATGCCTCCAGTGTGGGAGAGCCCACAACCTCCCTAGGTAGCTGGTTCCATTGTCGTACTGCTCTAACAGTCAGGAGGTTTTTCCTGATGTCTAGCCGGAATCTGGCTTCCTTTAACTTGAGCCCATTGTTCCGTGTACTGCACTCTCGGATGATTGAGAAGAGATCCTGGCCCTCACCCGTGTGACAAACTTTCAAGTATTTGAAGAGTGCTCTCATGTCTCCCCTCAATCTCCTCTTCTCCAGGCTAAACAGGCCCAGTTCTTTCAGTCTCTACTCATAGGGCTTTGTTTCCAGACCCCTGATCATCCTGGTTGCCCTCCTCTGAACACGCTCCAGCTTGTCTGCGTCCTTCTTGAAGTGTGGTGCCCAGAACTGAACACAATACTCAAGATGGGTATTTATGGGAGTATTTATATTTTTATTCATTTATTATCTTTCTATATTCCTGGTGGTTCCACATTGATCTTTGGCCTGAATGGAGTCCACCAGGAGAAGAGGTGTAGTGGCCCTCATCCTATGGAATTCCCTGCTTTTGGAGGTCATGTAGCTGCTGTTTCTGGCACCTCTTGAAAACATTGTTATTTCAGGAAACCTTCCTTGAGTGACCTGCCGTGGTTTATCAGCTTTATCAGTTTTATCAGAATTTTGTTTTCTTTTTAAAAATAGTAATTATTTTAACGTGTATTTTATTCTTTTATCCTACTTGCTGTTTACCTCTCTGAAATCTTGGGTGTGGTGCTGTATACAAATATTGTAACTAAATATAAAAGAATGCACTGTCCAATAGCCAATTTCCTCTGGGCAGTTCCACAAAAAATAAAACCATAAAATACAACGTGATTCATTATTAGCCGTATTTATATACCGCTTTTCATTTGAAACAAATGCTGAAGTGGTTTAGTGATAAAACAAAATAGAAAACCTTTAAAAGTTTAAAGTATAATAAAAGCTAAAATAAAAAGCAGAATAAAACCTATCAGCAGCATAAAGATATATTTAAAAAAACAAACCACAGTGCTATTTAACACCAATATTTACACACACACACACACACACACACACACACACACACACACACTTTAATCTAGCCTTCCTCAACCTGGGGCGCTCCAGATGTGTTGGACTGCATCTCCCAGAATGCCCCAGCCATTCTGGCTGGGGCATTCTGGGAGTTGTAGTCCAACACATCTGGAGCGCCCCAGGTTGAGGAAGGCTGCTTTAATCCTTCGGATTTGTTTTTTAAATGTATTATAGAACAAAACTAAAGGGCTAAAAGGTTGTGGGTGGGTGGATGTAAAAATGTTGCTGTTAAATGACATGGAATGTAAAAAGTACTGTCTGAGACAATTCAATTACAGCTCCAACGTATACAAAATTACCCTCCCCAGCAGTAACTGGTAACAACACAATCGTCTTAGCATTGCTGAGTAAATTATCATCCCTCGTGAGACACGAAACCATTGTCTCCATTCAAACCCGAGTGAATAGAACTGATCTTTTTGATAAGTTGCATAGTGCATTTTCCATTGAAGTTCCTTTGGCTCAGCATGGCCACCTTAAGATCAGTAACAGGGTGACCTGGTAGGCTGAAATGTTCTCCTACTGGTTCCTGAATACTGATGTCTGGTTCTTTTGCCTAGGGACTGGCCAGTTTCAGGGGAGGGGGGTTTAAAGCAAATTTTCCAACTGCACAAATGCCCTGTCAGACACACACACGCCCCTCACCCAAGCCAAACACATTATGTTTCACGACTGGACTGGTTATCACCAACACTAATAGCAGCTTAAACTTAAAGACAGATTGAAAGGGCCACACGGATACACAGGAAGGATGAGAGTCCAAGGGAAGTATAGAATCATAGAATAGCAGAGTTGGAAGGGGCCTACAAGGCCATTGAGTCCAACCCCCTGCTCAATGCAGGAATCCACCCTAAAGCATCCCTGACAGATGCTTGTCCAGCTGCCTCTTGAAGGCCTCTAGTGTGGGGGAGCCCACAACCTCCCTAGGTAACTGATTCCACCGTTGCACTGCTCTAACAGTCAGGAAGTTTTTCCTGATGTCCAGCCGGAATCTGGCTTCCTTTAACTTGAGCCCATTATTCCATGTCCTGCACTCTGGGATGAACGAGAAGAGATCCTGGCCCTCCTCTGTGGGACAACCTTTCAAGTATTTGAGGAGTGCTCTCATGTCTCCCCTCAATCTCCTCTTCTCCAGGGTAAACATGCCCAGTTCTTTCAGTCTCTCTTCATAGGGCTTTGTTTCCAGATCCCTGATCATCGGGCAACTAGGATGACCCACCGCCTCCCTAGGTAACTGGTTCCATTGGCGTACTGTCCACTAGTCCAGCCTTTTCTTCACACAGTGGCCGACCAGCTGTCGACCAGGAACCCACAAGCAGAACATGAGTGCAACAGCTCCCTCCCACCCACGTTTCCTAGCAACTGGCCTTTGATACTGCCTCTGATACTGGTGGTAGCATATAGCCATCAGGACCTGTAGCCCTGGATTCGCCTTCTCCTCCAGGAATGCATCCAACCCCCCTTTAAAGCCATCCAAATTGGCGGCCATTACCATGTCTTGAGGTAATGAATTCCCTCATTTGACTATGCACCATGGGAAAAAAGTTCTTCCATTTCATCTGTCCTGAAACTCCCACCAATCCACTTCATGGCCCCAGGTTCTAGTATTTGGAGAAAGGGAGAAAAATGTCTCCTATCTACTTTCTCCACACCATGCGTCATTTTATACACCTCTACCGTGTCTCCCCTTAGCCTCCTTTTCCCCCCCAAGCTAAACAATCCCAGCTGTTGCCACCTTCCCTCCTAGGGGAGAAAGGGACTGCGATCCCTCCGTCATTCTACCGAAATCTGGCACTCGCCCAGTGCATGGATTTCGTCTTTGCTTCCCCCGTTTCCTTTCTTTCGAAATGGCACCTTGGGGAATTGGCAGGGAGACAAGAATCCAGAGTAGAAAAACAGGTTCGGGGGCTACCGAGTCAGGGAGATACTTTAATGCTGGGTATTTTCCATGACTCTTTAGTGTGCCCAGTCACGGCTCCCCCCCACCTCGCCCAAAATAACTCTTGCACCAGGACTTTGCAACAAAACACAAAATGTGCACTTCTAGGGAGGGACGGATGTACAGATTGAAAAACGGAAGTTGCTATTATGTTAGTAGTGGATGTAATTCAAGAAGGACGCAGACAAGCTGGAGCGTGTTCAGAGGAGGGCAACCAGGATGATCAGGGGTCTGGAAACAAAGCCCTATGAGGAGAGACTGAAAGAACTGGGCATGTTTAGCCTGGAAAAGAGAAGATGGAGGGAAGACATGAGAGCACTCTTCAAATACTTAAAAGGTTGTCACACAGAGGAGGGCCAGGATCTCTTCTCAATCCTCCCAGAGTGCAGGACACGGAATAACGGGCTCAAGTTAAGGGAAGCCAGATTCCAGCTGGACATCAGGAAAAACTTCCTGACTGTTAGAGCAGTACGACAATGGAATCAGTTACCTAGGGAGGTTGTGGGCTCTCCCACACTAAAGGCATTCAAGAGGCAGCTGGACAAGCATCTGTCAGGGATGCTTTAGGGTGGATTCCTGCATTGAGCAGGGGGTTGGACTCCATGGCCTTGTAGGCCCCTTCCAACTCTGCTATTCTATGATTCTATGATTCTATGAAAAGCGACTGATGATAAATGTGAAAAATAAAATGAGTAGAACCCAAACTCTGATCACATACACCCAGTCTCTAATAGATATTCGTAATAGATATTCAGAGGCACACTGCCTCTGGTTGTGGAGGTGATATAGAATCGTAGAATAGTAGAGTTGGAAGGGGCCTTTAAGGCCATTGAGTCCAACCCCCTGCTCAATGCAGGAATCCACATTAAAGCATTGACAACATCATGTAACGGAACACGCAAACGTCTGTGAGTAGCCATGAGTGTGTGATAAATCACTCATGTGAAGAAGCTCTAAAACAGATGAATTGAGGCAGGTGGAACTCAACTGTTTAATCTCATTACTTTGTCTGGATGCTTTTGAAAAGGCTCAGCGAAGAATAGGAAGGGTGTAACTACCCCTGGCAGAACCTGAGAACTCAACAGGAGGCAGATACAGACTGACTTACCTGCGCTAAAAATAAAGGGTCGGATCCAGATTTTAGCTGGATCAATTGCGCTGGTGGAAGTGAAGATGCTACACAGATAGTTGGGAGTCCTTGCTGAATGGGGTAAGATATGTATGTGTGTGTGGGGGGGGATCCTCAAAAATCGGGTAGAGAGACCAGAGCTAAAATCACACCTTTCTTTCAAGGTTCTACAGGTTTGGGAATCAACTAAAAAAATGAATTTCCATCAATTAACTTTAAAGTATGTTTCTTTTTAAGTTTCCACTTTGATGTGATTTGTGCACGATAAAAAGCAGCAGAACACAGCTTTATTTCAAAGCACCGTTACTAAGCACTTACCCTATTTCTTCAATTCTAAGACGTACTTTTCCCCCATATAAACATCTCTAAAAATGGGGTGCGTGTTAGAATCGCGGGTATGTCTTAGGGTTTTTTTTTCCTGTTGATGGTACTGAAATTAGTGTGCGTCTTACAATCGATGGCGTCTTACAATCGAAGAAATACAGTAGCTCTCCAAATACTGTAAACATTATAAGCTCTCTATAAATAATAAAAATAAGCCGTAAGCTGTAAGAGAACAGCTGGATACCTTTTTTAAAAAAATAATAATTATAACTTCCCTTTATTATTTTTAAAGTTAAAAATAATGGATATCTAAAATAAAGAATGCTGAGCAAAAGATACAAGCTGCTGCAAAATGGAAAATATTATAAGGAAAACTCTGCTGTGTTGCACTGCCCCTGCACAGGATGTGGCTTTTCAAACTTTGGCCTATTTATTAATTAATTTAAAACATATCTTGGCTGCCTTTCAGGGCAGAGGGTCTCACAAGGCAGAATACAGCTTGTGCAAACTCTAGCATGGTGGCTGAGAAATCAAGGTTGCGAGCCTCCGAGAGAGCTTCGTAATAAATGAAAATGAGTGAAAGGAAAGGTTTGAGCACGGTCAGCCTTGATGGATATCACACCTGCCCCAGGCCTCCAAATCCTCTGGGCGGCTGGGCAAAACTGACTACTGAGGCGGAGGGCAGCAAAGGCACTCCTCGCCCACCCGGGGTGGCATTTATCTGCTGAACGCAGATAGGTTGATTGCTGAAGTGTTGACGACGGTAGCTAAATACATAGCTCCTCTAAATGAGTGATTTATTGGCCACTCATAGAAGTTTGCAGGTCCATTACATGACATCATCAACAGCCAGGTCTTCTCCTGTGCTATCCCTTGGAAATCCTGCTATTAAAAGAACCACTTTTAATGTAGTAATATCCGGGGGGGGGAGGATCTTCCACCACTAGATGGCATTGTCTCAATAGAAGTGAATGGAGAGGAAGTCTTTCTTTCTTCCGAGCACAGGGTCACACAGCCCTGTTCATGTAGCATCTATGAGTTCATAAGAACATAAGAGCCATGGTGGACCAGACGAAGGGTCCATCCGGTCCGGCACTCTGTTCACACAGTGAGCAACCAGTGAGTCGACCTGGGACTCACTAGCAGGACATGGTGCAACAGCACCCTCCCACCCATGTTCCCCAGCAACTGGTGCACACAGGCTTACTGCCTTGGATACTGAAGATGGCACACAACCATCACGGCTAGTAGCCATGGATAGCCTTCTCCTCCAGGAATTTATCCAACTCCCTTTTAAAGCCGTCCAAATCGGTGGCCATCACCACATCTTGTGGTAGAGAGTTCCATAGTTTAACTATGCGCTGTGTCCCGTCCTGAATCTCCCACCCAACAGCCTCATGGGATAATGACCCCGTTGGGTTCCGGCATTACGGGAGAAGGAGGGAAATCCCCCCCTCTCCCCATTCTCCACACCACTTGCATTCCCAGCCCTCCGGAGGACATTGTGAGCCTCGGCCGCTACGCTTTCGCGCACTGATGTCCGTGCGCAGCAATCAGGAGAGGCAAGGATATTTCCATCTAATCCAAGCAGATAATGTGCCATTTCCGCTCCGTTGTGTTCCCTTTAGGAAAGAATGCCTGGTGAAGAACAAATGGCTTTCTAACCCAGAGAGCAAATATGCGAGCTCTTAAGAAGGTGCTCTTAAAGAGAGACAGGTGCAACCCGCTTTATCAGCCCAGGCGGCCTTGAGCTGGCCTTGAAATTGCGCCATTTAATTCTCCCTTAATGGACCCACTTCTTTGTTCAATTAACCCTTCAGGGCTCAAACATTTTCTTTTTACAAGGAGGCCTATTCTGAGCGCCGGAGGGTGTGTATGTGTGTGTGTGTGTGGCCAATTGGCACTTTCATTCAAAGACATCAGGAGATGTCAAAGCGGCCCCCAACTACTGGGCTAGAGAACTCTAGACGTGACCTGGAATGCATCTTTGCATTTAACACACGTGTATTAAAATATATACACATAGTCAAAAAATCTCCTGTATCCCCGAGGAAAGTCCCTCTAATCCCATTGGCATTAGTGGGATCAGGGCCCCAGTAGGTGAGAAAAGGGGTTACTTTCTCCCTTTAAGTCCTCTCTGATCTCATTAATTATCAGAGAGCTGGCAGATTCATATTAATTAATTAATTAATTAATTTAGAGTATTTTTATCCCGCACCTCAGCCAAAAAGGCTCCCGGAGCGGCTTACAATTTGATCAGTAAAAAAGACAGTCCCTGCCCTCAGGCTTACATTTTATTTATTTATTTATTTATTTATTATTACATTTTTATACCGCCCATTGTGTGTCGTGTCTAAAAAAGACACGACACACAAGGAAAAGGGGGTGGGGAGGGAAGAGGGAGAAAATAAAAAGAAATTAAGGAGACTGTTCAGGCCCGGTGGGAAGGCCCTGCTCCGTCCTCTCATCTCCCAATGGAGGGGCAAACCAACAGCTCCTTCTTCTTCCCCACAGGGTCAAGATGACAGTTAGCACCGAATGTTACTGAATGTTTCTCCATACAAAACACCCACAAGGCATTGGATCCCTGGATATAGAAACCTAGCATATCAGAAAGAAAGTTAGGCTAGGAACTTCCTCCCTGACGCACTAAATGTCTAATTGCGGGGTGGGGTGGGGATGGAAAGCCAGGGTGTAAGGGGAATGGACTGGACTGGCCAGACTCCTGAAAAGCAATACTTCCCACTGCAGCATTTTGGGCACAATACTATGTATGTTTAGACGGGGAAAGGCCCTACAATTACCAGCTATGTTGACTGGGGAATGCTGGAAATTGTAGGACTTTTTTTCTGTTGAAACATACATAGGATTGCACCCTTTGTAGTTCTTATAGTGCTCAGTTCAGGGTACAAAACATAACTGCACACCATAGATGGAAATTATGTTACGCTTTTGCAACACAGCGTATTGCGTTGCCTCATCTCTGCGGGGTTTGATCAGTGGTGGGTTTTCACCACACAAAATCATCTGGCGGTCATGCCGTCACCAAGTGATTAATACGAACGGGACTTCCCTGTTTGTGTCATCCCAGAAAGGGATGAAAGGATGGGAGGGGCATGGATTGACTGGGAACTTTGTTTAGATCCCCCTATGAACTTAGAGAGGGTGACCCTATGAAAAGGAGGACCGGGCTCCTGTATCTTTAACAGTTGCCTAGAAAAGGGAATTTCAGCAGATGTCATTTGTACATACGGAGAACCTGGTGAAATTCCATTTTCATCACCACAGTTAAGGCTGCAGGAGCTATACTAGAGTAACCAGATTTAAAAGAGGGCAGCTTTAACTGTTGTGATGAAGAGGGAATTTCACCAGGTTCCCCATATATACAATTGACACCTGCTGAAATTTCCTTTTCAATACAACTGTTAAAGATACAGGAGCCCTGTCCTCCTTTTCATAGGGTCACCCTAACTTAGATCTATTATATACTCTGTTCTGGAAGGTCTTTTTCAATATCGTAGGATCATGGCTCAGTAGAAGAAGTTCTCAGGCTTAATCCCTGCATCTCCAGGTAGGGTTGAGAAAAACACCTGCCTGAAGCCATGGATGAGCTTCTGCAAGTTGGTATATACCTGAAATAAGGTGTCGATTTTCAATGCTTTGGCCTACAACTCCCATGACCCCTCACCCTTGGCTATGCTAGCTAGAGCTGATGAGAATTGTAGGCCAAAACATCTGCTGGACCAGAAGTTGCCCACCCTGAATTAGATGACTTGACAGATGGATTGAATGAATAATGAATACTGTTTTAAAATTTCCTATTGGGTTTATCATCGCTAGCTAAAATTAACCATTAAAATTATTGAGGTTAAAACATAGATGTAAAGCAGCTACCTTTGTTCCTAGTTCTGGAGGAGGAGCTATCAATGGCTACTAGTCCTGATTGGCTAGGTGCTACGTCCACAGAATCATAGAATAGTAAGAGTTGGAAGGGGCCTACAAGGCCATCCAGTCCAACCCCCTGCTCAATGCAGGAATCCACCCTAAAGCATCCCTGACAGATGGTTGTCCAGCTGCCTCTTGAATGCCTCGAGTGTGGAAGAGCCCTACATAATTGGCTCCGTCATACTGCTCTAACAGTTTTTCCTGATGTCCAGCCGGATTCTGCCTTCCTGTAACTTGAGCCCATTATTCCGTGTCCTGCACTCTGGGATGATGGAGAAGAGATCCTGGCCCTCCTTTGTGTGACAACCTTTCAAGTATTTGAAGAGTGCTATCCTAGGCAGTAAACCTATATTCACTAGCTGCTGGGGAATATGGGTAGGAGGGGGCTTCTTCTGGGCATCCTTGGCGAAAACCAGGAGGTCTGGACTTGATCTCTGGGTGTGAGATTTTGTACTCGTGGTTTAGGGAGTTCCCTACATTAGAATGCGACGCCGACATCTAAACGTGCACCAACCTGTTCAACACCAATATTTGTAAGTCACTCATTCATAAATTCATTCATTCATTCATTAAAAGCAGTGTTGCTAGCTAGCAATCTGCAGCATAACAACTTATTTACCAGACTTTTTGAGAATAGCTCCCCTCCTTGCATTTATCGTTGTTCTGGCAAGTGACTCAGGATTTTGGCATGTGAGCCGAGGAGTAGCCAGTTAATCCTGTCAGCTGTTGCCTGGGAGCCCTTGGCTTGGTACACTGTAATCCTTCCTGTGCATAGGCTGATCATGAATCATAAAATAGCAGAGTTGGAAGGGGCCTACAAGGCCATCGAGTCCAACCCCCTGCTCAATGCAGGAATCCACCCTAAAGCATCCCTGACAGATGATTGTCCAGCTGCCTCTTGAAGGCCTCTAGTGTGGGAGAGCCCACCACCTCCCTAGGTCACTGGTTCCATTATCGTACTGCTCTAACAGTCAGGAAGTTTTTCCTGATGTCCAGCTGGAATCTGGCTTCCTTTAACTTGAGCCCGTTATTCTGTGTCCTGCACTCTGGGAGGATCGAGAGGAGATCCTGGCCCTCCTCTAACAGAGGAGGGCCAGGATCTCTTCTCGATCCTCCCAGAGTGCAGGACACGGAATAATGGGCTCAAGTTAAAGGAAGCCAGAGAGGAAGAATGGGTGTGAGCTCTTGCCTCTGAAAAGACTCATTTAGGCAACCGGAACAAGTGATCTCATGAGAAAAATAATGCTGAGGTCAGACATACTGTTCCCTAGGACAGAGGTATTCATGCTGGTTCTTTTCAACTCCAGATAAGGTCATAACTGTACTTAGATTCCCCCCCTCCCAAAAGTGTTCAACATGAGTCACTTAATGATCTCACTCATCTTTACACAGCAGCCCTATAAGGTAGGCTATTATTGTTGTCATTCTCGTAACACAGATGTGTGTGAGCATTTCAACATCTGAGGATGTTGAAATGGCCTGAGTGGTTGTTTGGGAACAAAAGGGATTTCCAATGAAACTGCTGAGCGGCAGCTGATCACGAAGTTCAATTCTATCACCTGCGGCCTGAATTGAGATGAGAGGTTTGTTGTTTGTTTACGCCCACTATATGTGTTATATATTAGCTTTCCAACGCCAAGATGTTTGTGCTGTCACCAACACTGCTGTGTGAATGGTCACTGTGTTTATTCTACATACCTTTAAACTTTAATAATAATGAAATCGTCACACCTTTTGCATTGCATTTCCCCAGAAATTCATTAGTTCCCACCACACCTCCCCTTGTGTAATTTAGGATAACGCCCTTTGTGCATCTGATGAAATGGATTGTAGTCCATGGAAGCTTATGTCATAATAAATTTGTTAGTCTTTAAGGCACCGTCATATTCTTTGTTGATTTTACTGAACAATATGAAAGTGCATTCCTGGTGGGTAAAGTGGATAATAATAATAATTTATTTATTACCTGCCTCTCCCTCTGGATCGAGGCGGGGTACAACACAAATGCAAACACCATAAAATACATATAATTGATTAAAATATATAAAACGAATACATTATTAAAAGCAGCACATTATTAAAAGGCGTCTTAAAATTAAGACTCCTTTGCATGTGTAAAGTCACTACTTGTGGTTTGAGTCACTGAGTGAAAGCATGAATTGGCGAGCCAAGCGTCAGCCAGATCCATCAATAAGATGGAGGCTACAATGCGACACATATTTACTCTGCATTCTGATATTACCCCAAGGCTACAAAGCCTGCCTCTGATCAGTTTCCAAAAGGGAAGCCGTGGGTCTCATGCAGCAAAAGCAAATGGTCACATTGAGCTCTGCCTGAGGGCTAGTGCCAAGATTTCTCACCCGAGGACCTGCTGCCTGCATAGGATGATTGCAGAGCATTGTGGGAAATTAAAATGGCTGCTGTTTGGGGCTGATCAATGGACTGTTATTTGGTCACTTGCGAATCTAATCAACTGCAAACCAACCAGTAAATCCTGGCCATGTTTTGTTGGGTTTTTCGGTTTTGCGGACTTTAAGTACGAAGGATCTCATTTTATGCCGCTGCCATCAGTTGCAGATTGTGGGAATTGGGAAGGCCTAGGAATTGGGAATTCTTCTGCCATGCACACACACACACTTGAAATCTTCCCAGTTGGTCATGTGGCGAGGACATAAGCCAGGGCCTCCTCGGTGGCTGCTCACCAAACTCCGGAACTCGCTTCCAAGGGAGGCTAGGTTGGCCCTATGTCTGTTGTCCTTCCGCCAGCAGACAAATATGTTTTGACTTCCTTTTGATCATAAGGCCTTGGAAAGGTTCAAGCAGGATGCTGTGGAACTCTTGTGAACCGCCCAGAGAGCTTCGGCTATTGGGCGGTATAAAAACTGAGGTTTTTCTTTCCGGACGTTTGGGTTCGATTTCACAGTCTGCACAAACCTGCTCACACGTTATAGCCTTTTACCAATCGAGAGAGGCAGTCCCAACCACCTGCTCACGTAAACAAAGGAATCCCTGACACACTAGATTTCTAAACGCAGGGAATGATGGAAAACCAGAGGGTGAGGGGAATGGAATGGACTGGCCGGAATCCTGAACAGCACTACTTCGCACTGCAATGTTTTGGGTGCAATTCTATGTATCTTTAGACAGGGAAAAGTGCTACAATTCTCAGTACTGTAGGACTTCTTTCTGTCTAAACATGCATAGGATTGGAGCGGGAGGGTGGGGGTGTTGGATGGAATGTATTACTTCACTGAGTTGAACATGTGATAAGCCAGCCCTGCAGTTGAAGGTAAACATCAGCTCTGTGACCGTTTATATAGCAGCCTCTACAGAACCAGCAGCGTAATCCAAAAAACAGATCCCTGCCCCGAGGAGATTACAATCCAAGTGTAAGTGGGGCGCAACAGCGAGAACTGTGGCACATTTATTATTATTATTATTATTATTATTATTATTATTATTATTATTTATTTATTTATTTATATAGCACCATCAATGTACATGGTGCTGTACAGTGTAAAACAGTAAACAGCAAGACTCTGCCGCATAGGAGTCAGGAGTGGAGACCGCCTCTGTTTTCAATATATATGGGCGTGGAGGGAAGAGAAAATAGAATTCCCAATTGCTGCGTGGTTTTTATCCTGGTTGTGCTTTTTATATTGTATTTTGTATTTGTGCTTTTAACCTGTCGGTTGTTTTATTATGGTTTTAATTTTTGTGAACCGCCCAGAGAGCTTCGGCTATTGGGCGGTATAAAAATGTAATAAATAAATAAATAAATAATGGATGTGCATCAACTGGACGCCAACTTTTTTCACGGCCTCACAGGCAACAACCCAATCCTAGCCAGGTCTACTCTGAAGTAAGTCCTGCTAAGAGTTTACTCGTGAGGAAACACAACTAGGACAGGGCTATAAGTGGGTAAAATCCAACATAGATGCTAGTAACAGTAGAGGCATTAAAATGAATGGGACTTGAATTAGCCACGACTGAGTTAAGTCCCATTCACTTCAATGGGTCTACTCTAAGTAGGGCTTAGATTTGATCTCACCTAGGTCTTTCTAGTGTACAATCGGACGGTGTCGTTGCTGCAGCCCGAAGCACGTTTACGGGAGAGTAAGCGCCGGCTGGGTTGAGTGGGCTTCCTCCTGAGTAAACAAGCTTAGGGTCGCCCTGCTGGGTACATCAGATTTTGCTAAGGGGGCAGAAAGAGCTGGCTGTGTTCCCCCCTCCGTCCTCCCACCCCACCAGTGTCGTCAGCAAAGAGGAGTGGGTCGCGGGAGGGGAGAGGAGAGGAGGCCAGCGGATCCCAGGCTGCGTTTCCCCGGAATCGATGACTCCTCCCGTCTCCTGTTGATTCAGCGGCCGCGGGATCACCCCCACCCAGCCGAACCTCGTGGACAGCAGCACAGCGCTTGCCAAACAGGCCATGCCGCCTGGGGCAGGATGGGATTTGTAGTCCAAGACGTCTGGCCAGGGGAAAGTGATTGCTGCAGCAGCCACAGCAACCCCCGGAGAACAAAGCAGGCGCGGGAAAGCCAACGCTGGGCAGGGCCAGTTGGGGGGTGGGTGGGGGGTGAGGGGCGTGGCTAATGGGGAAGGGGGCGTGGCTCTCCGAGGAAAGGGGCGGGGCAGCAGAGAGAAATACGGCTTTGCAAAGCGCCTGCCTTTTTTCCCCCCTCCGGTTGCAGGAGCGAATCAGCGCGATCGCCCCTTGCGCTCTCTCCGTGCGCGCGTGGAGGGGCTGGTTTTGGGGGTGGGTGGGAAGGAAGACAAAGGAGGCTTGGTGCTCCTGGCAGAAGGGGGGCCCCCGAAGCGGTTTCCCTTCGCTCCCGATGGCTGCGGCACAGCGAGCGAGCGACGTCTGCCGCAAACTATTCCTCTTGGTTCTGTTGCAGGTGGGTGCTCTGATGTCTGGAATACTCTCTGAATTTGACGCATGGTTCGCTTTGTGGTTTGTAAGTGGGTGCTCTGATGTCTGGAATACTCTCTGAATTTGACGCATGGTTCGCTTTGTGGATTGTAAGTGGGTGCTCTGATGTCTGGAATACTCTCTGAATTTGGCGCATGGTTCGCTTTGTGGATTGTAAGTGGGTGCTCTGATGTCTGGAATACTCTCTGAATTTGGCGCATGGTTCGCTTTGTGGATTGTAAGTGGGTGCTCTGATGTCTGGAATACTCTCTGAATTTGACGCATGGTTCGCTTTCTAGATCGCAGGTGGGTGCTCTGATGTATCGATCGCTTTCTAGGCGGGTGTATACCATTGCTCTCTAAATTGCAGGTGGGTGCTCTGATGTACAGACTGCATTCCACGTTGACGCATGGCTTGCTCTCCGAACAAAATGGGTCGGGAGGCAGAGGTGGTCGGCAGCTGGGGATTTCTCTTCCCTTCCCCTCCCCCCTTGCCTTTTTTTGGGGGGGGTATGTGTTTTGATTTTGGCTTGTAGCCTCGAAATCTCTCACAATCGAGTCCTAATCCCCAAGGACAGTTTTGCGTGCTTTTCCTTTGGAGGGCTTTTGTGTGCTGTGTTTGCCCTCAATGCTCCCCCCCCCACCTTTCCCCAAATGGTCTGTTTTGCCCTGTGCTATTTTTGCCAGGCGTGATTTCGAGCATCGGACTCCTGGAGCAGGGTGTGCATGTGTGGCAGAGGTGCAGTTAGGTAATTTTTAGACTCTGGACTTCATGGTCTGAGCCCCCCTGCCCCGCGCACACACACACTTCACTCCTTGAGCTGATAAACGTGTGTTAATTCGCTCGCTTCCAACTGTGTTAAGGTCCCCTTGCTGCTTTCTCCCCAGTGTGCTCAGCATTTCCTCTGAGTTTGTGTTGGTAGGATCCAGCTAAAGTCCTACAGAGGGCCGGTTCAGACAACACACTAAACCATGGTTAGGCCACTAGCCCTTTTGCAGCCAATGGTTAGTGAACGTGTTTAAAACCGTGGTTGAGCAGCCACCATGGTTAGGAATGGTTCACACAACACGCTAAGCCATTCACGTTTAGCTCAAAACGTTTAACCGTCATGGTTTAATGTGTTGTCTGAACAAGGCCCTAGAGGAGAACCATTGAAATGAATGGGATGCGTCAGTTAACAATAGCTAACTTAAGTCCCATTCATTTTAATGGTTCTACTCTAAGTAGAAGTTCGGCTGGATTCTACCCTGTGTCAACCCAACAGGAGTGAGTGTATACAACAAAATTTGGTTTTTGAAAAAAAACAATCCACCCAGCCTTTTCGTTGTTGTTGTTGTTGTCGTCTGAGAAAGGGGTACATTTTGTCAGCTCAAAATACTTGGAAATATCCATTTGCAATGTAGCTGAGCAGTGTCACAGGACCTAAATTATGGTTCTTGAAGTCTCATGGTTACAAAGGTTGGTCTGTCTTTCCACCCCAACTTCTGTTCCATATGGATGGATTTGCTTGGGCAGAATAATGAAAAATATGCAGGTTTTATGAGAGCTTTTTGGCCCGGGGCGGGGGGGGCAGTTGTGTGACATTACTTATGCTGTGGGCTGGTTTGAATTCTGCATTGACTACTGCTGCCATCCTTAGAACACCCATAACTTCATTGTGTTTTTTCCTGTTTTTAAATTTGCAAAGCCAGAGTACATGCTGATGACCTCCTAACAGTAAATGAAGAACTGTGTTAAATCATTCCAGTTTAGTTAGTGGATGTGCTTGTAGACAGATCTGTATTCTGAGTTCGCACTGTTGCTTAAGGACATCAGAAGCGCCAAACTGGGTGAGACTGAACTTGAACACTTTTTTTTTTTTAATATTATTGTTAGATTTATATCCTGCTTTTTTTCCTCTTGCAAGGAACTCAGGGTGACGCTTTCTCCTCTCCATTTTATTCTCACAACAGTCCCGTGAGGGAGGTTAGGCTGAGAGTCAGTCGCTGGCCCAAAGTCCCCCACTGAGCTTTGTGGCTGAGTGGGGACTTGAACCCGGATCTCTATAAACACTCTAACCACTACACCACACTGACTCTCATTTGCAATAATATAACAGTTAGCAGGATTCCAGCCGACTTCAACCCAGCTGTGTTGGATTACAGCACACATAATCCATAGCTAGCGTGGGTGGGGATGATGGGTTTTGTAGCCCAAGGCAGCTGAGGGTGGTGACGAGCTGGGCAAGAGTCCAGCAAGTGGTCAGTGGTCCATCTGGTGTGTCTTTTGCTTTTGCCCACTGTCTATTCCAAATCTAAACAGTCTGCTTTTCTTTTTTTAGATTGAGGCCTGTTTGTTTGATTTCAAGAGAATTTATATGCTGCCAAATTGCATTCGAGGCGCCTTAACAAAATCCGTAAAAACATGGTGCCCCTCGTAAAAGAGAATAAACTTTTAAAGTGCTATTTTTATACAAAAAAAAAAAGTTTTAACTGCAGCAATTCGCTTATTTGACGTTGCCAAGGCTCCAATCGTATGCCTGACTACTCAGAAGTAAGCCCCACTGAAATCAATGGGGCTTGCTCTCAGGGAGAGGATTGCAGCAAATCCTGAGAGCAAGTTAAGTACGGCTGGAAAACAATCTTCAGGGCTTTGGGTGGATAGGATGTCAGTTACTCAGAAGCTCTTAAATAGCTGGGTATTTTAGTTAGATGACGTTGCAAAGTCTATTGATAAAAACACACGTACACCACGTAACCCTTTGGGCACGTCTTTGATGCTTAGTATTTATACAGCCTTTTTATCAATAGACTTTGCAAACCGCACGCACCAGTTGAGGATAGCGCTGCATTCCATGGAAACATATGCTACGGAGGGGCAACCAGGTGTCCTCCACGGGTTTTGGACTACAACTCCCATCAGCCCTAGTCAGCATGGTCAGTGGTTATGGGAGTTGTAATCCGAAACATCTGGAGGGCACAAGGTGGGGTGATGGCCACCACTTCGGATGGCTTTAAAAGAGGGTGGGATAAATTCCGGGAGGAGAAGGCTATCGATGGCTACTAGACCTGACGGCTATGTGCTACTTCCAGTATCAGAGGCAGTGGTATGCACCAGTTGCTGGGGAACATGGGTGGGAGGGTGCTGCTGCACCATGTCCTACTTGTGGGTCCCTGGTCATCAGCTGGTTGGCCGTTATGTGAATAGAATGCTGGACTAGATAGACCCTTAGTCTGAGCCAGCAGGGCACTTCTTATGTCCCTAAGGCTGCTATGACTAGTTTATGCCATAATGCATTTGCCAGGTTTTAAGGCTTGCTGCTGCTAGACTTCTGGAAGTTGAATACATTTATTTTATCTCCCTGATCCTTACAATACTCCTCCAAGGTAGAATCATAGAATAGTGGAGTTGGAAGGGGCCCATAAGGCTATCGAGTCCAACCCTCTGCTCATTGCAGGAATCTACCTTAAAGTATCCCTGACAGATAGTTGTCCAGCTGCCTCCTGAAGGCCTCTAGTGTGGGAGAGCCCACAACCTCCCTTGGTCATTGGTTCCATTGTGGTACTGCTCTAACCACCGGGAAGTTTTACCTGATGTCCATCCGGAATCTGGCTTCCTGTAACTTGAGCCCATGATTCCGTGTCCTGCACTCTGGGAGGATCGAGAAGAGATCTTGGCCCTCCTCTGTGTGACAACCTTTCAAGTATTTGAAGGGTGCTCTCATGTCTCCCCTCAGTCTTCTCTTTTCAGGCTAAACAAGCCCAGAACTTCGGTTCTGAAGCACATAACTAACAATTTTCCTGTCCCCTGTACCTGGCATTTTATGCTTTATTAGAAGCAAAACTGTTTGCCAAGCCTAATTTTGTATTTATATAATTGGTTGCGGCCCTCTCTGGAGAGGACTGAGCTATGCCTCAGTTCTCTATGCTCTAGTGATGTCCAGGCTGGACTACTGCAGTGCCCTGTACATGGGTCTGGCTTTGAAGATGGTTCAGAAGCTTCAGCTGGTGCAGAACGCGGCCTCCTGTGTATTATTGGGGGCCAGGCGATTTGAACACTTAATGCCTGTCCTGTACCAGCTGCACTGGTTACCAGCATGTTCCTGAGCCCAATTCAAAGTGCTGGCTTTGACCTTGGAAGCCTTAACTGGTTCGGGAGCAAGTTACTTAAAGGACCCCTTCACCCATATCCGCCTGCCCACGCTTTAAGATCAGAAAGAGGGCCCCGTCTCATTTGCTCACCCCTGAGAGCAGTTAGGTGGGCGATCACACGTGAGAGGGCCTTCTTCGCAGTGGCCCCAGCCCTTTGGAACCAGCCCCCATTGGAGGTCGGCCATGCTCCGTCATTGGAGGCCTTGAAAACATATTCTTTTGCTGTGTCCTTCTCGTGATACGACTTCCGTTGTTCTTATTGCCGTAGTTTTTGATGGTTTTAATGTTGGCTTTTATTATTTTTATTGCCATTTTATTGTGTTTATGTGTGTGTGTTTTTTCATGTTTTACTGTTTTTAGGCCCGTTCAGACAACACGCTAAGCCATGGTTAGGCCGCTAACCCATTTGCAGAAAATAGTTCTGAGCGTGTTTGGACTGTGGTTATGTAGCCAGCATAAATACTCAAAAGTATTTAAACTGCAAACTTCGCACAACACGCTAAGTCACGGTTCACAGGACACGCTAAGCCATAATGACCATGTTCAGGTGACACGCTAAGCATTTTGACCTAACCATTATGGCTCAGTGTGTCATGTGAACCGTGACTTAGCGTGTTGTGTGAAGCTTGCAGTTTAAATACTTTTGAGTATTTAAATTGACACTCGGTAACATTTTTTGTCAATAGCTGGGTCAGTGCGAAATTGACACCTTGACTTGTTTCATCTGCAAGCAGAAGAATAAAGGAAAGGTGGCTACACTACTGCTTTCTTTTTATTTATTACATTTATTTATTACATTTAAATCCTGCCTTTTTCCCCCTCCAAGGAACCCAAGGCATCATACATAATACTCCTCCGCTCCTTTTTATCCTCACAACAACAACCCTGTGAGGTGGGCTGGGCTGAGAGTCTGTGACTGGCCCAAAGTCACCCAGTGGGCTTCCATGGCTGAAAGGGGACTAGAACCCGGTTCTCCTGACTCCCAGTCCAACACTCGAACCACTACGCCATTCTGGCTCTCTTGTAACTGTATCGAAATGCACTGACAACTGTTGGGGCCCATGACATGTTCCATATACCGTTTTCAAACTGCTTTCATAGTGTTATATCCTGCGTGGTGTAGATCTGGCCTGGGACACTGGAACCCTTCAACTATATAGTGTGAATATCCTTTTCTTCTTCTTTGTTAAATAACCTTTCTTTTTTTGTCCTTTTTTCCCCAGGCAGTGCCCTCCTTTGCTCAGACTCACTGCACCGGCCACAAAGAGTAAGTGAACACCTGTATTTAAAAGCCTTTATTTTGCAGGACTTGGCCTCTTTGGTAAGCTTTCTTTTAAGGAAAGAAGGCAGTCCTTATTTCAAATCTCCCCATGGCCACCCGACTCGTCAAGATCTCATATCTTCAGCTCCCCCTCTGCAATACAGAGATTATAGTACTGGCCTACCTTATCTGGTTGTTGTAAGGATGAGAAATTCTTGATGAGTCACTGGTTTTGTCTTTGTTTCCAGGTGTCCTCCACAGGGACCCAGCTGGACCGGCTTGTGGTATGTCTGGTGAGTTGAGAGAAGTTTTGCCTTGTGTTCTTTTATAAGTTAATGGCCGGGGAAGGCAACGGCGAACCACCCCGCTATAAGGCCTGCCAAGAAAACATCAGCAAAAGCTGGCGTCCCTCCAAGAGTCAGTAATGACTCAGTGCTTGCACGAGAGGTTCATTTCCTTTCCTTTCCTTCTTTTATAAGTGTCCCCTTTTGTACAGCCTTTCCCCGACCTGGCTGGGGGATGATGGGAGTTGTAGTCCGACACACCTGCGGGGTGCCAAATTGGGAAAGGGTTCATTAATATGTTTTGGGAATATGAAGAACCATGGGAACAGGACCTCTCTTTCCGTAAGGTGCAATTCCATGCGTGTTTAGAGAGGGGAAAAGTCCTACAAATCCCAACTCCAGTGCTGGGAGTTGTAGGACCTTTTCCTCTCTAAATATACATAGAATTGTATTCTTAAAAGCATAATTCTAGAACGCGTTAATTCTTAGCGGGTGCCATTTCTCACTTTAGTTGGGAGAGGGCATTCTAGGTTTCTGTTTACTTTTCAGTCATGGTTTGTTCATTTTCTAGTTTTTGTGGCTTGCCCTAGCTGAACAAGTTTCCCTGGGACAGAGGAAGTAACAGAACAGCAATACAAACTAAAGATAATTATCTGGCTTCGTTACGAAAGGAGCAGGTTGTGTGACTAGTTTAGAATTGTTCCTTAAGGGTGCTGGATGTGAGTTTTGAAGCGGCCTCATTATTTAAGTTAAGGGTGTTTGAGAAATCCGAAATGGATTCAAATGACGTTGCGTTTCTATTCATCCGCCCTGGGGATTCTTCAGCAAAGTGGCATCTTCTGAGTCACACAGAACGTGCACATTTGCGGGGCCGTTTTTCCTAACTTTCCAAAATTGCACGCAAATTTAGCCGTACGAGAACACGGAAGCTACTGGGAAATCCGTTATTTATTTATTTATTTATTTATTGCATTTTTTATACCGCCCAGTAGCCAAAGGTCTTTGGGCGGTTCACAAAAATTAACACTAACGTATGCACCATTCTAAAACAAACAAACAAGAAACGCACAACTTTTTATACTGCCCTGATCTCTCCTCCCCTTCTGTAGCATTCTGTGCGTGCGTGTGTCTGCTCTGCTAAGATTGCACGCCGAGCTAATAAAAATACGCAAAATGTTACGCGTCGGTGAAAGTCACGTAAATTGCGACGGAGTTTTTTTCGTCCGTTTCTGAAAGGGAGAAAAAATCCAATTCCGTCCATGAGCGGATGCTGGAATGAAAGACGATCCAGGAAACAGACGGAACAGATTAAACGATATCTATACGTCTCTAATATAAGCAGTGGCTTGCTCGCCTTTGGCGACCAGACATTGCATGCAGGCGAGTGGAGGAGGGGATAGAGTGTTCCGGGCCATCTTCTGTGTCCTGCAGAGAATCCAAGCAGACTCCTAGGGGAGAGAAACTCCCTTTTACATGCCCACCTGCTCTCTGTCCGTCCTCCTTGCAGGCTAATAACTTTTGTAGTTTTATTTTTGAGGCTGTTTTAGAGATGCTTTTCTACAGAATGGCCGTAGGGTCAACGGTGGCTGTTTAAACAGGAGCAATGTGGGACGCGATCTGGGAGTGTGGCTTTGATTTTACACGCCTTCTCTTGGGAATCTTGCGTCAGCTGCCTCGCTACGCCAGCCCAAGGGTCTGTCTAGGCCAGCCACGTCTACCCTGTGTGTTTGTGGCATCTCCAAGTGTGGGCCATGAGGAATGTGGTTCGGGAGCAGCAATGTGCTATTGGTCGGTGGAACACAAGGGCCGGGGGATCAGACATCTGCTGGTGGCGCGCTCTGCATGCCTCCGCTTGTGCAGTTTGGGATTGAAGCATGGACATTTTTGCATGCAAAGCCGATGCGTTCCCACAGCCCCTCCCCAATACATATAGGAACGTATGAAGCTAACTTATACGGAGCAAAGCCAATGTTGCAGGAGGAATCTTTCCATTGCTTGGAATTTTTGCCTTTGCATCATCATTATTATTATTATTATTAGTAGTAGTAGTAGTAGTAGTAGTATCCTGCCTTTTGCCCAATGCTGGACCTCAAGCCGGCCAACAGCGGGCATTGAACAGAGGGTTGGACTTGATGGCCTTAGAGACCCCTTCCAACTCTACTATTCATAGAATAGCAGAGTTGGAAGGGGCCTACAAGGCCATCAAGTCCAACCCCCTGCTCAATGCAGGAATCCACCCTAAAGCATCCCTGATAGGTGGTTGTCCAGCTGCCTCTTGAAGGCCTCTAGTGTGGGAGATCCCACAACCTCACCAGGCAACTGATTCCATTGTCGTACTGCTCTAACAGTCAGGAAGTTTTTCCTGATGTCCAGCTGGAATCTGGCTTCCTTTAACTTGAGCCCGTTATTCCGTGTCCTGCACTCTGGGAGGATCGAGAAGAGATCCTGGCCCTCCTCTGTGCACCAACCTTTTAAGCGTTTGAAGAGTGCTCTCATGTCTCCCCTCAATCTTCTCTTCTCCAGGCTAAACCTGCCCAGTTCTTTCAGTCAGTCTCTCCTCACAGGGCTTTGTTTCCAGACCCCTGATCATCCTGGTTGCCCTCCTCTGAACACGCTCCAGCTTATCTGCGTCCTTCTTGAATTATGGAGCCCAGAACTGGACGCAATACTCTAGATGAGGCCTAACCTAACTTGCTACCTAGTTCTTTAGGATACATGCTGCAGATTGAATTTGGGTCCTTCTGCCCCTCCCCTCCAGACCCCAACCTGCTGATCTGGATTAGGGCCATGGGGAAAGGGGTGACCTCTTCCTCTTGTGCTGTTGTCACAACAACAACAAAAAAAAAACCTGTCCCTGATAAGAGCTGTTTGACCTAAGAATGTAAGAAGAGCCCTGCTGGATCAGACCAAGGGTCCATCGAGTCCAGCATTCTGTTCACACAGTGGCCAGCCAGCTTCCCACGGGAAACCCACAAGCAGGACATGAAGGCAACAGCAACCTCCCCCCCCATGTTCCCCAGCACAGCAACCGGTTTACATAAGCATACTGTCTATGTTCCTTGACAGTGGAAGAGAGAGCTTTTCTATACAGACATGCGTTGTGGACTCGTCGTTCCCTACTCATGGTCTTTTTATGGGTTCTTTAGATGACGTCGTGACCCTACTGTTTCGCGTCTGTTTTTTAAGAGCACTTTCCTGTTTGTTTTTAAGAGGAGGGGAAATAGAGTATTATCTGTGAAAGCGAAAGAAAACGTATTTTCCTACTTGTGTCGTTGTGTTATTCTATTGTAGCGCAGTGCCACCTGGAAGTTATGTCATGAAAAAGCTCTTTGTGTAGTGCTCGGGTCTCAATTCTGCGATTGAAAGGAGATAGGGCGGATTATCAGCCTCGTGTAGAAAAGAATGAGTAGAAAAGCCCTCCTCCTTCGCTGGAGGTGTTTATGCAGACCCTGGTTTGACCATTAGTCAAAGCAGGCAGTAGTTAGATGCATCCTGAATTACAACCAACTAACCCTCGGGAGGAGAAGTAGCCCAGTGGTAGGGCACCCACCTTTGTACTGACTGATTGATTATTACATTCATATCCCGCCTCCCCCCCCGCCCACCAAGGATCCCAAGGCAGCATTCATAACCCTCTTCCTCTCCATTTTAAAGCCCTACGTGGTTTGGGTCCAGGCTACCTGCGGGATCGCCTTCTCCCGTACAATCCGCCCCGCACACTCAGGTCCTCTGGGAAGTATTTACTCCAGCCCACAAAAACAAGGCTGACAACTATTACCCAGAGGAGCTTTTCTTCCGCCACTCCCAGATTGTAGAATGGCCTTATGGGAGAGATTCGTCAATTTAACAGTCTTCCGGAATTCAAGAAAGCCATAAAGACTGATCTCTTCCGGCAGGCCTCCCCAGTTGAATTTTAAGACACCTTTTAATAATGTGCTGCTTTTAATAATGTATTAGTTTTAAATGTGTAAATCAATTATATGTATTTTATGGTGTTTGCATTTGTGTTGAACCCCGCCTTGATCAAGAGGGAGAGGCGGGTAACAAATAAATAAAATTATTATTATTATTATTATTATTACTGTTAATAATCCTCACAACAACAACAACCCTGTTAGGTAGGTTGGGCTGAGAAGCTGTGACTGGCCCAAAGTCACCCTGTGGGTTTTCCTGGCCGAATGGGGACTAGAACCCGGATCTCCCAACTCCCAATCCAACACTTTAGCCACTACACCACACTGGCTCTCCTGCCTGAAACCCTGGGGAGGAGCTTCCGGCCAGTGTTTACAATGGGCCTGTTCAGACAACACACTAAGCCATGGTTAGGCTGCAAACCCTTTTGCAGCAAATGGTTAGTGTGCGTGTTTAAACCGTGGTTATGTAGCCACCAGCTCAAAATGATTAACCACCATGGCTTGGCGTGTCATCTGAACAGGGACAATGCTGGGCTAGGTAGAGCATGGATCTGTCCCAGTAATAATAAGGCAGCATCTGATGTTCCTAGGAATTGTGAATTCCACATTGAGCAGGAGTTTGGACAACTTGACATCCAAAGTCCCTTCCAATTCTTTTTTTTAAAAAAGCTGTGATTCTATGAAGCTGTTTGCCCCAGAAGAAATGCTGCTATTTGCGCCTTTAGCAGCTTCGCAGCTGGAGTGGGAAGGATTTAATCTGGAATATGGAGAAGGGGGTTGGACACACCTCTTTTCTGCAGTGCAGATCTGGGACTCTGCAGGGTTATTTTGATTAGAAAATTAGATGTGATTCCTCTACATTTATTTTATTTATTACATTTCGATGCTGTCCAACAGTTTCAGCTCTCTGAGCGGCTCACGCCGGTGAAAGCCACAAAATGCACCGTACGATGCACTTAAAATGTAAAGGCTCAAAACGACAGTGTATAAGTGCAAGCCAGAATAATAACCAGCAGCAATGCCGAGATTCAAAATACCATCGCAGATGGAAACAACGGAGCTAAAAGCCCAACGTGCCTGGGGAAAATAAAAAGGATCCGTAAAGAGTCTCTCTTGACCCAACTAAACTGTCCCAAGTAGCTCCACCTCAAATAAAGAGGTGTGGTTTTCGTCTCCCGCCTTGCAATAGGTGTGGGTGTTTGCTTTCGCTTTCACAAATAATACTGCATTTTCCAAGGGGTTGTCTGTGTCCACCCGTAATCGGGGATGAATGAATTACCTTTGTCTACCGAGGAAGCATTCTTCCCTCCACGCACATGATGCAGAGTTCAGCGGGTCATGTCCTGGCTGCTTCACTCCCATGCAAATAGGGCAACTTCGTTGCTTGGCCTCACCCGAAACAGGTCAGGATGAGTTTTCCCCGTGACGTTGAATAAGGCGAGGAGATCCGGCCAGCTGCCTCTGGAACAATCCTAGCCGGCCTGATTTTTCTCGCCGAAAACCCCGGGGGATGCCTCACATAGTTGGCGATGAGATCATAGTTCCTCCTTTCCCTGCCTCCCTCCCGTGGAATGTTTCATTAAAAATTCCCCTGTGCCGATCCGGAGGCCTTAAGCAACTGAGGACGTGGTGAGGGTTGCCTGGAGTTCCTTGGCCGTGTCGTGGCTGACGTTGCCTGCACATCAGCGGCTGAATTGCAAAAAAAGCATTCCTTCTTTCTTTTATACCAAAGATATTCTCTTTAGATTTCTCCTTCTTGAAGTGTGGTGCCCAGAACTGGACGCAATACTCAAGGTGAGGCCTAACCAGTTCCAAATAGAGGAGAACCAGTATCTCGTGGGATTTGGAAACTATATTTCTATTAATGCAGCCCAAAATAGCGTTTGCTTTTTTTTGCAGCCACATCACACTGTCGGCTCCTATTCAGCTTGCGATCTACGACAATTCCAAGATCCTTCTCATTTCTAGTGTTGCTGAGCCAAGTATCCCCCCATCTTGTAACTGTGCATTTGGTTTCTTTTTCCTAGCTGTAGAACTTGGCATTTACCCCTATTAAATTTCATTCTGCTGTTTTCAGCCCAGCGCTCCAGCCTATCAAGGTCAATTTGAAGTTTGCTTCTGTCTTCCAGGGTATTAGCTATCCCACCCAATTTTGTGTCGTCTGCATATTTATTTATTTATTTATTTAGTTATTGCATTTCTATACCGCCCAATAGCCGAAGCTCTCTGGATGGTTTACAGATTTGATGAGCATTCCCTGCACCTCCTCATCCAACATTGTGAAGATTATAATACAGTGTTATAATGGTCTAATTTTTTAAAAAATAATTAAATCGCTAAAAAACAATTGCAGTACACATTTTTGATGACAGACCTGTTCAAGACAGCTGACACCAGTGTCCTCTCAAATATTATTAAATGCCCGGGTGTGGAGGGCAGTCTTAACCTGGCTCTGTGAAGATGACAGTGTTGTTGCCGGGCGGGCCTCAGTGGGGAGCTCATTCCAGAGTCAGAGGGAGCCACCACTGAGAAGGCCCACCTTCCAAGCCACCCTCAGAGGGGACACTTGGAGGATGGCTCAGATGTTGATGGTAGTGTCTGGGTAGCTTCACGTCGGGAGAGGCGTTCCGTCAGGTATTATGCTTGCGAGCACGGGGAATTCTTTGAAGGAAAGAGCGGATTGCGCATGGTGTCGCTACGACTCCCCCATTGACCTTTCTCCCATACTGGCCACCTAACCCGCTTAGTCACATTAACCAGTTAAAGGCGCATCCTCCCAGGTATATACTGGATTTCTCCATCTGTGGTACCAGGAAAGCAGTTTCAAACCAGGGAGGCTTGGGACCTCGATACTTGAGGGAGCGCCTCTCCTTATATAGGCCTGCCCGAGACTTGAGATCTGTTGGAGGAGTCCTTCTCCGCATCCCACCAATACAACCATGGTGGGACATGGGAGAGGGCCTTCTCTGTGGTGGCTCCCCGGCTGTGGAATGCCCTCCCCTTGGAGGCCTGACTGGCGCCAACGCTGACTCTACTCTGGCGCCATGTAAAAACAAGGCTTTTTAATAAAGCCTTTAATGGTGAAATTCTCCTGGCTCGCACATTGTTTTAACAGTTTTAGTTGTTTTTACTGTTTTTAAATTATATATTGGTTTTAACTTGATCAATGGTTTAATTTGTTTTTAGCTGTGTATATTTATTGTTTCATATGGTAGGATTTTATCTGTACACCTCCCTGAGGCTCTAGTGATGTAGGGCGGGATACAAATGTTTGAAATAAATAAATAAATAATGCACCAATGCGTTATTTATTTATTTATTTATTTATTGCATTTTATACAATGCAGATCTGTGTGAACCATTGTGAAACATTCTCTCGATACTGCGCTAACCTTCTGGAAGTTTGGCTTTGTTTTCATTCTTCAGTTATGTGGTTTAATGCCCTGTGAATTTACTGCTCAGTGCTTTTGTGAGACCTTAATGATTTCATCCCAGCAAAGCAGGCGTTCAGGAATGTAGCGGGGTGGGTGGAGATTGGACTGCATGCTCGAATCATTCCTCTTTGGTTGTTAATTCGGTGGGGGGGGGGAAGCTCTCCCTGCATCTAGAAAGGGACTGCACCACAACACTGTGTCTGCTCATCCCTGCATGTAGAAAAGTAGCATGTGATTGTTTAGGAAGGGACTATACCATATGCTCTTTCTGCACATTTGAATCATCTCTCATCTTTTGTTTTACTTAATTGGTTTCCCATAAAATTTGGGGTTTGATAATCCAACCGTGCTGCCTCCTCTCAGTTGATTGACATCCCTGGGAAATATATTTGGGATGGACACCTACTGCCCATTGGCTACTATCTCTCAGCCCCACCTACTTATGCAAATATTGGAGTAAGTGGCTGCTTGCCAGATCGAGCTAAACATTGCTGCTTTTGTATGTAGCACTAACCTTAGCCTCCCCCTTTGTATACTCCCCCTTCCTCTCTGCTTCTGTTTTAGAATGACCACGGTTTAGCATGTCGTCCTAAGCCTATAACAAGCCAGCTTCATAAACTATGGTTTGAAGCTGGCTTGTTTCCTCTAACCGTAGTTGAGATTTCAACACAATTTGCATGGGTGGGACAATGCAACAAGCTGGGCGGATCTAAAATGGGAGCGAGACCTTCCAAACTCCTCCTCCACAGCCCTCCTGGAGTGGGGAGCGTGCAAACCCGGGGTGGGGCCGGTGGTGGTGATGGGATAGAACAACTAGGGTTGTTTTTGTGCACCAAGTCCTAGTTCCGCATTGCAGGTTCCCCACTTTGGCTCGCCATGTGTTGGACTACAACTCCCATCAACCCTGAGCCAGCAGGGCTGATGGCAGTGGTGGGCCAGTGGTTTCGCACTGCATCCGCCCAAGCCTAATGTGTGCTGTTTGCTTTGAATGCAATCTTTCTCAGTTCAGACAACACGTTTCTCTACGCAATGGGAAAACTCCACGTTGAGTTTGTAGGACGTACTCCTCGCACAGCATGATCTAACTTCACCGTTGTGGGCTACGTTGGAGTTGAGTAAAAGGCAACGCGGCATTTGATTGACAGTTCCTCCACCCTCCCTCCTCCCCCAGTCCTGCTGATGGTATCCCATCAGCCATTGCTGCAAAAATACAATCCCGACGGCTCTCCTAGAGCGGCAGTCTCTCCTTTAAACGCACTTGCCAGAGAACTCTGTAGCCAGTGGGAAAAGTCCACTCAACACAACAGAAAACTCCACGGAGCCCTCTACACAACACAACGGTTGTGCAGGAGCTCTCCGCTGCACAGTGTGCAGATGACACAAAATTGGGTGGGATAGCTAATATCCTGGAAGGCAGAAGCAAACTTCAAAGTGATCTTGATAGGCTGGAGCGCTGGGTTGAAAACAACAGAATGAAATTTAATAGGGATAAATGCCAAGTTCTACATTTAGGAAATAGAAACCGAATGCACAGTTACAAGATGGGGGATACTTGGCTCAGCAATACTACAAATGAGGATCTTGGCATTGTTGTAGATCACAAGCTGAATATGAGCCAACAGTGTGATATGGCTGCAAGAAAGGCAAATGCTATTTTGGGCTGCATTAATAGAAGTATAGCTTCCAAATCGCGTGAGGTACTGGTTCTTCTCTATTCGGCCCTGGTTAGGCCTCATCTAGAGTATTGCGTCCAGTTCTGGGCTCCACAATTCAAGAAGGACGCAGACAAGCTGGAGCATGTTCAAAGGAGGGCAACCAGGATGATCAGGGGTCTGGAAACAAAGCCCTATGAGGAGAGACTGAAAGAACTGGGCATGTTTAGCCTGGAGAAGAGAAGATTGAGGGGAGACATGAGAGCACTCTTCAAATACTTAAAAGGTTGTCACACAGAGGAGGGCCAGGATCTCTTCTCGATCCTCCCAGAGTGCAGGACACGGAAAAATGGGCTCAAGTTACAGGAAGCCAGATTCCAGCTGGATATCAGGAAAACCTTCCTGACTGTTAGAGCAGTACGACAATGGAATCAGTTACCTAGGGAGGTTGTGGCTTCTCCCACACTAGAGGCCTTCAAGAGGCAGCTGGACAAGCATCTGTCAGGGATGCTTTAGGGTGGATTCCTGCATTGAGCAGGGGGTCGGACTTGATGGCCTTGTAGGCCCCTTCCAACTCTGCTATTCTATGACTCTGTGTGGATATTCCCAAAAAACCCACCCTCCCCCGTGGGGTGGAGTTCCCCCCCCCAGACAACACATTTCTCAACGGTGGTGTAAAAACTCCACGGTGGAGTTCTCAAACCACTGTTGAGAAATGCGTTGTCTGAACTGAGCCATCCTCTCCCTCTTTGCTGGACGTCAGGAGCAGGGTTTTGCTGCATTTGCTAACGGGGTGTCCGCCTCTTCCCTTCCCGTCCCTTTAGGCTCATCCTGCTCACGGTGTTTCTGCTGCTGATGTGCGGCATCGGGGCCAGCTGTGTCAAGTTCTGCTGCCGCAAGAAGAGGCCTCCGATCCAGACCTTCCCGCCACATGCCCACGACCTTACCGTCATCCCCATGGACCACGACAGCACTGCTCACAGCACCGTCACTTGTGAGTATATCCCAGTAAGGCGCCTTTTCTGCAGCCTCTGAAGTCTCAAGCACTTGAGGTGGTTCTCAGTACAACAGGGAAATGGTAGGGCCGGTATCAGGGGTTGGTATAATCGGGCCTTTGCCAAGGCCCACGTTCCATCTGGGGCCCTGCTGCTTTTTCATGCTGTCCCCCTGCTCAGTCCCAGCGAGCTGGGAAGAGATCGAAGATCAGGGGTAGCCACCGCTGCACGCCTTCTCCTTTCCCTCTACGGCGGGGAGCCACGTGTGGCCGACCAGCTGGACCCGGGTGCCAAATGGCAGCTCAGGAGCAGGTTGGGGCAGATGCAAAATGGTGTTTCGGGGGGGGGGGGGCGGAGGCAACAAGTTCTTGCACCCCGCAAGCTCTATACAGGATCAAGTGCAAATCTGCTTCTAATTAGTACAGGTTAGGGATTTTAACAGCCGAATTACGACGAGGGGGAAACTGTCACGTATTAAAAAGCAGCTGGAAGCTCGTAACCCGTTCCGATCTGCTTCCAATCTTCCAGTGAACCTGTAGTTCACTGTTCTACTTCCTTCCCGTCTCTGTTGGGTTGACGTACTCAAGCAGGAGGGTAGAATCTGAGCCCCAGGGGATGATCCACTCCTCCTGGCGTTCCGATCCAGCATTCAGGAATTCTCTTGACTGGCCACGCCCCCTTCCTTTGGCTCCACCTCCAACCAGGAATCATTCGGAGGTTTCCTTGCTCTTGCGTAGCTTCCCCCACCCCATTCTAAAAGGTTGAAACTCCTCTCTCGCGACTGGCAGGAGGAGGGTTAAGCTGAAATATGCTGGTCTTGTAGGCCACGCCCACTTTTGGAATGGAGTTCCCGAGAGCTTTTGCGAAGGCTTCAACGCTCCCTGTATTAAAACACCCCCTTTCTGCGCCGTCTCTTTGCAGCGTACAGCTCTCTGCAATATCCCCAGAGCTTCCCGCTTTCTTTGCCGTTCCGAGAGGCGGACAGGAATATGGCGAGCCCTCCGGCGTACAGCCTCTACGCCATCGAAATGCCGCCGTCCTACGACGAGGCTGTGAGGATGGCCAAGCCCTGCGTTGAAACTCCATTTGTAGGCCAAAAGCTGGCCGACGCCAGCTCTGAACCGGCAGCTCCGGAGGAGCCGAATCCGTCTCCAACGTTGCCCGAGGCGACCCCCGAAGTGGTACCCGAAGACTCAGGGGTTCCGGAAGGTTCCGCATAAGGGCAGAGTAGAGAACGCCGAATGGACTACCGCAAGCAAATGAAGTTTGACTGCTATGTACTTGGTTAGCCTGAACACACACACACACACACACACATTCAGAGAGAGAGAGAGAGAGAGAGACCCAGTTGTCTGCCCCATAGCGACGAACGAACCGTTGTATGGAAAGAATGCCTCCCGTAGTTTGCGATAACTTTCCGTTGTTGCGTCAAGGGTACCGAATGAACCGGCAGGTTAAAGATAATACTCTCGGTGGGGGAGAGATGGTTAGGGTCAATCCCCGCATGACGCAATGTGAAAAACGTTGCTCTGGTGGCAGGGGAAGCCACGAAGAGTCGCTTTATGAGGTGCGGCGGCTGAGGGGACAGAAAACGGCCGACGATTGGACCTGAGCAGCCGCTGGAAGGAGCTGCTCCGCTCGCAGCGAGGTGGAAAAACGGGGCCGAGTACGAATTCACGTCTCCTTCTTCTGAGAAGATTGAACTATCCAGCAAATTGCTGACGTACTGGATTCGTTGCTATGTAACGGCAAATGGCCTTTGACCCAAAGGTCATTTTTAATGCTCTCTGTCAGGTCTATAGATAGCATGGAGTTTGGCAGTGGGGAGGGGGTAGAATTGATATTATTGTGCTAGTTGCAAGGGTCAAATCCATGTGTAACCCCCCCCAAGCCTTTCCAAATCCCCCTCAAGAAGAAATTGCTGTGCCCAGTTTAAAATGTAAATATGTGTTGGAATACTCCTGTGTCTGCTGTGATTTTGGGAGAATGCCACGAACTGCTGCCAGGTAGGAAGAAACCGATAAAAAACGAAAACATCCAACTCAAAGCAGCTCTTGGCAGGCTTAGGGCAGAAATTGTGAGCGGGGGAAATGTGGCCACGCTGATTGACGGAAAACTGGGATGAGGGGAGGGAAGGATGGAGAATCTGAACCGAAGTACTTCACGCTGCAACGTTTGGTTGTCCCAGGGATGCGATTTCTTGTGACAATCTGCGCGAGTGATCCTCCCTCAGCCTGTGGGGCGGTTCACACAACACACTAACCCCACTGGGCGGTTGAGTGTGGGTTGTTTTGAACCGTGGCTTAGCACGTTGTCTGAACCCAGGCTGGGTTATCGTGTTGTCTGAATGCAGCCAGGGTGTCTTGTTAACGGTGCAGTGGGGTTTGTTGACCACCCTGAACAGCCCGACAACAAACCATGGGTTCTCCAAGTGGCTTGTTTGAGAAAAACAAGCCATACTACTGCACTGTTAACAAGCCGCTCTGGCTGTGTTCAGCCAACACGCTAACCCAGGGTTCAGCAAACAACCCAACCTCAACCAGAGTGTGGGTTAGCGTGTTGTGTGAACAGCCCCTGTGTATTGGGGTGAATAGCTGTTTCCATCATTCAACAAACGTGGTTTCTAACCTTATTCGTCCCTCCGTTTCTGGACTCACCTTGCGGGGTGTAGCTATCAGGACTGTTAGGGGGTGTGCCGCCACTACAAAATTTCTCCTTCCACCGTGATCCTTTCTGTCCCTTTTGGGGGTTTTAAGCAAACTAAGCAGCGAGGCCATCATCTAAGACAGCCTTCCTCAACCTGGGGTGCTCAGAATGAGTCAGTGGGGGGTGCGTGATACTGTTGATCGTTCCAAAGCCAGCAAAGGGGATTTCCAGCGCTGTCAGCAATTCGGTGGGGCTCTTTCGAAGGGAAACACCTCCTGGTATTTCCCAGCACCAAGAACTGATGAAACTGCAACCTTCAATTCCTTCCCCCTCCCCCCTTTTCCCCCTCCCCAACAGATGTGTAACCCAACACATCTCCAGATGTGTTAGCAGAGGCTACCTTCAGGGGAAGGTCTATGCATTCTCACATCGTGGTGGAACCAAAAGTGAATTGATTGTCGCGTCCTTGCATGGATTTAAAATGGGGAGTAGGACCTAGCGTTTAAAGACCACTTCTCAATTTATTATACTATCTGGATGCTTTTCTTTCTCGTGTTTTGGAGGAGTTAGCAGCTAAAGTCCATGGTATGGGAGGAATCTGTGACTGAACCTTTTTTTGCATGAAGTTTTACTTTAAAACTGGCTACTGGAGTGTAGTTTTGGCTCCGCGCTGTTTCTTAAAGTTGGTTCAGGAGCAATTTCCCCATCTCAGCTGTCCTCAACTTGCTGTCCTCTAGATGTGTTGGACTACAACTTCCATCATCCACAGTCAGCATGGCCGTAGGGAACGGCCTCATTACCAGGTCAGACCATGGGTTTATTTGATGGTGGCAGCAGGATTATTCCAGGCTCTCTGGCAAAGGCCTTTCCCGTCACTCTTTCTGCATTCTTTACAGCTGTGAGTTTGTGGCTTATGGATTTGCATCTGTTTGGGCAGTGGAGGCTGGTGGCTCTGATTTCAGTGGGGCTCTGAATTCATTCTGGGTTTCAGTCAGAACCAGCCAGAACTCTAAAGGAGCTATCTAGAGTGCTGAACCATCTACCCAAAATGGGTTGAACACCTCGGATAGTTCCTTTAGAGTTCTGATTGGTTCTGTCAGAAACCCAGAGCGGGTTCACTCCCCCCAATGACATTAGAGCCACCAGCCACCCCTGGGAGTTGTAGGCCAAAACAGCTGGAGGGAAACCGTTTGCCCAACTCCTGCTGCAGACCCCCAATGAACTGATTTGGTATAAGGTGGAGTCATTTCACATATCTAACAGCAAGAACATTTCTATACCAGTGATTTATTGCATGCTCGTGAGTGACCACTCCTAGAAACTTGCACGTCCTTTATGCAGCGTCGTTAACCTCCGAGACGTCTCCCATGCTTCCCCCACCCCTTTATCCCGCTTTCAAAAAGATCAGAGATAACTCCAAAAGGAACGTCAATGTGATATACCGGCAGCACCACCTAGTGGCTGTATCATGAAACATATAGAATTTACCAAGAGAGGAAGTCTTTGATTCAAAGCACGGGTCCACCTGTGTAAAGGAGCTGATTGAATCCCGCAAAGTATCCGGAAGCAGAATTCCCAGTAAATTGTGGATACGAAGCTTGATGTATACGGATGTGTGTACCAGGTTTTGGGGAACCAGGTATTCCCCATCTGGCTCACCAGCTCCCTCCTCACCCCCAGTCCCCTCTCCCAGCGAAGAACAGTTATTCTTGCTGGTTAGCAGCTGGTTGGAGACCACAGCGTGTCCCTATTCAGCACTGGAAAATGCTCTGCCTCCCAGGGCTCAGCGAAGCTGAAATTCCCTGCAGGCGAGACGGCACGCATTTGTCCTTTTGTCTTCAAAGCAGGCTTACGATGAGTAAGAATCCTATTTCTCCTTGGCCTCTCTGCTGTTGGGCCCTACCTACAACTAGAATCCGTCCGTCCCCGTCCCCTTGATGCCATTTCAATACTGGAATTCAGTTTTTGGACTAAATAAAGTTGCCCCACGACTTTCCCTTTCAAAAACCACACATGGGGGGGAAGTTCTTTTCGTTCAACTTTTATTAATAGGACTCAGAATCCAGGGTCAGCTGTCCCAATTTCCAGCTCTGCTTTGCCTGGAATGGCGACTTGGACACACGTCCACAATCCAGCTTTGGGTACCAGGTGAAACGGCGACGGCTTCTCCGAAATAATCCTGGCAATTGCAGTTGTTTGAGGATTCTCTCTTGAAGACGTTTACCCTGGCCTTAAGGACTCTTTAAAAACCAGTTTACGTCTGCCTTGTAGATACGGGCTGAGTAACGCTCTTCCCATGGCTCACGGAGGGGTGCTGTGCTGTGCTGCATCAGCCAATATTTTAGTTTTTCTCCAGGTAATCGGGCTGCCTGCTTCGTGGATTTACATTGCAAGAAGTAAAATGGTGGGTGTGGGTGGGAAGGGAGGGGTGTGTGTCAAAAGCACCCTAGTCATCAAAGATAGCCTTTCTTCCAATGTGCCTTTCTAGGTCAGTTTAAAGGATTCTCCAGTCATCATAGCCACGAACTCTGGTGGGATGGAACAAATACATACCCAGAAGGCAAAATCAGTGATCTTTCTTTCGCCCAAACACCCTTTCTATCTTTCCTTCTCCCCCCACCCCCCAACAACGGTTGTCGTTAGATTTTTGCACATGGCTGTGAAAGTGCATCTCAAAAAGCTGTAGGCTAAGCTCTTTAATCGGGTTTAAAATTAGGAAGAGAAGGGTGACTTTTGCTGCCATCTGTTGGAAGGTCTAGGGAGCAGGAAAGGTGGTCCTTGTATAGATCGACAAAACCAAACCTTAGGAAAGGTGTAGGCAGTGTTGTGGAGCTAGGGCTCATGGCATTGAAGTGCTGGGACTTCTTGATTGACAGGGACCATGACATCATCTGCAACCCCCCTCAGACTTCCCTGTTCCCTCTGAGCTGGAGTGCTGGTGGGGCGGGGGGGGGGGGGAAATGAATGGATTTCCCCAGCAGTAATATATAGTTGTGAGCTACACCATTTGGGTGTAAGCAGGTGGCAGGCAAATAAGATCTAGTGTATTTTGTTAGGGCTTTTTTGGTTGGTTTTGTTTTTACTAAAACCCAGAAGTCTACCAACACAGGGTGACCATATGAAAAGGAGGAAGTATTGGTAAGTATATATATTTTTAATGAAATAGCACATTGACGCAGAAAGCAGAACCAAGTCCTAAGTTCCTAAATGTAGGGTGACCCTATGAAAAGGAAGACAGGGCTCCTGTATCTTTATAGCAGCTGTATTGAAAAGGGAATTTCAGCAGGGGTCATTTGTATATATGGAGAACCTGGTGAAATTCCCTCTTCCTCACAACAGTTAAAGCTGCCCTCTTTTAAATCTGATCACTCTAGTATAGCTCCTGTAGCATTAACTGTTGTGATGAAGATGGAATTTCACCAGGTTCTCCATATATACAAATGTCACCTGCTGAAATTCCCTTTTCTATGCAACTGTTAAAGATACAGAAGCCCTGTCCTCCTTTTCATAGGGGCACCCTATGTGACGCCAATCCTGAATTGATTATCTATTCAGGCTCAATTTAACTTCATGGCTATGGTGATCATATGAAAAGTTGGACAGGGCTCCTGTATCTTTAACAGTTGCATAGAAAAGGGAATTTCAGCAGGTGTCATTTGTATATATAGAGAACCTGGAGAAATTTCCTCTTCATCAGAACAGTTAAAGCTGCAGATGCCCTGCCCTCTTTTAAATCTGGTCACTCTAGTATAGCTCCTGTAGCTTTAACTGTTGTGATGAAGAGGGAATTTCACCAGGTTCTTCGTATATATAAATGACACCTGCTGAAATTCCCTTTTCTATGCAACCGTTAAAGATGCAGGAGCCCGGTCCTCCTTTTCATAGGGTCACCCTAACCAACAAAAGCAAAGTTATGGCTGGGAAGGAAGAGCTAGATTTAAAATGTTGGTCCAGCAGGTGGAGCAATATACCAGGATGACCTGCGTATACAAATCTACATCTGAATTGCTAGAGCTCCCAGAGACAAAAATGTCAAGGACACCCATGTCAGGAGATCTACAGGAACCTGGGCCCTCAGAAGAGATCACTGCTAGTCCATCCCTGCAGGAGGAGGGGAGTTCTGCCTCACCTAGCCCCCCAGAGTGTTGCTTCCTTATGAGGCAGGCCAGTAGGGCTCCTCTGAGAAGGAGTGCTGGATTACAAAGGAGGACTCCTCAGGAGCAAGATCCTGGTTAAGATTTTTGCCAGAAGGCCTATAACACACTGCAGCTGAGCCCTGGGTGGGGCTCAGTAAGCTCTGGGTGTATAAGCCTTTAGTTTTAGCCTAGCTAATGCTGGAGCAACACCATTCATCAGCTCCTGTGTCTCAGACTGTGCTTTTCAGACCTTGTGTTGTGATTGACTTTCTGTGCCTACTGACTCTTGGATACCTGTTTGACTCTGATTCTGGCCTGTGTATGGTAACTTGCTGTTTCACTGTGCTTTGACTTTTTCTTGTATGTGGACCAGTTCTGCCACTGCCTGATTGCATACCAGACTGGAACTTTTGTGCATGACCATTTGCTGCTTTGTCGCCTTGCCTTTTGCGTTGCCCCATAATTTGCCGTGTCTGGTTCAGCCGCAGCAGGACAGGGGCCTCTTTTGGAGGTGGGATGGGAGTCTTTTGGTTGCTGATATTGTTAAACCAGGAGTGGGGAAAACCTTTCTGGCTTGGGCAGTGAATTCCAATTTAGGAAGGGACTTGGGTGCTGCATTTCAGCAGGGGAAGGGGCGAAGCCCAGACATAATTCCTACTAATTTGGATGTTTTCCCACCAACAGTACAAAGCAAAGCTCAATTCTATGCACGTCTACTCAGGAGTAAGCCCCAGTGTATTACTTAAACAATCAGGAGTGAGAAATCGTTGCCAACACACTGCAAATTATCCATAGATGTTGATTCCACATTGGCTTAAGGAACTATGATTCTGCAGAGACTAACATAGTGCTAAACCAAAGCCTAGGACACACAGTTTAGTGTAAGAACTCTAACTTCTCTTCAAGCAAATGAGCCTTCTTCAGCTCTGGAGATGTTATGGAACGTTCACAGAAACTCCACAATCTCAAAGCTTAAACACACTTTCAACTCATTGACATAGCTTTTTCTAACATTCTTAACCAGAGGATGAAGCAATACTTCGCTACCTGGGTCTGAGCCTAGTATGTGCTTTCTACTTAAATACAGCTTCCTGGCACCCTTGATGCATGTTTGAATTGTTCACGTATTTGCCCTTGGCAGAATCCCCCTCCCAATACCTTCGTAATCAATGGTCCCATCCCCGTCTTTGTCAGCTTCTTTCATCATGAGCTCGGCTTCATGTTCATTCAGTGGCTCTCCAGCATTCATCAGCACATACCTAAAAGGCAGAGACAATGGTGAGGCACAAAGACGTGATCATCCACTGTTGTCTGCTTTGCTACCTCTGAACACGGAGGCTTTGCTTCAATGGAGGCTGGGGGCTTTGATGTCAGTGGGGCAAGGCACTGAGCACAATCCCTCAAATAGGTTCAGCACCTTGGATAGATCCTTTAGCATTCTTCCCGGTTCTGAATGAAACCTGGAGTGGATTCATGGACTGATATCCAAGCCACCAGACGTTATTGATTTGCTTGAGCCTCATGTGGCGCAGAGTGGTAAAGCAGCAGTTTCTGCAGCTGAAACTCTCCCCACGGCCTGAGTTCGATCCCAGCGGAAGCTGGTTTCAGGCAGCCGGCTCGGGTTGACTCAGCCTTCCATCCTCCCGAGGTCGGTAAAATGAGTACCCAGTTAGCTGGGGGAAAGGTAATAATGGCCGGGGAAGGCAACAGCAAACTACCCCACTATAAGGCCTGCCAAGAAAACGTCAGCGAAAGCTGGCGTCCCTCCAAGAGTCAGTAATGACTCAGTGCTTGCACGAGAGGTTCCTTTCCTTTCCTTCTAGTGAAAAGCTTCTGAAAGGTCATGCAATTATCCAATCTGTTCAAAATAAAGGCTGGGTAGCCAAGTCAGTCCTGGTGATCCCGCCCACACGTTGATATGTTGATGATACCTCCCAGCACTTACTTCAGTGTGTCCCACTCAATGTAGCCTTTGTGTTCTTTATCGAAGACCTTGAAGGCTGCCCTTAGCTCTTCGTCTTGGTTTTTTGACTTTTCGTGGTAAATGCCCATCAATACCAGAAACCCGTCACAGTTGAAGGTGCCTTTATCTGCGGAAAGAGAGCGAGAGAGCCTTTCCATGCGAGGTATTTATTACGCGTTTGTGAGTCATCACTCATGGTGGTTAGCAGGTGCTTTACATGACTTTGTCATCCTCCAGGGCCTCTCCTATTGTTTGCAATCATTGTAGCAGGGTGTGTGTGTGTGTGTTTTGATAACAAGGAAAGTCTGGTATTTTGTTGAACAGCAGCATGAAAACCTCATGAATTCTATCAATTTTGCTTTATCTCACATCCCAAAATTTTAAATCTCAACTTCTTTCCTCTCTCCCAGATAGGGAGAACTCTGTGAAGTTTGGCCAATTCGAACTGAAATTAATTTTTCACCCAATTGCACCAACCAAATTCAATAGGTACAGCTATTCCCAACAAGGAGAAGACCATGTTGTGAATAGAAAGAACTACAACAGGCGACCACCAAAGAAATGAAGTTAAACCAGTAATTGTTATTCAAATTTGTATATATTAAACCAGTCAATACATTGAATTAGGACCCCGTTAGTAATGAGAGTAATATGCAATCAGTGAATTGTTTTTGATTGCATATTACTCTCATTACTAATGGGGCCCTAATTCAATGTATTGACTGGTTTAATATATACAAATTTGAATAACAATTACTTTACTGGTTTAACTTCATTTCTTTGGTGGTCGCCTGTTGAGGTTCATTCTGTTCATATTAACTCCACCATTGCCTTGCATTTATTTGAAGACCGTGTTGTGTCTGCCAACCATACAGCTATTAGAAATGAGGTGCTTATCAAAAAAAGAGGTAGTGACCCCAATAAAGCACTAATAGGGTTCAATGCACAGGGATTCAAACCTAGACTTTAAAGAGCAAAGTGTTCAAGTCCCTGGATGGACAAATCTGCCCATTTCAGTTTTTCCCATGATTAGTTTTTAATCTCACATACTTTTTCTCCTGAGTTTGAGAATTTTGCAAATTTGGGGGAAATCTTATTTAAACCAACACAAAATTCTCTTCCGTTCCTACTCAAGCCTCTATCCAAAAAGCCAGGCACAAGGTGATCCTGCCCTTATCACTAGGGACATTGAAGGAATCTGCAACCAAATCAAAATCAATTTGAATTTTTATGAATTTGACCCATGTATTCTGCAGCCTACTGGATTTTCTTCAGTCAGGTGGATTCCATTGAACCTGTGAACGTTTTTTTAAAAAAAATGACTTTCCAGAAGAGTACGCCAATTTAATTGCAGAAAAATATGTGAAATAGTTTTTTAAAAACTCCTGAAAATGTGCATTTCCCCATAGACTATGTTAGACATGTTTTTTGGAGGGAGGGGAATTTGCACATTTTCACCCCCCAAAATAATTTAAAAATATATTCCATTGATCATTTTTTTCTTTCCAGAATTTTATGCCAATTTAATTGCAGAAAAATATGTGAAATAGTTTTTTAAAAACTCCTGAAAATGTGCATTTCCCCATAGACTATGTTAGACATGTTTTTTGGAGGGAGGGGAATTTGCACATTTTCACCCCCCAAAATAATTTAAAAATATATTCCATTGATCATTTTTTTCTTTCCAGAATTTTATGCCAATTTAATTGTAGAAAAATATGCAAAATAAAATTTTTATAAGCAACTGAAGATGTGTCATAGACAAAAATGTGAAAAGGCACACTTCAAGGGGATTTGCACGTTTTCTCAATTGCAAATTCGTGCATGTTTGGAAACTACAAAAAACCCGGATTCCATTGCTGCGTGGATGACAGAATGAAAGCCAGCTGACAATCTGTGAAATGCAGCCTGCACATCACTGGTCCTTACTGTCTTTGTCGACGTCTTTTGCCATGGTCGTAAGTTCCCTCTTGGTGGGATTGATGCCAATCAAGCTCATCAAACTTTCCAGCTCACTCGTTTTGACTAAGCCGTTCCCCTCTTCGTCAAACATCTCGAAGATGCCCTTGTACTCCGTGATCTGCTCCGGCGTCAGCGTTTCCGTCTGCGGAAGAAAGGGGTGCACAAAATGGGAACCGAGGGGTGGAGAACTGGGGTGCCTGCCACCAGTTACAAGATGGGGGAAATCTTCAAACGTGTATTTTAGCGCAAATGTTCATGGATTGCTTTTTTTAAAAAAAAACACACGCAGATTGATGCGGAAATTGGACAGAAGATGTTTCCTGACGGAAGACATGCGAAACTATCACACAGACCAGAAATAGACTCATCCACCCGTATGCAATAGGGATGAGGGAGGGAGGAAAACCCTCCCAGTCCTAAAAGCAAATGTTGCAGCAGTTCAAGGCAAGAGAGACTCACCATTTTCTTGCTGTATTCCGGCTGGTTTGAGGAGAAGTTCTTGAGCTTTGCTGGGGATGGTATGGAATTGTGATCGTAGGGAAGAGAGGGCAATCACTCACTTTTACAGCTGGGAAGGAAGAGCTCAGGATCCCAAGGGAACGGCAATCTTGGTGACCTTTTATGGAAGTGAAGGTGGAGGACCTATTTTGGGAGAAACCTTACTTCTCAGCCCCTGCCACATCCTGGCTTATATGGGGTGGCCTGGGAAGAGAGATCCGTATTTCACTTACTCAATACTTGGGGTGTCTATGCGACATTGAGATTGTACACCTGATTTGTGTGGTTACTAGTGGGGAGCAAGGTCTGCGTTCAATGTGTTTCCTCTGAATTTGCGTTGACGTATGGTGGAATCCAACAAAAGTCCTACAGGGGGCCTGTTCAGTAGGGTGACCATGTTTTGGAAACCAAAAAGGAGGACAACATGGTCGGCCCCCAAGGGGGCGTGTCTAGCACCAAGGGGGTGTGCCCACCCAAACATAGCCTTGGTCACATGTCTGATTTTACAGCACACACTTAAGACAAATCTGTTCTACAAAATAATTTTAAAACCTCAATTATTAAAAAATTCCTAAAAAAATCAATGGATGAACGGATTTGTTTCAAATTTGGTATGGGTAAAGCTCTACCTAAAACCTATCATGGTGCGAAGTTTCATCTCTTTATCTTTAAAAATGACAATTTTAAAAATAATAATTTTAAAACCTCAATTATTAAAAAAATTCTAAAAAATCAATGGATGAACAGATCTGTTTCAAATTTAATATGGCTAAAGCTCTACCTAAATCCTATCATGGTGCAAAGTTTCTTCTCTTTATCTTTAAAAATGACGATTTTAAAAATAATAATTTTAAAACCTCAATTATTCAAAAATTCCTAAAAATCAATGGATGAACGGATCTGTTTCAAATTTGGTGTGGCTAAAGCTCTATCTAAATCCTATCATGGTACAAAGTTTCATCTCTTTATCTTTAAAAAGGACAATTTTAAAAATAATAATTTTAAAATTATTATTATTATAGGTCATATGGTCACCCTATCTTATTTAGAAATGGCGGCATGAGGTGTAAATGTGCAATTCCACTGTATCATAGTGCTACCTAGTGGTTGTATAATGAAAGCTGTAGGAAGGCAGAGAAAGAGAACCTTCATGGCAGGGGGTGGGGGAACACATGTAGAAAAATCCCCCACACGTTTAGAAAAAAAACACGTGTGAAGGAGCCGGTCTTAATCCCGCAAATAATCTGGAAGAAGAAGGTGTGGGATGAAAAGTTTATGTAGAAATGCCCAGAGGCAGACAATCCTGGGTTGGACAGACAAATACTGGCCTCTAGTTTAGGGCACCTTGTCCAGTCTTTTCCCTTTTTAATGGATTATTTAACCAATAAAGGCTGCAAGCCTAAGCATATTTACTAGTGCAAGGGCACAATACAGCAAGGGGCTTTAATTTCCATGCAGACATGCGTAGGACTGCACAGTAAATTTAAGTATGTCAACCAGCTACATTTCTTTAAAGCTGTTTGTACTCTGAGATGCCCCCTTCTCCGGGTGAGATGCCCCCTTCTCCTGGTGTAACCGGGTGTAACCAGGTGTAACCGGGTGTATCTGGCTGAGATGCCCCCTTCTCCGGGTGTAACATTATTATTTTTCTCCCAGCAAACGTCCAATTGCCGCTCAGGACTTCTTAATGAGAACAGCCTTCTCCATAAGGGAGTAAATAGCAGCTTCAATTAGCCAGAACGAAGCATCAGGTAATTGCCAGAACAGATTACAGAGTCACGGTACAAATGTGCCATAATGTCTCTAATGCAAAGATGTAGGGAACCGTTCTGAGAGCAGGAGGCAGAAGAAGAATCGTAGCAGAGAGAGGCAGCGGAAGAACCAACATTGATTACAGGATGATGATGATGATGATGATGACGAGAAATCGAACTGTCCGCCATTGTTTCAGACAGCAAAAACAGCTTGTAATTTTATATTTTATTTATTACATTTCTACATTGCCCAATAGTGAAAGCTTGCTGGGTGGTTCAAGTTAAAGGAAGCCAGATTCCAGCTGGACATCAGGAAAAACTTCCTGCCTGTTAGAGCAGTACGAAAATGGAACCAGTTACCTAGGGAGGTTGTGGGCTCTCCCACACTAGAGGCCTTCAAGAGGCAGCTGGACAACCATCTGTCAGGGATGCTTTAGGGTGGATTCCTGCATTGAGCCAGGGGTTGGACTCGATGGCCTTGTAGGCCCCGTCCAACTCTGCTTTTCTATGATTCTATGATTCTATGACTGGCAGCAACAGCTCTCCAGGGTTTCAGACGGGAGTTCATCCATCCAGGAGAGGGCTACGGCTCAGTGGTAGCGCCCCTGTTTTGCATGCAGAAGGTTGCAGGTTTGATCCCCGGCACCCCCAGGTAGGCCTGGAAAAACTTCTGCTTGAAACCCCATTGCTGCCAGCCAGTGTGGACAATACTGAGCGTGATGGGGCCCAGGACACGCTCCATATACAGTTTTCAAACCGTCACATCCTACTCGGCGTAGGTCTGGCCCTGGAGATGCCAGGGGTACGCATAGCAGTTGCTCTGCTGCTGAGCTACGGAGCCTCCCATATAGCTGTCGATTTTACCGAACGGATGTCAAAAAGGAGCTTAATGAAAACAAACGGAAGAATGAAATGATTGCTGGCCCCCTTGCGCACTGCCAAACAAGGAGGCAAACGAGGATAAGGATTTGCATCAAAATTGCATAGGAAAATGTATCTAGAAAGCTACGCCTTCAGAAATGATGGCTACAAATTAAATAGAAATCCGATACATCTCCCCATAGAGGGGGGGGGAAGGGAGCAGGTGATCTGTGCACCTGTTTGCTCCGTCCGCTGTCCAGGTGCTGCAAACTGTTGATGGGCAACTCTGAAGCCACTGCTGCTGTCCCTTGTTAGGGTTCATAGGATCATAGAATCATAGAATAGCAGAGTTGGAAGGGGCCTACAAGGCCATTGAGTCCAACCCCTGCTCAATGCAGGAATCCACCCTAAAGCATCCCTGACAGATGGTTGTCCAGCTGCCTCTTGAAGGCCTCTAGTGTGGGAGAGCCCACAACCTCCCTAAGTAACTGATTCCATTGTCGTACTGCTCTAACAGTCAGGAAGGTTTTCCTGATGTCCAGCTGGAATCTGGCTTCCTTTCACTTGAGCCCGTTAATCCGTGTCCTGCACTCTGGGAGGATCGAGAAGAGATCCTGGCCCTCCTCTGTGTGACAACCTTTTAAGTATTTGAAGAATGCTATCATGTCTCCCCTCAATCTCCTCTTCTCCAGGCTAAACATGCCCAGTTCTTTCAGTCTCTCTTCATAGGGCTTTGTTTCCAGACCCCTGATCATCCTGGTTTCTTTATCTTTAAACCAGACTTGGAGCAGGCAGGAGTGCAAGGACAGCAACGGCCCTTAGCCAGCCCTAGGCAATGGTGAGGCGCAAGAACAGAAGTGGTACGTAGTCAACATAGCCAATGCTGAGGTTGGTAGAAGTTCCAGGGCAAAAACATCTAGAGGGCTACAAGTTGACCACCCTTGAAGCATGGGAGGCCTTCAAAAAGAGGGCGGTCCTCTATCATGTAGGACACCTGGCCACCGTAGAGTAATTCCCCTTTCCCTGAGAAAAGGGCAACTGAAATGATTAAGGGGCTGGAGCATCTCCCCTATGGGGGAAGGTGACGACAGCTGGGATTGTTTAGCTTGGGGGGAAAGGAGGCTGAGGGGAGACCTGATAGAAGTGGACAAAATGATGCATGGCGTGGAGAATGTGGATGGGGAGAAAAATGTCTCCCTATCCACCTTCTCCACACCATGCATCATTTGGTGCACCTCTCTCACCGTTTTCCCACGCTAAACAATCCCAGCTGTTTCTCCCTCTCTCAAAATACTAGAGCCCAAGGAGGTCATCCATGAAGCTGACTGGTAGGAGATTCAGGACAGATAAATGGAAGGACTTCTTCACACCATGCAGAGTTGAACGATGGAACTCACTACCACAAGATGTAGCGATGGCCACCCGTTTGGATGGCTTTAAAAGGGGGTTGGATAAAGTCCTGAAAGAGAAGGCTATCAATGGCTACTAGCCCTTATGACTCCAGTAGCAGAGTCATTATGCCTATTTATTCAATTTATATCCTGCGTTTTTTCTTCCAAGGAACCCAGGGCAGCGTACATAATCCTCCTCCTCTCCATGTTATCCTCACGACAACAACCCTGTGAGGTAGGTTGGGCTGAGAGTCTGTGACTGGCCCAAAGTCACCCAGTGGGTTTCCATGGCCGAGTGGGGACTAGAACCCAGATCTCCTGACTCCCAGTCCAACACCTTAGCCACTACACCACACTGTCTTTATATATGCCAGCTTCTGGGGAACGTGGGTGGGAGGGTGCTGTTGCACCATGTCCTGCTTGTTCATCTCTGGCCGACGGTTGGTTGGCCACTGTGTGAACAGAGTGCTGGACTAGATGGACCCTTGGTCTGATCCAGTATGGTACTTATTATGTTCTTATGCGAAGAACTGTAGTTCTGTGACGTGATGGGCTGCCAGTCCAGGTCCGGGCCCGATTCAAAGTGCTGGTATTAACATTCAAAGCCCTAAACGGTTTGGGGCCAGGTTATTTGAAGGAATGTCTTCTCCCATATGTACCTGCCCGGACCTTAAGGTCATCCACAGGGGCCCTTCTTTGTGAGCCCCTGCCAAAGGAAGTGAGGCAGGTGGCTACTAGGAGGAGGGCCTTCTCTGCTGTGGCACCCCAGCTGTGGAACAAGCTCCCCAGAGAGGTCCGCCTGGCGCCTACACTGTACTCCTTTCGTCGCCAGCTGAAGACCTTTTTATTCTCTCAGTATTTTAACACTTAATTTCAACTTAAATTTTACTGTTCTAACTCTGTATTTTAATCTTATATCCATTTCTGCTGTGTGGTTTTATCCTGGTTGTGCTTTTTATACTGTGTTTTGTATTTGCGTTTTTAGACTGTTGGTTGTTTTATTACGGTTTTAATTTTTGTGAACCGCCCAGAGAGCTTTGGCTATTGGGCGGTATAAAAATGTAATGAATAAATAAATAAATACCTCCAACGTAGAACTTTCCAGCACCCTTGCCAAAGTACAGTTCCCAGGATTCATTGCACCGGTGGCACGGATGTGGAGCTGTTGAACCAACTGAGACACATTTTGAATGCAAAGAGGGCCTCTTGCTTCGTGTGTGCAAAGAGGGCCCCGAAACCTGTTGTGAAATTCTGCAGGGAAGGGTCTCTTCCCACGACTTAAGCTAAGGAAGAAACGGATACGGGTGTGACAGAGCACCTGCCGTTGTCCCTTAAAGAGTTCTCCGTCCACCACCCCATGCCAGGTGGACGGCCATTCCCAAGAGCAAACAGATTTTTCAAGCCGTGCACCTAATAAGGGGCCTGGTCGGACAGCAGATGCATTTAGAACGCCATCAAGGGGATTGAAAGCCATTAGCTATGAAAAGCTTCTAAGTTCACTCCTGCTGGGGGCTAGGAGAAAATAACGCTGAGGAGGCTCCCTGGGTGGGAATGCTACCAGCCGACGGGGGTTGTTTTGCTGCAGTCCAGGATCTGTTGAGATTTTAAATGGAATAACAGCTTGTGGAAACCACTTCTCAAAATGCTGCTATTTGTGGAGTGACATAGAGCAGGACCAAGCCGTCTTCAGGTTCATGGGGTCTCTGATGTTTTCTTTGTTACTAGAACGATGAGGTCTACCAACCCAGAGCCAGACACGAAACCGCCATTTGGGGGGTGCCATTTCAGTCTCTCTTCATAAAGCCCGATGAAGAGAGACTGAAAGAACTGGGCATGTTTAGCCTGGAGAAGAGAAGATTGAGGGGAGACATGAGAGCAGTCTTCAAAGACTTGAAAAGTTGTCACCCAGAGGAGGGCCAGGATCTCTTCTCGAACCTCCCAGAGTGCAGGACACGGAATAATGGGTTCAAGTTACAGGAAGCCAGATTCCGGCTGGACATCAGGAAAAACTTTCTGACTGTTAGAGCAGTACGACAATGGATCAGTTACCTAGGGAGGTTGTGGGCTCTCCCACACTAGAGGCCTTCAAGAGGCAGCTGGACAACCCTCTGTCAGGGATGCTTTAAGGTGGATTCCTGCATTGAGCAAGGGGTTGGACTCGATGGCCTTAGAGGCCCATTCCAACTCTGCTATTCTATGATTCTATGAGTTATCTACTCTCACACTACACGCTAACACATGCTCAGTGGTTGAGTGTGGCTTGCTGTTGAACCGTGGGTTAGCAAGCAGTCTGCACCCAGGACATTCTCCGCAGGGTGGCTTGTTAATCCACCCTGAGCAACCTAATGGTAAACCATGGGTTCTTAAAAGTGGTTTGTTTGAGAAAAATAAACCAAACTACATAGCTAACAAGCCATGCTGTGGAATATGTCCCGGGTTCAGACAACACACTAACCCATGGTTCAACAAACAAGCCACAATTCAACAACAAGCCATGCTCTACCACCGCGTGTGGGTTAGCATCTTGTGTGAAACCGGTCACTGCAAATCTACATGTGAGTGACCAGAGAACAGGCATTGTTCTAACGCATCCTTCAGCAACTTGGTATCCCTGAAATGTTTTGGATGAGAACTCCCAGCATTCTCGACCATCGGCAAAGCTGGCTGTGGCTGATGGGAGTTGAAGTCCAAGTCACTTACAGTGTACCAGGCTAGGGAAGACTGCGGTAACACATCATTCCAAAACCAATTAGCACTCCTATTTTACAGATGAGAAAACTGAGGTATGATCAATCAGCACCAGGCCAGACACGGCAGAGATTATTTTTATTTATTTATTTATTTATTTATTTATTTATTTATTTATTTATTACATTTCTATACCGCCCAATAGCCGGAGCTCTCTGGCTTTTCTTCTTATGTTACTTGTTCCTGCTAAAGTCTTGGGAATCAGAAAGCCTTGAAGATCTATTGCAAATCTACCAGTAAATCCTGGTTTAACTAATGCAAAGAGGAGAAAGTTTAGAGAAATAGAAACACAAGCCCTCCTTATTTTGTCCCACTCAAATGAATGGGATTTCATTTGAAGTTGCATCCATTTCAATGAGCTTACTCTAAGTAGGACTTGTGTTGGTTTTTTCTGCATATTTCTCAGGCGTACTGGAAGATGGTACACCTGGACAAAGGAAGGAGCTCACTGTTTAATTTTTAAAGGTCAAAAGCAGAGCTGCAAAGAGAATTTTTAAAAAAGAGTCAGGGATGAGACAACTCTGTTCCAGCCTCTTGGGTCTTTCTGCTGCAATGGCCTCATCTGCACAGCCTGTTTCTTGGCAAGGCTTTTGAGGTGCTGCAGACCACAGCTTGGACGGAGAGCGTCCAGTAATACGGGAAAGCTTTCCACCTGGATTCCCGGATTTGTCAAAAGCCTGTCCTGTCACCATGTGAAATAAGAAAAGCAAAAGCCAAGGCCGTATTTGTTCATAGGTGTGGCGAGTGGGTGGTGCAACAGAAAGTTGCAGCGCGGAGTGCTCCATGGTGTGCAATTTTGCAGTTTAAAGTTGCTTAAATCGTCGTGCCCTCTCGACTGGAGGAATAAAAGGCAGTTTGCTTCAAGTGCCCTCCACCACGCCCTCCACCAGGGGCGTGTCTACACCACGCCCCTCCACCAGGGGCGTGTCTACACCATGTCTACACCTGGATTGTCCCAGGATCATCCCATATCCAGGCCTCTGCACATTCTGGTGGGCCTGGGGGACCAACCACAAATGCAACATGAATTGGCACTCGCTAAAGCAAACCCAGAAATGAGTGGAAACTCTTGTTTCTGGAACGGGACAGGCCTGCCATCTCTGCTTGTTTCTAACTGCTTCTGCAACCGCTGGTTCTGACTGAAACCCAGAGCGGATTCATCACCCCACTGACATTGGAGCGCCCAGCCCCCATGGCTCTATTCCGTTCCCCTCCCTGGTTATCTATCATTTCCTCTCCCCTCCAACTCAGCATTTTGCAAACCCCATGTGTCTTTGGGGGTGGGTGGGTGGGTTGCACCTTAGGTTTCTATCTCTAAATGGATCCAGGGTTTCAGGTAGTTTTCCCGAACCCTCCCTGGAGATGCCAGGGATTGAACCTGCTACTTGAAAAGAATCATAGAATAGTAGAGTTGGAAGGCGCCTAAAAGGCCATCCAGTCCAACCCCCTGCTCAATGCAGGAATCCACCCTAAAGCATCCCTGACAGATGGTTGTCCAGCTGCCTCTTGAAGGCCTCTAGTGTGGGAGACCCCACAACCTCCCTAGGTAACTGGTTCCATTGTCGTACTGCTCTAACAGTCAGGACGTTTTTCCTGATGTCCAGCCGGAATCTGGCTTCCTGTAACCTGAGCCCATTATTGTTGGGTTATTGCCAGAACTTTTCTCCTTCTGGAACTCTGTTTGTGCTCAGAAACAAACACACATCACGCAGGTCTTACACAGCAGAGCTGGTTTATTTCCTTCAGGCTTCTGTGCAGTCCAATTCAGATCAGTTCAGATCAGCACACTGAGGCATACACAGAGAGCAGTGATCCAAGAGCAGTGATCAGTAAGCAGTGATCAGTTCCATTTTACACAAGTGAGAAACTATATACAGATCTACACAATTCTTATCTACATTACATACAGCTGTGATGAGGCTAACTTAGAATCTTGGCAAGGTTCCCAGAACAGCCTCTATCTCAAGGTAATTGCCCACAGATAGACTTTCTCTGTTTAACCCTGAGATAGCCATACACACACAATTTTAATGACTAAGCAAGTATTTCTTTTCATATACTTAACAGTCCTCCTCTTGCGCATGTTGTTTAAATTGTGTTACAATCTGAGACCCAGCTTTAAAAGCATCTCTTTGTGTTTTACCATTGATACTGGTTTCCTCTGACATTGCTTCATGCCAGCCCTGAGCTTCTGTAGGTTCCATCTCCTGAATTTCCTCAAATGAAGTAGGTTCATAGGCTGTTAGTAAAGCTCTATGAGAAACCTGTTTGCTTTGGTATTCATCTGAGTAACGAATTGGAGCTTTGCGTTCCCTTTCTGATCGTCTTGGCATAGTTACAGGCATAGTTTCCTCCTCTACAGTTTCTTCCCCATCCCTCTCTTGCTGAGATTGTTCAGGAATTTCTTCTGTTTCTACAGCTTTCTGTTCTACAGACAAACTTACATACTGTTTTGTTTCCTGCATTTGTTCATGAAAAACTACATCTCTGCTCACAATTACACTTTTGTGATATGGAGACCACAAACGATAGCCTTTTGTTTGTGTATCATATCCCAACAGTTTACATTCCAAACCTCTTTGAGCTAGCTTTCCTGGTCTGTTTTCTTTCTGAACATGAGCAAAACATTTACTTCCAAAAACCCGTATATGTGACACTCTAGGTTTTCTTTTGTAAAACATTTCATATGGAGTTTTTTCATGTACAGAGTGGTAAAGCCTGTTTAACAAATAATTTGAGGTGGACAAAGCTTCTGCCCAGAACAGATTAGACAATCCTGACTCTTTCAATAGAGCTCTTAACATGTTCTGCAAGGTTCTGTTTTTCCTTTCTGCAACTCCATTTTGAAATGGTGAATATGGAGCAGTAAGGTCATGTTGTATACCCTCATCACTGAGGAATTTTTTAAATTGGTTGCTAAGAAATTCACCTCCCCGGTCCGTTCTTAGATTAGCTATAGGTTCTTTAAATCTATTTTTACTCCACTTAACAAACGCTTTGAACTTTCCAAAAGTTTCACTCTTCTGTTTTAACACATACACAAATCCAAATCTACTGTAATCATCAACAATAGACAAGAAAAATCTGTTTCCTCCTTGACTTGTCTCAAAAGGACCTGCAAGATCTGCATGTATTAATTCAAAAATTCTTTTTGTTGTTCTCTCACTATGTTTTGGAATGTTTGACTTATGACACTTGGTTTCACTGCATACATTACATTCTACATAGTTAGAACATGGTTTGATTTTCACCCCTTCACACAATTCTGGAATCTTAGAAATTGTTTTATAGTTAGCATGACCAAACCTTTTATGAGTTAAATGGATACACTCTTGGTGTGGTTTGCAATTGGCTATTGTTTTTGTTGTGACTTTGCTGGCTACAACTTCATTTTCTGTACAAGTATTAATCACATACAAAGATTCTTTCATTATTCCCTGCACACACACCTTGTTTCCATGTTTTATAGTACAATTTTCTTCAGTAAAACAAACCTCATACCCCATTTCTGTTAACTGAAACACACTTAGAAGGTTTGTTTCTAATTCTGGTACATATAAAACACTTTGTAGTTCAACTCCCAGACAATCAAAATATACATTACCCACACCACAAATCTGGATTTTTGTTCCATTTGCAAGGGTAACACACTTTTGCTCTGAAGTAGAAGTTTCCAAGGTTACAAATGAAAGTTTGTCTTTTGCCATACTTATTGAAGCCCCAGAGTCCAAAAACCAAGGATTCATTGTCTCTTTGACTCTTGCTAGAAGACACTTCTTTGTTGATTCAGCTTCATTCATGTTGTTTTCTTCTCTCCACTTTGCTGTCGACTGCTTTTTCTTCTTGTTGTTGTTGCAATCCCGCCGTAAATGTTCTGTGGAACCACAATTAAAGCATTTCCTTGCCTTTAATGCAGCCACCACATCAGAAGATTTATGGCTTTGTTGAAATTCAGCCACAGGAAGTTTAAGGCTCTGTTGTTTTGAAGCTTGTCTTCTTTCATAGGTTTCCAGTAGTTTTCCAGCTACATACTCGAGGGTTAAATTTTTCTCCTCTTGACTTTCCATCATGGTGACAACCGCATCGTACGATGAATCAAGACTTGACAAAATCACATAGACTTGGTGTATAGTTGTAAACTCCATCCCTCGTGCCCTGAGTTGATTGAAGATTTCTCTCATGCTTTTCAAATGGTTTGACATAGACTCCCCTGGTTTCAGCTTCATTCCATACAGCTTCCGGGTTAGAATTACTTTACTGCCCGCTGTTTCTCTTTGATATACAGCTTGTAGCGCATTCCAGCACTCTTTTGATGTATTCAAAAACTGAATGAAGGAAATTTGAGAGTCTTCCACAGCTAATGCAATAACTGCCATTGCTTTTGCATCATCCTTAAACCATTTAGCATTCTGTGGATTTGCTCTATCTGGTGGATCCTCTGTGACTACATACCACAGTTCAGCCTGAATCAGATACATTTGCATTTTGTAAGACCATAATGCATAGTTAGAGTCATTCAGCTTTTCCAACAATTGATGCAAACCAGACATATTAGCTCCTGTCATTCCCTCTGCTTTAGGAATTGGTATCTCACCGTCCTCCTGCTCAGAGTCCTCCTCAGAGTCAGCCGACTGAGATTTTTCCTCACTTTGCAGCACTGGCTTTAGCTTGATGTCTTCCTTCATCAACAGTTTTCTGTTTTAGCAGACTCCTGGTTCTGGTTCTTCTGCCTGGATTAGGCTGGCGTAGGCTGGTCTAGGCTAGACTGGGCCCATAACCTTTGTTGGGTTATTGCCAGAACTTTTCTCCTTCTGGAACTCTGTTTGTGCTCAGAAACAAACACACATCACACAGGTCTTACACAGCAGAGCTGGTTTATTTCCTTCAGGCTTCTGTGCAGTCCAATTCAGATCAGTTCAGATCAGCACACTGAGGCATACACAGAGAGCAGTGATCCAAGAGCAGTGATCAGTAAGCAGTGATCAGTTCCATTTTACACAAGTGAGAAACTATATACAGATCTACACAATTCTTATCTACATTACATACAGCTGTGATGAGGCTAACTTAGAATCTTGGCAAGGTTCCCAGAACAGCCTCTATCTCAAGGTAATTGCCCACAGATAGACTTTCTCTGTTTAACCCTGAGATAGCCATACACACACAATTTTAATGACTAAGCAAGTATTTCTTTTCATATACTTAACAATTATTCCGTGTCCTGCACTCTGGGAGGATCGAGAAGCATGGGCTCTAACCACTGAGTCATGCGCCCTCTGCAACCATTGCAACACACCTCTCTCTGCCACCCAGTCCTGCCCTGATCCTCATGTATTTATGCCCCCCGGCGTGATTCTAGCCCTTGTGCTGGTGACAAACAGCTAGTTTTCTTCAGGCAAAGGATATGGTTTATTGCTTCCCTGTTTGAAGTCAGAAGCAGCAGCTGTTAAGGAGCTGGGTGGTGTGTGCATGCGTGTGAGCATTTGCCATTTGTCATGGTTTGTCTTGCATGTGCTCTTGTGAAGTTGATATTTCTCTCCTGCCATTTATTTTAATTGCTTCTGAGACCCAGCCGCCACCTTCAGGTCTTCAGCTGCCGCTGGCAAGCTCCCATCTCTTCCGCAAACCCCAGGTGTCACCCTCCTGGACTTTCTGCCAAGAGAGGAGTCTGAATTAAAATTGCATTGCGCAGAGAAAGGGACGTTGCGTGTACACACACACACACAGAGACGCATGGCTCCTACTCTCCTGCAGGCTAAAAATAGCTCGCTCTGTCTCGCACACAACACACACACAGATTTTCCACAGCTGGAGACTCCACTCTCTTCTGGTTCAGCTGGTTTTTAGAGCCGTTCACTCATTCGGGGTTTTTAAAGAACCGGAATGCAAGCACCTTCCAAGGGTATGGAGGGAGGGGACACTCTTTCCTAGAATGGGCTGCCATGTTCAGAGGGGCGTGAGTGTTTTAAATATCTGGGCCACTTTCAAGCCCCCTGGAATTCCTCGTTGATGCAGAATGCAGCTGCCCCAAGGAATGGAGTTAAGATAGCTGATCTAAGTTATGGGGCAAATTATTGGAGAGGACTCCAGCTTTTGGGGAGGACTCCAAGGCAACCTGGCTTGGGAGTGCCTATTAGCTATTCACGCTGGGCTCCCTTGATGTCTGCTAGGCTCCCTGACTGGCTGGCTGGCATGCTGCAAAGCAGCCTCCAGAGTGGCACCATCTTTATATCCGAGGATAAAGGGCGCTGGAGGCATTTTTAGCAGGCGTGTGTGTGTGTGTGAGTGTGAGTGGTTGCAACCCAGTGCTTTGTTTTGACGTGTGCCTTCCATGGAAGTGTTCAAAGGAGTGGATTTGCTGTTTGGAACTCAGAACCCACCTCGGCTCCCGCCCATGTTCCCCAGCAACTGGCGTAGTTGAACATTAGGAGAAACGCCTCAATGGGAAGAGGGTGGTGTTCCACACATGCCCTGCTTGTGGGCACCCCATGGGCATTTGATGGGCTACTGTGTGAACAGAGTGCTGGATTAGATGGACCCTTGGTCTGATCCCGCAGGGCTCTTCTGAGGTTGTTAAGAGCGCTTTGAACATGGACCTAGAGGGTGGCGAGCAATTCCTCATTGACGTCTCCAAATGAGATGGTCTGTCTGGTTTTTTTATAGAATCATAGAATAGTAGAGTTGGAAGGGGCCTATAAGGCCATCGAGTCCAACCCCCTGCTCAATGCAGGAATCCACCTTAAAGCATCCCTGAGAGATGGCTGTCCAGCTGCCTCTTGAAGGCCTCTAGGGTGAGATTGCCCACGACCTCCCTAGGTCATGGGTTCCATTGTCATACTGCTCTAACAGTCAGGAAACTTTCCTGATGTTTGTCGTACTTCTCTAACAGCCAGGAGGTTTTTCCTGGTGGCTTCCTGTAACTGGAGCCCGTTATTCCGTGTCCTGCACTCTGGGATGATCAAGAAGAGATCCTAGCCCTCCTCTGTGTGACAACCTTTCAAATATTTGAAGAGTGCTATCATGTGTCTGCTCAGTCTTCCCTTTTCCACACTAAACATGCCCAGTTCTTTCAGTCTCTCTTCATAGGGCTTTGTTTCCAGTCCTGGCTGCCCTCCTCTGAACATCCCCAATGGGGTAGGTTGCGGTGCAAGGAGAAGGGGAGGCTTCCTAAACATGGGATGTTGGCATGTTCCATGGGTGGAAATCACTTCACTGAATGTGCCCCCCACCACTTTGGGAGCATGCCCCCTTTCCAGTGCTACATTTATTATTATTATTATTATTTATTTATATAGCACCATCAATGTACATGGTGCTGTACAGAGTAAAACAGTAAATAGCAAGACTCTGCCGCATAGGCTTACAATCTAATAAAATCATAGTAAAACAATAAGGAGGGGAAGAGAATGCCAACAGGTACAGGGAAGGGTAAGCAGGCACAGGGTAGGGAAAAACTAACAGTAGAAAGTAACAGTAGAAGTCTGCACAACATCAAGTTTTAAAAGCTTTAGGAAAAAGAAAAGTTTTTAGTTGAGCTACAGCCTCACCAGTTCAAGAGGGTCTCCCAACCCTCTATGTAGTATTTTCAGAGGTCTGGAGAATCTCCCTTAGGGAGCAGGGGAAGTCCACTTCCAACACCCCAATTGCACACGCCTAAATCTAGATCTGACCCTACGTGTACCAGCGGTGGAATCGTTTTAACCGCTTCTTTTCTTCGGCCGTTCAGTTATTGTGGCGTTTTATTTTGATTGCAAAGTTGTGCTTTCAGTGGGATTTCTGTACGCCGCTCTGGAAACCTGTTGTTTTGGTTGTTGTGAATTTTGATTTGCAGATGTAACAGAAAGAAAAGTAGTTGAACACTGGAAGGCAGGGTATAGGTTTTATAAAATACATGACTACAGCTGTAGAAACAGTTCACCAGACATTGTTCCTTGTTGTGCCCTGCATCTTCCACCAGATGGTGCCAATGGGTACTAAGTTGGGAGGATGTGTGTTTGATGAAAGATGAAAATTCCAGCCACAATAGTGGTTGATGGAGGTTGTGTGTTTTTTTTGGGGGGGGGGGGGGGCGGGGGTCCATGTGACTGAGAATTTTAAAATCCTGCTCCTTCACCCCAGCGGCGGCTTGGAAGATACGCTCAAAATATAGCCCTCGGAGACCAAGTTCTCCGGCAGCAAAACCGGTCCCTATCAAATAGGGCCCTTCCCTTTGGATCCCACATCCCATGCGTTCTTTGGGGATCTATTGCTGCCTTTTAACTGCAAAGAGTGGATCTTGGCAGCGAAGGCTGGTGGCACTGATGTCAGTGGGGCGGTGAATCCGCTCCGGGTTTCGATCCGAACCAGACAGAACTCTAAAGGAGCTAGATAGATTTCCTTTAACTTGAGCCCGTTATTCCGTGTCCTGCACTCTGGGAGGATCGAGAAGAGATCCTGGCCCTCCTCTGTGTGACAACCTTTTAAGCATTTGAAGAGTGCTCTCATGTCTCCCCTCAATCTTCTCTTCTCCAGGCTAAACAGGCCCAGTTCTTTCAGTCTCTCTTCATAGGGCTTTGTTTCCAGACCCCTGGTCATCCTCGTTGCCTTCCTCTGAACACGCTCCAACTTGTCTGTGTCCTTCTTGAATTGTGGAGCCCAGAACTGGATGCAATACTCTAGATGAAGCCTAACCAGGGCCGAATAGAGAGGAACCAGTACCTCACGTGATTTGGAAGCTGTACTTCTATTAATGCAGCCCAAATTAAATGCCATTAATATGCCCAAATGCCCAAATTTATTTGGGGAAATGCCCAAATAATAGAAGTAATCTTAAGTCTCTTAAAATCTTATCTTCTTTCACTCTCCACTCCACTGACAATCCTAACTCCCAACCAACTAACCCTCCAAGCTTTAGACTCCCCCATTTATACTCCTCCGCCCCTTTCACAACATCATCAGCCACACCCACTCAGTCTAACGCCTTCCACACCTTGGACTTTAGAGTTCTGGCTGAAACCCGGAGCAGATTCACGACCCCACTGACATCGGAGACACCAGCCTCCACTGAAACCTCCTATGCAGGATTCTCTCTCCCTCTCCCTCTCCCTCCCCACCCCCAAATAAATATTGCACCACTTAGTCCATCATTGCATCATCTTGCAACAGAGATACTCCAGCACACAGGAACATTGCATTTCGTGATGCCGGCCGGCTGGCTGCGTTTGCTTGCTCATTTCCCTCTGGTGGGAGAACTGGTCGGAGGAAACCAAAGCGAGGTTGCGACGACCAGGGTGGCGTCGGAGACATAAATTGCCAAGAGAGCGAAAAGACTGAACTTGAGCGTGTTTCTCAATCCAAAAACAGCCTTGTAAAGCTGCAGGGGAAAAGAAATCTCTGATGAATGAAACTGGCACAAGATAGATCACGTGAAGAAGCCCCGGGTTTTTATCATTGATAAAAAGCAGATGCACGTTACTGCCTCCAAGCTCCTAATTTTACCATAAAGATTTCTCAAACATCCTGTCTCGGTCATATTCAATGGCTAGCACATGACTGCGTAGCAAATTTGGACGGCTCAGCTACAAAACCAAGGCGAGAGGCAATGATGCCATTGGATAAATTTGGACCAGATCTACGCCATATGACACTTTGAAAACGGTTTGAAAACTGTCTGTGCGGTGTGTCCTGGGCCCCAACAGCTGTCAGTACTGTTATAAACCATTTTAAAGCTGTCATGTAGAGTCTGCCCAGGATGGCCCACTTGTGGGATTTAAGATATTTTTGACTGCAACTCCCATCATTCCTCACCATTGGCTATGTTGTCGCCCAAAACATCTGGAGGCCCAGTGCAATTCGCTTGGAGATGTTTTGTTCTAAGAATTTTTGCCAGAATTTCTGTAATTCACTGACAAGTCACCAGTGAATTACAGCAAGAGATATTTTGTTCTAAGAATTTCTGCAGATGTTTTGCATATATATTCCGCTTTTTTTTCCTCCAAGGAACCCAAGGTGTCGTACATAATCCTCCTCCTCTCCATTTTATCCTCACAACAACAACCCTGTGAGGTAGGCTGGGCTGAGAGCCTGTGACTGGCCCCAAATCACCAAGTGGGTTTCCACGCCAAATAGGGACTAGAACCCAGATCTCCTGACTCCCAGTCCAACACTCTAGCCACTACACCATGCTGCCTCTCTAGGTTCTAGCATCCTGAGATGCGTGTCTCCTTTTGGGGGGCTAATTCTTGATGGGCAAAAGCTCTTATTTGGCTCAGCAATACTACAAACAAGAAGGATCTTGGCGTTGTTGTAGATCACAAGCTGAATAGGAGCCAACAGTGCGATGTGGCTGCAAGAAAGGCAAATGCTATTTTGGGCTGCGTTAATAGAAGTATAGCTTCCAAATCGCGTGAGGTACTGGTTCCTCTCTATTCGGCCCTGGTTAGGCCTCATCTAGAGTATTGCGTCCAGTTCTGGGCTCCACAATTCAAGAAGGACGCAGACAAGCTGGAGCGTGTTCAGAGGAGGGCAACCAGGATGATCAGGGGTCTGGAAACAAAGCCCTATGAGGAGAGACTGAAAGAACTGGGCATGTTTAGCCTGGAGAAGAGAAGATTGAGGGGAGACATGAGAGCACTCTTCAAATACTTAAGAGGTTGTCACACAGAGGAGGGCCAGGATCTCTTCTCGATCCTCCCAGAGTGCAGGACACGGGATAACGGGCTCAAGATAAAGGAAGCCAGATTCCTGCTGGACATCAGGAAAAACTTCCTGACGGTTAGAGCAGTATGACAATGGAACCAGTTACCTAGGGAGGTTGTGGGCTCTCTCACACTAGAGGCATTCAAGAGGCAGCTGGACAACCATCTGTCAGGGATGCTTTAGGGTGGATTCCTGCATTGAGCAGGGGGTTGGACTCGATGGCCTTGTAGGCCCCGTCCAACTCTGCTATTCTATGATTCTATGATCTGCAGGAACCCAGGGTGGTAACCCACCAGGGGATGCTCAGCATCTATTTCTGGATTTGGCTAAATGTGTTGGATATAGCGAGGAACCAAAAAGCCGCAATAAGGAAAATGAAAGCTGGATGGGAATATTGCATGTGCCTGGTCTTTCAAAACAAATAAACCCCAGGTGAGGCGCGTGCCTTCCCCCTTGCTTGCCATTTGCACATCCACGCCACCCACTCACACAAGGAAAGAAGAATAAATCTCTCTCACACAGAAACACACACAAACACGCAGCACCTCTGAGCATGCTCCTGCTGCTAGGGTGTAATAAATAATAAATAACACAACACAAGTTGCTCGCAAATGTCAGGGAGCGCTGAAATGCTCGAACGCGGCTCTGCCAGCGATTGCAAGTCAGCTGTGGGAGGGGCACACAACAGGACGCAGCAATGTCTTCCAGGGGCAGCGTCAAAGGTCGGCGTGGTTGGGCATGTGCTGAGGTCCCGCTGGCACGAGCCCCTGGGCTGCTGCTCCTCCTCCTCCTCTTCACCCTTTGCAACCTGCTGGTTCGCCTGCCTCTAGCTCTGACCCAGAGTGCAGGACGCGGAATAAGGGGCTCAAGTGACAGGAAGCCAGATTCCGGCTGGACATCAGGAAAAACGTCCTGACTGTTAGAGCAGTATGACAATGGAATCAGTTGCCTAGGGAGGTGGTGGGCTCTCCCACCCTAGAGGCCTTCAAGAGGCAGCTGGACAGCTATCCATCAGGGATGCTTTAGGGTGGATTCCTGCATTGAGCAAGGGGTTGGACTCGATGGCCTTGTAGGCCCCTTCCAACTCTACTATTCTATGATTCTATGTGAAGGAAGAGCAGGAGAGGCCACAACCCGCTTTGCTCACCGGCTCTCTGCCTTGCAAGGAAGCCAGCAGGAGCAACAAAGACAAAGAAGAGCAACGGAATCAGATGGCAATACTGAAGGGAAGGTCGACTCATCCTTGAGATAGTTGCCTGCTGAGAGTGTCTTGCCCAAAAACCTGGAGCCAACACCAACGTTCGGGTTGCACAAAAGTCCGTCAGGCAGAAAGGCAAGGTCTTAGCTTTTGGCCTGTCTAGAGAGGATGTTTGGCCACCGTTGGGTGCTGCAAGGTTTATAGCAGGAGGTCTGTGGACCACCTATGATTCCATACTTCCCAAAAGTGGCTTGTAGCCACACATGCTCCCCACCTCCCAGAGTGGCTGCCAGACAGATCTCATTGCCATAGTCGCTGTACTCCCTCATGTCCCTCTTTTAACGCTGGGTTGGCATCTAGGCTACCAAGTTGTATCTTTCCGGAGCCTGGAATTGGCCCAAGGTTGGTGCCAGGGCTTGGCATCATTGGGCACCTGGGGGCCCAGTGCCAACCTGTGTAGCCTGTTGCTAGTAGGAACGTTGGAGAAATCTGCAACAGGTTCAAACGAATTAGCAAAACTGCGCATTTGCAAACTAGCAAAATTCTCTTACACATAATCCAATCCCATTCGTGGGCTGATGGCAGGACGAAAGATACCTGTGAAACACTGGTGGAATGGATTGAACAAACTCCATACACCCAAATTGCTAGTCATATAAAAAAATGACCCCCTCCGCTGGGACAACATTTCTGTATGATCCATAGATGCCCGCGAATGGCACAGCAGCTGAACAATCCACAGGGCTGTTTTGCAGATTAACAGAATGTGAATCCCGCCTGGGACCAACATGGCGAAAAAGCAGCTGAAGATACAATGGTCTTTATGTTCTCTTCGTGGTTTGCACCCTGCAAGCCAGTCGTGTTTCCAGATGCTTTGACCTACTGCTACTGGAACAAGGTGTGAGCTCAGTCGTTGCACCTTTAGCACCTCACTGATTTTGGGGGTAATTTGCATGTGTCACAGTGTATCATTCTGTTACTTCCCCTTTGCCTAGGGAGGGAGAGACCTTCTTTCATGGTGTAAGGTTGCACAGACTTTGAGTACAATGGAAGGGTGAGGAAGGGGAGACATGGTAGAGGCGTACAAAATTATGCAAGGGGTGCAGAATATGGAATGGGAGACGTTTTTATTCCTCTCTCATAATACTAGAACCTGGGGCCATCCCGTTTATTTATATTTATTTATTTATTACATTTTTATACTGCCCAATAGCCGAAGCTCTCTGGGCGGTTCACAAAAACCCCATGAAGTTGATTGGCTGGTTAGGCCTCATCTTGAGTATTGCGTCTAGTTCTGGGGGCCACACTTCAAGAAGGATGTAGACAAGCTGGAGGGGGTTCAGAGGAGGGCAACAAGGATGGTCGGGGTCTGGGGAAAAAGCCCTATGAGGGACTGAAAGAACTGGGCATGTTTAGCCTGGAGAAGAGAAGATTGAGGGGAGACATGATAGCATCCTTCAAACACTTGAAAGGTTGGCGCACAGAGGAGGGCCAGGATCTCTTCTCAATCTTCCCAGAGTGCAGAACACGGAATAATGGGCTCAAGTGACAGGAAGTCAGATTCTGGCTAGACATCAGGGAAAACTTCCTGACTGTTAGAGCAGTACGACAATGGAACTAAAAACCTAGGGAGGCTGTGGGCTGCTGGACAGCCGTCTGTCAGGGATGCTTTAAGGTGGATTCCTGCATTGAGCAGGAGTTTGGACTTGATGGCCTTATAACCTCCTTCTAAAGAGAAGAGGCCACCACACTAAAGGCTCTTCTCCATGGGGAACCTCCAGGACCATGCCCTCCAATGACTTCAGTACCCGGGCAGGTTGGTAAGGGTGAAGGCGCTCTCTCAGGTATCCTGGCCCCAAGTTGTTTAGGGCTTTGTACACTAGTACTTATGTCTACCTCCCTCCAAAGCAAGGCTGTTGTTTTTTATTTATTTATTTATTACACTTATATACCGCTCCCATAGCCAGGGCTCTCTGGGCGGTTTACAGAAATTCTAAAATTGAGATTTAAAAAAAGTATACAAAATTTAAAATGCTAAAACACAGAACATACACACATAATGCATTAAAAACCGTTAAAAAAACTAATCATGTGGGTGATTAAGATGTGCCGCTATATGCCTGGGCAAAGAGGAAAGTCTTAACCTGGCGCTGGAAAGATAGCAGCGTTGGTGCCAGGCGAGCCTCGTCAGGGAGATCATTCCATAGTCTGGGGGCCACCACCGAAAAGGCCCTATCCCTCGTTGCCACACTCCGAGCCTCTCTTGTTAGACTCCAGTTGCTATCTGTCTCAGCCGGCTTGGTCATGGATGATGGGAATTGTAGTTCAAAAACATCTGGAGGGCCCCAGGTTCCTCACCCTTTTTTCTGTTGGAAAGGTTGCCTGGTCCAAATTAGGTTTAAAGATAAAGAGTCATAAAAAGAGTTTTTATGAAGTTGTCCCTCAGCTGGAAAGTGGACTGAGTAGTAGGCGCACAGACTCTGCTCACGGTGAGATGTATTGTATTTTCATTTAAATGACACTGCTGGTTTCTAAATTTGCATCTGTGCATGTAAAATCAGGGCATGAACGTTTTAGGCAAACCTGTGTCCTCTTATTTTCATGATGGCTTTCCAAAGGAAGGCCTGTGGCCCAGGGAGAGAGCCCCTACTTTGCATGCAGAAGGTCACAGGTTCAAGCCTCAGAAGCTCCAGGTGTGGCTGGAAAATTCCTGCCTGTAACCCTGGAGAGTCATTGCTGCCAGTCAGTGTCGACAATACTGGGCTTGATGGAACAACGTTCTGAATCAGCGTAAGGCAGCTGCCTAGGTTCATCATAGAATCATAGAATCGCAGAGTTCGAAGAGGCCTACAACCTGGCATTGGACTTACTTCCCTCAATATTTTCCCCAATGAAATAAATAGGATTTTAAAGACCTTCATTTTGGTTGGATAGCACGCATATTATTAAGTATCTGAAGTCTGCTAGGTTTTACACAGAATATTGAATCATAGAATAGCAGAGCTGGAAGGGGCCTACAAGGCCATCGAGTCCAACCCCTGCTCAATGCAGGAATCCACCCAAAAGCATCCCTGACAGATGGGTGTCCAGCTGCCTCTTGAAGGCCTCTAGTGTGGGAGAGCCCACCACCTCCCTAGGTAACTGATTCCATTGTCGTACTGCTCTAACAGTCAGGAAGTTTTTCCTGATGTCCAGCCGGAATCTGGCTTCCTTTAACTTGAGCCTGTCATTCCGTGTCCTGCACTCTGGGAGGATTGAGAAGAGATCCTGGCCCTCCTCTGTGTGACAACCTTTTAAGTATTTGAAGAGTGCTCTCATGTCTCCCCTCGATCTTCTCTTCTCCAGGCTAAACATGCCCAGTTCTTTCAGTCTCTCTTCACAGGGCTTTGTTTCTAGACCCCTGATCATCCTGGTTGCCCTCCTCTGAACACTATTCTATGATTCCATGATTCTACCCAACTTCTTAAACTATTAGTTCCACGTCTCTTTTACTTTGTACAGTTGGTGTCTGTGTTTAAAAAGTTCCCTCTCCTAATCAGCTACTTTTTTTTTAATGACTCCCACTGTACCCTTGATCAAGCTTTTAGCTAATGATCTCTGCTCTACGATGCAACCGCGTGTTGTCTGGTCCCTACAGTGATGGCTCAGGAGAAGTTTTTGCTCTGTGTACGTCTTGATGCGTGGAAACATCCAATTTCTAAAGCAGCAGGTGCTTACTGGAGAGGCCTCGGCTGAACGGGGGTCTCTTGTTGATAAGTCTAGGCTGGCCTGCCCTGTAATCAGATCCTGGAGGAGGGGAAGGAGGATGTAGAGAATGCCTCATGATGTATGGAAGCATGACCTCCACATAGGGCGGGAGGAGAGAATAGGCTTCCTTGACGAAAACAAAGCCCGGCCGAAACCCAAGATGGTCCCGGCAGCTCCGTTTGCTAGGGAAGAAATATGTGGGCCTGTTTTGGCTCCACAATTTTGTGAGGTTTGGGGAAAGACCCATCGCTTCGTGGTAGAGCACATGTTTTGAATGTGGAAGGGCCCAGGTTCAAATCCTGACATCTCCACTTACACAGGATCACGGAGCAAATGAGGGAAGAGGGTTTTCCCCCCTGCTAGAAGCCGTAGTTAGCTGCTGCCTGTCAGAGCATCTTGGTTCTTTGTTTTTCAACTGGGATTGGATGGGACAGCCTTTGAACTAGTAGATGCCTAGTTTGAATCCTCAACTCCACACTGCAACAATTTGTTGCAGGTCACACTTGTACATTGTAACACAATAACTGAAGCAAGGCCTCTCAAATGCTTAACTTTGATACATGCATTCATTTCACAGGTGAGTAGGTAGAGGAGCCAGACTGGACAAGAACAAAGTGATGGAAAGAAGCAACGGACTCTAGGTTTTCTCCAGGTATTTTAAATTACTCAGTTATGGCCATTCAACTAAGACGTTCTTTTTACACAGCTCAGCTCCGATGAAAGCCTCATGACCAAGATGCTGTTGCTAATCTCTTAAATTCTCTATTTTCAGGAGGTATTTAAAATAACCCCTTTGTTCCTTGAGAAATAGTCAAGCTGAAAGGAAGAATGTGGAATTTAAGAATGTAACTAGGGAGACTGAATTAGTTACTCCCACCATTTTTCTTCCTCCTGTGCTAACTGAATATTTTTAATCGCTGAGATTAGGCTTTTTTTTTAAAGTGTTTTAAAAGGAACCTCGAGGGCTAAGACTGTGAACCTTATAATCTGCTTTTGAGCTCTTCCTAAAGAATGATACAGTTTTATTCAGCTTAGCCTCTCCCAGATATTCTCAAAAAGATTGTTTAGAAAGCATAACACTAAAAAGAAGATGTATGCATTCCTGTGCTACAGAGAGGTGAAGAGCCTTAGCACTGTGCTAGAGCATGTGCAGAAAGTCCGAGGTTCAATCCCAAGCATCTCCAGGTAGGGCTGGAATAAAACCCATCTGAAACGCTACTGCTAGCCAGTGATGCAGAAGAATATTTCATAAAATCATAGAACAGTAGGGTTGGAAGGGGCCTATAAGGCCATCAAGTCCAGCCCCCTGCTCAATGCAGGAATCCACCTCAAAGCATACCCGACAGATCATTGTCCAGCTGCCTCTTGAAGGCCTCTAGTGTGGGAGAGCCCACCACCTCCCTAGGTAACTGGTTCCATGGTCGTACTGCTCTAACAGTCAGGAAGTTTTCCTGATGTCCAGCCGGAATCTGGCTTCCTGTAACTTGAGCCCATCATTCCGTGTCCTGCACTCTGGGATGATGGAGAAGAGATCCTGACTTGGTATGAGGCAGCTCTGCATGTTCCTATGTGCAGAAAAGGGAAACTCAAATGATCAAGGAGCTGGATCATCTCTTCTGTGAGTGAAGGTTACAACAGCTGGGATTTAGCTGGGGGTGGGAGAAGGTGACCAAAGGGAGACGTGATAGAGATGTTCAGAATTATGCATGGTGTGGAGAATGTGGATCAGAAGACATTTTTCTCCTTCTCATAATATTAGAACCCAGTGGAGTCATCCCATGAAACTGACTGGTGGGAGATTCGGGACAAATGAAAGGAAGGACTCCTTCACACAGTACATAGTTAAATTATGGAATTCGCTACCACAAGGTGTGGTGATGGCCATCCATTTGGACGGCTTTAAAAGGGGGTTAGATAAATTCCTGGAGGAGAAGGCTATCCGTGGCTACTAGTCCTGATGGCTATGTGCTACCTCCAGTATCAGACACAGTATGCCTATGTACACCAGTTGCTGGGGAACATGGGTGGGAGGGTGCTGTTGCACTCGTGTGGGTTCCTGGTCGACAGCGGGTGGGCCACTGTGCGAACACAGTGCTGGACTAGATGCACCCTTGGTCGGACCCAGCATTGCACTTTTTATGTACTTATCATGAAATTGCTGTCTTTCTCCTATGTTTTCCCTGTGAATCCTCTGAGCTTTTAAAGCATTCTGCTCTTTTAAGAATAGCGGTGTAGTCTACACAGGATTGGATTGCCTCAGGGCTAACATTCTGTCTTTTCTTTTTTTTAAAGGCATGGTTGTAATATGCTGAAATGTCTCAGGTGAGTGACCCTATCACCGCACGTCTTGATGCTATTAACTTTCCAATCAGTGGCACAGTAGCTGTGTTTCCTTTTGTGTTTTTTTGCTTTTAAGCCCAATCTTTTAATTTGTGCATATACAATGGATGTACACAGAGGATTTTCACCAAACCATCAAAAGGTATGTGCTTGCTTAATTTTTATTTTTTGTTTCATAGTTCCAACAGCTGCCCACAGTCAAAAGGCTGCCCCCAATGGAGGGCAAGAATGCCTCCCTCATTTTGCTTCCTGTAAGGTGACCCTATGGAAAAGAGGACAGGGCTCCTGTATCTTTAACAGGGAATTTCAGCAGGTGTCATTTGTATATATGGAGAAACTGGTGAAATTCCCTCTTCATCACAGCAGTTAAAGCTGCAGGAGCTATACTAGATTTAGGGCACTTGCAGCTTTAACTGGTGTGATGAATAGGAAATTTCACCGGTTCTCCATATATACAAATGATACCTGCTGAAATTCCCCTTTCAATACAACTGTTAAAGATACAGGAGCCCTGTCCTCCTTTTCATAGGGTCACCCTACTTCCTGAGATGAAGGACAAGATGGCGCCTCCTACCATTCCGTGTACAAAAACTGACTGGGCTGGCAAATGAGTCTGTCTTCAACAATCATTCCACAGCCGGGGTGCCACAGCAGAGAAGGCCCTCCTCCTGGTAGCCACCTGCCTCATTTCCTTTGGCAGGGGCTCACGGAAAAGGACCCCTGAAGATGATCTTAGGGATGGGGCAGGTACATATGGGAGGAGGCGTTCCTTCAGATAACCTGGCCCCAAGCCTTTTAGGGATTTGAATGTTAATACCAGCAATTTGATTTTGGGCCCAGACCTGGACTGGCAGCTGTAAGGATAATGATGGCATAACGTTCTCCAGTGAATTTGAAGGCAGCTGACTGAGTTACAGGGTGCAGAGTTGGCTGCACGGCATGTAGTTCTCTCCTTGAAGGCCTTCCTGCTGCCTCATCTTGCCTAATGATAGGGCCGGCAGTGAACACACACACACACATCACACTTTTTCATATGCTCCCCCCACATGTCTGCTGAATACAGGAAGGGAGAATGCAGCAGCAAATGGTACTAGCTGAGAAGGGTGTGTGCTTCGCATGCAAGATCTCCCAGTTTCAATCCCCAGAATCTCTGTGAAACCCTGGAGAGCTGTTGTCAAACATTGTAGACCTGGGATCTCCAAAGTGGCGCCCGTGGACAGTTCTTTTGGCTCCTGTCAAATTTCCTGCCCCACCTGAGTTTTATTTTATTTAAGTGTCTACCCCCATTTTTTAAAAAATTGGGAGGCTGGCATCCTGCCAAGCAAAGTGCTGTCCTCCAGCACCATCTTTATTTGGGTTCAAAAGAGTGGGACCAATGACGAGTGCTCTTTGACTATGGTTCTACATCACATTCCAGATTCACCTAGTAGTAACGCCACCCAGCCCATACTTAATTAGCTTGCTCGTTCAAAGACCATGGGACACTTTGTCAAATGCCTTGCTGAAGTCAAGATATATTACGCCAACGGCATTCCCACAATCTACTAAGGAAGTTACCTAATTCAAAAATGAAACAAGATTAGTCTGGCAGGACTTATTCTTGACAAATCCATTCCTGAAAAATCCATGCTTGGCTTCTGGTGACCAAGGTACCTACAGATTGAATACTTTGTAATCTGCTCTAGAATCTTCACAGGTATTGATGGCAGACTGACTGATCAATAACACCCCAGATCTTCCTTTTTTGCCCTTTTTGAAGATAAAGACAACATTTGTCCTCTTCCAGTCCTTCACCCATTCCCCAGGATTTTGCAAAGATAATAGAGGCTCTAAGAGTATAACAGTGCAATATGGCTGCAAGAAAGGCAAATGCTATTTTGGGCTGCATTAATAGAAGCATAGCTTCTGGTTCCTCTCTATTCGGCCCTGGTTAGGCCTCATCTAGAGTATTGTGTCCCGTTCTGGGCTCCACAATTCAAGAAGGACGCAGACAAGCTGGAGCGTGTTCAGAGGAGGGCAACCAGGATGAACAGGGGCCTGGAAACAAAGCCCCATGAAGAGAGACTGAAAGAACTGGGCATGTTTAGCCTAGAGAAGAGGAGATTGAGGGGAGACATGAGAGCACTCTTCAAATACTTGAAAGGTTGTCACACAGAGGAGGGCCAGGATCTCTTCTCGATCATCCCAGAGTGCAGGACACGGAATAACGGGCTGAAGTTACAGGAAGCCAGACTCCGGCTGGACATCAGGAAAACTTCCTGACTGTTAGAGCAATACAACAATGGGACCAATTACCTGGGGAGGTTGTGGGCTCTTCCACACTAGAGGCCTTCAAGAGGCAGCTGGACAACCATCCGTCAAGTATGCTTTAGGGTGTATTCCTGTCTTGAGCAGGGGGTTGGACTTGATGACCTTATAGGCCCCTTCCAACTCTATGATTCTATATGATTCTATGATCTAGCTATGTAACAAAGGAATTGTGTAAATTCAAGAAATCAGATTTCTTCTAATTTCTCAAATTTGCGCAAATTCTCATTCGCAAAAATCTGCAAATCCCCCCAAAATGCACATTTTCAGGCTTACCCTATGGAGGAAAGGTGCATTTTTGGCTGGCGTTTTTTTTTTTTAACGTATTTTTCTATGACTAAATTTGCGTAAAATTCTGGAAAACAAAAACAGTGGTCGAAAAAGCCGCAGAATCCACGCGACTCAGGAAAAGCTGACCTGCTGTGGAATTCCTGCGACGGATTCATATAAATACAAACTCCGTCGCAGATTTCTCCAACATGCCTTGGTGACACTGATATAGAACCAAATATATAATCCAGCTTCTTTTTGAAACAGGTTCATTTTAAAGCAGTTAAAGAACAATGTAAGAAACTCAAACCTCGACCAGCTTAATTCCACCTCTACCTCAAAAAGCAAGCCGTTTAAACAGAAATAGTCGCGCGGAAAGCTTATGTAAGTCTACTCAGGAGTGGGTCCCATTGAATTCAACGGTGCTTCGTCCTAGGGAAGTGGGCATAGGATTGCAGCCTGACAGGGCTTATACAAGACACTCCAAAACTACTCCTAGGTGCTTTGCTCGCTCTGTCTCCGCTTTCTGGCAAAGGATGCAAGTGCTTTTCCCCGCACGGAAAATCATTTATCAATAATTCATGTCATCTTTCTGGCAGCTTCTGAGACACAAAAGAACAAGGTCCGGACTGGTCTAGATGTAGCACCACCTAAAGAGAGAGAGAGAGAGAGAGAAAGAGAGAGATGAAGTCATCTATTCTTTTGTTTTTTTCGGGGTTTTCTTTTTTCGGGATGGGGGAGCGCTACTAATATAACCTTGCCACTGAGAACTTTTATTATGAGGCCAGGTCATGGGGGGAAATGGAACAGTTCAAAGAATTCTTTGTCGTTCATGCTCCAAAAGTTTCATTATGAATACAAGCTGTTTGAAGAAGGCTGTGTCATAACCCATGCTGGGGTGGGTAAATTCTCTTCCTAATAATAGTTGATTTTTCACTTGATTTAGTTGTCTCACGGTTGAGAATTACGTGATTCCTCTCCACATGGCTTGAGAGAAGATGCATTTTTGCGTGGGTCCCTCCTCCACGCAAGAGCAGGTTCTGCTCCTTCGCTAAAACCGATTGTTGATAAAGCAATATCAGTTCCTCCAATTATTTTAAGAGCCTCCAGTTTGAAAAAGATTACAAATCTCAAGTTAAACCTTTACCCACATACCCACCCACCCCAATCCCCAAACCTGACCATTTTGGCATGTGCTCCTTTCCCATGTCATGTTACCTAAGAGAACTCAAACTCTCCCCTCTAATTATTTATTATTGCTAAAGCTCCACTGATGTACATGGTGTTTTTCAAGGAATGAGCCAAGTGCCTGCCCCAAGGGGCTTACAATCAAAAATTCAACACAAGGGAGACAACAGTGGAAGGTGAGGAAAATGGAGGCAACGGTTAATAATGTGCTTATTTCACATACTTAGGCAAGCCTTGTATTTTAGCACTAGACTATTTATTTATTAAAAGATTTGTATCCTACCCTATAGCATCAGGATTTCAGGGTGGTGTACAGATAAAATAAATTCAAACAGTATACAACAATAAATAATGTTTACTGTTAAAATTATTTATTAAATAATATTTAAAGCTTATTAAAACATTAACAAGCTAGTAAAAATAAATAAACTAAAAGCAATAAAAACAATTAGAACTATGTGCAGCTTTAGCCCACAAAGGCTTTGATTAAAAAAAACATGTTTTAACTTGGTACTGAAACGAAGCCAGTGTTGGTGCCAGTTGGGCCTGCAAGGGGAAGGCATTCCACAACTGGGTTGCCACAACAGAGTAGGCCAGTAGCCACAGGCAACAAGGAATTCCCTGTGAACGGGCTGGTGGAAAAAGGAGCCTCGTGTGGCGCAGAGCGGTAAAGCAGCAGTTTCTGCAGCTGAAACTCTCCCCACGGCCTGAGTTCGGCCTGGTTTCAGGCAGCCGGCTCGGAAAGGGAATAACGGCCAGGGAAGGCAACGGCAAACCACCCCCATCTTTACCGTCTACCTCATATCATGGAGGCGGGTTGTCAGCTGTTGAAAAGAAGCAATTGAAGGCTGAGCCCTGCCCCCAAATAAAACAGAGTCCTTCCCAATCACTGACGTCACCTAGTAGACTTCCCTCCCCAAATCAGTTTCTCATAAAATACCATAAGTTGCACCAATGCTGCACCTTAAAACGCTAACAAATTTATTACGGCAAAATAAGCCTGCCCTGACATTAAGATCAGCCTCAGAAGCCTGGCTCGGTGTTCCCTGCCACCTGAAATAAAGCACCCAGGGACCACAGACAGGGCCTTTTTGGTTGTGGCCCCAGAGGGGTTTGCTGAGCACTGTCCATATTTTCCTTTTGGAATCAGATGAAAACCTTTAGTTTCATCTCCTCTCTATTTATACTGGATTTTTAACTACTTGCTGCAATTTGTTTGTTTGTTGGATTCTTACTGAATTTGTATGGTTTATTTTGTAAGTTGCTCTGAAAATTGCAAATAAATTATTTGATAAGTAAATGAGTTGTGGGGGGGGTGACTTTCATACTTATGCCACAATAAAACGGTCAGTCTTTTTGGATACAAATGTAAACATGCTTACTAGGGAGTAAGCCTCATTGAACCCAGTGGGATTACTTCTGAGTAACCATGCAGAAGATTGTTCTGCTAAATATAGCCCCACAATAGCATTCTTTGCTCCTATATTTTGTTTATTTCCCTTGTTGGTTGTTTCTCTTGCTTGTGCTTGTAAAAATATTTTATATGTGTAATTTAACAACTGCAATGTATGCTTACAGCAGAATTTGAAAGGTATGGAGAAATAGCCTCTCCAGTACAAATGTATAAAACATATTTTTAAAAAACAAAACAAAATGTAATGTTTGTTGTTATAATCTGAAAACATTTTTTTTTAAAAAAATAGGTTTTAAAAAATTCAAATCACTTGCTTTCTTCTTATTGTCAACGCTTTTCCTACTCTTTTAGGATACAATTCTATACACTTATCTTGAAGTAAGTCCCATTCGACTCTGTGAGGCTTACTTCTGAGTAGACATAAAATAGATTTAAAAAATATTGTGCTGGATAACTCTTTTCCTTTATACTTTTTATTGAAGTGCTCATTATGTGTACTTCAATAAAAGAGGCTAAAACTATAATATACTGCTAAAGCTTTAAGGAAAAAAACCCACTTAAAACTATATTAAAAGATTTTCCAGAGGGGTAGCTGAGTTGGTCTATTTGCAGCGAAAACAGACTCTTGTGGCACCCTAAAGACTAACAAATGCATTCTGGCATAAGCTTTCATGGACTGTAGCCCACTGTAATCCACAAAACCTTATTCCATAATAAATTTGTTAGCCTTTAAGATGCCACAAGACTCTCTTCTGTATATATTATTAGGGTGACCATATGAAAAGGAGGACAGGGCTCCTGTATCTTTAACGGTTGTATTGAAAAGGAAATTTCAGCAGGTATCATTGATATATATGGGGAACCTGGTGAATTTTCCTCTTCATCACAACAGTTAAAGCTGCAGGAGCCCTGCCCTCTTTTAAATCTGGTCACTAGTATAGCTCCTGCAGCTTTAACTGCTGTGATGAAGAGGGAATTTCACCAGTTTCTCCATATATACAAATGACACCTGCTAAAATTCCCTTTTCTATGCAACTGTTAAAAATACAGGAGCCCTGTCCTCCTTTTCATAGGGTCACCCTATATATATTAAAGTCTGTAATGAATGAGTTCCTTTATGAATCGACCCATACACTAGTTCAGCATCCAAGGCCCTCGTCTGGGTGCCTCCTCCGAGGGAGGCACGCAGCGTGGCAAAATGGGAGAAGGCCTTCTTAGTGGTGGCCCCCCAATTCCGGACCGATCTCTCCCTAGTGAGGCCCGGCTGGCACCAACATTATCTTTTCGGCAGCATATAAATTAGCTCTTCATCAGGTCCTGCATTGTCTCTGGCTGATTTAAAAACACATATGGTCTGTGATTATTTTATTGCACTTCTATACCTGCTATCTGTGAATGGCCTGGTTCAGACAACACACTAAACCATGCCGCTTAACCACAAAAATGTTAATGGAACCCATCCGTTAACCATTTTGTGGTTAAGCAGCATGGTTTAGCGTGTTGTCTGAACCAGGCCTATTATGTTTTCATGTAAATGTGTTCTTGTACTTTGCATGATGTATTTTAATAGCTTTTAATCTCTGCAAACCGCCCCAGAGAGCTTTGCCTATGAGGCGGTACTGAAATACAATAAAGGTAGGGTGACCCTATGAAAAGGAGGACAGGGCTCCTGTATCTTTAACAGTTGTATTGAAAAGGAAATTTCAGCAAGTGTCATTTGTATATATGGAGAACCTGGTGAAATTCCCTCTTCATCACAACAGTTAAAGCTGCAGGAGCTATACTAGAGTGACCAGATTTAAAAGAGGGCAGGGCTCCTGTAGCTTTCACTGTTTTGATGAAGAGGAAATTTCCCCAGGTTCTCCATATATACAAATGACACCTGCTGAAATTCCCTTTTCTATGCAACTGTTAAAGATACAGGAGCCCTGTCCTCCTTTTCATATGGTCACCCTATCTGTACCCAAATGACCATAACCTAGAGTGACCCTATGGAAAGGAGGATAGGGCTCCTGTATCTTTAACAGTTGCATTGAAAAGGGAATTTCAGCAGGTGTCATTTGTATATATGGGGAACCTGGTGAAATTCCCTCTTCATCACAACAGTTAAAGCTGCAGGAGCTATACTAGAGTGACCAGATTTAAAAGAGGGCAGGGCTCCTGCAGCTTTAACTGTTGTGATACAGACGGAATTTCACCAGGTTCCCCATATATACAAATGACACCTGCTGAAATTCCTTTTTCTATGCAACTGTTAAAGATACAGGAGCCCTGTCCTCCTTTTCATAGGGTCACCCTATCTGTACCCAAATGACCATAACCTAGAGTGACCATATGGAAAAGAGGACAGGGCTCCTGTATCTTTAACAGTTGCATTGAAAAGGGAATTTCAGCCGGTGTCATTTGTATATATGGAGAACCTGTTGAAATTCCCTCTTCATCACAACAGTTAAAGCTGCAGGAGCTATACTAGAGTGACCAGATTTAAAAGAGGGCAGGGCTCCTGCAGCTTTAACTGTTGTGACGAAGAGGGAATTTCACCAGGTTCTCCATATATACAAATGACACCTGCTGAAATTCCCTTTTCTATGCAACTGTGAAAGATACAGGAGCCCCGTCCTCCTTTTCATAGGGTCACCCTATCTGTACCCAAATGACCATAACCTAGAGTGACCCTATGGAAAGGAGGACAGGGCTCCTGCAGCTTTAACTGGTGTGATGAAGAGGGAATTTCACCAGGTTCCCCATATATACAAATGACACCTGCTGAAATTCCCTTTTCAATACAACTGTTAAAGATACAGGAGCCCCGTCCTCCTTTCCATAGGGTCACCCTAAATAAAGGAAATATTTTTCATTATTCCTCCTAACTGCTCCTTGGACTCAGCAGCTCCCTGTCTTCTTGCTGCTTCTTTCTGTGTATATAATCGTATTTTATTCTCGTTTTCCTGCCATCTTTTATTTCCATTAAAAAGCAGCAGCCAGGCCTCAAAAGAAACCGCCATGAAGCAAAACTGAGGCCATCCTAAATATGCCAAGCTTTTAAAGGGACAAACCCCCCCCAAAAAAAACACCTTTGTCGGGTTTGTGTTTGTTTGTTTGTTTCAGTTTCTACAAGGCTACTTTTGGGGGAATGAGAAAGCCTTTATTAAGGTAAAATTTTATGATAAAACGGGAAAGAGCGCCTCAAAATCACCTCAGAGCCACCCTGTGAGGGAAAAAGAGAAAGGAGGAGAGAGACACACATAGGCCAAACATGGGCGGAGCCGCGCGCGGGGTTTCCCAGCCGGGCCGCAGGGGCGGGGACGCGAGCGAAGGCGAAGGAAAGCGAAGGAAGGAAGGAAGCGGCTCTTACCCGCCCGCCCGCCCAACTTTGCCCTGCCGCGCCCAGACGACACTCCGCGTTCCCTATGGCCGCGAGCGGCAGCTGAGTGAGTGAGTGAGTGAGTGGTGGAGCCGCGCCGCCGCCGCCGACGGAAAACAAAGCAACAAATCCAGAAAAGAAAGCCTGCCCGCCCGAGCGCCTCCCCTCAGGGGGCTTTTTTTCCTTCGACGTCGCTGTTGCTGTTGTTGGTGCAGCCGCCGCCCTCCTTTTTCGTGCCTTCGTGAGGGGACGGAGCGGCTGCCACGCGCAGCGCGGGGCGGGCGACGAGGCGGCGGCGGCGGCGGGGCCTCCCCTCTCCCGGTTGATTTCTTTCTCCTCAGCCTCCCCCCCCTCTCCGTTTCTTCCTTCCCCACCACCACCGTTGCCTGGACGGACTGAGGCACCGACGACGACGAAGCAGCAGCGCCTCAGCGGCGGGGGGGTCTGAAGAGGGTCGCCCGCGACGGGGCAGCGAAGGGGGGAGGGAGGCGGATCTTGGCCCGGGGCGACGGCTGCGGTGGCAGTGAATGAGCAGCGGCCGTCGAGGAAGGTGAGAAAGGGGGGGAGGGAGGGAGGGAACGAGGAAGAAAGGGGTTGTCCCCCCCCACCCCCTTCTTTTCATTATTACCTCCCCAACACCCCTCCCCCATACAGACCAGGTTGCCCCCCCATAAGACCCTATGAATGCCCATCAACCCCCCCCAGCATGGTAACCCCAAGACCCTATGAATGCTCGTCCATCCCCCCCCCACTATGCTCACTGCCATAGACACTATTAATGCACATCCACCCCCCACCATGTTGACTCCTATAAGGCCCCCCTGAGACCCTGTTAATGTTCATCAACCTCCCCCCAGCTTGCTAACTAACCCCCATCAGAACCTCTGAGACCCTATTAATTCCCACCCCCTGCATATTCTCCCATAAGAACCCCTAAGATCCTATTAATTCCCACCCCCTGCATATTCTCCCATAGAACCCCTAAGATTCTATTAATTCCCACCCCCTGCATATTCCCCCATAAGAACCCCTAAGATTCTATTAATTCCCACCCCCTGCATAGTCCCCCATCAGAACCTCTGAGACCCTATTAATTCCCACCCCCTGCATAGTCCCCCATCAGAACCTCTGAGACCCTATTAATTCCCACCCCCTGCATATTCCCCCATAAGAACCCCTAAGACCCTATTAATTCCCACCCCCTGCATATTCTCCCATAGAACCCCTGAGTCCTATTAATTCCCACCCCCTGCATATTCTCCCATAGAACCCCTGAGATCCTATTAATTCCCATCCCCCTGCATATTCTCCCATAAGAACCCCTAAGATCCTATTAATTCCCACCCCCTGCATATTCTCCCATAGAACCCCTGAGATCCTATTAATTCCCATCCCCCTGCATATTCTCCCATAAGAACCCCTAAGATCCTATTAATTCCCATCCCCCTGCATATTCTCCCATAGAACCCCTAAGATCCTATTAATTCCCACCCCCTGCATATTCTCCCATAAGAACCCCTAAGATCCTATTAATTCCCACCCCCTGCATATTCTCCCATAGAACCCCTAAGATTCTATTAATTCCCACCCCCTGCATATTCCCCCATAAGAACCCCTAAGATTCTATTAATTCCCACCCCCTGCATAGTCCCCCATCAGAACCTCTGAGACCCTATTAATTCCCACCCCCTGCATAGTCCCCCATCAGAACCTCTGAGACCCTATTAATTCCCACCCCCTGCATATTCCCCCATAAGAACCCCTAAGACCCTATTAATTCCCACCCCCTGCATATTCTCCCATAGAACCCCTGAGTCCTATTAATTCCCACCCCCTGCATATTCTCCCATAGAACCCCTGAGATCCTATTAATTCCCATCCCCCTGCAGATTCCCCCATAAGAACCCCTAAGATCCTATTAATTCCCATCCCCCTGCATATTCCCCCATAAGAACCTCTGAGATCCTATTAATTCCCACCCCCTGCATATTCTTCCATAGAACCCCTGAGATCCTATTAATTCCCATCCACCCCCCTTTTCCTAGCATGTTGACTCCCATAAAAATCTTTCTCCCCAACCCCCCCAACATCTTGAATCCCATAGGAACCCCATAGACCTTATTAATGTCCATCCAACCTCCATCCCAGTATGTTAACTCCTTTAAGAACCTCTCAACCCTCCCCCAACATGCTGAATCACAAAGGAACCCCTGAGACCCTATTAATACCCATCAACTACACCCACAGCATGTTCTCCTATAGGAAACTCTGAGACCCTATTAACACCCATCCACACACTCAAAGTATGTTGGCTCCCATAAGAACCCCCTTCCCACATGTTGATTCCCCGTAATGCCCATCAATACACCCCCCAAGCATGCTGACCCCCCTAAATAAAACCCATAGAGCTTAAATCCCCCCCAAATATCCCTCCACAGGCCCCTTTCCAAACCCCCTTCCATACTGAGATCTTTCTACTCCCCACCCCTTAAATCTGTCTTGCATTTCCCTCACTTCAACTCATTCTTACGCTTCCCCCCCCCCCCACGCCTTTCTTCCCTCTGCCTCCCCCGCAAAAGCCTCCATTCTTCCCCCTCCTTTTCATCACCTCTCCCTTCCCCGGCCTTAAAATACTATTCTCACCCCCACCCCGAACCATTTCCTTATCTCTCCACTTCTTCACCCATATGACCCCTTATAGCACCATTGACACACATATATATGTGTAAGTATATTAACATCCTTGATTTCAGAGTCTGAATTATTGGTGTGGGCTTAATGAAATCCACAAGCCCCACCCCTGAAGTCTCTCTCCCCCCCCCCCCGCCCCACTTTAGTCAAATCATGCCCCTCCTGTGGCATTCTAAAAACAGAAGCTTGGAAGTGTGTGTATAGGGGGACACACAAAGGCTAAAAGGGGCCTTGTAATTTAAGCATTTCTCCCATATTTTTTCTCTTTCCCTTTTCACCTCCCACACATTCATTCCTCCCTCCCCCTCCTCTTCCTTTCCCCCCTACCCCTCTCCCTCCCACTTCATGACTTAAATCCTGTTTCTTCTCTTCCCCCCCACCCCCTTCTATCCTATTTTTCTGCTGCTGCCACAATGCCTCTCCCTTCTTTGCCGCTTTTGGCCATTCTTCCCTATTGCTGCTACTTCTGCTTTCCGCTCCCTTCTGTAATACTGTCCTTCCCCCCTCCCAATCTGCTTCAAATCCTTTCTCTACTGACTCCCCTCCATTTTGCTCTTTCTTTCCTCCCCACCCCACTGCCTCCAATCTTGCTGCTACTCAATTCTGTCCACCCAGCAGTGCCGTCTCTCCCGACTCAGAAGTGCCTAGTCCTTTTCCAAAGGCTGCTGACATAGGGAAATCAAGAAATAACCATTTAGATTTGTTTTTGCTTTCATTGTCTCCATCACTGTCCCACCCATTTCAGAACATCAGAGGGGAGTGTTTCTCTGTAGCTGCTGGACAGAAATATGTGTGTGTATGGGGGGGGGGGTTGATTCTTTTCTGCGTTGAGGCTAGAAAGGGAGGGAGTTGTGGGGAGGCAACCAAGTCCACAGAGAGGCAGCTTGGGAGAAATTTTCAAGAGTGCTGTATGTATGGCTGATACTGTAATGGTGGAAGATTGATTGGGTGGAGGAGAAACAGGGCGAGACTCCCTTAAAAAAGGGCTAAGAAAATGGGATCTTGGTGGTTTTCTTCCTTTTTACAGTAGGAAAGGGTGAGTGTGTGCATAGGTGGTAAGAAATGCTTTCTATTTCTCTTGTCATAGTTGAGAGAATTACCTGCCTTTTTATTTGAGAAACATGCTTCTCTGTTTTAATAGGTGTTGTGTAATTTTGCCGTTAATGTGTCAGCTCAGGGTAGATGTTGGCTGCAGAAGAATAAGGGAGTCGGCTGCAATAATATTTGTGGAACACCCCCTACACACACACACAGTTTAAGGGAAATGGCATTTTTGTAGCAGCATCTTTTTAAAAAATCTACCTGAATTTCTAAAATTACCTATAATGAGGGAAAGGGGCGTGGAGACCATTGAGTGACACTAAAGAAAGAATAAATCCAGAAGATAGGGAAGGTTTTATTTTAGAAGAAGAAAGACATGGTGTCAGTAAGAAAATTAGCATGATATAGAGGCTATCAATTTATCATTTGTGAAGATGAATTTAAAATTTTACGAATGTGATTTTTGCCATGATTGCCTTAGCAAAACTGATTCTTGGGCCACATTTTATGTAAGATGTGGTTCCTGGCTGCCCTTTCCTCCCCGCTTTAAACAAGCCAAATGCTGTTTTCATTAAAAAGAAAGATTGAACAGTCAGAGAAGTGCTGCTCATGCACCCTCCCATCCATGTGGATCTGGATGTGGGGTGGGGAAGCAAAAAACCAAAAATCATGAAGAGGCCCTCGTCCCAGCTTGGTTATTTGCGTGCATAACCTGAGATTTGTTGCATATTTTAAGACTTTTCTTCTAAGCACAGCTTGTAAATAGAGACACAAGGTTGCTGTCTATGTGAAATGCATGTTAGAAGTAGAGAAGGAGATAAAACCTTAATTCATCTTAATGTGTTAAGCATTTTCTCTCCCTTGTATAATTTTGGAAGAAGGAATTGAATAGGTCAATTGTCTTAGTGGTTGCAGATTATGGAGGGTGTGCGTGTACCCCCCTTTTTTCCCCTGGGAATGAATGGATCTTTTTGTGTCGGCCCGGTAACTGCAACAAGATGGCGTTTGAAGGAAGGCAACTCTTCATTTTCAACTCAACATCACTGCTTCGCTAAACTAAATCCTGCAGTTGAGATTTGTTTTCTGACTTTGATCATCTTTTCTTTTCTTAATTAATAGGTTTGTTTTGTTGGGGCTTGGAAAGTGGCAGATGTCCTGTTTTTTTTAATCTTTCGGTGCTTTTCAGTCCCCAAATAAACAGTGGGTGGGTGGAGTAAATAGTTTACTGAAATGTTTACATTGTGGCATAAATTCACTAGATAAAGTGAGAAGGAATGGTTTTAACTTTTCAGAGCCACCACGTAAGTTTTTAAAGCCATTTTACTGTATAGTATATTGTTGCCACCAGTTTTCTTCTACAGTGCAGCTTATATAAATTTTGCACAAGCGTTATTTGTAGAACTGTGTAATCTGTCAGTGGGATCACATGTGACCTCTTTGTGATGGGAAGGGAATGCGGTTCTGCTTCAGAACCCTTTAATATGTTGCTGTTCCTGCAGTAGCATTTGACCTGATGTTCTTTAGTTAAATAAATATGAATAAAAATTGGCATGAAACAAAAGCTTATTGGGTTAGTAAAACATTTTCCCTTGTCATTTATATGTCCTGTATGCTTTATGAAAAACACAAGTGGTAATATTGTATTAATAGTGCAATCCTATGCATGTCTACTCAGAAGTATGTCCCATTGAGTTCAATGGCACTTATTCCTAAGTAAGGGTCTGTTGGATTGCAGCCTAAATGCTTATTAAAGTGGGCTGTACACTCGGATGAGATTTTAAAATTAGGTAATTTATTATTATAAAGCTATTAGTGTTCATATCCCAATTGGGCTGAAGTACTGCAGACTAAACTGATCCAAAATAAATTCATTTGGAAGCAAGGTCTATTGATTTCAGTGGAACATGTTTCAGAGTATGTTTGGAATTGTGCCGGCAGTCTCCACTGACATTTGGGTTCACACTGGTGCCCTAAATTTCAGCTTTGGAAAGATGTCATTTGGTGTCAAATTGCTATTAATGGCTTAAAGCAGCATTTCCCAAACTAATTTGACCATGGAACACTTTTGGGCTAGAAATATATTGACAGAACCCATATTGCCACATGTAATGCTGAAAAGTGCATCTGATATTTTATTTGGGTTTTCAAAAGTTAGTTTTGGGGGGATGTTTCATATTTTAATATAATTAGGGCAGAATGGCAAAAAATTATCTGAGTGAACTCTTGACTTCCTTATAGGAGCCCCTAAAATTTAATTTGCAGAGCTTAGAGCCACACCCAAGTCCTAAAAGTTAATTTAGGAGCACCAGAAGCTGCCTTATTCTGAGTCAGGCCATTGGTCCATCTACCCCAGTGTTGTCAACACTGACTGGCAGTGGCTCTCCGGGGTTTTAGGCAGGAATCTTTCCAGCCCTACCTGGAGATCCTGGGAATTGAAGCTGGGACTTTCTGAATGCAAAGCAGGGGCTCTATCACTTAGTCAGAGCCCCCTCCTAGAACAGTACTCAAGCCTTAAAATTGATTTACAGAACCTAGAGCCCTAAAAATCAATTTACAAAGCCTAGAGCTGCACCCAAGCCTTAAAAAATAATTTACGGTGCCTGGAGTTGCACCCAAGTTGGAAAAGAAAAGAAACAACAACTATCCTACCTTCTTGCTGATGGGTCTGCTAAGGGTCTGGAAGGATTCAAATTGGGAGTAAGGGGGAGCGAGTGACCACGCTGCCACTGATGTATTCCTCACTTCTGCTGTCAATGAGCAACTTACAATAGCCCTGTTCTTAGGTTGTTAGTGTAACATCCGTACCCAGATGTTCTGTGTTGTTTAGGGCTTAGACAACCCAGAGTTAACCTATGATTTGTTGTTGGACATCATGTTATTAACCTTCGAACAGGGCTAATGTTGAAAAGCAGTAGTGAGGAGCTTGCTTGCCCCCTAGCAATTAATTGGTTAAATAATGCACAGTTTAGCTTTACGTGCAACCTGGGTCTTTATTTATTTATTATAGCACTTTTATCCCGCCCTTTAGCCCTAGAAGGCTCTCAAGGTGGCTTATAAAAATAATTCTTAAGACAGCCCCTGCCCACAGGCTTAGAATCTAAAAAACATGACATAAAAGGAAAGGGGATTGGGAGGGAAGAGGAAAAAAGCTAATTTAGGCCCTAGATTCTTAGTTGCAAAGTTCAGAAGGTCATGAACACAGTAGAAGGGCTGCTGCTTCCTCTCCCTCTGTTGGCAGGAGGGTGGGGGGCTCTCAGCTGGATCTGGATCAGGGCACAATGGAGAAGTGCCTGGCTGCTTCCTTTCCTTATTTCCTGACTCTAGGTACATACACCAGTCATATGATGCAAATACTGTGCTCTGATAGAGGTGTGCATTCTAGCCATAATGGCGTGAGGTGTGGTGGGGTTATTATATGTTCTTCATTGCCTCCAGTTTACAGGAGCCAATGAAGGCTTCACATCACAGTAGTAGTGTTTACAATCTAAGTACTACTCAACTAAGTATTTTTGATACATATATAATTTTATATTTAAATATTTTAGATGGAAAAATACTGCAGGTCTTGAAATTTTCTCATGGAAACTCTATTCGCATCAAGTGGAACAGCAGGATTCCAAGGAACACAGGTTGGGAAATACTGGATTAAAGTAATGCAATTAAAATTGTATTACTTGAATTTTTAGCCTACACTGGAAGGCTTGTTAGGGCAGGATAAATAACGTTTATTCATTTAGTAAACCTCTATCTTACATTCAACAAACAGCAGAAAATAATACAACATAATATTAAAAATCAATACAAATAAAACTTAGCAATAGAACATGATCAATGCATCACAGATAAGAGAGCAAAAACATTTAAAATTTGCTTAAAAGACCTAAAATTTCTAAAACTATTTAGGAATGGTTAAATATTTTTTGTTATTACACTTTTCCCTTTAAATGTTGTCCTCAGATCATTATCATACAATGGAATTACAACAAAAAATAAAATCTTAACTTCAGCGATTCCCAAATTCAATTCAGTCCATCAAATGCTATATCTTAAGTTTTAAAGTTACTTCTAAGCATTTTATTATAGATCATAATTTTTAGTAGTTTAGGCAAGTCTCATTCTCTTCCTCCCCCAGCACAAATTTTGCATTTGGCATCAGGTTTATTTTCAGGATCTCCTTTTTGTGTGGTTTGTGTCCACATTGGTACTTTGTAGTTGAGCTGCACATAAAAAGTAAATGTTTGAACAAATTCAATTGAATAAATAAAATTATTTATTCAAAAATAAATAAACCAAATTGGCATTTGGTTTATTTATCACTATTTGTATTTTCATGTATGCACTGTTGGAACGATCATGTTTCATATTTTCCTTTCTTTGGCCTTTGCTCTATAAGAGCAGGTGGTAAAATAACCTAAGGGCCTGTAGTCATGGGCTGTGCACAGTAGAGTTTATCCCTATTTATTCCTTGCAGCTGCTAGGTCAGTGTGCAGTAGGCAATCTGTCATGATATTATATGTGTCTGGCATGAGAACCTCAATTGTTAATCCAGTTGGAAATGTTTGAACTTTGAAGATAACCATATCATTGTGTGGGGACATTGGTTGATGTTGCAATACTAGGTCTTATGGAAAATAAGTTATTCTCTAATACAACTTGGGAGAGGGTCAAAACCAGCAATATGCTCTGCTGACTTAAATAATTTAGTAAGTGCTTAGCATTTCAACATTTTTTAAAAAGTAAAAGCAATGCTAATTAAAACTAGCCTTTGGTGCAAGAGAGATTAATATCTTTTGTATCTTTGACTTAGATTTCAATAATAGGGGTTACATAGCTGCTAGAGAAATGCTGTATTTTTGAAGTACATTTAACTCTACAATGAGTAGAGAACACATTATAATCTTGTGCTTGTAGGCCATCACGCCTTCAGATCAACCCAGCCCATGGTTGGCAGTTTGTGTGCAATATGCTTCTTGAAATACCAGGAAATAAAGTTAGGTCATTAAACGAGCAACTAACTGTTCTAGGAGGGATTACTGTGATTTCTCAACCACAGTGTGGAGTCAGACAGAGTGCTTTTAACTTTGGTAAAGACTCTAATCTACGATCTATAAATAAGTTTTAAAAGTAACATTGTATCTTGTAAAGTTGCATTTAGGGGGGAAATTGATTCCACAACCTCACTTAATAGAAGCCAAGTTTCATTAATAATGGGTCACTACCCTTGGTTTTTTGGTCATTTCCCCCCCCCCCCCAGCAATTAAAAGTGAGTGTGTGTGTGGGGGTATTCTGTTATTAACTGAGAACTTTCAGTGGAAAAATCGCACTTCTGCTCAAAATACTGTCGCTTTTGCTTCCGGTATGTTGCAATTGGCTCAAGTTTCAGTCCCTGAATTGGATTAAATTCTTACTGTCCATGGATTTTGGCTTTGCATTAGTGGATTGGTAATTGATATTCTCAATTTTAATATCCAGATGTAGCCATATGGCATTCCATATTGTTTTGAGATTGCCATTAACACTAGCCTGACAGTAAAAAAAAAAAGGGGGGGAGAGAATAATATTGAATATCGCAAAAAAAAAAAAACCTCTTACAAAAGGTATAATGGGAGAAAAGGGGGTATGTTCCAAGATTGCCATCTGGTCTTTTTAAGAATATAGATAATTCTGAAAGGCTTAAGGTTTGACTATTTTATTAAAAACAACTGGTTATATTCGGGCCTGGTGTGGCATTATTGCAAAGAATGGAAGGGGCATGGTCACTTCTCATAGGGCTTATAGTCAGATAGAGCTAAGATGAAGAAAGGGGCAGGGATTGGTAATAAAATAGAAAAGAATGGTTTAGGAACGGCTTTGTTGGAAGATGCAAATCCTAAGGTGGAACCTAAAGGCCTTAATAATGAAAGAGCAGGAACCTATTCCAGTCATAATGAATAGCATGATGTCAGGACTGGAAGAAGCGAACAAAGAAGGCTGATCATAACATGTGGCTATAGAGGTTAAAGGAGGGAGAATATCAGGGGTGGAGAGGTGGAGAATCTACTGTTTAAACTTCATAGGATTGCTTGTCTTGCGTTGAAAGAACGTTTTATTGAGAGCCACCCATTCCGTAAGAGGCTTTCCTGTCATTAACGTTGTGTTATGCTGCTCCAGAATTAGTATATGATGGTATCCAAAGTGGCTGAGAAGTATTGCATATGTGAAATTCTTGATGTTGACTTTCTAAGTGGCTCTTATATTTGAGATATTTCAGAGAAGATATATGTTTGGATATCTGCATTATAAAATGTGGATAACCTGGGAATGGGTACCAACAAATGGCCGTTTGCTATATGTGTTAGCTCATTATTCCAGCCTTGTTGTAGTTTCTGCTTTTTCTAAGAAAGTTTAGTCTGTTGAGGTCTAACTAGAGATTGGAGATGCATGATTGACGCTCCCACAGGTTTCTTTTCTTCTTCTTTTTAATGTAGCAGTGGGGGTAAATTGGATTGGGAAAGTGCTACTGCAGGAGGAAGATTGCCTGCCTTTCTCATTTTCCCCGTTGAAACCCCCCCCCCACTATTTGCAGATTGGTACCTACAATGTAGAGGGTGGGGTTAACTGGGAAAGGGGGGGCAGAGGGTTAAAGCCCCTCCCCCAGGATTGTGATCCTAATATGGATCCCTCACTGCATGTCATTTGCCATTTTTAGATAACTCTGAGAGATCTAAACATGCCATCTCTTGCCATAATCTAGTTCTTCTCTAAGTCTGCTTCAAAACCCAGAGCAAGTGTCACAACACAAAGTGTCTTGTGGTACCTTTTAAGGATAATTTATGATTGTAAGAGGCCACCATCAAATGCATGACAGCGTTGACGTATATAAACATTTATTTACATGCATGTACATACATTATCTTGATCTTTATTGCTTGCACAATTCATGGTATTGAGAAATTTGGGGTGTATGTTAATCTTTCTGATAACTGGGTATTCTTCTGCATATAGTTTTCTTTGTCTAGTGACTCCACTGCATGCCTGCCACAATAGCAATAATAATTCCCAGTTGGCACCATTTTTAAAAAATTATCTGTGAGAAACTCAAAAAATTGTGTGTTCATCTTTTTTTTAAAAAAGGAGGGGCAAGGAGAAGCTTTTAGTTTAGTTAACTTTGCTTTTTGTTTAAATCATTTGTTAAATAAGAATAATATAATTACCTGAGGCAAATAGAAAAGATGATGAGGGCCAAGGCATGTTAAGGTAAAACGCAACACCCACGAGCTAATTGATATGTAAAACTTCATCTGATAACTGATCTCTTGCACCTTAAAAGTGGTTAACATGGAAATATAACAACTCTTATTGCTGTTGTTTTCTCTTGCTAGTGAGATATATATAAAAAGATGGGTTTTGTAGAAATATTTCATATCTTGGAAGGGGGGGATACTCAGTTTTAACGATTTTCAAACACTGATTCTCCCTAGTGTGGGTCTCCAGAGGGAGCCACGGAAGACTATCTTCCTGGGGAAGATTTTTAGCAGTGGTGAAGAAAGTACATAATTTACTTCACTGTTTGCAATTCAGCACAAGAGAATACTTTCCCATTCCTGCTGTAAAGTTTTTGAAGAGCAGTGTCTTCAGTGTTCTCCATAGCATGAAGGTTAAGGTACAAGCTGCTGGTTCTTTCAGTGATTGGTGATGGTGTTCTCAACATAGCGAGCTGTAGTAAGATTCTCTTTTTTTTTCTGATGAAGTTTTGCCTTAGATGGAATGCCTGCATATAATAGGATGGAAAAGATATTGACTGATTACAGTTTTAGAAGAAGGCTTCTCTGGTACTGTTGAAACTTGGGCAAGAGAGGAGAAATCAAGTAGTGGCAGCAGAACAAATCCTACTTTTTGAATACAGAGTGAAGTTTTTTAACACTTGAATATGTTCAACATTTACATGTGAATACACACACTAGGGAGGCCCTTGATGCAAACTTTGATAGCCCCTGCTATCAACGGATACTATACTGAGCTCTTAACACGTGTAGCCCAATGAAATGAAAGGGTGATATAGAAGTCTAGTGCCTGGGTTGTACCCAAATTAAACTAGGTACAAATTAACCCAAGGTGAAATGTATAAGTCTTTCAAGTGATTTAAAATGTGTGTTCTGGTTTTGCTGTTTTGATAATTTGACAATTGTTGCCATATTTATGGAAATCTATTTCATGTGTTTCTGTGATAATTTCTCCGTCTTTTTGAGGCATCAAAGATATTTGGATAAAATAAAGATGATCTAGAACTTTGATACACACATTTACAAGGGGAAAGTAAGGGCAGGATGTGAGCCTTGTGTAGAATCAGATTCCTTTTTTCTGAAAAGTTTTTTTATAATTTGCCTTCTAATTACAAGTTAGCAGTTTCAAAGGCTTGATTTAAATGACCAGAAGTAATTTCCAGTGCATTCTTGGGAATACTTGTATTTTTCCCCCTTGGATGCCTGTGGGAATGCTAAAATTACCCAATCTCTCTCTCTCTCTCTTTCTCTGTGTGTGTGGGTGTGTGTGAGAGAGATCTGGTTCGCATGACCTGACAACCCACAGTGTTCCAGGGTGGCTTGTTATGATGCCCAAATCCATCGCTGTTTCCTCAGCCTGGTTTGTTAACTATGTACAAGCCACCCATGGGTTGTCGTTGGGTCGTTCAAGGTAGCTTGTTTTTAAGATGGCTTTTTGTGCATCTGAACCCAGCAGAATGGCTTGGACATGTTTTGTTGCAAAGGGCTACAGAGCTGCCTGTCTAGAGCAGTGAAAAACTCAGCCGCTCCTTGCACTGCCTTCCGCACCCCCTCCTCTTCCTTCTCCAGCTCTGCGTTTCATTTGAGAGCAAGTGGCTTTATCCCCTTATGAGCGGAGTTAGAACAGCTATGTGTGTATGCATGATTGACTTATGTCTGGGTAAGTGCAACCCACCCACCCCAATTCAGGAACATGGTGACTTGGGAGGGGTGATTTAACCTTCCCCTCTCCTGTTTTCATGGTGAAATCCCCCCCCCCCCGCAGCAGGGGAGGGTGTTTTTAACCATTTCCTTTTGGGGGGGAATTTCAGCATGAAAATAGGGAGGAAAGCTTACATTCCCCCTCTTGAATCACCATAGCCCTGAATTTGAGATGTGCACACTTACTCAGAGGTAAGTCAATCACACATAGACATATAGCTACGCTGCGAAGACAAATGGGCTGTGAGGAGCAGCCAAGGAGCCTTTTTTTAACTGTTAAAGAAAATAAATAAAATCCTCAGCCCCCTCATCCTAAAAAGCAAAGTAAACCCCTCTCTTCACTCCAAAGGTTCGGGTCCAGGTTATTTGAAATAACGCATTTTCCCTTATGAGCCTGCCCGTGCTTTGAGATCTTCTAGAGAGGCCCTTCTTTCAGTCCCACCTTCTTCACAGGCACGCTTGGTGGGAACATGGGAGAGGGCCTTCTCGGTGGCTGCTCCGGTGCTCTGGAACTCTCTTCCTGGGGAAGCTAGGCTGGCTCCCTCCTTGATGGGCTTTCGGAAGCAGGCTAAAACTTTTTTGTTCAAGCAGGCCTTTGGAGAATAATCTGGCCCTCCATCTATGTTAATGTCTAATAATTTTGTTGTGTATTTTTTAATTGTTTATGGTTTTGTTTCCCTCCCCCCCCCCTTGTATATTTTAAACTTTGTAAGGCCGCCTTGAGGCCCAGCATTGGGCAAAAGGCGGGATACAAATAAATATAATAATAATAATAATAATGTGTATGTCAATGCAGGTGCTTTGCAAGGCAAAAAAGTGGGAGAGGGGCAGAGAGCATCTCACCATGGTAGGAGTATAGAGGAGTTGTGCTGCAAAGGCCTCTGGGATATGTGCTGGAAGTGAGCGAGAAGACAAATGAGGAAACAAACCATGGCAAGCTAGCGAGGACCTGATCATTTGTTTGCAGCAATGTGGCTTAGTGACCAATTAACCAACCCACCAAGGCTTGTTTTAAGTGTGGCTTATTATCACGTGTGAACTGGCTCTAAAACAGCCCATGGGTTCTGGGTGCCTTGTTAACCACAGCAACAAGCCACCATTGCCAGGATTGCACAACCCGGAAGCCACGCCAGCGAGGGTGATAATGCAAATCCCTCTGGCATGTGACCTTGAGGGGGCCATAGCACAGTGGTAGAGCTCATGCTTCACATGCACAGCGTTCTAGGTTCAATCCCCGGCATCTCCAGCTTGGGATGGAAAAATTCCTGCCTGAAACCCTAGAGAGCCGCTGTTGCCAGCCAAGTGTTGGCAGTACTGGGCTAGATGAACCAAACGTCTGACTCCGTATAAGCCTTCCTATGAACAGCACGCACGATGGGAGAAATAAGCCACCACAGCTTATTTCCCGCTCTGTGATTGTGCAAACCCCATCAGAGAGGGTGTGAGAGAGACCTCTTTGCACACAATGGCAAGCCACGGATGGTGAATTTCTCCATGGGGTTTGCCGGTTTGCATTTTGAAAATTCAGGTTGCAGTGGGGGGCAGGTGCGCCATGGCTTGTTACATGTGAACCCGGCAAGGGTCGGTTGTTGGGATGGTTAACAAGCCAATCAGAACCTATGGCCTATTTAAAGGTTGCGGGTGGCTTGTTAACACCCCAACAGCCCATCCTTGCCAGGTTCGTGCTTCCCACCATGGCTTGAATTTTCAAAATGGCGGCCAGCACCACAGTAGGAAGCTCTGTAGGGAAATACACTCTCAGTGGCTTCTCATTATGTGCGAACTAGCTCAGTGTGTGTGTATTTCCATTTTGCTTGCTATTACTGGGGAGTATTGGGGAGAGAATAAATATAACTTTGTATTTTAGGAACAGAGGAAGATGCTTTATACAGAGTCAAATCATTGGTTTTTCTAGCTCAATATTGTTTATTCTGATCAGCCACAGCTCTCCAGGGTTTCAGGCAGGAGTCCTTTCTAGCCATACCTCGAGATGCCAGAGATTGAACCTGAAACCTTTTGCAAGCACTGAGTTATGATTCTTCCCTTAGTATTATATGCTGTTCTTCAGGTCCAGATGTTTGTTGCCTAATCGTTTAAAAGCAAACTAAGTGAAGTGAGCACTTGTTAATTTAACACAAGCTGCAAACTATAATGGTCTAATCCTAAGGACACTTTTAGTCCCCTTATTTGAAATATTTGTTGCAAAACTCTGAATTTAATCTTTCTGAGTTATTTTGCATGTGGCATGTAGAGAATATTGCAATAGCTTATTTCGCTGCATTTAAGAAAAGTTCAACTTGATCTTCAAAATACCATATGTTGAAAGTTCATAAAAAGAGGATAAATCTACTAGCATATTGTTCTATAAATACTACTTTAGTAGTAGGTATTTGTGTAGTTTTAGGCCCTGTGGTGTTCTGGTTTGTCCCATTGACTTCTGCAAGGCTTTACCAAATGATAACATTTGGTAAATGTTAATAACATTTGATGAGAAGACTAATGTTCTATATATCTTAAGAATATCTGTATATGGTTCTCATGGTTTTAACAATAGTGCGTTAAGAGTGAGAGCTGAAAATATGCCTACCCATAGTGAGATTTGAGGTGGCGTTACTTGGTTCAGTGACACAATAACCAATGGTAGATTAAATACTTGACTGTGGGGTAAATAGTCAATGTGGTTTATTGTGTAATCTTTTGGAACTTTTTCACACCATGGTTGGTTATCCGGCCAAAGCAGGACTTGCAGTAGATACCAACAGTGTTGTCAATCAAACACACCTTTGATTAATAGTCAACTTAACGCTGGCCTTAATCCACACCATGGTTGATTATAATTATGTTGTGTGGGGAGTACCCCCTTGATAATCAACTGTGAAGTTGACTATTAACCCAGAATGCAGCCTTAGTGCCCCAAATCTGCAAATATTGTAATAATTGCAGTTAGGGCTTGAAGGTGGGTCCTTGGTCTGAACAGATTGAAGAGTATTATTAAAGTGCTATATAAATACATGGTGGTAGTTATTATTTTCATATAGAACAGACTTTTTCATGGCTGGCATGATAGTCTGAAGAGATAGGGATTGATAGCTGCTGACAGGAGGTGCTTGATCAAAGATCAACCATTTGTTTAATGTTTATAGGAAATTATATGCAGTCCTAATTTTTATGTGCAGGTTATTAAGTCCTAGGTTTATTATGGCTGGTCGGTAGCCTGGCCAATCCGTTCTCATTGCTTTTGAGAACCTGGCAGGTTGTATTCATAGGACTTCATGGAAGAATGCCCTATAAATCTCATATTTTAACACTGGAATTAGTTGTTACTTCCCCAAATGCCCTAAACTAATGATCCTGTTTTTAAATGAGGCAGCAATTGCAGTCCTTATCTATACTTGAAATGCTAATTTTTACAATTTTTAAAGCATAGTTTTAACACAAAAAAATTCATAGATTTCATGTGAATTGTGTTGCAAGCCCTCTCAATAGTATTAAAGAACCTTAGTAGGAAGACCTTGCATAGTTAAAATGCCTATATATAATAGCACTGTTTAATGCATATTTTGCTGTCACAAATAGATCCTCATGAAAAGGAGTGTAGTAGCATTCTCATTTTAGTGAATGTTATGTTAAAAAATATTTCATTCTGATCTTTAGCTTAATCTTTTCTTGTTGTGATCGTCTGAACACCCCAAGAAAGAAGGAGAGAGAACCTAGAAACACAGGGAACGAAAGCATGAAGAACCAGAGAGAAAGAAAAGAACCAGAGAGAGAGAGAAGCCAGAGTGGCTTATAAACAGAGTCCGGGTTCAGACAATCAGTGGGGGAAACAATGCAGTGTTGGTTGATTCCCCTCCGTGTGCTGATCCGAACTAGCATAGTGCATTTTTGCTCACCCTACAACCCACAGCTTTCAGTATGGGTTGTAAGGTGGGTGGAAATGTACTACGCTTGCACTGTATACTGGGTCGGGATGATATGGCAGACATGAAAACCTGGGTTGTGGTGCGAGTGATTAAGGTAATACCAGTTGTGCAACTGTTATGAGTGGGGAAGGCACTTCTAACATTTTGTGATCACACAGGGAAGGCACTTCTAACATTTTTGTGATCACCCCCCATCCCCCTACAGCAATAAATTCATGGTAGTGCCCAGGGCCCTTTTCAAAAATTCCATAATTTTTGTGAACCACCCAGAGAGCTTCTGCTATTAGGCGGTATAGAAATGTACTAAATAAATAAATTGCCAAATGTGCCCAGAGTCCAAAAAGATCGGACAATGAAAGCAAAAGAAACTATTTTTCAAAACTTAACATCTGCCTTTCTGAAGCAGAATTGCAAATGAAGCCTTGCGCAGGATCCAGTTTCAGTTCTGGTCACTTTGGAGGGAAGCTTGCTTCTCTCCGGGAAGCACCAGAAAGGCTGCTTCAGCTTGCACAGCAGCCAAATCGGATTCACATCCGTAATTAAGAGCTATGTTTACATTGTAGCATAAGCCAGATTGAAGTCCATCATAAACAAGGGTGGAGTTTTGACAAAGGCATGGCACTGTAACCCCACTTTCAATACAAACTGGGTGTGGTCTAAGATGTGGTCTCCTGTACACGTATAAACAATGGCACCATTTCAGTAGTGGTATAGGGTTTTACCTTTCTTAGGCAGTTTGCGACATAATGACCATGGTTTCTTTCTGTCATACAATAGCCAGAACCTTAATATTGCAGGCTGCAGTTTTATTTATTATAAAATTTAAAAATCTGTTCTTATTACGCTCTGCAAGTCATTTTACATTAATAACCAATTTGCCTTTTTTTTTACATCGGTGTTTGTAATGAAGATCCTAACACAGTTTTCCTCAACTTGGTGCCTTCTGATGTTTTGGACAACAACTGCCATCATTCCAGGCCATTGATCATGCTGCCTGGGCTGGTGGGACTTGTGCAGGCACCAAGTTGGGGAAGGATGGCCTACCTGAATTGCCCACATCAAAGTTTTGTTACCTTGTTTTCTGCTTATGCCTCCAGGAACAGTAGGGGGAGCAACTGTTAACACATGCTTGGCATTCACTCAGGATTTGAGCACCCCCAAAGAGCTGTGAGGTTCTAGTGAGCAGGCAGTTAGTTTCCAAAGCATGCAACCCTTTGCAAATCCTTTTGAATGGACAGGCGTTAGAATAGCATTGCAGTGTCACCCAGCCTTCAGTAATTAATGTAGGACAAAAAATTGCAGTACTAGGCTCTGTATTACATACAGAGATGCTTTGCATCTGTATCAGTTCCTTGTAGTCAACATTTTCTTTCCATCTGTATAAAACACTCCCACATAAATTATTTCATATAATGGTTCTGTCTATTAGAGAGCTTTCTGTGTTGGAGGATTCTTTAGTAACAGCCTTTCTTGTGATCTATACTAATGAAGATCTTGGGAACATAATGCACTCCCTGTATAGGAGCTTATAACATTTGCACTCTGAATCAATAAAATTGTAGTCCATGCTTGTGTTCGGGAGGCATGTATCTGCTCTGCAGCTGCTTCTGAAACTTGTTTTGGTCTCAGATATATATATATATTTAAAAAATCATGTGTATATTTACCTAGTTTCCAAGGCAAGTTTCCAAAGTTTACGATTTAAAACAATGGTACGCAGTGTAAAAGACATGATATAAAAGGAATGGGATCGTGAGGAAAGAGTAATATAAGCATCGTTTTTGCATAGTGAAATAAATGTTATACTTGAATATGTGGAATAACCATTGAGGGAGAGTGCCTGTGTGTCACCTCTCTCTCTCTGTCTCTGATGCAGTCAGGTGGAATGGCTGCTGATAGAGACAATTTTGGAATAGGAAGAAGCAAATGGCAGTTGGCCTCAGCTAGGGATGGAAGAAGTGATTCATGGCTTATAATTGCTTTTAAAACTTTGGTTCAGGTATGTAGGGCTGGGGAAATATTCCCCGTTCCGGATCCCAACACGCCACCAGCTTTGTGTTGCTGTAAAGTGAAAGAAACATCAGCAGTTAGAAAAAGCTGGAGGTAAAAGCTATAGCTGAGTGGTGCTAATGCTTTAAGAAACCTCTAAAGTAAAGTCACATATCCTGTGCACACATGCCCCAGGATCAAAGGGTTTTTAATCCTTAAAGGTTGCCGTAAAAATAATTCATGTTGATATTTATCAATTACTATGTTCTATTTTCACAGTTTTAGTCTTGTTTATATACTTGAAATTTAAGAGTCTTGAAATTTATGATCTCTCCAAGATATGTACAAAATGTAGCTGTGATATCTGTTAGCAGAATATCAAATAACTAGAGTGTTTCCCTTTATGATTATTGTTTCATAGTGCGTGTTTGCTATACCAGTATAGCATTGTGCAGGGATAGGCAGACTTCAGGCTTACTTAGCTTTACTTTCTAGAACCCTAAGATCCACCAGCTGGAGCCTAATACAAAAGGTCTTCACTTTGAATTACAGGCTTCAGGAATCTGTTTTAAGTGCCAGAACTGAACTGAGCTCACAGTCCTTATATCAAAAATGTACCCATTGTTATCTCAAGCTTTCTTCATTTCAGCTGTAAAATCTTGGATGGTGGTGAGGAAGGGAGTCATTTTGTTGCTGCTATTGTTAGACAATTGGGAGTCAGAAATTCTTGCTGAATTCTTGCAAATCACCCAGAAATCTACTAGTAGATTAAGATCTATCTTTTGCCCATCCCTGGTGTAACATAGAGTGTGGGACAGACTAGAAAGATGTGGGTCCAGATTCCTGCTTCACCACTTGGGTGGCCTTGGGCAAGTCACTGGCCCAGTTTAAACATAACCGAGCTAGTGGTTTACGGGGGTGAGCCCAGTTGAGCTTCTGTTGTAAATCCTCCACCCTTCTTCCCTGGCAGCATTGTGAGGAGGGGACTAGAAGTGTTTACTTCTTGGTTTAAATGAAGCACAGTTTGATATTACATCCCACCCAGGTCTTATATCGTACTCCGTCTAGGTCAGTCTTGTCTGACTGGCAGTGACTCTCCTGGACTTCTGGCAGATTCCTTCCTAGACCTACCTGGAGATGCCAGGAATTGAACCGAGTTTGTTCTGTATGCAAATCATGCACTCTTCCACCAACCTATTGCCCACTAGGAAGCTATTGAAACACTTGATACACTTCCAAATCAAACCATTGCTAATCCAAGTACTAATTTAGCAAGAAGCTTCTAAAAATCAAACCAAGATAGTCTTCAACTTTTCAGAGCGCAACAAGCTGATGGGTTTTCTGGTCTACACTCTTCTTTATTGAATTCATTCTGTTTCCCTACTGTACACACACACGCAGAGTGCCTTCTGCATTACAGGAAGCCAAGCAGTTGGAAACGCCTGCTCTAAACAGGAAGTGGCTTACGCAGTTTGCCAGATGTGTGATACAAGCTATAAAGTCTTTGTTCCTTTCCCAGTTTGTGTTTTGGTTGAAAGGAAAAGGTCTCCAACTTTGGAATATTGTATTTTGATATCATCCAGATTATAGTAGCCCCCATCTAAAGAATGTTCAGGGAATTTTCTAGTAGTGTAGACTAATCACGTTTGTTTCTGGATACATCTGATAATCTAGATATGTTGCATTGTTTTCAGGGGTCCTGGGTGGCAACCAGGAAGAGGGCCTTTTCTTCTGTGGCACCCCAGCTGTGGAATAGAGTGGTTCACCTGGCACCTATATTGTATTCCTTTTGGCGCCAGGTGAAAACCATTTTATTTTCCCAGTATTTTAGCATCCTAGTCTTTTAACTCAACTATTTTAAATCCCTGCATTGTTTTATTCTTGTTGTATCTTTATATTGTGGTTTTAAGCTTCTATATTTTATGTTGTGTTTTTAATTTTTGTGAACTGCCAAGAGAGCTTCGACTATTGGTCGGTATAGAGATGAGATGAAATAAAATAAATAAATAATAGTTTGTTGAGCTGCTGCCAGTCAGTGTAAACAATACTGAACTAGATGGAACAATCGTCCGTATAAGGAGGCTTCCCACATTTCTGTCATTAGCCAAATATTTTATTTGATTTATACCATCCCATTTGCTCAGGATGAGAAATAAAATTAATCTCCTAACAGCTTAAAGTTGAATCAAAATAATTGATCTTTCCCTACCCCTTCTCAATCCCGATTTAAACATTATCCTCAAAGGCCAGTCCAAACATACAAGTATTGATTATTAAGATAAATGGAGTTAACCTGCATGCAGCCGTCTAACAACAACAAGAAGAAGAACGCATCTGGTTTGGGGGATAATTCTTAGTTGCCGCAGACAGCCTTGAAAGTGGCTACTTGCAAGTCATTTAGGTGCACAAGCCTGAAAGGTTATGAAGTGATATGGGTGGCAAGTACATTACATTTTAACATTTATGGAATCAAAGAATTGTAGTACGTTCCAGATGAAGAAAACAAAGGAGACTTTCTTCACAAATATGAAGGGGGAAGGGGTGTCACACAGAAGTTAGAACAAACTTATTCACTGCTCCCAGAGGACTAATGGGTGGAAATTGCAAAGAAGCAGGTTTTAAACTTAATGTTAGGAGAAACATCCTAGGTGTATGAACTGTATGACGGTGAGACAGACTGCTTTGGATGGTGGTGAATTCTCCTTCACATGAGCTATTTAAGCAGAGGCTTGACAGCTATGTGTGTGCCAGGGATACTTTTGTAAGTACAGTGCAGTTGCAAGATTCTTGCATGGAGCAGGAGGTTGGACTAGATCACCCTTTAGGAGTCTGTTCCAACTCTAAAATTCTATTATTCTTTCAGTCATCCTGCAATAAAGGGCACATAAACAAAATACAACCGTAGCTGTGTTCAGACAACACAATAGTCAATGGTGGGGTAATAATCAACTTGATAGTTGTTTATCTAGGGGCTACTCCCCACACAGCACGATAACAATCAACTGAAGTGTGGATTAGAATCAGCGTTGAGTTGACTATTAGTCCATGCTGAGTTGACTCATCCCCCTCCCTCTCCCACTCCCTCAGTTCTCCCGCTAGTATCCCATCAGCCATTGTTGCCAAAAATCCATCCTGCTGACTGGACTTCCACCACTTTGACCACTTTTGCCTTGTGACTCTGTGGCTGATGAAATAATCAACAGTGGCTGATGAAATAACCAACAGTACCCTCCACACAACATGATAAACCATGATGGGTTAAATAACCAATTGTTGACTATTTGGTTATTTCGGCCAAATAATCAACCGTTGGTTATAAAACTCCCTCCAAACAACACAATAAACCATCATGGGTTAAATAACCAATTGTTGACTATTTAAACCATCATTGGTTATTGTGTTGTCTGAACCCAGTCACTGTGTAGAACTAGTTTGCATCCTTGCAATAAAAGACATTTGAAAAAAGTTTTAGTAGACTAGCAAAGGCCTTGCGTTTAATTCCAAGGTACCACTACAAAATGGCTGAAGTGAATATTTTAAGTGAATGAAAAGAGCTTTTCATTTTGCTTCCAAAGCCATGTGTGTTCTGTACAAAATATGTGTTTTCTGTAGGTTTACGCTGCTTGCTGTGCCACAGTTGGAGGCAAGTAGTTGATCTAAGCAGTTTACAAGTGATTGTTTCCACTTATTTGATTTTTTTTAAAAAAAACAACCCATTTTTTTTGTTTTTAATGGAGAAAAGTGCATTGTTTTTGAAATTTGCTTTCTGAGCTCTGCTAAACCATCAACTCAGTGGTACAAGGATACTTTAAACATACTTTAGCGTCAAACTAGATACTGCTATGTTAAACTTTCTGAAAATCCAAATGTGTGTCAACAGGTTTTGTGTAGAGTTGGGCATCCTAACCAGCTATCTAGAAGAGTTGTTACTAATCAGCTTTTAAAATCCAAGGTGAAGTGGGACTTCATTCGTAAGAGAAGCTCTCCATTCCAAATAAACGCATACAGCTCATTCTGTTGTCTGCAGTCTGCATGCTCTGGATCTTCAATCTATGGTTACATAAACATATATTAAACTGTCTTCTTTGCCCAGGGAACTGGCCCCAAATCCCCCCTTTAGATGGCTAAATTAAATAGTAAGGCACTTCTACAATTCCAATCTTACAACACAACTGTGTACCTCTGATTTTTTTTATCAGTTGTTGGCTTGCTTTCTCCCATTCTTGCCTTTGCTTCTTCCTCTTTTCTCTAGGGAGAAATTTTGTTTATAAGTTCTTTGGGGCAGTAGCCTGTGGGGTTTTGGGGGGGCGTTTTTTGGTTGCCTTGGTCTGTAACGTGTCATGGTGAGGGTTAGCATGGTGAGGGTTGCAAATTAGAATTTTTTGCTTTTCTAAGGATATCTGTTCCTATTAAAGAGCTGAACTCTTACAGCAGGGCTGTGCAAAATGTAGACCCTTTGACCGTTGGAATCTCTGCTACAAATTCTGGGTTATGTAGACTTCAGGGTACTCTAGAAAGGCACTTAATATGTTCTTTAGGAAGAGTGCCTGTTGAGATCCTGCTGAGTGTGCACTTTTGTAAATTTAATGAACATTAACGGAATTTGGGGATCTTAATTTTAAAAAAGTAGACAGAAGTCATCTTACCCTTACATTGCTATTTTGTGTGTGTGTGTGTGTGCGCGTATCATCTTGCTTATCCGTACATTGTACACTTGTACTGTGATCCACGCCCAAAGTCTTGTAGACTGTGTTCTTTCTAAAAGCTGTAATTGTAACCCTGTTCTAAAAGTGAATTTAGAAATGCTCAGAAAATCTGAGCGACGTTATGTGCTGGTTTCTGTGCAATAGAAAAAGAACTTTGGATGTGGTCTGAATCTGTGTGCAGCTTTAGGGTGTGGTTTCCTTTTTTATTCTGATTCTTTTCCAGTTTTCATTAGTAATCATGAACATTTCTTGTCTTCATTTCATGCAGGCTTCCTTCTTTTGACTCTTTAGGGGGAAAAAAGAGAGAGATTACCCTGCAACTGCGTGAGCAGGGGGGGAAAGTGTTTTATTTTTGCAACAATAAGTGGGTTAGTGAAGGCTTGAAGTTTTGTGTTAATCAAATGCTTAGTCATCTCCTTGTGTTGGAAATAATGCTATTTTATCCCTGTTCTCTTCTTTCCTGCTGTCTTCCTCCCCGCCCCAGCCCCGGTCTCTGCTCTACCCATCTAGGTGTAACACATTATTTGCACTTCATAAAGAGGCTGAATATCAGGCAGTTATGATTTCTAACAGACCACGGTTTGTTCAAACTGGAATTTCAAGCAAACAAACATAGACTGGATTTAAATGATCAGTGCGGGAAACAACGCAGCATTGGTTGTTTCCCCCACCATGCCGCGGATTGCTGTGTTGTCCGAACCTGGCACCTGTCCCAGCTGTGGTGACTTTTCATGCTACGTGCCGAGTTCGGATGACACAGCAATCTGCGGCACAGATCATTAGGGTAATCCTGGTCGTGCGACCTGCTAGCGCAGTGGCGGGGGAAATTACGGTTGCTATGTTGTTTCCCCTACTGATCATCTGAAGAAGTGACATAGCGGCATAGAAATGCGCAACTGAAAGTAGGAGGGAAATAACAGCACTAACCTGCATTATTTGGAAAAATACTAAAAGTTGAGTGTGATTAGTAGCTAAGAATATGAACTAGGAAGTTGCTGGTTCAAATCTTAACCCAGCTGTGAACTAACTAGTGGCTTAGTTTCATCCCACCTCTGCCCAGATATGAGTTGCTAACACTACGCCTTGCTAAGCAGGCTAACACTGGCCTGCTTTACAGGATTGCTAAATTAATATGGGCAGCCTTTGGAGCAGTTGAAACGTGCTAAATAAATGCTAAATATGACAAGAAGTGCTGTGGCAAATACGTCTTTTTGCTGCTGTGCTCTATTCCAGGGTGAAAGAGCAATATATTTTAGTTGAAGCCCAACCTATGTAATATAGCACTACGTGATGGGCTAATTTAGCTTCATTCAGGGGGAAAAATAATTTTGTTTCAGCCTAGTCACAAACAGCTGCAAACTAGCGTTTCTGTACGCTAGACCTGAGGATGCTGACCTGCAGCTTTGACTGAAGAAGAGCCCAGGCAAATTGTAGTGTGCAGAAATTGGCCCACAAAATGCCATTTGCCTTTCCTTGATTCATTAATCTCGCTCAAAGGCATCTTGCCATCTTTCTTACTGACATTCCTGTAACATTAAATGATCCCTTTAAAAATGAGTCATTCCAGCATCTTACATGTTGGAAGTTTGTGTGTCCGATAAATATGCATAGTTTCCTAAATGCATGGAAAAGTGGAGTATAAATATGCTATTAACAAACTTGATATCCGTAAGAGAAAATAAAAGTAAAGGCAGAGCTATCTATCTAGTTAGAAATTAAAGGTTTGCACAGATTATAGTTTCTAACTTGTTTTTCTACTTATTTTTCTCTTTGCCAGTGGTAAACAAGAGTCAGGCATTCTGATTTAATTGGTAATTTTGCTCACTGGAGGGTTGGCTGTTGTTGACAAGGAACGCTCCTGGGGCTTGGGCTATTAAGAAAGAGCCCTGTACCCAAGAAAATATTTTTAAAATACTAATTTAACACTTGCCTTTTATCTTGATGTGTCCAGTTCATACAACTGCAAATTTTACAAACCTTTTTGGAAAGGGATTAAGTAGATCCTCAAGCTCTGGCAAAAGCCAGCACATAAAGGGCATAAACCCACTTGTGTTTTGTGCAACTGGCAGTCCCCAAGGAGCATATCTTGGTGTGGCACAGTAGAGGCAGAGGGCTTCTTGAAGTCCCCAGCTGCTTTCCTACTTCGCCTTCCCCAAAGCACCTTTTGAGAGGTTGCGCTGTGTAGGTAGGATCTGTCACCTTAAATGGATTCTGCATCAGCACTGATTGCACGGCCACATTTAACTCACTATGAATACTGAATTGTGTTTTTGAGAGCTCTCAAACGATGTTGTATGCCTATAGCTCACTCGGGTGGCTGCCTTTTGAGCAAAGTTTTGATAGTATTCAGTCTCTCTGCTGGCAACATATTGGCTCAGTTCAGACAACACATTTCCCTATGCAGTGGGAAAACGCCACTCAACGGTTGACTTTGTAGGGGGTACTCCCTACACAACATGTTCTAACTCCACTGTTGTGTGACTGTGGGCTACTGTGGAGTTGAGTAAAAGGCAATGTGACATCTGATTGACAGTTCCTCCACCCTCTCTCTTCCCCCCAGCCCTCCTGATGGTATCCCATCAGCCATTGTTGCAAAACAAACAGACAAAAAATCCCAGCAGCTCTCCTAGAGCGGCACTCCCTCTTTTCGCCGTGGAGCCCTCCACACAACACAACAGGTTGTGCAGGAGCTCTTGTCTGCACAACTTAGATATTCAACGTGGAATGTTTTCTGAATAAACTCCACCATGGGGTGGAGTTTTCCCTCCAGACAACACATTTCTGAATGGTGGTGTAAAAACTCCACCGTGGAGTTCTAAAATCGCCATTGAGAAATGTGTTGTCTGAACTGAGCCATTATGGATGAGAAAGCAAGAAGCAAACTGGAGTATTTAGGTTCCTACCCACAACTTGGAAAACTTTGGTGGCTTCCTGTCAGTATCTTCTAATATATACAGTGCACAGTTTAATGGATGTATGGAGTGCTCTGTTAAAAATCTCCCACATTTCTAAAGGATTTCCCCCCCTTTTCCAGCATTTAGGCCTAATTGTAGAACTGCAGATGTTTTGTTATCAATAGCTGCACTTGTTACTGATATTTTAAAACTGGGCTACTTGGAGAAAGACAGAATGCAAATTTGACTCACTTCTGTAAATAAGTTTCCTAAGGTTGAAACCCCAAAGCTTCCGTGTTACAAATATTATTTATCCCTTTCTAGCTGTCTCTCAAATTGAAGAGAGGATTGATAAGGCACACACCTCCTACATCTTTCCTGTGGAATGTAGTTTATTCATCTCTTCTCTTTTCTCTCTCTCCCCCCTTTAATATCATGAGGTCACTTGAGCCACTGCTATCTTGAACAGCAAGATTCTGTGACGAAGTGGCTGGCTAGATGATTCTGTCAATACACTGATCATCTGGTATGTGACAACTTACCCTACCACAATCATGGAAAGTTAACAGCCACACTTTCTAAACAAGTGTGGTAGGCTTTCTGCCAAGAGGTGGGCTGGGGGAAGGAAAATATTTCCAGGTAACATAATGTACAACCTGCTAAGATGGCAGTGAGCAGTGTCATTACAGCTTGCTTAACATATACTTGTTAAAAGTTCCTTCCCTAAGTGTACTTTCTCTTCAGCTGTTGTAAAATTGCAACATTCACAGTTCCCATAAGCTGTCCTCTTTCAAAATGGCTGCAATTCTCCATTGTTTTTGTTATGACTGAAGTAATAAAACTGTTCTCTCTGCAGCCAGGCGTGTGTGTGTGTGTGTGTGTGTGTGTGTGTGTGTGTGTGGTGCTGGAAAGATGTTCCTCATTCCTAGGTAGATTGACAGTGATTTAACACTTGTGCTGACAATATCCTCCTGTGATACATCACAGGTGTGCATGTGCTGACAAACTTGCCCATTAAAGTAGCTTTTGCTGCTGTGCTTTTGACATGGCACAGTACTTGCCAGCATGCTGGCAGGTGCAGGGCAGCTCTGACCTGTGGCTTTTATATCATGACACATTTCAGGTATGTGAAGTTTGTCCAGCTGCAGGCAGAGAAATGTATGTACTGTGTAGCGCACCAATGTATGCCTCAGCTTAGGGTCCAAATTACTATTTAATTCAGCATTGACATTGGGTAACCAAACTGCATTCCTGCTATGTACAAAATCCTGAAATTAATGCATTGGAGGTTGGCCTCTACTTTTGATTTAGATACTTTTCATTTTTAACACAATAACTTAATGGCCCTGTTCAGAAGACACCATTAAACCACAGCTTTAACCACGGTGAATAAGGCTCTTTGCCTTATTCACCGTGGTTAAAGCAGTGGTTTAAGAAGTCATCTAAACAGGTCCAATCTGTCCATTCAGAGGCAAATGTTTGATGTAGAGAGTGTTTGGCTAAGCTAACCTTTGCCCCATCTGTCTTTTGGATGCAGCAATCACTATAGAAAAAAGGAAAGGAACCTCTCGTGCAAGCACTGAGTCATTACTGACTCTTGGAGGGACGCCAGCTTTCACTGACGTTTTCTTGGCAGGCCTTATAGCGGGGTGGTTTGCCGTTGCCTTCCCCGGCCGTTATTGCCTTTCCCCCAGCTAACTGGGTACTCATTTTACTGACCTCGGGAGGATGGAAGGCTGAGTCGACCCGAGCCGGCTGCCTGAAACCAGCTTCCGCTGGGATCGAACTCAGGCCGTGGGGAGAGTTTCGGCTGCAGAAACTGCTGCTGTGTGTTCTGTTCTCTAACGTGATATTTAACCTTTCAAACTCCCATCTTTTCATGATGGTATCTCCACCATTATTTAATTATACAAGGGTTTTCTCCCTGTAAGAAAGTCCACTTCATTTTTGGGAAGCTGAAACAAGGTATCCACTCATCATTGTGTCTGTGCAGGGGAGTATCCCACAGGCCCAGACATGGGAAGATTCTACAGGTTTAACAAATGCCAAGGTGCTATATGGTGTTTTTACAAATTCATAGCTGTACTTAAGAGTTGTACAACCCAGCTGATTATTTAAAATTGTTACGAGTTTCCTGCTTTTTCATCTCTTCATTCTGCATTCTCAGTCCCCCTCTCCAGCTTTCCTTCCGTTCTTTTTCCTTCATTCCCCTGGGCACCTCCTTTACAAATTCTTTCCCCCATTTCTTGGGCTGCTGCCTTTGCTCTTGCAACTTTTGTCCATCCTTCCCTGAGCGCCCCCCCCCTCCCGCCCCAGGCTAAGAACATATTTGCCAGTGGCAGCCAGAGATATTTCTCCCCTTCCCTCTGTTTTGGGTGACCTAAGATAATCACAGCCAGTGCTGCCTTCGTAACTTTTTTTAAAAAGTCCACAATGCATTATAGTATAGATTACTGCTCATTCCATGAACTTAAGCATAAGATGGCTAGGCGTTTGCATCTTTTACTACCTCTAACTAGAGTACCTTGAGTGAAGAAGCATTTAACTTGCTGGGCTGTGTTCATTTTGAACTTTGATTCAATAGTTTCAGTGAAATAAATGGGTGGAACCTTTTTGGACAGGGAATTTATGCCAGCAAGTGAAATCAGAATTGCATTTGGGCATTTGGAGTTCTCGCCTACATGCTAATACCCATGGTGCCCTTCTAACTTGCAGCTGCTTCATCAAATAGCTCGTGTTGGAACACTTGGCACAGACCAGTAATTTGGAGAACTGGAATGTACGCAGCAGGGCCTTCCAACATGGTTTGAAAAAGCAAAGGAATTAAAAAGTACTTCTTTGTTCAAAGACAACCCTTCTGTAGCTTGGGGGAAAAAACCTCAATAGCTCTGTAACTCTTACAAAAATGGCTTGGATTTTATTATCCTTCAGTTTCCAAGTGTGAAAGTAAATGCTTTTGCAACCAGATATATCTTCCCAGAGGGGAGTGGGGTGAAGTTAGAGAGGAGGAGCCTCTCAATTATAAATGAGGCTGATATTTTGAGAAAGCTGTGTAAAAAAAGCAGGATGTATTGACACACTGCCACATTCCTATTGTAGCAATAATTAAGTCATCCATAGAATAATCATTAACTTTGAGGTGTTGATCCTCTGGTGGTCAGATACCAGCTTTTCTTTGGAATATTCTTCTCCCTTAAGTGACTTCTTTCAGCAATGAAATAAAATTTTAAAATTATTTAAAGCATTTGTATACTTCTTTTCAGGAATAAAAACAATTTTCAAAGCGTGTTTTTTTGGGGAGGGGGGAATAAAATAATACAATAAGATTGCAGTAAAATAAATATCTTGGAAGGCTTGGGTGAAAAATTCACCTGGTCCTGAAAAGGTAACAGATAGTGCCAGGCAAACTTCCATGGGGAGGGAGTTTAGGCAGGCACCACCACAAAAAAGGCCCTATTCTGGGTTAATCTTGCAAATTTATCCACAAATATCATTGTCTAACAAACATGTCATCATTAGTAACTTATGGCTTAGAAGGAAAGAACCAGCTTTTGTAAAACTTTCTTTCCTCAGTTGCCTCAAGTGACTGGACAACTTGCTGTTCACAAGTATGACATAAAAGTTTTGTGTATATAGTGTTTGGTTATATTTTGCCTAGGGCTCACTTATTTAGCCTGATAGCCTTGAAATGTGATGCTTAGCCCATTTTATTATGTCCCTACTGTGTTGAGAGATACTTTTAGTGTATAGCATAATTTCAGTCCTATATGAGACTAGGCTTTAGAATTACCAGTGAGGGAGGGTAGAGCTTTAAGGTTGTAGGGCTGGAATTTATTAGCTGGCTCTAGTGACCACAGCAATGGGACCAGAATTCAGTGAATCTTTGTTTTGGCTTGCTACCTAGCCATTATTTGTAGCCACTGACACATTTGAACTTTTGTAGTTTCTCAGAGAACTTGCGACAGGAGAAGGGTGTCTTCTCTCTTTGTATGTATGCTGAGGTTTGAAGAGAGATAAATGCAGCAGCAGGAGGGGGAAAAAAGATACCCCCAAATTCTCTGACTTTCCTGGAAGACTTGGGGAGCGGCCTTGTCTAATGTCCCCAGAACAAAATAACTTTCCCTCCTTGAGTACAGAAACCTGGAGAAAGGATGTTTCTTTCTTCATACTGAGCAACAAAAGGGTGGTTGCCAAAGCTAGAGTTGTGTTCAGTGCTATCCATATTTTGTGGACCCCCAAATGTGACCCAGTTTCTTACTGTGTTACAGTTTATATACCATGGATGTTGTCACGAGCATTTTTATTCCACCTGCACACTAGTTTCCTCCTTTGATGTTCTTCTCCATCAGAGCTTTCAAAGGGTACTTTGCGTTGAGTGTCCCTATCACTGATAGATCGTATGCACTTTGTCTGTGGTTTCTGCTTTTCCCTTTTCTATTGCGCTTGGCCTGATCTGGAAAAATCATACTAATGCTTCAGTGCAATTTTCTGTGGATGCTTCAGGAGTCTCAGAGCTTGTTCATATAGGCCTTTAAAGGGGGCTAATGAAGACTTAGGATGGCCTCTGTCATTCAGATACTGATAGAAGTAGCTCACAGAAGAGAACTCCCAAATTTCTGTTTATGTAAAGGCATCCAGAAATCCATTTGCCAAGAGCAAGTTCACTCAGCCCTCTTGGTGCACACCACATCTGGCGTCACACATATCCTGTCCCCTAACTTCACATAGACAGTAATGGAGTCTGAGATGGCAGTGAGGCAGATGTTTAAAAGGCAAATTCCATGCTGTTGATCACTAGGAAAGGGATTGGAAATCAAACTGTCAATAGAGTAATGCCTGTATACAAATCTGTGATGCAAACACACGTGAAATGCTGCACACATTTCTGGTTACGGGGTCTCAGCTGTATTATAAAAATAGAACCCAATGGGGTCATCTCATGAAGCTAATGGGTGGGACATTCAGGACAGATAAAAAGACGTATTTCTTGACACAACGTATAAGTAAACTATGGAATTCACTACCACAAAATGTAGTGATGGCCAACCATTTGGATGGCTTTAAAAGGGGGTTGGATAAATTCCTGGAGGAGAAGGCTATCAATGGCTACTAACCCTGATTTATTTTATTTATTTATTTATTTATTTTATTACATTTTTATACCGCCCAATACCTCCAGTATCTGAGGCAGTAAGCCTAAATGCACCAGTTGCTGGTGACTGTGGGTAGGTCCTGCTTATGGGTTCCTGGTCAGCAGCTATTTGGCCACTGTGTAAACAGATTGCTGGACTAGATGGACCCTTGGCCTGATACAGCATGGCAGGTTTTATGTCCTTATTTAAAAAGGTGGAAAAGATACACAAAGGGCAATCAAAATTATCAGAGGATTGGAGCAACTTATCTGTGTGGAAAGGTGAGGAGAAACAAGTAAGGACATTTGGGGCCTTTTTAGTTTAAATAAAAGTTGAGTAGGGGGGATGTGACAGAGACTTATAAAAGTATGTATAGGGTGGAGAAAGTGGATAGAGGAGTTTTTCTCCCCTCACAATACTAAAACTCTGGGAGCATCAAATGAAGTTGAATAGTGGGAAATTCAGGACAGACAAAAGGAATTACCTCTTCACTATGTGTAGTTTAACTATGGTGTTTGCTACTGCAAATTGTGATGGCCTCCAACTTCGATGTCTTTAAAATGGGATTAGATGAATTCATGGAGGATAAGCCTATCAGTGGGTATTGATGATAATGGCTATATTATTACCTCCAGGATCAGAGGCACCAGTTTAAGGATGGAGGGCTGTCGTCCTCTCATGTCCTGTGTGGGGGATTCCTGTAGGAACTTGTTAACCCCTGTGGGAAGTGTAATGCTGGACTATGGAGCCTTTGGCCTAATCCAGCAGGGTGCTTACATCCTCACTTCCTCCTCACTAACTGTCTTCTGTTTCTTGTTCTGTCTTTGTAAAATAGGCTGAAAGCCCCCTAGCCAGGCTTTGCGTTACTATTCTATACAGCACCTAGAACACTTGAATAAATTTGAGATGGTCGTTATAGCAACAGTAGTAACTAGGAACTGGTTGAGGGATAATGAGAAGAAACAGGTGGGGAAGGGGTCAGGATTAAGGTATTAGGGATGATCACAAATACAGGAGCTCAACAACCTATTGCTATGTGCAGGACAGAGGCACTGGCCAGCAGGCTATTTATAGAGATCTTAAGGCTCCTGGTTTAAAAAACAAAGCAAAACCCTCCACACTTCACCCTTTATTTCTTTTAACTTGCTCTGGAACCATGGAAACGGAGACAAAATATCTCTCTGTTGCCACACCAACTTCCATATTTAGAGAAAACATATTCTTTTAAAAGGAATGTTAAAATTACAGGTCAGCTATCACCACATGTCTGGCTCCAGAGAACCAGAACTACTTCCTGTGATTTCATATGCCGGAGGCACTGTTTGAATCAAGACTTTGCTCAGTATATTCTTTTTTGAGAGAGTTTCTTCAGTGACAGTGGGTTTTTTTTAAAAAAAAACTGGGGTTCCCCCCAATTTTCATACTGAAATTTGCATTTTGCTGTGGTAGACACTTCAGTCAAACTAAGCCAAAAAAGAAAAAAAATGGTGTCTTTAAAATGCATTGTACTTTTATTTCTTTGCTCCTGCTGCTTTGCCCATCTTTGGCAATGACAGTACTACAACTGAGATCTTTGTGTCTTCTCATCCCTGAACCTAATAGTATGCAGCACACAGGATGATGCTATGCTTTGACTCCTGATCTGGTAATGTCACAACATCTGGTTTCAGTTAATCCATCTGACCAGATGCTGACACATTGCATATAAATGCTAGATGTGGTGGCATTGCAGAAAGTGAGGGCCACGCTCTGCATTTGAAAGCATGGGTGGAAATGAATAAAATTTTAAGAGTGAGACAATGCCAAAAGTGGTGGCACACGTCTGCTGTAGAAATTATTCCTATTTTATTCCTATTTTAGATCTTGCCTCTGCTGTGAGCTCACTACATGGCCTTAGGCATTCTCTTTTCTATCTGCAATATGGGGACAACAATAGTGAACTACCTCACTGGATAGTTGTGATGTTTACTGAGGCAATATAATCTGAGTCGTATTGACCACTTCAAAGTGCTATACAAATGCTATCCCTGTTTTTCAAATTGGGTTTAGCTAATAGCTGTTGAAAGAGATTTTGCCTTAGCTTTCTACATACATTTGCTTGTCCTATAGATGCTGCTGCTGTTCCTAATTTGCTAAGAGAGTGGGAAGCACAGGTTCTGTTCCACCCACAATAGTCCACCCCAAATGGTCTCAGAATCAGTTGACTTTAATCTATTTTGTGCTCCCCTGATAATGAAATCTAAAGTGGATAACTGGAAAAATCGCCCCAATATTAAGGAAAGGAAAGCATAGGAAAGTTGTGGAAGCAACGCAATGCTCACAGCATGATCTGTTGAGCCAGGCTACCCTGACATCTGGATGACAGCCAGCTGTGCAGATGGCTGTTGGTGTAAGTAACATCCCCAAATCCTCCAATCTTCCGCCTCCAGAAAGAGAGATGACAATGCTGAAGCCAAGAATGCCGTGCTTATATAGAAATGCAAGGACAGTAGTTTCCAGAACAGAAAGCAATTCTGTAACAAGCTATTGCTCTCTCTCTATTGTCATCTTCATTTCCCCAAAGGTAGAAAGAAGAGGTTTAACTGACCCACATAGTTCATTTTGCCACTATTTAAACAACTGTTAAAAGAGGAGCTTCTGTCTTTTCTTCCCCTGCTGCTGCACTAAAAACACACACACTCACAAGTCTATTTTCATGGGTGAAATGTTTGTATTTCCATTGTATTCTCTGACATCTGAAATACACTTTTAAAAAACAGTTTTTTTAACTCATTTGTATTGATATTATGAGTTAATCATCTCCAATAGAACAAAATTAGCATCATATGAGATGTTGGTTACTTTTACATTTTATAATGTTTGCATCTCTATATGCACGCATATATTATACACACAGTCACACATAGGATGGTTTTTACCAAGTCAACTCTTCTAGATGTCATCCAGATACAAGCTGTTGCTCATTTTTGTGTTCTTACGGTGTTGGCTTCCAAATCTGAACTCAGAACTGAATACTGCATCCTATAAGATGTGGATATTGCTTGATAACTGGTTAGAGATATTGTCAATTGGATGAATATGGACCAATTTACTATATAGTAAGTCTAGGGAAATTTGCCTACTAATTAAGCATGTGCTAAAGAGCAGTAATACAAGTTGTTCCTGACTTGATCCGTTGCTGTGCAGTGAAGGCCTATGCCGCTCTGCATAACTGCAGTGTTGTTTTATTACTTCCTGGTTCTTTGCTTAGGGAAGTAGATGTTCTTTCAGACTTAAAAGCTTATTCATACCAATGGTGGTGTTTCAAAGCGGTCAATGAAATGTTTCCGCCTCTCTGTGGAGTAGATATCCCAGGCAAAATGTTTGGCACTTTCTAAAGAAGATGGTGTTGTTTTTAAGCCTGGGAAGTCATCTATTGTGTGTATTTGTATGCAGGTGGTCAATTTCTAAGGGGGGAAAAGGTGATGTTTTGCATCCAAGTAGCCCTTTTCCAAAAGGAAAGGAGGTCTGACTATGAAGTTCCTTCTCTGAGTATGAAGCTAATACTTGATATTCCGCACCAGTATTCCTCACATTATGCATCAGTAGTCACCTCCATATTCACCTTTTACCAGCTTTGGTTGGTTCATCTGCTGAAACCTTTCCTGGATAGGGGTAGCCTAGTCTGCAGTGATCCACGCAGGGTTACCTTCAAGTTGTGTTGCCCTTTTAAAATGTTTGGAAGCTTCAACTAATACAGAAGGTGGCTGCTAGAATTCCGGCTGGTTTATGTAGTCATGACACTATAGCATTGCAGAAAGTAGGAGGAGGTTTCTGCTTCTAATACCTGCATAATTTTGTATGTGATTTCTACCCTTTTTACATGGCAAAAAGATGAAGCCATGGTAGCTTCACTACCAAGCTTTGAGTGCAAATATCTGAAGGAGTTCCTACTCATATTCTAACCTACCTGTGCATTAAGGACCTTCTCTGTGTTCCATCTGTGGAGAAAATGTGTTATGCAAGTACAAAAGAGATAGCCTTCTCTGTAGTGGCACCTTAACTTTAGAACGTCCTCCTTAGAGGATTATGCCAGGCACCAAGCCTGCTGAAAATGTATCCTTTTGGTACCAAGTTGAAACCTTTTTATTTGCCCAAACATCATCCTTTTTCAGATGAAGGTGTGGTTTATAAATTCTCTTATAATAACTAAATAAAATCATAGAATCATAGAATAATAGAGTTGGAAGGGGCCTATAAGGCCATCGAGTCTAACCCCCTGCTCAATGCAGGAATCCATCATAGATATTCATAGACCCAGCCCTTTCACTGCACAGCACATTGAGAACATAACATAAGAACCATGCTGGATCAGACTACGGGTACATCTTGTCCGCTTCTGTTCATACAACGGCCAACTAGTCTGTGGGTACTCCCAGGTAGGACATGAACTCAACAGGACCGGCCTGCTTGTGATCCTTGCAATTGCTATACAGAGACATACTGCTTGTAAAACTGGAGGTAGCATATAACCATCAAGACTAGTAGCCATTGAGAACCTTATCCTCTGTGAATTTGTTCTAAACCCCACTGAGAGCCAACCAAATTGGTGGCCATCACTACATCTTGTGGTAACAAATTCCATAGTTTAACTATCCACTGTTAAAAAAAAAAGTCCTTCCTTTTATCTTTCTGGAATCTCATACCATTCAGCTTCATGGGATGATCCTGGGTGCCAATATTATGAGAGAGGGAGAAAAATATCACCCTGTGCACTTTATCCACACTGTCCTTAATTTTGTACACATCTATCATGTCTATTTACCTTCTTTATAAGCTAAATACCCCTAGACGTTGTAACTGTTTTTCACAGGAACATAAGAGCCCTGCTTGATCAGAGCAAGAGTCCATATGGTCCAGTACTCTGTTCACACAGTCTCCAACAGTTGTCAACAAGGAACCCATGAGCGTTGGACGCGATGGCCTTGTAGGCCCCTTCCAACTCTGCTATTCTATGATTCTATGACAGGAGCGTTGCTCCAGTCCCTTGATCATTTCTGTACACTTTTTCCAACTCTACAATATCCTTTTGCAGTCACCAGAACCATACAGTGTTCCAAGTGTAGTCACACAATAGGTTTGTATTGGCAGTTAAATACTTCACAACGGGCAGTATCCTATTCAACAGTAGTGCTAATGTAAATTACATTATTATTATTATTATTTATTTATATAGCACCATCAATGTACATGTACATTGTGCTCATGTTAAGATACCTCTAGTGCAATGCCAATAGTTTTTGCTGGCGTGATCGGTTTTCCGGGGAAATCTGTCAGGCAACTACTTACATCTTCCAGAATGTGTAAACTCTTAGAGCATTTGAAAATCATGAATAAAATCAAGAGAAGATGAGTAGTTCCTTAAAAGATATATGGCTGTAGCTTGGTGGAATACCTTCTCCACTCAGAATCACCTGCCATGGATAATTAATACAGAACACTTACCAAGTGGTAAATGGGAGGAAGCCCCGTTTGCCACACATTAGAATGGGCGGCATGAAATATTACCTGTTTTCATTCCTGCAGATGTTCGAGCAAAACTATAGCAGAAAAGCCCTTTACTACTTGGCAAAACTGGTCATCTGTATTGAGCATGTCTGTCTTTTATAATTCACCATAGTGAAGTATTTATGAAACCAGGAGTGTCCTTGTGGAAGTGATGCCTTGATTGCTTCTTTTGAGTGAGAGCTAATTTCTACCTGTCCTTCCAGGAAAAGGCACCCCATGCTCTGAAATGTAACCACAACTACCTTTAAAAAACTGTCCAATGCCATTTTAAATCCATTTTGTAAACGCTAGAGCTGTCTCCCGGGGGTTCTAGGATAAAAGCCAAGAAGAACTGTTGAGTCTTGTGGATATGAGTTACATTTATATTTGTGTAACATTGTCAGCTATAAATAGAATTGAATTTTTTTGTTATACAATTAACTAACTTGGATTTTGGTAATTAGCGTATGTTTCTCTCTGTTAGTTTTGTTAATACTTCAAATACTTGGCCATTACTTGACATCTCAGTTGATTCAAGTCCTTTTTTCCTTTGATCAAATTGCCAATTCTTATCCCTCCTCCACTCTAGTTCTTTGTAGCTTCATAAGGTTAAGAGGCAGAAACTCAACCTATTTTTTTTTGTTAAATATGTACGCTGACATATGCAGCGTACATATTTAACAAATATGTGCGGCGGTTCTGTGGGAAAAACTTTTGCCAGGTAGGCATGAAGATGTCAGTCCTTTGCAAATTATCATTAAAATGCTGATTCAGTTTCTTTTATCAGTTACATGTTTGGGTGTAGTAGTTGGCTTTCCATTATACTGGGGGAAAATGTAAGTTGGAAAAGCTTTAGCGCTGAATTTGAATATGTTTTTCAATTACCTGCCTGTAGAATTTGCATATACATTACTTCTGAAAAGGTTCCTTTGCATTACTTTTTGTGTGTCCCTTGTTAAAGTCTACTAGCCTCTCTCAATGCTAGGAATTGATCTATTAAGCAATAATGTTGTCTGTAGTCAAAGCGTTTGTCTAAGATCTCAACCTGCCAAAGAAGACAGCTATTTAAACTGTATTGCTTTTAAGCACTTGTACCATGACAAGCCAAAGTCCTGGGACTTGTTCAAATGTTACGGTGTGGTGGAAGAGTAGATTGCACAAATGACTTGCACTTTTCAGTGCAGATGTAGAGGCGTATTATATTTATTTTACCAGACTCCCACACTTTTATGTATGGAACTCAAGGCCGGATAAAACCAAATCAAAACATTAAGCGGTGGCCACATTAAAAGATGCAAAGTTCAGCCCTGTCCAAATAAAGAAACATTTTCCCCCTGATGATTTAAAAGCAGAATAGGTCTGTTTTGTAAGTCTGCAGCCTGATTCCCTACAGATGTGTTGGACTAAAGTTCCCATCATTCCCAATTATCTGGAAATGATGGAAGTTGCAACCCAACACATCTGGAAGGCACTAGCCTGCGGAAGGTTATTCTAACATCTCTATGAAATTCTCAAATCTCCACTAAATGCACACCAAACCGATTCAAGCTTCTCCTTTGCCTTCGGTGTGCAACCCTATTTATTTTATTTATTCTATCCCGTGTTCCCTGTGGGAAGTGCAAGGTAAAACGCACTGGGCTCAGAAGTGGTCTCCCATCCAGGCACTGACCAGAACTACATCTGTCCAGCCTCAAATTATTGAAGAATACTTCAAAGGGGGAGGGGACAATTAAGAAAGGTCCACATATTTCCTCCCACGTCATCTTAATAGTCCAGTGCCTAGATTCAGTAATGGGCCGGATGAGGGCCTATAAACTGAAACTGAATCCTGGCAAGACAGACACACCCTGTGGGTGAGTGGTTCAGAGTGTGGGAGATAAGCTCATTGCCTGTTCTGGAGGTTTGCAGTCTGAAGGTACTCCTAGATCCATCACTGTTGCTGGAATCCCAAGTGGGGCTGCCTTTAAAGCTACTCTGGAAGCTGGAGCTAGTGCAGAATGCAGCAGCTCGACTGTTGTTGGGAGCTGTCCCTTTTTAGCATGCAGCTCCTTTGCTAAGGGAACTGCACTGGCTGCCTCTTGGCTACCGGGCCAGGTTTAAGGTTCTAGTACTAGTGTACAAAGCTCTAAACAACTTGGGACCAGGATGCCTAAGAGAGCACCTTCTCCCTTACTGCCCTGAGGTCACTGGAGGGCATGCTCCTGGTGGTTCCGCATGGACCTATGGCCCAATTGGAGCCCATCAGGAGAAGAGCCTTCAGTGTGGTCTCCCCCTTCCTATGAAACTTCATGCCTTTGGAGGTCTGGAGGTGCCAACGTTGTGTTGCTTACAGTGCCTCCTCAAAATGTCATTGTTTCAGGAAGCTTTCTTTGACCGGCCACAGTTTTATCAGAACCTGGGTTTCATCAGAACTCTGTTTCTTTTAAAAATAGGATTTTTTTTCTTTGTTTAATATAGTGGTGGTGTTGTTTTTTTAATTCTATCTGTTGTTCACCACTCCGAAATCTTTGAATGTGAAGTGGTATATAAATTTTGTAAATTAATAACTAAATTAACCATGTTTTCGTCCAGGTTTTGAGCTTGTAGAGCAAGTTGTTGTACGTGTGCTACTGTGAAAGTGTATAGGCCACTCATCAGTTTCAATAAGAGGATTTAAATTGGACAGCAGATTAGATAGGTTTCTAATAATCAGGTGACCTTGCATCCAAAAGCCTTTTCTCAGTATGTTATCCGTGATACCAGTTGCCATTTAATGTAGCTAGTGATGAGATACAGTTGTAGTGGTTAGAGCTTTGGACCTCTGGAGACCTGGAGTCTAGTCTACACTCAGTCATGGAAACCCACTGGGTGACTCTGGGCCAATCACTGACTGTCAGCCCAATCTACCTCAGCCCAATCTACCTTTATAAAGATAAAATGGAGGAGGTCATGTATGTTGCGTTAGGCTCCTTGGAGGAAAGATGGGATCTAAATGTAACAGATAAATAATCTCCCCCAACCAATAATTATACTGTTGAATAGTGGCTTCGGACACTCTTTTGTATACAATACTAGCAAAATCTCTCATGTTCTCCCAGCTGATAATTATGTGAGTAAGGAAGGGCATCTTTACTGCACAGGCTCTAGTGTTGGGATAGAAATTCGTTTTATTATTTTTATGTTTTGTTCTTCACAGCACCAGTCCAAACTGCAGTACACTTCCTTCATAGGGATGAATGGCAGCCACTCATTCTTATGGGACACCATTGGGATCAAGGTGAAACTTGCTCCCTGTTCCTTGTGAACCCAACTATTAAGAATTGAGCTATCTCTTCTCTGCCTTTGACCCTGTCGCTTGGCATTCCTGTACGTGACAGCATGTTGGGAAATAGTGGACTGAATCTATCTGAAACTAACCTATAGAAAAGTAGGACCTCCCAACAACAACAAAATGCACTGCAACATTTTCAAAAGTTTGCATTCTCCCTGTGAAGGTTTCCTTTCAGCTGCTGCTCCTTCCAAAGAGGGCATCCTGCTCTTCTTGGCTGCTCCCCCATTTTCCCTTTCCAACTGATGCTCAATGTTCTGTGGTTACTGAGCCATTGTGTTTTGGGGTGTGTGTGTTAGGTTTTGTGTTTTAAAGCATTTGTTTACTTCCGCAAACTTCAGGGTTTCCCCAACTATGTTGATATAGACTTGTTAACACCCACCCACCCCAAAGTTCCTAATGTGCAAACAGACCTGTGTTTCCATGCTAGCTGTGGAAGGGAGGGGGTTTCCCCTCCTCCCTGGCTAGCATGGAGATGCAAGCTACTATCCTCTTAGCAGGCTGGTGTTAAAAGAAAAAGCCCTTCTACAAAACAAAATAGTGGAGGAAGCAAAGATTTCTGCTCTACTCCACTGCACCAGCTAGCTGCATTTCCATGATGGTTATGGAGGAAGAGACTTCGCTTCCTCTACAAGTAGCATAGAGAGCAAGTGGGTTGGTGGAGCTGGGACGGAGTGATCTATCTCTCCTCCACCACCCCACTTTCTTGCCTGCATGGGATTCCATGTGCTCACCTATGGCTACCAGGCATAGTATTAAATGGAAGGCTGTGCTGATAACTTCGCTTTTGTATCTCTTGCCCTGTTTTGGCTCCCTTCCTGTCGCCATCTACCCACCACCTGATTTTGGTATCAGAAGAAGCAATGCTATAAGAATGTGCAAAAGACTAAAATACTGGTCAGTGTCATCTTGCAAGCCCTATGACTTTCCTTGCCTACTACTCTTATCACCCTAATCTCATTTAGGCAAATTGTAATAAAGAACTTGCAGAGAACATGAATCTCCATTCACAACATTGGGGCAGTAAAGTATGAATTTTTTCTTTTTCTTTCCTACCTCCACAAGCTTTGGTAAATCTGGGGAAACCAGTGAGGCTTGGCAAGGCAAGGGTAGGAGGGCACACTGATATTGCAGTATCTGTTCCCTGAGCCAGGAAGGGCAACAGGTTTTTTTATTTATTTTTATTTTTATTTAAGGATTTTTATGCCGCCATTCAGCCAAAAAAGGCTCTCACGGCGGCTTACAAAAGTATTTCTTGACAGTCCCTGCCCACAGGCTTACAATCTAAAAGATATGACACAAAAGGAAAGGGGATTGGGAGGGAGGAGGAGGAGGAGGAGGGGGGAAAGGAAAGGAAATTCAGGCGCTACAATCTTAGTTGCAAAGTTCAGCAGTTACAGTTGGCAGCAGGAGGGAGGGGGCTCTCAGCTGGAGCTGGACCCAGGCACGGTGGAGAGGTGCCTGGCTGCTGCTTCCTCCCTCACTGATGGCCTCTCCAGATACGGTTGGTGGCAGGAGGGAGGGGGCTCTGAGCTGGAGCTGGACCAGGCATGGTGGACTGGTGGCCTCTGCAGAGACAGTTGGTAGCAGGAGGGAGGGGGCTCTCAGCTGGAGCTGGACCAGGCACGGTGGAGGGGTGCCTGGCTGCTGCTTCCTCCCTCACTGGTGGCCTCTGCAGAGACAGTTGGTAGCAGGAGGGAGGGGGTCTCTCAGCTGGAGCTGGACCCAGGCACGGTGGAGAGGTGCCTGGCTGCTGCTTCCTCCCTCACTGGTGGCCTCTGCAGAGACAGTTGGTAGCAGGAGGGAGGATTGGTATGAGAGCAGTCTCACTGGGGCTTTTAAGTCTCCAATGACATCTCAGTGCTGTTCTTGATCTAGGGCACGAACAGTGAAATGCTACTGCAGCCACTTCTCTCAGACTTAAACTAGCAGAACAGCGATCTGCAACAAATTAGAAGGAACAGGCCGTTATATTTGCTAAAGTCGTATATTGTGTAGTCCGTGGCCTCCTTAGTAATGGAATCCCCCCCCCCCTCCTTCCTAAGGGACAAGCGTTCTGAAACACACGATTTCAAGGAGACCAGATTGGAGATAGGTCTTAAAAGGACAGCATGCAGGTTTCATCTTAACTGGATTTGAATGAGTAGCTAAGCTCAGCCAAGAGATTATTAAAGCTTAACAATGACACTGCAACCAGAAGACAAATAGTGCAAACCTGTGTCCATGTGAAAATTGTACCAGGAGCTGCTGAAATTATAAGGACTTGGAAGTTTACTAGTACAATATCCTGTAAGTATCTTTGCTAAGAACGTAGTCAGACACTTGGGGGACTTGACTGTTAACCTGAAGGTGGTAGTTTTCGAGGCCTAAGCAGAACTATATCAAAAGGCAAGTTGTTAAAAGGGTGGATTTTGAGAGAATATTATCTTGAGTATATATAGCTGATGTTTGAATGGATGATTAGCATCATCGGCAGGCCGCAGCCTCGGAATTGGCACTTTAGTTTCAGTTTTGGCCATCTCTAATCTCAGAACTTCCAACTGGTGATTTGACGGTAGAATGTGTTTTAAGTACTGATACAGCTGGATTGCCTGTTTTGGGGCGGTTGTTGTTTTTCAAAAAATCTGGCTAGCTTTTCAAGCATGGCATATTGGAAAAGTCAAATAGATTTGCCGCAGTCCTCTCTCCCCTACATATAGCATGGAGAAAAAAATAGTTGCCTAAGTGGAGGAGGTGGGAAGAGTGGTGGTGGGAAAATCTTTATAGAGATAAGAAACCAGCCTGCGGAAAATGGGGGAAATGATGGGTTGGCTCATTGAGAAGAAATTTATTTACTTACTTATTTATTTATTGCATTTCTATACTTCCTAATAGCCGAAGCTCTCTAGGCGGTTCACAAAAATTAAAAACCGTGAAGGCAATTCAAAGTATAAAACAAACCACAATATAAAAGCACAACCAGGATAAAACCAAGCAGAAATGCACAGATTTATTCAGATTTAAAATACAGATTTAAAACTGCAAAGTTAAAAGACTTGGATGATGAACTGTTTAACTATTGAGAAAATAAAAAGGCCTTACCTTTCTAGGGAGCTCATTCCAAAGCTGGTGTGGCACAGCAGAGAAGGCCCTCCTCCTGGAAGCTACCTGGCTCACTTCCTTTGGCAAGGGGTCACGGAGAAGGGCCCCTGTGGATGATCTTACGGTTCTAGAAAGTGTGTGAGGAAAACCTTCCAAAATGTCAAGCCAGAGAAGTTGCTGAACGTTTCCATTAGAGAGGTATAGGGCTTCAGTGCCACGCACAGCTTTTTGCGCCTCCCCACGACCAGAATAAATCATGCAAAATATAGGAAATATGCAAAATTTGTAATTTACACAGATTGTAGAAATGAGCTTGATTTAGCACAGACTTTGGAGCACAATCTGTATATGTGTGTTTAGTTGAGAATATTCACACAGTCCTATGACCTAAACATTGAAGTAAGATAAACTGAGGCTGCAATCCTATATTGACTAGCTTGGGCTCACTTCTGAGTAACATGCGTGAGATTGTATTGTAAGTATGCTGTTTTAAATTCAACTGACCTCATCTTGTTCTATTTCCCCCCCCCAGATTTTTGAGCATCTGAGAGGTGTCGTAGAAGCACACCTTTAGCACGGGAAGATGAGTGAACTTGACCAGTTACGCCAGGAGGCGGAGCAACTGAAAAACCAAATTAGGGTATGTATTTAAGACCAGCAGTCTTGCCTTTTTGGGATTGGGGTGGGGGTGGGGAGACACTTTTCTACTCTTTTTTTTTTAATTATAGACAGATAGTTTTGGCTTTTATGCTATTTAAAAGATTGCTTTGCCATCCTTCAGCTGATGCTTCAAGGAGGAGAAACATTAATATCAAATATAACAATAAAAGAAAAAATGACAGTTAAAAGAGCAGCTAAACAGTTGTTCATGGCAGTACGTTTTCAATGCCTGTTCTGTCGCCATTTCATACTTATTACTTATACTGGCCTGTTTAAGCTGCTACTTTACTGCTGCTAAGTACAGTATAGAATACTTTTCCAAGCTCCTTTGCCGGCTTTCTGTAGAAGAGGAAAAGCATGTGACATGTGCTGTGATTTACAGTCTTGAGAGTTACAGCCTAATACATTTATTTCAGAGGCCAGTATAATCTGGCTTCCTTGTATTATTATTATTATTATTATTATTATTATTATTATTATTATTATTTATATAGCACCATCAATGTACATGGTGCTGTACAGAGTAAAACAGTAAATATGCAAAGGAGAAAGGACTGCACAGGGAGGCTGCTTCGGAAGCCATGTTGTACCATCCTAAAAGCCTGCAGCCCAAGGACTGGCTGTTCGGGCCCAATCAGTCCATGAAATTCAGCTTTGCTGCCACCCACTGCTTCTTGGACCTCATGCCCCCATAGGGTTGCTAGGTGAGAACACTGCAGAGACAGCTGGCTGAAGTCTCCAGTCCAGGTCGAGCCACAGTAGACCTAGCAACTTTATGCTTCCTTGCCTGCCCATTTCCTTCCTAGCCCCTTCTATTGCTAGGCCTTTGATGTAGTTTCTCCCCAGTCCTGCTTTCTTTTAGCTTCTCCTTTCTTCAACTTTGTGCTTGCTCAGGTTCTTCATTTCTGGCCAGTGTCTACTTCCTTTAGCCACTCAGTCTTTTGACCAGGCTGTCAACTCCTCTCCCCTCATTATAACATCTCCTTCTGATCTTTGCCATGACGTTTCTTTACGTACACACACACACGCACCTACCTCATTTTCCTCTCTGCCTTTTTTCCTTGCAGCCTCATTCTCCCCCTAACTTTGCTTCAGGTTCTTGTTTCTCAGTTCATTGCACCCATCCTTCATCCACCTTAACTCTGGACTCCTTGTCCCTTAGCTTCCGTTCCTCCTGGGATCTCTTCCAGCCAAACTTGCAATGTTTGCTTCTGTTTCTGAAGCTTGACTTGCACACTGTTTCCCCCCCCCAGGCAACTGAGTATGCCAAGCCACCACTCCAACTCAGCCAATCTGTGCCTAAAGTTTTACCACCACAATACTATATAGATAAGCATGACGAACTATGGATCCAACCCATTGTTTGCTGTCAAGGCACATTCTTCAGTGTAAATACGTTTGATTTCTTTCCTTCCCGTTGATAGCTTCTACAAACAGTAAAACAAGGCCGTCTTCGTAACCTGGCATTAAAAGCACAGGTCACACAAAACACTGTAAATCTAGGCTTCTGTTAACTGAATAGCATATGCCAATTTTGCTTCTCTGAAATGCACTGCTGTTCTATGTTTTAGAAATAACGTTCAAAGGGGCAACCTCATTTTGGATCCAATATGTTCAAGTTTGTAAAGATGCCTTATGAAACAAGGCGATGGGCAGCCACACTAGTGTCAATAAATTAGAACATCTAACCAAACAGACACTGTGTAAACAAAAGTAATCAGGAACCTCATAGAACTGGGTTTCAGCTTTCCAGACTGGCAGAAGAAAAGAAAATAACAAGAGACAGTCCGCCCCCCCCCCCCCATTTTAAATTTTGAAACACAAGGAGTTCCAATTAGATCTCAAAATGTTGACACCACCATAGAGGGAAGTTGCAGAGGTATATGTGTGTGCTTGTCAAAATAAAGCCCATGGCTCCACACAAGGTTCCTTAAACCTGTGTGTGTGCGCACGCACATGTGTTTAACTTCTGAATGCCTTGAGCCCATTTTATTTTGTTACGTTTACATTTGTACCCTACTTTCTCCCAAAGGGCGTTATTTATAGTTGAGTTCTCTTGTCAAGTGATTAAGAGCAGAACACCGCATACCTGTTTATGAAATCCTATTATGAGTCGTGCTGTGGCTGTGTGTGCTTTTTGAGGTTAACCCCAGCAGATTATTGAAATAGGTTCCTGCCAGTGTATGGGCAGGGGTCTACAAATCCAGGGCTCATCTACACCAAACAGGATATTCCACTATGAAAGCGGTATATAAAAGGCAGGAGCCACACTACTGTTTTATAGCAGTACTGAAGTGCACTGACAACTGTTAGGGCCCATTGAGACATACCGCTTTCATAGTGTTATATCCTGCTTGGTGTGGCTCCTGCCTTTTATATACTGCTTTCATAGTGGAATATCCTGCTTGGTGTAGATGTGTCAGTGGGCCCCAACAGTTGTCAGTACACTTCAGTACCACCATAAAGCAGTAGTGTAGATCCTGCAGTGCACTTCAGTACTGCTATAAAGCAGTAGTGTGGCTCCTGCCTTTTATATACCGCTTTCATAGTGGAATACTCTGCTTGGTGTAGATGAGTCCCATGTGTCATGAACAGAAGAACTTGGGTAAATCAGGCAGACTTGGGCCATGGTTAGACCAGGCCTATATCCTGGGATTGTCCCAGGATCATCCCTGTGCGTCCAAACACACAGGGGATCCCGGGAGCAGGCAGGGACAACTCCATTTGCCTGAGATAATCCTTATGTCTAGCTAAGGCTTTGGTTTAAGATGTAATTTTTCGCTAATGTAGAGCTCTGTTCATGGAGGCAATGGTAAAAGAGCAGGAGAAACTTAGCTCATAGGGTTCTGGGTGGTGTTGAAGAGGTTAGAAATTGAGGGCTGAGGAAACATGCCAAGATTTCAGTGTAGGCTTCCCATATCTGAACGCAACACCGTATCCCAGGCTTTCCTAACCTGGATGTTTTGGGCTCCCCGGATTCCTGACCATTTTCCATGCTGGCTGTGCCTGATGGGAGTTGAAGTCCAAAACATCTGGAGGGCACCAGGTTGGCCAAGGCTGCCCTGCCCACTGCATAACATTGGCCACAACTTGACCATCCTTGGGATCCTTTGACCATTCTTCTAACCCAGTGGTTCTCAACCTTCCTAATGCCGCGACCCTTTAATACAGTTCCTCATGTTGTGGTGACCCCCAACCATAAAATTATTTTCGTTCTTCTCTGCACGATCCATTGTCATGGGATGGTTTGCTAATGAAAATAATACATAACAATAGCTTTAATAATACAAAAGATGATACAGGACATAGTTCAGTCAATACAGTTTCCTAAGACCATCGGAAATATGTGTTTTCCGATGGTCTTAGGCGACCCCTGTGAAAAGGTCATTCGACCCCCAAAGGGGTCCCGACCCACAGGTTGAGAACTGCTGTTCTAACCCATTCATGTTAATTGCAATCTGCTTTTATAGGCTGCTGTTATTTTTTAAAACTGTCGGTCAAGCCTTTGATGAAGGTGCTAAATAAGTCCGGTTTCTCACAAAATTCAAGCTAGACTCCGAGCATATTCTTATAAACAAGTCTACATACTCATTCTATCATCCTTCCTCACTCCCTTCCCTAGCCAAATAAAATCGCTTAGTGTGAAATCCATCTGTATAAACGACTGCTGTGGGACTTCTCACAAATTATCTCGCTACTGTATACATAACTAGTGGAAGAAATTAATATCCATGTCTTCCTGCCTTCATTATTTCTAAATTTCTTTAAACATAATGAAAGTTTTTGGCTCCAGTAAGGAGACTTTCTGTATTTTGCTTTCCTGTGTCGCTTTCTGTTTAAAATAAGAAAAAATACACCACACAGCATGAGGTATTTAGGGGGAAACGCCATGATGCAGCACTAGTTTCTGGAGCCCCAGTAATTGAGAAGAGTTACCATAACTATAGTCCAGTCCTATATACCAGCCTTTCCCAACCTTGTCTCACCCAGGTGATGATGGACTTCCATCACATCCAACCAGCATGGTTCACGGTCTGCGATGACGTCTGGGGAAAAGGCTGCTGTAGTAACAATTCAAGCCCTGTTGAACTTAGGACTTGGTGCGAGGGCACACTTAACCGGCACATGAATTGTGGGTTGTGCTGCTTGCCTCTGTGCAGTCTTCCCTTTCCTAATCGGAAGTCTCTCCAGCCTTTTATTCCATGCGTCACCTCACAGGCCCCTGACAGAATCTTGGTGCGCAAAGATTCCTTGTGTTATGCAAAGTGTGAGAGTGATGCTAAAACCCGAAGACGTTAATATCCAAAGAGATAATATATGTAACAGTTTCCTAAACTGCAGTGACATGTTATTTTTGTTATACTTTCCACCCACTAGTGTCATGAAATGTGACACTGACTGCCTAGGTGCCTGCAACCCAGTGATGGCTTCCAGCTTTTCTTATGGGAAATCGTTCCCATGGAGGTTAAATCTGGGAATACTGGCCTCTTCAGCCATTGCCTTTGTCTGTTTTTGAATCCATTTCTTCCCCAGATCTGGGCTCAACATTCCATGGACTTTTTTTCCGCATTCCAAGTTGCCATAGTTGCTCTCCCTGCATGGTAGTCGCACCTATGCATGGTTTTAGATGCCATACCTGTTGCAGCAGGGGTGATGTGCATTTTCCTGAGTGTCTCCCTCCCCATCTTCTCACTGGCCTTCCTTCTTCTCACATCAGTCCATTGGTTTCTGTTCACCACTCTGCTGCTAAGATCATCTTCTTGGCTCGCCGCTCTGACCATGTAACTCCACTTCTGAAATCTCTTCATTGGCTTCCAATTCACTTCAGAATCCAATATAAACTTCTCCTGTTGACCTACAAAGCTTTTCACTGTCTAGCTCCTTCCTATCTCTCCTCTCTCATCTCACACTATTGCCCCGCTCGTGCGCTTCGCTCCTCTGATGCCATGTTTCTCACCTGCCCAAGGGTCTCTACTTCCCTTGCTCGGCTTCGTCCATTTTCCTCGGCTGCCCCTTACGCCTGGAACGCTCTTCCAGAACATTTGAGAACTACAAGTTCAACCGCAGCTTTTAAAGCTCAGCTAAAAACTTTTCTTTTTCCTAAAGCTTTTAAAACTTGATTTTGTTCTGACTTTTATACTGCCTGTTTGGTGCATTCTCTTCCCCTACTTATTGTTTTATTATGATTTTATTAGAATGTAAGCCTATGCGGCAGGCTCTTGCTATTTCTTGTTTTACTCTGTACAGCACCATGTACATTGATGGTGCTAAATAAATATAATAATAATAATAATAATAATAATAATAATAATAATAATAATAATAATCTGGCTGCAGCAGAGGGAGAAAAGGGACAGTGAAGCCTACTTCATTGGCTCTGCTGTGAGACCAGCTGACATTTGTCCTCTCCTCTCTCCTGAACTGTTTCCATTCTGTACAGCTTTAGAAAATGGATTTCCTCTTCTCTAGCCCTTTTCCCTCTTGTATCCTGTTTATTAGATTGCAAATCTGTGGGCAGGGAATGTCTGTACAGCTCTTAGTGAATTTTAGGTGCTTCATAAATCATAGATAGTGAAGAAGATTATGGTTTATGTGACATAAACATGTTTAACCTCTCCTACATGGGTATTTACGTGTATCAAGAACTGAGTGGACATGTCTGTGATGAGGATAGGAAAGAAAATCAAGATTCAAAGCAACTGACTCTCAAGCAGCTTTGGGAAAAGCACATAATTTTGACCCCAGTGCTCCTGTCTCTAAGGAAAGGAGAGCAATTTCCCACCTATCTGGATTGTTGTAAGGATGTACATGATGTATCGGTTTAAGGCATCCTAACTTTGTTGTTCGTATATTGATGGGTGCATCGCCTGCAGCCAGATCCTTTGGTCAGTTAAGAGAGACCACAGGATTTAAATCGTATTTAGCTCCATTGAAGTTGACTACGGAATTCACCAGACTACTTAAAGTAATAAGATATAGTTTGGGAGCCAGATTATAGATGTCATATTTGTATAAATGTGGGCAATGTAGCTTAATGTATTCAGCTGGTTTGAGTTTCACAAAGAGATTATCCTACATAGCTTTTGTAAGATTTCAGTGTCTATTTTGTCATCCAGAATTCTACTTACACAGTTAACGTAACTTCATAAAGTTGACCAAGAGAGAGATGGACATGTCCAAATATGCCATAATTTCTTTTCTAAATTCCTAGTGGATTATAAGCTTCTGGTAAATTCAGAGCGTCCTCCTTCAAGGTACAGTACACATACATGTCTTTGACTCAGATATTTGCTTTTCCTTTGCTGCTTTTGGGTGTCAATAGGAAAGGATCTTCCTGGATTCTTCTTAGGTTCTGGCCTTTGTGTAATAGTAGCTTAGAGTCAAGTCATTTGTTGAGCGTCTTCCATCTCTCTGACATGGTGTCTCTTCATTCTCCCTTTCCCCCCAGGATGCTAGGAAAGCATGCGCGGATGCTACGTTGGCCCAGGTAGGTGTGCATCTTCATGTCATCAAACTACTTAAAAAACAAACAAAAATTGCTTACATAAAGATACAGCTTTGACTCTCTTAGCTCATTGAGTAGAAACATTTCACTTGAGAAATTTCTGTATGATCCTGTTTTTGGATTCTTTTGGCGACAGATACTCTGCTTATACAGGAATAAAGACTCCTTAAATCACCCTCATTTAACACTGAGTAAGGTTCTCATTGGCCCCGTTCAAACAACACGCTAAACCATGCTGCTTAACCACAAAATGGTTAACGGAATGCATTAACCATTTTGTGGTTAAGCAGCATGGTTTAGTGTGTTGTCTGAACGGGGCCAGTGTTACATGAGGTTGTTTATGGAATGCTCCCAGTTCCTTAACCATGGTTAAGGGAGCGAGATTGGAGGGTTGTGTTCTCAGCCTCCCCCTAGAAGCTTTAAACATGTTCGAGGCTTACATCGGTACAAGGTTTAACACTGATTATTGCTTATTTATTTATTTATTACATTTCTATACCGCCCAATAGCCAGAGCTCTCTGGGAGGTTCACAAAAATTAAAAACATTCAAAGTATAAAACAACAGTATAAAACCATACTATAAAATACAATATAAAAGCTCAACCAGATAAAAACAGCAGCAATGCAAAATTACAAATTTAAAACACCAAGTTAAAATTTATTTATAGACTGTTAAAATGCTGGGAGAATAAAAAATAAACCTGGCGTCTAAAAGCATATAACGTAGGTGCCAAGCGAACCTCCTTAGGGAGCTCATTCCACAGCCGGGGTGCCACAGCAGAGAAGGCCCTCCTCCTGGTAGCCACCTGCCTCACTTCCTTTGGCAGGTATTGCTAACCCAGGTATGCAGTTAACCAGGGTTGAAGCTGGTTTTTAAGATTAGTTTATTTATTTATTAAAACATTTGTATCCCACCCTATATCATGGCCATCTCAGAGCAGTGCACAGATAAAATCAAACAGCATAAAACAATAAATAAGGCGCACTGCTAAAAATGTAGAGCCAGCGAGGGGTGGGGAAGGGGTGGTGGGGTCCTGCAGCCTGTTTCTCCTCCCTTTGCAATGATTAGGATGTTGAGTACTACATGTGCACCAGTGTACAGATGCTGCCCCAAGTGTCATACCTGTGTCTGAATATGAACAGACACATAATGTCAGAACTATGATACGTGTGCCTCCAGAAGTGCTTCTACTACATTCCCTACTCACCATTAGAAGCCATGTGTAGCAGAAAAAGCTTGAGAGAGGTAAATAGCTGTGGCAGCAAAAACAACTAAGAGTCCTACAGCATCTTAAGAGAGTCCATGTTCTTGTTTCTGTTGGATTTGATTCTTCAGAAAGTTGCCTTAAGTGTGTATGTCTTTTATAAGCACTGCTTAGCCCGCTAATGGCACATACAGCATGAAGGATGTCAATCTTCATAGAATCATAGAATAGTGGAGTTGGAGAATAGTGGAGTTGGAAGGGGCCTACAAGGCCATCGAGTCCAACCCCCTGCTCAATGCAGGAATCCACCCTAAAGCATCCCTGACAGATGGGTTTCCAGCTGCCTCTTCATTCTGTTTTTTGCTCAAGAGCCTGAGAACTTGGGCATCAAAAAACCCAAGACCATCCAATCTCTTGCAGCCGGCCATTTATAAAAATTAACCAGCAGCAATTGTTTTGTGTTTTGAATCCATCTTTACATTGTTGTCTACTGAACCTTTTTTTCCCCTTTTTTTGCCAGTACTGAAAACAAGCTAGTACTATTAGTAATAGTGAGGGAGAGAGATGTGTCAGTTGGTTGCCTCAGAAGCAGCCTCTGCCGGAGTCACTCCATAAAATATCTGACGTGGTAAGATGCGGGGGCCGCCTTTTAGCACAATTCATGGGAAATATGTACATTTGGCAAAGTCACCAATAAAATAAAATAAATGCTGAATTAACGGTTTCAATCTTTAACATATGCCGTAACCTAGACCATGGTAGCAGGGAAGGGAGCGTTTAAGAACCTGACATCCAGCAGAAAAAAAGGTTGTTACATAGGAATTCTAAATCCGGAAAGCGGCCTGTATCCCACTAAAGCCACTTTGACAGATTTTAAGAGGAAGCAGGAATGCTGTGTCTGTGTCCTTTAGCTAAATAACTGTTACATGGAGAAAGAACAAAAAATGCAGGCTTCTTTTATTGTTTTTAAGGTGTGCGTGCTATAAACGTCCCTGAGTTCGCTGCAGTATGCCGACAAACAAGTCTTAAATGTATTTGGCCACATTTACGGGGAATGTGTGGCGGACAGTTTCCTAGAAAGTGGCAGTTTCTTAGAAAGTGTGCTTATTTTACACCACAAAGTTTGTTAGCTCCTTAAGGATTAACAGATTCCTTGGAGTCAGTCTACAGGCTTTCATGGACCAGAACTCTTTTCCATCAGGTACATGATGGTGAGAACCTCTGTGAGTAGGTATGGTGTGTTTGTATATATGACTTAAAAGTAAAGGATCTGGTAGCAGGTTCTGGTGTGAGTCATTCCCAATTGGTAATGAATTGGTGAAGCAAGATGAAAAGTTTACATATACCTTCAGGAGGGGCAGTTCTTTTCTGTGGTGACTTAACTATGAAATATTATGCCACAAGACTTCGCTACCCGTCCTCTGGGGTTCAAAGCTCAGCAGTATTATTGTCACATTTCCCTGCGGCATCCTCAGTGCAGGTGAGTTCAGCCGCTCCCCAAGACCGTATGAGTGAGCTTCTCCCTGCCTTCCTATGGAGAGCAAGATCCTGAGCTCAGGTATACAAGTAACTTTCGGGACAGCTCTGCTGGTTTATCATTGTAGGTTCTTGCACCTGGTCTTTTTACCACCTCCTTTATAATGTGCACCCTCTGTAGGCATGCCCTTCCCAGGGAGATGTGCCTTGCGTCCTCACTGTATACATTTAGACGCCAAGTTAAGACCTCCTTCTTCCAGCAGGCATTCATAATAATAATAATTCTTTAATCTCTTTACTGTTGGCTCTTTAATATGTTTTTAATGTTTTAATACTTTAATATTTCACTGATGTATTGCCAGTTAATCTGTTTTGATTTTAATAATTAATAATAATAATAATAATAATAATAATAATAATAATAATAATAATAGATTGTAAACTGCTCTGAGGGGATGTGCTAGTTCGGCAGTATATAAATTTACATATTTAAATAAATAAGTGAGGCACCATTTGTTGCGGAAAACCTCGCACTAAAAATTTTTCACTCCAGAAGAGAAATGTATTTTTAAGCTTCCCACCCCGAGATTGTAACCTTTGAGCTTTCTCCATGGAGACTATATAAACCTGGACATCCAGCAGGCATGTCCCCTCGAAGTGGCTCTTTGCACGAAAACAAAAGAGTAGAACATATGTGTAGATCTGTCTACTACAAAATAATAGTTGGGTCCATCTGTGTTACTATTATAGTAGAACTCTGAAATGAGCAGCTTTTTCTGGAAGAAGTGGTAGTAATCACCTCTTTCGTGATTCCAAGCCCTCCTGCCGAGATGTGAGACAATCAAGAGGTCTGCTGTGCATTCCACAAAGCTTTATTCAGTAAATAGACATCTTTCCACCTGAAGGGAGTGTGAATGCTAGGACCGGTCTTCTAGGCTTAATTAGCCTAACAAAGCAAGGCAGTTGTTTATCAACTAAATGGACCTTTTCTCTCAGTGCCCAATTGGACCCCTCCTTCATAGAAACATAGAATCATAGAATAGTAGAGTTGGAAGGGGCCTATAAGGCCATCGAGTCCAACCCCCTGCTCAATGCAGGAATCCACCCTAAAGCATACCTGACATGGTTATCCAGCTGCCTCTTGAAGGCCTCTAGTGTGGGAGAGCCCACAACCTCCCTAGGTAACTGATTCCATTGTCGTACTGCTCGAACAGTCAGGAAGTTTTTCCTGATGTCCAGCCAGAATCTGGCTTCCTGTAACTTGAGCCCGTTATTCCGTGTCCTGCACTCTGGGAGGATCGAGAAGAGATCCTGGCCCTCCTCTGTGAGACAACCTTTTAAGTATTTCAAGCTGTAACCTCTGCCATGTCTAGTCTAGCGGACTGCTTCTCATCTCCTCTCAACTCTGCCTGCTTGACCCTGCGGCAGACTCTGGGAGCTGTCAATTCCGATGCTCCCTCCCCTCTAACAAAGATTGAGTTCCAGTGGGGGGGGCGATGATCTCTGAGCCTGGACCCCTGTTCAATAAGCTCCTGGAGAGACTTGGAGAATTTCATAGAATCATAGAATCGCAGAGTTGGAAGGGGGCTACAAGGCCATCGAGTCCAACCCCCTGCTCAAGGCAGGAATCCACCCTAAAGCATCCCTGACAGATGCTTGTCCAGCTGCCTCTTGAAGGCCTCTAGTGTGGGAGAGCCCACAACCTCCCTAGGTAATTTCCTCCCCCTCTTCCTCTCTTGACTGGTCGTCTTCTTCAGGCTCCAAGTCCAATTCAGGATTCACATCAGGGAGACCAGATCTGATCATGACAATCTCCTAAGCAAGCAGTTAGTAAAGTGCCTTGGCCAAACTATTTGGTGCAATGGGGAAACATGTCCCAAATGTTCTTACTGGGATTTGTGATTTGTATTTTGTTCTTCGTCAACAAGAGACAGATCTTACACAACCAGTACAGTCTTACTGTACAGTACAGTTTTCCTGTCAGAAAATGCTTTTGTGACTGCTGCTTGCAAACGTGTGCAATTAACCTCCCATTTAGATCACAGCCAACATTGATCCAGTGGGCCGTATCCAGATGCGCACCAGAAGAACACTGCGGGGACACTTGGCTAAAATTTATGCAATGCACTGGGGGACTGATTCCAGGTATGTTTCTGTTCTGCAAAAAGTCTGTCCTGACTCCCTTGCACAGCCTGGTGCTTTCCAGACTTCAAACCTCATCAACCCCAGCCAGCTTGGTCAACGGTCAAGAATGCTGGGAGGTGGAATCCAAAACCACCTCCAGGTGCCAGATTGGGGTAGGCTGCCCTCGTGCAAGATCTGACACAACTGTTAACGGCCTAAGAGCGTTAGGTTTTGGATGCTCATGTCCTGGATCCATTCTTTCTTCCAGAGATTTCAGGGCAATTTACCAAGGAGAGAGGGTGGGTGGGTGGAGAGACAAACATGGGAAGTCCTTTGAAGGATCCATATATTTTGCTGCTGCTTCAAATACTTTCTCTGGCTGTTTACATCGGTGTAAATGGCACTTTTCAGGGGTGGGTGGGGGATATAAGCAAACGACAAGTCCCTGCCTGAAGGAGTTCATAAACAAATTTGTACAGGGGGAGGGAAGAGGGAGGGGGGAATAGTTGAAGGAGGAAAGAATGGGATAGCAAGGATAACAACCGAAACTGCAAATCATGAATCTGCAGTTGGAACTTGTGGTGAATGAGACAGGCACCCGTTTCAACTTTCCAGCCGTGTTGCCAGATCTACTAAATTATAAGCTTGGTGTTTATTTGGATCCCCCGAGTGAAGATTTTGTACGTTTGTGGTGGTGGTGGGGCTTCCTCTTACCTACAGAGGGAATTTAGCAACACTTGCAGCTAATATTGACACTTGTTCTTCTCTGGTAGCAGCAGAACTGATGTTCATTTTCAAAAATACTGTCGCCCCTTTCTCCTTGTATGAGGAAAAATATACGGTTGTGGTTTTGGAGGAATTCTGGAGAACTCTAAAGATAGAGAAAGCTTTGTGGCTGTCCTTAAATTGTTTTCAAATGCTCTTTCTGAATCCCTGACACTTTTAACTGTTCAGAGATCCCAAGTTCACAGTGAGCAGTGTGAATGAATTTGCCGTTGGCTGCCACAACGCATCTCTTCATAATAATTTTTTAATTGTATAAATATTTGGCTTTGCCTCGTTATCTTTTTTTCTTTAAATTTGTGGGTTTGTCTGCTCGTAGCAAATACTGATTGAATCAGCAGAAGCTGTTGGAGCGAGTCTTTTTAATCTAATGAAAGCAATCTTATTAATTCACTTGAGCTTGTTTATACAAGTTAAATAATCTCTACTCTCTTAAGCATCTTACAGAATCCTAGCTCTTTATATCCTCAAGAATAGAAAAGACTTGGGTGTGTCAGAGAAAGGACACCTCTTACGTCCAGTTGAATTGAGTGTGTTAACTTTTATTATTTTGATGTGTTCAGTGACCCAGTTCAGATGATCAAATCCTGGTTTAACAAGGCCAGAGATGCACAAGTTTGGGGCATACACACACACACATACAGCCCCGTCATTTCAAGTTGGTTTCTGAATCCTGGCTTGTTTGGAAGCTATTAATCTTAGTTCCCAGTTTGGATGTATCAGAAAGCCCCCGTTAACTGTGGTTTTCTGATTTGCTCACGTGAACAGAGGAGTGAAGCAGCCACAAAAGAGGCTGTATGCTGGATTTGATCGTCCAAATGTGCCCAGTGAGAACTAGTTCAATAAATTGATTAGCAGGAGACCTTGCTAATCTCGGCTGTGTGGTTTTGGACAGCTCACACTACTCTGGTTTCCCGTATGTAAAAGGGACTTTTGAGGACGACTTCAGGGGTTAAAGGGAGTAAAGGATTTTGCATATCAATTATGCAAATGATTAAGACTATGGTATCTTCAGATAAAGAGCAGTCGCTGCTAGCTCAAACTAATACTTTGTCTCCTGCACTTCTGATGTGTGCTTTGTTTACCATTTATCTTCTATCTTCCCTACATCGCCCTTCCAGGCTTCTCGTTAGTGCATCACAGGATGGCAAGCTCATCATTTGGGACAGCTACACCACAAACAAGGTGAGAGCAATTAATAGTCTTCTGCTATTTAATTACAACTTGGCTAAAAGAAGAACAATAAACCAAAGGAAGAGAACGTACAAAGGAGTCCTTTGAGTTTTGTTGTCGTTTCTGGTTTGGCTTTTGTTTTCTGACAAGGAGGGTCATATGGAGGGCCAGGTATAGAGTAATTCAAGGGTTGGCTCAGTTTTGGGTGCTTTTGTGAGATGAGGGAAAAGAGGAGCTGAATGGTAACTTTTTTCTTAGGTGTGTGCTGTGTGAAGTGACCCATCGCCTCTCTGGTTTTGATCTCTGTAGTAAAAACAGTCGGGAATACCTTCTAGAGCAGTGGTTCCCAAAGTGGGCGGTATTGCCCCCTTGGGGGCGGTGGGATTGCATAGGGGGGCGTTAAGAAGCAAGGAAGCGGCAGGGGGGCGCTCGAGGTGGTCTTTTCCGAGAAGCGCCTCTCCAGAAGGTCTTAAAACCCAGGGATACTTTTATGGGAGAAGGTAGTTTGGTCCTAAGCCATGTAGGGGAAGAATCCACACATGTATTAATACTATTTAAGAAGAGTCCTTTTAACGGTGAATTGAAATATTTCAAAAGCACCAAAACACTAATGAAGAGACATACCCTGCTTGGTGTGCCCCGCCATGCCGGCTGCAAAACAGAGGTGTTCGCTCTCTTTTCCCTCCATCCCTCGACAAGCCTGCGGCGGTGCTTTGGAATAAATTTTCCATTAATTGTTACTGTTTTGAATTTTATTGTTATTATCTTCCTTAGTGGGTCGTTGAAAACCGCTACTCTGAATAATGATTTGTATAGTGTAGGGTAGGGGGCGCTGGGCATGAGTTTGTGGAACCAAGGGGGCGGTTACCTGAAAAAGTTTGGGAACCACTGTTCTAGAGCCTTCACATCCTGGCTGTAGGTACATGTGACAAGGATCCACATTATAAAAGATTTACTTAGCACATGGAAAGGTTTAGCCTTAGTGAAGCTGAAGAGAGAGCACTGTAGTGATTTCTGAATAAAAGGCACAGCTGGGTAAGAAACAGGGATATGCAAACAAAAATGGGAAATACATTTTAGCCGAAATACATGCTTCAAAACTTAGAAAAAGAGGAAGCGGACAGGGCCTACAGAAGCATTTCAGCCGCTGAAGAGTATGGTGGCAGATTTGCTTTTTCAGTGTGGAGAAACAGTCAGAAATTACTATTTGCTAGCAGCCTTACAGGGCAGTTGTTCAGTCTTTCTACAAATTCGCCTTCTTCTTTCTCCCACCTCACCTTCTCCAAGACGTGAGGCCAAGTTTGATCCACGTCTTTCATTTCAGTATGTTTTGTCTCTCACTGATATCACGCATACAAGACTCTTGCACTTTACATTTGATTAGGCCAAAATAACTAATCCCTGCCAGTTCTAAATTCATAGATACTTCAACATAGTCACATGAAACTTACATCGAAAGGGTGGGTGAAAAATCTACTCTTTCACCATGGTTGTGAGAATGGTAAGGCGGTAACTAATCTACAAGACAATTCTCTCTTCACACTTGGAAAAGCGCCGCACACCAGGTTCAGTGAGCAGGAAGGGGGGTTAAGACTTGTACCCCCAAAATTATTTCTTTGCTTTTGCCATTCACGCACTTCCAGTCAATTTTGTGAAAGCCAGTAGGGTGCCATTGCTTCCCCAGCAAAAATCGACCCCAAAGCAACCAAGCACGCTCGGATTGCCTCCAAGGAGATCAAACATTTTGAGCTGGAAAACTCTCTACTAGAGGAAGTCCTTAACAGATTGTTATCAAATCACATCCTTGCTCCTTGCAGTGTCTCCTTCCCCGGCCCTGTGAGGGTTAGGAGACTTTTGTCAGTAAAGAGTATTCATCAAATATAGGAAATTGGATGACAGTTCTGTAATAACCAGAATGCAGGTTTAGATTAGTATTTTCAGAAGTCTCTGAATAGATTGCACATACAAAGTCACGTCTAAAAATATCTCGAAACAGCCCGGCTGTAGCTAAGCAGTCCTGCACTTGGACAGGATGCAACGATGATTCTAAAAAAGTAGGTGCTTGTAAGAAAGACGGGAAAGTGTTATGTCCAAATGGTGCGGTAGAAGCGACCATTTTGAGGCGTTTCATTGGCTGCCAAGTAGGAAACGTATTCTTTGGTGATTCTGGGTGCAATCCTATGCATGTTTAGACAGAAAAATAGGCCTACAATTGGCCTAAAATAGGCTGGGGAATGCTGGGGGTTGTAGGATATTTGTCTGTCTAAACATGCATAGGATTGCACCCTAAATCGCTGTATTTTTAGTAATAGAGCATCACACTTATTGCAGTGGCATGCTCAGCTTATTATTATTATTATATTTATTTGTATCCCGCCTTTTGCCCAATACTGGGCCTCAAGGCGGCCTTACAAAGTTTAAAACATACATTGTAAAACCTAGGAAAAGAAATGTACAAAAAACATTAAAAACACACACAAACGTTTAAATACACGACAAAATTATAAGTCATTAACATAGATGGAGGACCAGATAATTCTCCAAAGGCCTGCTGGAACAAACAAGTTTTAGCCTGCTTCCGAAAGCCCATCAAGGAGGGAGCCAGTCTAGCTTCCCCGGGAAGAGAGTTCCAAAGCACTGGAGCAGCCACTGAGAAGGCCCTCTCCCATGTTCCCACCAAGCGCCCCTGTGAAGATGGTGGGACTGAAAGAAGGGCTTCTCCAGAAGATCTCAAAGCACAGGCAGGCTCATAAGGGAGAATACGGTCTTTCAAATAACTTGGAACCGAGCCATATAGGGCTTGATAGGTCATAACCAGCACTCTGATTGTGCCCGGAAACAGACTGGAAGCCAGTGGAGCTGTTTTAACAGGGGAGTCGTATGCTCCCTGTAACCAGCCCCGGTCAAGCAATCTGGCTGCAGCTCTTTGAACGAGCTGGAGTTTCCGAACACTCTTCAAAGGCAGCCCCACGTAGAGCGCGTTACAGTAATCCAATCGGGATGTAACTAAGGCATGCGTCACCGTGGCCAGGTCCGACATCTCTAGGAACTAGCTAATGTGCTGGGTGTTTTCTTCTAATCCTCAAACAAGAAAATATTTTAAAAAACACATTTTTAAAATTTTACAGCATTATCTCATACTGAAACTCAAGGCACACATTAGAAACATAGGAAGCCGCCCTATAAAGGTTCAGGCCAATGGTCCATGTAGCCCAATATTGTCAACACTGACTGGCAGCAACGCCCCTCCAGTGTTCAGGCAGGAGTTTTTCCAGCCCTACTTGGATCTACCGGGGATTGAACCTGGCACTTTCTGCATGCAAAGCAGGTGTTCTACCACTGAGCCATGGCGTCTCCCCTTGCAGATGAAGGACTGAGCCTGAGGAATGGTGGCCTGGCTAAAGCCGCCTAGTAAGTGAATTCATGGCAGAGGCAAGTTTGAACTGGGGACATACAGAATACATGGCTTAGTGTCTTAATTACCATGCCATAGTAGCTCTCCAATACGGAGGCTGTGATCTCTGCTGGTTGCACACAGTGAAAATAGGAGTTGGAGAAGTTGCCATGTGGCTCGCTGGCCTGAAAAGCTCACTCTTGCTCTAAACGAAAGCTTAAGACCACATCATCAACCAACTGTAGAACCTGGACAAATCCCAACTTCCTGGGCTTCTAAAAAATTGACGCTCACTTTCCTTGAGCGTTCTCTCCGAAAACGTTTGAAATATTCTTCAAACCCTGTTTGCAACCATTAGGAGAACCTAGAGCTTAAAAGTGGAATTCTGGGTTTCATGCGACGTTCTGGGCTTGACGAATCCAAGGCTGGAGTTAAAATCGCAGGAAGAAACATTAACAATCTCAGATATGCAGATGACACCACTTTGATGGCTGAAAGCGAGGAGGAGCTGAGGAGCCTTATGACAAAGGTGAAAGAAGAAAGTGCAAAAGCTGGGTTGCAGTTAAACCTCAAAAAAACCAAGATTATGGCAACCAGCTTGATTGATAACTGGCAAATAGAGGGAGAAAACATGGAGGCAGTGACAGACTTTGTATTTCTGGGCGCAAAGATTACTGCAGACGCTGACTGCAGCCAGGAAATCAGAAGACGTTTACTTCTTGGGAGGAGAGCAATGACAAATCTTGATAAAATAGTTCAGAGCAGAGACACCACACTGACAACAAAGGTCCGCATAGTTAAAGCAGTGGTACTCCCCGTAGTAACCTATGGCTGCGAGAGCTGGACCATAAGGAAAGCTGAGCGAAGGGAGATAGATGCTTTTGAACTGTGGTGTTGGAGGAAAATTCTGAGAGTGCCTTGGACTGCAAGAAGATCAAACCAGTCCATCCTCCAGGAAATAAAGCCAGACTGCTCACTTGAGGGAATGGTATTAAAGGTAAAACTGAAGTACTTTGGCCACATAATGAGAAGACAGGATACCCTGGAGAAGAGGCTGGTGCTAGGGAAAGTGGAAGGCAAAAGGAAGAGGGGCCGACCGAGGGCAAGATGGATGGAGGATATTCTGCAGGTGACAGACTTGACCTTGGGGGAGCTGGGGGTGGCGACAGCTGACGGAAAGCTCTGGCATGGGCTGGTCCATGAAGTCACGAAGAGTCGGAAGCGACTGAACGAATAAACAACAAAAAATCTGCTGCCTTTAGCTAGGTCCCAAAGATAGTTTTCTGTCTAGTACAGTGTGAGGATTCCCCACAACCACCCCATACGCACACATGGAGAGGTTGTTGCAAATACTAAGATGATGAATGTGAGGGTAAATTGCATAAAATTGTACCCTGAAAAGAAATTTAGAAGTGAATCATCACCGGGAGAAGTGCCTAATGCAAGACATTCTGTTGCTGAGCCAGAATATTCAAATGGGCCTCCATCTTCCTGTTTACCGTGTTTACATAACACTTGTGCAGCTCCTGTCTTGTTTCAGTGGGATTTGTAGGATTCCCCCCACCCCATGCGTCAGATCTGTCTGCCCCTCACTATGTTACACTTAACTGCCACCCCAAAATCTACTGCCTGTGGCAACTAACTCACTTTTCCTAACAGGCCCATGGTAAGACTGTCTTGGGAGAAGGAACCTGACAAAACGGCCGGCGTAATGTCTTCTTTTTTTAATTCTAGGTCCATGCCATTCCCCTGCGCTCATCCTGGGTAATGACCTGTGCTTACGCTCCATCTGGAAACTACGTGGCCTGTGGTGGCCTCGATAACATCTGTTCCATTTACAACCTGAAAACACGTGAAGGCAACGTACGTGTAAGCCGTGAACTGGCTGGCCATACAGGTGAGAATGGTCTGTTTTCAATAGATATGTTTCGACTCTCTGGTTTCTTAATCTGTGTTCCTTCTATGACTTCCCCTGAAAAATTGGTGACCATCTTGCTGGTGTGACAGTGTTTGTGGCAAATGACTTTGCAGAGGTATTCCGAAGCAGGCGGGATAATAATTTTGGGGACATTAATTGCAAGGCTGAAATAATGTGATTTCTGTGCCCATCCAGGGTCTATATCGCAGGGTGGGTAGAGAAAACAGGAGCTGTTATTTGGCTGCAGTGGTGGCTGATTGCTTTACACCATACATTTTAGGGAGATGTGCTTTTTGACTGTCATGCTTTGCTCTTGTACCACCAGTAATGTATGGACAGCAGGGCAGGATACTTGAAATGAGTTTATCAAAAAGGGTTCATCTGTACAACATGCTGAAGTGAGGGGCTATAATACAGTTTCATTTAATTGTCTTGCTTGGAGTTAATTGGCCAGAACGGGGTATACAGACAGCAGGGGTCCTTCTAAAGACATCCCAGAAGATAAAAGACATTGTTGGAAATTAATCTTGTATGTCTGCCTCTGTATGTTTGCACATGCACCCATGTGTTCTTGCAGATCTAAATTTTTGCCAACTTAGCAATAATAATAATAATAATAATAATAATATATTTCTGTTACTTAGGGGCTTTTTAGAGCTGTGTAGCAGGAGAAATGGCTTGAGGGACAAATATATTAACAAATACGTTGTTTTGCAAGTAGCTACACCTAAATAACAAGCGTTTCCCTTGGCATCATAAATCCTACTGCTTCCCTTCTCTAAATTGACACGGTGGTCCTTTGGAAGAAGCAAATATTGTCAAAAACTACCCTGTGGAAATTGAAAATAATTTTCCATAGTAAACAGGATGACGGAATCTCGAAACATTTTCTTGTTGTCCAGTGCCATGGTCTAGTTTAAATTATTCCTTCTGATTATTTAAGCCTAGAATATAAGATTCACTCAGGTCAAAGTTCCTAAAATGTGAATAGAAATTTTTTAGGCTAAGGCTAGGCTAAGGAAGTATGTGGATGGAAAAATCAACTCTGTCTCAGGGCTTGTTCACACTATTATTTATTTATTTATTATTTACAATATTTATATACCGCTCCCCATTGAAACTTTCGGAGCGTTGTACAAGATAAAATGAAAAGAAAAACAGAATAAAACACTTAAAACAGATTTTAAAAGAAGCAGATACAGTGACTCCTGGCTGGACATTAAGGAAAAGCTTCCTGGAATACAGATGTTTTCAGGAGGCACCGAAAAGAGTATAACATGACATTGCTTGTATGCTGGTTTTTGTTGCGGCTTTCCCATAAGAATCCTGGGGATTGTAGTTTGATAAAGAGAATTCTGTGTTGGAGATCCCTTCCTCTAACTTCCCAGGATTCCCTGGGAAGGGGGATGATGGTTAAACTACTTTGTGGTATTGATGTGCCCTTGGAGGGCAAAGAGATGTGGGAAAAGGAGTGAGCCTCTTAGATGCTGATGTATTGCCAGTATGCTCCGTGGAACTGAGGACAAGTTGTCGGTCTCCAGAATTTATCCTCCGACGCTGCTCAGTGTGCCTTTATGCTAATAACCATCGGATGTGGCATTCAGCAAACCTCTGCAACTTTCCATTTGCTCCTGAAATCGGTAGTAATACATCAGATGATCTGCAGGGAAAAGCTGGCTCAGAAGGCGTTCCATCTTTCAAGGTTGCAGCCCTCCCTCTCCCCAGAGCTATGTCGCATCTTTACGCTGTCTTTTGTTTCTGTAAAAGAACAAAATCTCGAGGTGTGGCCAAGCGCATAGGCTCCTTCCTCCAGCGGTTGCCAGCTTGGCTCCGGAAAAAACCTTTAACAGTTCTTAAGAGGAAACCTCAGGCGGCCTCTGTGTCTTGCTGTCTTTCCACCGCTGCATGGCTTTACTGATACAGACGAAAGGGATCTCTCTGAGAACGGCTCACAGAGGGGAACTGAGGTTACTCAGCAATGAATAGTTATTTATAATCCAGTGAATTCAAAGTGTTTATGACTCCCAATTTAATGTAATGAATAACCAATGGATCGAGCCAGATTCAGGCTGGTGTTTGTGGTACGTTGCTTGCATGGCCTGACTTTTAGCTAATTCATAGGAGGTATATGCTCTTCTGTGTACTGCTGCGAAGTTAAAACTAATTCTTCATGGGCGTGGTAACTAGTGGAAAATCATGCCCAGCCAAAGGGTTCGTTCTCCGAGGGGGGGAAATGGGAATACCTGTCGTGGTGGTGGTCTTTCTTCCTTTTTTCTTTAATCTTGAGATAACCTGACAAGGATGTTCTTGCAAAGGGATAGTTATTAAATGACCACAAGCTGCAAGAAATGTGAGACCTCTGAGTTGAGTCTCCGAAAATGCCCTGGTTCAGATAGGCAGCTTTCTTGATCACCTTTTTATTTTGGATATAAGAGGGGATCCGGCCGACCTGTGCTTTCGGGGAACTGCCGTCAGGCACACAACAGCCACCCTTTCGGAAGTGGGTGGAGCCCTCACACGCTGGAATGGCAATTCCGCCGGCGGCACATAGGTCCATTCAATCACCTGTTTAACGGGCTGGAGCTGAGGGCCAAGTGGCCGGCTGTGCTCGCTCTAGCCGTGTGAGTTGGGCCCCTCAGCCTGCATTTTAACCTGCCATTCTTAGGAGCAATATTGTGAGAGTTTGTTGGGTAAAAACTTCACCTGGAACGGGTTGAGATGCTCGGGGTCTTTTGGTCTACACCTCTGCCCAGCTGTTGGGGAAAGTGGCAGTTCATAACTAAAGCAGTAGCTGTGGAAAAGCACACAAAGTGTTGTCTGTATTATTGAATCATATTTTGCTCTCTTTACCCTTTTCCCATTGCAGGCTACTTGTCATGTTGCCGTTTCGTGGACGATAATCAAATTGTCACCAGCTCTGGAGATACCACTTGGTAAGGAGAAGACCAGTAGCATTACTGTAGAGATGGGCTTGTGTGCTAAACGAAATTAGGGAGAACCTTTCCTGTCATGCTGTGACAGTCTAAATCTGTGCTGGATGGGGGCCTTATGCCCATTCCTTAGTTGTTTATACCAGGAGGTAAACTCCTAGATGCCACAGGTCTTCTCCAAGCAGCGGCTGAGACTTGGCCCACACATGCAGCAGAATAAAGGATTTGACCCTCTTCTGTTCCACTTCAGGCTGCATAGAGGGCGAATCGCTCTTGCTCCCTTGTTAGTAGGGCATTTTAACCCAGCCTGCTTTCTACTTGCGGGGAGATCGAGTGTGTGTGTAAAAATATAAATTCAATTTTGGCATAAACACAGCTCTTCTCTGGGTACTCCTAATGGTGGGGATAATGGAGGCTTTAAAGACGACGACAACAACTTCCATCTTTTAAGGCCCGCCAGTCTGAGAGCAAGAGACCTGAACCTCATAGACATATCTTTCCTTCCCAGGCACAGTTATTTTCGTTTACGTGTGTGAATGTGGTGTCCAGGACTGATGTTGGGAGAATTGCTCTTTCGAGGGGTTGTGTAAAAAGTTAAAAGCAACAGTGTGTCTTGCAACAGTTTAAATGCTAGCAAATAAGTATTATTTATTTATTTATTTATTTATTTAAGCATTTTTTTTATCCCGCCATTCAGCCAATAAAAGATTCTCACGGCGGCTTACAAAAGTATTTCTTGACAGTCCCTGCCCACAGGCTTACAATCTAAAAGACATGACGCAAAAGGAAAGGGGATTGGGAGGGAGGAGGAGAAGGGGGGAAAGGAAAGCAAATTCAGGCACTACAATCTTAGTTGGAAAGTTCAGCAGTTACAGGTGACAGCAGGAGGGAGGGGGCTCTCAGCTGGAGCTGGACCCAGGCATGGTGGAGAGGTGCCTGGCTGCTGCTTCCTCCCTCACTGGTGGCCTCTGCAGAGACAGTTGGTAGCAGGAGGGAGGGGATTCTCAGCTGGAGCTGGACCCAGGCATGGTGGAGAGGTGCCTGGCTGCTGCTTCCTCCCTCACTGGTGGCCTCTGCAGAGACAGTTGGCAGCAGGAGGGAGGGGGCTCTCAGCTGGAGCTGGACCCAGGCACGGTGGAGAGGTGCCTGGCTGCTGCTTCCTCCCTCACTTATTATGCCATAAGCTTTCGTGGACTGGAGTCCACTTAATCAGATGCAGGACAAGGTTTTCTGACATTTGTTCCTTTTTAACCCATTTCCCTGCCAGCGCCCTTTGGGACATAGAAACAGGTCAGCAAACAACCACATTCACTGGTCACACCGGAGATGTCATGAGCCTGTCCCTTGCTCCTGATTCCAAGTGTTTTGTTTCTGGTGCCTGCGATGCCTCTGCAAAGCTGTGGGACGTCCGAGAAGGGATGTGCCGGCAAACCTTCACCGGCCATGAGTCTGACATCAACGCCATCTGTGTACGTAAGCTCTTTGTGGGGAAATGGGGCGTTAAGTGTGTGTCCGTCCTTGTGTACATCAGATGCCTCCCGGTTATTGTGGCGAACTTCTTGATGGAGTGGGAAATAGCATTCCTGCTGCTGTTGAAGGCTTTTGGAGACTGGATCGCCTTGCCTGTGTGTATTATCTCTGTGTTTCTTCGTTTCCCTTAAGTTCTTCCCAAATGGCAACGCGTTTGCCACAGGATCTGATGATGCCACATGCCGGCTCTTTGATCTCCGGGCCGACCAGGAGCTGATGGTTTATTCCCATGACAACATAATTTGTGGCATCACCTCTGTAGCTTTCTCCAAGAGTGGGCGTCTTCTTCTAGCTGGCTATGATGACTTCAACTGCAATGTGTGGGACACGCTCAAAGCTGACAGAGCAGGTGAGCTTTTGGCGTCTTTTTGGCTAAAAATAGGGACGGAGGGGGGACGGTGTGTCTGACGGAGAGAGAGAGAGAAAGAGAGAGAGAGAAGCAAACATAGTTCCTGAATAAAGGAGGGTGAAATCAACAGCAGATGGGGAGAAAAGGATAAACAACTAAAGGGCAGTGTTTTAATTATTAGGGTGAGAAGGTCTGAACCCCTAACTCTCCCCAGCATTAATGAAATCCCCTACAGCCTTCTAAACGCAGTAACTTAAGATGGCCGTCTAAAAGGTAAAGCCCCCCCCTCTAGTATGAGCACTAACTAAGGGTATTTTAGAACTGGGGTGGGCAGGGCCCAGGTTAAAAAAAAACCTGAGATCCAAGCTACACCCACGGCAAAATTCAACTCTTGCTGGGTGATTATCGCATCTAATGGCAGCTGGAGGCATTCGTAAAAACCATACCACTTGTTTAGATTTGAAAGAACAAGAAGTCACGGAAAATAACGACCAGCCGAAATTTTGCAAACTGGGCATCTGAAGCCTGTGCCCATCGCCGATCACGAATTGCTGTTCAGATTTCTAAAAGCTCTACATCTCCCTCAAATGCAGCATTTCGATTGTGCCCATTTGCATATTCATGGGCTTACGCTGAATAATCTGTTCACAAATATTTTGATAAGTGTATGGTGGGAGAGGGCAAACAAATATGTGGCGTTGTCCAAAAGTAGAGTAGGCACACCGTTGGGCCTAGGAGTGGGTGAAAGGTTCTCTCCGGTCGATACATTTCTAAACACTTCCCTACACACAGGACTAGAAACATGCTTCTTGAAAACCAATTCTTAGGAAATCAAAATTCCAGTACCTTGTGGTACACAATCATGTTTAGGTAATGCAGTCCTCCAACACTGGGGCAATGGGGTGGGGTGGGAGCTTAATTCTACTTGCCCATAACATTCATAGATGGACTTGGCCACAATCCTTTTATTAGAGAGACTGGGTTCACACAACACGCTAACCCATGATGGTTTAGTTTCTGGAACAACCCATGATGGATTAGTGTGTTGTCTGTGAGATATTCCTCAACTCCCTTGGTGGGTTATTTCCCCTAAACAAGCCACCATGATAACCCATGGTCTTCAGTAAGGGTTATTTTACCTATGGTGGATTAGCGTGTTGTCTGTTGCACAGCATGGGTTATGGAGATTGCCTACAGAGCTGCTCAGCAAGAGTGGCCAAAAAAGCTGCCACTGCTCTGCTCCTCTCAAGCAATCTCTATTCCCACCGCAAAGGAAGCTGGGATACTTGCCTGGCTGGGCGGGAAGTCTACAGGAGGAGGAGGAGCGAGGGTGTGTGTGTGTGAAATAAACTACTCATAGAATCATAGAATAGCAGAGTTGGAAGGGGCCTACAAGGCCATCGAGTCCAACCCCCTGCTCAGTGCAGGAATCCTCCGTGTAGCTTGATGGCGGATTGTCTGACAGAAGCACAGTAGGTTGTTTTCATAACTACCTACCCAGCATAGCTTGCCACCCACCATGGGTTAGCATGATGTGTGAACCCAGCCAGTATGTTTGTGTATATATTCTGTATAATTCCTAACAAAATGGATGTGACCCGCCAGCTGCTTGATATTAATAGGACGGTATTTCCTCAGGACGATTCAGGTGAAGAGTTGGCAGTTACACTGTACAGAAATACTTAAAGCTGCTTAGTATTCCTCTGGGAATTCACACTGTGGGCTGGTAAGGTAGTGGTAACGGCCAACTAATGATTTGTAGCTGCTGATTTTATTATCTAAAACTCTGCACTCAGCAAAACGTTCCTTCTGTGAATAACATTTATTGCCTGCGTTCACCCTTAAAGTTAAAAATACATTCCAAGGCTTTCACTGTTAACATACTTTGACGCATTTCTTTGCGAAGAATTTAGAAATATAATGATGGGGAAGCCATGGTGCTTGAGGGTTCAGTAGCCGCAGGAAGCAGCCGAGGTGCCAATACTTGGCTGTCTTGGTATGCCTTGTCCGGTTTATTATGGGTCCAGCAAGTGGGGGGAGCAGGGAGGTGAGAACTCACAAAAGGTAAGGTGGGACGAGCCTATAACTCACCTTATGAAGAGGGGGAAAGTGTGAGGTTTTTTTTAAAAAAAATCCGTGCCAGTTGCACTGTGGTTTCTTTAAATTTGCCATTAAAAACCATTCATTTTAAGCAATCAACTGATTATTTTTTTAAAAAAGTCTGGTGGGAGGGAGGCAAAAGGTGGATTAAGTCAAAGGAAATCTGAGTTTTAAAGAAAGTTGGCTATCACCGTGCCGCTTGCTAACAGAACAGCTCTTCCGACAATTGGTCTTTCCTAGCTCTCTTCGTTTCCTGAGTAGGCTTCTTAGCTTATACGTTCAGAGATGAAGCTTTATTCCCCCTCCTCGGTTTAACTGTAAACTCACCAGGGATTGTGACAGCGTCTGCATCAGAATGGCGCCCTGCCATGTCATTGGACTTGGTTTCTATGCAGTGGTATAACTATTCCGAGGTGCTGTTCGCTGCTCGTGCGTCCAGGCTTTGGCCGGGCCTCAGAATGTGGAGGGTTCTTATCGCTTGAAGTGCTGCTGCCGCTGACTCAAACTGGAGGCTTCCTTGACGTTTCAGAAGCTCTAATGGGTTTTTGAGATGGGCAACGTCACAATTGGCACTATACATATTTTATACGGAAAGTCTATCCGAATGCGTTCTAAACATTTGGCGAAAGCGTTCTAAACAGTGGCTTCATAGGCTTCACTCAGGCTTGCTCGTCATGCTGAGATTCATAAACGTACTGGAAACTACCCTTTTACATTGTGTCATGACACGGCAGCCCACCCTGGGTTATTTAACCCACAGTGAGTCCGTGGGGCACATGTGGCTGCCATTTTGAATATGCAAACCCCGCTCGGGGGGTGGTTTTGTCATGTGAATCCAGCAAGTGTGAGTTAAGTGAGGGATAACAGCCCTCACATAAACCACGCTGGCGGGGTTCACATGATGCAACCCCCAAGTGGGGGTTGGCTATGCACCCTGGTGTCCACGGGCGCCGCAACTCACCACACGTTGCGGCATGTCGTCTGAACCCAGTTGAGCTGCAGTGTGTCGTCCAAATCCAGTCTCTGCATCAGGGATACAAACCCCCTAGGTACCGTCCCCATGACCCCAAGGGCCAAATCCTTCCCTGCCGAGATCCCAGTCTGTCCCTCTCGGGTTCCCAAGATAGCCACGCTTCTTTCTTCCAACCACCAATTTTTGGGTGTACCCAGCGTTTGCGCAGTTTTTCCCAGATTCCAAAACTTCGAAATGCCTCTGTCCTCTTGGACCCCAAGAGCCCTCAAGCTAAAAGAGGTCAAACGCCCCTGCCCTCAAAATGGCTCCATTCTCTAAGGTTTTCAGTGTGCCAATCGACTTGAAGAGCGCTTGGACTCCAGTCATTTATTCACTCAGTTGTTTCTGCCAAAAGCTCCGCCTTTGCTCCGATGCGCCCATGGAGATCCTGTGTGCAAGAACATCTCTGTTACCGTATTTCTTCGATTCTAAGACGCCATCGATTCTAAGACGCACCCCATTTTTAGAGATGTTTATTTGGGGAAAAAAGGACATCTTAGAATCAAAGAAATACTTCCCTCACCGCCCAGCCAACCTCCTCCCCCCGCCCCGCGCTTTCTTCTAATGGTTGTGTCCTTTTCTTTTTTCCCTCTGTGAGAGAAGAAACTGCCGTTTGCGCAGGAAGAAGGAGGGGCGTTGAAACAAAGAGTAAACTTAACTCTCCAGTCCCGCTTTTTACTTGTCTGTGCACCAGGGGATGATGTGAGTAAGTCCCATGGAAATCGATGGGACTTACGAATAAATTTGCCTAACAAAAAACCAGGCGCTTACCCTCCCAGCTCCTCGCTGGCACGGCTCGCGGCTGCTGCAGGAGCTTCCTCTTTTCCTCTTACCGTATTGCTTCGATTCTAAGACGCCATCGATTCTAAGACGCAGTCCATTTTTAGAGCTGTTTATTTAGGGGGGAAAGTGCGTCTTAGAATCGAAGAAATACGGTAGTCAGGAGGAGCTCTGACGTCCTGAAAGAGATGCTTCTCTGAGATTTCTCTTGCATTCAGATTAACAAGAAAATGTGTGTGTGGGGGGACTTTGCTCACACACCTCAGAGGGCCCTCCTGTGCCTAAGGAAACTCAAGATCGGAGCAACAGAGTGAAGAGTACAATCACATCACTTCCTTTGGAAGTCGCCTTCTCATTTGTTATTTGAGGAGCCAAATAACAAATAAAGAAGCCGGGCTCTGTTCGCACTGTGGGTTCTTCATTGTGGTCTCTGTGCATCACACATTATGGGCCTTCAGCACAGGCAAAGAGCCCCTAATGTGTGAGCGCACAGATGACCACTCGAAGAACTACCGTTACAGGGAAGCAACCTGCATTTCTGGGCCGATTTCTCATAACCACAATCATCAGAACTTGTCAAATCTGAAAAAGGGTTTTGCTTTTGCTTTGCTTTATCTCTCTCTCTCTTCATTTCCTAGGCGTCCTAGCAGGCCATGATAACCGTGTCAGTTGCTTAGGTGTAACTGATGACGGCATGGCAGTGGCAACAGGATCGTGGGATAGCTTCCTCAAGATCTGGAACTAAAGTCTGTAGGTACCTTTAAACAAAACAACAAAAAGGTGGGTGGGGTGGGAAAACACACACACACACACACACAGAAATACACAGAGTTACCAGTTCAGTTGTACAAGATCTTAAATTTCTCTGGGTGTGCACGTACACACTCCAAGGTAGCCTGAACCCATCGCAATGCAGCTTCTCTGTGGTCTCTGCTTGTTTCAGTAGAGCTTGAATGGGGCAGCAAGGACTCTTAATCACCCTTGCTGGTATTTTTAATTTCTTTACCGTGGCTAGAGAAGGAATTTGTGCAGGCACGAGGTCTGTGCTGGTGAAATGCACAGGAATTTGTATGTCTGTGTAGGGTGCTTAGTGCACTGAAATAATAATAATAATAATAATAATAATAATAATAATAATAATAATAATAATAAAAAATAACGGGAGAAATGCCTGCCCAAGAATCAAAGCTGGTTCATTTTAACATATCATGTTCCAGTCCATCTCTCCTGTGTAAAATGTTCTTAATGAGTGGGACGAAATAAGGCTCTTGTGAATTTTGCACTCCGCTCAGAAAACGCTCTTCTAAGCATGAAGCGCAATCTCGGTCAGGAAGCTCCGTCCAGGCTTAGTCGAAAGGAATGGGGGTCTGCCCAAGAGCAGTTCCTTGCTCCACCACAGCTCCCATTCATTTCCATAGGGAAAGGAGATCTGGTCAACGGTGCCTTGCGTCTGTTAAGGGTAGCTAGAGCAAAAGAGGGTCAAACACACGGCACTGGTACCCGAACGCACATCCGTTGCATAAGCAGGAAAATCCTTCACTTCTGTGAATGTGCCCATCCAGGGCTCCTAACCGAGATGGAGAGTGCTTGTCAAGGGAACTTTTAATGGCATCCCTGTGGCAGGTGGTCACTTGCAGCTTGTCTGTTCCTCTGGACCTTCATGCTTTCATGATGACTATGTGGAACCTATAGGATCGGTGGCGCCATGCGTCTGAATACCAGTCACTGGGGAACAGCCATGGAACAGGGCTATTGCTCTCATGTGTTGCTTCTGGGCTTCCCAGGGACAATTGGTTGGCCACAGTGGGAAACAGGACGCTAGACCAGATAGGCCCATGGTGTGATCCAGCAGGGCCGCTGGACCGATCGCCTTGAGCTGGCTTTTTTTCCTTCTCATGTACAGCTGGGCGGTGCATAAGTTGTGCGCAGCAGCCGCCCCACACAAAGATTTCACCCAGATTTCGTCCACGTTCAACTTCTGTGTACTTGGTGGATGCAGTTTTAGGCCTCCCGTACATTCTGGGCCTGTTCAAACAACACGCTAAGCCGTGGTTAGGCCGCTAACCCCTTTGCAGCAAGTGGCTAGTGAGCATGGTTTAACCGTGGTTATGTAGTCGAATGACACGCTACGCCATCACGGTTAGCTCAGAACGCTTACCCATCATGGCTTAGCCTGAACAGGGCCACTGTGTTGATACGTGAGAGGGTTCCAAGTAGCCATATGAAGTTGCATTGTGTTCTATGTGACCTTGAAATTGGTTATTGGTAGGCAATGAATAGGCTAGCTATTTGGGAGAAAAGGTAGACTCCCTTGCTTTCATACAGATTAGCCTTAAAACTAGTTGAGGGGAGTGGGGAAGTTATTATTTAAAAGTTGGTAGGGTTTATGATGTTCTATAAAGGTTTAACTAAACCTTTTTGTATGTGTTCTGTTTCAGAATAGCGGTGGACTCCTCACTGACTGGAAGACTTTTCCAACGGTTTCAAATAATGTATCCAATCTACTAACTTGGACACCCCCCCACCTCTCCCCCCCCCCCATTCCTACCCAGCCACCAAAAGGCCAAGATCTCTCACATCTCCTATTGCTGAAATGAAGAGCACAATTATCTCTCAAAGAAGAATTCCTGTGGTTGCGTACAAAATAGCAAAAGAAGTAAAAATTGTGCATTCCTTTTGGGACCACTTTTCGTCTAGAAAACTAAAGAAAAACACGCACTTGTGTAAAGCATGTCCAGACAAAAAAAAAAAAAGAGGAAAAAAAAATACATTGTGAAGCAGACAACTTTTAACTTTCACTGTAGTTTAAAAATTGCAAACCATTGATCTGGTTTTACTGACTTTATGAGTTGGGGGTGGGTGGGCCTTGTTTTAATCTCACTTTCAAACTTTAAAGTCGTGTTTGTAGCAGGATTGACATCAAACAAAAAATTGTCCATATTTCCATTTCTTTTCCTTTCCTTTTTTTTAAAATGCAAATTTGCTTTTGCAGTCAATTGTTGAGCCAAGGCAAGGGAATCCAAACCCAGATGTTTCTGGGATTGTTAATGCTGTAAATTAATTTAGTCCCTGAATTATTATTTTTTATTATTATTTCTGTCTTTAGTGTCACAAATCGTTGCACAAATATTGCATATATAGGATAATGTTAAGTAAGATAACCAAGCACACGCTGTACATGGTATTGAATGTTTGTTTTTAAAAAAAATAATTCACCTTTTATGGGTAACAAATGCAGTCTAGGTTTTTCCACCCCACCTTCACATATCATTGTTCCAATTTTGTTATATGTTTTTTTGGCATAGTTTTGCATTTCTGATGCCTAATCGGGGGCGGTTTATAGCCCTAACACTACCCCATAATCTCAGCAAACAAGATTCTTTGGGTTGTGGGGCGGGGCGGGGCGGGGGGAATTGAAAAGAAAAACCTGTTCAGCGCTTGGCTATTCCATCAGTTCTTTGTGTATGAAACAAATGTACAAATTAATGTTTTTGAAAATAATGATCTTAAACTTTCTAAGTTAAACAAGAACAACGGAAAGAGAGAGAAGAAAAAAAATGTTTTTGGTTTGCCATGTTGGGTTGGATGACTCTTTAGAATCGCATGCTATAGAAATGCTCAAGTACATATGAGACTAACGCGTCCTTATATGTGTTTTCTTTCAAGAAATAACCTGTCCATTTTTCTAAGGAAAAAAAGGAAAAGAGAAAAAAAAAAAAGCTGTAACCATTGCTGATCTCATTTCTTGTCGCTACTCTGTGCATAACGCCTACAACGAAACCGATGAAGAATGAAAAGTACCGAGCTATGCACATCTTGGAGTAGTCACTATTCTTAATTTAAAAGAAAGAAAGAAACCACCTTTTTAAACAATTGCTGTAGATTTGATTCCGGGGTGGGGAAGGGAAGATCATTCTTTAAACTCCTCTAACAGCCGGTTGGCTCTCCTCAAATGAGCCCTTTTTAATCAGATGAGGTGTCCCGTCGCCCCCAATCAAGCAGCATTTCCTGGCTTTGTGTTTTGAAAATGAAAGGAAAAAAACCCTAAAGAGTAGCAAATGTTTTGTCAAACTTTGATTCTCCCTTTCACTGTACCAGAATTCCCCCTCCTTCTTCGCTGCAGCAGTGGCTTTTATCCATTTTGGGTTCTTTTTCCCTCTCTCTGCAACATTCTGTACAAAATGTGCTGTAATCGTGCGTTTTTAGGCCTGGATTTGGCATTTCAAATTTTTTAAAACCCTCTTCCCCACCCACCCACCGACCCACCCCTTCTCATGAATCTTTACTCTCCGTAGAGCTTTCTCCACACCCTTGTATCCTTCACCTTTTGTATTTAATTTTAAAGTCAGTGTACTTCAAGAAAGCTGGATGCAAGATAGATACTATATTAAAATGTACTGTTATTTAAGATGTAATAAAGCAGTTTGACATGAGCTGCCTTTGGCCCCTTGTTGGTTTTCCAGCTTGAAGCTGGGGTGATCGTGGTTCCAAACGGGGTGTGTGTGTGAATGTGTTTTAAAGCAAAGGAGCTACTTCGGCTGATGTTTCACTGTGGGCAGCTGGGATGGGCCCTGTCAGCTTTCAGGGAAGGCAGAACACACACGCTGCTGCTCATGGCCTGTGTGTGGCTTCACACACACCCTCAACCTCTCCCTGTTGTTCTTCTCAGGTACCTGCTTCTGTTAATATGTACACATTTGACCTACAATATGGCCCCGTTCAGAAGATACCTTAAACCATGGCTTTAACCACGGTGGTTAAGCCAGAAAGCCCGGTCGTGTTCAGAAGACAACTTAAGCCATGGCTTTAACCACAGTGAATAAGGCTTTTTGCCTTAGTCACCATGGTTAAAGCCTTGGTTTAAAGTGTCTTCTGAACACGACCTGGCTTTCTGGCTTAACCACCGTGGTTAAAGCTGTGGTTTAAGGTGTCTTCTGAACACGGCCAATGAATATCATACTAATGCACTTAATTAAAAATAACTATTGTGCATGCGTTTCTCTTATCATTGTGCATGTGTGATGCAGGCAGTAATAGGAGTAATTTGTTGAAACAGGCCTTCCGTCAAAGCTTCATTCTAGAGGGATGGGGGAGTTTTCTTAGCAGGTTTGGATTGGCTTTGAGGAGGGAAAACCTGTACAGGCCTGTTTTTCCCTGCAGAGAAAAATATGTTTTCCTAATCTTATTTATTTTTAACAGTTCACCCCCAGTTGTTTCATGACTTAATCGCACTAAGGAAGTTTCTCTGAAGTGAATAGCAGGATTTCAAATCCTGTCGTGCCAAACTTTAAAGTCTGATACTTGAAGCTGTAATTTCTGCACATCTTCACCCAAGATTTTCATTGCAGAAATTCCACTTTCCAAGCCTTCAGAGGGCCAGATGATGGCACCTTGGAAAACATTGCCTCCTGCTAGTGCTACTTTTAAAAAAGGGGGGGATTTGCTCCTGTGATTTCTCTCCTCCTCGCTACCAGGGTGGAAGGCTTTTGCATGTGAAAATGGGCAACCACTAGGTATTTTTGATGGTTGTGTGATTAGCTCTCTTTCTCTGTTCTCCAGTGTACCGCTTGGGTAGGAACTCTTCACCTCACCATCTTTATTTCCTACATTTTTGCAGTGAGATAACTGCCTTCATTAGCTACCCAAGGATGTGTATTGGTAAAGTTAGCTCTGCATACTGGAATTGCTAGGGTGCGTTTCCCTGAATTCTTGACAAGCACGAGCCACAAATCTGAATGGTGATAGGTTGGGATGGAAAATTCCTCCTGTCATAGTGGCTGACGATCAGGAACTGAGAGTGGAGTGGATAGGCTGGCTTCCCCTCAAGGCATTGGGTAATCCCTCTGTATTGCCTTTGAGCCTCTGAAAGAACTGGGCCTGTTTAGCCTGGAGAAGAGAAGTTTGAGGGGAGACATGATAGCACTCTTCAAATACTTGATAGGTCGTCACACGGAGGAGGGCCAGGATCTCTTCTCGATCCTCCTAGAGTGCAGGACACAGACTAACGGGCTCAAGTTACAGGAAGCCAGATTCCGGCTGGACATCAGGAAAAACTTCCCGACTGTTAGAGCAGTACGACAATGGAACCAGTTACCTAGGGAGGTGGTGGGCTCTCCCACACTAGAAGCCTTCAAGAGGCAGCTGGACAAGCATCTGTCAGGGATGCTTTAAGGTGGATTCCTGCATTGAGCAGGGAGTTGGACTCAATGGCCTTATAGGCCCCTTCCAACTCTACTATTCTATGATTCTATTCTATGGGCTGGCTTATGTGGGTTATTCTATGGGCGGTGGGGGGGGGAAGAGAAAGTGTCATCCTGCTTGGATGATGTCTTTGGATTCCTTCCAATCCCAGCTGTATACATTTATACCTGTATACACTCACCATTACCACTCTTTTGTAGGTCTGATCAGGGTAATTTAAAGAAAAGTTAGGGTGCAACCCTGTGCATGTTTAGACAGGAAAAAGTCCTACAACTCCCAGCATGCTCCAGCTGGCATGCACAGGATGGCACCCTTCATGTGTTTTATGGAGTATTTAAGATATTAAATGATCCTGCACTTTGAATTTGATAAATGGACCTTTTTTTTTAATTGATGGAAGAGGAAAGACCACGTCCTTGGGAATAGGTATTGAGTTAACGCACAATTCCCTTCCTACTTGACAGGCAGTGGGATGGCAAGGAATAGGATGTCACTTTGTCCCTGATGATTGCATCAACGGGATTCTAACATTGGGCCACCAAACAATGACTTAATACGTGCGCGGAAGCCGTCACCTTGCGCTCTAAATGCAGTTCATATATCCTCTGTACAAGTGTGCATGCTGTGTGTGTGTGTGTAGTTCCAGGGGGGTCTTGTCAGTGGGCCCATGCCGGGTAGCCTTCGCAGGTACCTGACCATACCCTTAGCACCAGCCCTGGTTCACCCAATAGTCAAAATTTCAAATGTGCCCACTGGCCCTAAAAGCTTTTGGATTTCCTTTGTCTCTTGGCCCTCCGTCTTTATTTAGGTTCAAAAGAATGGCTGCGGGTCTTGGAGTTCATCCCACCTGTAATTAGGTTCCTGAACAAATAACTTGTTCACCAGTCTGGACGAGAGTGTTGTGACCACTCATGCCCACTATGGCAGCCATTTTACAAAAGGACAAGGACCCCACGGGTAGCCATTTTGTGAGAGTGGCCTTGAGGCCTTGGTTTACCGAAGGTTCAAAATTCAAAATGTGCCCACTGACCCTAAAAGGTTGGGGGATTCTCTTCTGCCTATGACCCCCCCCCCTGCCCCGACACGCTAGTTTTTAAATAGTGGGGCTGGGACTATAAGTTGGTCATTAATGACACCCCCCCAAAAAATATTTTGAGTGAAGTCCACTGAGGAAGAGTGGGAGTATTTTTATTTATTGCATTTTTATGTTGCCCAATAACCAAGGCACTCAGGGCAGTTCACAATTAAATCCATAAATACGACGTGACAAGACACAATATAAAACTTTTACAAATTCGGAAGTATGACTTAAAACCCAGCAGCAGTTGCAGCCCAGGGAAAGCCTGTGTGAAAAGGTGTGTTTTCAGGAGGTGTTTAGAAGAGGTTACATTTTCTGCCTCCTGCACAAGGGAGGGTTTTCCAGAGGATGGGGGGGGGGGGGACGCTACAGAGAAGGCCCTCCAGCAAAGATCTTCATGGTGACACTCCATTCATTTTTGGAATGACCAGCAAAACCTCTCATGGTCTTGTATGTGAGATCTATGCTAGTTCGCCTGTCACGACTTTTCTCACCCCCGTGCAAAATCCTGGGAATTGTAGTTTGGGGCGGTCGCTAATCATCCTTTGGAGGTTTCTTGCACCGCTCTGCACGTTAGCGTTACAGTTTCCTAGGAAGAAGGAATTGCCGTTAAAATTGGTATACTCGCTGTGTAGGTAAGAAAAAGGAGGCATATGTGATTAATTTTTTTTAAAAAAAAAACTGGGGTCCCGTGTTGCAGATTGGGGTTGAGAAGGGTGAAATTTTGTTCCGGCACTTGTGTGGGTTGGTAGCCTGCTATTACGAGGGAAGCGTGCTCTTTTGCCCTTTCTATATAGTAGCGAGAAAAGTTTTCTCTTCCCAACTGCAAGAAGCTTTAATCGTTGACGAGGGAGTGCGAGACTCATAAGGTAAACTACAACCTTCACCAGACTGCTGGTTCAGATCTGTGCTGCCTCCCAAATTGCTGAGATAACGGCTTGTGTTATTGTAGCAGCTGCACCTTTCCCAAATTAAAGGCTGCAAATATAGAAATGCTTAGCCTTCCGGGATTCTCTCTCCCTCTCTCTGTCTCTCCCCTCTCCAAAAATAGAGCTCCTACGTCACAACATAATCTGCTCACCATTAGTGATGAGACAAGCAGGGTTGTAGCCCAGGACTTTTTGAGATGTAGGATGACGGCATTATCTGCTGCTTCAGACTTCGCTGTTCCCTCTGGGCTTAGCTGCAATCCTCATAGTAGCTGCGGGGAAATGGATTTTCCCACAAAGATTATTTTGTTAGGAGCGATCCCTGTTGTGATGCAAAGTATGTTGGGCTGGCTTGGACATCTAACACCCCTGAGCTTTGCAACAGCCCTGCTGATGGAGATGAAAACCTCTGAAAAAATGGTGCGTTGATACGGATCCCTACATTTCAGGACTCTTACTTGGGAGTGTGGCCACTGGGTTTGCCGTGGGGAGTGCCTCCACTTCAAAATGCCCCCCTCGAATCAGGGATTGCAGAAGTCTAGTGCTGTACATAAAGGAATTGCCTGATTGTAGATTTCAATCTAGCCTGGAGGCCTAGCAGTGCCATTGCTGTGGTCATTCAACTCTACAAGAAGATTGAGGGGAGACATGATAGCACTCTTCAAATACTTAAAAGGTTGCCACACAGAGGAGGGCCAGGATCTCTTCTCGATCCTCCCAGAGTGCAGGACACGGGATAACGGGCTCAAGATAAAGGAAGCCAGATTCCAGCTGGACATCAGGAAAAACTTCCTGACTGTTAGAGCAGTACGACAATGGAATCAGTTACCTAGGGAGGTTGTGGGTTCTCCCACACTAGAGGCCTTCAAGAGGCAGCTAGACAAGCATTTATGGTGGATTCCTGCATTGAGCAGGGGGTTGGACTCGATGGCCTTATAGACCCCTTCCAACTCTACTATTCTCTGATTCTATGGGGCTGATGGGTTGCCCATCCCTTCAGGTTTAACTTAGCATTTGCCTTAATAGGGAATTCTGCTGTCAGTGAGTTCATTATGCAGTTGTGACCACCTTCCGTAACGACGTCGGACCATACACCCAATCATCTATCAACCCTCCACTTTCCATGCCAGTAAATCGATAAAGGCAGCTTTCTCCTGCCTGTTTTGCCACTACCAAGAAAGAGGAAGTTGGATTAGCTGTGAACCTCACTTCCCTTAAGATGGGCCATAGCACAGGGGTAGAACACCAACCACGGGATGCAGGAGGTCCCACATTCAACACCTGGCATCTCCAGTTTAAAGGATCCAGTCGCGAGCGATGGAAAAAACACCTCTGCCCATGATTCCGGACAGAGGAGAGCCTGTGGAACTGTATGATGCCCATGGGTGCCAAATGTGCCTGCAGACACCTGTCTAGAAGCCCACCAGGCTTTTGAATTCATTTCTTCAGATTTTTTTTTTTAATTAAATAATTGGGAAACTGCCATGCTGTAAAAGGAACAGTAGCCTTCCAGCGCTATCTTGATTTCAGTTTGAAAGAGTGTCTGGAGGTTTTGAAGCTCAGAACTCACCTTCGCCTTGTGCTCTTGGCCTTAAGAGTGCAATCCTATGTATGTTTAGACAGAAAAACTTCCCACAACTCCCAGTATTCCCTGGCTGGGGCATGCTGAGAGTTGTAGGATGCTTTTTCCATCCAAACATGCGTAGGATTTCACCTCATTTTACTTTTCTTTGGACCTCACCAGTTTGCCTTCTGGGAAATGACTGTTTTGTCGGAGAGCCGTGTGCACCATGGCAGCCATTTTATGAATGGACAACCCACCTTCCTAGTGACAGACATTTTGTGAGAGCACCCACGACACTCAAAATCCCCAGTGCGCCCACCAATCCCAGAAATGTTGGGAGACCCTGGCCTACTCAATAGACAATACTGGCATGGACAAAAAGGTCAGCTGAATAGAAAGAAGCTTTTAAAGTTCTCCTTTGGTTAAGGACAGAACAGCAGACCAGGGCTTTGGTTAGCCAGTCAGTGGCCAAAAAAATAAATAAATAAAGGCTCTTGTTTGTGCAGTGTTTCCAGAATGCTAGAAAAGCACTCCCTTCTTCCCTCTTTGTAGATCTCTGTTTTCTCATGTGGAGCCAACTTCCCTTTCGCATATGATCGCAACAACTCAATCCTTTTTCACGGGGTTTGGACAGCAGTTCTTTCTGGCAGGGATGACTGAACTCCTTTCAGCCTCTTTTCAGAGAAGCTACTTTGAGACACGTTTCAGTGATGGGCGGGGACAAAGGCAGGAGGAGGTGTGGCTAAAAGCCCCCAAATAACAACATACTTTGGCTTAAAGCCCTTCCTGCCAGTAACTAAGCTGAAGGAGACGCATGTCAACCTTTTAGAATGGGGAAACGCCCAAAGGCTAGGAAGCCACCCAGCGATCGGGGAAAGGGGAAGTGGGTGTGGCTAAATGGGGAAAGGGGAAGTGGGCGTGGCTAAATGGGGAACACTCAGAGGGGCATATCCCCCCCCCTTAGCCTGAGGACTGCAACCCTTGCTTTATAGGACATTGACTGTTAATGCTGTGTGGCTATCCTCTCTAAATTTAAAATTAATTGATTAATTAATTGCATTTGTATCCTGCCTTTTTTCCTCATTAAGGAACCCAAGGTGGTGAACACGACCCTCCTCCTCTCCATTTTATCCTCACAACAACAACCCTGTGAGGTAGGCTGGGCTGAGAGTCTGTGACTGGCCCAAAGTCACCCAGTGGGCTTCCATGGCTGAGTGGGGACTAGAACCCGGATCTCCCGATTCCCAGTCTGACACTTCAACCACTACGCCATTACAAAGCACATTAACGCCCCGATGCTTGCTTGGAAGTTGGCCTCGTTGCCCTCAATAGGACATGCTTCCTGCACTGTAAATGACAATACGGCCTTAAATAGGGTGACATTATGGAAAGGAGAACAGGGCTCCTGTCTCTTTAACAGTTGCATAGAAAAGGGAATTTCAGCAGGTGTCCTTTGTATGCATGCAGCACCTGGTGAAATTCCCTCTTCATCGCCACAGTTAAAGCTGCAGGAACCCTGCTTCTTTTGTATCTGGTCAAGAAGGCAGGGCTCTTGCACCTTTAACTGTGTTGATGAAGAGTGAATTTCACCAGGTGCTGCATGCATACAAAGGACACCTGCTGAAATTCCCTTTTCTATGCAACTGCTAAAGATACAGGAGCCCTGTCCTCCTTTCCATAGGGTCACCCTAGCTTTACATATCAGCAGGAATGAATAGAAGGCCATATCCTCACTCAGGCAGGTCATCACACACAAGGCTTAAACTCTGCAGGCCGCCTAGCAAATCCGAATGCGCAAATTTCGCCTTACCTTTTGTTTGAGAGTTTTTTGGAAACACATAAATTGCGGTGGCTGTTTTTACATGGCCAACTCCTAAAGAGGGAGGAAGTGTGTGTGTGTGTGTGTGTGTGTGTGTTTAATGCAAGCGCAAACCAAAGTGGTGGAGCTTTCAGGGTGATTTCAAAGGAAAAAAGGCTGCTTTCATTTCCCCTGAATTATTCATCGGCCATAGATTAGTGCCACCTGACATCCTTGACCCTAGAAGGCGTCACCTGGAGAGCTGGAAGCCGAGAGCGGAAAGCCTGCTTCTTTCCAACGGATCTGTGGCTGGCAGCCTCCTCCTGGGAGGGCACAGGATGGAAATTATGGGTCCAGGCCTCCCGCACGCCTCCCAGCGCCTCCTCGCCACCCCTCTGCAACCTCCCTTGCGATATCGGGAGATGATAATGTTGTTCCTGCACAGCTCAGTGGTGGAGCCCATATTTTGCGGTCAGAAAGTCGCCAGTACAATGCACCCTGCCTTCTCATAAAATCATAGAATAGCAGAGTTGGAAGGGGCCTACAAGGCCATCGAGTCCAACCCCCTGCTCAATGCAGGAATCCACCCTAAAGCATCCCTGACAGAGGGTTGTCCAGCTGCCTCTTGAAGGCCTCTAGCGTGGGAGAGCCCACAACCTCCCTAGGTAACTGGTTCCATTGTTGTACTGCTCTAACAGTCAGGAAGTTTTTCCTGATGTCCAGCCGGAATCTGGCTTCCTTTAACTTGAGCCCGTTATTCCGTGTCCTGCACTCTGGGAGGATCGAGAAGAGATCCTGGCCCTCCTCTGTGTGACAACCTTTTAAGTATTTGAAGAGTGCTATCATGTCTCTCCTCAATCTTCTCTTCTCCAGGCTATCATCCTATCATCATTCTCCAGGCTATCATCCTATCATCATTCTCCAGGCTATCATCCTATCAACCCCTATCATCCCTGGCCAGCATGGCCAACGGCCCCCAGGCCTTTGCAGCCCCCAGACCCATAATACTTTATTGTAAATCCCGCACGTTAAAAGCAAACTCAATTCTCTGAGTGTGGATGCTTATGTAACCAAATCAGAACTATTTCCCACTCAAAGTAGCAGCAAGGGGCCACGCGAATCATCTAGTCCAACCCCCTGCCATGTGCAGGAAAACCAATTAAACCGTCCATGAGAGGTGGCTCTTCTTCCAGCCTCTTCTTAAAAACCTCCAGAAATGAAGAAACCACAACCTCCATGGGTAGACCATTCCACTGTTGCACCGATCTTACCATCAGGAAGATTTTCCTTATATTTAATCGGCATCTAGGTAGCTGTAGCTTATTTCTGGTCCTGAACACTGCTGACATGTCTCCCCTCAGTCTTCTTTTCTCCAGAATGAATATCCCAAGTCCCTTCAGCCTGGTTGCTGACTATTGAGGGGCAGGATGGAATGTAAATTATGGAAATGGGCATGGCCGGCTGGAACACAGAATTGGAGCCCTTGACAGTGCAACGTTTTGTAGCTGGTGACATATTTCATAGATAACATATTCTTTAAAATATGTTCTGCCTTGAACCCGTATGTATGTGTGTGAGAGAGTGTGTGTGAGTGAAATTCAAAATACTGGTGGGTGGGTGGGAATAAACGGAGAATATTTATCACAAGGGCTGCGTTTTACATGATCCTTTGGGAATCTTTTCCTTCTGCTGTGAATAAGAAGAGTCCACATCCTTCAAGAAGCAGTATGTGTGGTGCACATTTTGCAGCTTTGACCGTCTACGTGTGTGTGTTTTTTTGGGGGGGGGGATGGAGCGTGGGGTGGAAGGTCGTAGACATCGTCCCCCAAAGAAACCTAAGCTGAAAACTCAGCACCCGAGGAGAGAAGGTGAAGAGAGCCTACGTGTGTGGCTGTTGATTTGCCGTCGTGAGTCATCCCTCTTCAAGATGGAATTATGTGTTTTCTTATTCAAACTTCTCTCGGAGTTCTCTACAGTTCCTTAATTGGTTTCCAGAATGATTGATTTCTTTATGACGGAGCAGTTTGGAGAGGGGGGGGGAGAAGGGGAAGAAACTGACTGGAAAACGACTAACAGCAACACAGATCTGGAACATTACGACGTTCAATTTGGATGCTGCTGAGTGGCTTCCTTGTTAGATTATTTCAAGCGTGCTCTCCTTATAGTTTAAGGGAAATGCAGTCTGACACAGGCAAAATTGTAACGGACGTGTTTGAAAGTGTTTTCGGCTCAGAAATGATTGCTGATTAACGTCGCCCAAATCTACCGAAAACAAATCAGGGGAACAACCTCACATCTTTGAGCTCTTCTGGGGAAGCCAGAAATGAGTAAAATGAGTACCCAGTTAGCTGGGGGAAAGGGAATAACGGCCGGGGAAGGCAACAGCAAACCACACCGCTATAAGGCCTGCCAAGAAAACGTCAGCAAAAGCTGGCGTCCCTCCAAGAGTCAGTAATGACTCAGTGCTTGCACGAGAGGTTTCTTTCCTTTCTTTGTTTTCGTTTTTCTAGATCTACGAGGTCTTCTAACCAGCGTCAGATGCAGAATAGCGGCTTCTCCCTTTGAAAGAAGGCCTAGAAAGATTTAGAATAAAATTAAACAAGGATGCGCCCGTCAATTCCTCTGTAGGGAGCCGATTCCAGTCGACAACCTTCAACCGGCAACACGGCTACCGAGCCGAATTTCTGCTCCGAAGCGGTAGAGACATTCCCGGCTTGTTAAAAAAAAATAAAAAATATGAAGGAGGCGACCCAGAGGCCAGGCTGAAAGAGCGGTAGGAGGAGCGGCAGAAGCTATTTGGAAAGGAAAACAAAAGGCAAAAAATAAAATAAAAATACAGGCTGGCCTGCAACGCAAAGAGAGAGAGAGACGCCAAAATTAATAAACCAGAAGACAGAGAGAGAATGAAATGGGGGTGTGCTCCACTCCATTCAAGCAGATTGGAGAGGGGACGGGGAGAATGGCCGGCTGTGGATTTGAATTCTCCTCTTGGGAGCGGCTGCCAGCCCTCGCTCGGTACAGGCTGAGGTTTTCAGCTCTGTCAGAACAAATGTGCATCAGCCGCATCCCTGCCAGCTGGTCTCAATACATTATTTAGGAACTCTTTTGTGCTTGAATAGCCAGGCAAATCCTAGATCGGTAGGAGTAGGTTAGAGCATTTCCCCTCCCTTAGGAATATATGTATGGGTGAGTGTGTGACGTATGGAGGGGAAAAGGTTATCCTTGCACTACCTGCACAGGACTTCAATCACAGCCCTGTGCGTGTTCTGTATATGGAGACACTGTGATTTTAGCTTGACGTGGGGCGTGTAATGCAACTCCGCAGCATGGCGCGCTCCTGATCAGGGTTCCAGCCAGCCACACCCTCTTCCTGGGCACTCCATTCCATTTCCCAGGCTTTCTTGTCTCCCCCTGCCCCCAAAAGACACCCACCAAACTGTTAGCCACTGAGCATGCTCTGTTCTCATTAGGCTGATTTAGGAGTGGGGGTGAATCCCACCCTTTTGGGGTTATTTGTTCTACTTCTGGAAAGCCTCTGATCACATTGGTATCTTTTGTTTCTGTCTCCCCACCCCTTTGATTATTGGGTCATGATAACTCAGCACCTGAATTTAGGGATGTACGAATTTTGTGAAAGCCATTCCGGCTGCATTTCACCAATTGTCTGGCATCTTTTGTGTAGGTAATATGCAAATATCTTGATGAGGAGGGCTTTCTCTGCTGTGGCACCCTGGCCAAGGCGAAAAAGAAAACAATAGCTTTATGCTAAGATATATAGTCACTTCGACTACTAAAGCTTCATTGCAGAGCAAGAAAGAGAGAGTTAAGAAAAGGGAGGAGCAGAGAAGACAAATTAGAAGGGTAGTAGTCAAGATATAGGAGCGGAAGAAAGGGCAGAACCAATTAAATCAATTAAGCCAAATCAAGGAAAGTTTAAGTTAACTCTTTCCAAACAACCAACAAGCATTGTTGCCCATTTCCAACATTTTGTTCGGTCGTACACTCATTGGCGGAATTGGAGGTTTTCCGATTTCCTGAATTTGCGCAAATCTGTATTTGCAAACGCATGCAAATCCCTCTCCAAAATGCGCATTTCAATGCTTTAGCCTATGGGGGCTAAATGCACATTTATGGCTGGTTTTTTTTTTAAAAAAAAAATTTATGTGGGTATTTTTACAACTAAATTTGCATAAAATCCCAGTAAGTAAGTAAATAAATCCATGCAACTTGAGAAAAGCCAGTTTGCTGTGGATTCATAGAAATCCAAAACCATTTGTTTCTTTCCAAATTCTTCTGACATCTCTACCTGAATGTGCTATTGGTATATATTACACTTTATTTAATTGATGAGACGTTTGTAATGAATTGGTGTGTTTGTTTTTAGATTTGGACACTAGGACCTTGGTTTGAATTGGTTTTTTTTTTATGTTAGGGTTTGTGGCATATGGTTGCAAGTCTACTTGAGCTATTGATGCAATTCTACCCACCCCCCACCCCCCAAATGTAAACTAGTTTGAGCATGACATACCTGGAAATGCAGTATATAAATAAAATGGCTGTGTTTTAATGCATGGAATCAATGGGGCTTTCTCGAAGTTTGCATTAGATTACAGTCCATTTAGTCCAATATTGTCAGCACTGACTGGCAGCAGGCTTTCAGGCGGTGGTTTCTACCTGCCTAGAGATGCACAGAATCAAATTGGAGACGTACTGCCTGCCAAGCCTACGCTCTACCATTGAGCTGCTTGAAAATAAAGCAAGTGTCCTGTCCTCATGACTCTGAATAAAGGGCTGATTTTAACAAGAACATACCGCATTTCTTCGATTGTAAGACGCCATCGATTGTAAGACGCACACTAATTTCAGTACTACCAACAGAAAAAAAGCTTTGACTGTAAGAAATAATAAACGCACCCACGATTCTAAGACGCACCCTGTTATTAGAGATGTTTATAGTGTGTTTTATAGGGAAAAGTGTGTCTTAGAATCTAAGAAATATGGTAATAAGAAGGTGCCTTATAGATGGATCAGATGCTTATAGAATCATGGAATAGTAGATTTGGAAGGGGCCTACAAGGCCATCGAGTCCAACCCCCTGCTCAATGCTGGAATCCACCTTAAAGTATACCTGACAGATGGTTGTCCAGCTGCCTCTTGAAGGCCTCTAGGGTGGGAGAGCCCATGACCTCACTAGGTCATGGGTTCCATTGTCGTACTGCTCTAACAGTCAGGAAGCTTTTCCTGATGTTTGTCGTACTTCTCTAACAGCCAGGAGGTTTTTCCTGATGTCCAGCCGGAATCTGGCTTCCTGTCACTTGAGCCCGTTATTCTGTGTCCTGCACTCTGGGATGATCGAGAAGAGATCCTGGCCCTCCTCTGTGTGACAACCTTTCAAATATTTGAAGAGTGCTATCATGTCTCCCCTCAATCTTCTCTTCTCTAGGCTAAACATGCCCAGTTCTTTCAGTCTCTCCTCATAGGGCTTTGTTTCCAGACCCCTGATCATCCTCGTTGCTTGATCCATCGATCTCAGCAGAGTCTATATTGACTGGCAGCATTCTCCACCCCCACCCCCGGGATTTTAGACAGGAGCATTTCCAAATCTTACCTGGAGATGATGATGATGATGATGATGATGATGATGATGATGATGATGATTATTATTATTATTATTTATTTCTATAGCTCCATCAATGTACATGGTGCTGATGGCAGGGCTTGAACCTACCTGGGATTTTGTCTCCGGAATGCATGCTGAAAATAAAGCCCAAGCCTGAAGTCATTTCACCCTGCTCAAAATGGGGTGCTTTGATGCGTTACACATTCCAAGGCAATAAAATAAAATAAAATAAAAGCGGGGCAATCCTATGCATGTTTAGATAGAAGAAAAAGTCCTGCAACTCCCAGCATTCCCTGGCTAGAGGATGCTGGGAGTTGTAGGACTTCCCCCCCTGTCTAAACATGCATATGGTTGCACCCTAAGAATGTTTTGCAGGAATCCAAAGCGGTTTTCTTTGAGAGCAGACCCAAAGGTGTCACATGCTGTGTTTTTGGGATGAGCTGGAGAGGAAGAGGGTGAAATGAAGAAGACAATCCTATTCATGTCTAATCAGATGTTAGCTCCAGTAAGTTCAGTGGGGTTTACTCCCAAGTAGACCTGCCAAAGAACTGTGGAAATGATATAAAGCTGAGCGTGGAGAAGAAGAGTCACTTTAGGAAACTGTTTCTTCTTGTGCTATTGTGTCAATTTCACACATTTTCAATTGAATCTGTTTTGCAGTCTGTTGGGCAGGAGTTCCCACCATCCCCATCAGCATGGTCAATGGCTGTGCTGTCTGGGGACAATGGGGTTTATAGTCCAACACCAGGCTGGGGGGAACAGCGAGCTCTATCGCCTCTGAACATCTGCCTAACTTCCTTCCTCTCGTTCTCACCGGTATAGGCCTCCAAGCTGGTTGTTACAACATTAACAAAAAAAACCACCCAAATCCATTACTGTAAAAACACACACCTACACTCAGAATGAACGCACAGTGCAGCTAGTAAACAATCAGTTATACAGAACACACATGAAATGCCACCAAATGCTTCAGCAACGTTTCCCCCCCCCCCCCAAAGTTATTTGGTCCCTAAAGAAAATGCTGCTGGAAGATTTGACTGTTTGTGTGACAGCCTGATGAGCTGTCGGTTGATTTGACTGACAGCGTGACAACCTGGCAGGATGCTGAAGTTAGATGTGTCATGGGCTGAGCCCATGGTTCCTTTAAGAGAACATCTTTTTGCATCATCCCAGGGAGAGGGAGTGGGTTTTCTTTGTGTCTGAAAAGGGAGTAGCAAGCGAAATGTCAAGGCCGTGCTGGATGAGAAGTGCCTGGCACCTGATAACGTCTCCCCGGGCTGGTACCGGGGGGGGGGGGGGGGAGAGTAACAAGTTGCAGCTGTGCAATGTTTGGGAGCATTCCCCCCACCCTTCGGGAGAGGTGTGGGTTGCTATGGGGTTTCTATTGGTCAGGGTGGGTGTGGTGACAAGGGGGTCCCAGAAAGGGATAAAAGGCCTAGGCACCTAAGAGTCCGGTCTCTTTCCTGTGGGTGTCAGGAGTCCAGTGTGTGCGTGGTGAGTTAGTGCATCCAGGCCGGGCCGGCTGGATGGCGGAAGCTCCACGCGGCCGCTGAAGGAAAGAGTTCCAGTTCGAGTGGCGTAACGCCAAGTCGAAGTGAGCAACAAAGAGGTTGAGTCGCAGAGTTAAATGTTTGTTTTGTTTTAGTCCAGGTTTGGGAACAAGTGGGCAAGGGACCTTGCTGGAGTTATGGCTGGTGGGTGGTTAAGTGGAGAGAGAGTGTGAATTCAATTGGCTTGAGCGTGTAAAGGGGGAGGTATTAGTCCCTGCTGTCCTAAATGTGTCATTCCTTTGTCCGTGTTTCCCCCCCAAACCTCTTATGTGTTTACCTTAATGTGTGAACCCTTACGGAACTGTGTAGTGTGAAGAATAAAAGTGTTTAGTCCCTATTTCTGGAGTGTGGCGTGGTTTCCTTGAGAACTTAGACTATAAAGGGTGAACAAGCGGCAGTGAAGGGGCGGGTGTCTGGGCTGGTTGAGTCAGACCCCCCTTCTCCACCCTGGGAATCGCTAAATTAAATGGAGTAGTTCTACCACAAGATGCACCTTTTTTTGTTCTTCATCCGATCCAGCATGGCTGTCCTCCCACCTTGAGCAGGATTTGCTAAACCCTCCTGTTTTCTTTCACACAATGGCGCTGTCTACACCTGCCTTCCCCCCACCCCAGAATTGTCCACGTGGCGCACAGGGGATCCCGGGAGCAGGCAGGGACGATTTATTTATACATTGCATTTTTATACCGCCCAATAGCCGAAGCTCTCTGAGCGGTTCACAAAAATCAAAACCATTCGAAGTTAAACAGTACAAAAACCTGTTATAAAATATGATACAAAAAAAGCACAACCAGGATAGAATCAGCAGCAGTGCAGAAATACAAAGTTAAAATACAAATTTAAAAGAGCAAAGTTAAAATTAATTTATAGACTGTTAAAATGCTGAGGTCTTCACCTGGCATCTGAAATAATAATAATAATAATAATTTGTGACCCGCCTCTCCCTCTGGATCGAGGCAGGGTACAACAATAATGAAAACACCATAAAATACATACCCTATTTCTTCGATTCTAAGACACACTTTTCCCCCCATATAAACATCTCTAAAAACGGGGTGCTTCTTAGAATCGCGGGTGCGTTTATTATCTCTTAGAATCAAAGCTCTTTTTTTTCTGTTGGTGGTACTGAAATTAGTGTGCGTCTTACAATCGATGGCGTCTTAGAATCGAAGAAATACAGGTATAACTAATCAAAACATTTAAAACGACTACATCATTAAAAGCAGCACATTATTAAAAGGCAAATTAAAATTCAACTGGGTAGGCTTGCCGGAAGAGATCAGTCTTTATGGCTGATATAGTATATACGATCCCGCCGTTTCCCCGGGATATCTGGAAACACTTTTATCCTGGTTTTCCCCGCAGTCCTGGGATGATCCCGAGGACTGCAGGTTTTTGGTTTTGATTTATTTTTTCGCTGGAGCAAAAAAAAATTAAAAAATGATGGGCACAACGGCGCAACGTCCCTTTTCCTTTCTGGGACACCACGCTTCCGTTTAGATGGCCAGGGACGATCCCGAAAGCAGGTAAGCCTGGAATCATCCCCCCTCCCCTTAGGTGTAGACATGCCCAATGGTACGGTGCTTCCTTAGTTAATTCATCCTTAAGAGGTTGCACACTGGCTATTGCACCACCATGGTTTGCTCCACTAATAGACTTTCTTATTCATACTGCAGAGAGAATCCTGCATGAGCGAAGAGCTGACAGCTATTGTAAATAGGCAAGATGTGGAACTTATGTCTTCTGCACTGTTTAGTTAAGTGGGTGGAGATCAAATGCGATGGAGAGCCCCTGCTGCCACCTGCTGCCCAGATGGAGGAATAGAAGGCATGAGTTCACAACCCATCTAAACCTAACATAGAATAGTAGAGTTGGAAGGGGCCTATAAGACCATCGAGTCCAACCCCCTGCTCAATGCAGGAATCCACCCTAAAGCATACCTGATGGATGGCTGTCCAGCTGCCTCTTGAATACATCTAGGGTGAGAGAGCCCACAACCTGGTTTTGTTTTTTGATTAGGCATCTAGATGTATCATAGAATCATAGAATAGCAGAGCTGGAAGGGGCCTACAAGGCCATCGAGTCCAACCCCCTGCTCAATGCAGGAATCCACCCTAAAGTATCCCTGACAGATGCTTTTCCAGCTGCCTCTTGAATGACTCTAGTGTGGAAGAGCCCACAACCTTCCTAAGTCATGGGTTCCATTGTCGTACTGCTCTAACAGTCAAGAGGTTTTTCCTGATGTCCAGCTGGAATCTGGCTTCCTGTAACTTGAGCCCATTATTCTGTGTCCTGCACTCTAAGATGATTGAGAAGAGATCCTGGTCCTCCTCTGTATAACAACCTTTCAAGTGCTTGAAGAGTGCTATCATGTCTCCCCTCAATCTCTTCTCCAGGCTAAACATGCCCAGTTCTTTCAGTCTCTCCTCATAGGGCTTTGTTTCCAGACCCCTGATCATCCTGGTTGCCCTCCTCTGAACACGCTCCAGCTTGTCTGTGTCCTTCTTGAAGTGTGGAGCCCAGAACTGGATGCAATAGTCAAGATGAGGTCTAACCAGTGCCGAATAGAGGGGAACCGGTACCCCAAAGAATCTTGTGGCACCTTGAAGGCAACCACATTTATCATGACAAAAGCTTTTGTGGACCAGAGTATGCTTTATCAGATTAAAGTTGCAAAGTTATCCTAAATGGTCAAGCTGTCAGGGTTCATTCTATGTCATGGATTCTCTCAGTGACTCCTTAAGGATCATGTCCCCTCATTCTTTTTTTCCTGTATTGTTTAAAAAAGAGATAAAATAAAGCAATTGGTTTAGGATGTGTACTGATACACTGCATCCACAAGAGGGTGCCCCGTCAACAGTATTGCTTCAATTGGTCCAAGCAAGGCTACAGATCTGTAGACAGATAATTTTGAATTTTTCTTCCATTATTTCTTCTTCCCCCTCCCCAAGGATTTAATTATTTGACAGTGCAGGCTTTGCCAGGAAATGCTGTCTTTTATAGATTCAGGAATTTCCTATTGAGGATGTTGGTAGACATTTTGGTAGGCCCTGTTTCGGAAAGTTTTCTGTGTAGTTTTTTGATGTGATGCCGGTGACTGATGTGACTAACAGAATAATTGTGACTTTTTCCTGTTGCCATAGTTCTTTGACTTCCATGGCCAGAGGTGTATATTTTTCTCTCCTTTCCTCTTCCTTTTCAACAACATTTTTGTCATTGGGTATTGCTATGTCAATGAGGTATGTGTTTTTTTTCTTTTTTGTCTACAACTGTTACGTCCGGCCGATTGCAAGGTATTGTCTTGTCTGTACAAATTGTTCTGTCCCAGTGTATTTTATGATTTACATTTTCCAAGATTGTTTTGGGTGAGTATGTACAGTATGGTGTAGTTTGTTTGATGAGGTTGAATTTGTGAATTACACAAATTCAGTTCTTAGTGAATTACATTCTCCTTTTACATGTTCTATTGTTTCTTGGAATTGATGATAATTCCTACATAAATCTGTTGTTACACTGTTATCTTTTATGATGTATTTTTGGTAGTTCTTGGTTGCTATAACTTGATCTTGTATGGCTATTAGGAATCTTGATGATGATGATGATGATGATGTACTATACTGTCCTATAGCCGAAGCTCTCTGGGCAGTTTACAACAATGCATAACAATACAAAACACAACATAATCAAAATAGACTAAAAATATTAACATAGAAAAAAATAAAACAATGTAAACAGCTAAAAGCAATTTAAATAAATGTGTTTTTTTTTCTTAACAGACTTTTCTAAAACAGCAGACATAAATGCCTCATAAGATACCATTAAATACCTGGGAGTAGAGGTTGGTCTTCATCTGGCGCCAAAATTATGTCCGTGTTGTGCCAGGCTGGCCTCAGTGCTCATTCCAAAGTTGGGGGGCCACCACTGAGAAGGCCCTCTCCCTTGTTGCCACCTTCCGAGCTTCCCTCGGAATGTTCTAGGTGTGGACCCACAGGGCCTGGCCCTGAATCTATTTCCTTCAGCCCTGGATCTATTCCACGGAGCCCTGGGTGTCCATTGGTGCCAACAGTCTTAACCATAAGTGCCTCCAACTTTAAAAGAGGCGGTAATCAGACCACTCCTGAAAAAGCCTAACCTGGACCCGGAGGATGTTAACAATTACAGGCCGGTGGCTAATATCCCCTTCCTGGGCAAGGTGCTTGAGCGGGTGGTTGCAGAACAACTCCAGGCACTCTTGAATGAAATGGATTGTCTAGATCAATTTCAATCAGGCTACAGGCCTGGTTTTGGAACGGAAACTGCCTTGGTCGCCCTGCGGGATGACCTTTGCCAGGAGAGGGACAGGGGGAGTGCAACCCTGTTGGTTCTTTTGGACCTCTCAGCTGCTTTCGATACCATCGACCATGGTATTGGAGGCACTGTGTTGCAGTGGTTCCACTCCTTCTCGGATGACCAATTCCAGAAGGTGGTGCTGGGGAATTATTGCTCTGTGTGAGATGGCATTTAGACCATGGGGTTCCACAGGGCTCTATTTTATCCCCTATGCTGTTCAACATTTACATGGAACCGCTGGAAGAGGTTATCCAGAGATGTGGGTTGAGGTGTCATCAATATGCGGATGACACCCAGCTCTACCTGTCCTTTTCATCTATTATTATTATTATTATTATTATTATTATTATTATTATTATTTATATAGCACCATCAATGTACATGGTGCTGTACAGAGTAAAACAGTAAATAGCAAGACCCTGCCGCATAGGCTTACATTCTAATAAAATCATAATAAAACAATAAGGAGGGGAAGAGAAAGCAAACAGGCACAGGGTAGGGTAAACAGGCACTGGGTAGGGTAAAACTAACAGTATAAAGTCAGAACAAAATCAAGTTTTAAAAGCTTTAGGAAAAAGAAAAGTTTTTAGCTGAGCTTTAAAAGCTGCGGTTGAACTTGTAGTTCTCAAATGTTCTGGAAAAGCGTTCCAGGTGAGGCAGTGGCTGTTCTGAATCAGTGCCTGGGCACTGGATGTGGGCCAATAAACTGAGACTCAATCCTGACAAGACGGAGGTACTGTTAGCGGGTGGTTCACCTGTCCGGCTAGGTGGTGTTCACCCTGTTTTGGAGGGGGTTGCACTCCCCTAAAGGATCGGGTTCATAGTTTGGGGGTGCTCTTGGATCCAAAACTGTCACTTGAAGCACAGGTGAACTCAGTGGCAAAGAGCACCTTTTATCAGCTTAGGCTGATATACCAACTGCGCCCTGATCTGGACAGAGATAGCCTAGCTACAGTTATCCATGCTCTGGTAACCTCTCCTTTGGATTACTGCAATGCGTTATACACGAGGCTGCCTTTGAAAATGATCATCTGGTACAAAACAGGGCAGCACGTTTACTAACAGGGACTGGCCAACGAGACTACATCACACCAGTCCTCTTCCAGTTTCATTGGCTGCCTGTCCAGGTTGAACCCTGATTCAAAGTCCTGGTATTAACATTCAATGCCCTAAATGGCTTGGGGCCACAGTATCTGAAGGACCGCCTCGTCCCATATGTGCCTGCCCGGACTCTAAGGTCATCCTCAGGGGTCCTTCTCTGTGAGCCTCTGCCAAAGGAAGTGAGGCAGGTGGCTACCAAGAGGAGGGCCTTCTCTGCTGTGGCACCCCGACTGTGGAATGAGCTCCCTAAAGAGGTTCGCCTGGGACCTACGTTCTACTCTTTTAGACGCCAGGTGAAGACCTTTTTTATGTTCTCAGCATTTTAACAGTCTATCAAATTAATTTTAACTTTGCTGTTTTAAATTTGGATTTTAAATCGGTATCGATTTCTGCATTGCTGCTTGATTTTATCCTGGCTGTGTTTTGTTGTATATTGTATTTTATATTATGCTTTTATACTGTTTGTTTTATATTTTGAATGGTTTCTCTGGCTTTAATTTTTGTAAACTGCCCAGAGAGCTTCAGCTATTGGGCAGTATAAAAATGCAATAAATAAATAAAATAAGGATGAAGCTTAAAAGAAGCTAAAATTCTATTTCGTTTTGCAAGTGTTACAGGACAGCTGAGTCTTTTACGGAGGGGGCTTGTTTCATTTTTCTGCCACAGGGAAGGTCACAGATCTTGTACAGAAATGCATGAGGAATAGTCTCTCCAGCCAACAATATTGCCCATGACATTGTATTGAAACACGTGGGCAGGGCTTTTTCTGAGCATCTAATCCCTTTCCTCTTGACACTCCGCAAAGAGAAAGATTTGGAGCAGGCCAGGCGAAGCTGCTTTGCTCGTTTTAGAAACCAGGAGGCAGCAAAAGTAAGAGCTTTTATTTTATTTTTCATTCTTTGGGATGCTTTTGGGGGTGGGTGGGTTTCCTCTAAGCCTGGGAAGAAAAGTTGGGTAGGATTTCAAAAACATCTGTGGTCTCAACCACCTGGGGCCGACAGGTATAAAAATAGATAGACATGAAAAGAATATTAATGCAATGAAGCGGAGGGGCTGAGAGGAGGAGACAATGAATGTTGATGTCAAATACATTTGCAGCCTCTCAGTGGTCTGTTTCTGACAGCTGGCTGATGAAATCAGCACTGCTTAGCATTTCCTTTGGAGTTTGGGCAGAGTTTTAGAATCATAGAATCATAGAATAGCAGAGTTGGAAGGGGCCTACAAGGCCATCGAGTCCAACCCCCTGCTCAATGCAGGAATCCACCTTAAAGCATCCCCAACAGATGGTTGTCCAGCTGCCTCTTGAATGCCTCTAGTGTGGGAGAGCCCACAACCTCCCTAGGTAGCTGATTCCACCGTCGCACTGCTCTAACAGTCAGGAAGTTTTTCCTGATGTCCAGCCGGAATCTGGCTTCCTTTAACTTGAGCCCGTTATTCCGTGTCCTGCACTCTGGGAGGATCGAGAAGAGATCCTGGCCCTCCTCTGTGTGACAACCTTTTAAGTATTTGAAGAGTGCTATCATGTCTCCCCTTCTTATGTTCCTTTTCTTCTTATGTTCCGGAGTACTCACGGAACGTTCCAAGTATTATTATGTTTTTAATATTTCCCCCTACTGTCAGGATGCCTTAACAGACGTGCCCCATGAAGCTGATTGGTGGGAGATTCAGGTCAAATAAAAGGGAGGACTTCTTCACACAGAACATAGTTAAACTATGGAACTCGCTTTCACAAGATGCGGTGACGGCCACCCATTTGGATGGCTTTAAAAGGGGATTGGATAGATTCCTGGAGGAGAAGGCTCTCAATGGCTACTAGCCCTGATGGTTATGTGCTACCTCCACGATCCGAGGCAGTAAGCCTGTATACACTAGTTGCTGGGGAACATGGATGAGAGGGTGCTGTTGCACCATGTCCTGCTTGTTCATCCCTGGCCGACGTCTGGCTGGCCACTGTGTGAACAGAGTGCTGGACTAGATGGATCCTTGGTGTGATCCAGTAGGACCCTTCTTATGTTCTTATGAATAGACATGTCCCCCTATGTTCAGAAAGGCTTACTTTTAAGTAAGCCTGCACAGGATGCCAATGTTCCCTTTCCCTCTTTCTTCCTATCCTTCCTTGATCAGTGAACTTTCAGTCAGTGTGGGAGTGATTCCCTCAGCCTTCAAACGAGAAGGATCTTGGAACTGTTGTAGATCACAAGCTGAATAGGAGCCAACAGTGCGATATGGCTGCAAGAAAGGCAAATGCTATTTGGGGCTGCATTAATAGAAGTATAGCCTCCAAATCACGTGAGGTACTGGTTCCTCTCTATTCGGCCCTGGTTAGGCCTCATCTAGAGTATTGCGTCCAGTTCTGGGCTCCACAATTCAAGAAGGACGCAGACAAGCTGGAGGGGGTTCAGAGGAGGGCAACCAGGATGATCAGGGGTCTGGAAACAAAGCCCTATGAAGAGAGACTGAAAGAACTGGGCATGTTTAGCCTGGAGAAGAGGAGATTGAGGGCAGGCATGATAGCACTCTTCAAATACTTAAAAGGTTGTCACACAGAGGAAGGCCAGGATCTCTTCTCGATCCTCCCAGAGTGCAGGACACGGGATAATGGGCTCAAGTTACAGGAAGCCAGATTCCGGCTGGACATCAGGAAAAACTTCCTGACTGTTAGAGCAGTACGGCAATGGAATCAGTTCCCTAGGGAGGTTGTGGGCTCTCCCACACTAGAGGCCTTCAAGAGGCAGCTGGACAAGCATCTGTCAGGGATGCTTTAGGGTGGATTCCTGCATTGAGCAGGGGGTTGGACTTGATGGCCTTATAGGCCCCTTCCAACTCTGCGATTCTATGATTCTATGAGTATCCCACACTAGAGGCCTTCAAGAGGCAGCTGGACAAGCATCTGTCGGGGATGCTTTAGGGTGGATTCCTGCATTGAGCAGGGGGTTGGACTCGATGGCCTTGTAGGCCCCTTCCAACTCTGCTATTCTATGATTCTATGTACTTCAAGCTTATCTCAGTTGACTGTTTCCTGCTATCCGTCTCCCAGTCAGTGTGCTGAAGGGAACACTGGGCTTCCTCTCAAAACACTGGAGTCCTGGCAGCATTGTAGCTTCAGAGTGAAACTGAGCATGTCCAACATAACTGGGCCAGCAGTTGCTGCCATAGGCTTTCATGGGGCAGGAACACCTTAATAGCTTTTGAACCACTGCTCAGAACTTCGCTAAACCAACAGAAGACACATCTCCTCGACAAACCTGAATAAAAGTACTTCAGAGGTTTACACCAATCTTATGATAGTGAATATCATTTTCATTATGTGTCGTGTTGCATCCTAATTTACCTGCCAGCTTAATTAGGTGCCTGCTAGTATTACGAAAGAAGATCACAGTGAAAGTTTATGAAAGTAGGTTTCTGATCAGCCCCATACACTAGCTATTTTAACTTCCTTCGCCTGCCCCCAGCTTTATGCCATCTTTGTCCGGCCGCCAAATCTCTGCTTAAACTGCCTTTAAGAATGTGCCCTTTGGATTAACTACCTTCTTAGCATGGTTGAAAAGTTCCTTCCGAAGACTTCTTATAAAATGTTTCTGGCACAGAACAAAGTGTCGGCCTGTCTGCAGTAAATGAATCTGATCTTTCTAAGAACATCACAATTGCCTCCCTCAAACAGGGCAAGGGGCCATCCTAGAATTATACAATAGTAGAGTTGGAAGGGGCCTATAAGGCCATCAAGTCCAACCCCCTGCTCATTGCAGGAATCTACCTTAAAGCATACCTGACAGATGGCTGTCCAGCTGCCTCTTGAATGCCTCTAGTGTGAGAGAGCCCACAACCTCCCTAGGCAATTGGTTTCATTGACGTACTGCTCTAACAGTCAGGAAGTTTTTCCTGAATCTGGCTTCCTGTCACTTGAGCCCATGATTCTGTGTCCTGCACTCTGGGATGATTGAGAAGAGATCTTGACCTTCCTCTGTGTGACGACCATTCAAGTATTTGAAGAGTGTGATCATGTCTCATACCCTGTTTGCAGCGAGATGCTTCCTTCCGGGAAGGCTCACAAGCATTACACAAAGGTAATGTCTTGTCCTTCCGTGCCTCAAACGATGCATGAAGGCAATGTCTTGTTCTTCTCAAGGTTCCAAAAACTAACGTCGGGGCAGGGGTAATTGGCAGGAAGGCCCAGTCCTTGGCAGAGAACTTTTTCTTCAGGGACTTGGGAACACAACTCCCAGAATCTCTGGCAGGAAAGTAACTCTCAATGCCACTGTATTCACAAGAATTCAAACTCGCATGTCAGCATCCCTGCTCGAATTCTGACGACACACCTAAGAGGCGGTCTCTGAAGCACACCTGGCAGCTTTTTAAAAGATTCGTATTACTTAATTATCAACTGAGCCAATCCTACCCCATTGAGTAAGCCTTCAAGAGTTCATTGCCAAGGTTACTTCCTTTGGACGAGACTGAGCTGTCTAAAAATAGGAGATTGTTGTCTGCTTGGCCATTGGGTGTAATCGCTATTAATCAGGATAAGTGTTCATCAAACCTAGGAGTTCTCCAACCTTAGGGAGACATCTGGTAGTCCCTGCACGGACAATAAAGGCATTCGCTAGAAATGCGTCTCTCTTTTTCAGTGTCCTGTCCTGAAAAATCCATAGATTGCAGACAGTATTTATTTATTTATTTATTTATTACATTTCTGTACCACCCAATAGCCGGAGCTCTCTGGGCGGTTCACAAAAATTAAAATTGGCTATGTAAATATGTTTTCTCTTAGCAGGTATCTCTTGAAACACCCCTCCCCTTTGCTGGAAAAGTGTGACAGAAGGTTCTTTCCATTGGAGGGTTTCTGGCACTACCAATACCAAGACATGGGGGAGCTTTTCCGTGTTTCTAACCTTAACAGATTTTCTGTGATGAGAAAAAAGATGGCAGAAGCAGCGGGAAAACCTGGGAGGGTTACAGCTAGAGGAGAACGTTGTCTGGACTTGTGAAATGCCATGAATGAGGCGGGCCAATTTCACGATAAAGGCCTCAACTGGAAGCATCCTAGGGCAGGTGGGGCACAGACACAGCATCCAGACACAGAAAGAGAGGGAGAGAGAAAAGATATAACTACAGAAAGGAAGGAGAAACACTAGGATTCATTATTCTCGGATGGGGATTTAACGCCTTGCTTATTTCATGAAGAGTGAGTGAAGGGCATTTTGGAAAATCCAAATGGGTCCCCTCTGTTTCCCCCCGCCCCCGCTCATGACCATGGAGCAAAGCCAGAAGGACGCTCTCCTGCACAAAAGGTGATTAAAATGCACAGGAGACTTGCACAGATTCTGGTGGGCCACTTTTTGCAGGTCTCGGTGGTTCCTCCAAATCTGCCATCTGGTTTATTCGTTCAGTCGCGTCCGACTCTTCGTGACTTCATGGACCAGCCCACGCCAGAGCTTTCTGTCGGCCGTCGCCACCCCTAGCTCCCCCAAGGTTGAGTCCGTCACCTCCAGACTATCCTCCATCCATCTTGCCCTTGGTCGACCCCTCTTCCTTTTGCCTTCCACTTTCCCCAGCATCAGCACCTTCTCCAGGGTGTCCTGTCTTCTCATTATGTGGCCAAAGTACTTCAGTTTTGCCTTTAGTACCATTCCTTCAAGTGAGCAGTCTGGCTTTATTTCCTGGAGTATGGACTGGTTTGATCTTCTTGTAGTCCAAGGCAGCGATCCACCTCTAATTTCATCCATCTGGTTTTGGTCACTCTCAACTATTTGGTCAACGGGAAGCATGTTCAGTGAGCAAAGAATGCCGGCTGACAGATGGGGGAGGGGATGCCAAAATGGGGAGGTGGGATAGAATGGAATGTCCTGGAGGAGGGCATGGCTGGCTGGCTGGCTGCAACCCTGAACAGGAGCACGCCACGCTGCAAAAAACAGTTGCAGCTCCCTCTTGGTTGTTTTTGTTGTTATTAACTTTGCTTTGGGACAGAATTTCTGTCTTTAAAAGCCCACTGTTGGACACATCCTATTGAAATTTCCAATGTTGCTCAACCTTTCTCTAGAAGTAAACATCATGAGAATCTATTCTGTATTAGGTCACCCTGTTTCCTTGTTGGTTAACTTCCACATTTTAATTCCCTCATGCTTCTGAAATATATGTGTGGAGACACTTGACAAGCGGACCCAAGAGTTTCAAAATTCCTTAAGCACTGTCATAAACACTTAAATACACAGCTACCTGTTTTTCCTTCAAAGTGCTTCACTTATAAGGAAAGGAGCCCCAATGTTGGCTGGAAATCATGCCTACTCGCGAGTAATCCCCCTTCCTACCCCCCAAAAAAATCTCAGATATACAGCCTGCACTAGTATCGTTCTTTGGCAAAGGCGAAAAAATCACTCTGCCTATGCTCAGAGACTCTTTCATTTCAACCCTTTCTACAGTTTTGCCCCTTTTTTCAAAAATGAGCTTTTGTGCCAGGAAACTTTTGCAGAACGCAATAAATACGAGAGTGCCTCTGAGCTTGTGCAGAGCGCTCTAGAGCCTGGGCAAGGTTTTCCAACAGATGTTCGAACTCCTCTTGCCTTCCCAAATGCCACGCACTGGGCATGCGCGTTGAAGGTACTCTCACTCTCATATATTTTCGGCCCAGCCTTTGTCGCGCGTGCGCAATAGCTCTACTGGCGACTGCTGGGTTTCTCCGGAGAGATACGAAAATAGTAGAGTGACCCCGCACTGCTTGTCTCTATATGAAATTTCTGGGTTAACTTAGGAAGTGGGGAGGTATTTTTAAATCTAGTTCAGGGCAGAAGTGAGACCTAACCATAGAAATCAATGGAGAAAATGCAGGATTTTTCCATAGCTGTGGTTGTATTTGAATGTATTTGCACTGCCAGGTTTATGTTTATCAACTTTTTTTAAAAAAAAATCCCCCTGGAAATTAGATCTGAGTTTTAAAGAGCACAAACTCCTCTCTTTGCTGCTACCGTTTGGAAGTAGGAGAGGCTGTGGCTCACGACAGCCCTGCAAGGTAGGCATTCCACTGTTGACATTCCTGAACAGTGCTTTTGATTTCTATCCAAAAATGCCATCCACAAACCTCTGCAAATATTGCAACGTCCAAACGTATGCAGAAGACTTGCAAGCCATTTCTTACACTCAAGATAAGTGCATGCATAAAAATATATTATTATTATTATTATTATTATTATTATTATTATTATTATCCTTTGGTGTAGCTCTGGTGTGTGAGTTTTAGGGGGAGGGGGAGGGGGGAGCTGCTGCCCAAACACAAGCCACGCTAAAACTCTGGATTTCTCCCATTGCCTATTTTGTTATTTATTTTAAAGTATTTATACTCCACTTTTCCTCCTGGATGCAAAAGGGGTCTAACAACAAAGGCCATGCATTTCACCATTAAAACACACACCCTGTCCTTAATTTAAAATAAGACCTTAAAAGGAAAACCAGTGAACATTAGGAAAATAGAAGAATAACGACAACAAAACAACAACCCATAACTTTGTCTAGAAGCGGCGTCTACAGAATCGGAAAACCAACCCTGCGTACCAGTCTACACTTTTTTCTAAATCTATGGGCTTCCTTCCCGAATCCCGCCCACATACGCACATACATACATACTGCGCATGCGGGGGAGAGGAGAGGGGAGGGGCTGCGTGTGTTGTGCGCGCGCACCTCTTCCTCCGCCCGCTGTCCTCCCCACAGCGAGGCTCCTCGGCTTCGCAGCTCGCGCATGCGCACTCAGCCCTCCCTTCGGTCTTTCCTCAGAGAGGCGGAGAGAGGGAGGAGAATGGAGGCGGTGCGTGGCGGGGGCCGTCGTTGCTGCTCCTCTTGGCTGCGCTTGCTGGGCTGGAGGAGTTGTCGGCGGGCGGCAGGCCTCTGAGGCGCGGGAGGAGGGAGGCCCGCGCACCTGGACAGGCAGCGAGGGGGAGGGGGCGGTCCCCGGCGCGCGCGGGTGAGTGACGTGCGGCGGAGGGGGCGGGGCCACGGGTCTGAGGGGAGGCTGGCAGGGGCCAAGTTGCCGGGGGGGGTCTGGGAGAGAGAAGGGGGGCGGGGGCAGGAAAGGGGGGGTCACTAGGTGCCCGAGGGGGCATGGGGAAGGGGTATGTAGGTGGGAGAGAAGAGGAGGTCTGGGGCAAGCGGGGTTGAGGTGGGAGGGCAGTAGGGGCCCATGGGAGGAGAAGAGGATAAGGGGCAGGAGGTGTGTGAAGAGAATGGGATAGGGGCCCATGGGGTGTGTGAGGTGAAGAGGATAAGGGGCAGGAGGTGTGTGAAGAGAATGGGATAGGGGCCCATGGGGTGTGTGAGGTGAAGAGGATAAGGGGCAGGAGGTGTGTGAAGAGAATGGGATAGGGGCCCATGGGGTGTGTGAGGTGAAGAGGATAAGGGGCAGGAGGTGTGTGAAGAGAATGGGATAGGGGCCCATGGGGTGTGTGAGGTGAAGAGGATAAGGGGCAGGAGGTGTGTGAGGGGAATGGGATAGGGGCCCATGGGGTGTGTGAGGTGAAGGGGATAGGGGCCCATGGAGTGTGTGAGGAGAATGGGATAGGGGGCAGGAGGTGTGAGGGGAATGGGATATAGGGGGCAGGAGGTGTGAGAGGTGAAGAGGATAAGGGGCAGGAGGTGTGTGAAGAGAATGGGATAGGGGCCCATGGGGTGTGAGAGGTGAAGGGGATAGGGGGCAGGAGGTGTGTGAGGAGAATGGGATAGGGTGTGTGTGCGAGAGGTGAAGAAGATTGGAGGTTTGCAGTTGTGCGAGGAAAATGGGATAGGGGGCATGGAGTGTGTAAGGATAAGGGGCAGAAGGGGGTTTGGAGGTGTGCGAGGTAAAGGGGATGGGGGCAGAAAGGGCATGCAGTGTGTGAGGTAAAGGATAGGGATACGAGGCAGGAGGGATCATCGTTTATGTGAAGTAAAGGGGGCATGGGGCAGGAGGATCTAGGGCGTGTGGAAAAGGGAACATGAGGCAGAAGGGGTGAAGTTTGAGGGAAAGGATAGGGGCAGGAGGGGGCATAGGGTGTGAGGAAAAGGGGATATGGGGCAAGAGAGATTGTGGATGTATGAATTCAGGGGGCAGGAGGGTCTGGGGGTTTGAGGAAAAGGGAACATGGGGCAGGAGGGTCTGGAGGTGTGAGGTTTGAAGAAAAGGATATGGGGCAGGAGGGACAAGGATTGAGGAAAAGGGAGCATGGGGCTGTGGGGAGAGGAAAGGGAGGGAACTGGGGCAGGGCATGTGTGTGGGCTGAATGCAAAGGAATGGGGCTGGAGGGGCTGTGGGTGAGGGAAATGGATATTGGGTTGATGGATGATTATGACAGGGAAAGGGGTGTATGAGGCGTTAGGGGTGTGGGGGAAGAGTACTATGTGGGTAAAATGATGGGTATTTGGTGGGTGTAAAGGGGAGCAATAATTGGAGGACTGAATTTAGAACAGCAGGCAGAGTTTCGTTTCTAAAATGAGAAGTATATAGGCTCAGTTTTGCGTGGGTGTCATAATATCTGACCTGAAAATGCACAAATTCACTCCGTGCATGTTCAAGGCCCAAGTCTTATTTCTCAGGTTCTGGAACTAGGCCCTGGCTATGCAGCTGTGAGGGGGTGGAGGTTAAATAGCGAAAACTGTGGAAATCCAAGAGGGTTCTGGAGTCCCTGAGATATGGAGCGAGTACTTTGGTTTTTAAGCAGTGGCCAAACACACCTAGACCTGGTATGTGTGAAGTGCAAGGGGGTAGTTGACAGGTGAACTGTTAAAGGCCAGAAAAAGTTACGTAAAGGAAGGGTCTGCAGAGAGAAACTGGAGTACAATGCAAGAAGACAAGGAGAGATCTTGGGAGGTATGGTGCAATTGGAGTGTTGTAGATGATTTGGGAGGGGAGGATGAAGATTTGAGTGGAGTCTAGAGATGGCCTTGGATGTTGAAGAAACTTGAGTTTTGTCTATTTTTAACTTTTGGCACAATTGAATAGATTTCTTACATAAATTCAAGAGGTGGAAAAGAGTTACACAACTGCACTTATCAATGTTTTTAGCTGGCTCAGTTTCTTATGCTTTATTCCACTGCTGCTGTGGGAGTTTTACAAAGACTGTTCTAATTTTTCTTTCCTAACCCTTAGCTGTAACAAGAGAGGGCTTGATTAGTGGAATTCCCCCTATCAATTGTTTACCAAAAAATGAAAACTCTTGTGGAAAAAGCCCAATTTTCTTTGTTAAACATCAGTTTGATTAAAATTTCCTCTTCAGAAAGTTGGAACTTTTACAACATTATTCATAGAATCATAATTCATTACAGCCTTAGTCTAATAAAAGTTAACGCAAACAGGATAAATTATATAATAAGGATACAAATAAATTCTCAAAGGAGCCAAAGGGGATTTATTCCTAATGTGTGTTAAGGATAAAAAGTGCTTACATAGCTTTTCGGTATTGTAAATAGAGTAATCGCTTAAACAAAAATATACCAGTTTTAGTGGGTCTTCTGTGGAGATCTTAATAAAGAAAAATAAAATAAAAAAGAATAAAGTTAGTCAGCCTATTTCTGAGCTCCTTATTCAAATTGCAGTGTAAAAGAGCATGATCAACAGATTGTATCTCTGATTCCACAGAGACAATGGTGTTCATTAAACAGAATCTTGTTAAGTTAGCCAGTTAAAGCAGAGGCCAACATGTTAAAACAGAGAAGCATGAATGCTGTCCTGTACTTGTAGATAGTCAATGTTTGCAAGTATAAAGCTCTGGTAATTTAATAATTTGAAAGATTATTTAAAGGATACTGGGAACAAGATTAGCAGCTGCTGTTCTCAGACGATGTAAATCTAAGGCTATTAACTTCAGGGTGACAGAGAGCTCAGCCTTTAGGCCATCATTACCCAAGACCTCAGGAGAAATCCAGTGAATGAACCTGTTTTTTCATAACCCACAATTTACAGAAAGCTGAAGCTAAAATTGGTGAAAAATTGTCAATGTTGGGGACTACACACACACACACACACACACACACACACAAAGATGTGCACGCACCAGATGGGATTGCTGTGGGGAGAGGAGGCTAAAGCCTCCCCTGGCTGGTGATCCCAACTGGAATAGCTGTTTCCCCACTGCTATTGGTGATCCTCAGACTAATTTCAAAAGCTCTCTTCAAGCAGTCTGTTCAGATCTCTCTGGCAAGACTGAACTGTCTCTTCCCATTTGGGAGTGGGGGGGAGAGAAGGGGGTAGCAGACAGAGGGTGTGTGTGGCTCCCCTTACTGGTGTCTTCAACTCTACCTACCACTGACATGCAACCCTTGACAGATTACCCCTGAGGGAATGCACCCCTTGATTGAAAAAAAGGGTTCCTTAGCCTTGTTCTAAATGACTAGTACAAACCCTGTTGTGGTGAGTTGCCCATATAGAGAAGGAATGGGCAACCCAATGTTGTGGCCTACAGTTCTCATGATCGCACAACATTGGCTATTGCTGATGGGAGATGTAAAGAAAAACTTCTGGAGGGCCACAGGTTGCCTAGTTTAAACATGGTTCTCCTACTTCAAGTTCAAATCTAACGCTTCATCCATTACACCTTTCTGACTTCTGAAGTTCATAAAACTTCAGCGCTTAAGTGAATTTGGAAGTTAAAGGCACTCTTGGACTGCTTAAGTTTCTGAATAGTGCAAGGGAAGTAGATATAAAACTGGGATATGTGCTGGGAAGCTAATTTGGGGAAGGATAAGAGTGAAATTTCGTTCTTACATAATTCTGTTCTTTCGGCAATGTTTCCTGTTTTTCACTTCTGTGTAAAAAATATCTATTGTGTAACAGGCAACTAGATTAAGGCATTCTAAGCCTGCAATGCTTTCAGCAGATTGCCCATTTCTGTACATTTCCGGTTATATGAACAACAGTATGATCTTGCACAGGGGTGCAGGACCGTTTTCAGCCTGAGGGCCAAATTCCATTTCAGAGAAGCTTCTGGGAGTCACATTCCAGTGGTGAGTGGGGCTGAAAGAAAAAGGGGGCAAGGCCAAATCAGGGCAGCGGGACCAAAAATGTCAGCATATACTTTAGTGTAAAGCTCCTACTGCCAATAACTGGGTCGTAGGAGAAGCATTTCAAGCTGTTAGAATGGCAAAAAGAATCTGTACAAAAGTCTGAAAACCACACAATCACTAGTTAGGAGAAAAGGGACATGGCCTTCTGGAGAACCATGGAGAACCAGATTGGCACCCTTAGATTGCTGGAATTTGTCCCTCGGCTTGAGGTTAAGCAGATACAACTGAATTTGCATCTGTAAGACCTGAACTCAAGTTCTACCTTTGTTGTATTGTCACTCGGTGACCTTGGCTGCATCAGTGGTTGTGTCCGCACATCATTTTGTCACGAATTCTGACTTAATAAACCAGAATGTCAATGAGCAGTGTGATTTCTCAATGAACTAACTATAGTTACAGACATAGCTCTACCTCTGGAGGTAGCTGTACCATGAAAGCTTATGCTTATAGTCTATTTGCATGTGCATGTAGTTTATTTGTTTCCACTAAGCCTCTTCCTTTACACGAGCAGTTAAATGAAACAGCAAAAGGAGAGTGCATCTCATGGCATCTGAACCAGGATCCTTCTTGTTGCCAGTATCTTATGATCCTAGCTTGTCTGGGAGCAATAAACCAGGATCCCAAGTTTTAACACCACATGAAGTAATCTTTTCATGGTTTCTTTAGCTGCCCTCACAAGGGATGGCTGTGAGAACGAGCTGCACCCACTAGCATGCTGTTCCTTCACAGTAAACCAGGGTAAGCCAGGAATCCCGGCTTATTATTCTGTGTGAATGCAGTCACTTTGTCTTGCTTTCAGTTCTCTCGTATGTAAAATTGAACAAAAGGTGGCCAAATTGCAGGATTATTGTAAGAGTGAGCATAGTCTAATTTTTAAAGTGCTTTAGGGCACAATCCTATGTGGATACCTGGTAGCCTCCAACCTCAAAGGCTGATGAGTATTCAATGCAGGAGTGGAGGCGATCTTCGCCTCTGTGCTCCAGCCGCCCTGCATTTCTGCTAGACAGGTGATTTCGCCTGTCTAGCAGTGGCACCTCAGAGGAGATGGGAAGGAGGCTGGGGTGGCCATAGCAAATGGCAGCTGCCCCAGGCTCCTCCCCAACTCCTGGAAATGCCCCATTTTCCCTGTCTCCGCACGCTGTTTTCTGAGTGTGGAGAGGTAACCGGTGTGGTTCTGTCCGCCCCAGCTATGAGGGGGAGTGGGAAGTGACACGGAACATAGTTTCCTGGCTCCGAGATTAGAGCTCTGCCTCTGACCTCCTGAGCCAGACCCTTGGGGGCAGGGGCATAGGATTGCTCTCGTAAAGTAATTGGTCTATGATAGCAGAAGCTTAGACTGCATAAAGGAAAATATGTGTTCTAGCTATTCTAGAGAGAAATACTTGGACTGAATGGTTTCTTAGAAGGCGATGTGTTTGCATGTATTATTAATTTTATAAAATGCTGAACAAAACATTTCATTTGCAAAGAGAGAGTGAGATAAAGTGTTTGCTTGTTCTGCTTTCTGAATGTACCACTGTCCCATTGTGTTATGAGAATTATAGTGAGTTCTTAATAGTGTAATTTATAGGCCGACGTCTTATGGGGTAATCGAGCACTTCTGGCCAATTAATGATGGCATGAACAAATGGTAGTCAGAAATAATTCAAGCACTCCACGTGACACTGTATATTGTGTGATGCCGGCCCTCCACTCCGTGGACACACAATCTGCCACATCAGATGTCCTGACGGTTGAGGATCGCAGTCATGCACCGTACAGCCATCTGCAGTTTGCCAACTGCAATTTATAAACCTCTCCTTACATTACAAGGTGGCAATTATACACTCAAGCAATGTACGGGGCTTCCTTTGCCTCCTCTGGCACTACCCCTGCCTTTCTATGATATTAATGGGTCACACAACAAGGGTAGAAGGTTTCTGTTGAAAACAGGCTGGAAATAACCTTGTGATCCAGTTCTGCCCACACTTGTATGATGTGCAACCTGAACTGAAATATTTTAATATATAATATATTTGCTCTCCCTCCGGATCGAGGCGGAGTACAACAAATGCCAATGCCATAAAATACATATAATTAAAACATTCAAAACTAATTCATCATTAAAAGCAGCACGTTATTAAAAGGCATCTTAAAATTAAACTGGGTAGACCTGCCGGAAGAGATCAGTCTTTACAGCTTTCTTAAAATCTGGAAGACTGTTAAGTTGATGAATCTCTCCCAGCAGGCCATTCCATAATCTGGGAGTGGCCGAGGAAAAGGTCCTCTGGGTACTAGTTGTCAGCCTTGTTTTTCTTGGCTGGAGTAAATTCTTCCCAGAGGACCTGAGTGTGCAGGGCGGATTGTACGGGAGAAGGTGATACTGCAGGTAGCCTGGACCCGAACCATGTAGGGCTTTAAAGGTGATAACCAACACTTTATACTTTGCCCAGAAACTAATTGGCAGCCAGTGAAGAGATTTTAAAACTGGTGTAATGTGGTTACCCCTAGGTGTACCGGTGACCAGCCTGGCTGCCATTTTTTGAACTAGTTGAAGTTTCTGGACTAGGCACAAAAGTAGCCAAACCTACCTGTAGGGCTACCTACACAAAGGTAGCCCTACCTTCTGCGCATTGCAGAAGTCGAGCCTCAAAGTTACCAGCACGTGCATTACTGTCTTTAGGTCTTCTGACTCTAGGTAGGGGCACAGCTGGCGTATCAGCAGAAGCTGATAGTAGGCACGCCTGGCCACTGCATCTATCTGGGCTGTCATTTGGAGCGACGGATCCAGAAGCACCCCCAAGCTGCGAATGCAGTCTTTCAGAGGGAGTGTAACCCCATCCAGAACTGGTTGACACACCTCCAAACCCAGGTTATGGCCTTTGACAGCAAGCACCTGCGTCTTGTCTGGATTCAGCTTCAGTTTGTTTCTCCTCATCCAGCCCATTACTGCCTCCAAGCATTCATTCAGAGGAGACGCACTATCCTTAGCTGACGCCGTTGTCGAAGGCATAGAGAAATATATTTGGGTGTCATCAGCATACCGATAGCGCCCCGCCCCATGCCTCCGGATGATCTCTCCCAGCAGTTTCATGTAAATATTAAATAGCATTGGGGAAAAGATAGCACACAGCAGCTCCAACCTTTCCTTCACATTTTGACCCACTGTCTTAACCTTAAAATCCTTTTGGGTTGCAAGAACTTTGGACAACTCTCACCAGACCAAAGAATTTACAATTGTGTGATGGTAGTGGAAGCACAAAAAGCAGAATCTTGAGACACGCACCTCTCTGCTTTAGCCTAAAGTCATTTTAAGTCAATTGTCAGCAAAGGCAAGTGGCTACAACATGCCATGTTCATTAACAATACAGTAATTACTCCATGGCAAATACTTTCAAACACTTCTGTTACAATTTTGCTCATTCTCTGTGCTCCCCTCCACCATATCTTTCCTAGAATATGCACAGAGGTAGTAGTGCATGATGTCTGCTTGTGTTTTTTTTTTTACAAGCCCGTAATAGTTATTTAACACGTGAATTTATGAAGATGAAATAGTCTAGTACGGAGCTATTGACCTGGGCTGGAAGGAAATAGCAGCACTTCAGGGCTAAGCCATATGACGACATGGGGGTAAGGAAGAGAGCAAATAATGAAGTAATGGGCCCTTACTTGATAACATCATTCGGTATATTCTACTCTTGCACACATCGGCGTTATTTCCTCATAAGCATACTTGGGTCCCCACCTGTTCTGCTTTTTACTAGAGTTCCTTCCTCAAAGTATTCATAAACCTGCACTTTTCAGTCTGTATTGGAGATAGATTGATCAGGGCAATATAACTAGTTAAATAAGATTATAGAAACACTAAAATTGTAGAGATGCCAGTCTGTATGAGGACAGTGCCAGCACGTGCATTCATAGTTAAAGCCAAAATCTAACGTGTGAAATTTTAACGATTAGGATTCTTCCTTTCCTTTCATACACCTTTAGCTCACTCTTCAACCCTGAAGGGTTCCTAAGGGGATCATATATCACAAGGTTAAAACCACAATAAGATCACCAAATCCCTCAATAACTATAAAACATCCCCCCCCCCAACCCAGTTCAATAGCTAAAGTCAAAGATGCCAAACTTTCAACATTAAAGGAGGTTAAATACATTAAAGGGCTGTAAAAGGGGGCTGGATGAATTCCTGGAAGAGAAGGCTATTAATGGCTACTAGCATGTGTCACTATTTGTGGTTGGCAGCTTGTTAGCCACTGTGTGAATAGAATGCTGGACTAGATGGACCCTTGGACTGATACAGCATGGCTCTTCTGATGTACTTATTAAGCCCTGAAGATGAGTTTAAGCTAGGAAATGAGAAAATCTAATTTAGGGGATATATTTTTCTCCGTTCATATTTTAAATGAAGTGCATTTGACACCCCAGAGAGATGGAATTCCAAAGAGATGGAGAAAATAAAAAGACTGTCAGCCTTCCTGAACCTGGTACAGTGCTGGACTACAGCACCTACCATCCTCAGCTAGCCGGATCTTCTCCTGTCTTTCCTCCCCACACTCCTTCACTGTAGGCACTTGTTGGCCCAGAAGTGCTCAATAACTGGAAGTGTCTGAAAGTCAGGGCAGATTCTGTTCTTTTTAGCCATATACCTCCATTGATGTTAAAATCAAATCCTCCACAGCAGAGCGTGCACATAAATTCACATAGCTGCTCCTGTTGTACGTACTTCGCTCCTGAAATGAATGGGCTTCTAGTAACGGGTAAATCCCAAGCAAGCAGAAGTAAGTTCCTGCTTCCTTTGTCACTATGGCAAGTAAGATTAACCCTCTGGAGGCCATCAGAGAAATGAATCAAAGTTTTAAAAGAGTTGGGGTTAGTCGCATTCTCAACCGCCCCTACCCTGCAAGGATGCCAGTTTGCCACCAGTTATTTAGGTGGATTTGTATAGAAAAGTGTGAGCACTTCTTTGCGAGACTGCATTGCCTCCTGAACCGTTCTCAGTGGCATGGCTCTCCTTGTATAATGACTGGCCAGGCATAACCTACCTAAGATGAAAGACATTGAAAACTGGAGACTGTTTTATAGTTAAGAGTTGCTTTTATAAGAAGTAAATTAGACCAAAGGCTCAGAAACTACTGGGAACATCTTGTACCCCCCCTTTTTTTTTGATAAACTGTTTTTAAAACTCTGAGGACTGTGTTTGGTAAAACAAGGGCTGAAATGTATACAGAAGTGTAATAAAATGTAATTGATATTAATGTGGTTGTTCTTGCGGAGGTGTGTGACGGCGGAGGGGAGAGGGATATATTCCAGGGAGGGAGTTGATCCAAGAGCAGGCGCAGATAAAAGCCTGTGCAGAGGTTTTGCTCTGCAACCATCATAGAATCATAGAATAGTAGAGTTGGAAGGGGCCTATAAGGCCATCAAGTCCAACGCCCTGCTCAGTGAAGGAATCCACCCTAAAGCATACTTGACAGATGGCTGTCCAGCTGCCTCTTGAATGCCTCTAGTGTGGGAAATCCCACCACCTCCCTAGGTCATTGGTTCCATTGTGGTGTTGCTCTAACAGTCAGGACATTTTGCCTGATGTCCAGCCAGAATCTGGCTTCCTGGAACTTGAGTCCGTTATTCCGTGTCCTGCACTCTGGGATGATCGAGAAGAGATCCTGGCCCTCCTCTGTGTGGCAACCTTTCAAGTATTTGAAGAGTGCTCTCACGTCCATCCAAACTTCTTGTGTCTAATGGAAACTGCAGAGGGGTGGGGACTGATTTTTAGGGTGAGGAACATCTGAGATGCTCTGATCTAGTTCTCTTCTAATGCTACTGTTGATTTGGTACCCTAATCAACAGACCCTACTGCGTGCATGTGGCTGTGTGCAAAGATTTTGGGTGTTCGTGTGCCAAAGAGATGGCTGCTTGTTTGACATAGTGAGCTCAGAAGGTAAAGACAGTTTAGAAGGGGAGCTGTGGTTGTCAAGTTGAAAAGTATGGTTCTTTCAAGGTACGGCCGTGGAGAAATTTTAAACATTTTAGCCCTTGCCCAGTGACAGAGTAGCAAGTTAGCTCAATAACTATGGTGCCCTGAGATCATTTTATTTCTCTCTGAATTCACTACTTTCCCTTACATCTATGTGTATAAAATACCTGTACCAACTTAGGACAGCACTTCCTGCATTTGATGAAGCAGGCTCTACTCCATGAAAGCTTATGCCATAACAAATCTGTTATTCTTGAAGGTGCCTGCCATTTTTGCTGCAACGGACTAAAATGGCCACCCCTCTAGAAACTCTGAGAAGCACGACTTTCTTGGGGATGGGGAAACAAAAGAACTCTGGTGTTTAAATATTAAAGTATTATATTGAGTTGCTAAGATATGCACACTATATTTTCTTTTTATTTATATCGTCCCCCCCGTCCCCCATTCAGATGGCTTGGGGTAGCTTAAATCGGTTTTACTGTCTGTACAGATCCATTGTCCCCTTAAGGCGGCCTTTCCCACCCTGTTGCCTTCCAGATGTGTTGGATTACAGCTAGGGCTTGTGTTCTAGGGCTTGTGTTCGAGGAGTTGCTCTTCCCTTTTGCTATTGCAACTCACGCGTTCACCTGCCTCTTGCTGTGGTCCAGACAATGGTGGTGGTGAGATGCAGGAGCATAGATGCAATTGCCAACTTGCTCCCTGGCACTTTGCCTGCCAAGCAAGCAAGTAGTAGCAATGAGGAGAAAGAGGAGGCACAATAGCAGCTGTTGACAATGGTGGGAAAGTAGACTCACTGAGTCTACCTTCCCAAGAGCCTTCGGAAACCTGGAGCCAGCATCAGCTACAGCTCACAAGTAGCCTGGCTAATGAATGATAGGATCATAGTCCAATGCATCTGAAAGGCAACAAGTTCAGGCAACAACATCTCAAAGTAGATACTAAACTATATTCTTAAATGATGGTTTATTGCATGATTAGTATAGGGCCAGTATATCTCCGGCTACTACGTGCTGGGAACAGCCAAAGGGAAGGCTCTCTCACGCAAGGAGCACCTGCCTGGCTACTGCATATAGGGAACATGTGATTTACTAGAACAGGTACTCTGACTCCCAGTTTGTTTCCAGACCAATTCAAAGCGCCAGTGATGACCTTTTAAAGTCCTTTATGGTTTGGGGCCATAACTGTCACCTCCCATATGAATCTGCCCACCTGTTGAGTTTGTGGTTTTTATTCGCGGTTTTGTTGTTTTTATTGTGTGCTTTTAAAGTATTGTCTACTGCCCAGAGAACTTGGGCTATTGAGTGGTTTAAAAGTGCAATGAATGAATCGTTCAATTAATGGATGCCCTTCTATGTCCCCCAACCAGCACCCCAAGAAATACACCTAGTTTGGACCAGGGAGAGCTCCCCCCCCCCCCGTGGCTATGATCAGTTTCTATAAGTCTCTCCTGAAGGTGGCTTGTTTCACCCTCTCTAATATCCTAAAATGGTCAAATCCATCCTGTTTAGGAAGGCTTTCTACCAAATATAGTTGCTCTATTTTTTAGTTTTAAATTCTCTGGTTAATGCATATTTGTATAAAAAGCTCTACAACTCCTGGCATCCCCTGGCCAGCATGGGGGTTGTAGGATTTTTCCTCTGTCTAAACATTTTTTAAGTAGGCTATTGTTTTAACTTGTGTTGTTAGCCTGAGAAAAGGTGATGTATACATGTAAGTAAATAAATAAACGATAGGAAATGGAATACTGGACTAGATGGACTTTGAGTCTGCTCCGACAACGTAGTTCTTCTGTGATTTTCGGTGTTTAGTGATTTTAAAATTTCACACCTTCCTCTTTCTTTCCAAGGCAATCATTTTCCCAAAATGGAGATGGAGCCAGAAGCCTTCAGCCCAGCTGGAGACGACACGAGTTCAGAATCCACTCACTACCACTGTTCCACTTGTCGTACTGACGAAGAACGGAGTTGTGCCAACTCCATGCGGGGTCGGTCAAAGACACGCAGCTTGTCTGCTTCCCCAGCCCTGGGCAGCACCAAAGAATTCAGGTATGAAATAAAGGCATGATTTTGAATCATATAAGTCAAAGACTGTGTCTGGACAGTCATATCTTGGCTTATGGCTGTGCACTCAGCCTTTTGGCTGTAGACTCTGACCCTTTGCTCCTCTCTTTGAATGAGTGAATGAACAAACAGCGAAGTCTTCAATTAACTATAGTTTCCCATTTTATCCAAACTAGGAAACTATTCTTAACAGCTTTGGAAACCACAGGTTATTAAGCTATGCTTTAAAGTTAGTTTAATATCCTTGCTTGTTTTAACCATAGTTTCCTGGTTTGGACAATATGGGAACCTTCCTGGTCGTGGGCTCCTGCCATGACAGGAATCCACCCTAAAGCACATCTGTCAAGTGTGCTTTAGGGTGGATTTCTGCATTGAGCTGGGGGTTGGACTTGATGGTCTTATGGGCCCCTTCCAACTCTACTATTCTATCATTCTATGAGCAGGAGGCTTGATCATATCTCAGCTTATTAAGTCTCAAATGAGATGTGCTTATTTGAGCTCTCCCATAGATATCAGCTGGCAATTGGGCTATGCAGTGCCCTGCAGGGTTGATTTGATTTAAATCATGATTTAAATTGCTACTCTGAAGGACTAAATTTAAATGATTTAAATCATACTGTAAATCACTAGTGAGGAAGATTCTACACATTACATTCCTATACCGCCCAATAGCCAAAGCTGTCTGGGCGGTTCACAAAAACTAAAACCATAATAAAACAACCAACAGGTTTGGGGCCATAACTGTCAACTCCCATTTGAATCTGCCCACCTGTTGAGTTCGTGGTTTGTATTCGCGGTTTTGTTGTGTGTTTTTAAAGTATTTTCTACCCCCCAGAGAACTTGGACTATTGGGTGGTGTAAAAGTGCAATGAATAGATCAGTCAGTCATTGGATGCCCGTCTGTGTGTCCCAAGAAATACACCAAGTTTGGACCAGAGAGCCCCCCCCATAGCCTCCATTAGTGGCTATGATCAGTTTCTATAAGTCTCTCCTGAAGGCAGCTTGTTTCACCCTCTCTAACATTTTGGGCTCCGCATCGAGCTGGGGGGTTGGACTCGATGGCCTTATAGGCCCCTTCCAACTCTACTATTCTATGATTCTATGTCGAAGAAGGCAGAAGCTTAGGGTGCATGGAATGAATTTGAGCCACCGCAAGTTAATGTGCTTCGGCTCTGTACTACTGGCATGGCAGCTAGGCGGTAATAACTACCAGACTGTCTTGCCCAGTGATTAACAGTTATGGTGTTTGAAGTACCTGTTGCACTTTCATTTGCATGGTGACTAATGACGGTACAAAGGTAACTCTTTGTAGACGGAGTTACCTCACAACATGTAAGTACTGCCCATTTTCTCATTTGACTTGCAAGCCTAATGGCTTTGAAAATTCATCACGTGGGCAGCGGGGGCTGACAGCAACGTGTACAGAGGTCATTGCTTCAGTGCTTTGATGCCCCAGCGTCAAGAAGGAAGGCACTACTTGAAGGCCGAACGGTGTGCCCCTTCTCTTGAGAGTATGGAACTGCTGTGCAGGTAGAATTACGTCTCCTCTAGATGATGGCTGCGATGTGGAACTTAGCTCTTTAAATGAAAGCAAGTTGAAACCTAGATCTCCTAGGCAAGGAATCTCAGAGGCCTTGGACTATGTTTCAACTCAGCGTGGAACACATCAGCACTCTCTTTGTTTTAAACACATCCGCCTGTCTTCTCTCTGTTTTACTTTTTCTCTCTATTTCGCCTTCTCCTTTGGTAATATTTTTCTTAAGGTATTTTAAAACAAGAAAGGGGAATCTTTTTTTTTTCTGTTGAGAGCTGTATTCCCTTGAGGGCATCCTGTTAGGGGCTACACACCAGGGATGTGCAAGCCCAGAGCAAAATGTAGGACGAGTCACCCTCCTCTCTCTCTCTCTCTCTCTCTCTCTGTTCCCCTATCCACTTTTCTTTCTCTCTTTCTGCCATCCCCTTTCCTCTTTTACTCTCCCTCCTCCATCTTCCTCCTTCCTCTTCGTTCCTGTCTAGAGGTTTGAATTTATCGCTGGGAGTTTTTGCAACCTGTTTCTGGGGAACATGGCTGGAAGGGTGCTGTTGCATTCATGTCCTCTTTGTGGGGTTCTCATCAACAGCCGGTTGGCCAATGTGGGATCTATGTAGGCTAAGGAATGTATCTGCAAGTTTCCCAGCCCTGCTTTAAGAAAGAAAGGCCCTGTTCGGATGACATACTAAGCCATGATGATTAAGCGTTCTGAGCTAACTGTGCTGGCTTAGCGGTTTTCCTAACCATGGTGTCTACATAACTACAGTTTAACAGCCCTAATCATGGCTTAGTGTGTCGTCTGAATAGGCCTCCGTGGTTAACCATGGTTAGTTAAGTGCTACTATAGAGCTCCTTGCCCCTGCTGCGTCTGACTGTTCTCTAAGGTCAAAATGGGCGATCTTACCCTTGGCCTTTAGCAACGCTGTCCCTGTCAACGGAATTGGATTGTCTTGGTTTGGGAAAACCGCAAAAATGTAGGAAAAAACCACCAGCCAACAATGCAACTTTGGGCCATTTTTGGGGGGTGGTTTTCCTGAAAGCCTCGTGTGGCGCAGAGCGGTAAAACAGCAGTTTCTGCAGCCGAATCTCTCCCCACGGCCTGAGTTCGATCCCAGCGGAAGCTGGTTTCAGGCAGCCGGCTCGGGTCGACTCAGCCTTCCATCCTCCCGAGGTCGGTAATATGAGTACCCAGTTAGCTGGGGGAAAGGTAATCATGGCCGGGGAAGGCAACGGCGAACCACCCCGCTATAAGGCCTGCCAAGAAAACGTCAGCGAAAGCTGGCGTCCCTCCAAGAGTCAGTAATGACTCAGTGCTGGCACGAGAGGGTCCTTTCCTCCTTTTCCTGAAGGTTAAAAAACAGCTCAAGCAGCACTGGCCCTGAGATGGCTGCCTGTGGCTGTAAGCAGCAGCAGCAGCAGCAGCCTGTAATGGCCACCGGCAGCAGTCTGGGCTGCTGGGATGCATGAGAGAGTGGCCAGAAGACTTCTGCCTGCCATAGGTGGTTAAGGAGTGGTTAGGTTAACCATGCTGCAGAGGGTGGTTAAGTGGTTGTCTGGCAGCGGTACACATAGTGGTTAACCCTAACCACCTTTCCCTAAGTTGTACCACCCACATTGATTGCAACCCAATTATCAGCCGAAACCCACTGGTTGAAGGCCAATATTGTTTTGGCAAGATGGTGCATTTTTCTGTGCACACTCTCTTGGACTCTGCAGTTTGTGTTTATAGAAGACCTAATTCCAGCTAATGTAATTGGGCTGATGTTTTTTTTAATGTAGTTGTTGGCACCAGCCCACTTTTGGGGCATCCTCAGTCTGAATCTAGCCCCCTCTCCATTCGTGAGATCACTTTCCCCACTCTGTATTACTTGAAGCAAGTGGGAAGGGAAAGAGAGAGAAATGGAGAAGGAAGAGAAAATGTAACATGTGGTTAAAAGCAGGTGAAAGGGAGTGTGTTGAAATTATTGGGTGTGGAGGAGCTGTAGGAAGGCAAGAGATAAATAGACAGGAACACGTCTTATAGCGCAGTCCTGAATGTGTTTACTTGAAAGAAATGTCTGCTATGTTTAGTGCGTGCATTTAATCCCTAAAGAGAGTGTTTAGGATTACAGGTTTAGTGTCCTAACTTTTAACCCCCTGTATTTGGGACTGATTGTGATCATGGCCTGTCTGTATTCTTGTGTATTATGTGTGGACTTTCCCTCCTTTTTTTCTTGACTTACTTGTGAAAGCCTGGTAGAAAGATATTCCTGCAGCCTTGTCAATGCGACAGGTGTGTCTGTGTGGGGGCAGGAGGACATCATTTTAATAAGTACAAGCAATCTAATTTCGCTTCATCAAACCATCTTATCCACCCTTGCAACACCTGAGAACATTGAATTCAAATCAGTCTTGCCAGCTGGGAACTTGCAAATTATTATTATTATTATTAATAATATTAATATTATTATTTTATTTTGATTTTGCCATGGGGGCTTTCTCTTGTGACACCTCTTCTGGTACACTGCATAGCAGGTTGCCAAACTCTTTCTTCGAACTGGCATGAGTCAGAGGCCCACTTTTCCTTTGCTGCTCTTCTAGGTTCTTATCAGATCTCTCTTTTGGAGAGGTTGGTTATATAATAATAATAATAATAATAATAATAATAATAATAATAATAATATATTTCATTACCCACCTTTCCGATTGGATCGAGGCGGGGAACAACAGCAAGCATAACATACATAAAATACTGATTAAAAACGTGGTAGACACTGTTTAAAACATCCTAAAAGCATCCTAAAAACATATTAAAATATCCTAAAATTCTACTGGATAGGCCTGCTGCCGGAAGAGATCAGTCTTGATAGCTTTCTTGAATGCTAAAAGACTGTTAAGCTGACGAGTCTCCTCCGGCAGGCCATTCCACAGTCTGGGAGCAGCAGAAGAGAAGACAGCTTTTGGCTTATCTTTTTTAATGCTGTGTCTTTATGAACATTGTTTTTTCAGGAATTATCTTTATTTGTTCTTCAGCCTGGGATGTGAACACTGGTCTCTTGTGGTTGCTGTTCTTAGGGTGCTCTTTGTTATAGCCACCTTAAATCCATCCGAGGGCGAGTGCAGGGGAGAGGGGAACAGGATCTAAGTTTTTAAAATGAATAAATAACTGGTAGTGGCTCTGGACTTCAACTCCCATCAGCCTCAGCCAGCATGGGCAACTGTCAGGATTCCTGGAAATTGCTGTCCAAAACATCTGGAGTAAAGGTGTGAAGGTCTGGAGAAAATTTTAAAATGCAAAAAGTGCTAGTATTCTCAAGGATACACCATGATGGTTTTGGACCAAGTTACTTGAAGGACCGCCTTCACCCATATCAGCCTGCCCGCTCTTTCAGATCAGAAAGAGAGCCCCTTCTCATTTGCCCACCCGTGAGACCAATTTCGTGGGTGACCACGCCTGAGAGGGCCTTCTCTGCTGTGGCCCCACACACCTTTGGAACAAGCTGCCATTGGAAGTCTGCCATGCTCCATCATTGCAGGCTTTTAAGAAGGCCTTGAAAACATTATTTTACCATGGCCTTCTCGAGATATGAATACTGTTGCTGCTGCTGTTGCCGTGTTGTTGCTGTTTTTTTTGTTTTTATCGCTGTTTTATTGTGTTTATGTTTTTATTGCTTTTAATATTTTAACTGTTTTTATGTATTCTATTGCTCTAAGTCGCCTTGGCAGGTCTTCTGCCCTGAAAAGCAGCCAAGAAATGTTTTAAGTCAATAAAATAAAAATAAATAAGCCTACAACAGTTAATAGCTTGCAAAATGTTCTCTAGCCTGCTCGGACCAAGGAAATAAATAAATGGAAATTCAGGATAGCTCATTTCCACTTCACTGTGATGCTTACAGCCTTCTCCTATGTAGATTTACTTGGCAGCAGGTGTAACTGAATTTGATATTGACGATGATGCCCAGGTTTCAGCGGTGGCCAGGAGTGCATTTGCACAGTTAAAACTAGTGCGCCAACTGTGCCCATTCCTAGAGATGTCAGACCTGGCCACGGTGATACATGCCTTAGTTACATCCCGATTGGATTACTGTAACACTCTCTATGTGGGGCTGCCTTTAAAGAGTGTTCGGAAACTTCAGCTGGTTCAAAGAGCTGCAGCCAGATTGTTGACCGGGGCTGGTTACAGGGAGCATACTACTCCCCTGTTAAAATAGATCCACTGGCTTCCAGTCTGTTTCAAGGGCACAATTCAAAGTGCTGGTTATGACCTATCAAGCCCTATACGGTTCGGGTCCAGGTTATCTGAAAGACTGTTCTCTCTTATGAGCTTGCCCATGCTTTGAGATCTTCTGGGGAATCCCTTCTTTCAGTCCCACCACCATCACAGGCGCGCTTGGTGGGAACATGGGAGAGGGCCTTCTCGGTGGCTGCTCCAGTGCGTTGGAACTCTCTTCCCAGGGAAGCTAGGCTGGCTCCCTCCTTGATGAGGTTTCAGAGGCAGGCAAAAACTTTTTTGTTCCGGCAGGCCTTCGGCGATTAATCTGGGCCTCCGTCTGTGCTAAGGTCTTTTAAAATTGTCATATATTTTTAATGTTTTAGTATTGGACTATATTTTAAACTTTTGTATATTTCTATTCATAGGTTTTAAAATCTATATGTTTTAAATTTTGTAAGGCCGCCTTGAGGCCCAGTATTGGGGAAAAGGCGGGATACACGTAAATTCAGCAATAACATAATAATAAACAGTGAACACGATGGTTATGTGATAGGCAGAGGAGCCTTTCTGCATACGCAAGAGTTTATGCAAAGGAAGTGAGGCCTGCAGAACCATTTTGGGACCCTTATCTTTAGCAGCGCCTGTTCTGAATTTCTCCCCCCTGCAAAACATTAACTTCATTGCCTGCATCAGTCAGACAAGCAGTCCTTTAAATCCAAGAAGAATCCCATTCTTCAGTCCCCACTTTTCTTGAAGTTCTGTTCCGTGATGACCTGTATACATTGTGACGAGGACGGAGGCGTGTTGATTTGGCGTTGCTCAAGCGCCTAAGACAAGTTAGTCACTGTCACAGTACCAGTAGCGATGGTGATACAGGTATTTATATAGTTATAACTGTGTCATCGTGTTGCTTAAGGATTCATCCCTGATGATCTTCATTGTGTGATGACCAGAATAGTTATGGTATTACTTTCATCTCTGATTAAAAAAGAACCACATCCTCTAGTTGCTGTAACGAGCATTATCTTATGACCAGACTCTTATGATGATACTGTAAATGGGCAGAAGTTGGTGTGGGATACAGAATCTTCGAAATCATGGCTCATTCAAGAAGCTAACAAGGGCGGGGGGAAACCCTCTAGGTCTTAGAAAGGGGAAGATTGGTTTTAAGGCACACTTTTCAATATGTCCAAAAAAATTACTAGCTTGCTTTTTTTTATTTCAACTGGCCTGCTAAGAGGCTAGTAGCCTGGGTGACAATCCTGGTTGAGGTGGAAGGGAAGCCAGCGTGGAAAGGCAGGTTATTTATTTGTAATCTTCTACGAAGTGCTGGTATTAACATTAAAAGCCCTAAACGGTTTGGGGCCAGGTTATTTGAAGGAACGCCTCCTCCCATATGTGCCTGCCCGGACCTTAAGATCATCTACAGGGGCCCTTCTCCATGAGCCCCTGCCAAAGGAAGTGAGGCAGGTGGCTACTAGGAGGAGGGCCTTCTCCACTGTGGCACCCCGGTTGTAGAATGAGCTCCCCAGAGAGGTCCGCCTGGCGCCTACACTGTACTCCTTTCATCGCCAGCTGAAGACCTTTTTATTCTCTCAGTATTTTAACACTTAATTTTAACTTAAATTTAAATTTTACTGTTCTAACTCTGTATTTTAATCTTATATCCATTTCTGCTGCGTGGTTTTATCCTGGTTGTGCTTTTTATACTGTATTTTGTAATTGTGCTTTTAACCTGTTGGTTGTTTTATTATTATTATTATTATTATTATTTATTTATTTATTTATTTATTTATTTATATAGCACCATCTATGTACATGGTGCTGTACAGAGTAAAACAGTAAATAGCAAGACCATGCCGCATAGGCTTACATTCTATTAAAATCATAGTAAAGCGATAAGGAGAGGAAGAGAATGCAAACAGGCACTGGGTAGGGTAGGGTAGGTTTTTATTATGGTTTTAATTTTTGTGAACCGCCCAGAGAGCTTCGGCTATTGGGCGGTATAAAAATGTAATGAATAAAATAAATACGAAGTGGACTGGTGGAGGAGGTATGGAGAGATCCATCCTTCCTCTGCCTGCCCGCTCAGGTGCCAGCGTGGAATTCCTTGTTTCCTCTGGCAGCCAGGTGCGCTGTTAAATACAAGGCCCCATGAACCAAGCTCCATAAGGAAGTTGATATGTCTTGGAATGCGGAGTTCATGGTTATGGGAAACACAGTGATAGCTTGAGCATGACACCAAGAGAGTTGTAATATTAAAGCAGAGTTGCGGAACATATGGCCCTCCAAAAGTTGTTGGGAGTTCACCTCCCATCATCCTTGACCATTGGCCATTCTCACTGGGGCTGATGGGATTTGGCATTCAACAACATTTGGACGGTACCAGGTTGAGGGAGGCGGCTCTGAGCTATTCCGTTGGGGTAGCTTGTGTTTCCTGATCATATCCATTTGGATTTATGTATTTCTTGTCCCTACGTTTGAGTGTGTGAGCATACATAGACAGGCTTTAATTTGCTTTGGGGTAAAGCAGCATATAAACTTAGTGAGCTTGTTTTGTGTTTTTAGGCTTCACAGAACAAAAAACTTGGCGTGAAGGTCTCTTCACCTCTCCCCCCCCCCCCCCCCGCACTCCAAGTTGTCCCATCTCACATGGACATTTGTTTTTTACTGTGATGTGATAATGGGAAAGTGCTGTTGTCTACTTCAAACACGCAGAGAAACAAAAGATCTGTTGTCTTAGCTCGCCAGGAGAGAAAGATGGGGTTCTTCGGAATGTGTCAGGGTGGGGTCAGGGAGTTCAGAGAGCAGCTGTATGGGCTAGAGACCTTGGGAATGTATCTGAGGCCACCTGTTTGAAGCTCTGTAATTGCATAAAATCGCTGTCGTCTCTGTCTGGAGTGTGGTCTTCAAAAAACCAGAGTGTGTGCTTCAATGTATATTCATGCCCTTGTTCCAAGCTTACCTGGTGATAATTGCTCCTCACCAGAAGTGACTGGGGAATGGCTGCTTATGTCATGTCCCTGGTCACCTGTGGTGAAGAAAAAATGCCTCCAGGCGAGGAGCCGAAGAGAAGTAGCTCTCTAATTTAGGTTGTTGACGTGTCGCATAGTTGCATAGTGGGCTAGTAAAAATGATACTTGTAGGTTAGTAGCTTATGATTGATTGTTTTGTAAGGCTACCTTAGTCAGATGTGATTATAGGCTGTGTTTATGACGCATTTCAGTTTTGTGATGTAATGTGACTTCTTGCCTTAAGGCGTAGCTTTGGAGAATATCTAGAAGGGTGCGTCCTTGGTGGTGTGTACATCTTTAGAAACTCAGCACACGCTGGTTCAGACTACTGAACATTTGAAGGCCGTACCAAGAAAGCTAAATACCTGCATTGTCCTCGCAGGCTTATTATTATTATTATTATTATTATTATTATTATTATTTATTTGTATCCCGCCTTTTGCCCAGTACTGGTCCTTATGGGGGCAGGTTGTCACCACCACCACCATTGAAAACATTGTTTGCATCTTAATGTGGGAGATTTTAATCAGATATGTGTTGCAATTCCACAACAATGCAAAATTTGGTACTGGTTACAAAATTCAACTTCCTAGCCTTCCAATTAAAAAAAAGAAAGAAGTCAAAACAAGATTCTAGCTCTAATGGCTGTGGCAGCTGGCCGCTGAAATACCTTGATGCCACGAAGAGTTGCTGGATGAGGTTTGCAGTGTTTTGCGGAGAAGATTTCAGTGCACACTAGATGTTGCAAGTCAATTATGTAGACTACATTATGCAAAATAAGAGCAATTATGCAAATGGGATCCACTTATCCAGGGTGCAAAACTTGGGGTGGGGTGGGGGTGGGGCACAGAATTTGGATTGATGAGTGCAAAATTTTAATTCTTTTTTCTTTTTTTAAATTTGGAGGACGCAGCCCTATTCATATTAAATGTGCCTGCCAAGCTGTAATGACATAATTGGCCCTTCAGAGGTGTGTGTGTGTGTGTGTGTGTGTGTGTGAGAGAGAGAGAGAGAGAGAGAGATTTATTTATTAATTATAGGGAATGATACAGGATACCTAATGAGAAGTGTGTCTGTCAGTCATTCACGGTATAGTTTCTCTTATGCAATTTGTAGCTTTTTGGCATGAATCATTCCTAAGGCTGCATAGTGGCATAACAGGAATAGCATCCCTATCGCCGCTACAGGAGTACTAGCTCCGATCCTGCACGAGCAACTTGATTCAATCCAGTTCAGTTTGATGCATTTCAGAGAACTGGGACTGTGAATCCATTAAAAAACCCAAACATGAAAGCTTGAGTGTTGAACAAGTAGCAGTTTATTTGTTTGTTTTCCAATAAATCCTGTTCAGCAACTCCTTCCAGCTTCTGAGGTTTCAGCAGCTGCTGAGATGGTGGGAAGGGTTCTTTGTGTCTCTTCCAAATCACATGAGGTACTGGTTCCTCTCTATTCGGCCCTGGTTAGGCCTCATCTAGAGTATTGCGTCCAGTTCTGGGCTCCACAGTTCAAGAAGGACGCAGACAAGCTGGAGCATGTTCAGAGGATGGCAAGGGGGGTGATCAGGGGTCTGGAAACAAAGCCCTATGAGGAGAGACTGAAAGAACTGGGCAGGTTTATCCTGGAGAAGAGATGATTGAGGGGAGACATGAGAGCACTCTTCAAATACTTGAAAGGCTGTCACACCGAGGAGGGCCAGGATCTCTTCTCGATCCTCCCAGAGTGCAGGACACGGAATAACGGGCTCAAGTTAAAGGAAGCCAGATTCCAGCTGGACATCAGGAAAAGCTTCCTGACTGTTAGAGCAGTACGACAATGGAACCAGTTACCTAGGGAGGTGGTGGGCTCTCCCACACTAGAGACATTCCAGAGGCAGCTGGACAACCCTCTGTCAGGGATGCTTTAGGGTGGATTCCTGCATTGAGCAGGGGGTTGGACTCGATGGCCTTGTAGGCCCCTTCCAACTCTGCTATTCTATGATTCAATATTTTGTGCAAAACCTAGCAGACTTCAGATACTTAATAGTATGAGTGCTATCCAACCAAAATGAAGGTCCTTTAAATCCTATTTATTTCATTGGGGAAAGTATTGAGGGAAGTAAGTCCAACACCAGTTATCTGCTTAAAAGGCTCTCCAGTAACAGTCCAGGGGGAGACCTTTGCCAGAGACATAAGAACATAAGAGCCCTGATGCTAGATCAGACCAAGGGTCCATCTACTCCAGCATTCTGTTCACACAGTGGCCAACCAGCTGTTTACCAGGAACCCACAAGCAGAACACGAGTGCAACAGCAGCCTCACACCCGTGTTCCCCAGCAACTGGTGTACATAGGCATACTACTGCCTCTGATACTGGAGATAGCACATAGCCGTCAGGGCTAGTAGCCATTGATAGCTTTCTCCTCCGGAATGTATCCAACTCCCTTTTAAAGCCATCCAAATTGGTGGCCGTCACCACGGTCTTGTGGTAGTGAATTCCATAGTTAAACTATGCGCTGGGCAAAGACGGATTTCCTTTTATCAGTCCTGAATTTCCTACCAATCAGCTTATGGGATAATGACCCCATTGGGTTCTAGTGTTATGGTAGAGGGAGAAAACCCATTGCCAGTTGGGCTATACCACAGGCAAGCAGAACATCCATTGGGTTTTTACTGGTTTCTGATTCCTAATTGTCTAACAATAGCGGCAGTGAATTATTTCCCTCCAGCTAAATTAGGCTGCTGCAAAGGAGGAAGCTTGCTGTGACCAGGGGCAGGCTTTTGTTTGAAAAGACAGTATGCTCAATTCAGTTCTGACATTGAAAACAAAATTCGCAAGCTTGGAATGTGCTTAGAGGCACTCTGTTCTTTAATTCCAAGCATGTCTTTGGTACCCAGCTCCAGTTGGTGGATCTTGGGGCAGATTCTAGTAACATCTAAGGTAGATCTCAAAAGCTTGTAGCCTGCCCACTTCTGGAATAGCCAACATTGGACTAGTGGCTTGAATCAGTATAACAGCTATATATGTTAATACATTTGATTCTCCTTTGGAAATCAAACCCACTTGAAACTGCTTGATTTAGAGCCAAATTGTTCTTTTAAAAAATCATTTTTATTATTTTCATTTATTTGTTACATTTGTATCCTGCCTTTCCTCTAAGGACCCCAAGGTGGCATGCATGATCCCCCTCACAATAGCCCTGTGAGGTAGGTTGGGCTGAGAGTCAGTCACTGGCCCAAGTCGCCCAGTGAGCTTCCATGGCTGAGTGGGAACTAGAACCCAGATCTTCTGAGTCTCAGTCCAACACCACCTTAAATCTTATGATGCGTTTGTGCAGTAATCTATTAGGTCAGTGGTTCCAATTGGGGGTCCATGGACCCCAGGGAGTCCGTGTAACCCACCCAGGGGCTCCGTGGCACCATTCACATATTCACCATTCATTTCTGGAGTACACTGACAACAAATTCCTACCAGAAGTAAAATATAACATCACTGAGCACCTGCGACTAGCTTCAGAGATTACTTCCCTGCACCTAATCCTGAAAATGTATGGATAAGGAATCCTTTTGAATGTGGTGATGTACAACTAACAGCTCTCTCTGCGGAACAGCGAGACGCACTTGCTGACGTGACTTGTGATGGTTCATTGAAATCATTTTTCAAAGAATATAGACTGGACCAATTCTGGGTGACAGTTTTTCCTGATTATAAGAAGTTAGGTGGAAAAGCTTTGAAACATCTAGTTCCCTTTTGTTCCACATATCTTTGTGAACAAACGTTTTCGACATTTTGTTATATGAAGAACAGGCATAGAAATTGGCTCGATGTTGATCCAGATTTGAGATTAAAAGTAGGAAATATTGAACCGGATGTGGAAGGGATTGTTCGGCACAAAAAGAGGCATGATTTCTCCCATCTCATTTAGGTTTAGTAGCTGCTAGGCATGTCATAATTTGTTCAATTATAAACTAGACATTAGTAAAATTAAATTCGTCTTTATATTCCTAACTAAATCATTGTCATTTTTGCGTGGTAATACCACAAATATCACAAATTTTATGGTCTGTTTTTTTAGTATACTTAAAATCCTTTGCTTATTAGGGGCTACCCCTTATTTTCTCCAAAAAATTGCTTCGCACAAGTAACTACCATAGAGAGAACAATTTTTTCAAATGTCCATGGCTTGGCATTTGAAAAACAAGGTGTCCGCAGCACTTAGTTAATTAGGAACCACTGTATTAGGTTGACACTATCTCTTTTTTAATTGCAGTTTTGAAAGCGTATTACCAAGAACTCTTAGGTAATACAGGAACTAAGTCGTTTCCTTTCTCTTTCAGGAGGACCCGCTCCTTGCATGGACCATGCCCGGTGACCACATTCGGACCAAAAGCTTGCATGTTGCAGAATCCCCAAACTATCATGTAAGTGGGAAAGTTCCTGGTCTTTTTATCTGATTCATCTGCTGCTGAACAATGAAATCTGATAATCCATTCTCGTGCACACACTTTCAACCTGTCCAGTTGAATTCATTCATATATTTGGTGTCCATTTATGGCAATGCTTTATGTTTCATTGAAACAGGGTAGGTCTGCGTGCTTGCTTGCTTTTGAGTTTTTATCATTTAATTGTTTCCGTGTTTCTGCCATAAAATCCCTTATTTTCTGGACTCGCAGTAAGGCTTTCTGAGTCAGCGGTGTGGTTTATGGAATCTTTATTGCTTTGTAACCTAGGAATGATTCCTAGTCTTACCCCATTTTGGTGGGGCACAGTGCGTTGCCATGAAGTTGCAAGCCTTTGGGTATCACCATGTTCTAAACCAATGGAGGGGAGCCTGCTGCTACCTTTTGAGAAAGGTAGCTGGTGTGACTATATTGTAACTGTCATAGGTAACCCTAGTTCAAAAAATGCTTTGCAGATGTCCAATTTTGGCCTTCTCTTGCACTAGAAATGTAGGATCCTTTGGGTCTTAAAGGTAGGGTCCTTTGGGTCTTAAATACAGGCTGTGTGCTATCAAGCTGTATCACAAAATGGTGTCTTTGAGCAGCTCAAATTTGATGTTTGTGTGTCTGTTACCTTTGTACATCTGCTCTACTCACTAAGCAATGATTCCAATGGCACTCAAATTGATTGTTGGAGCCATATTAAGCAAAGTCAGAGCCATATTAAGCAAAGCTGAATATGAGCCAACAGTGCGATATGGCTGCAAGAAAGGCAAATTCTATTTTGGGCTGCATTAATAGAAGTATAGCTTCCAAATCGCGTGAGGTACTGGTTCCTCTCTATTCGGCCCTGGTTAGGCCTCATCTAGAGTATTGCGTCCAGTTCTGGGCTCCACAATTCAAGAAGGACGCAGACAAGCTGGAGCGTGTTCAGAGGAGGGCAACCAGGATGATCAGGGGTCTGGAAACACAGCCCTATGAAGAGAGACTGAAAGAACTGGGCATGTTTAGCCTGGAGAAGAGAAGATTGAGCGGAGACATGATAGCACTCTTCAAATACTTAAAAGGTTGTCACACAGAGGAGGGCCAGGATCTCTTCTCGATCCTCCCAGAGTGCAGGACACGGAATAACGGGCTCAAGTTAAAGGAAGCCAGATTCCAGCTGGACATCAGGAAAAACTTCCTGACTGTTAAAGCAGTATGACAATGGAATCAGTTACCTAGGGAGGTTGTGGGCTCTCCCACACTAGAGGCCTCCAAGAGGCAGCTGGACAACCATCCGTCAGGGATGCTTTAAGGTGGATTCCTGCATTGAGCAGGGGATTGGACTCGATGGCCTTGTAGGCCCCTTCCAACTCTGCTATTCTATGATTCTATGAAAGTCACATTTTCTTCTGATGAATTCCTTTCTCTTTTACACCTTGTTTCCCCAGGTGTTGTTGGATGACAATTCCCATCAACCCTGGACACTGGCCCTGCTTGCTGGGGGAGGTGGGAGATACTGGATTACAACATCTGGAGAGGGCTTAGATTTAATTCCCACTCTCTGGAATGTACGGGTGAGGTTTGTCTTCCAGTTGTGCACTATCCAGCAAAATTCTGAACAGTCTCCCAGGTAAGCAGAGGTTTTAGGGGATGGCTTATTGTTACCTCACCTGTGTTCTCAGAGGGCCAGGGGGAGCGGTGTGGGGGGGGGAAGCCAACCCCAATAGCTGTGGCTATAAATTGAAAGCACCAATTCCTCATTTGCTCTGTCAGGGGCTATCTTCATGTAGTCTGGGGAATTCAGCTGTTGCTGAAGCAAATGAGGAACTGATGCGAGCATGCCATAGCTGCTGTGGAAGAGAGGCTTGTGTGGGCTAACAGTGGCAGCACCTAGTCCTTTCTCCCCCTTTCTTGAGGGCAGCAGTGAGCTGAAGTGACGTCTGTCCCCAAAGCTTTCCCGGGCCTGGGAGACTGATTTGAACACGGCTGGACGGGAGCTGCCTCATTTCTAATCACCCAGAGGAAGGACACTTATTTGAGAAAAAGTGTGGAACGAAACTTAAGTTGCATTTGTCACTTTCACCATTGGATGACTGCGTCATCAAAGTCATTGCCTGTTACTCTAAAGAGGGGTTTGTGTCAACATTTAACTGGTCTAAACTGTGCGGCAGAATTGTTGGTAAGGATATTCAGGCCCATTTTTGTCGTTCCTATTTGGCTTGTGGATATCTTTCAAGGTGTCTTCCATGACATTTTGTACCTGAAGTTAATCTTTCAGGTAGTGGGAAGCCAGTGGCATTGTATATGTGGTTTAAAGCTCCTTTTCAAGTGTGCTTATGGCTTTTAACTTGGCGAATGGGTGAATTATGCAGCCCTGATGTCAAGGAATAGTAAAACATGCACTAGAAGAAGGCCAGACTCAGTGGTAAAGCACCTGATTTGCATGCAGAAGGTCCATGGTTCGAACCCTTGTGTCTTCAGGTAGGGTTGGGGAATTTCCCTGTCTGAAGCCCTGGAGTGTGGCTGCCAGCCAGAGTTGACAATATTGAGCTGAACAGACCAATGACTTCTTATGCACCACTTAATGAAAGCTTGTTTTAAACCTACTGGAAGCTGCTGTTCACATACACTCCAGGGACTGACAGGAATTATAATTCTGTAGCACTTGTATTCGAACGGATATGCGTTGTTAAGGGTTTGAGCTCTGCATGGGATGCTGTCCTGAAATCCCTCACTGACCCTGTTCAAACAACTCACTAAGCCACGGTGGTTAAGCATTGTGAGCTAAACATTATAGCCTAGCGTGTTGTGTGAACCATGACTTAGCATCTCATGTAAACCGTTCCTAACCCTGGTGGCTATACAACCATGGTTTAAACATGCTCACTAACCATTTGCTGCAAAAGGCTTAGTGGCCTAACTAGGGCTTAACGTGTCATCTGAACAGGCAATTTGAGTTCATAGTTTAGGTGAGTTTTCAACCTTCTCTGCTTGTTGGAGAATAGGATAACTAGGGGAAAAACCCCGATTTTAACTTGCAGCAGGCCTGGAAAAACATCCCAGGCACTCCTTTAAAAATAATAATCAATAATGGAATGTAGGCATTGAGAAAGTTTTTCAGTTGTGTGTATTTGGTGGCTCCTTTATTTAGTTAGTTGTTATTATGGTCTGAGAATTAGGCAGATAATGGGAGGATCAAGAAGGAGGTTTCTCCTAGGCGAGGAATTCTGAGAAACGGGCTGGAGAAATAAGTCTCATAAAAGATTTGGCAACTTGATGTACCAATACGTTCCCATTTGAAGGTTTAAACACTCCCAGGCGTCACCTTTCCCCCAGCCTCTCCTGATGAAGGCTGATAATCGGGTCTCTAGTCTGGCAAAACTCCAGGACTTGCAGGGAAGGTTCCTAAAAGCCAGACTGCATTCCTCTGAATGGAGCACTTCGCTGTCTCTGCCCCGCCGTGGTGGTGGCGGGGATTAGGAGAGCGGTGGTGGCAACCTGAGAGAGCCAGATGGGGAATTCTTCAGTGGCTCCTTGTCTAATGCACATCTTTGGTTTGGATGATGTTTCTCATGGTTCAAAAGCCCCATCAGTATTCATGGGTAGTTCTCGAGATGGAGCCTTCACTGCCCCCCGGTGGGCTGGAGGACCTACAGCTGCCATTTCACCTCCAAGGTGGATTTGTAAGCACCCACGTCGATTCACGTTGGGTCCGGTTCTGAAATCAGTATTTGAAACATTATTCCTCCTTCGTTAAATGTTGGCCTTCAGAAGACAAACACACACACACACACACACTCCACTTCACTAATTCTGGTCCAGAGTAGAGGCAGAGGAACGTAATACAATGGGATTAAGCAACTTGGTCAATGCCACTTCGGACATAGTGTGACGAGAGACGTTGTTAATATTTGATGAACAAAAGCACTTATTGATCAAAGCAACCTGTGTTCTCGGATTTTTCTGCGGCTTGATTTTTCCTCCTCTTCAGCGGGCTTTAGATGTGGTTTAACTTTCCAAAACAAAAAGGTGTAGGAGGTGTGTACGCCCCTCTTCTGCCAGTTGCTTGGAGATGGGATTAAGGCAGTGAATCCAAAGAGATTGGCTCTTCCTTCCAAAAAGCATCTCCTTTATGTTTACCCCTGCTCCACAGTACTAGACAAGAAGCAGTTTTCTGTTCACACAGGTATTCTAGGCAGCCTTCCCCAACCTGGTGCACTCCAGATGTGTAGAACTACGACTCCCATAATCTCCCAGCCAGCATAGCTGTTGCTTGGCTACATCTGGAGGGCACCAGAAAGGAGAAAGCTGTTTTAGTCTATGTGCTTGCAGTTATGCGTGGGGATCTGTGGATTTTTCAAGGTTGAAGTTACAGGAAGCCAGATTCCGGCTGGACATCAGGAAATACTTCCTGACTGTTAGAGTATTATGACAGTGGAACCAGTTACCTAGGGAGGTTGTGGGCTCTCCCACACTAGAGGCCTTCAAGAGGCATCTGGACAACCATCTGTCAAGTATGCTTTAGGGTGGATTCCTGCATTGAGCAGGGGGTTGGACTCGATGGCCTTATAGGCCCCTTCCAACTCTGCTATTCTATGGTTCTATGGTTCAGCATGCAACTCCTTTGCTGAGAGAACTGCACCGGCTGCCTATCCACCACTAGGGCAGGTTTAAAGTTTTGGTACTAGTGTACAAACTCATCAACTTGGGACCAGGATACTTGAGAGAGGCGCCTTCTCCTTTACCAACCTGCCTGGTCACTGAGGTCATTAGTGGTTTCACATGGACCTGTGGTCCGATTGGAGTTCACCAGGAGAAGAGCCTTTAGTGTGGTGGCTCCCCTTCCTATGGAACTCCCTGCCTTCGGAGGCCAGGCAGGTGCCAACGTTGTGCTGCTTCTGACACCTCCTGAAAACCCTGTTATTTCAGGAAGCCTTTCTTGAGTGACTGGCCGTGGTTTATCAAAACTCAGGCAGGATCTATACTACTGCTTTGAAATGGTTTATAACAGTAGTGACAACTGTTGAGGCCCAGGACACACACTCTATACAGTCTTCAAAACGTTTTCAAAGTGTTATATCCTGCTTAGTGTAGATCTGGCCTTGGTTTTATCCAAACTCTGTTTCTGTTTCTTTTTTAATATATCATTTCTAACATGGTGTTTTTATTCTGCTGTTTTTCCACTCTGAAATCTTTGGATGTGGAGCAGTATGCAAATATTGGAAAGAAAGCAAACAAATAAAAACAAAGGAAGAGATATCAAAGGTGTTTCCCCTCCCCAGCAGGGACACACATGCATGTACACGTACACACACAAACACACACACACACTCACCTCCCTTGGGTGATTCAGTTCCCACTCACCCACCTGCTAATTTTGGCTCACGAGAGAGTGAGGAAATGTAACTGGCTGTCACCAGCATTGATGCCAGGTGAGGACTCCGTAGCATCAGGAACATCTGGCAGGTGGGTGGAAGAAGGTGTTGCCGTGGGTTTCGGGAGGAGATTGCGCTCGGAGGGCAGGAGCTGAGCAGCTTCTTCCCCTGGGCCCTGTTTGCTGAGTTCCTGCATCACGTCTTCTGCCAAGCCTGCCCGCCTCTGGAGAGGAGGCCCACCCCCATCCCGGAAGCCTATGGGTTAAGCCATGATTGCTGCTTATTCAACTTTGGACTTGCATCATGCATTTTATCACCAGGCTCTAGCAGCTGAGCTGCTGCTTCTGCTCCTCCCTCTGGGCTGAGCTGGGATTGTACAATATAATGACAGCGTGTTGAGATTAGACCAGCCCAGAGGCTTTTGAGGAGACTCTTAGAGCTTAGACGGAAGCATAACCGGCATCCAGTGAGACGGGGCGAGTCCTCCTCACCTTGGAGAAGGAAGCAGCTGAGCATTTAGATTTCCCAGGAGAGCTTCAACCTGTTTTTTTTTAAAAAAAACTTTTTCTTTTCTTTTTGTAGTGTCCAAAAATTAGTTTCTTTCCCTCCAGTAGCTGGAAGCTGACCGTTCAAGTCATTGAAAGCAGCTGGCAATGAACAAAATCCAAGATTAAACTCGGGATGGCAGTGGCTCGTTACATGACGGCACACCGAGGCGTCTGGTGTTGATTAGAGCTTTTTGTAAGCTGCTGTTATGCAAAAGGAACCATAGTAATATTTAACAAACATGCCGTGTGTGTGTGTTCCTCCTCTTTCTAATCTGGTAGTTTCTGCCTCCGTTTTGTTAGAAATGCTAAGTTTCCTTTTGCAGTGAAGTGGCAGAGCTGGTGTTCTTGTTAATTGGAGCAATTTGAAACAGGCTACCTGATTTGCAGGTGCAATGTTTTGTCTAAGGTAGCAGTTTGGCTTTTTAAAAGATTATTCCGAGGCCTTTTCTGGTGTTGAGCGTGTCGTGGGCCTGACCTGTAAAGAACACGATGAAGATTTTTCAACGCATTAGCGATCGACCGTTCACCAATGCTGTGTGGAAGTGGTGAGTACTGTAGTTGTGTACAGAAACAGGGAGAGTTCATCTACCTTCTATGTTACAAGCCAACTTTTTTGTTAGCTTTAGATACGGTTTGGGATTTCTTAAAGGGACATTGTAATCTTGGAATGAGCTGTAGTTCTTAAATCTGACCCTGAAGCCTGGGAAGATTACATTGAAATGTTGTGTTTAATATCTTTCCTGGGCCCTTTCTACACCTAAGAGTTATCCCAGGAAAATGGAAGGATCATCCCTGCCTGCTACCGGTGTGTGGCATTTAGATGCACAAAAACAATCCAGGAACGATCCTGGGGGGAAAGGCAGGTGTAGAAAAGGCCCTAGTTCAAGGTATGAGGAAGGGGTAGTTTCTCTTCTGAAACCCACCTTATTGCAAAAATAAATATCCCTTGCTGGGCAAACAAGACTCCGAAACAGCAGAATCCTTTCAAAGTGCTCCCCCAACCTCTGCAATTAAAAATAAATCCCCAAAGGATTCCACAGAGTTTATCCTTAGTTTTTCCCTCTTAATGTATGGATTTTGAACTAGGGTTACATTTATTTTAAAAGGTCTTCATATGATTTCCCCTTTCACCTGTGCTGTGGATTCTCTAGCATTCCAACATGTAAGTATTGCATATTACAGGGAGCATAAAAAGACAAAATCAAGCTTGCTTTCTCTGCCCTTGATGTTCTGGATTCAAGACCAAGTTGGGCTTTTGTTGTGCCTGTGAGTTAGTGTTGAACCTTGCCTTTCCTCTACAAGCGACAGTCCTTGTGAGGTGAAAATGATTTGCCTAAGGCCTTCCTGCCAGTTCCTTGCAGGGCCAGGTGGTGGGACTGAAGACTTTATCCTGAGTCTTCCTTCATCAAACACTTACTGGCTTTGTTAAGGTACACAGCTATATTTGTGCTCCGGCTCAGTCCATAAGTTGTGTTCATTGCCAGAGGTGGACCTAGAGTTGGACATTTTACCTGCCAAATATTGATCAAATCATGCTCACGTGTTGTTAAAGCTGATTAGAACAACGAATATAATACTTAATCATCATTGGCAGGGTTTGATACTTAAGTTGCACTACAAAATCAGATGGTAATGTACTGTAAATGTTTACCAAGGTTTCCTGAAACAGTGCTGATTCGCCAAGCAGATTTTCTCTTTGGCTCGAATACTAAAAACAGGAATAAAGCAAAAAAGGAACTGAAAACAGAAATAAAGCAAAGCAACCACAATTATTAAAATCCAAAGAGTCAATGGCCTCCTTCTCACATCAGGACAACCCAGAATATGGGCCAAGTATGGTTCTTGTTGGGGAGAAGAGGGACAGGACAACATTGGAACATGGGCCCATTTGAAGATACTTAGATGGTGCAGCTGAACCAAATTTCTAAACTGTATTTTTAAATTGTGGTTGTGAAAGAGCACCTGTTGAAATCAAGCTCTTCAGCCAAACAGGTCAGCTGTTGCCCAGGGCAAGTAATCGGTTCTTCTAAGTCCATAGCCCTACTGCTTAGGCCGTCCAGTGACACAAGGCTGAGTGGGCAGCCAATTTTGAACTGGCAAATCCTTTGGTTTGTATCTGTAAGATTGCATCAAGTACCTATATATGACCATGGCAAGACTCAGCCTGCATTGTCCCAATTAACTGTAAAGCAGGAGTGCTGGTGGAGGCCAATCTTAAAACTGCAGGGTGGGAGGAAGCTAAATCCCTCCCCACTTCTTGCACACCCTTGAAGTCGTTATTTTTAAGGCAGTTTTCTCCCGACAGGGCTTATTTCTGATTATGAAACCCCACCAGAGAGAAAAATGGTTAAATAAATTTTGAAAAAGTATTTTCTGAATGGGGGAGCATGGACTTAAATCTCCAGCTGTGGTTGGTTCAGGTTCAGTCCTGAGGCAGTGTATGGGGCAAATGGCTTTCGAAGGTTGGAAGTCTGAAGCACAGGCAAACAGACCACTGCAAGCACAATCCAAGAAACAGGGGCTTATCAGGAATCCAGGGTCAGCAGCACAAGAGATCAGCCCATAGAAAAAGCAAGGTCAGGAAAGATGTTTGTTTAAAAAATTGGCAGTTGGAATAAGGTTTTGTTCCAACAGGCCTCTTACCTAGGACTGGAGCTTCCACAGACCCACCCAGGACTCAGCTGCAGCACATGAAATACTTCTGGAAGAAGTTGTCCTCGAGAGGAAGGGCCCTCCTCATGAGGAGTCCTTTACTCACGGGGAGCCCTCCTTTACCAGTGGGTACCCCCGTCTCCCAGGGGTTCTGGCTCTAGAAGTGGAGTTGACCTCTTGTGGGGGTGGCCCCCAGCCGTCTCCCCCAAAAGAGCCCAGGCTCCTCTTAGTCTTCTGGAATGGGCCACTCCTCGATGTCGTTTGTCTCTGGGAGCTCTCGCTCTTCCTCTGTAGAGGATTCCTCCAGCGACGGCATGACAAAGGGAAGGTTCAGTCCCCCGTCCCTTCCTGCTCAGGCTTTGCTGTGAAAACCCTACCACAACCACTCAGCTTTAGAGGGAAGTGGCCTGCTTTCTGAGGACTCGGCAACAGTTCTGATTCTGCACCAGAGACCTGCTGGTGGGGCCCCATCTGTTCCCAAGAGCCCTGGGGTTCTTCTGAAACTTCCAAGAATTCCATGCTTGTAAGCTCAGTATGGGCAGACGCGTTTCCCTAAAAGAGGCCTCGTTGGCTTTAGACATCACCCCTAACTCCTATTCACACCCCTTTCGATATCTCTGTCAATTTCCACGTTAGAAACCTCAAATTAGGCACCATGACAGCTGATCCATGTATACACATGCATGCCAAGCCTCAAGCAAATCCAAGCATCCCCTGGTTTTGGGGGGATTTTTGAAAATCTGACACCCCATTTTCAGAAATGGGATTTACTCTGACGTTTTGACAGATAAAAAGGTTATTCTCCTGTAATGAGGAGGCAAGGAAGAGCTTACGGGGAGCTTCTCGGCTTGGCCAAGGCCCTGCATGGACCAAGAGGGCAGCTCGGATCCTTTGCGTCGTTAAGGGCTTGCGGAGCAGATGTGCGAGGGGAGAGGTGGGGGAGTTGTGCAGGAATGTACAAAGGGCTTTCTGAGGACAGGAATTCTTAGTTTTTTCTTTAAAGCCGTGGTTCCTAAACAAATAATCTTTTGAATTGCGGCCTTAACGTTAGCATCAAAGCAATCTGAGCGTGATGCTTTCTGAACTGTTCGGTTTTGGTATGCCAGAAGAAAAGGAAATCGAAAACCGGCTTTAACACTGGAAGCTTCCCACATTGCAGCAAAAACGGGGAGTGGAAGGACAAACAAAGAAACATAGGATGGTCCTCATTGCACAATATTTGGCATTATAAAATGCCAGTATAAATTCATCAATCCAGAGGATTTGTTTTACTGGCTCTTGAGCAGAATCAAATTTACAAATGCTTTCTTTTCCTGGAATATACCAGTTTGGCCTGCTGGTGAGGAATTCCATGTTTAATTTTTTCCCCTAGGAAATCAATTCCCTGGGAAGTCCAGGCGATGGTTACACTGACCATTCCTTCCTTCCCCATTGTGCTAGTTTTTCATGGCTAAGGAGTTGTTGTTGTTTTAAATTTTAAATTTTATTTTATTTAAAGTGGTACAAAAAAAGGAATGAATACGAACAATCCCCTAACAATTAATATCAAACCAACGGTTATATGAATATGTATAAAGTACAAAGAAAAAAATATTAAAGTTGATTGATACAGCTTCTAAGGGAAAGAGGCTTAATTGAAGTAGAAAAAGAAAAGTTAAGAAGAAAAAAAGGAGACAAAAAGGAAAGAAAAAGGGGGGGAACCCATCCCAAATCATAAATGTTCTGTATTCCTTCATTTGTTGTTACAATGTCCATATATTCAGAGCTGAAACAGGCAGACATTGTTGTACATTTGGTTGTGATGCGTATTGAACGAATCTCCCCCATATGGGCTTTGAATGACGTGGATTCTGATTTTCCTTGAATTTGAAGCAAGTCATAAGTTATTTTTTCTGATATTGCCACAGACCATATGTTTTGATACCATGCAGATAAATTCACATTGTCCAGTTTTTTCCACTGCTGCATGATTGTCTGACGAGCAGCTGTCATCAGGAATATTATTAAATCTTGACATTTCAGTCCAGTATTAAGTCCTTTATATATTGATAATAAGAATAATTCTGGATCATACACAATTGTTTTAGTAATAACCGTTAATTCTCTATGTACTGATCTCCAGAATCCCTGTATATATGGCCAAGGAGTTGTTGTTTTTAGCTGATGGGTGACGGTAATTTAAACACATGTGATCTTCAGCTAAATCTCCAGCAAAATCTCGACCCTTTAAATCTGACAAATGTGTAAAAGCTGGCCCAGCAATCTCTCCCAAGGCGTGTGAACTTGGCAGTCTCAAAAATGGCACCATGATCTCCTGCCTTTGTGTCTGCAGGCACATTCAGGATCCAGCAAGCCAGCGGTTGACATGGAACAAACCTCCAAAGAGTGTCCTTGTTATCAAAAAAATCCGCGATGCCAGCCTCCTGCAGCCCTTCAAAGACCTCTGCATTTATCTCACAGAGGTAAGCTGAACATCTCTGGCTTGAGAAACTAGTTGCCAGGGCTTTCCTAAGAATCTTAGAGTTGTTGTTTTCTTGGAAAAAAAAGACGCGTGCCCATCTCTTATGGCTGCAAAGATGTACCTGGAAGCTCATGGACAATGTTGAAGGCGGCTTCCCCAGTGGCAGGACTTTCCAGCATTCGTGACCTCATGGCAGAAGGAACTATGCAAACAAGAGAAGTCATACATATTTATTTAACTTGCATGGTGTATACAGGTTAGAGGACTCAGTTTCTTGTAGAACGGGTCCTGAATTTAAATTTTTGTTTGCATAGCGTCTTCACAGCCCGGCTTTCTTCCCTTGCTGCCCCATTGAAGCTTAAAACGGGCAGCATCGTGTAAAAGAATTATATTTAATTATTTGCCCAATGACATTGTTTTCTGGGCGGTTCACAAGTATCCATTAATAAAATACAATATCAACATACAATCTCCTACAACAACAAAGTGCAGCATGATTTTTTTTCAGCTGTGGGAGAAATAAAACTGGTTTCACAGCATGACTTAAAAACGCACTGCATGTAAAACAGTCGGTTAAAATTCAAGATGTTAAAGTCACAGGTTTTAGAAGGGATGGAACAGTTTTTTTAAAAAGTCTTCCTCTGTCACTGAAATGACCACTGAGAAGGCACCAGGTGGCCCCTCTTTGGGGTGAGTATTCCATAACTGGGGTGCCACCTCTGAGAAGGCTCTCCTTTGTAGCCGTGTGCCCCACTTCGCTTGAGGGAGGCCCCCAAAGAAGATCTCATGGTCCAGGAATATGTGGGAGCACATGGTCCTTCAGGTACACTGACCCCAGTGTGTTTAGGGCAGAGATGGGAACTTGAGGCCCTCCAGTTATTGCTGGATTGCAACTCCATCATTCCTCATGATTAGCCAACCTGGCTGGGGCTGATGGGAATTGGGGTCAAGGAACATTTGGAGGGCCACAGGTTCCCCAACCCTGGTTTTGGCCTTTGAAGGTCTAAAGCAGCACTTTGAATTGCAAGATATTTTATTTGCCCGTAGGAGGTTTGGTTTTTCTTTGTTAAAACAACCTGTTCCGCTTCTCTCACCCTGTGTCTCACATATATGGCAGGTCTACATTACAAATGGATACAGTTTGTCTTAGGGAATCCTGGGAAATCTTGATCCAGGCAACAGAAGGAAAGAGGCAGGGAAAGGGGAGACACTCCTGCTTTTTGGTTGTTTGAAACCAAGCTAGAGGGAAACCAGCTTACTGGGCCAATTTACACAAGGTGACAGCCCACGGTGGGCTGTTGTGTCATGCAAACAGTAGTCTGTTCTAGGGTTATCCGTGGATTATTTAACCCATGGTCTGTTCTAGGGTTATGCATGGGTTATTTAATCCAGGGTGGGCTCTTGTGTCATGCAAACCGTGGTCTGTTCTAGGGTTATCCGTGGATTATTTAACCCACGGTCTGTTCTAGGGTTATGCATGGGTTTTTTAACCCAGGGTGGGCTCTTGTGTCATGCAAACCGTGGTCTGTTCTAGTGTTATCCATGGATTATTTAACCCACGGTCTGTTCTAGGGTTATGCATGGGTTTTTTAACCCAGGGTGGGCTCTTGTGTCATGCAAATCGTTCTCTGTTCTAGGGTTATCCGTGGATTATTTAACCCTCTCTCACGCTCACCAGCTTCACACGACATGGCAACCCCCAAGTTGGTGTTGGATATGCAAAATGGAGGCCTCCTGGAGCCCACATGCACTTGAGCCTCACCATGGGTTAAATAACCTGAGTCTGCGTAATCAATAAATGTGTGTGTAAATGTGATAGAGTTATGAGATGATGATGATGATGATAATAATAATAATAATTTGTTACCCGCCTCTCCCTCTGGATCTAAATGCCAAATCACCTTTTTCCCCCTAAATGAGAGGGCCTCACTTTGAGGCGGCTTGCCCTGTGAGCTTCGTTTCTACCTTGGAAGGCAAGATGTTGTCAAAACCCTGCGATTTCTACCGGTAGACTTTGGTCATCGGGCCTGTTTCCGTTGCGTTATGGTGTTTCGAAATATTTCGTGGTCTTCTTCCCCTTCAGGTGAACAACATGATTGTTTATGTGGAGAAGAAGGTCCTGGAAGACCCAGCCATCATGAACGATGATAGCTTTGGACCAGTGAAGAAGAAATTTTGCACTTTCAGTGAAGGTAGGAACCGCGTTCATATCGAAACCCTACATCTCTCTGCATTAAGAGGGGCGCTGCTAGTCAGGCAGAAGAGGAAGGCATGCCGTGTGCCTTCGAAGGATGCCCGCCTCCATCCTAACTGTGTAGGTACAGGCTGCAGTGGCTCAGTGGTGGAGCAAAGGCACTCAGTACATGTTTGGAAGTGCTCTTCTCCTTTAAATATCCTGTTCTGTCATACCGCTTTAAGGAAAGCAGTATAGTCAAAACTGTAGCGGTGGTGCAAAATGTGCGTAACTATAGGAAGGGATCGAGTGGAAAGCTCCTACGATGGATCATTGGCTATTTACACCACTGCTTGTCAAATTGATAGAATTGGAATGTAAAATAACCTCCTGTTTTGTTTTTTCAAAATTCCTCCGCAGACTATGACGATATCTCCAATCAAATAGATTTTATCATCTGCCTGGGAGGAGATGGGACCTTACTTTACGCTTCTTCGCTTTTCCCGGTGAGTTTGTAGTCAGCGCGATTTTCTTGCCCAAGGTTTTTCCCCCCCTGTTAAGCCCTGCTCGCTGTCACAGCTTGGAACACGACTGAAATATGTTTGGATGTGTTTCCAGTTTGCTCCTATGCCAACTCCTTGTTTGTTTTCCGAACCAAGCTCTATTTGCTTCAGTCTCTGTCCTGCCCCTTTCAAAAAGCTTGGGGTGGGTAACAGTGATTTAAATATAAAGCGTTGGGGTGGGGGCTGTTTTGTGAACCGCCCAGAGAGTTTCAGCTATTGGGCGGTATAGAAATGCAATAAATAAGTGTGTGATAAAAGAAATACTCCAGTAAATTATAGAATCATAGAATAGCAGAGTTGGAAGGGGCCTACAAGGCCATCGTGTCCAACCCCCTGCTCAATGCAGGAATCCACCCTAAAGCATCCCCAAAAGATGGTTGTCCAGCTGCCTCTTGAAGGCCTCTAGTGTGGGAGAGCCCACCACCTCCCTAGGTCACTGATTCCATTGTCGTACTGCTCTAACAGTCAGGAAGTTTTTCCTGATGTCCAGCCAGAATCTGGCTTCCTTTAACTTGAGCCCGTTATTCCGTGTCCTGCACTCTGGGAGGATCGAGAAGAGATCCTGGCCCTCCTCTGTGTGACAACCTTTTAAGTATTTGAAGAGTGCTATCATGTCTCCCCTCAATCTTCTCTTCTCCAGGCTAAACAGGCCCAGTCATCTGCACACACATTATCATAGAACCATAGAATAGCAGAGTTGGAAGGGGCCTACAAGGCCATCGAGTCCAACCCCCTGCTCAAGGCAGGAATCCACCCTAAAGCATCCCCGACAGATGCTTGTCCAGCTGCCTCTTGAAGGCCTCTAGTGTGGGAGAGCCCACAACCTCCCTAGGTAACTGATTCCATTGTCGCACTGCTCTAACAGTCAGGAAGTTTTTCCTGATGTCCAGCTGGTTAAATTAAAACAACAACATTTATTCTTTTTAACATATGCAGGGGAGAACCCTTTGCAAAATTAGATACAAGCAGACACACATAACTCAGGCTTGTCCACAGCCTACATGCCTTTGGAGAGTAGGTCTTACCTTCACTCTGCAGTGAAGCAGCAGCAAAGTTTGCTTTTATTGTTGCTTTTAGGCCACCAATTGCCAGCAGAGGTATGTGTGAGCAGGTGAGGTGGGACACTAGAAACGTGTTTGGGCTGGTAAGATTCGTGAGCTGGTTTGCAAGGCTGACTAAACTGACATTGTTTATTTGGCTCATACGGTTCGGCACGGAATTAGTCAATGGAGCATGCCTCGGCCATGATGCCAAGGGGGAGTGCAGTTGACAAGGGTTTGTGCAGTGTCTGGCCGCTTTTGAACGCCGTCCTCTTTTTGCCGACAGGGTAGCGTGCCTCCGGTTATGGCTTTCCATTTGGGGTCGCTGGGATTTCTTACCCCATTCAATTTTGAGAACTTTCAAGCCCAAGTCACTCAGGTTATAGAAGGTAAGCGATTACGCCAAGCTCTTGACTATCACAGCTTCCCGCAAAGGTAACATAATGCTGGCATTTGTTTAGTGGAGCAAAACCAAGCTATATTTATTCCATTTGGTCGTCCGCCTTTTACCCCTGCTCTCTCTGGCCCCAGCCTAGCAATCTCACCCAGCCTTTGGTGCTACCCAGATGTGTTAGATTGCAACTCCCATCATTCCCAGCCAGCCTGCAGGGCACCTGTTTGCGGGAGGCTGCTTTAGCTACTACATCACAGGGGCTCTCCGTTTTATTAATTGATGCACGCCATATTTTATATCCCGTCTTTCTGTGTGCAGGACACTCCTGAGAACTTTTACAGGCAATTCAATAAAACAGAAACAGGCTGGATAAAATAATATCCAGAAACAAGCGGCAGCAGATCAAAACCTCTTTGGAGGCTTGTCTAAAGCTTGTCAGCACGATATAACCTTCACCGCCCACCTAAAAGTAGGCAGTGATGGGGCCCAGGCATTGAGGGTTGGCTTTGTTGGGCATCTGCTGGGGCCCACATCCCTGCAGGGGTCCCTTTGCTGAATCCTGGAGCCTCCTTTTCCTTAGATCAGGGCTGCAAAACCTCCACCTGGGAGCCAAAACCCTCCCACTTGTGGCCCCAGTCTGGGTCCGCGAGGTTTCCAGATGTTCATGCCTCCTCCCACCTGGCCTCTCCCCATTTCCCCTGACCACCAGTTGTTGGGTGGTTTCTCAGCACGTGCCCTTTTCCTGCCTTCTTAAAAGGCTGAAGTGCGTCTCCTGAGGTTCAGCGACCTGCAGGCAGACCTGGAAGCTTAAAATAGGCTGGTTTTGGTGTCCACCAGCCCCATTTGCTTTCAGTCCCGCCCACTCCTGTCTTGCGGCCCCTGAGATCTTCTCCCCAATTGAATTTGGGCCTTGGGCTGAACGACGGCGCCATTTCATTTCCCTCCTTTTTTAATTTCCCCTTGCAGGCAACGCGGCGCTTGTTCTCCGCAGCAGGCTCAAGGTGAAAGTCGTCAAGGAGCACAGGGAGAAGAAAACGATGCTGCAGAATGGGATTGAAGAGAATGGACTGATGTCTCCTAGTCTGGAGAAAGACATGTTCAAGCAAGCCATTCAGTACCAGGTGGGTGGAGAAGCTCATGCTTGGCTTTTCTTCCTCTTTTGCACTGAATATTGATGTGGACGGGGTGGAAGGAAGGAAGGAAGGAAGGAAGGGAGGGGTAAGAGTCTTCGCTTCGTTCCCAAAATGGCATTCATTCCAAACCACTTTGGTTATTTATTTTTAAGAATGGGTTTGTACAGAGGCTTTTTTCCACTCCTGCATTTTTCCTGCCGTAGATAGATGGATGATACCAAATATAATATAGAGAGGGAACAGGGGAGAAGAGAAATTAATGAAGTACTTGTAAAAATGAAAGGAGAAGTGAGTGTTTATGTAAACCCTTTTTGATTGCTTTTCCCCGTGTGCCAAATGTGGGCTCGCAAATGATGAAAACATCCAGTGATCTCAAATGGCAATTTTTCAATGCAAAACGACTCTGACCAGAGTTCATAGAATCATAGAATTGTAGAATTGGAAGGGGGCTATAAGGTCGGGTGACCCTATGAAAAGGAGGACAGGGCTCCTTTATCTTTAACAGTTGTATTGAAAAGGGAATTTCAGCAGGTGACATTTGTATATATGGGGAACCTGGTGAAATTCCCTCTTCATCACAACAGTTAAAGCTGCCCTCTTTTAAATCTGGTCACTCTAGTATAGCTCCTGCAGCTTTAACTGTGGTGATGAAGAGGGGATTTTACCAGGTTCTCCATCTATACAAATGGCACCTGCTGAAATTCCCTTTTCTATGCAACTGTTAAAAATACAGGAGCCCTGTCTTCCTTTTCATAGGGTCACCCTATATAAGGCCATCGAGTCCAACCCCCACTCGGTACAGGAATCCACCCTAAAGCATCCCTGACAGATGGTTGTCCAACTGCTTCTTGAATGCCTCTAGAGCTCTAGGTAACGGCATCAAATTGTTAACTCCTTACATAAAGGTTGAATTCCGTACCATGTTTTCCTGTTGATAGGTCCTGAATGAAGTTGTAGTGGACCGGGGCCCTTCATCGTACCTTTCCAATGTGGATGTTTTTCTAGATGGGCATCTTATAACCACAGTGCAAGGAGACGGTGAGTCAATTCTCCATTTGCCAGAAAGCAGGTGGGGCAGCCTGCAGCCGCTTCATTTTAAAAACCACACATCAAACGACTTAGGAAATGAGGAGTGCAGAGGAGAGACTGGATGTAGGCTCTTTGAAAGATTTTGATCTACTTTTCATGTGACGATCATGTTTATTCATTCATTTATTGTGTTTTTATATCACTCACTAGCCAAAGCTATTAATTTCTTTATTACAGTTTTATACCACCCAAATAGCCAAAGCTCTCTGGGTGGTTCACAATAATTAAAACTACAAAATACAGCAAAAGCAAACAACCCCACCCCCAAAAAAACAACTATAACAATTTAAAAGTTGAATATAAACTGTTATATAAAAGTAAAACCAGAATAAAACCTAGCAGCAGTGGAGACGTTTAAAATACAGCAACGCATTTAGAATGACAGAACTAAAAAGTCTGGAATGCCTGGGAAAATAAAATAGTCTTCACCTGATGATGGAAAGAGCATAATGTAGGTGCCAGGGGGACCTTTTTGGGAAGCTCATTCCATAACTGGGGTGCCACTGTAGAGAAGGCCCTCCTCCTGGTAGCCAGCCACCTGCCTCACTTCCTTTGGCAGGGGCTCACGGAGAAGGGCCCTTGCCAAGGGAAGTGAGGTGGGTGGCTACCAATAATGATGCGGATGGTTATTTTTAGCCTTCCTGAGCATTTCTTGGAAGCTGCCCTATAGCGAGTCAGGCCATTGGCCCATCTGTTTCAGTACTGCTCGCTCTGATTGGAAGGGATTCAGGCAGGGGTGTTTCCTAGGGGATTGAACCCAGCATCTCTGGTTAGGAAAACAGATGCTCTGCCCTTGAACTACAGTCCTTCAAAGCACCTGACATACATTAACTCAGTCCTTGCAACAGCCCTATTTTATCCCCATATTGTATCTAGAGTGGGAGACTATGACTTGTCTAAGGCCACTTAGTGACAGAGGTGAGATTCAAACCAGGGGCTTTGCTTGTTACTTGGCACAATAATGCCTGTGGCATTAAACCACAGTGTGGTGGAGCGGTTAGAGTGTTGAACTGGGAGTCGGGAGATCCGGGTTCAAGTCCCCACTCGGCCATGGAAGCTGACTGGGTGACTTTGGGCCAGTCACAGACCCTCAGCCCAGCCTACCTCACAGGGCTGTTGTTGTGAGGATAAAATGGAGAGGAGGAGGAGCATTACGTACGCCGCCTTGGGTTCCTTGGTGGAAGAAAGGCGGGATATAAATGCAATAAATCAATACAAAATAAATAAATAACCCCCATGAGTGTTTGCTGTCTTGGAGTTGCTAACCTTGGGCAAATCTCTCCCACTCTTAGCTACTGTCCCGCATCTCCGTAACGGGAAGAGTGGTAACTTTTTTGTAAATTTGTAAACCGCCCAGAGAGCTTCGGCGGTATAGAAATGCAATAAATAAATAAATAAATTCTGCCTTGCCAGCGTTCCTTCCTTCATTTATTTATTTATTTATTCATTACATTTTTATACCGCCCAATAGCCAAAGCTCTCTGGACGGTTCACAAAAATTAAAACCATAATAAAACAACCAACAGCAAAAAGCACAAATACAAAAAGCACAAATACAAAACAGAGTATCAAAAGCACAACCAGGATAAAACCACGCAGCAGAAATGGATATAAGATTAAAATACAGAGTTAGAACAGTAAAATTTGAATTTAAGTTAAAATTAAGTGTTAAAATATTGAGAGAATAAAAAGGTCTTCAGCTGGGGACGAAAGGAGTACAGTGTAGGCACCAGGCGGACCTCTCTGGGGAGCTCATTCCACAGCCGGGGTGCCACAGCGGAGAAAGCCCTCCTCCTCGTAGCCACCTGCCTCACTTCCTTTGGCAGGGGCTCACAGAGAAGGGCCCCTGTAGATGATCTTAAGGTCCGGGCAGGTACATATGGGAGGAGGCGTTCCTTCAAATAACCTGGCCCCAAACCGTTAGGGCTTTAAATGTCAATACCGGCACTTTGAATTGGGCCCGGACCTGGACTGGCAGCCAATGAAGTTGTAAAAGGGCTGGTGTAATGTGATCTCGCCGGCCAGTCCCTGTTAGTAAACGGCCTGCCCTGTTATAAGGCTGGCCGCTGCACTTTGCGAGCCAGCAAGCCAAACTCAATCCACCAGCCCTATTATTGTGGCCTGCTAGGAACTCCCCCCCCCCCCCATACACATATACACACACAACACTATCATTTGCTATTCTGAGCAAGTGGCAGCAAAGCTGGAAGGATATACACACACACACCCTAGGGTTAGAAGTCCTGAGATGCGGAATGTTGCCAGTTTATGCTTGTTATTTACCGTAATAAACTTGATTGATTGAATGTTGCTGGTCCTAAGCCTGAAGAACAGGGGAGGCTGGGAATGTGAACGGTGCTGTGCTTCTTCCCCTTGCTCAGGTGTCATTGTCTCCACTCCGACTGGGAGCACGGCGTATGCCGCTGCAGCAGGGGCCTCGATGATCCATCCCAACGTCCCAGCAATCATGATCACTCCGATCTGCCCTCATTCACTGTCCTTCCGGCCTATTGTGGTTCCCGCGGGTGTGGAACTGAAGGTATGTCTTTAACTACTTTCCTTTAAAATAGAATTTAAAAACCCACATACACACCCACAAGCTGGAGCGTGTTCAGAGGACGACAACGAGGATGCTCAGGGGTCTGGAAACAAAGCCCTATGAGGAGAGACTGAAAGAACTGGGCATGTTTAGCTTGGAGAAGAGAAGATTGAGGGGAGACATGAGAACACTCTTAAATACTTGAAAGGTGGTCACACAGAGGAGGGCCAGGATCTCTTCTCGATCCTCCCAGAGTGCAGGACACGGAAGAATGGGCTCAAGTGACAGGAAGCCAGATTGCGGCTGGACATCAGGAAAAACTTCCTGACTTTTAGAGCAGTACCACAATGGAACCAATGACCTTGGGAGGTGGTGGGCTCTCCCACCCTAGAGGCCTTCAAGAGGCAGCTGGAAAACCATCTGTCAGGGATGCTTTAGGGTGGATTCCTGCACTGAGCGGAGGGTTGGACTAGATGGCTTTGTAGGCCCCTTCCAACTACTACCCTGTTTCCCCGAAAATAAGACAGTGTCTTATATTAATTTTTGCTCCCAAAGATGCGCTAGGTCTTATTTTCAGGGGATGCCTTATTTTTCCATGAAGAAGAATACGGTACACATTTATTGTTGAACAAAAAAAAGGTCTTATTTTCGGGGGGATGCCTTATATTACAGCGAGAGGCAAAACTGGAAGTAGGTCTTATTTTCGGGGGATGTCTTACTTTCGGGGAAACAGGGTATTCTGTGATTATGTGATCCCAGTTGTTTGTCATGTAATGAAGCATAGCTCTGGTATAAGAACATCAGAAGAGCCCTGCTGGATCAGACCGAGGGTCCATCTAGTCCAGCACTCTGTTCACACAGCGGCCAACCAACCATTCTTTGTGGGGCTGTCACTCAGTGCTGGACATCACGCTGACATCTGTTTCAAAGGTTCTCAGCCACATTAGAATAATAATAAAAAAACCAGAACTTTAGACCCTTGAAAACTGTTTCACAGTCGGTTGAACCAGCGCTGGACTACATAGACCAGCTGTCTGGCTAAGAACATCAGAAGAGCCCTGCTGGATCAGACCGAGGTTCCATCTAGTCCAGCACTCTGTTCACACAGTGGCCAACCAGCTGTTGATCAGGAGCCCACAAGCAGGACTTGGGTGCGCCAGCACCCTCCCACCCATGTTCCTCAGCAACTGTTGTATACAGGCTCACTGTCTCTGATACTGGAGGTAGCATGTAGCTATCAGGGCTAGTAGCCATTGACAGCCTTCCCCTCCAGGAATGTATTCCAACCCCCTTTTAAAGCCATCCAAATGGTTGGCCGTCACTACATCTTGTAGTAGTGAATTCCATAGCTGAACTCTGCGCCGGGTGAAGAAGTCCTTCCTTTTATCTGTCCTGACTCTCCCACCAATCAACTTCATGAGATGACCCTGGATTCTAGCATTATGGGAGAGGGAGGAAAATGTCCCCCTACCCACATTCTCCACACCGTGCATCATTTTGTCCACCTCTATCAGGTCTCCCCTTCGTCTCCTTTCCCCCAAGCTAAACAATCCCAGCTGTGGTCACCTTCCCTTATAGAGGAGATACTCCATTTTAGTTGCCCTTTTCTTCACTTTTTCCAGCTCTACGCTATCTTTTTTTAGGTGTGACCAGAAGTGTACACATTCTTCTAAGTGTGGTCACACCATAGATTTGTATAAAGGCACCCAAAACAGGACAGTTAACAGCTTGTAACGTCCCAAAAACGTGTTGAAATTTGGGAGAGATCAATTACTTTCTTTTAAAATAAAATTTTAAAACCAACATGCACACACAAAGAACCCTAAACTGTTGGTTCTGTAACTAAGCGTAGCACTGATATAAACTCCTGTGCTTCCCCCCCCTCTTCAGATCATGCTGTCTCCCGATGCCAGGAACACAGCGTGGGTTTCGTTCGACGGGCGGAAGAGACAGGAAATCTGCCACGGGGACAGGTGAGGTCATTCATCCGGCCGTGCTGTTTTGGAGTTCTGGAGAGCATCCCGGACAAGAAATGGGCAGCCACGTCCGATTCAGCCAACCAACAGTCTCCACAATCCATCCCATTTTAGGGCGACTAAGAAGCAGAATTGGCTGAATCGCTTACGAGCAGGCTGTGTTCTTAGTAGCTGGGAAGGATAGGGACGGACAGGCTCGCCTGCGCCCGGCTCGTCAGTCGCTCGTTGAGCCGCTGCCACCGCCCGCCCGCCCCTGCTCACAGCACTGCACGAGCTTCTCGGCGAGTGGCCAATGAGGCTTCCTCGCGGGGCCACCTGCCCTCTTTGTAAGCCACCGCCGTTTTGCGCAAATTGGCGGGGAGGCCTCTTCTGGGAAGGAAATGCTTCCTAAAGGAGCCCTTTACACGGCGTCCCCTCACTGCGAGAGGCCAAGCTGCCGGCGGAGTCCCTGCCGCCACGGGCCAAACGCTCGTCCTCTCCGCCGTGCGAGGAGGAAAGGGCGAGCGTTGGTGCGCGGCGATGGGGATCCCTGCCCCCCGCCGGCTGCCAAGGCCTTGTGCTTTTCTTCCTTGCAAGTAAGGAGATCGTGAGGGCTTGCCAGCCGGTGGGGACAGCAGTGAGGGCCGGCTGCTCCCAAGTGCATGCTGAGCCCCGGGGCGGCGGCGGGGGGTGGCGACCGGGTCCGTCAGCACCCCGCCACTTGGCGATCAGGGTCTGGGTGGCTGACGTGGGGAAGTCCACCAGACAACCGGACCCGGTGGGTGCTCGCAACATCCCTAGGCAGAACTCCACCCGCTCGCCCACGCTGCCTCCGCATCTCATTTGTTTCCGGCCATTGCCGGAATCAAGCCACCTTCTGTGCCTGAGGAATAGGAGTAGCGGGGAAATAACTGTAACCCCCCCCCTTCCTCTGCGGCTCACCAATACTTGACGGGCCTTTAAACATCCATTTTAGCGTTCTGCCCCACTCTAGCTCCGCCTTCTCCGTCCTCAGGCCCTCCAGATATATTGGGCTGCAACACCCAGTCCTCTCCAGCCCACATGCAAGGGAGGGCAGCGTTATTCCCAGATTGCAGACCTTGTGTGTCCCTCCGCTGAAGCTCAGGGCCTAGTACCTTGTCGAAAGCCCCACCCGGTCATTTTGTGATAACGGGAAGATGGCCGCCCGGCCTTCTAACCCCTCCGGACACTCCGCTAGCTTCCAGAGGCCAACTCTTCTCCTTGGTTGGACCTGTACTGACTGAAGGCGGATTCTTCTGTTTCTTGCAGTATCAGCATCACTACCTCTTGTTACCCTCTCCCTTCGATCTGTTTCCAAGACCCCGTGCGCGACTGGTTCGAAAGCCTGGCCGAGTGTTTGCACTGGAACGTTCGGAAGAAGCAAAATAACTTTGCTGTTGACGAGGAAGAAGAGTTTTGAGTGTCGGTGCTGGCAGAAACTCACGGGAGGAGCTAACAAGCGGCACTGTCCCTGGTGTACAAATGTCTTTTAAGCCTGTAGCTACTGGGAGTAGACCAATATAATATAATATTATATATTATAATTTTTTTAAAGACAGCAATGTACCTCATATCAGTCTGTTCTGCTGATGACCAGATATCATGTTATTTTTTCTGTCTGTCAAGAGAGCGTGGAATGACAGTCAAGAGCGGAGGTGGAGTTTTTTCCCCCCTTTGTCAGGCCAAGAGAGCTGTTCTGTTTGTAAATGTCCCACGTGTTTTCTGAGCAACATGTTTTCTAATAAGAAGTTTTGCAGAAGCCTTATTAAAACAAATGACATTTCCTTGGACTCGTTCCCAATATTGGCAAACCCACACGTTTCCTTAACAGCCACGATTTTTGTGGATCAGGCAAACGGTAGGTCACTTGTGAGACCTGCAGTTCTGTGCGTTTACGGAGAAGCATCGCGTTAGCAAAGCAAGGAGGATCAATAGTACATTTCCTGTTTAGGACTTAATTTTCTGTCTTCAACCTCAAAGAAATGTGATTTGATGGCTGCTTAGATTTTTCTTTTTCCCCCTGTCAGTCTTTCAAGTGTCTTCCTGCCTTGGTCACCGACGTAGGTTTGAGCAAACTTCATTACATCTCCTTCTCAGAAATCAAAACAAGCAGGTCTTTTTAAATGGTTTTGGGGCGGGTGATCACAGATAATTTTCCAGATGAATCTTCTTGGATCCCTACTCTGGATGTCACAGCAGCATTAAGGATTGTAAGATAATGGTGGCTTCTCCCATCAGAATAGAAAGGTGCCGGAGTGCTTTTGAAAGTTGGCTAAATCTGAAGATGCGGCCAGATGTGAACGCCTTGTTGCATAAATACTACTTGAAAGGCTGAGGTCTTGTCCCTTGCACTGGAAATGTTTTTAGTGAATTGCGCCAAATCCACACAACGACAGGTGTTAAATACCACCCTAACATGGAAAATGTATTGGAATTCTTTTTTTTAAAAAAGAAAAAGATTCCCCATATACACAATGAGATTTCAGCAGTTTCCTTTCCCAACGGCAGCATGTTTGCTGTGACGGTTGGCTCTTTCCAAATTTGGGGTGCTTCTTCAAGTGGCCATGAGGGACGCAGCGTAGACCTCGTAGTGGGTCTCAGAAGCTCCTTCTCAGTCCCTGCCCCCATGGACTTCCGTAAGACCTCTTGCGCATCATTTCCAGCAGAGCCTTCCTTTCAGATACTTTCTCCCATTTGCTCTGCCACGCACGAAGTCAACCTGTCTTCACAGGAACCGGCCGGAGAGGCGAGTTTCATGATGGCCGGCTATCGCGTGCTCCTGGTGCCCGTACGATTGTTCGGCTTGCATGTGTGTCCTCAGAGCGAGGAGGTGTCATTAAAACGCAACGCAAGATGCAAGCACATATTCGTGACTCAACTAGCCGTGAGTTGCTCTCTCCTTTCAGAATACAGGCTGGCCTGCCTCTTGATCTAAACCGCCAGGAAGCTGATGATGTTGAAATGCGGACCGTCACGTGAGAAGTGTCCGACCAAGATATTCCACGAACGTCCGTTTGGAAGACCAGGAGACATTCCTAGCTTAATTGCTCTGGTGCCTTCAACACGCCCTTGTTTATTTTTAATTTTTTTGATCTCGTCTTTTTTTTTTTAAAGCTGTCTTACGGATGTACTTTTGTTTTTTAACTGTACATGGCTTTTATGAAGGTAGATAAAAAGGGGATCGTCAAGAATACGGCGTGTCTGTCAACACCCTCCCCCCAATTTTGCTCCTTTGTCACTCAGTCTGGGGCCTACGCTTGCAGCGGTGTGAGGTGGTAAAATAAACTTTAAATGGACTGAGCAACTTCAGACGACTAGTAGGGGGCTTCCAGTTTTGAATGTTTCCCCACTTTAAAAAAGAAAAATTCCTGCATATAGGAAAACGTCACTACAGGAGGGAAGTTGGTCACCCATCCCTGTCAAGGTGTTTTTCTGTATGTAGGGAGTGTGTTATTCTTCTTTTTCTAAAAAGGGGAATATTCAAGTTCGTTCTGAAGGGGAACAGTCCATTCTACCACCTCTTCATTCCGCTGCATGTGTGTAGACCAAGCCTCGGACGTTTCCATCTGTGTTATTTTCGCCTGCGACTTACCCAGGCAACAGTTTGCTTCGGCAAAGATCTTGAGATCTCGGCTAACCTTTGTCTGTGGCACAGATTGGACGAAGACAAGGGACTGAGGCTGCCTGCATACCCTAAATAAATTAAATGGAGCTGTGTCAATGTTTGGTGGTTATCTTAACGTTCGAGAAATAATGCGTCTGCTGTCCATGAACCATGTCCACTGTTAAGTGAACGCTTCTTTTCCTCGAGATCCTTATTGATAATTGCCCTTTCCTGTTTTATTTTGCACAGAGCAAATCTTCCGCTCTCGACAGTAGTGTCAACTGCACTAAAACCTGTGTGTGTGTGTGTTAAATGTACTTGTGTAAAAGCGAGCCTTGTAAATACTTTGTGTACCAGGATAGGGGTGGCTGGGTTTATTTGGTTGCTCTTTAAATTGGGTCTGAATGAGCAAAATGTTGCGAGCCCTACCTTTCCCTTCAGCAGGATGTTCAGATAGTTATTTAAATAACTTGTTTTCACTCGAATGACATGAGTTTGTGCTATCACTGTTTTTAAAGCGACGGGTTTTCTGGATGGCAAGAGTATTCTGTTTTTTTGAATAGCAGTCTTAATTCCTGAGCTGTAGAGGCGGGCCTTTGTTTTAGAACAGCTTTGTAAATAAGCCCACGAAATGCCTGGCCTGCAGACAACTGTACTAGCCTGTTGGGAGCAGATGACTATATTTCTATACTGGGTGTGGAGAAAAGTGGGGGGGGGGGGTCCTCCCCTAGCAGTCTCCTTGGTTTCTATACTGGGCTCCATCCCTCCTCTGCCAGCCTGCTCACTCACCTGTATCCCCACCTTTAAATGCAATAATTAAGGGACAGTTTTGTTTTTTTTAAGCCTTTCGTTTTTAACGTTAATACGAAGTCCTTTGATGTGAGGCAGAAGGATGAGGATAAGTAAAACCTCCTTTATAGATGAGGTGACAAGGTAAAGCAAGCCTGATTTAAAAGATTGGAGAGTTTTCTTTTTAGAAAAAAACCCCGCCCCCGCCCCCAATCCCAAATATTCAGCACCTTTTGAAACTAGTAACATTTTTTCAGGATCTGTAGAAATTCTGATTTCTTTATTTATTAAAGTTTTTATCTCATGCCTCCCTGAAAGATCTGTTAAATTACTTCCTCCAACCTTGTTCAGTGGAAGCCTAACATCTTATCGTGCACAGGTGTGTTTCACCTGCCCTGTTGCAGTCCTGAACGGCTTTGTTTGGCCCCAAAGCAGTCAGGTCGGGGAACGAGTGCGAGAGCCGGGCCTATCAAAACAGCACGTCAAATCCTTTGCAGCCAGCGCTGCTGTCGTTCCCTTGGGCATCCAGAACGTGGTGATGGGTTGTAACAATTCACATCCAGTATGCTATTCCCTTAAGGAATTTCATCCACGCCTCTTCTGGTCCTTGCGATCTTAAAAGCAACCGTTGTCAGTCCGCAGTCCTGCGAGAAGGTGAAGCTGGCACGACAGAGCCCACGGTTCCTGCCATCTCGTTCTGTGGGCAGGCACTAAGCCAGCAGACCTGTTCAATCTTGCGCTGGTACTCAAATACTCTCGCTTCTTCTTTTAGTGCAGCAGGGTCATTGGAAGGGAACGCATTCCCAGTTTGTGAGCCAGGTCCCACTGAACGTAAGTGTTGCCAGAGTGAAACCCAGAGAAGCCGGTATTTAAATGTTAACCTTAATGATGCAGCTGCTGCTCTCCTGCTGCATCTCCATCCCTGGTCCTTCAGGCCATCCCTTCTTTCCTGTGGTGGGACATGACTGAAGCCCTGCTTGGTATATCGAGCAGGGGGAAAGGAGATAAGCGGAAGGGTTAGAGAAGGAGCAAGCAAGACCCAGGCTCAACTCAACCCCATGCCTGAAAAAGAAGCAGCGGATTTGATGTCATGCACATCGCCGTCGCTTCCTCTTAAGTTCTGGTTCATCCTGCTATCCGATAGGCTTGGATTTCGACCTGTTTGCTTCATCTGGGAACTTTCCCTTCTCCACGAGCCCACAAATGAGCAGCTCCCAGAAATTGGCCATTTGCTAGGCTGACCGAAAGGCAGGAATACTCTAAATGAGGGCATGATTTGGAGAGGGTCATTTTGAGCGCTAGAAGCATAGCATGCCAGCAATCCTCCCTAAAGAACATGTCATTGGCTTGTTTTCTTGAAAGAAGTTGTTCTAGTCCAATGTTACCTGACTATGGAGACATCTACAATCTAGTAGCTCCCACTTTTTGCCTGTTTGCTTCCAGCATTCCCCTGCCCAGTCACGATTCTTTCTTAACGATTTCTGCGCATGTGCAGAAGATGGCAGTGGATGCAGAAGAGAAGCGGCTGGATGGCAGAGTTATTCAGGTAAAGGATTTGGTAGGCTATTAGTTGTGCGTCAGAGACCTTGTCGATCAACATTCCCCCCCCCCCCCAAAAAAATTAGGCCAATCTTTGTTTTAACTCAAACTTGGCCCCGCCCAGAATTCTGAACTTTATAAAGAAAAATGCCTAACGTTTCGTATTGTGAATGCTTTGAAAACTTGTTAAATATTGCTGAGAGCATATGACTATTTTCCAGATCTTTTCAATAAATCTTTTTTTCTTTTTCCAAAGTTGGTGTCGTACAGAAGCGTGTGTTTTTATGTTGCCGTGGGGATGTTTTGGGCATCCATAGGGCATCAAAACATGGTGGTTTAAAATATTGGAATGGAGCTGTTCTTATTGAGCTCTGAAGTACCAATGCTCATTTTAAAAAAAAAAGGGACGTAGGGAGAAGGGCACTCCAAATGTTTTAGACTGCAACTCCCATCATAGAATCATAGAATAGTAGAGTTGGAAGGAGCCTATAAGGCCATTGAGTCCAACCCCCTGCTCAATGAAAGATGGTTGTCCAGCTGCCTCTTGAATGCCTCTAGTGTGGGAGAGCCCACAACCTCCCTAGGTAACTGGTTCCATTGTCGTACTGCTCTAACAGGAACATTGAGCAGGGGGTTGGACTCGATGGCCTTGTAGGCCCCCTCCAACACTACTATTCTGTGATTCTATTATGAGAGAGAGAAATGTCTCCCTCTCCACATTCTCCAAACCAGGCATCGTTTTGTACACTCTATCATGTCTCCCCTTAGCCTCCTTTTTTCCAAACTAAACAATCCCTGTTGTCACCTTTCCACGTAGGCCAGAATTTCCAGCCCTTTAATCATTTGAGTTGCCCTTTTCTGCACTGCTGTGTGGTTCCAGTTCATAGTTTGTAGGCTAGCCACCCTGTTGTAAGAGATTAAGCGGAATGTGAAATGTTATGGGGGAGTCTATCTGTAAAGATTGAGGGTGGGGAAGAAAAATATTTATCCTCCCACAACCTCGAAAGCAAAGCAAAGTGGCATGGTATTAATTTTATCATGTTGCTTCAAAAGAGTGATGTTTCTGCAGCTATTTGAGATATCATGTGGGGGGGGGCATTGTTACAGCAAAGTAAATAAGTGATTGATTTAGCGAGGTACCTTAAAATTAAGCAAATTGTGTCCTTTCTGCAGAACTATTGAGAGAAGAAGGAAATGTCTACCTAACCGGTTGGCTTTTAACAAGAGCCGGTTGGTACAGATGGATGAGTGTTGCGTAAGTCCGACACTTCGAAACCAATTATGAAAGTAAAGACTATGTATATTTCATTTCCCAAATATGAAAAAAGCCAGCTGCCTTAGAAAATATTTGTGTGGTTACGTGTGTAGCTATGGAATACAGGCGTTGCTTCTCTGGTGCAAGATTTATAAACACATTACTTGAGATGGTTGCTTTTTTAAAAATATATATATATATTTTAGCTCTTTTCTCTCTGGAGAGTTGTGGTTAAAAAAAAGGGAAGAAAACTCCCAACAGGTGGCATTGACACTTTATTGAAAAATACAAGGCCAGTAACAAACCTCTTAACAAATTAACGCTTTAAAATTACAGTATTAAACATTTCTTTTTTTCCAAAAACAAAAACTCTGCTGTGAAACAGTACTTCGGTTAAGACACTCACATAGCTGGGACTTGGTTATTTTGAAAGAACAGGACCAAAACAAAAAAAAAAAGATATTAAAATTTGTGAGGTCAGCTTTGGAGGCTGAGGATTTTTCTAACGTAAGAAAAGTTATTTGGATTTAGCAAGAAATCAGCCATGCTAATACACAGACACAAGCAACTCGCTGTAGCTTTAGTCGGTGGGAGCTGGAGACGTCGTCTGAGTGACTGGCGGCGTACTGGGGCTCACAGAAGAGTGACGCCCCGACTCATATTTCCATATGCAGGGGCAAAAATACAGCCTATGCTTCCATGGGGTAAGTTGGGCTGTTTTACTAATGCAGCTTTGCTATGCAGATCAGAAGCAGAAGTGGTTTTGTGCTACGGAATGATGCCAAACAGTCCTCCATGGTTAAGCAGCCTAAGCCATTTGCCTTTTCCAGAAAAGAGGGGGAACAAACATGACCACATGTCCCGTACCAGAGGTAGACTGGCTTGCGGGGAAGGACCAGGATTTACAGCTGGGTGAAGGACCACCAACCCAACAGACACCAGCAAGATCAAGGTCATCAGTTTTTTGTGTAGCCCTCACAAGAGGAGCTTTCTCTCCACTGTATTGCAGAGTTGAGTGTCGGGAGCAGAGGGGGATTAAGCGAGCTCTGAATCCACTCACCCCATCCTTCTCTAGCTGTTGTTGTCTCAGGCAGGGGTGGGCAGAAGGAAGACCTCCAGGTGCTTGAGATTTCAACCCCAGAAAGCCTTGCCAGCATGGTCAATGGACAGGAATGCTGGGAGTTGAAGTCCAAAACACTTTCTGGTCTAATGTTCTGATAGATCTTGACAGAAGTGCTCCCAAAATTCTGGAGCTGGCTCAGGGCGGGTGGGCGGGCAGCTTCTCTCCATCTAACCTCCAGGGATAGCATTTCCCCCTGTCCTCACTGTTCATTTCTCGTGAGAGAGCCACCCTTGAGGCACAAGCTGCTGTCTTGGGTGTCTCCACCGCTGACCCCCGACATCCCAGAAGTGAACGATGGAGCAAAACCGGCTAGGTATTCCTGGACACCCTCTCTACCAAAGAAACAGGATCAGAATCAATGGCGAAAGATGAGTGAAAACTCATCCTGCAAACTTGAAGGTATCTAGTACTGCTGCAGCCCAGTGCCCGCACCCCTCCGTGCACGCTGTCTGGTACTTCAGTAGCTGTGTAGGGCCTCTGGGCCTCTGGAAGGTGGTTGCAGGAGAAAGACCCTATGCAGTTTGATTAGTGTTTCAAACTGAACAAAGCCATCTGTGTTTTAACGCCAGGCAAATTCAGAGTTGCAACCAAAGAGATGGACAGATGTGTCCACCCAGCTCGGCCTTTTACAGTTCTAAGCAGGAGACCTGAATCTGAACGCAAGGTACTGTCTAGGGGGTGGCATCTTAAAACAGATACCCTTTATTTTCTGAGTGAGAGGGAGATGGGGGAAAGAACGACGGCTCCTGGTTGCACAAAGATGGAGCGTTTGGCCATGTAAAATCACAAAAGAGGGCTCCCAGTCCTGAGCCAGGCTGCCGAATCTCAAGTTGACCGGGTGCCACTGTTGTCCGGGCCTACCAAGGGCAAAACGCCCAAGCTGAACTAATCTACATGCAGGCTTACGGAGAAGGGAGAGAAAGCAGAAAATTGATCACGAGCGGCGGCACCCACTTGCAACACACGCCACGCCTAGAGGGCGTCACAGCATGATAACAGATGATGCGGCACCAATGTTATTTAAAACGGGAATGGTGTGATTAGGTCGGGAATTCGACGAGGTTTCAAGATGGAGCTGCTGGCTGCATCCAGAGACAGCCCCGGCTACGAGCCTGAAGCGTGGAAGGTCGTGTGGACGTGTCCTGGTTGACCTTTGTAGCTGAGCCTCTCTGGCTGATATTTGCTCTTCGGCCTCTCTTTCCCACGTAAACGGGAAGTTCGGGACTCCCCGAAGACGTTTTCACTCTATAAGAGCACCGCTGCAGGCCTGGCGAAGGGAGAACCACGTCACGACTCGATCCTTCCATAGGAAGAAAACACTGCACAGAAAGGAGACGGAGGAAACGACAGAATGAAATTTAATAGGAATAAATGCCAAGTTCTACATCTAGGAAATAGAAACCAAATGCACAGTTACAAGATAGGGGATACTTGGCTCAGCAATACTACAAACGAGAAGGATCTTGGAATTGTTGTAGATCACAAGCTGAATATGAGCCAACAGTGCAATGTGGCTGCAAGAAAGGCAAATGCTATTTTGGGCTGCATTAATAGAAGTAGAGCTTCCAAATCCCGTGAGGTACTGGTTCCTCTCTATTCGGCCCTGGTTAGGCCTCATCTAGAGTATTGCATCCAGTTCTGGGCTCCACAATTCAAGAAGGACGCAGACAAGCTGGAGCGTGTCCAGAGGAGGGCAACCAGGATGATCAGGGGTCTGGAAACAAAGCCCTATGAAGAGAGGCTGAAAGAACTGGGCATGTTTAGCCTGGGGAAGAGAAGATTGAGGGGAGACACGATAGCACTCTTCAAACACTTGAAAGGTTGTCACACAGAGGAGGGCCAAGATCTCTTCTCGATCCTCCCAGAGTGCAGGACACGGAAAAACGGGCTCAAGTTAAAGGAAGCCAGCCCCTTATTCCGTGTCCTGCTGTGGTCTGCTGTGTTTGGGCGCCTCTGGCTTTGCACAGCCAGACGCATTGGCCCTGTGGGGCTTTTCTATGGGCCATCCTGCTTTTTGATGGCGCCAGTTTTTTTGCTGGTAGCATTGCTACCTGGTATCCGCTGCCTCAGTTGCTTCAAATACTCACTCCTTTCTCTCAGCCCCTGCCCAAAGCTGCGGTAGACATGGAACAAAGCCCAGAAGAGCACGCTTTTGATCATCACGGAGATGCAGGAGCAGGTGATGACAGCAGCTTCTAGCGCGTAGGAGTTCCCTTGGCCCCACTCTTCGATGACCTGGGGAGAAAAAGCCACATTTGGCAGGGAAGTTCATAATGGTGGCAGAATGGGAGGAACTGGTGTTCTCCAGTGTACCCAACTGAGACCTGCAGTAGACTGGGGGATACGTGATGTGCCTGCAAAAGAAGCTACGCTTGATTCAGGGATATGGTGGGACATACACAGCCAGGTGGGACGTACACAGCCAGGGCAACCAGGATGATCAGGGGTCTGGAAACAAAGCCCTATGAAGAGAGACTGAAAGAACTGGGCATGTTTAGCCTGGAGAAGAGAAGATTGAGGGGAGACATGAGAGCACTCTGCAAATACTTAAAAGGTTGTCCCACAGAGGAGGGCCAGGATCTCTTCTCGATCCTCCCAGAGTGCAGGACACGGAATAACGGGCTCAAGATAAAGGAAGTCAGATTCCAGCTGGACATCAGGAAAAACTTCCTGACTGTTAGAGCAGGACGACAATGGAACCAGTTACCTAGGGAGGTTGTGGGCTCTCCTACACAAGAGGCAGCTGGACAACCATCTGTCAGATATGCTTTAAGGTGGATTCCTGCATTGAGCAGGGGGTTGGACTTGATGGCCTTATAGGCCCCTTCCAACTCGACTATTCTATGATTCTTCACAACGTGTGTATAAACGGATAATCCAGAAAAGGCTCCAGAGCGCAGCTTGATAATGCCATGCGGAGATGACTCTCTTGCTAGGGTGGTGTAGGCTTGGACAAGATCCGCGGAGACCAGGCTCAAATCCCCACTTAGCCAAGAAGCGGTCCCTCTTCCGGAGTCTAGCCTACCCCACCAAGTGGTTGTGAGGATATTGTCTGTCTCCTCTTGCTTTCCCTGAGAACCACGACTGTAAGCCCTTGACCTCTCTGCACCTTGTCTCTGCAAGACAAGACCTTCTTGTCTTGCACACCCACTCCCGGCCGACGTGACCTCTCCCGTGGTGCCCGGCTCCTTTGTGAACTTCTAAGCCTTTTGGAGGAGCTGACAGGTGCTGGGATTATTTATTTATTTATTTATTTATTTATTACATTTTTATACCGCCCAATAGCCGAAGCTCTCTGGGCGGTTCACAAAAATTAAAACCACAGTAAAACACCCAACAGTTTAAAACACAATTACGAAATACAGTATAAAAAGCGCAACCAGGATAAAACCACACAGCAAAGTTGATATAGGATTAAAATACAGAGTTAAAACAGTAAAATTTAAATTTAAGTTAAAATTAAGTGTTAAAATACTGAGTGAATAAAAAGGTCTTCAGCTGGCGACGAAAGCAGTACAGTGTAGGCGCCAAGCGGACCTCTCTGGGGAGCTCGTTCCACAACCGGGGTGCCACAGCGGAGAAAGCCCTCCTCCTAGTAGCCACCTGCCTCACTTCCTTTGGCAGGGGCTCACGGAGAAGGCCCCCTGTAGATGATCTTAAGGTCCGGGTAGGTACATATGGGAGGAGGCGTTCCTTCAGATAACCTGGCCCCAAACCGTTTAGGGCTTTAAATGTCAATACCAGCACTTTGAATTGGGCCCGGACCTGGACTGGCAGCCAATGAAGTTGTAAAAGGACTGGCGTAATGTGATCTCGCCGGCCAGATTCTTATTAAAATAAGAATCCCTCTGGAGTCCCTCTGCCTTGTTGCCACTCTGCCTTGAGACATCGAAATCCCGCTTGGGGATCTCTTTCTAAAGTTTGAAGGAGCTGACTGAAGATATGGGACTGTCAGGGAAGTGAAACCCACCTAGCCCATTCAGGAGGACTCTCCCGGTTTTCATGCTTTTTGCAGAAACTATTTACGGGTGAAAGACTGTGCTACGTCCCTTCTGTCGGAGCAGAACCCCCTTATTCCTGGAATGTGTCTACTCTCCTCCTCCTGATATGTGATGATAGCTGCTTGAGCACCATCTCTGCAATGCATTAAAAACAAAAAGAAAGGGATTGTTGTGTCTGGATTTTCTCTGCTTTCGCCTTGCCCAGCAGAAAAATTCCAGGGCACTCTGACATGGGGGACTTGCGGCTTCTTCACAGAAGCCCCTTGGGATGATCTGACCCCTAGCTGTGGATGTCTGGCAAGGGCCGGTACGTGGGAGAGTTTGGCATGGAATGAAATCCACAGTCCTGGAATTTTATGAGAACGTTTAACGTTAACGCCTTCAAAGGCAACTGAAAGACATCAGAAATGCACAAGAGACACAGCCAGGCAGCTGTGGCACATTTATCTCCCGCACATTTGAATCAAAGGAGTCTTTTATTTCAACAAGGCTTGTGGCCAGATTTATAACTAGCCCTCTTATTTTGGTTTGACATTAAATTTGATGTCTCTCTGGCCCAGTTCAGATGATCACCAAAGCCATGTTTTAAGGTGACCAGGAAGGAGCTGTGGTCTTCTCTGTGCCCCCTGTCTTCCTTTGTGCAGAAGGGGAGGAACGGTAAAGCATCTACTTTCACTTCGGAACAAACCACAGTTTCCTGTCATGTAGGGAGTTGGGAAACTGTGGTTTGTTCTAACCAAAGTTAACAAGCCATGATCTGAAACCACACTTTGATCCGGGCTTGTTCTAACTTCAGTTCTAACTGAAGTTATAACAAGCCACAGTTTCCCCAAGTTTGTACACAATGGTTTAGATAAGATGAAAGCGGATTTGCTCATGGTGGGAGAAAGGGCAAGTGAATGCTAGCTATAGCTGATTTGTTTTCTGAACCTAGCCAATGTGTGATTTCTTAGGGTACAATCCAGCTACACAACTACATTCCATTGAAAGCCAGGGCTCAGGACCGAGTCCTAGTCACCACCGCGAACTAGAGTCCCGCAAATTTCAGTACATATGAAATCTGACTCATTTTCACTAGGTTGTGCTCCATCATTCAAATTACGTTAAGCTGCTTTATGTGACAATTCCCTGCATTTAAAATAATAATAATAAATAATAATAAATTTATTTCTTACCCGCCTCTCCCTTTGGATCGAGGCGGGGAACAACATTAGAACAGGAATCAACACATCTTAAAAATTCATGATTTAACATTGATCTGGATAGGCCTACTGGAAAAGGCTAGTCTTTAAAGCTGCCTTAAAATCACACAGAGAGTTAATTTTACGAATCTCCTCCAGCAGGCCGTTCCACAATCCGGGGGCGACAGAAGAAAAGGTCCTCAGGGAAACTGATGTCAGCCTAGTTTTAGCTGACTGGAGTAAGTTCACCCCAGAGGACCTGAGTGTGCGGGGCGGATTGTACGGGAGAAGGCGATCCCGCAGGTAACCTGGACCCAAACCATGTAGGGCTTTAAAGGTAATGACCAACACTTTGTACTTTGCCCGGAAACTAATTGGCAGCCAGTGGAATGATTTTGATGTTGGTGTAATGTGGTCACCCCTAGGTGTACTGGTGACCAACCTGGCTGCCATATTTTGAACTACCGTATTTCTTCGATTGTAAGACGCCATCGAATCTAAGGCGCACACTAATTTCAGTGCCACCAACAGGGGAAAAAAGCTTTGATTCGAAGAAAAAATAAATTTCTCCAATCAGCCAGCAAAGCAATTTTACGGTACATACACGCAGCGGAGGGGGAGAGGAACAGGGAGCGAGCGAGACACAGACACGCGCGCGCGCGCACACGCACACGCATAGAGGCAGGTTACATGAATGGGAAGCAGGAATCAATCGTCCCCTGCCTGGGAACGGACAGCCACACATGCATTCAAAAGCTGGTCTGCACCATTCACACGGATGGGAGGGGGTGGGCGGGCGAGCCCAACCAGCGCTGCTCAGGTGATTCTTCCGCTTCCCATCTCCTTAACAGAGGCGAGGCCGAGCTCTTTGGAAGCTTGCTGGCCTGCCGGAGCTGGGGTCCCTCCCAGCCGGCTCCCGGCGGCAACGTTTAAGATGCTCCGAGACGTTGCCTCTCTCCACTCGCTTCTCTCTCGCTCGCTCTTCAACCCCTACGCTCTTTCCCCGCCTGTCCCGCTGCAGACTCGACAAATGTAATTACCGTATTTCTTCGATTCTAAGGCGCCATCGAATCTAAGGCGCCCCCAATTTTTAGAGCTGTTACTTTAGGGAAAAAAATGTGTCTTAGAATCGAAGAAATACGGTAGCTGAAGTTTCCGAACTAGATACAATGGTAGCCCTGTGTAGAGCGCATTGCAGAAGTCAAGCCTTGAGGTTACCAGCGCGTGCACAACTGTCTTTAGGTCTTCTGACTCTAAGAAGGGGTGCAGCTGGCGTATCAGCCAAAGCTGATAGTAGGCACTCCTGGCCGTCGCATCCATCTGGGCTGTCATTTGGAGCGACGGATCCAGAAGCACCCCCTTAACAAAATAAGGTTTGTTTTTTAAAAGCGCCCAAATGTGTGCACAGCCTGACACTTTGGCTTGTTAAAATCAAAGAATATTAACAGTTCTGCGGAATCAGACCATCTGTCTATTTAGCCCAGTGTCTTGTTTCCAACAGTGGGCAGCCAGATACCAGTGGATTTTAGTCAGAACCAGTCAAAACTCTTAATGGAGCTATCCAAGGTGCTGGACCTATTTTGGGGATAGGGTTCAGCTTTTCGGATAGCTCCTTTAGAGTTCTGGATGGTTCTGACCGAAACCCAGAATGGATTCACAGTTCCACCAAAATCAGAGCCACCAGCTTCCCCTGGCTTGGGCAGTGCCCCGAGGATGGAAGAATTCTCTCTGCCCTTCTCGCTAAGTCAACAAGGCCCTTGGCAAGACTTACTGTGTAGAGCAGGTAGGCGAGGTAAGCCACTTCAGGTAAATTCTGAGTCAGGAAAATCCAGGCTAGAGGTTTTAACTCTTTTAGGATCTGGGGAAAGAGAGCACAAAGCCACGCTGAGTAACTGCAGAGTCAGGGATTGGATCAGCGGAGCCATTTCACAGAAGGGTGTGGCGTTACACCCCACAAGTCAGTTCCCAAATGTATGTCTGCAGTTTGAAAGTCTGTGGGTTTTAGGATGTTGGCCTGAGTGGGTGGAGATTGAACATCTTAGCAGGGGGGAGGAGGATATATAAGGGAAGGACAGAGGGGATTGTGGGGGACGTTTTAGGTATTCTTAGAGTCTTTAGTGCTCTCTGTGTTTAGGGTACTTAAGTTCTGGGAAATTGGAGGTTCAGGGTAGAGAGTGGTGTCTTTGGAGTGTGGCATGCACATAGTTGATGTATATTAATCAATACAGATAATAAAGAAAGCTCAAGAGTGATTGTGTGAGAGAAAGAAAAGCGTGTATGTGAATGAGTGAAAGGATTGGATGAAAGGTTTCAAAAAGGTTTTAAAGGTTTTATTTGAAACAAAGCTTGTGAACTTTTAAAAATAAATTTAAATTATTTTGTTTTTAACTACCACAAAAATCCCACGTGTCTGTTTGGCATTTATCATCTTAAGTTTACACATTTAACACCCACTCTGACAACCATTCACCTCAGCAGATATAACTCACAGCGCATTATTATATATATTAAAAATCCTTCTCCATTTAAACCCCTTTCTCCACCTAGTTTGGAGGAAGGTGGGTTTTATCCCTTGCCTCAGGCGTATCAAGCGGTGGTACTTGGCTTGAGCAGGGAGTAGCCGCGGCCAGGTCTGGTGTTCAGAGCCTGTGTCGTGGCAAAGGGCACCTCATATATTTTAGCCATATACTTCTGGCTTCTCTTTAAAGTCACTCTCCCAAGCGTTATCCTAGTTACCTTATTATTATTATTATTATTATTATCCCGCCTTTTTCCCAGTACTGAGACTCAAGGCGGTTTACAAAATTAAAACACGTACAATTAAAACATATAAATATAAACTTACAAAAGTTAAAATAGAAATAAACCTACAGTAAAATTAAAAACACGTTAAAAATGTAAACTGTAACAGCTTAAAAGGGTGGGGGGGATCCAATACATTAAACACAGGTCCAGAGTAGCTCCCAAAGCCTGCTGAAACAAAAAGGTTTTTGCCTGCCTCCGAAAGTGTAGCACAGAGGGAGCCAGACTAGCTTCCCTGGGAAGGGAGTTCCAAAGCCTTGGAGCAGCCACCGAGAAGGCCCTGTCCCATGTACCCATCAGGTGCGCCTGGGATGTTGGTGGGACTGAGAGAAAGGCCTCCCCAAAAGATCTCAGAGCACGGGCAGGTTCATAGGGGAGAATACAGGGGGCAGAACTAGGAGAGCCCCATCCAGTATCAGAGGCAATAAGCCTATGCATACCAGTTGCTGGGGAACATGGGTGGGAAGGTGCTGTTGCATCCATGTCCTGCTTGCGGGTCCCTGGTTGACAGACGGCTGGCCACTGTGTGAACAGAGTGCTGGACTAGATGGACCCTTGGTCTGATCCAGCAGGGGTCTTAAGTTCTTCTGTACTGGGCGGGGCAATCTAGGGAGCCCCTTCTCCACCCAGGTAGAACAGGGGCAGAGGCAGGGAAGAGGTTCCATTGGAGGCAAAGCTGGGGCAGCCCCTTCTCCACGCAGGTGGAACAAGGGCAGAGGTTTTAAGGGGAAGTGTCCCCGGCCCTTGGAAATGCCCTTTGGGGCACAACTGTCTCTTCGGAGACACTCACCGCCGTGATGCCGCATGTGACTTTTAGGACAGCCCAAAGAATCCCAACAGCCAAGAAGACGCTGTGCAGCACTGAGATCTCCCGGATGGTGGTGAGCAGCAGAACACACAAGCAGAGCTGGAAGGCAGAAGATGGAAGTCAGAGAGGCCCCAGGTGGGAGACATCTTGCTTCGTGCTTAGAATCATAGAATAGCAGAGTTGGAAGGGGCCTACAAGGCCATCGAGTCCAACCCCCTGCTCAGTGCAGGAATCCACCCTAAAGCATCCCCGACAGATGCTTGTCCAGCTGCCTCTTGAAGGCCTCTAGTGTGGGAGAGCCCACAACCTCCCTAAGGTAGCTGATTCCACCGTCGCACTGCTCTAACAGTCAGGAAGTTTTTCCTGATGTCCAGCTGGAATCTGGCTTCCTGTAACTGGAGCCATTTATTTATTTATTTATTTATTTATTTATTTATATCGAGAAGAGATCCTGGCCCTCCTCCGTGGGACAACCTTTCAAGTCTTTGAAGAGTGCTCTCATGTCTCCCCTCAATCTTATCTTCTCCAGGCTAAACATGCCCAGTTCTTTCAGTCTCTCTTCATAGGGCTTTGTTTCCAGACCCCTGATCATCCTGGTTGCCCAGGTATGGTTCATGGAAAATTAATCAACTGTCTTCCTTCTTCACAAAGTTAATCATTTCATGAATGATTCCAGGGGCTTTGATAGAAGGAACACAAAACGTGGCACCGTGGAGCACTCCTGTTCAGGGTCCCAGGTAGCCGGCCACATCCTCTTTCAGCCTATTCCATTCCGTTCCCCACTCCCTGATATTCCAACACACATACCTTCCGTCACCCAGCATTTGTGGCCACTAACGTGCCCTCCCCCTCAACACACATCCACACGGTTTTCCCCCTCAAGTTTTCTTTTGGGGGGGGTAGTTCTGCAAACTTTGGGGCTCCCCCCCTCAAGTGCGCTGATTCCTTGTGCATAGGTAGGACCATCTTGGCCACGTAACCAACTGCACTCACAGCCTGGATGTCAGAAATAAAGGGAAGGACATTCTGAACTCCAAAAACACACACAGACGATACCACTGTGAACATGTTTAACAAAACGTTTCATTTCCCTTATTTTCGTGGGTTTCCTAGCTTTGCGTGCGTCGCCGTGAGTATTCCTTGTCTGTAGAAAGGCAGTCAATGAAACTTAATAAAAATAATATTAGCAGGTCTTATAAACTTAGTCATTCCATTGTTCGATCAATCGGTTGACTCTAACGTTAGCCCTACTTAGAGTAGACCTATTGAAATGAACGGGACTTAGGTTAGTCGCAACTCACTTAAGCTTCGTTCATTTCGCTTAAGCCTCATTCTACTCCAAGCAGTGATAATACTGGATAATACTCAAGTGGTTGACATAGTTAGAGAGGGATGGGGAAAATAGGCATCATATCCAGACAGTGATTTGGTTCGGGCTTCGGCCTACCTGAGCTTGGAGGTCGAAGGTCAGCATGGAAAAGCAGAGATTCAGCATGAAGTACTGGGCCTGGAGGCTCTGCAAGGCTCCGCCCACCCGGAAGGCCATCATGCTATCGCTCTGGATCAGGACGACGGCGCAGATCACGTCGAAGGCACCAACCAAAAGGATCAGGACGAAGCGAGCCTGGGGGTGGGCGGGGAACCAAACGGTCAGAATGGACCACCCTTCCCATCCCGCCCATGCCACGGTTGATCCACCTCCGTCAGTCACACTGGCTGTGTTCAGAAGACACCTTAAACCATGGCTTTAACCATGAAGTGACTGAGTGAGCAAAATAAACCTTTTCAACCTCCTGGCCCAGCCCAAACTTGTTATGCATCCTCCTGCCAACAGTGGTGGCCATCTTCTTAAGACTTGAGGGTGGTGGTTCATTAGAACCGATGTAGAAGTATCGGTCTGGATTTCTATCCCAGGGTTGCAGGGAACTTCCCGACCTCAGTCTGGTGCAAAGTCAGACACTGCAATTCTGCCTTGCTGGAAGACTTATGGGATGATGGAGATTTCTTTCAATGTTTGTTGTCTATTATTATCAAAGTATGCTTTGTGTTATTAACAACAACAAAATTTAGCCTATGATTTCTAGGAATGCTATTGGCCTAGCTAGAGGTCATGAAACGAATGGGGCAGAAACAGATATTGTCCCGATTGAGACATAACAGGAAATAATGTTTTCTCGTTATGATAAAATGTTCTGGCAAAGCTTACCCGCCACAAGGGGAGGAAATTGCGGTTTGCAACTACAGCTTATTTATTTATGTATTTACAATATTTATATACCGCTCCCCATTCAAAATTCCGGAGCGGTGTACAAGATAAAATAAAAACAGAATAAAACACATTAAAACAGATTTTTAAAAGAAGCAAAATGAAAAGTGAACCGTGGCTGCTCATTAAGGAAAGTCTTCCTGGAATGACATTTTCAGGAGGCGTTGAAAGGAATACAAAGTTGGCGACTGCCTGACCTCCAGAGGTAGGGAATTATAGGAGGGGGGCCACCACAGTGAAGGCTCTTCCCCGGTGGACTTCCCGGTACATCTGTTGGGATCTGTTGTTTATACAAGCCACAGTTAGTTATAACCAACCGAGATCAAACTGTGGTTTCCATTCCTGGTTTCACTGCTTGTGGTTTAAACAAACCACCGTTTCCCACAGTCAGATGTAAACAGTAAACGGCGGGTTGTTCCAAGCTGCAAATGTGCAAGCTCTATGGTGCAACTCTATACGAAACTACTCAGAAGAAGTCCCATTCAGTTCAATGGGACTTACTCCCAGGTAAGTGCATAATGGGATTGCATCCTAAGACATCCCCAGGGGCATGTAAGGAACGGGGGTGGGGCTAAGGCATGCGTCGGTATATTCTCTTACGAGGAAACCATGGTTATGTTTGTACATATGGTGTATACATTATTAGGCTTCATCTTGGTTAGATGAAGAGGAGAAGGATTACTATTAAATTTGAATTTGATAACGTTAAGGACATCAGAGGAATCTGTCCAGAGGGTGAAGTTCGCCAAGCTTTCAGCAGCTTGACCCCACCCCCCAGGACTCCAGCTTGACCTGTATCACATTATGTATTTTCGGTGTCTTAACATCACCATTTACGCCAATTTACTCCACATATGCAAACTGTGATTGCAATTTGTGTCATTCACACACATTCCATCTGTAATTTGGGGAGTTTGCACAAATTGCATCTGCAATCAACTCAATTTTGCGCAAATCGCAGGCACAATTTGTGCCAATTAGGCATACCATGGCTGCAATTTGCATAAATTACGGAGACAGGCTACAATTTGTGTAAATGGCAATTTTAAGAAAAAACAACCGAAAGTTCCTGGATTTTGAGCAACAGAAACACACACACACACTCATATATAGTTATGAGACTGCTCTCTTCCATCTCACATTAACTAGAGATGGCTGGCACGGGGAAATCCAGCCCTATTAATTAATTAATTGAATTTATATCCTGCCTTTTTCCTCCAATTAACCCAAGGCGGCATACATAACCCTCCTCCTCCCCTCCATTTTATCCTCACAACAACAACCCTGTGAGGTGGGTTGGGCTGAGAGTCCGTGACTGGCCCAAAGTCACCCAGTGGGTTTCCATGGCCAAGCGGGGACTAGAATCCGGATCTCCTGACTCCCTGTCCGACACTTTAGCCACTACACCACACTGGCTCTTTTTGGGTTTCCCTGTGACGGTCATCATCCCTGGTTAATTTGAAGTGGAGGACAGCTATCTCATCTGTGTGTGTGTGTATTACCCTTGCGTTCATTTCCCCTTTCTTCCCTTGTTGTTGTTTATTCGTTCAGTCGCTTCCGACTCTTCGTGACTTCATGGACCAGCCCACGCCAGAGCTTTCTGTCGGCCGTCGCCACCCCTAGCTCCCCCAAGGTCAAGTCTGTCACCTCCAGAATATCATCCATCCATCTTGCCCTTGGTCAGCCCCTCTTCCTTTTGCCTTCCACTTTCCCTAGCATCAGCCTCTTCTCCAGGGTATCCTGTCTTCTCATTATGTGGCCAAAGTACTTCAGTTTTGCCTTTAATACCATTCCCTCAAGTGAGCAGTCTGGCTTTATTTCCTGGAGTATGGACTGGTTTGATCTTCTTGCAGTCCAAGGCGCTCTCAGAATTTTCCTCCAACACCCCAGTTCAAAAGCATCTCTCTTCCTTCGCTCAGCTTTCCTTATGGTCCAGCTCTCGCAGCCATAGGTTACTACGGGGAGTACCATGGCTTTAACTATGCAGACCTTTGTTGTCAGTGTGGTGTCTCTGCTCTTAACTATTTTATCGAGATTTGTCATTGCTCTCCTCCCAAGAAGTCAACATCTTCTGATTTCCTGGCTGCAGTCAGCGTCTGCAGTAATCTTTGCGCCCAGAAATACAAAGTCTGTCACTGCCTCCACGTTTTCTCCCTCTATTTGCCAGTTATCAATCAAGCCGGTTGCCATAATCTTGGGTTTTTTTTTTGAGGTTTAACTGCAACTTTCTTCCCTGCTGTCTGTCAAAATCTACCGTGTCACTTCCTCGGGGCAGGAATCTCTCTGCTTCGTTGACGTTACGCTGCAAAACGCCACCTACGTTGATGGCGTTCAGTGAAAAAGAGGGATCGATATAATCCCCTCTCCCCCCACGACCCTGCCCTGGGCTACCCAGGCAATGTGCGTGACGGATTTGTGCAATATATAACAGGCTCTCTCGGGGTTTGGGTTCGAGTCAAAGAGCCGACAACTGGAGTCTCACCAGCAACTTTGGCTTCTGCTTGGCGGACAGCACTGTGAAGTTGACGATGGAGCGCAGCATGACCAGCGAGACGGAGAACACAAACACTATGAGCTCTTGGTGGTTCTCTTGCAGGATCCCCCGGCTCACATAGTAGATGCAGAAGACTGCCGAGAGAGAGAGAGAGAGAGAGAAATCCATCAGTAGCCGTCCGCGTGGGGGATGAAAACCTCCCGGGCTGGATGGGAAGCTTAATACTGACGTCCAGTGAGGTATGTCTTCAGTTTTATTATATTTAAAGTTTAGTGAGAATTATGGCATTCCTTTATCTCCAAGGTTCAGGAGGGAAAGAACGTCCCGCCCTCTGCTCATCCATCCTTGTAACAACAAGCCGGTAAGCTAGAAAGCTATTCCTGGCTTAAAGACTGTTTGCAAAAAACACCAGCCCACATTTGGAGGGAGAGCTGTTTTGAGTTGCTGGAGAACACGAGCAGAGGGGGGCCTTTATGCTCAAGCCCTGCTTGGGGGCTTCCTAGAGCCAGTGTGGTGTGGTGGCTAGAGTGTCGGACTGGGAGTCGGGAGAGCCGGGTTCTAGTCCCCCACTCGGCCGTGGAAACCCACTGGGGGACTTTGAGCCAGTCATAGAATCACAGAATCATAGAACAGCAGAGTTGGAAGGGGCCTACAAGGCCATCGAGTCCAACCCCCTGCTCAATGCAGGAATCCACCCTAAAGCATCCCTGACAGACGGTTGTCCAGCTGCCTCTTGAAGGCCTCTAGGGTGGGAGAGCCCACAACCTCACCAGGCAACTGATTCCATTGTCATACTGCTCTAACAGTCAGGAAGCTTTTCCTGATGTCCAGCCGGAATCTGGCTTCCTTTAACTTCAGCCCGTTATTCCGTGTCCTGCACTCTGGGAGGATCGAGAAGAGATCCTGGCCCTCCTCTGCGTGACAACCTTTTAAGGATTTGAAGAGTGTCCTCATGTCTCCTCTCAATCTTCTTTTCTCCAGTCTAAACATGCCCATCTGAATTAAATTGGGGCAGGAGTATAGTTGTTCTAGCGTGCATGGCCTTTGTTGTGGCTTGTAGCTTTAAGCAATAAATATGCCGTTATCTGAGACAGATCACATTGGTGCACCTAACTTAGTCTTGTCTCGTTCAATTGTCTGTTGCTATGGCCGCAGGCCCTTGGTCCTGGCCTCTGACGCCAGTTGCAGAAGAGGTAATTTATCTACGTGTTCATTTTTTATCATTCTGTCTAACTGTCATCGACAGTCTGCCTTTCCGCCTTGCAAGGACCTCGTGATGGCGCACTCCATAAAGAAACCTCTGTTACGTCTCCTCCACGTTCAGGAGGCTCAAGACAAAATGCCTGGAAACAGACAAGACAATAAATGGAACCAGCAGCGCTGTTAAGACAGCAACAGGGGGAAGGATGTGCTTGCCTCAAATACGGCGAAATGCATCAGTTTTGACCCGCCCCTGAAAAGGGAAAGAATAGGGCGTCTGATGGACATTTCTGGGAGCTCAGGTGCCACCACTAAGAAGGCCCTACTGTTAGTCCGCAGCTGCTTATGCTCCAGTGAACATGGGAGGCTGCCAAAGGTCAGGTCAGATGATTTGTCTACCTAGCCCCAAGGGTCCCCAACGTGGTGCTCGCGGGTGCCATCGTGCCTGCCGGGACCTCCAGCTGTGCCCACAAAGCTCTCCCCTCCCTGCCCGCCCTTTCAAAAATACTGTTTGAAGAAAAACCTTGGGAAATATTAGGGCAGTCTTCTTTCTCCCCACTTCTAGCCTTGCTCTGTCTCTTCCCACTGCCCCTTTGCCTTGCTATTTCTTCCTCCATCCCAGCCTCTAGCCTCATTACTCCTCCAGCTCTTTAACTCACTGTTTCTCCCTCTCCTAGCCTCTAGCCTGGCTCTTTCTCTCCCTCTCTTTCCCAACCTCTAACTTTTCTGTTTCCCCATTCCTCTTTTGACTAGCCAGGCCTCCACATCAGCCATGATGTGGCTGGCCACATCTGCCATGGGAGCCATTTTGTGGAGGCGCCCACAAGGGTTTCTCAAACTCCAAATGTGGCCAGAGGTCCGAATAGGCTGGGGACCCCTGATGTTACCCGATATTGCTTACTCTGACTCACAGTGGCTCCCCAAATCTTAAGCAGGGGACTTCCCCCCCTCCCCATCACTTCCTACCTGACCCTCTTTTAATTGGTGAGGCCAGGGATTGAATCGGAGACCTTCTGCAGGCAATGCAGGCGCTGTTTTGCTGAGTTTTCTTTAAAATTACAGACAATGGGCCTGTTCAGATGACACCTTAAACCATGGTTATTGAGCTAGCTTGCTACTCTGTCACTGGGCAAGGGCTAAAATGTTTAAAATTTCTCCACGGCCGTACCTTGAAAGAACCATACTTTTCAACTTGACAACCACAGCTCCCCTTCTAAACTGTCTTTACCTTCTGAGCTCACTATGTCAAACAAGCAGCCATCTCTTTGGCACACGAACACCCAAAATCTTTGCACACAGCCACATGCACGCAGTAGGGTCTGTTGATTAGGGTACCAAATCAACAGTAGCATTAGAAGAGAACTAGATCAGAGCATCTCAGATGTTCCTCACCCTAAAAATCAGTCCCCACCCCTCTACAGTTTCCATCAGACACAAGAAGTTTGGATGGACGTGATAGCACTCTTCAAATACTTGAAAGGTTGCCACACAGGGCAACCTTATGCCAGGGTTGGCATAACTGGACTCAAAGCACTCATGCCAAGTGCTCATCTAGAAGCACTCATTTCCCAGAACAGGTGAGACAAAAAGAAAAGCAATTTAGGTAAGAAGAAACTAATGATAAAAACAGAGGTGGGAGTCTGAGCTCCAAACCCCCCCCCCCCCAAATACTCTTCTGAACCCAAATAAAGATGTTGCTGGATGGCACAACTTCATGTGGCAGCATGCCAACCTCCCAGTTAATTTTTTTTTTAAAAAAAAAACTTAAATAAAATTAAAATCAGGAAGAGCAGAGCTGGGCATTTGCCCAGAGAGGTCTCTGTGGGCACACAGACACCCATGGGTACTGCCTTGTAGACCCCAGACTCTATAGTTAAAGCCCTATATATGCCTTACGCTAGAAGACCCTGTTTAGGCGACATGCTAAGCCACCGTGGTTAAGCATTTTGAGCTAAACATTATGGCTTAGTGTGTCGCGTGAACCATTCCTAACCATGGTGGCTACATAACCACGGTTTAAACGCGATAAATAAATATAATCATTTGCTGCAAAAGGGTTTGGGGCCAAACCACGGTTTAGCGTGTCGTCTGAACAGGCCCGAAGAGGAAATCCGTTCAGTTTACTAGCGGAAGTGCCCACGTGTTGGGACCACACCCCCTTTGGCGGCTACTAAGGAAATGGTTGAGCTAGGGATGCCCCCTGCTGGCTGTACACGGCATTGCTCATTGTTTGGGGGCGGGCCGAGAAATGGAACCGTTCCTAGCAACCTTCCCCAACCCGGTGCCCTCCAGATGAGTCGGACTGGTATCGATGGGAGTTGCAGTCCAACGTATCTGCAGGGCATTATAACTGTCCTGAAAGATCTTGCTGTTTATGCATTTATTAACATAAGTATTTAAAAGGTGAAAAGAAGGTGAAAAAGTTAAAGCAGGTATCTATGCCAGGATGTATTCACTGGGTTTAAGTTTAAAGGAAGGGACGAGGGAGGGGGGGGAGTGTGAGGCCAGGATGAAACGTGAGTGCTGATTGGCCAGTTGTGAGGAATGACTGGATTAGTTGGCTGGAAGAATGGGAGGAGTTGGCTGATATACTGGATGTGTGTGGATATATTGGATTGTTGAGGGACCTGACAAGAGAGAGTACTGGATAGAGATAAGGAGGAACTACGTGCATCTTTAGATCGGAAGACCTAAAGACGTTAGTGCATGCTCTGGTAACTTCGAGGCTCGACTTCTGCAATGCGCTCTACATGGGGCTACCTTTGTGCCTAGTCCGGGAACTTCAACTAGTTCAAAACATGGCAGCCAGGTTGGTCACCGGTACATCTAGGGGTGACCACATCACACCAGTCTTAAAATCTCCTCACTGGCTGCCAATTAGTTTCTGGGCAAAGTATAAAGTGTTGGTTATCACCTTTAAAGCCCTACATGGTTTGGGTCCTGGCTACGTGCAGGATCGCCTTCTCCCGTACGAGAGGGGGGGGGGCGTGTCACAGGGATGGGTCCTTTGATTCAGAAGAGAAATTAAGGAGCAGTATACGGTGGGGGTCATCACAAGAGCCCTTGGCGGGGGAAGGCTAGCTCACATACTCAGGCTGTTTGCGTGAGCCTGGGAGACCCTGAGGCCCCACAGATGCAATCAATAAATACAATAAGCGTTTCCATGCACCGAGCACATTCCCTTCCCCAACCTGGTTGAATACAGGCCTTCTTCCCACCTGCCGTGAGACCGGGCCTTTTGCTGGAGTGATGGTTTAGATATCCCTTACCCACTCCAATGAACTGAATGAGCGAGACGGTGAAGTTTTCATCTTTTTGCAGGACGAGGTTCTCGATGGTTAATCCGAGGACACTCAGCAGCGAGAGGATGGTGACGCAGAAATAGATCTTGACCGGGGAGGACAGTTCCGACCATGGCTTGATCTGTAATTGGAGTGCAGATATAGGTTCTCTGAGCAGCCTGGCGACCGGGTAAGACCAGAGTATTTTGCAGCAGTAAAATACTCCTGCAGCTTTAACTGTTGGGATGAAGAGGGAATTTCACCAGGGGCTGCATGCATATAAAGGACACCTTTTCTATGCACCTGTTAAAGATACAGGGGCCCTGTCCTCCTTTCCATAAGGTCACCCTAGGGAGAGAACCTGTTGCACTACAGATGTTGGAGGCCCACTGCCATCTGCCAAGCCAAGCCGGCTGATGTGGAGAAGAACCAGGAAGAGTTCCTCCACATCCGGAGTGCTGCCTGCTCTGTACCCCTGTTCTAGACCTTCCTGTTTCTAGCCAAAGCTTGAAACTCCATGGATGGAACCCGGCGTTCACTTGCTTCTAATGGCTGCTGTTTCCATCGCTGTTTCTCCGTGATCATTACACAAGAATTACCACCCGGAAGCTTTATGATAAACTAGCAAGCGTGGTTTGTGTTTCGAAAGCAAAGAGGTATATTTCTCACTGCCGCTGGAAATCGCTCTTTTCCCAGCGCAAGGATTGATAAAGTCTGCAAACAGAGAGTTCCAGTGTTCATTTGTTATATCACAGATGTGACTTGGGAGTCTCGCAGGCTGCTATTATGAGGTGAAGCCCGCTGAGGCCTTTGAACTGATAAACACACACAAAAAGGCGCGTTTTCAGGCTTTTGTAAGTAATCATGGAGTATCTGTGAACCAAATGTCAGCTTCCTACTATCGTTTTTATTGAAGTATGTTAGTTTGGATAGCACCATCTGTATCTGGAAAGAACTTTGGCCTGTAAGCTTCTTTTCCTGAAAGGGGCATTTAAAAGCAAAGAATCAAGTTGTTTCGTAAGATTTCGTGCTGTGAATTTTGCAGGCAAGAGAGCTGCTTGCTTGTGAGTTGGCAGCCTTGGTAGTTTGATTCTACATACGTGGGTTTAGAAAGATCAGGTTTGACAGATCCCTGCCCCAAGGGGGTTACAGTTTAAAACTGACACACAGAACAAAATGGAGGAAAGCGAAAGGAACAGAGGCAGGGTAAACAGGGGAATAAGACGTGATTACTGCATCATGCGTGAGCAAGATCCAGGCGTTGCTCTATGTATGATATATACAACTGAAATTAATAGAGATCTATGAAGTTCAGGGACTTACAGGACCGCAAGGAGTCGGGATGAGTTCTTGATGCCGTGGTGTGAGATTTGGTAGCGAAGAGCTTACAGCCTCATTTGGCAATGGGGGGTTTAGAGTCTCTTCAGGAGGGGAAAGGAGAACGCTGGAGAAAGAACAGCAAAGAGAAAGAAAGAGAGAGAGAGAGAGAATGAGAATATCTGGAGGCAAAACCATGCAGTGACTAGAGAATATTGTATACGGATTTGGGAAACCTACCAGGTTCATTGGATGGCCGTGGACAAATTGCCAGCCTGACCTGAGTTCAATTCTGAGTTCAGCCGTGCTGAAAGACCTCCACCATGAAGATTCCTCTTGCCTCAGCAATCAACACCAGAACCCATTAAGAACCATTAGAAGAGCCCTGCTGGATCTGACCAAGGGTCCATCTAGTCCTGCATTCTGTTCACACAGGGGCCCACCAGTTGCCCATAGGAAATCGTCAAGCAGGACTTGAGTGCAACAACACCGTCCTGCCCACGTTCCAAATCAACTGGTGTATATAGCCGTAATGCCTCTGATACTGCGGGTAGCATAGAGACATCAGGACTAGTAGCTATGGGTAGCCTTATCTAGGATGACCATATGAAAAGGAGGACAGGGCTCCTGTATCTTCAACAGTTGGACAGAAAAGAAAGAGAGAGAGAATACAAAGGATACCTGCTGATATTCCCTTTTCTAGGCATATGTTAAAGATACAGGAGCCCTGGACAGGCATGCAAACCCATGCGTGCCCTCTGGGCCAGGGATCACGCTGAGAGCCCAGCCCACTCTTCACCGGGCGCCTCAGAGTCCCCTGTGCCTGATCACCACCATAAGTGAAAGTTGCCAGTGCTAGCCTTGTTATCTTTTCGGCGCCAGGGCAAGACTTTTCTCTTCTCCCAGGCATTTAGCAATAGGCAATTCGCCTGGATTTGTTTTTGTATGTTTCTGTGGTTTTAAACGATACGTTTTTGTGATTTTAAAATGTTTGTATGTTGTTTTGAAGTGTTTTTATCCTATGTAAAGATAAAAAGAGAGCCTCGGCTATGGGACGGTATACAAATGTAAAATAATAATAATAATAATAATAATATAATAGCCTGCAGGCCAGAGATGTAGCCGTTTAAGGGTCTCCACTTATCAGAAGGGGGTGGAGTCTATCAGAGGGCAGGGAGTCAGACCCAGGCGCAGTATATAAGGCAGCCTTCCAGTTGTGTTGCACTACAACTCCCATCACCCTCAACCTAGCATGATGGGAATTGCAGTCTAGTGGGCTACTAGATTGGGAAGGCTTCTCTAACGGCTTATTTTGTTCACTTGGAGCCTTCCGGATCTTTGTCTTTATCTGACTTGTCTGCACTACCCTCACCTTGTCGGCTTTTCGTGGTCAGGGTGACCGGCTCTGCTTTTGCAGAGTGCAAGATTGTGATTGTGTGTGTGTGTGTGTGTGTGTGTGTGTGTGTGTGTGAGTGAGAGAGGCTTGCTAAGAGCCCAATCCACGTTTCTGCCCCTCCACAGAACATGACTCCCTGCTCTCTTATCTCAAGCACACACACACACACACAATCCCTCATTGAATCCGTTACCAGCCAGGGAAGGATTCAGCCGGCTTGCTTTTCTCACACATGAACCCCAACAATGGTGTCATCTCAAAGCAGCAACCAATTCTAGATGAGCACTTGGCATTTCTCCAGATTTTGAAAGAAAAAAGGCGGCTTTAAAGCCCACTGGGCGACTTTCAGCCAATCACGCTCAGCCTGACCGACCTCACAGGGTTGTTATGAGGATAAAATGGAGAGGAGGAGGGTCATGTAAGTCACCTTGGGTTCCTTGGAGGGAAAAAGGGGGGATATAAATGCAACAAGTAACAAATTGCGACACTGAGTTTGCACAGGCAAGAGCCTTCGTAATCCTTCAAAGCCAGTGTGGTGTTGGGGTTAGAGGGCTGAACTGTGACTTAGGAGACCTGAGTTCCAGTCCTCACTTAGCAACTTTGGGTCAGTCACTGACTCTCCGCCTAATCTCCCTCGCAGGGTTGTTGTGAGGATAAAATGGAGAAGAGGAGGATCAGATATGCCTCCTTTCCTCCCAGGAGGAAAGCCAGGATATAAATGCAACAAATAAATAACAATTTGCAGCATTGAGTTTGCACAGGCAAGCGCACCCTAACCTCAAGTCTCATTAGGATGACAGCATATTATTATTATTATTATTTATTTATATAGCACCATCAATGTACATGGTGCTGTACAGAGTAAAACAGTAAATAGCAAGACTTACAATCTTGCAAGCCTACGCATAGGCTTACAATCTAATAAAATCATAGTAAAACAATAAGGAGGGGAAGAGAATGCAAGCATAAGTTCAAGGAAGACAAGGGGTTGAACTCCTCCATTCCTACATGAAAATCAAAAGCTAAGTTTCTAGTCCTGATGAGGTAGCAGCCACAACTGCGCCTCTGCACGGGTAGGCGTGTGTCTGCCAATTTAAAAGGAAATCCAACTTTGCAAAGGGTCTATAAGGGAGGTATTAAAAACGTTTTGGTGTGGCAGAACCCCAAAAGTTGTATGGAAAATGACGTCAGTGGGGCGTGATGACGTCGAGAAGCAATGCCGCGACGCAACAGTGACGTCACGCCGAGAGCCAGGGAGGAGTGGTTCTACGAAAGAGGGAGGAGTCTTGCCCGCTACTCGCCAGGCCAGTTAACAAGCCCCACCCTCCACCCCACACCCCCGGGCTGGCTACGGGTCCCCGCGAGGCGCAAGGCGGCAGCTACCTCGTGTCGGGCGGCTCCATGGCGACAGCAGATGTTACATGGCCCAGCGCAGAAGTCTGAGGCGCACTTGTGGGCCCAGACCATAGAGACTGGGAAAGGCTAGAGCGGCCCTACTTCCGGTAAACGCGGAAAGCCGCCATTTTGGTCACCGTCGCCCTGTTGATTGTGAAACTCATAGAGACAGAAAAGTATAGAGCTATACATAAACTCATAAAAGTATACATAAAAGTATAGAGCAATACATAAAATAGTGTGTGTGTGTGTCCTGTGGAGATAAGCACAACATAGGCTTGTAAAAACAGTTCCCTTTTAAAAAAAAATTTAATTGTTTTAAAAATAGAGGTTGGGGGGGGGAGTCGCCATGGCATGTCTATGGTAAAACTGCCTCTCCATAAGTATGGGAAGTAAGGAGTGGAAAAGCCATAGAGTTATATATGATACACACAAACAGCATGATTTTTGGTTGAAGAAAACACTTTAAAAGTCTTTTAAAAAAGCCATACAAGGAAAAAAAAAGAAAAAATGCCATTTTGAGAATGGTCGCTCTACCCTTTGGCATCTCTACACTCTTAGCGCGTCTATGCTATCATGAAAACGTTGTTGCGTCACTTCCTGTCTCGGACTGACTTCGGCTTCCTCTATAGACGCAGGAACCGTTATAAATATCCCTCTTCCTGATTGGGTAGATTGGTGGGGGGAGAGGGCGGGGCTTGCTTGTTTCACAAGTGGACTGGAAACTTGAATTTACATTTAAATTGGAACATAGGCTACTGCCATTTTGGATTAATGCTACCTCAACTGGACTGTGTGCTTGTCTTTTGATTTAAATGTAGGGACTTCAGTTCCTAGCAATGAGGACCTAGCTTGTTGCTGCCTCAACAGGACTGGAAACTTGTGGGGTATTATTATTATTTGTTTTAAAATTGAGTGTTGGTGGATGAGTGTTGGTGACCCTATGGAAAGGAGGACGGGGCTCCTGTACCTTTAACAGTTGTATTGAAAAGGGGATTTCTGCAGGTGTCATTTGTATATATGGGGAACCTGGTGAAATTCCCTCTTCATCACAAGAGTTAAAGCTGCAGGAGCCCTGCCCTCTTTTAAATCTGTTCACTCTGGTATAGCTCCTGCAGCTTTAACTGTTGTGATGCAGAGGGAATTTCACCAGGTTCTCCATATATACAAATGACACCTGCTGAAATTCCCTTTTCTATGCAACTGTTAAAGATACAGGAGCCCTGTCCTCCTTTTCGCATGGTCACCCTACATCCTCATGGCTCCTCTCAAGCACCCTTCTAAGCAGAACTATGGGAATCTGTAAAGATGGAAACATAAGGAAGGAAATATGATGGCCCATCTCATTTAGCATCCTGTTCCACAGTGTGCAAAACAGATGTCTCTGGCAAGCGGGGCGTGAAGGCCTTAGCTCTCTCCTGACCTTGGGATTCAGAGGTAGATAGACTGCTCCTGAACCTGGAGGGTCAATAAAGCCAGGTCATCTGGCCACTATTGGTAGACTTGTCCTCCATGAATTTGTCCAGTCCCCATTTGAAGCCATCTCAAGCTGAGAAAACACAATCAATTTATTGAAGGCAACCAAATATTAGGACCCGAGTTGTCCCATGAAGCTGATGGGTGGGAGATCCAAGACAAATAAAAGGAAGGACTTCTTCACACAGCGCAGAGTTAAACTATGGAACTCACTACCACAAGATGTAGTGATGGCCACCCATTTGGATGGCTTTAAAAGGGGGGTTGATAAATTCCTGGAGGAGAAGGCTATCCATGGCTACATGCCCTGATGGCGATGTGCTACCTCCAGTATCTGAGGCAGTAAGCCTGTGTGCACCAGTTGCTGAGGAACATGGGTGGGAGGGTGCTGTTGCACCATGTCCTGCTTTGTTGTTCCCTGACCGATGGTTGGTTGGCCACTGTGTGAACAGAATGCTGGACTAGATGGACCCTTGGTCTGATCCAGCAAGGCACTTCTGGAGGGCCAGGATCTCTTCTCGATCCTCCCAGAGTGCAGGACATGAAATAACAGGCTCAAGTTAAAGGAAGCCAGATTCCAGCTGGACATCAGGAAAAACTTCCTGACTGTTAGAGCAGTACGACAATGGAACCAATTCTCTAGGGAAATCGTGGGCTCTCCCACACTAGAGGCCTTCAAGAGGCAGCTGGACAAGCATCTGTCGGGGATGCTTTAGGGTGGGTTCCTGCATTGAGCAGGGGGTTGGACTAGATGGCCTTCTAGGCCCCTTCCAACTCTGCTATTCTATGATTCTTATGTTCCTATGTTTTATTTCCTCCCCATAGGGGAACGCCAAGAACGGTGGGCTGTATAAACACTAAAATAATGCGTGTATAAACTGATCTAGCAATCTACTCCTTCCAACCCTTCTTTTCACAAAGACACGTCTCAAAAGAAAATCACGTGTGTGCGTGTGTGTGTGGGTGTGTGTGGGTGGGAGAGCTGGCATTACAGCTTCCCGGAGAACGGGAGGCTCGGGGTGAAACACGAACCGCACTTTGCACGCGCCCAGAGGCAGAATCAATGACGCAAGGTTTGGGGCGGGGAGCAACATGTGGCAACGGCCCCGCGCCTAAGCGTGAGCCTCTTTAAGGACTTCAACAACCCCCAAATCTTCTCTCTTTCTCTACCCCCCACCGCCCCCCCCAACAAGCTTTTGTTTGGTGTTTTGCTCCGCCCGATTGGAGGAGGGGCCCTTGGCGGATCTGGCCGGGGAAGGCGGCCGCGATCATGGCTGCGGAAGACGAGGACGAGACCCGTCCGAGGGGAGAGGCAGGTGGGTGTTTTGGGGGGCTGCGACTGTGCCATCGCACTGCATTGCAATCGGGGAAAAGGGGGCATGTTTTGCAAGAAATCATGCAAATGAGTGTTGAAGCCATTCGGGAAAAAAACCCTTTTTTCCCTTTCCTTTTTTTAGCGCCAGACTTGCAAAATAAAAAAAATACTATTTGTATGTTCAGAAGCCCGGGTGGGTGGGTAGGATTGGATTATTGGGGGGGAGAGGGGAAGTGCTGGAATGATTTTTTGAATTATTGTCAGGGCTCATCCGATCTGGATTCACCCCGGGTATTGCTGATGTGTGCACCTCTCTCTGTGTGTAGAGCAGACATAGGGAGTTGATTTCTCATCCGTTTTAACCCTGGATCATCAGCCCCCACTTCCAAGTTGGTAGGAAGTGAAGCTGTCCTGGCCTTCTTTGACTTCATCCTTGAATTGAAACAAAACCGCTTTTGCCTCCCACGTAGGCAGATTCATGGAGTCATAAGCTTTTGTGGACTACAGTTCACTGGATGCACGTGGGTGGGAGTATAATCAGTGTCCCCCCTGGTGCCACTTAAATTATATACATGCAAGTCCAGTTTGACCATTCCATTTAAATCTTAAAATGCACATGAGGTCATTGGTGATAACACTGCCACCCTAGCTTTGCTAGGTTAATTAGCCCCTAGAGAAGGACGAAAAGCCAAAACCTTGATCTAGGTTCATGCCGAAACAAATACAATCAAATTTCTTAATAGGTTCAGCAGTTTCCTGCTTGGATGCCCCCTTTGAAATTCTTTTGTCAAACAAACTGAGCGTCTTGTGCCACCTTAAAATGCGGGCACCTTATTGTTGCAGAAGAGGTTTTTTGGGAGTAGAGCTTGCGTCATCAGACACTGGAAGTGTTATCTTTAGTTGGCCGGTGTAGAGAAAAAGAAGGTAAAGTACAGCGTCAACTGGCAATGAAATTCAAAAAGTATAGTTTGTTAATTAAAGCTGAAATATATGCAAAATAAGCACAGTGAGAGTTCACAGCAGCGGTAACTGGTGATCCCATGTTCTTAATTGTGCTGTGTGCATTGTTTGAAAGTTCCAAATTTGTTTTGAAGTTTTAAATCTTAAGTCGCCTTGGAGTTCTTCTTGGACCGAAAGGCAATTCAGAAATAATTTTATAAACTGATAAAGCTAAAACCATCCTTGCTTTCCAGGGTTAATTAACTCTTGTAGTGGGACAGCAAATCCCTGTCTCTATTCAAGCCTAAACACATAGAATCAAACCTTGATACATTTTAATTTCACACTGGAATCTCCCTTTGGAATTCTTCTCTTGGAGAATTGTACCATTTTAGACAGCGGTAAGAGTGTCACGCAGTTTATGAAGTTCTTCAGTGTTGCCGTTTCGGATGTGAGATTTGTGTCCATTAACATTGATATACCACTGAATATAATAGAATTTCTCAGCGGTTTCTCAGAGTTTGGTGTATGTAGACAGAGACAGACCTGTTGTCTGGTGCAGAAAACAGAAGGGCATTGTTGACCATTGATTTCGTAGATCACCTTCGAAGAGGACACTGGGGTTAATTAATATTGTTAAGCTAGACTGATCATGAATTGGTGATCCAACGGTCACCGCGTGAACTATCGTAAATTGCGCTGTGCTTGTCTTGTGTAACTTTAAGCATTTCATAGAATTACCACAGACTTGGAGAAAAATGTTAACAAAGATCACACACCAGAGCAAAGGTGCAAAACCTTTGCACAGCAAAGGAATCTGGCTTTGGAGCCGTGCTTTTTAACATCTGCTTCCTGACCCCGTGGACTTCGGTTTTATGAGCGACAACTCAACCAGTGTGGTGTAGTGGTTAGAGCAGAGCTTTCCAAACCCTGTGTCGCGGCACGTTAGTGTGTCGGCTGCAGTGTGTAGGTGTGTTGCGCGAACGTATTACAATTTATGTATGTGCCTGTATCTCTTATAAGGGGTTAGTTTAACTTCTGGTTTGCTAGTAAAACTAAATTACTGTGTCGCGAAATGATGCATGTCTAAAAACTGTGTCACCAACATGAAAAGTTTGGAAAGCTCTGGGTTAGAGTGTTGGACAGGGAGTTGGGAGATCCGGGTTCTAGTCCCCACTCGGTCATGGAAGCCCACTGGGGGACTTTGGGCCAGTCACAGACTCTCAGCCCAACCTACCTCACAGGGTTGTTGTTGTGAGGATAAAGTGGAAAGGAGGAGGATTATGTACACCGCCTTGAATTCCTTAAGGAGGGGGAAAGGCAGGGTATGAATGTAATAAATAAATAAAAATAAATAAACCAGACCGGTTTTGAGAAACCGCATCTTATCTGAGTCATGATCGCCTCTGTCTTCTGTTGTCGCTCGCTTCAGATCTGCCCTTTTCTTTTCCACATCACCCGTGCTTGAAAAGAGGAGAGGAAATTCGTGCGCCTTAACAGAATCGCCTCCTGTTTTTCTGTTTCCAGTTGTTTCCGATTTTCCCCGATCAGTCGAGGTCGTCGCGGCTTGAAATGTTACTTTTTCGGTCCTCTGCAGCGTGGTGAGCACTGCTTGTGACTTCCTCCTTTTTAAAAAAACACGCAGGCACAGGGACGCTCCGGCAAAGCACCGGAGACGATATCCCAAAGACGTGGCGTCAAATCACAGGCCTGTCTTTCTCTCTCTGTCCTGATGCCAGTTTAAGAGCTCAGTAAACCGGTTAAAGTCCTGCAGGCAGCCAACTTCTCTGTCTGTTTGCGTAGCTAGCTGAAGATCCAAAGATGTAAGAAGGTAGATATTTAACAACAGTACCTCTTAATTTATTTGTCCCTGCTGTGGTTTTCTCCCGCAGCGTCTTGAAATTTGATATGGGTGGGGGGGAGATTTTAATCATTGATGTAGCTTTTCTGGAAGATCGAATCAGTCCCGTATCTCAAAAGCGGGGAAACGACCCAATAGCCAAAAGTATTTCAATTAAAATATTTGATTGGTGGTTGTGGGGGGTCTATAAAACACACCGGGTGTGATTTATTTATTTTATTTGTTACCCGCCTCTCCCTCCGGATCGAGGCGGGGTACAACACAAATGCAAACGCCATAAAATACATATAATTAAAACATTCAAAACTAATACATCATTAAAAGCAGCACATTATTAAAAGGCGTCTTAAAATTCAACTGGGTAGGCCTGCCGGAAGAGATCAGTCTTTATAACTTTCTTAAAATCCGGAAGACTGTTAAGTTGACGAATCTCTCCCGGCAGGCCATTCCATAATCTGGGAGCGGCAGAGGAAAAGGTCCTCTGGGTACTAGTTGTCAGCCTTGCTTTTGTGTGCTGGAGTAAATTCTTCCCAGAGGACCTGAGTGTGCGGGGCGGATTGTACGGGAGAAGGCGATCCCGCAGGTAGCCTGGACCCAAACCATGTAGGGCTTTAAAGGTGATAACCAACACTTTATACTTCGCCCGGAAACTAATTGTCAGCCAGTGAAGAGATTTTAAGACTGGTGTAATGTGGTCACCCCTAGGTGTATCAATGACCAGTCTGGCTGCCATATTTTGAACTAATTGAAGTTTCCAGAATAGGCACAAAGGTAGCCCCATGTAGAGCACATTGCAGAAATTGAGCCTCAAAGCTACCAGCGTGTGCACTACCGTCTTTAGGTCTTCTGACTCTAGGAAGGGGCGCAGCTGGCATATCAGCCGAAGCTGATAGTAGGCACTCCTGGCCATCACATCTATCTGGGCTGTCATTTGGAGCGACGGATCTAGAAGCACCCCCAAGCTGTGAACGCAGTCTCTCAGAGGGAGTGTAACCCCATCCAGAACTGGTTGACACACCTCCGAACCCAGGTTATGGCCTTTGACAGCGAGCGCCTCCGTCTTGTCTGGATTCAGCTTCAGTTTGCTTTTCCTCATCCAGCCCATTACCGCCTCTAAGCTTTTCATTCAGAGTTCTCTTACCTGGGGGCTTACTCCCAGGTAAGTGCGTATAGGATTGCAGCTTTAGAGTGTAGGTTCACACTTACTGGGATTAAGTCCAATTGAATTCAGTGGGACCTACTTCTGAGTAAGCAAAACAGCACTCTTAGTGCGGTTTAAATGATGTCTTCAAACAAAAGCAAAGTTTTACTTGGAAATGCATATTTTCTGGACTATTTTCAGATAACAACAATGTTTTAAAGGCTGAGGGCATCATGTAAGGATTCACATACCCAGAAAAATATGTGCATTTTTTCGGAATCTGTATGTGAGCCGTTTCCTAAGGAATGTCGCCTGCAAACAAAGAAAAACATTTGCAATTTTGACTGACGTTGAATCCATTCATTACATTGCTAATATTTTTTTTATGAAAGAGTGCCTTTTAAGCAATGGAACCTTTCCATGCAAATATTCTAACGGTGGGAAAAAATTCCATCAGAAAGAGTCTTTTACCCTGCATCACAATGTATGATGTTAAATTTTCGTGGCTGAACATTTTTGGAAGTGACTTTCGGGACTCTCAAAATATCCTCTGAAAGACCTCTCTCAAAAGCCCATCTGGGAACGGATGCTGGAACGAACGGTACTGTACAAGTCAAGAAACGCACGTTGGACAGATTGCACAAAATCCATAGAGCATGTCTGGAGTGCCCATCACCGTTGTTATCAGTTCATCACCAGGCAAAGACCACATTATTATTATTATTATTATTATTATTATTATTATTATTATTATTCATATAGCACCATCAATGTACATGGTGCTGTACAGAGTAAAACAGTAAATAGCAAATTTATTTACTTATTTCTCTAAGTGTTTCAATGGGGTGGGTGGGTTCCCCCTCCCATTTTACACTGCATGAGTTTTACTGCCTCATCCGTGGTTGTTTCACAGCCTTCCCCAACCTGGGCTCCTCCAGGCATGTTGTACCACAACTCCCATCATCCTCAGCAAAGTTGGCTGTGGATGATGGGGGTTGAGGAAGACTGTTTTCTTGTTATTTCAGCAACATCGTTACTGTTTTTAAATGAATGTCACTGTAAACCGTCCTGGGAATTTTATTAAAAGATGCTATAGAAATACCCATGATAAAGAAATGAAATAAACAGAATAGAAAGGTATGGGGATGTATCAGGCATAAAACTCCAACCTCCTCTCTCCTGTTTCTTGCATGCTTAATAACAGGTGTTATTCACGTGGGGTGCAGGTGGAGAATTTCTGAAAATGCAGGCCCTGCACACCACAGCAGCTATCTTGCATGCCTTAGCAGGGATTATGTATAAATTTCTTTCTTTCTTTCTTTCTTTCTTTTAAAAATAATAATACAGGGAATGGAAAGGCACCCAGGCAAAAGCATGTCAAGTTATCTGCAAGCGAGAGGAACTTTGGTGGGATACCCGTGGACTGCTGGGCTAGAGGATTCATCCCACTGAAGCTGAGTTCTCTACTCGGTTGAGGCGCGTCGTTTTCAAGGCCGAATGCTGATCTCGTCCCTCAAGATGGCCGCCATCCCGAGCAGCCCGGGTTCGGAGAACGCCAGTGATGTTTCCGCCGCCTCGCCTCTCCTCCTGGAGGAAAAGCCCAAGCACAAAGGCTTTCTCCAACTCGGCTCCCTCTTCGGGGCCCGCAACGAAAAGTTCGTCATCGCCCGGAGCGACAGCGTGCCGGAAGAGAACGTTTTGAAAATCACTATCACCGAAACCACGGTCATTGAGTCGGACCTGGGCATTTGGAATTCCCACGCCCTGATCTACCTCACTTTGTGGTTCTTTTTCAGCTTTTGCACCCTTTTTCTTAATAAGTACATCCTTTCGCTGCTGGAGGGGGAGCCGAGCATGCTGGGTAATTATTATATGATGCTTCTTTTTCCCCGAAACAAAAAAGCAATGTTCTGGTTTTGGGGCAGGGTGCTGTTTCCCTGAAGTTTGAACACAGATTAACTGTGCGGCAATCTGTATTTTGCAACCTGTCGAACAGGCAAGGGGAACCGATGTCCCACAGGACAGATACGCTCTGCGCGTCTTCCATAACCGGCCAGCCCACCTCTCCCCCAGGCTCTCCCGGCTGGAAACACTTGATCGGAGAGAAGCCGTTTTCCCTGCTGAGCTCTGAAAAAGGCTCTCAGCAATCAGCAGGGAAAAGCTGTTAGGAGATTAGAGGGGTCAAGGCCAGGGGAAGGAAGATGCTGCGGGACACAGTCCTGCTTACTTCTGAGGTTTGCCCAACTTACTTCTGAGTAATGAAGAGTCTTGCCCTGCTTAGTTGTGAGTAGACATGCAGAGACTTGGTATTTGTGAGGCTATTTGAAAGTGCAGCTGAGTGATTCAGTCCGGATTACTTCTGAGTAGATATGCATAGTTTGTCCTGCTTACTTCTGAGTAGGTTTCAAATTGGTCAGTATCACATTTTGGGCCTGTCCACTTTGCCTTTGGCCCCCTCCTCGGACGGAATGTGGCCACTGAGACCTTTCCTGAGACTAGTAGCCCGCCTTTCAATCCCCACCCAGCCCCCAAGCTCCCTGGCTGATCTTCAGCCAGTCACTCTCTCTCAGCCTGGCCAACCTCACAGGGTTGTTGTGAGGCTAAAATGGGGAGCCATATGTGTTGCTGCGGGTGCCTTGGAGGAGGGGCAGGATAAATCGGAATGGATGAACGAGGCTGCAGTCCTGTATACCCTTACCTGGGCATGAGTCTCCTGGAACTTAGTGGAGTTGACTCCTGAATGAGTACTCTGAATGAGCAGTTTTTGGGGCACCAGATTTCCCTAACCAGGAGATCCATCCTGTACATGGCAGGATGAAGCCCGGGGAGGGGAGGGGGCGGTTTGCATGTGCCAAAACTGCATGCCAAAGCCCCACATTTCTCTGCAGTCCCAAATCCCTCCCTCCTTGCAGCACATCGGCTCGCCAGATGTTTTGACCCGCAACTGCTATCAGCCCGAGCCAGCGTCGCTAACGGCGAGGGATTCTGGGTGTTGTAGGCCAAATCCCCTGTCATTTTGGACTCTCCTTGGGGGCTTGGTTGTGGGGGCACCTGAGGAGCGGAGAACAGCAGAGCGGTGGTGGAGCGGAGGCAGGGTTTGCCGGGACACAACGCTGGCCCTTTGTCATTCGGGGGGACATTGGTGTCATCTGCCAACAAACCCACCCTGACTTCTCTGCTCCTTCTGAGCTTAGCTGCTCAAGGCACTGGGGAGGTATGATTTTTTGCAGCAACTACGCATTGCCGTGGTGCGTTTTCTCTCGAATGCGGAATTAGTTCCCATTCGCTCGACCATGAGGAATTAATTCCCGTTCGCGATGAAAACCAATAGAACTGGTTTCTCGATATGGATCAACGTAGCCGCCTGTGACGTTGGGTTCTCCTTGGGTGCCCACGCGAGGACTGTCCCCGCTTCATAATATGCCACCGGGGAGCAGGCGTGTTCCGTCCTATTCCAGGACCAGGAGAGAGGCAGGTCAAGATGTCCCCATTTCCCTTCTTCCTTCCAGGCGCCGTCCAGATGCTCTCGACCACATTCATCGGGTTCATCAAGATGTTCGTCCCCTGCTGCCTATACCAGCACAAGACGCGCCTCTCTTACCCGCCCAACTTCATCATGATCATGTTGTTTGTCGGGCTGATGAGGTACGGGACGAGACACTTTTGGAGAAGAAGCACGGGGCTCACTTGTTCGCTCATCCCTCGATTTCATTTTTTTAAACAAACAAACAAAAAATAGATCTAAGTGCTCAGGGCAGCTAATTTGTAGCCTGCCTTTCCTTGCACTGGCCGTGGTGGCTCACGTGAGAAAGTTTTTGTCCGCTGCCTCTGCTTTTCTTTTTAAATGTTGTGCGGAGCTATGAAGCTCTGGAACAAGGGGACGTAGGAAGCTATTTATACTGATTCGGACTCCTAGTCCACCTCCTAGTCCACGGAATAACGGGCTCAAGTGACAGGAAGCCAGATTCCAGCTGGACATCAGGAAAAACGTCCTGACTGTTAGAGCAGTACGACAATGGAACCAGTTACCTAGGGAGGTGGTGGCCTCTCCCACACTAGAGGCCTTCAAAAGGCAGATGGATAACCATCTGTCAGGGATGCTTTAAAGTGGATTCCTGCATTGAGCAGGGGGTTGGACTCGATGGCCTTGTAGGCCCCTTCCAACTCTACTATTCTATATCCTCCTCCTCCTTCTCCTCCTTTTATTAATAGATGCCTTTTCCAGAAAAAGACTCAAGTTGTCAGGTATGCTTTAGGGTGGATTCCTGCATTGAGCAGGGGGTTGGACTTGATGGCCTTAGAGGACCCTTCCAACTCTACTATTCTATGATCCTCCTCCTCCTCCTCCTCCTCTTTCTTCTTTTATTAATAGATGCCTTTTCCAGAAAAAGACTCAAGGCATCTTACAACAGGGATGAAAACCTACTAAAACGTAAAACAATTTAAATAACAAGACGTACTAAAACAACTAAGGGCACAATCCTATGCGTTTTTGTTTTAATGAAAGCTGGAATTAAATTGTGCGGCCAATACTTCATTACGCGGCTTTTGCTGTGCTGCTGCAGGATCACAGCAAACATGTAGCCCTCTTTTAGGAGGGTTGGCCTTCCCCTGAGTCGGCCCAGGGCTTGTTTTCTGGCTGGCAGTGGTTCCCTGCCTCCGGACAAAGGCCTTTCCCAGTCTGGTTTGCTCAGAGCCTTTCGCCGGAGACGCCTGGCTCATGCTGAATGCAGAGCGTGTTCTTCACCGCTGCGGATAAGGTGGCTATCAGCTTTATTATCCCCCTTTCCACCCCCCCAGGTTTGCAACCGTGGTCTTGGGCCTGGTCAGTCTGAAGAACGTTGCGGTTTCCTTTGCCGAGACGGTGAAAAGCTCCGCGCCCATTTTCACCGTCATCATGTCTCGCATGATATTAGGAGAATATACCGGTAGGTGCTGCTGCTGCAGGAAAAGACAGGGGTGAAACAACGTACGTGAATAGCGATTCTCCGAGTGCCTGTGCATTATGAGGCATTGGTTAGGCCCCATCTTGAGTATTGCATCCAGTTCTGGGCACCACACTGCAAAAAGGAGGCCAGCAAGCTGGAGGGGGTTCAGAGGAGGGCAACGGGGATGATTTATCTGTTATTTATTTATTTATTACATTTCTATACCGCCCAATAGCCGGAGCTCTCTGGGCGGTTCGCAAAAATTAAAAACACTCAAAGTATAAAACAACAGGATAATATAAAATACAATATAAAAGCTCAACCAGATCAAAACAGCAGCAGTGCAAAATTACAAATTTAAAACACCAAGTTAAAATTCATTTACAGACTGTTAAAATGCTGGGAGAATAAAAAGGTCTTCCCCTGGCGTCTAAAAGCATCTAACGTAGGTGCCAAGCGAACCTCCTTAGGGAGCTCATTCCACAGAATATTGGACAGAATATTGTACAATATTCTGTACAAAATTTCCAGAATATTGGCAAACCGGCATGACTCGCTGCAGATCAGGTCAGGTGCTGCAATAGGAACTAAAACAAAGTCATGGGGGTGCTGAGCATAGGAAAACTCCTCAAACTCCACCCCAAATGGATTTCTCCTACATTCCTAAGTCCGATGGGAAAGGGTGCTATACGGGATCATTTATTTATCATATTTATACCCTGCTCCTCAGCCAAAAAAGGCTCTCGGAGCGGCTTACACTTCGCAAAAAAGACAGTCCCTGCCCTCAGGCTTACAATCTAATAAAGACATGACACACAAGGAACAGGAGTTCAGGAGGGAAGAGGTAAAGAGAGAGAGAAATTACGTGGACTGGGGAAAGGGCTGATGGGATTGTCCTGCTCCCGAAGGAGGGGAGTCCAACTGGAGCAGGCCCCGATGTTTCCTCGGCCTGCTCCTGTCCCCTCGGTCCTTCTTCTTCCCCACAGGGCAAACATCATGAGTCCCTTTTGTCCGTCCTCCGTCTCCACGCACAGGCGAGCCAGACTTTCAGCGTCTCGGCACCGAGCCGGCACGAAACCACAACGAACGGGGAAAGCGTGATCAGTTGCGGGACGCTGGCTTGGGTTTTGAGTGCTGCCGTCTGAGATCTCGGTTGTTGTTTTTTCTCCCTCGGCTTCCGCCGGGACCCAGGACTGCTGGTGAACCTCTCTCTGGTTCCCGTCATGGGAGGTCTCGCCCTGTGCACCGCGACCGAGCTGAGCTTCAACTTCCTCGGCTTCTCGGCGGCTTTGTCTACGAACATTATGGACTGGTAGGTGCTCCGGAAGTGGTGGGCGGAGGCGTTCGGGGGAGGGAGAGAGAGAGAGAGAGGTTTGCGTGTTGAAGTTGTACCTAGGCATCGTTGTAGGCTGCAAAAGCGGCTGTGGGGCCTAAAAGTAAGATGAAGAAGCGCCTTGTAGGGGTGGCAAGGCAAGGCAGAGCTCGGAGGTAGAGCGCTCCCCTTGGACGCAGAAGGTCCCAGATTCGATTCCTGACATCTCCTGGCAGGGGGAACCCTCTCTGAAAACCTGGAGAAATGCTGCCAGGCATTTGGACAGGAATTTTGAAGGGCGGTGTGTGTGGGGGTGTCACCCTTGTTCTGTCCCCCTCCTCCTTAGGGTTGCAGACTTTGAACCCGTACCTTTACTTTCCTCTCAAGAGCAGCTTCATCTATAACAGGGGTGGGGAACCTTCCCCCCTTCCCTGCTTCCAAGGGCTCCATTTCCTCGGGACTGCACTCAGTTGGGTGCTGCGTGCTGGAAGTGGGCGGGGCCAGAGCCCCAGGTGGGTGGGGGCACCTCCTCCTCTCTCTCTGCCACCCTCATTTCTCTCTCTTTCTGCCAACATCATTCTCTCTCTCTCTCTCTCTCTCTGCCACCCTCATTTCTCTCTCTTTCTCTTTCTGCCACCCTCATTTGTCTCTCTCTTCCACCCTCTTTCTTTTTCTCTCTGCCACCCTCATTTCTCTCTCTCTCTGCCACCCTCATTTCTCTCGCTCTCTCCCTTTCTCTCTCTCTGCCACCCTCATCTCTCTTTCTTTTTCTCTCTGCCACCCTCATTTCTCTCTCTCCCTCATCTCTCTCTTTTTCTCTGCCATCTTCATCTCTCTCTCTCTCTCTCTCTCTCTCTCCCTTTCTCTCTCTCTGCCACCCTCATCTCTCTCTCTCTCTCCCTTTCTCTCTCTCTGCCACCCTCCTCTCTTTCTTTTTCTCTCTGCCACCCTCATTTCTCTCTCTCCCTCATCTCTCTTTTTCTCTGCCATCTTCATATCTCTCTCTCTCTCGCTCTGCCACCCTCATTTCTCTCTCTTTCTGCCAACATCATTCTCTCCCTCTCTCTGCCACCCTCATTCCTCTTTCTTTCTGCCAACATCATTTGTCTCTCTCTTCCACCCTCTTTCTTTTTCTCTCTCCCACCCTCATTTCTCTCTCTCTCTCTCTCTCTCCCACCCTCATTTCTCTCTCTCTCTCTCTCTCTGCCACCCTCATCTCTCTCTCTTTCTCTCTGCTATCTTCATCTCTCTCTCTTTTCTCTCTGCCCCATTTTTCTCTCTCTCTGCCCCCCTCTTTTTGATGCCCCCTTTTCTCCCCCCCTCCCCCAGTGGACTGGCTGAGATATGCTGGGAGTTATTAAGACTGTTCTTAAGATTTCTTTTATCAAGCGATAACCCTATAAACCTGCCATTACAGTAACCACCACCCTTGTTACTTCCCAGCGATACTTAAAATAATAAATGTCATTTCCTCCCCTCCTCCTTGCAGCTTGCAAAATGTTTTCTCCAAAAAACTGCTCAGCGGAGACAAGTACCGCTTCTCGTAAGTACCCGTCGTATTACAGAAACAAAGCTTCTCTCTCCTGTTCGTTGAGCGACCCACGGGGTTGGTCCCTTGTGCAGGAAGTCCAGGCTGTGGACTTCTAGGGATTCGTTGTTGTTATTTGTAGGGCGGTTGCCTTCTACTTGATCTGCTGATGTTCCCTGGTCCAGTTCCTTGCAGAGGCAGCTAAGCCCTTTAGCGCGCTGTCGGATCAAAGCCATTAAGGAAGTGCCCAGAAGACGTTTTTGTAGCCCTGGCCGGAGAACCGAAAGGCACTTTGGCTCTGATACCGCCCCAGCAGGGAAGTGAGAACACAGAAGGGTCAAACAATAAAAAAAGGGGAAAGAAAACAAATGACAGCAAGAGGGGAATATCCTGAGATTTGCAACCTCACGCTCTGTTTGCAAAACTGCGCCTTAAGCCAGGGGAAGCAAACAGATTGTATCTTAAATGGTTTTCGTTAGCCCGTTGTCAGAGTTTTAGCATTAGGACAAAGGGCACCTGCAACAAAATGTTGCAGCGTGGAGTGCTCCTGCTCTAAATGCTCAGGTTCACTCTTCCAGTTTTTGGTACCGCCCCCCCCCGCCCCCCCAACAGTCATTCGGCATGTTCCGCCCCCATTGGGCTTTTGTGCAGGGAGTTTCTCCTGTTATTTTATTTATTTATTTATTTAAGGATTTTTATGCCACCATTCAGCCAAAAAAGGCTCTCACAGCGGCTTACAAAAGTATTTCTTGACGGTCCCTGCCCACAGGCTTAAAATCTAAAAGACATGACGCAAAAGGAAAGGTGATTGGGGGGAAAGGAAAGCAAATTCAGGCACTACAATCTTAGTTGGAAAGTTCAGCAGTTAAGTTGACAGCAGGAGGGAGGGGGCTCTCAGCTGGAGCTGGACCCAGGCACGGTGGAGAGGTGCCTGGCTGCTGCTTCCTCCCTCACTGGTGGCCTCTGCAGAGACAGTTGGCAGCAGGAGGGAGGGGGCTCTCAGCTGGAGCTGGACCCAGGCACGGTGGAGAGGTGCCTGGCTGCTGCTTCCTCCCTCACTGGTGGCCTCTGCAGAGACAGTTGACAGCAGGAGGGTGGGGGCTCTCAGCTGGAGCTGGACCCAGGCACGGTGGAGAGGTGCCTGGCTGCTGCTTCCTCCCTCACTGATGGCCTCCCCAGAGTCAGTTGGTAGCAGGAGGGAGGGGGCTCTCAGCTGGAGCTGGACCCAGGCATGGTGGAGAGTGACGGCACTCAACTTGGAGCATCAGAAATAGAAGGAGGGGTTATTCTACCCCAGGGTTTACCAAGTAGCTCCAGGTTCCCGGCTTGTAGAGCTTGCAATCTAAGATTTGCCACAGGAGAGAGGATACAGCGAGACAGGAAGAAGACGGAGGCGCGGGATAAACGGAGAAAGAATATGTGGTCACTTCGTTTACAGTTCATGTACTTTGTAAATAGCAAACCTACTCTCCGAGCGCCTATAGTTCGGCAAGATGTACACGCTAGAAAGCAAACCAGGAAGTCAATTCACTATAGATTCTCATTTTTCTCCGAACTGGGAAACGGTGGTTTGTGGCTTTGGAACAAGCCGCGATATTAAGCTAAGCTCAAAGAGGGCTGGCTTGTTCCAAAGCCACAAACTACCGTTTCCCAGTCCGGATGACTTGAGAAACTGGTTTGTTTACTAGCTCCCACAGTGGGAGGAAGAGAGCGGCTGAATGTGTGGCCAAGAGGCTAATTTCACCGCTCAGCTTATTATTTATTTATTTATTTAGCACCATCAATGTGCATGGTGCTGTACGTAGTAAAACACTAAAATTGCAAGACTTTGCCATATAGGCTTGCGTTCTAATAAAATCGTAATAAAGCCATGGCCCCTTTCAGACAACACGGCCCAGCCTTCCTCAACCTGGGGCGCTCCAGATGTGTTGGACTGCATCTCCCAGAATGCCCCAGATGCATGCATTCCCTTAACCATTCTGGGGTTAAGCAGCATGGTTTAGCGTGTTGCCTGAACCAGGCCATGAAGAAGGGGAAGAGAATGCACCAAACAGGCACAGGGGGACAATAAAACCAACAGTGTGAAAGTAAGATCAAAATCAAGTTCTAAAAGCTTTAGGAAAAAGGAAAGTTTTCAACCGAGCTTTAAAAACTGCAATTGAACTCGTGGTCTGCAGATGTGATTATCCAAACACAACCACTGTCTGGTGTGTGTGTTTTTTAACACGGAGAAAAACTCCGTCCTCGGCTCTAAGCTGGCCCATTGTCCAAGATATTTATTATTTTATTTATTTTAGATATTCTTGCATTTATATCCCGCCTTTTTCCTGCAAGGAATCCTCCCCTCCATTTTATCCTCACAACAACAACCCTGTGAGGCGGGTTGGGCTGAGAGTCTGTGACTGGCCCAGAATCACCCAGTGAGCTTCTATGGCTGAGTGGGGACTCGAACCCTGGATCTCCTGACTCCCAGTCTGACGATTTAGCCACTACGCCACACACGTTGCTGATCGCTGCAGTCAGTAGCCCTTAACCCTGGCACCCTCCAGATGCCCTGGACTACAACTCTCATCATCCCCAGCCACCATGGGCATTGTAGTCTAACACAGTGGTTCCCAAAGTGGGCGGTACTGCCCCCTTGGGGGCGGTGGGATTGCATAGGGGGGCGTTAAGAGGTAAGGGGGTGGCAGGTGGTCTTTTCCGTACCAGGAGTTTTGGTTACAGGAGGACATTTCTGATCGCTCTCCTGCACTATGGAGAGTGGTTCAGAAGCTCCTGGTTGCATTTCCAACATCATATTTGGTGGAATGTAGTTTTAGTGTGGTCTGCCTACTTCTCTCCAAACAAAGAAATCGACTCCAGATTACTAAATGTGGTGATTTAAGACTCATGTTAAGTGACCTTAAACCGGACATTGGGAAACTGGTATCGCTTCATCAAGCCCATCCATCACTCTAAGAATTTACAGAATAGTGAGGTACTCGATCTGCCCTAGATACTAAATGTGATACCTAACATTCTTGCTAAATGACGATCAGACTTTGAAAAGATGGTATCACTGGATCACGTTCACCAATTATGTTTAATCGAATAAACTAAAAAAATGCAATTGGATTTTGAATAAATATTCAATGAATTGTTACTGTTTTGAATTTTATTATTATCTTCCGTAGTGGGTCGTTGAAAACCGCTGTTCTGAATAATGATTTTTGTAGGGTAGGGCAGGGGGGCGCTGGGCATGAGTTTGTGGGGCCCAGGGGGCGGTGACCTGAAAAAGTTTGGAGGGCACCAGGTTGGGGGAAGTCTGGTTTGTTCGTTTTTAAAAACCATCCTCTTCTTTGCAATGGTACCTCCAGTTCTGTTATTCACCTTTGTGATTCGTGCCTTGATCACAGTCATGCAAATCGCTAACCCGCCTCTTCTCCACCCCACACCCCCACTTCTACAGCGCCCCAGAGCTTCAGTTCTACACCAGCGCAGCCGCGGTGATCATGCTTATTCCAGCTTGGATCTTTTTCATGGTGAGCTGAGATCTGTGTTCTTTTCCACTCTTTGATCATGAAGTGGGGGGGGGGGGGGTGAGGGCCGGGGTGGCCTGTTTGCTATGGAACTTGCCGTTCCCATAGCGCTGTTGGTTGGGGTGATTCGCATAATAAAGTCTATTTACTAAGAGTTCGGCTTCTTTGTTTGACTGCAAACACATCAAGGCAGTTTGTCTACCGGTTGCAAGTGGAACAGATTTGTCTTAAATGTGTGCTGTAAAATCAGACATGTGACCAAGGCTATGTTCGGGTGGGCACGCCCCCTTGGTGCTGGACACGCCCCCTTGGGGACCGACCATGTTGTCCTCCTTTTTGGTTTCCAAAATATGGTCACCCTACTGTAGAGCCCTCATACAATGTGTGAACGCATTATTCTTTCCAACGGACAAATCTACATAGTTTGGTAAATTACAAGTAACATAACTTTTGGAGTGATGCCCCCCACCTGGACCGCTGTCTCCGGCCTGCTTCCCTTTTGCCAACAATTCCCTTTCTACTAGGGTGACCATATTTGGGAAACCAAAAAAGAGGACACCTAGTGTGTGTGTGGGGAAGCAGCTTTCTGACTCCTGCAGAAAGTACGTTATTCCCCCGCCACCTTAAAGAACCCGATTGGAGTGGAGGAGGGGAAAGGATTTCATTCCGCACCACCACCATCCACTCCAATGGGGGCCTTTTCTATAATGTCCACGAATGACCCACTTTCCCCTTTAAGACCTCAATTGGAGCTCGGGGTGGGGGAATGATGTGCCTCAAGAAAGCATGTCATTCCCTCCTGCCGTGCTAATGGCAGCCTTAAAGGGGAAGGTGTGTCATTCCAGGACATTATTGAAAATTATAGAAAATCCCCCCTGACACTATGGAAAGAACAAAAACCAGGACAAAACCAGGTCCCAAGCCGTTGAGGGCTTTAAACGTCATAACCAACACTTTGAATTCCGACCGGAAGCGTATAGGCAACGCTATTAATGCCATGGCCATGCCTCCTTCTCTGCTAAAAACACACACATCAAGGTTTGCAACCATTTCAAACCTTAAAAACCGATTCAAAACATTAAAAAAAAAAAGAAGCACATTTGAAAAAGCTAAATTGAGGAGATACTTCCTTTCCTTTCTCCCTCTTTAGGATGTCCCAGTAATTGGGAAAAGCGGGAAGAGCTTCCAGTACAACCAAGATGTGGTCGTGCTGCTCCTCATAGACGGAGCCCTGTTCCATCTTCAAAGCGTCACAGCCTACGCCTTGATGGGCAAGATCTCACCTGTAACTTTCAGGTAAAAACTCCAGGTGGTCTTGAGTAGAGATGAGATTAGAATATATATATATCAGCAGCTCAGGTTATTCAAGAGACCTTCCCCATATAGGCCGCCCTGGTTTCTACATTTGGGAGGAAGGTGGGGCAGGAGGAAGTATTTAGCACTTCTCCTTTCATGGGAGGCAATCTTGTTTATTTCTCTCTGCCCGTGGTGCACGCGGATCTGGATTCAGTGAGGGTTGATGTGTTGGGAATATCCCTGATATGGGGAAAGGGCGGAAGGGTGGGTTTAGTGACTGCTTGCACCGTTCCTCTGATTCCATGGGCATCACAACCCTCCGGACTGTCACTTGGCGTATTTTGCACTCAGACTCCGTTCATGAGGACTAGGACCTTACAGGTTGGACCATGAGTATTCTGTATTTTTTTTTTAAAAAAAATAGAAATCAAAATCCTGCAGCAGAATACAGACTGCACTTTGCGTAATGCAAAGTTTTTGCATTACGGTTTTTGTGAACCGCCCAGAGAGCTCCGGCTATTGGGCGGTATAGAAATGTAATAAATAAATAAATAAATAAATATTAAGAGCACTTGTGCAAGTTAAGTTAATTACTGATGTTCATTTGGCCATTGTGCGAAGGAGGGCCTTCTCTGTTGTGCCACCCTCCGTGAGGAATTATCTCCTCCTTGAGACCAGCTGGGTTCAAGGGGGAGATAATTGGAGTGTTTCCACCAACTACTTAACCCTTTTGTTTGCCTGGGCTTAGCATAGCCAGCCAGCCCTGGGATATTTTATTCTTGTATTACAGTCTTACGGATTGGTTTGATTATTATTTTTTTATCATGATTTTATCGAGTGAACCGCTTTGAGATGCATGTGTGCATGTGTGTGTGTGTATTTTAATTAAAAGCTTTATAGAAACGTTCTTAAATCAATCAATAAAGGTAAATGTAATCATAAAAATAAATAGATATTCCAGTGGTTGGATATTTCGTGGCAGGCTCACGGTGCTGTTCAAGGCGGGAGCGCAAGAAAGGTCACCTGGTAAATTGCTGGATGATTTGCAGTAAATCTGATTCAGTTCAGATTTATGAACACTGTCTAATAAATAAAATGTGAACAGGGACAAAATTAATTAAACAGCAATCCGCAAGAAACCAACTAAACTAATTGTTACAGTTTGAGAAGGTACCGTTGATAAGCACTCTTCGTGCCCGATTCTACAGCCAACTGTGGATCCACCTAATAGTTGTTCCGTTGAGATTTATTTGGGTCACTCTTTTCAATTGAAAGAGCCTCGTGTGGCACAGAGCGGTAAAGCCGCAGTTTCTGCAGCTGAAACTCTCCCCACACAGCCTGAGTTCGATCCCAGCGGAAGCTGGTTTCAGGCAGCCGGCTCGGGTCGACTCAGCCTTCCATCCTCTCGAGGTCAGTAAAATGAGTACCCAGTTAGCTGGGGGAAAGGTAATAATGGCCAGGGAAGGCAACGGCAAACCACCCCGCTCTAAGGCCTGCCAAGAAAACGTCAGCGAAAGCTGGCGTCCCTCCAAGAGTCAGTAATGACTCAGTGCTGGCACGAGAGGTTCCTTTCCTTTCCTTCCTTTCAACTGAAAAGATAGTCGTGAAAAGGTTGAAATGCTATATGGGTGATGTGAGAATGCCTAACGCTTGTTTGTGTAAGCGAGTCTCTCATGTTTATGATCTGCCCTCGCCGTCCGAATTCGCTATTGGAGGGACTGGCGCTGTCGGTATTATTCCAGCGTTGCAGTATTGGAAGGGTGTTGGATCAGGACGGTCTGCCCGAGGCTCGAGGCCTAGCCGTGCCTTCTCACTCGCTTCTTTTCCTTGCCCTTTCCAGCGTCGCCAGCACGGTGAAGCACGCCCTCTCCATCTGGCTCAGCATCATCGTCTTCGGTAACAAGATCACCAGCCTTTCGGCCATCGGGACCGTCTTCGTGACGGTCGGGGTTCTGCTATATAACAAGGCAAAGCAGCGTCAGCAAGAAGCCATTCAGAGCCTCGCAGCTGTGTCTTCGCCTCTAGCCACGTCGCAGAATGGCGCCACGGAGCCGCTAATTCCCAAGGACCTCAAGCCGTATGAATGAGACCAGCCTCTCGCCCTCCGCTGTGCCAGCCTGAGACCCGTTGCGCTCGCAGGGCAGGGGATGGTTCGCAGTCGAGCAAAACGGGAGGCGGGCCGTTGCAAAGGTCTCTGAGAAGCAGCAGAGTGTTCCGGATCAGTTGGCCTTGCGTTCGGCTCGTGACTCTTATATCAAAACCAAACGCACGCAGGTAAGGAGGCGGCTTCTGGAGTCCAGCCTCTGCCCAAGCAATGTGAAATATGGCGCGTTTCCCCGTCGGCATGGGTGCAGCGGGCTGGAAACGCCTCCATTGCAGGGTGTGGACATCTTTTGCCGAAATGGAATTTCAGAAGGCAAAGCGGTGGTTGGTTTTGTCCCGATTCCCACACCGTGATAGAGTGTTGACTGGTGGGAGATGCAAACCAGCAAAGGAGACCCGTTGGGGCTGCCCGGCCCCCTAACCACTAGCCTGCTGCGTGTTGGATATGCACCCGTAGACACCCTCAACCTCACATGCACTCTCGGATGGGCCAAATCTAGGAACAGAAGCCACTATGTATGTTTAGGGGAAAACCTCCTTTGATGTTCAGCCATCGATGAGATGACATCAGCAACTTTGACAGCAATCCTACGCACACGCACGCACAGTTTAAATGTCATTCCCCCCCTGAACTGACATTTATAAAGTGTTCTTAGACACAGGCTTGGGCAATGCTTTGCACCACGGATTGGGAGGGAGAAGAATTTGAGCCTTGTTTGTTTTCGTTTTTGAGACTGTACAAGCAGGCAGTAAATAAGGGACTCCTGGAAACGCAAGTTTCCTGTTTAATGAATGTCAACGAGGCGTTCTTCCGGGAAAGGGCCCCGAAACAGAATCGGAGGAGGGAGAGGCACAAGGGCAGTCTCTCTCTCTCTCTCTCTCTCTCTCTCTCTCTCTCTCTAAATATGGCAGAGTTGCGCCTATCACCTCTTGGGGTTAAGGGGTTAACGCACAAGATTATAAAGGCAGGGGGGTGGAGGAAGCAGGGCTCAGCATTCTGTTCTGAATTATGATGTACAGCTCTGGTCGGCAACTAGCTTGGCCGGAAAGCTGCTTTGAGAAGGGAGTGAGTTTGGGCAGGGCAGAGCTCCCCTCTCTTATCCCTGCCGGCAAACCCCGTTAGGAACACAGGGAGCCGCCTTCTTATACCAGGGCAAGACTATTTCTCCATTCAGCCCAGGATTACTCGCTCTTGGCTGGAAGCGGTTCTCCGGCGTTTCCGGCCCAGCGTTTTTCCTGCTACCTGAACCTTCTGACTGGAGATGCCAAGGATGGAACCTGTAGAGAATAGGCCGCAGTTCAGGTTTGGAGCGAAACCTGAGTTCATTCACCCGGCGCTGTCTGTTCCTTATTTAGCACTTCTCCTTTCGTGGGAGGCAATCTTGTTTATTTCTCTCTGCCCGTGGTGCACGCGGATCTGGATTCAGTGAGGGTTGATGTGTTGGGAATATCCCTGATATGGGGAAAGGGCGGAAGCGACTTGATGGGAGGGACCAGAGTTAGAACTGCACTGAATGGACAAAAGGTGAGAGCCACACAGCCAGGGGTCTGAGCCCACAAATTAGCAGTCGCATTGGCAGACTTAATAGAGTCACCTTTACAAGGCTTGCTAACCCCACACACTGCTTTGTATCTCGGTGAATTTCAGCAGGTTTCCGTGCTTTGTAAAAGAAAAGGGGGGAAAAAGCAGCCCACCACATCGCTTGGGCTGCCGCCTCACCTGATGAATTGCATCTTAAGTGTCTTCATCATCAAGCACAATCCTGGGCGTATCTACCTAGAAGTAAGCCCCATTGAGTTCAATAGGGTTTACTCCAAGGGAAGTAGGACTTGGATTGCAGCTTAAATCCACATACATTTGCCTACGAATGAAATGAAATGAAATGGTGGACAGGGCAGGGAAGCATTCTTCGTTTTGAGGTGACGACTTTGCCTTCCTTAAGAGGCATTCTCTCCTTGGTGTACAGCGATGCTTGTTCCAAACTGATTTTTCTGCGTAAGTACTTCAATCTCGTTTGTTTGTTTTTAAATCTGCCTGACTAACGTTTGCGTGCACTTTTTAACGGCCCGGAAGGCTTTCAGATTGGTTCGACTAAGCCATCCATTGACCGTAAACGTATCGGTCCTAAATCCTCATAGAGAAACGTGTATGTTTTTCAGCGTCTCATCCTCAGAGGGCCAGGCTCGGAATGAATGTAGCAGTCCGTAATGAAATAAGATTCTACTAGTTTTATTTAAAGGATTTCCGGGTTCTAGTAAAAACAACAATGAAGCCGATCCCACAAGCCTGAAGGCTGCTCACCCCTGAACGAAGACACCACTTATAAAATACTGGGCAACCTTGCCAAACTACAACTCCCATGATTCTTTGTGGAAAGCCGCAACAGTTAAGCTAGGCAATTAAACCATTTGATGGTCTGCAGCTGTTCCTGGGGGTGAGTTTCAGTGAGTCAGACATACTTCCAAGTGCAAATGCATAGGATTGCACTTCATAACTCTGTTTTGGAGAGGCAGAGCCTGGCACATAAACAACCTCTTGGACTTGTTCTCTGGAAATAGCAAAACTTTTTCTCTCTTCCTGCAGAAACTTGATGACAAACCTGTCTCTGGTGCTTTTGTGATGGGGCCAAACCTCTCCAACAGGAGACTGAAAAACATGACTATATTAAAAACTCTTGAGTGTTCAGTCTTCCAGTATTTACTTAATGTAGCATACCTGTCTCCAGCCTGGTGCTTTCCAGATGTGTCCAACACATCTGGAAGGCACCAGGCTGGGAAACAGCTGATGTAGAATGTCCTCGTGCTTTATCAACCAGCTTTCATCCGTAATCCGCTCTCTGCAGCCGGCGATGCCTGTTTCAAATCCCAAATGGATCGAGCCTGTGGATAATCATTTGTTACCTGTGTAAGATGCAAACAAGCTATGAAGTTTGCTTGTTGTGAAGGGGTTTTTTTAGAAGAAGAAGAAGAAGAAATGTACAACTGTAATCATGTTCACTGTTTTCTTCATAGAAATCTCCTTTGTTAAATAAAACAATAAAACCAGGTCCACCGAGTGCCTCTTTAAATACTTCTGCTTGTTCATGAAGATGTCTTCCAAATGTTTTTATTTATTTATTTATTACATTTTTATACCGCCCATTAGCCGAAGCTCTCTGGGCGGTTCACAAAAATTAAAACCATAATAAAACAACCAACAGGTTAAAAGCACAAATACAAAATACAGTATAAAAAGCACAGCCAGGATAAAAACCACGCAGCAAAACTGATATAAAATTAAAATACAGAGTTAAAACAGTAAAATTTAAATTTAAGTTAAAATTAAGTGTTAAAATACTGAGAGGATAAAAAGGTCTTCAGCTGGCGGCGAAAGGAGTGCAGTGTAGGCGCCAGGCGGACCTCTGGGGAGCTCATTCCACAACCGGGGTGCCACAACGGAGAAGGCCCTGCTCCTAGTAGCCACCTGCCTCACTTCCTTTGGCAGGGGCTCCCGGAGATGGGCCCCTGTGGATGATCTTAAGGTCCGGGCAGGCACATATGGGAGGAGGATTTCCTTCAAATGTTTTCTGTAAAAAAAAAGTCATGTGATGCCAGTGACTGACCATTTGTTTATCAATCTCAAACTGCAATCCTGCCCCCTCAACTTCTGCTTCACTTTTTCCAGGAGGGTCATAGACCCTCTTTTGGGAGAAGACTGGGCCAAAGTAGGAATTGAGCACTTCGGCCTTTCCTTTGTCATCTGTTATCAATTTACCATCCTCATTAAGCAGTTGAACCACCATTTGTTTCCTCTGTCTTTTACTACTCACGTATCTGAAGAAAGACTTTTTATTGCTTTTAGCATCCCTCGCTAAGCTCAGCTCATTCTCAGCTTTAGCCTTCCTGACGCCACTTCAGCACTTCTGTGCCACCTGTCTGTACTCTTCTTTTGTAGCCTGGCCTTCCTTCCACTTCCTATACGTATCTTTTTTGTTTTCATGTCATCCCTAAGCTTTTTGTGGAGCCACATTGGTTTTTTTTCCTGTTGTCTTCTATCTTTTTTCCTTGTTGGAATTGTTTGTAATTGTGTCTTTAAAATATCCTTTTTAAAAAACAAAAAACTCCCATCTTGGACTCCTTTTCTCATTAGGGTTACTTGCCATGGGACCTTACTTATCATAGTTCTGAGTTTATTAAAATTGCAATCCTCTGCATGTTTAGCCAGAAAAAAGTCCCACAACTCCCAGCATCCTGGCTCTTAAGATTCTGTTTTAAAACATTTGTGCTGATATACTTGATGTTTGCAATGTTCCTGCCCTGGGTTATACCCTCTCCAGTTTCCACCAGTTGAAATGGAGAATGTTCCTTTTAATTGGTTTTTATTGGTTTGTGTTGTAAAGTCACCTTGGAAATGTTTTATTTGGAAATGGGATCTAAATGGAAATCACTACCACCATAGCAACCGCTTGCAGACGTCTAAAATAATAACTGTTCAAGCAGCAACTGTAAAAGGAACAGCTGTTATAACAGCAACAATAACTTCTCTTCCCCTTTGATTTATATAGGGTGACCCTATGAAAATGAGGACAGGGCTCTTGTATCTTTAACAATTGTATTGAAAAGGGTATTTCAGCACGTGTCATTTGTATATATGGGGAACCTGGGGAAATTTCCTCTTCGTCACACCAGTAAAAGCTGCAGGAGCCCTGCCCTCTTTTAAATCTGGTCACTCTAGCATAGCTCTTGCACCTTTAACTGTTGTGATGAAGAGGGAATTTCACCAGGTTCTCCATATATACAAATGACACCTGTTGAAATTCTCTTTTCTATGCCACTGTTAAAGATACAAGAGCCTTGTCCTCCTTTTCATAGGGTCACCCTAATTTATAGGATCTTGCACTTTTAAGGCTTCACTTATTCACTTATTTGAGAGCAAGTCCCATTCAACACCGTGCGATTTACTTCTGAGTAGACATGCCTGGGATTGCATAGTAAATCCTTATTTATTTGAAATCACATTTTTCACACACACACCTGAATTAGAGCAAGAATCCCTGTTTTTGCAGCCTTTTTTATTTATTTTTTTGTAAGGGACGCTTTCCTGCTTGCTCAGTCGCACCTACGCAGGAATCTTGGGTTTCCCTATTGATTTCTATGGGCAGCTCGTACTTTAATTCTATGGGGGTGAGAAATAGGTCTAAGGAACCCGGAAGTTTGGCAGGCTCTGTACGTCTAAATGAAGTAAGTCTAGGGCAACTCTCCTTTGATATCTCTTACTTCCGCCTCGGAAGAGAGAGAGAAATCCTAGCGGTCCCGGAAGTGAAGCAGGATGTGTGAGTCTATACTATGTACTCTATGGGTTTTCGATCGCCTCTCTAGCACGAATGACCTTCTGCGTCGGCGGCGGGAAAGCCCCCTCCCGTGACGTCACCGGCCCGCGCCGGAAGCCGCGCGTCCGCCAGGCGCCGGGCTTCCGGGCACTCCATCTCCGGCAAGTGGGGTCGTGGAGGCGGCAGTGGCGGCGGCAGCGGCGGAAGGGAAGGTGAGCGTGAGGGGACGGGGACGGGGACGGAAGGGCCGCGGCCTCCGCTCCCTCAGCCGTCGGGCCGGGCGGGAAAGCGCGGAAGGGGGCTTCCTGCGGGAGGCGGCGGGCGAGCTGGCTGGCCTACCTTGCAAGGGCGGCGTGTGGGGCTGGAGGTGACCGCTCACCACGTGGCCGCTCTTTCCTTCTAAAGGCCCTTTCTCCCGCCCGCCCTCCTGGGGGGCTCGTGATCCCCTTCCCACGCCTTTATCCGCTCAACAACCCTGTGAGGGAGAGGCAGGCAGGCAGGCGGGCGGGCCCGGAGGTCGAGTGAGGATTTCAACCTGGGTCTCCTCAGGCTGCTGATCCTTAGGATGGTTATTATTATTTCCCGCCTTTTGCCCAATGCTGGGCCTCAAGGCGGCATCACAAAATGTAAAACGTATACATTAAAAACCTTTAGTCCGTTAGGCTGGCTTTTTGTGACTGCAAAGTTCAAAGGCTCTATTATTATTATTATTATTATTATTATTATTATTATCATCCATCATCATCATGATCATAGAATAGCAGAGTTGGAAGGGGCCTATAAGGCCATCGAGTCCAACCCCCTTTAGTCCGTTAGGCTGGCTTTTTGTGACTGCAAATTTCAAAGGCTGTTATTATTATTATTAAAAACCTATAGTCCGTTAGGCTGGCTTTTTGTGACTGCAAAGTTCAAAGGCTGTTATTATTATTATTATTATTATTATTAAAAACCTTTAGTCCGTTAGGCTGGCTTTTTGTGACTGCAAAGTTCAGAGGCTCTATTATTATTATTATTATCATCATCATCATTAAAACCCTATAGTCTATAAGACTGGCTTTTTGTGACTGCAAAGTTCAAAAGCTCTATTATCATTATTATCATCATCAAAAACCTTTGGTCTGTTAGACGGCTTTTTGTAACTGCAAAGTTCAAAGGCTCTATTATTATTATTATTATTATTATTATCATCATCATTAAAAACCTATAGTCTATAAGACTGGCTTTTTGTGACTGCAAAGTTCAAAAGCTCTATTATCATTATCATCAAAAACCTTTGGTCTGTTAGACGGCTTTTTGTGACTGCAAAGTTCAAAGGCTCTATTATTATTATTAAAAACTTTTAGTTTGTTAGACTGGCTTTTTGTGACTGCAAAGTTCAAAGGCTCTATTATTATTATTATTATTATTATCATTATTAAAAACCTTTAGTCTGTTAGACTGGCTTTTTGTGACTGCAAAGTTCAAAAGCTCTATTATCATTATTATCATCATCAAAAACCTTTGGTCTGTTAGACGGCTTTTTGTGACTGCAAAGTTCAAAGGCTCTATTATTATTATTATTATTATTATTATCATCATCATTAAAAACCTATAGTCTATAAGACTGGCTTTTTGTGACTGCAAAGTTCAAAAGCTCTATTATCATTATCATCAAAAACCTTTGGTCTGTTAGACGGCTTTTTGTGACTGCAAAGTTCAAAGGCTCTATTATTATTATTATTAAAAACTTTTAGTTTGTTAGACTGGCTTTTTGTGACTGCAAAGTTCAAAGCATTATTATTATTATTATTATCATTATTAAAAACCTTTAGTCTGTTAGACTGGCTTTTTGTGACTGCAAAGTTCAAAGGCTCTATTATCATCATCATTATTATTAGCATCTGTGTGTTTCAGGGTGGGCCACCATTCAGACAGCTGGCAAGAGCGATCTGTTCCTTCTCTAACATCCTGCTGGGAGGGGAGGAAGTGTGGGCAGGCAGGGAGATATGAGGGAGAAATTCAAGCCGGACTAAAAATGGGTTTGGATTTCTAAGAATCCGCTGCAGACCAGCCTCCCCAGGGCATGCAGTCTGTGGACTTCCCATTTATTTATTTATTTTTAACTTTCCCTGAATTTATGCAAAATTATTCGCAGGTAAATACGTACATTTCTCCAGAGACATATGCCATGTTGGGAAATATGCGTGGGGTAAAGTTGAATGGAATAGGCTAAATGTTACTGACATAAACGGTTGCGAACTTTCTTACGGAACGATTTGCATATTTTTCCACATAACGGGTTGTGTGTGTGTGTGTGTGTGGGAATCAAATCTGTCTGTGAACTGATGCCAGAACGAACGGCACTAAACAATCCACGAAATGCATGCGGGGTGGATTTCACAAAATCCGGCAGATAGAAAGAACGAGAGGAAAGGAGGGTTTAGCAGTGCCAGCATGTGGTCTGTGCGAGATTGCCTCCGAGGGAATGGTGTGTTTGTGGCTTTCACTTTTTCTGACATAGAAAAACAACCTTAAGAAAAGTGTGATGGTGCTGCCGGTGTGAACCACTTGTGGGTATCCTAGCAGTTGGAGATAAATGGAGATCGGCTGCCAGTGAAATGAACAATAGCTGAATCAGTGAACTCACCTTCTCCAAGGCAGCTGCCTCTGCCCCTAATAATAAGCAATTTATTTATTTATTTATTTATTACATTTTTATACCGCCCAATAGCCGAAGCTCTCTGGGCGGTTCACAAAAATTGTGCTGCAAACAGCACTGGTGTTCTATTTTGTACTTTGTGTGACACAGATCTTCTAACTGTCTGGCTGCTTCATTTTGAGCTGACTGTAGCTCTCAGATGCTTTTCAGAGATAGACCCGCATACAGAACGCCTTACAGCAGCCTCAGTCTGGGTGTAATTAGTAAAAAGAAAAGGCAAAGGTAGAACCAGGCAATCTTCAAAACGGAATATTTACAAAAGTTTATTTACAGAGCCAAGGTACCGCCTACGCGTTTCGAACGCAACTGCGCTCTTCGAAACGCGTAGGCGGGACCTTGGCACTGTAAATAAACTTTTGTAAACATTCCGTTTTGAAGATTGCCTGGTTCTACCTTTGCCTTTGGCTTTTCTTTTTATTTTATTTATTTAAGGATTTTTATGCCGCCATTCAGCCAAAAAAGGCTCTCACGGCGGCTTACAAAAGTATTTCTTGACAGTCCCTGCCCACAGGCTTACAATCTAAAAGACATGACACAAAAGGAAAGGGGATTGGGAGGGAGGAGGAGGAGGGGGGAAAGGAAAGCAAATTCAGGCACTACAATCTTAGTTGCAAAGTTCAGCAGTTACAGTTGAAAGCAGGAGGGAGGGGGCTCTCAGCTGGAGCTGGACCCAGGCACGGTGGAGAGGTGCCTGGCTGCTGCTTCCTCCCTCACTGGTGGCCTCTCCAGAGACAGTTGGTAGCAGGAGAGAGGGGGCACTCAGCTGGACCCAGGCATGGTGGAGAGGTGCCTGGTTGCTGCTTCCTCCCTCACTGGTGGCCTCTCCAGAGACAGTTGGTAGCAGGAGGCTTTTTACTCCCCCATGGGGTTTTCCTTGCTTTTGCACTGGGTGTAATTAGGGCATGAATGCATTTGGCCCATGATAGGATAGCAGCAGCCTTATCTGGCGGTTGTGTTCTCTCGTAGTGCCTTTTTTAACGCAAATGGGTGATGAAAAGGAATCTTGGAAAGTGAAAACGTTAGATGAAATTCTTCAGGAGAAGAAACGCCGCAAGGAGCAAGAGGAGAAAGCAGACATAAAGCGCCTCAAAAATGTAAGCATGCCCACTTTGAAGTCAGTGGTACAAATGTTGTATTTCTTCCCCCCTCATTCGCCCATGCGTAATGAGACCAAGGGCCTTTCTTCACCTAAGGATTATCCCAGGCAAATGGAGGGATCATCCCTACCTGTTCCCGGTGTGCCCTGTGAGTCATTTCGATGCACAGGGATGATCCTGGGACGATCTTAGGATATAGGCATGGCATAAACATGCCCCAAGATTTCTTCTGGGACTGGCTGGCTCCAGTCCAATGCACATCAACTTGGGAGTAAGCCCCATTCAACTTATTGAGGCTTGCTTCCTGAAGACCTAAAGATGGTCGTGCACGCGCTGGTAACTTCGAGGCTCGACTTCTGCAATGCGCTCTACATAGGGCTACCTTTGTGCCTAGTCCGGAAACTTCCAACTAGTTCAAAATATGGCAGCCAGGCTGGTCACCGGTACACCTAGGGGTGACCACATCACACCAGACTTAAAATCTCTTCACTGGCTGCCAATTAATTTTACGGGCGAAGTATAAAGTGTTGGTTATCACCGTTAAAGCCCTACGTGGTTTGGGTCCAGGCTACCTGCAGGATCGCCTTCTCCTGTACAATCCGCCCCGCAGACTCAGGTCCTCTGGGAAGTATTTACTCCAGCCCACAAAACCAAGGCTGACAACTATTACCCAGAGGACCTTTTCTTCTGCCACTCCCAGTTTGTGGAATGGCTTGCCGGGAGAGATTCGTCAACTTAACAGTCTTCCAGAATTTAAGAAAGCCATAAAGACTGATCTCTTCCGGCAGGCCTCCCCAGCTGAATTTTAAGATGCCTTTTTTAATGGTGTGCTGCTTTTAATGATGCACTGGGTTTAAACGTTTGAATTAGTTGTATGTATTTTATGGTGTTTTTATTTGTATTGTACCCCACCTCGATCCAGAGGGATAGGCGGGTAACAAATAAATAAATATATTATTATTATTATTATTATTATTACTATTATTATTATTATTATTATTAGAACCAAAGAAGGCCTTTCATGCTTCCGTATGTTAGCAGGTGAGCTCCACCTCTGTTGCTGATATTAAAATTCTGCCTGGACCCCAGTTTCCTCCCTATTAAAGGGAAAGGGTCTTTGATTTCGGTAGAGGTGAATATCTGTGTTGACTAATCTATGCAGCTCACCTTGAGGTGACACCTTGAGCCTAAATGTACTGCAAAGTAAAACTGGTCGATGCAGTAGGTGGGGTGGGGTGGGGAGAGAATGGGCAGTATCCAATGGTAGTCCTACTTAGAGTAGGCCCACTCACTTCAACAGGTCTACTCTGTATACTACCCAACAAGCATGATCTCATCTTACAGGTTATCTTTGTTCAGTTTGTACCTGTTGGGAAATCTTGACATTTTTACCGATAGCATTCTTTGCAAAGATGGCTGGTTTATATTATCCATGTCCTGGGACACTCTTTTAATTACACTGAAGTGAACATCCCCCAAATCTGAATTTATTTTTATCAGTGTAACAGCACATCTATCCAGACTGCTGGGACATAACTGCTTTTCAGTGGCACAATGTAAACAAACTCCAGGATGGAAAGGAGGGTATATAGTTTTTTTAAAAAAGCAGTCAAGTGAAGAGTCCAGAATACCAGAATTGTCTTAATTCATGTGAATGACAATTAAAATATAATTTTAAATGTACCTGAATAAGCAAGGGTGATATAAATGGAACGTGCTGCCATTGTATTCTTTATTGTGGTATAATTTACTGTGATTACTTTATTGTGGTGTAATTTACAACACACCTGCCTTCTCCTGACATGGTGAACTCCAGGTGTTTTGGACTACAATTCCAGTATTCCTGATGGGAGTTGTAGTCCAAAAGGGCACCAGTTTGGGGAGGGCTGCTGTACCCACTTAGCTGGAAATAAGCCCCATTTAATCCAATGCATTTTACTTCTGAGTAGACATGTATAGGATTGTGCTACATGGACCAGAGTGGGAAAGGTTCAAAGTACGGAAGCCCTACCCACGGTGGAGGTTGTGTGTGCATGCCCACATGTTGAATGTTGTTCAGATGCACGCCTGTTTGTTTGTTGCGCTTAAATCTTGCCTTCCCTCCAAGAAGCTCAAGGCAGGGTACCCTGAACTATGATTCGAAGTTTGCTTGTTCGAAATTAACCATGATTAGCGTTCACCACAGTTTTTCTAGACTGAGGACTGGAGTAACCGCGGTAAAGACTTCCAGATGTACTCCTCCCTGCTATGGAGGAGCGGGGAAACATAGGAGCCCAAGACCTGCTCATTCTTGCTCATTCACATCACACTGAACCATGGTTTAGGGTGACGTGCAGCCACAGCTAGAAGGGAGATCTTGTCCCCTGACTCTACCCACTTGCCTGGACTGCCCCAACCTATTTGCACACAGCGCTGTTCGTTTAAAACCAGGGTGGGCAAACTGATGCCCTCTGGATGTTTTGGACTACAACTCTCACCATCCCCGGGTATTGGGGTGATGATACCTGTAGTCCCAAATACCCAGTGAGTCCCAGGTTTCCGACCCCTGCTTCAAAGGAATCTCGCCCTCAAGTAGCCCAGTTTTCTTGTTTGTTTTCTTCTGTAATAATTTAATGCAGTAACAGATTAGGTCTGCGTCGCTTACATCTCACGCACGTTCTTTCTCTGACGGTGTCAGTGAAAAAATATATAGATATGCCGAGCTACTATTTTTCACTGTCTCTGATTAAGTTAAAAGAGCAGTGCCGTTCCTGCAAAGCCAAAATGAATGTGTGTTTTCCTAACCCATCATAGTCTGATGATCGGGACTCAAAGCGTGATTCCCTTGAAGAGGGAGAGCTGAGAGATCACCGCATGGAGATTACTATCAGGAATTCACCTTACCGGAGGGAAGATTCTATGGAAGACCGGTAAGAAAGCCGCTAATGGGGAGGAAGGATTATAATTTTGCTCTGGTTTTTAATAACTAGCAAGATCTTCAGCCAAAACAGGCCCCTGCCAGCAGCTCACACAGATCAATAATAAGACAGCCCCTGCCCTCTAAAAAAAAAACACAACATAAAAGGAAAAGGGATTGGGAGGGAAGAGGAAAAAGCAAAACCCAAGCACCTGTTCTTTGTTTTGAAAGTTCTTAAAAAACGTGGGAATAGTTCAGAGAGAGGAGGGGTCAAAAGTTGCTGGTCTCTCAGCAGAGCTAATGGACTTCCCTTTCCCTCTGATGGAATGGCTGCTATCAAGTGACAGTTGATGGAAGGAAGCAGAGGCCGGATGGAGGTGGCTTTTCAGCACCGCTAATGATGCCCGTGTTTCCTTTCACTCCCTCTGCTGTATAGCCTGGATCTGTTAGCTGCCCTGAGAGCTTTGTCGGGCGAAGGGCAGAGTAAAAATGCATTAAACAAATTAAGTTATAAGGGCCCCAAATTTACTAAGCGCTCCCCATCGATTAAAAGCAAGGCAGTCCCTGCCTGCAGCTTTCCACTCTAAAAGACACGGCACAAGAGGAAAAAAGGATGGGGAAGGAAGAAGAAAACAATTGAGGCACCAGTTCTTAAAGTTACATGGTTCTTATAATGACCAACGTTCATTATTTTAGCCCTTTGCTTCAGCATGATGTTCTTTGCCCATTAAATGAGATCCTGTTTTTGCTTTCAAGCTCTCAGTGTAGGACCCAGGCGGGGCAGTACAACTTTGTGTGCCTGTTTGGGATTACTCGCTTTTTTGAATCTGTTATATTGTTAAACCTAAAAAAATTTTTAAAATTGGCCTATTTGGTGCCTGATCAGGGGAGTGTCTAAATGGCCTCGTGTCACTGCCCTGAGCTTCCTGAAGGGAGAGCACAGACTTGGGGCACCGCCCAGCCAACTTCAGCCCCTGTCGGTTTTGACCCTGTTGAGGGTGAGGTTTGCAACGCGCTTCACTCTGGCTCGACGAGTAAATGGCGGCTCACCCCGGTCATGATTCCTCCCTGTTTTTCCCTCCCCGCCTATTCTTGCGCTCCGCAGGGGAGAGGAGGACGACTCCCTGGCTATCAAACCCCCCCAGCAAATGTCGCGGAAGGAGAAGGCCCACCACCGGAAGGACGAGAAGAGGAAAGAGAAGCGTCGGCATCGCAGTCACTCGGCAGAAGGTGCTCGGGCTCCTTACTTCGCCTTCGGTGTCTTGTAGCTGCTTGTGTTCCGTCTATGGCAACTAGTGGATTTTGTGGGGTGTTTTTTTTGGGGGGGGCAGAAGTACAGGTCGGTCTCCATACAGCAAGGGGTACGGTTAGGGATTGCCCATTCTGTGCCAGGCGTTCTACCTTCACGTGACCCTTTCCATGTCAGTGGGTCTGCAGAGGACCCCCAGTCTGTTCTAGGGCCTATGCTCAATTCATGTAGAAAGATGGATCATGAGCTGAGAATACACCTTAGGGCAAAAGTAGGCAGAAGGTCCATCGCTGGACCGCTGACTAATTTCTGTCGGGCCACCTAGAACCTGCTTATCACTGGGACTCATGCAGACAATGCTAGACCAGGTGGATCGTGGCCTGACCCAGCAAGGAATCTCCTACATTCTTGAGCCGGAGGGCAAACTCAAGGTACTGGCTGTAACGGCTGGCCGCAAGGTCTCAAAAAAGCAAGCCAGCTTTTGAATTCGGCAGAGTTCTTCATCAAGCCGGATGCGATACGGCAGGGAGGTTGAACCTCTTTCAAGAGAAGGACCACGGGAGATGATCTTACGGTCTGAGAAGGTACATATGGGAGGAGGCGATCCTTCAGTATGGCTTACTCTGACTGTCGAGGTCTGAACCTTGTGCGTACAAAGCTTGTGTTCTATCACGGAGTTACTGGCTGTGGATTGACAGAGCGCTTCAGACTCACCTTGCTCAGTCAGCCCAAGGATCCATCTTAGCCCAGCATGCAGTTTCCAGCAGTGGACAGCACAGGTGGATGCTTCCGGGAAGTCCAAAAGCCGCCTGTGGAAGTGTTGGCCGTCCATTGCTGCCTTTCCACAGCAGCTCAGATCGCATTCTGTTCTTGCACTAAGGCAAAAAGAGCACCTCCAAGGATTGGTCCGTCTAGATTAGCGTCCTGTTTCCAACAGTGGACAGCCGGCGGGCGCTCGCAAACGGTGCAAAAGCGACGCCCATTCTCCAGGCTGTGGCCAGAGATTTTCTCTCCCCCCCCCACCCCACCCCGCTTGCACGGAGGTTTTATTTAGCTGTCACGACAAAGAGCCCTCTAGAGACACAATCATGGATCTATTTTCTTAAAGCCCCCTAAACTAGTGGCCAGTCTTAGCCATGGCACGAGGAAATCAATGTTTCTCCTGTTCCTTTGCTTTTTACAGCACCAAATGGCTTTTGGGAGGGGGGTAACGGTTTGGCCTTTTCTTTGTATCTTTATTATTAGGGAAGCATGCTAGGGTGAAAGAGAAGGACCGTGAGCATGAACGTAGAAAAAGGCACCGAGAAGAGCAGGATAAGGCCCGCCGTGAATGGGAGAGGCAGAAAAGGAGGGAATTGGCTAGGGAGCATTCCCGGAGAGAGAGGTAAATCCCCACCCACCCACCGCCTCAGCCAAAATTTCCTCCCCATAATCTGCTTCCAAGGGGCTTTACTTGATCAATGAAACAGCTCTCTTGAAATTGTATTGTCCATTGGATCCCTTGGTTTATGTGCTTATATTACCTGCCACTAAATAGCTGTCTGGAAGCAGTGGACATGATCTTCAGAACAGGTGATAATTGCTTAACAACATAAACAAGCATTTTTCTAGTTTAACAATGTAAACAAAGGTATGGACTTTTAACACCCGCATACTGTGTGGGCTGCAGTTCTGCAGAAGAGCTACAGAAAGTGCTGTTGACTTACGTAGTTCAGCTTCCTAAGAATCTCGACTTATTTTTTTCCCCTGAGCAAGTTTCTAGTCCTTAGGATGCATAGAGATGCTTGGAAAAGTACATTGGCAATGCTTGGTAAAACTTCGAAAGCCGGAGGCGTAACGGAGTAAGGCTTGGCAGGGCCCACAGGCGGGTGACTTCCGGGTTCTGGACAATTTCTCACAGTACCCAAGCAGGCATAAGATGAACATTTGGCAAGTTTTGCTTACCTGGCTCAGCAGAAGCTGGTATCAATGAGAGTGGCATTTTTTGAATGGACTCAGAATACCTTAATGGTATTAGCGGAGTGCAATACAGCAAGGAATTTCAGTGCGGTTTCATTTCGGTGACATCATCTCAGCCCCACTCTTCACATGGTCCTGAGCCAGTTGAAACCGGGCAGTTAATGAACCTGTTCAACAGAGCAGCCCCCTGTTAGCTGCTCTTGCGTTTTCCTTAAAGGAAGCGTTGGGATATAAGTGGCCTGCTACTAAGTCCCGAAACAGAACTGGCAAAGAACAGTTTTCCAAGCCTGCCTGTCCACACCGATATGATAATAGCCATTTATGGCTTGAAGGAGCCAGGGTTCCCCCCACAAAAGCATCCTTGCCTGAGGACGATTCTCACTTGCCCTGGGTGATTAGATGAGTGAGTGTTTACAAGCCTGAGTCTAAGAATAATAAACTGTAAACTGCAAGTTGTAACTGGTTTAGCGCTCAACTTTGCAAGTCGTCTTCTGTTGGTTAGTCAGAATAAAATGCACACCTTTATTTTGGGGGGGGGCTCTCTCTTTTGCCACTCTGTTTTACTATATCAGGAAATAAGAAAGATTTCCTTCTTACAATGGTGGCAGTGTTTCTTAATGTTTTCTAGCTATGTTTTTTTAAAAAAATGTTGGGCAACAGTAGCCATGGTTTGGGCAACTGAGCAGACTTCGCTGCTTTGAGTCATGGATGGAGCCAGGGTAAGGATTGCTCCTCAGGCAGAAATCTAGCAAAAACAGGTTGTCATGAGATTGCTTGCATAGGGTCCTAGCAGAACCCCAGAACGACCCGGCTTACATCAAGGCTAGCAACTTGTCTCTGGCAGTTGCCAGCACGATGCCTTGGAGAAGTAAACAAGCCAAGCAAGAAGCTGATAACCTTCTCCTGTGGTTTGTCCCCACCAATTGATAGTCAGAGGGGCAATCCCTCTGATTGACCATAGTTTCCTTTCTGTCTGAACCTGGAAACTATGGTTACTAACGTCTGAAAAATGAGTATATTAAACCAACATCAAACTACGGTTTAATATCCTGGCTTGTTCCGAAGCTGGTTACTATAATTTCCTGGTTCAGACACAGGGTGTAATTCAGGATGATCCTGGATGAGCCCAGCATACTTAGTTATTTCTACTTTACAGTCCCATCATCTAATCTTTTACTTGTATTTGTAAACAGAAAGCAATAGAAATATTTAGAAAATCAAATTTCACTAGCGTTCTAAGACAGGCTCGAAAAATGTTCCCATTGTACGAATGCTAAAATTCCTTAATGATGTATGATATGTTCTGTGGCTCGCTGTGTAATCTGTGAATAGGATTATGTACTTGACTTATGGGCTCTGCACATATATTTCTAGTTCTGTGTGTGTGTGTGTGTGTTTGGGGCACATTGTACTAGTTTGGATGACCGTAGATTGATAAGCGGTAGCCTGATACCATCCATGAGGTCTCCCCTGTTCGGACAAAACGGGGACGCTGTGGTTAATTAAAGACTTTATGGTGTGTCTGTTCATGCCATGGAACCAGGAGCGAAGGGGCTGCATTTGCAGGCAAAAAGCCTCCGCTTATTATTAACCCAAGATACAGTTGTCTCAATGTGGGCATTAACAGTACTGTTGCCAAAACCGTACGCCTGAATCGTTCGTTGGGCTTGTTTTTTCTTGAACTGTAGCCCCTAAATGTTACATGTGAAGTCACTCTTGAAACTTAGGGGAGCATGCAGAGGAAAAGTCAAGCCCAGCGCGAGAGTCCCAAGTCATTTCTTACGCTCTTACTGCTCTGTTCCTGCCCTATCTCGGGACAGCGAGGATAACGAAAGCCTCTCTGGGAGAAAACGTGGCCTGTGTGTGCAGATATTTAAAGCGACTCCTTTGTGCCCTGAAATATAAATCGCTAAGGCCATGAATGCCCTTAGAGCAGCCTTCCTCAACCTGGGGCGCTCCAGATGTGTTGGACTGCATCTCCCAGAATGCCCCAGCCAGCTGGGGCATTCTGGGAGTTGTAGTCCAACATATCTGGAGCGCCCCAGGTTGAGGAAGGCTGCCTTAGAGAGAGAGAGAGAGAGAGAGAAACCCTAAACAAAACGCCAGACCTCTCCAAATCCACCAAGAGATGAACAGCAAAGTGATGAGTAGCAAAGGAAGAGTAAAAATAACGCGGGCACATGAAACCTCCCTAGGGACCGGCTGGAGCAGCTGGAGCGGAAGCGGGAACGAGAGAGGAAAATGAGAGAACAGCAGAAAGAGCAGCGGGAGATAAAAGAACGGGAGAGGCGTGCTGAGGAAAAGCGTAAAGAACGGGAAGCCAGACGAGAGAGTAAGTAGCTTGGAGGGGGGGGGGTGTAAAATGGGGCTGAGGGCTGCCTTCCTTTGCTTGAATGACACTTGATCGCTCGGGGGGTGACGGGACGTGCTTGTTTATTTTCTTACTGCATTTGTATCAGCCTTGTAAATAAGCCCACCAAAACGCCAATGGCTTTTCTCCAAATCCATGCTGGACGCAGAGGAGGGAAACCCTCTCCTCCACCCGTCAGTGTGGAAACTCAGCCTACTATCCTCTTTTCAATCTGCTCTTTAAAACCCATGAGGATTGGACCGTGTAGCAAATTTAATACTTTGGAACTCAGGGATCCTGACCATTTGATCCGTCTGCTACCTGTGGGACCCAGCTTGATGGAGTAGGTTTTTTTGACGCTAGTTCGCGTATCCAAGGCTTGCATCGCTAATTTGATTGGGAAATGGTCGCTTTCAGGCCTATCTTCCACTGAAAATTTTTTGATGTTGCGGAGCAGGTCAGGGGAAATTATAAAATAGTCTACTACACTGCCCCCCCCCTATGAGAGAGGTATGTGTAGTGACCGTTAGAATCGTCAACTACACTACCGTTCAAAATTATCAGAGAATGTAGGTAGGCAAGCATTATTAGATTTTTACCATACTTATTTATTCTTTTGTCATGAGAGAGCCTTTCTAAAAAGAAACCATCGTCCAACGGAACAGGCAACTGTGTACTATCCTCTTAGGTTAGTTTAAAGTGGTTAGAGTGTCGGACTAGGAGTCAGGACACCCGGGTTCTAGTCCCCACTCGGGTATGGAAACCCACTGGGGGGACTTCAGGCCGGTCACAGACTTTCAGCCCAACCTACCTCACAGGGTTGTTATTGTGAGGATAAAATGGAGAAGAGGAGGATTATGTACGCCGCCTTGGGTTCCTTGGAGGTAAAAAGGCAGGCTATAAATTAAATAAATAGGACTTTTACCACCCAGACTGGCAGCAGCAGGATTGCTTTGTATCTCCTCCTCCAGCCCGCTACGTTTCTGTGATGGCCACGGAGGAAGGAAATGGCGTGGGCGAGTGGCGACGGAGTGCTCGCCTGCATGGAAATCCTGGTCACCTATGGCGACCAGGCAAGTACAAGGCTGGTTAATGCCGCGGCAAGCGTTCCCAGTGTTGATCATAGGAAGCTGCGATACTGTGTCAGACCCTTGGTGCATCTAGCTTAGTATTTATCTGCAGTGACTGGCAACTGCGGTCCAGGGTTTGAGACAGGGCTTCTTCCCAGTCTTACCGGGAGATGCTGGAGACTGGATCTGAAACCTTCTGCGTTCCATTATGCTACAGCCTGTACCGTTCTACACCCGGGCAGTGAGGATTGGGAGGCTGTACTCGGCACTTGAGTGGCGGGTTTCTCGTTGAGATAATTTGCCAAATCACTGGCATGCGGGGAAGGTTTCTGTCGGTAAAAGCATTCCTGTGGCCTTCAGTGCTGATGGAAATGTACCTTCACATGCAAAGAAGCGTCTGTCTCTGGTTCCCGACTTTACAGGCCTCCCTTAGACAGTGGGTCACGCACAGATATGGTCAGCCTCACCTCTCCCAAAAGTCCTCAGGCTACAGAAACTGAACAGAATCCATCAACACCTGACCACAAGGTGCTTTGGATCACCCTGCATCAAGAAGGATGCAGACAAGCTGGAGGGGGTTCAGAGGAGGGCAACCAGGATGATCAGGGGTCTGGAAACAAAGCCCTATGAAGAAAGACTGACAGAACTGGGCATGTTTAGCCTGGAGAGGAGCAGATTGAGGGGAGACATGAGAGCACTCTTCAAATACTTGAAAGGTTGTCCCACAGAGGAGGGCCAGGATCTCTTCTCGATCCTCCCAGAGTGCAGGACGCGGGATAACGGGCTCGAGTTAAAGGAAGCCAAATTCCGACTGGAGATCAGGAAAAACTTCCTGACTGCTAGAGCGGTATGACAGTAGAACCCATGACCTAGGGAAGTGGGGGGCTCTCCCACCCTAGAGGCCTTTAAGAAGCAGCTGGACAGCCGTCTGTCAGGGATGCTTTAAGGTGGATTCCTGCCTTGAGCAGGGGGTTGGACTTGATGGCCTTGTAGGCCCCTTCCAACTCTACTATTCTATGAAAGTCCATACAAATACAAGCTGCTCTTATCTGCTTTCACAGTGGAGTCCCGAGGTCTTGGCCACTACATTTTGCGGGGCATGTTGATGGTAGAAGAGTACGATTTCCTTTTGCTACCGCAGAGTAGATCCTGCATCAGCCTTCCCTTGTCTGGTGCCCTACCAAGTGTTTTTGACTACATGTCCCAGCATTCCTGACCATTGGCTATGCCCGTAAGACACCCGGTTGGCGACAATTGCCATGCAGTGTACTCTGCCCTCGCTCTGGCCATTTCACTGCCCTCATCTTCTTAACCCCCCCCTCCCCCCAAGGAGTCAACTACCAAACCAAGAGAGGACACTTAAGGGCAAACGTTCCAGAGATTGCTGAGCCATTTTGACCGAAGCAGACAGCTAAGGAAGCCATGAACGCCCCTAGAGATGTCAGGAATGCAACCCGATCAAATTCATGTCCAGGAGCAGACGATAGCTGCTAACCTTCATATCCTGTCCCAAGAGGGTCAGAAGTCGTCTAGGGTCTGTGTGGCAGTGACTGCCTTCATGCATCCTGACACCCCAGACCTGTTTTTTTATTATTATTATTATTTATTATATTTAAACACCGCCCCTTAGCCGAAGCTCTCTGGGCGGTTTACAAACTGGGTTATTGTGAATGATGGGGAGCAACCATGCCGGGTCCCAGCAGGAGAAGCTAAAAAATCCAGGGCTATTTATCATGACGTCCAAAACCCAGAACTCTGGATTGTTGCGGGTTTCTAACTCTGGGTTATTTGTCATCATCTGTGAATTCACACACGTGGGCTCTGCGCCTGCGTGGAATTACAATTCGGGGAGCTTCTGAAGCTGAGGCACGCTGTTTTTGGCAGGAACCTCTCCCCCACCGTCTCACTACGCAACCGCCCGCCTCAGTTCTCTTTTGACCATCACTGGAAGCTTCTCTCTCGTTAGAATTTTGTTTTTCCCTTCATGAGAATGCTGCATATATATTATTTTCTTTTTTCCTCCTTGGAGTTCAATTTCTCTTCTTCTTTCCCCCCCTTATCTTTTCAATTTCTCTCCTTTTTTCCTTACGGATTGTTGCGGGAGTTCCAACTCTGGGTTGTCTCTCCTCCAACAACCCAGGGTTCTAGGTTCAGATGTCATGATAAACATCCCGTAGCTGGAGCATATCTCGGTTGCTTTGCTACTGCAGGAGCGATCAAACCGCTGAGAGCTAGCACGCTTGCTTGCTCTCGCTTGTTCACGACAACCCAAGGTTTTTAAAAAATAACCTGGGTTGTTGTGACGTCTGGGTGTGTCTGTGAGGGGGAAAATGCACTAAATAACGTGAGTGCAAAAGAGACAAACTCTGGTGCTTAGAGAATTCGTATTTTATTTTTTTATCATTTGTATCCAAAGGTGCTCTGTATAATTTTTTTTTATTTGTATCCAAAGGTGTTCTGTGTATATATATATATATATATATATATATATATATATAAATATTTGTAAAGGTGCTCCGTAGAATTTTTATTACCCTGTTTCCCCGAAAATAAGACCGTGTCTTATATTAATTTTTGCTCCCAAAGATGCGCTAGGTCTTATTTTCAGGGGATGTCTTATTTTTCCATGAAGAAGAATACGGTACACATTTATTGTTGAACAAAAAAAAAGGTCTTATTTTCGGGGGGATGCCTTATATTACAGCGAGAGGCAAAACTGGAAGTAGGTCTTATTTTCGGGGGATGTCTTACTTTCGGGGAAACAGGGTATTATGTGTATCCAAAGGTGCTCTGTATAAATTTTTAAAAATTTGTATCCAAAAGTGCTCCGTATAATTTTTTTTATTATTTCTATCCAAAGGTGCTCCATATAATTTTTTTAAAAATTTTTATCCAAAGGTGCTCATTTGGGTACAAATAATAAAAAAATAATATCCGAATTCTCTAAGCACCAGAGCTTGCCTCTTTTGCGCTCACGTTGTTGTGATGTCCGACTGTGGCCACTATGGTGTAATAGTTAGAGCGTTGGACAGTCCCATGTTGAAACTCCCGCCCGGCCACAAAGCTCACGGAGGTCTTGGGGGACGGGGGAAGTCGCCGTCTCTCAGTCTAACCGACCTCACAGGGTTGTTGTCAGGATAAAACGGGATTTGAATCAATCCGTTCCTTGGAGGAAGGGCAGGATATAGTAAATGCATTGAAAATAAATAAACTACAGTCTAATACCTCTGCAGTGCCGTAAAAAGCCTGAACCCGAAGCGGATTTGGCATGTGTAGCGTGCTGCCCCGTCGCATAATGGCGTTACGATAAACCGTACTTTTTCTTGCTGTGCTTCAACTGCAGAGTGACAGAGAGGTAGTTGAGCCCCTTTACCTTCTGTATCTGCCCCCTAGTTGCTTTATTTTCCTTTTTTAAAGAAGGCTGTGCAGGGCATGATTTAGCTAAAATTAATTAAAGCATGGTGGGGGGGGGTGTTCTTTTAAAAAATCCATATTCAAATGGGTATTAAAAATACTACGGTTTTTCTAAAAAAGCAACACCAAACCGTATAGAAATGGCTATGAAAAAATATATTGAACTAGCTGTGCCGTTTCCTGGGCCAATTAAGGCGTTGATTGTTGGTGAGCTTTCAGTGTGGATTGTTTTTTGTTGCTTTTAATTTTAGGGTTTCAGTTTAAGGGCATGAGAGAATTGAAATGCTGCACGTTCAAGGTGGGAGCAGCACCATAGCGGTTAAGTGTTAAGCTAATCAGTATTTTCTCTCTTCATAACTCCGGGAGAAAATGACCTGGTTCGGACAACACGCTGGGGCTTTTTGTGGGTTATTTATTTCACCATGAGCCGTGGTGCAAGCGGACACCAGCCACGTCCCACATCCAACCTCCGCTCAGCGGGTGCTGTGTCATGTGTACCTGGCGATCATGGGTTATGCGAGGGTTAAGACAGACCGTGGGTTATGAAAGGGTTGTTTAACCCTTGCATAATCCACACTTATTATTATTATTATTTATTTATATAGCACCATCAATGTACATGGTGCTGTACAGAGTAAAACAGTAAATAGCAAGACCCTGCCGCATAGGCTTGCTGGATTTGCATAACACGACGATGGCATGTTCAAAATGATGGGCATACACACTAGCCTCAGCACCCATGGTGGGCTGCCGGTGTGGTGCAGACAGCCGCACTGAGCTTGAAGGTAAAGGGACTAAGGTATCACTGGTACGTGCGGCCTCCTCTCATCAAAGATTCCAGATACCATTCCTATAGAGTTATGCCCTTGCTTACATCAACAATTAACTCTCAATACATTTTCATTTGTCTTGCATTATATTGGAGTCATTGTTGAATACATCCCGTTGTTGTTTTAGAGCTATAAATTACTTAGGGTCTATTACCGTAGTACTGTTCCCTCTGTTTCTAACGCTCAGGCTCTTGAGTGCTGTTACTCGTGTAGCCAGTTCGCAGCACCCCTGCACAAGAGGAAGGTACCAGTAGGCTCAGGGGAATCCTAAAGTTTGCAGAAGTACGACAAAACTGTTGAGAACCCCCCCAAAACACTGTCATACGTAGCGGCCGTGGAACCCTGGTTTGACTGATGAGAACAAAACGGGAAGACTGGTGTCAGTGGGAGAGGGAATGCGATGGCGCTCCTGGAATCCCAAACAGCAGCACTCCGCATTCACATGGAGACTTTCCGTTGCAGGCCCCACTTGTCCCGTTGCCAAAGCGAATTTTCAAAGGAGAAGAGGGTTTAAAAATCCGTCCGCTTCACGTGGCTCCGTATTGGGCCGCGTCGGCGGGCAGAGAGAGAGAGAGAGGTTCTCGTCTCAGTAGTGCCGTGAAGTTAGTGTGGAACGCAAGATCGCAGGACAGGAGAGATGTTTTCAGGTCAATGCTCACAAAGTGTACTCTCTTGTGTCTACCAGTTTCAGCACATCATAGAACGGTGCGAGAAGAATACGGGGAGAAAGTAAGGATTTGGAGCCGTAGCCCTCTGCGGCAGCAGAGAGAAAAACTTGAACAAGGCGAGATCAGAAAGCCAGGTACCCTCTGAATCTGAATGCACCGGGTTGCGGGTAGAGATGTAAAATTTCTGGAAATTTTGAAGCCATGGGAAAAAAACCCATTTTTTTTCTGGGTTTTTTTGGGGGGGAAACAGAAATTTTCGGAAAAATTGAAATAATGCCGTATTAGCACTTTTTACAGATTGAAAGTCACTTTGTTACTTTAGTAACATAAAATGTAATTATGTCCAAGTTGGTTTGGCATAAAATTATTACATTTGGTATATTAAAAGTACAGTGTATTCAAACAATTATTACGAATTTAATTTACTTTTTAACTGTAAGGGACCTCTTTGGTTCTGCCAGTTTATGAGGAGCAGGCAAAAAACAATTTTAAAAAACAACAACTGAAGAAAGAAATTTATTTACGTCTCCGCTAGTCCTCCAGTGTCAAGACATAAAGCCCCCATTCCCATAAAAAGAACTGAGAAAAAAGGGGGAACCAAGATTCAATGAATATGCATGAAATTTAATCAGACTCATTTTCTGACCTATAGCGATCACTATTAGTTTCAGTCTCTGCTTCAGTGGCAGTGCTGCCCCCTAGAGGCAGAAATGCATCTTGCTCTTGCATTTGAGAGTTGTAGTCTCCGTTTGCAACCTAGGACTTGCTTGTCCTTGGTGCACAGAAATTGTAATAATGTCGGGCACCATTGACTATTTCATTGCCCACGGTTGGTTATTTTCAGCAACTACAGAGTCTTCTGGCAAGAGCGACCAAAGCAGCAGCTGCCCTTCTAGTCCATCCAGCAGAACTTGCAATGGCTGATGGGATACCAGTGGGAGGACTTTGATGAGGCGGGGAGGAGAGAGGGAGGGGATGTGTCAATCAAACACACCGTTGATTAATAGCCGACTTGACGCTGACCTTAATCCACACCACGGTTGATTATAATCCTGACGTGTGGGGAGTATCCCCTCGATAATCAACCCTGGAGTTGACTATTAACCCACCATTGACTATTGCGTTGTCTGAATGCAGCCAACTTTTAAAAGGATGCTAAAATATTTGAATGCGGGTGGGGTGGGGGGATTGCTGTGCATCCCTTAATCATCCCGTGTTGGTTGACCTCACTCTGGAGCACAGGTTAGCCTTATGCCCTTTAGATTTTTAATTTAGCAATTACCGTGCAACAATATTAGGCAGTCAGCAATAAAGCTGTCATTCCTTGGTACATTTGAGAAGTGGGATTTCTCTCCCCCTCCCTATTTATTATTTTTTTTTACAGTGAAAGAGGAAAAGCCGGAGGAGAGGGACCCTCTTTCAGATCTACAGGATATTAGCGACAGCGAAAGAAAAACCAGCTCAGCAGAAACGTCGTCAGGTAGCCCGCCCCTGGGAAGTCAGGAATTGGCCGGGTTCCTGAGCTAGCGTCAGCTCTGTTTTATCAGCTTGGGTGTTTGGGGCTGCTTTCTATGTCTGGTGTTTTCTGTAGGGGAATCGGGATCTGGTTCAGAAGAGGAGGAGGAGGAGGAAGAGGAGGAGGAGGAGGAGTCCAGTAGTGAGGAATCGGAGGAGGAGGAGGAAGAAGAGGAGGAGGAGGAAGAGGAAACGGGAAGCAACTCTGAAGAAGTGTCCGAGCAGTCTGCTGGTAAGTGGCAGAAAGTAACTCTTCCCAAATCGCATGTTTCTACTATGTACTCTAGCATTGCCATTATTATTATAATAATTATTATTATAACTATTATTATTATTTATATCCTGCCCTTTTTCCAGTACTGGGACTCAATGCGGTTTACAAGATTAACACAAGTAATGGAAGGCAGTAGTTATTAACTAGTACTATATAAAGTGCCCCAAAGGCACACAACTACTCCAAACACCAATAAAAGGTGGTAATTATCAAATAACCCATTTATTTACAATTTATAAGGATGTATAAAACCAACTGATGTGTCTCAAAGTGGTTAACAATCACAATGTTGGATACTATAATAACCGATAATATATATCATTTATTTATTTATTTATTTATTTATTTTATTGCATTTATATACCGCCCCACAGCCGAAGCTCTCTGGGCGGTTTACAACAATTAAAAATAGTAAACATTAAAAGTATACAAAAATTATTTAAAAACATAAAAACAGTATAAAAACAACAGTAGATACAAAATCATACATGCTTTTAAAAGTCTGTAATATTGTTGGACTGTATTAGATTTGTATTCTTGCATGTATGATATATATTATTGGTTATTATAGTACCCAACATTGTGATTGTTAACCACTTTGAGACACATCAGTTGGTTTTATATATCCTTATAAATTGTAAATAAATGGGTTATTTGATCATTATCACCTTTTATTGGTGTTTGGAGTAGTTGTGTGCCTTTTTGGTGCTTTATACAGGTTTACAAGATTAAAACATGTACGATTAAAACATGTAAATATAAATTACAAAAGTTAAAATAGAATTTATTTATTTTATTTATTTATTTAAGGATTTTTATGCCGCCGTTCAGCCAATAAAAGGCCCTCACGGCGGCTTACAAAAGTATTTCTTGACAGTCCCTGCAGTAAAATTAAAAACATGTTAAAAATTTTAAAAAAACTGCAACAGGTTAAAAAGCGGGGAGGGGGGATCCAATGCATTAACACAGGTCCAGTATAGTTCCAAAAGCCTGGTGACGTTTTTTATTTATTTATTTACTTAAGCATTTTTTTTTATCCCGCCATTCAGCCAATAAAAGGTTCTCACGGCGGCTTACAAAAGTATTTCTGGACGGTCCCTGCCCACAGGCTTACAATCTAAAAGACATGACACAAAAGGAAAGGGGATTGGGAGGGAGGAGGAGGAGGGGGGAAAGGAAAGCAAATTCAGGCACTACAATCTTAGTTGGAAAGTTCAGCAGTGACAGTTGACAGTTGCTAGCAGGAGGGAGGGGGCTCTCAGCTGGAGCTGGACCCAGGCACGGTGGAGAGGTGCCTGGCTGCTGCTTCCTCCCTCACTAGTGGCCTCTGCAGAGTTTCTGCCTGCCTCTGAAACTTTAGCACAGAGGGAGCCAGCCTAGCCTCCCTGGGAAGGGAGTTGCAGAGCCTTGGAGCAGCCACCGAGAAGGCCCTCTCCTGTGTGTACCCATCAGGTGCGCCTGGGATGGCAGTGGGACTGAAAGAAGGGATTCCCCAGAAGACCTCAGAGCACAGGCAGGCTCCTTTTGGAGAAGACGGTCTTTCAGATAACCAGGACCTGAGCTGTAGTAGTAGTAAAGCTTTATTGTTTCAACCAACGGTTGTAGCAAGCATAATAAAAGCAATACTAAAACATTTATTTATTTATTTAATTTATTTAAGGATTTTTATGCCGCCATTCAGCCAAAAAAGGCTCTCACGGCGGCTTACAAAAGTATTTCTTGACAGTCCCTGCCCACAGGCTTACAATCTAAAAGACATGACACAAAAGGAAAGGGGATTGGGAGGAGGAGGAGGAGGAGGGGGGAAAGGAAAGCAAATTCAGGCACTACAATCTTAGTTGCAAAGTTCAGCAGTTACAGTTGACAGCAGGAGGGAGGGGGCTCTCAGCTGGAGCTGGACCCAGGCACGTTGGAGAGGTGCCTGGCTGCTGCTTCCTCCCTCACTCATTGCTTTTATTAGGGTCCCACCTGTCGTATTACGACAGGTGGAACCAGTAACAAAATATTCCAGTGTGGACGGTGCCCTGTTCAGGATTCTAAACACTCCCTTCCCATCGTCCCTGCCCCAGTTTTCTAACCCCTCCCTCGCTGCCCCAAAGTCAACATTCTGTGCCAAATGAGCACGCTTTTGCTCTGTGGAGTTTACGATATCATTTAAGACGGACGTGGGGGGGGATACAGCAGAGGCAAGGACAGTAGAGGAAGAAACTGGGCGAAGTTTTTTTTAAAAAAGAATCTCCGCTACTTCCGCAAAAGAACGTCTCTTATTCTTTAGAGGTATTCATACACGTCACACAAAACCTGCAACCCTAGGCATGCTTACTCAGAAGTAAATCCCATTATATTCAGCACGGGTTAATCCCGGGTAAGTAAACATAGGAGCGCAACGTAAAGTGGTAGAATTCTTGGCAAAGTACGACTTCAGATACGTTCCCTGTATTTGGAACTATGTAAATGTAGAAAATTAGTGCAGTCCCTGCATGTTGAAAACTAGCACATCCCTCCCCCTGCTAAGCTAGATTACTACATACAGGAAGGTTTAGTGAGTTTTTTTTTTTAAATATGAGCATTCAAAAACATCACCGTCTGCAGTGGTATAGTTCAGAATTTCATTATTTCTGTCTGTGTTGGAGGTAGAATAGCTTTTAGTTTTATTTCTAAGATGGATTTTTTGATGCTCATTCTTTCCATCTCCCCCCCCCCCCCCCGGTGTATTACAGAAGAGGTGAGCGAAGACGAAATGAGTGAAGAGGAGGAAAGGGAAAACGGAGACCACATTCCTGTTGGTAAGATAACAAGTGCTCAACTTGGCTTTGTATAACCCTCCTCCCTCATTTTCCGTGACCATATTAATCCTCAAACGGTTGCTTTTGTGAAGGGGGTGTGGGTGTGAACAATCCAGATTTTCCCACATTTTTTCCAACTGATTCTCACGTTCACGGGTTGGATCCAGAGATATGTGAGCAGGAGAAAGTTTGGCAGTGGTGCGGGCCTGCAAGCGATTACAGAAGAGTAAAGCCCACAGTGCTAGGGCGTGGCTAGATGGGGCACTCTCCCGGGGGTCGCCCCAGGATCATCCCTGTGTATCCACATGACGCGCAGGGGGTCCCAGGAGCAGGCAGGGATGACCCCTCCCCGGGATATAGCCCTACACTTCTATCCCGGTTTTCCCTGCAGTCTCCGTGGGAGGTGTGGGCCGCCATCCCAGTTTCGTCTCGGCTTCTCATGAGTAACCGCGAGGAGCCGGGGACCGGGTACGTTACTCCTCAGGACCGCCATGCCCATTGGGGGTGGGGTGAGGGGAACAACAGTGAAAAACATATAAACAGTTAAAACATAAAAACAGTCAAAAATATTTTTAAAATTGAATTGTGAATTATTGTTTAGCATTGTGAATTATTGTTATTATTGAGCAAGAACCTCTCAGGAAGGGCTTTCTCCCTGCTCCCCAAATAAAAATATTAGCAGCTGATGAGCACAGATATTGCTCTGATTGGCATTATGTACTGGAGCGGCAAAAGGAGAAATGCTGCTTCAACCCAAGCTGTATTTAACTTTCAGAATTCACTGTCACAAGATGTGGCAGCGGTCACTGGCATAGGTGGCTTTTAAAAAAAAAACCCGGATTGGACAGATTCGCGGGAGTTAGAGGAACTAATAACCACGTCATTCCAATAGAGCCTCCACGGTCAGAGGCAGTCTACCTCCGAACGGTCCTCATGCCTTGCGTTTGAGCTTCGGGAGAGCAGCCCGAAACGGCCGCTTGCTTCCGCGATTTGATTCTGACGTTTAAAGTTACAGAGTCGAGGTTTGACCGGGATTCCGCAGGAAGCGAAGGCGAGGAAGAGGAGGCCGGGGAGGCCAGCCCACAGTCCAACGCCATGACGGAGGGAGATTACCTCCCCGACTCGCCCGTGTCGCCGCCGGTGGAGCTGAAGCAAGAGCTGCCGAAGTACCTGCCTGCCCTTCAGGTGAGGAAAAGGCCGTAGAGCCAATTTAAACGCCCGCCCCTTGACCTTGCCCGCGGTGCCGCGTGCTCTTCTCCCAAAAGGCTGGGGCTCTGTGTACATCAGGGCTCTCCACCCTTTGAGGTCAGCGGGCGCGTTCAGCAGAGGGGCTTGCCCATTCAGAAAACGGCTGCCGTGGTGGGAATGAGCTGCTACGCAGGTGCCTTCCAGGTGTTTCGGACCACAGCTCCCATGTTCCCTGACCGTTGACCGTGCTGGGCGGCATGTATGGGAGTTGTCGTCCAAAGTGTCTGGAGGCAGGGCCGGCCTTAGGATAAATCCCACCCTGGGCGAGGGGTACCTTTGGTGCCCTCCCCCCCCTCCATGGCCAGCTTTGCAGAGGAATTATGGGCCCCGTGTGATGTTGGGGGGCCCTGCGACTGCCCCCTATAAGGACTCAGGCATAGGTGCACAAAGCTGGGGACCTCGTGCGCGGATTGTTGCACGTATTTGGTAAAGTTGCCTCGAAGTAAAGCGGTGTTCTTCTGATTTTTATCTAGCTCAAACGGCATCGAAGCGGAAACTGAAAAAGAAACACATTTTGCAGCTAACTGAAGTGGGGGATTTTAGTTATTACCCAGGCAACCTGTAGAACTTTGAAAGAAAGATTGCCGACACTTGCTTTTTGCCATCCGAGCTCACAGCCATTGGGCTCAGCTTGGTGCCCCCCTCAGTTCAGCTTGGCTGCTGCCCCCGCCCAGCTCACCACCCATAAGGCTGGCCCTGTCTGGAGGGCACTGGGTTTTCTCCTCCCTCCTCTAGCTGGGAGGCTGGATCAGATAAATGTGTTACGCTCCTGGGTGGTGGATGGGGGACAGTCGCCTTCCTAGACCTGTGGGGCAGGACCTCTCCAGCCAGGATGCTTAGGCTAAGCCATCCATTTCCATTCCTCAAACCATGAGGAATAACAGGAGTGTATGTGATTGGGTTTTCTTTCAGAATCAAGTTATAGCAACCAAGAACTACCAAAAATACATCATAAAAGATAACAATGTTAACAACAGAGCTATGCAGGAAATGCCATCGATTCCAAGAAACAATAAACCATGTAACGGGAGGGTGTAAAATTCTGGCAGGAATGAACTATACGGTCAGGCACAATACAGCTGCAAAAATAATTCACCAAGAACTGGCCATCAAATTCAACCTCATCAAACGAGCTACACCATACAATGCATACTCACCCGAAACAACCTTGGAAAATGCAGATCATAAAATATACTGGGACAGAACAATTCATACTGACAAAACAATACCTTGCAACCGACCAGACGTAACGGCCGTAGACAAAAAAGAAAAACACACATACCTCATCGACATAGCAATACCGAGTGACAAAATTGTTGTTGAAAAGGAAGAGGAAACGAGAGAGACATATACACCACTGGCCATGGAAGTCAAAGAACTATGGCAACAGGAAAAGGTCACAATTATTCCATTACTCACATGAGTCACTGGCATCACATCAAAAAACTATACAGAAAGCCTTTAGAAACTGGGCCTACCCAAATACATCCACAACAACCAGAAAGCAGTCATAGTTAAAATATGCTCAATTGTCAGGAAATTCCTGAATCTGTAAAACACAGCATGACTTGGCTCAGCCCATCATGTCCGTCTAGAAAAACCACCATGAGCGAGAAAGAGATGATGATAATTAATAATAATAATAATAATAATATTTATTTGTTACCTGTCTCTCCCTCTGGATTGAGACGGGGTACAACACAAATGCAAAACACCATAAAACACATATAATTGATTAAAACATATAAAACGAATACATTCTTTAAAAACAGCACATTATTAAAAGGCATCTTAAAATTCAACTGGGTATTCCTCTGCCTCACCTCCTCTTAGCCCAGTGGCTCTTACGTGTGCCTGGAATAAAGCACCCTGGCTCCCTTTTAAAATAAATAACTTAACAAATCAAGCTTCTAGTCCCTGTGGCAGTGAAAAATACAATGGCAGCTGTGTGGTTCATTCCTGGGAGTGAGAAAGGGCCGCTTGAATTGCCGCGTGGAACTCCGTGCCCTTCCGCAGGGCTCCTAGAAGCAGGATAAATTAATGCGGACTCGGAGAAAACGTGTACGTTTATGCTGTCTCCATCTCTAGGGCTGTCGTAGCGTGGAGGAATTTCAGTGTCTGAACCGGATCGAGGAGGGAACGTACGGAGTGGTGTACAGAGCCAAAGACAAAAAAACAGGTTGGTATTTTAAGGACATCAGAAGAGCCCTGATACTAGATCAGACCCAGGGTCTACTTACTCCAGCCTTCTGTTCGCACATTGGCCGACCAGCTGCCCATGAGAAAACCCACAAGCAGGACATGAATGCAGCAGCACCCTTCAGCCCATGTTCCCCAGCAACTGATGTACATAGACATACCGTATTTCTTCGATTCTAAGACGCCATCGATTCTAAGACGCACCCCATTTTTAGAGATGTTTATTTGGGGGAAAAGGGCGTCTTAGAATCGAAGAAATACTTCCCTCAATGCCCAGCCAACCTCCCCCCCCCCCTCACCGCGTTTTCTTCTAATGGTTATGTCCTTTTCTTTTTTCCCTCTGTGAGAGAAGAAACCGCCGTTTGCGCAGGAAGAAAGGGTGTGTGTGTGTTGAAACAAAGAGTAAACAATATTTTCGGGCGGGGAGAGAGAGGAGAAGATGCAATTAAGGAGCTAAAACGCTTAACTCTTCAGTCCCGCTCTTTACTTGTCTGTGCGACACGCGAGTAAGTCCCATGGAAATCGATGGGACTTACGAATAAATGTGACTAACAAAAAACCAGGCGCTTACCCTCCCAGCTCCTCCTCGCTCGCATGGCTCGCGCCTGCTGCAGGAGTATTGCTTACCGTATTGCTTCAATTCGCCATCGATTCGAAGACGCACTCCATTTTTAGAGCTGTTTATTTAGGAGGAAAAGTGCGTCTTAGAATCGAAGAAATACGGTACTGCCTCGGGTGCTGGAGGTAGCATAGAGCCATCAGGCCTAGTAGGAGGCACCATAGAGCCGTTGATAGCCTCCTCTTCCTTCTACAGCAGTGCCCTGTTAGGATTTGGGGAGCATAGGAGGTTGCTTTTTACAAGGTCAGACCAGGCCAAGATTCCCTGCTTTGATTGGCAGCCGCTCTTCAAGGTCCAAGGCAGAGAAGTTTCTTTCCCATCATCTGCTTCCTGTTGAAAGTAGCAGGCAATGAATGTCCTCTGGCATTTGCACGGCCTGAGTCGCCTTCATCTTATGGAGTGTCTCTCCCCATAGGACATTTTCCCTGGCTTAAAGTCCCATCTTCTGCGGAGTTCAGGGTGGCCTCCCCAAAGAACAGGGCCTTTTTTGTTGCAGCCCCAATACTTCCTTGTGGGTGGCTGCTTAGTTTCCTCCCTATTTTCCTCCTGGAAAAAAGTTGAGAACTTCCATTTCCTTTGCACACTGCCTATTGTCGTCGTCCGCCCGTCCGCCCCACCCTGTCCTGCTGTTTTTTGTCTATGGCGAGCTTTGAAGATCTTGCGTTTCTATCTCTGCACTTTCATAGAATCATAAAATAGTAGAGTTGGAAGGGGCCTATGAGGCCATCAAGTCCAAACACCTGTTCAATGCAGGAATCCACCTTAAAGCATCCCTGACAGACTGCTGTCCAGCTGCCTCTTGAAGGCCTCGAGTGTGGGAGAGCCCACCACCTCCCTAGGTAACTGGTTCCATTGTCATACTGCTCTAACAGTCAGGAAGTTTTTCCTGCTGTTCAGCCGGAATTGGCTTCCTGTAACTTGAGCAACTGTGCTCTGGGACGACTGAGAAGAGATCCTGGCCCTCCTCTGTGTGACAACCTTTCAAGTATTTGAAGAGTGCTCTCATGTCTCCCCTCAATCTTCTCTTCTCCAGGCTAAACATGCCCAGTTCTTTCAGCCGCTCCTCATAGGGCTTTGTTTCCAGACCCCTGATCATCTGCGCTGCCCTCCTCTGAACCCCCTCCAGCTTGTCTGCGTCCCTCTTAAAGTGTGGTGCCCACATGTCTTTAATTATTTTGAGGTCCACTTGCTCCATAGTTTAGTAAACCCACTTGCTTTGCAAGCAGAAGGTCCCAGGCTCAGTCCATGGAACTCCCACTTAAAAAGACAGATTGATGTACGTGTGTTGTTCTTTGAACCCGCTATCAGTCGGCTGTTCCCAGCTTTGGGTCTCCGTATGTTGCTTCTTATCATAGAATCATAGAATAGCAGAGCTGGAAGGGGCCTACAAGGCCATTGAGTCCAGCCCCCTTCTCAATGCAGGAATCCACCCTAAAGCATCCCTGACAGAGGGTTGTCCAGCTGCCTCTTGAAGGCCTCTAGTGTGGGAGAGCCCACAACCTCCCTAGGGAACTGATTCCATTGTCATACTGCTCTAACAGTCAGGAAGTTTTTCCTGATGTCCAGCTGGAAACTGGCTTCCTTTAACGTTATTCCGTGTCCTGCACTCTGGGAGGATCGAGAAGAGATCTTGTTAACATCATTAGCCGTGGGACTTCTAGGCCAGCCTTGTGAGACATAACTCTGTCCGAGACCCATCTGTAAAAGGGGAGAAGTAGCGATCCACGTCGAGAGGACCACCCCCAGGATGTATGTCGTCGGAAATAACACTGCGGATTTTTTCCAGATGAGATCGTGGCGCTCAAGCGGTTGAAAATGGAGAAAGAGAAAGAAGGCTTCCCCATTACTTCGTTACGGGAAATCAACACCATTTTGAAAGCTCAGCACCCGAACATCGTTACTGTGAGGGTAAGGCCTCCCAACACTTGATCTTCTGGTTTTGTGTCCAGCGAGAGCCCTGCCTGGGCGTTCTCTTTCCCCACCGCCGTGATTACAATCGCATGGAGTGGGGGGGAGCAGAACCCTGCTTGCTGATCACAGTCCTCATTTGCTCAGTCTTGCTGAAGCAAGGAGCCTCTTCTACCTACCTGTCTAGGCTCCCGCGTGATCTAGAACCCCTGATCGCTCAAGGTTCTAAGACCCAAAGCAGACATGGCTTCAAAGAGGTAGCTGAACACAATTGGGGTGCTTAGCACTCAACCACAAAAACTCACATTTGAAGTGAAAGATAAACGGACTATATATATATATATATATATATATATATATATATATATAAAACGCTTAGGTATGTTTCCGTAAAGGTTTCAGCTGATACAGGTTGCTAAGCAACAGTAACGTGTAACGTCAGCTGATACAGGTTGCTAAGCCCCTCACCCGACTCCTCCGGGCTTTCCAAGGTAATCCTACCTCCCTTTCTGCCTCCTCGCTCCCCACCCCCAGCGAAGGGGGCAGCGCCACGGTCCGGAGCATGAGCGAGGCACGGCCGGGGCCCTTGGTGGCTGGGTGGGAGGCCGCTCGCCGGGTTTGAGCCCAGGCCCCGGCCTAATCTCATGCGAGCTGGGCGGGCGGCCCAAGGCTGACAAGAACCCCGGGGAGAGGGGGACACCTGCTCCCCCTCCCCCCGACCTCCCTGCCCCCCCCCCCCCAGGTCTGCCAGACAGCGCTGTATCGACAGCCTCCAACCACCCCGTGCCCCCACGATGATATTTAATTAATAAACTTTAAGATATGCTACAACGTATGTTACGCCGAGTACAGCTAGTTTTTATATATTTCTACTGTGAGTGAGTCATATTTACATCAATCCTACATATGCTGTCTGAGAATACTATTACCCTATTTCTTCAATTCTGAGACACACTTTTTCCCCCATCTAAACATCTCTAAAAACGGGGTGCGTCTTAGAATCGCGGGTGTGTCTTAGGTTTTTTTTTCTGTTGGTGGTACTGAAATTAGTGTGCGTCTTACAATCGATGGCGTCTTACAATCGAAAAAATACGGTATATAATGTTCATAATCAGGCATACGAAAAGACACGCTCGTCTTGTCGCTACCCAACCTTTTACACATAAAAATAAATCCAACAGGGCCGAAGCCTCCAATGTGTAAGTAAATAATAAAAAAAGTTCAAACAAGAGTAATATACAATGTATCAGCAATGAAATAACAATAACAGCGTTTCGCAGAACAGCATGTGATTTATTTATTTTTAAAGTACAATATTGTACCACCCGACAAATTCAGTGTTCTAAGCGTTTAAGTAAAAAGTAGACAGGTGTCCGGTACAGTGCCTGTTTCGAAATAACTTCATCAGCTGGACACTTATTCATGGAAGGAGACGTGGCTGTATGTTTGGGGTGAAGCCCTCCCAACGACACAATAATAATAATAATAATTTTATTTATTTGTTACCCACCTCTCCCTCTGGATCGAGGCGGAGTACAACACAAATAAAAACAACATAAAATACATAAAACTAATTCAAACGTTTAAAGCCAGTGCATCCTTAAAAGCAGCACACCATTAAAAAAGGCATCTTAAAATTCCACTGGGGAGGCCTGCCGGAAGAGATCAGTCTTTATGGCTTTCTTAAATTCTGGAAGACTGTTGAGTTGACGAATCTCTCCCGGCAAGCCATTCCATAAACTGGGAGCCGCAGAGGAAAAGGTCCTCTGGGTACTAGTTATCAGCCTTGTTTTTGTGGGCTGGAGTAGATTCTTCCCAGAGGACCAGAGCGTGCGGGGCGGATTGTACGGGAGAAGGCGATCCCACAAGTAACCTGGACCCAAACCATGTAGGGCTTTAAAGGTGATAACCAAAACTTTATACTTCGCCCGGAAACTAATTGGCAGCCAGTGAAGAGATTTTAAGACTATCTTGTAGTTCTCGTGTGTAGATCAGCTAGATCCTAGTGACTCCTTTCTGATATAACCCGCAGGTGTGTTCGGGGAGGATGGAACTGGTCCAGATCAAGACCACAGCAAGGGGATGGGTTAACGCCCCTTAACACACACACACCCCGAGTTCGAATCCAGACTTCCGAGCAGGGCCATGGAATGTCTTTTCAGCCTGGGGGGTGTCCAAATTCAATTTCAGCAAAGCTCCCGGGGGTGGGGGCACATTTCAATGGTGGGAGGAACTGAAAGCAAAAAGGAGGCGAAGGCCAAAAGGCAAAGCAAAAATAGCCAGCCTGTTTTAGCCTAGCACTTTTACGGCCGTTATCTGAACCTTAGGAGGAGGCATTTCAATTGTTTTTGAAGCAGAAGCCGGGGCACCACCTGGGAGGCGGTGGGAGGGGGGGGGAGCAAGGGATGGAAATCGGGGGGGGGGGGGCATGGACAGCCCCGGAGGGCCAGATATGGCCTTCAGGTTCAACACCCCTGCTCTAGAGTAAAAAATGGCTACGTCTTTAAAGCAATGTTTGCTTTGGCCCTTAATCCCGTGGGAAGCTTTCAGTCGTAGAGGAGGCTTTCCACCTTCCAAGAACGTGGTTGCGTGGGCCGGTGGCCAGCAAGAACTATCCCCACTCTTTCCCCGCCCCCCCCCCCCACGATGGTAGTTGTGTGAGGTGTAAAAGCCAGTGTGGGGCTTATGCTATCCCCACTCTTTCCCCGCCCACCCCCCCACGATAGTAGTTGTGTGAGGTGTAAAAGCCAGTGTGGGGCTTATGCTTCCTGTCAACGCATTCACTCCTGCAAGCCATTGCTGATTGGCCACACAGCAGCCGTGGCATCCCTGCTCACAGCCACCGTAGATAGGTCAGTTCCTGTCTGGTCTTTCTCCCCACGTACCCATTCATTCGCAGATGGCTCTGAGTTGAAGGTAACCCCAAAACACCCCGTTGAAAGTTAGCCCAGAGCTCTTTGATCTCGACCTGCCTGCAGAGGATAGCTTTTTGCAGTTGTTCCGGGGAAGCAGGGCCCTCTTAAGGCTTGACGGTGCCTCTCGCTGTGGGGAGCCCCACAGTTTATTTGTTTGTTTCTTTATTACGTTTTTATACCGCCCAATAGCGGTTCACAAAAATTAAAACCATAATAAGACAACCAAGAGGTTAAAAGCACAAATACAAAATACAGTATAAAAAGCACAACCAGGATAAAAACCACGCAGGAAAATGGATATAAGATTAAAATACAGAGTTAAAACAATAAATTTAAATTTAAGTTAAAATTAAGTGTTAAAATACTGAGAGAATCAAAAGGTCTTCAGCTGGCGATGAAAGCAGTACAGTGTAGGCGCCAGGCGGACCTCTCTGGGGAGCTCATTCCACAGCCGGGGTGCCACAGCAGAGAAGGCCCTCCTTCTAGTAGCCACCTGCCTCACTTCCTTTGGCAGGGGCTCACGGAGAAGGGCCCCTGTAGATGATCTTAAGATCCGGGTAGGTACATATGGGAGGAGGCGTTCCTTCAAATAACCTGGCCCCAAACCGTTTAGGGCTTTGAATGTCAATACCAGCACTTTGAATCGGGCCCGGACCTGGACTGGCAGCCAGTGAAGTTGTAAAAGGACTGGCGTGATGTGATCTCGCCGGCCAGTCCCTGTTAATAAACGGGCTGCCCTGTTGCCACTGAGCACGTACCTCTGACGTGCTGATGGTGCATGGCACATGGGCGGTCCGGTCCGGAAGGCCCCCTTGATTTCCTCTCTGTGATGCAACAAATGGGATCGGTCCGTCGCTGGGGCATCTTCACAATCGCTGCCATCTCTTGCTTTTGTTCCCAGGAGATCGTGGTTGGCAGCAACATGGACAAGATCTACATCGTAATGAATTACGTCGAACATGACCTCAAGAGCCTTATGGAAACGATGAAGCAGCCGTTCTTGCCGGGTACGGGCTCTCTCAAATTCCAGACGTGTGAAAATTTTCGCCTACGGGACTGGGAAGAGGCAGGTGGGCCTCGATTCCTTCCCACCCTCATGACAGCGTTGCTGCTTTTTATTCCAGGCGAAGTGAAGACGTTGATGATTCAGCTGTTGCGAGGGGTCAAGCACCTTCATGATAACTGGATCCTTCACCGGGACTTGAAAACCTCTAACCTGCTGTTAAGCCATGCTGGCATTTTAAAAGTAAGTGCTCCATCAGCTTTCCGGAGGTAGGCCGAGGGTGCGCGCAGGGAATTGTTTCATGGGCTGGGTTTGCACTACCCGCTATTATTATTATTATTATTATTATTATTATTATTATTATTATTATTATTATTATTATTATTATCCCGCCTTTTGCCCAATGCTGGGCCTCAAGGCGGCCTTACAAAGTTTAAAATATACATGGGGGGGGAGGGAAACAAAACCATAAACAATTAAAAAAAATTATAAGACATTAACATAGATGGAGGGCCGGATTATTCTCCAAAGGCCTGCTGGAAACAAACTAGTTTTAGCCTGCTTCCGAAAGCCCATCACGGAGGGAGCCAGCCCAGCTTCCCTGGGAAGAGAGTTCCAAAGCACCGGAGCAGCCACCGAGAAGGCCCTGTCCCATGTTCCCACCAAGCGCGCCTGTGAAGATGGCGGGACTGAAAGAAGGGCTTCTCCAGAAGATCTTAAAGCACGGGCAGGCTCATAAGGGAGAATAGGTTCTTTCAAATAACCTGGACCCGAACCATTTAGAGCTTTATAGGTCATAACCAGCACTTTGAATTGTGCCCGGAAACAGAGTTCTTGTTGAACCAGGGGTTATCGTGTTGTCTGAACGCAGTACCTGTTTTTCTTCAACAGGCTGCCTTGAGAACCCATGTGGTTTGTTCTTGGATTGTTTAGAGCGGCTAACAAGCCACCCTGCAGAGAGTCCGCTGCGTTCAGACACCACGATAACCCGCTGTTCACCAACAACCCCTGATTCAACATCACCCCACGCTCAACCACTGAGTGTGGGTTAGTGCGTTGCGTGAACCAGCCCTGGTGTCAGCTCTGCTCTGTGTGGTCAGTTTTGTCCTTGACGTACAACTCGCACCAGAACTTTTTTGTTTACCATCATAAGAGCCCCGTTTTTCTGTAAATTATTCAAGGCAGCTATCCAGTGCTGCGAGAGAACCCCACCAACGCCAGTGTCCTATCCTGAGGAGTCTGCCTTCATCCTTCGATATGGCTGATTTATTTATTTATTTATTGCACTTATATACCGCTCCCATAGCCAGGGCTCTCTGGGCGGTTTACAGAAATTCTAAAATTTGAGATAAAAACGAGTATACAAAATTTAAAACTCTAAAACACAGAACATACACACATAAAGCATTAAAAACCGTTAAAAAGCTAAACATGTGGGTGATTGAGATGTGCCGCCATACGCCTGGGCAAAGAGGAAAGTCTTAACCTGGCGCCGGAAAGATAGCAGCGTTGGCGCCAGGCGAGCCTCGTCAGGGAGATCATTTACTCTGTACAGCACCATGTACATTGATGGTGCTATATAAATAAATAATAATAATAATAATTCCACAGTCTGGGGGCCACCACCGAAAAGGCCCTGTCCCTCGTTGCCGCACTCCGAGCCTCTCTCGGAGTAGGCACCCGGAGGAGGACCTTAGATGTTGAACGTAGTGACCGGGTATATTCACGTCGGGAGAGGCGTTCCGTCAGGTATTGTGGTCCCAAGCCGTGTAAGGCTTTATAGGTCAAAACCAGCACCTTGAATTGGGCTCAGAAACATACAGGCAGCCAGTGCAAGCGGACCAGAGCAGGTGTTATATGGTCGAACCTTCTGGTTCCCGAAATCAATCTGGCCGCTGCATTTTGCACGAGCTGCAGCTTCCGAACCGTCTTCAAAGGCAGCCCTATGTAGAGCGCATTGCAGTAATCTAACTTAGAGGTTACCAGAGCATGGACAACTGAAGCCAGGTTATCCCTGTCTAGATAAGGGGCGTAGCTGGGCCACCAGCCGGAGTTGGTAGAAGGCACTGATCATCATGCTTCCCTTCCATCACATTTGTCTTTATATCTGGCGTCCAGGCTGTGAATGCCGTTCAGGTCGAGAGAGGCTGATTTGGATCTCCAGCAGTCCGAACCAACGCTTTAAATTATGTCTGGAGACTCCGGCAGCACTCAGTGAAGTTGGTGCAAAATGTTCGTGCCACCTCCTTCCAGGGGCATCACGCCAGCAGCGGTTGGAAGCAAGACACCGGACTAGCTGGGCCCTTTGGTCTGATCCAACTCTGCTGACCTTACATTCTTCTCTGTTTATTTATTACGTTTTTATATCGCCCGATAGCTGAAGCTCTCTGGACGGTTCACAGCAATTAAAACTCTAAAATACGAAACAATCCAATATAGATAAAGGAAGGAAAGGAAAGGAACCTCTCGTGCAAGCAATGAGTCATTACTGACTCTTGGAGGGACGCCAGCTTTCGCTGACGTTTTCTTGGCAGGCCTTAGAGCGGGGTGGTTTGCTGTTGCCTTCCCCGGCCGTTATTACCTTTCCCCCAGCTAGCTGGGTACTCATTTACCGACCTCGGGAGGATGGAAGGCTGAGTCGACCCGAGCTGGCTGCCTGAAACCAGCTTCCGCTGGGATCGAACTCAGGCCGTGGGGAGAGTTTCGGCTGCAGAAACTGCTGCTTTACTGCTCTGCGCCACAAATACAACATAAAAGTTTAAAACGACAGTCTAAAAATGAAATAATCAAACAGAAGCTAGCAGCAAGAAATTTAAAATCTAGCGCTAGATAAAACACAAACTGAAATGCCTGGGAGAATGAAAACCAGGCGCTGAAACGTGCACAATGTGGGCGCCAGGCAAACCTCTGGGATACTCATTCTACATCTGGGGGGCCACCACAGAAAAGACCCTGTTTTTGCGTTCCTCTTGCTTCAGGTTGGAGACTTCGGACTGGCTCGGGAATACGGATCGCCTCTGAAGCCGTACACGCCTGTCGTCGTGACTTTGTGGTACAGGGCACCTGAGCTGTTACTCGGAGCCAAGGTAGGTGACTCCTAGTCGTGTAGTTTAAAAAGGCCATTATTTTCCATTATAATTATTCTTATTTTGCCATTACTGGGCTACAACCTCCCTAGTTACCTAGGGAGGTGGTGGGCTCTCCCACACTAGAGGCCTTCAAGAGGCAGGGATGCTTTAGGGTGGATTCCTGCATTGAGCAGGGGGTTGGACTAGATGGCCTTGTAGGCCCCTTCCAACTCTGCTATTCTATGATTCTATGAAATGTTCAATTTCAGCTTTCAGAAGCTGTGGATGGAATCAGAGGAGGGCAACGGGGATGGTCAGGGGTCTGGAGACAAAGCCCTGTGAAGAGAGACTGAAAGAACTGGGCAGGTTTAGCCTGGGGAAGAGAAGACTGAGGGGAGACATGACAGCACTCTTCAAATACTTAAAAGGTTGTCACACAGAGGAGGGCCAGGATCTCTTCTCGATCCTCCCAGAGTGCAGGACACGGAATAACGGGCTCAAGTTAAAGGAAGCCAGATTCCGGCTGGACATCAGGAAAAACTTCCTGACTGTTAGAGCAGTGCGACGGTGGAATCAGTTACTAGAGGCCTTCAAGAGGCAGCTGGACAAGCATCTGTCAGGGATGCTTTAAGGTGGATTCCTGCATTGAGCAGGGGGTTGGACTCAGTGGCCTTGTAGGCCCCTTCCAACTCTGCTATTCTATGATTCTATGACTTCCTGTAACTTGAGCCCGTTATTCCTCCTTCTAATAAGAATGAGGGACCGTTGACAGACCCAAAACCAAGGTCCTACTTGGCCGTAAACGCTCACCTGCTGATTTTGGCACAGGCATGTAAAACCTCAAGCCCCTCAATCTGGCCCTTTGGGATTCCCCAGAACTGCGTGTGGGTACCCTCGTGTATGTCAGCTGTAGCATGGACTGCAGCTGCATCCTCCCGAATGGCATCCCTGCCTCATATGTATAGGGCCAGAGGGGGCCAAAAATCAGTGCTGCTCTAGCATAGTAGTGGCTGCCATCCCACACGGTGGCACAACTTTTTTCCACCCCCTCTCGCGGCACGCCGTCTAGGATTCCCTGGAGGCTTTTTCCTCACCCCAGTCCAGCAGGGATGGATATACCGCTCCCATAGCCAGGGCTCTCTGGGCGGTTTACAGAAATTCTAAAATTGAGGTAAAAACAAGTATACAAAATTTAAAACTCTAAAACACAGAACGTACACACATAAAGCATTAAAAAACCAATTAAAAACTAAACATGTGGGTAATTAGGATGTGCCGCCATATGCCCGGGCAAAGAGGAAAGTCTTAACCTGGCGCCAGAAAGATAGCAGCGTTGGCGCCAGGCGAGCCTCGTCAGGGAGATCATTCCACAGTCTGGAGGCCACCACCAAAAAGGCCCTATCCCTTGTTTTCACACAGTTTTCACACAGTTTGACCTGCCCTGCAAGGCCTGATCTATATTTATATTTATTTATTTATTACACTTATATACCGCTCCCATAGCCAGGGCTCTCTGGGCGGTTTACAGAAATTCTAAAATTGAGGTAAAAACAAGTATACAAAATTTAAAACTCTAAAACACAGAACATACACACAAAGAGCATTAAAAACTGATTAAAAACTAAACATGTGGGTAATTAGGATGTGCCGCCATATGCCTGGGCAAAGAGGAAAGTCTTAACCTGGTCAGGGAGATCATTCCACAGTCTGGGGGCCACCACCGAAAAGGCCCTGTCCCTCGTTGCCACACTCCGAGCCTCTCTTGGAGTAGGCACCCGGAGGAGGTGTTGAACGTAGTGACCGGGTATATTCACGTCAGGAGAGACGTTCCATCAGGTGTTGTGGTCCCAAGCCGTGTAAGGCTTTATAGGTCAAAACCAGCACCTTGAATTGGGCTCGGGGCTGTTGGTCCACAAACAGTAGCGAAGTGAACTTCCCGCCCCTCTTCTTTTCCCTTCCAGGAATATTCCACGGCCATCGACATGTGGTCTGTGGGTTGTATATTCGGGGAGCTGTTAACCCAGAAGCCCCTGTTTCCGGGGAAGTCGGAAATCGACCAAATCAACAAAGTTTTCAAGGTAAGCCGTTCCGGGCTGCCCCTACAATCGTTGTTCGTTCATGCAGCGTCTGTGGCACTTTGCAACGTAAGCAAAGAAAAGGACAGTCCCAGCCCCGAAGAACTTACAATCACAAGGTTAACCGGGCGTGCGGGGGAGAGCCATTTTCCTCCATGCAAGCTTGGACTGCTACAGCAAAGAAAGTTTCTGTGAGTTCTTTGGGTTCCCTTCCCTGCGGGTCAATCTGCATTATTTTGACAGCTCTGCTTTTTGGGAAGTATCAGACGTAGAAGCTACACCTACACACGGGCTTTGGCCCCGTAAGGTACCGTGTAGGTGGTTTTTCGTAGACCCTGTGAGACTCACACATACGAGTTCTGCCCAATGCATAGAGCCCCCATCTCAACGTTCGACAGCTGAGCTTTCGAAGGGAGACCGCTCCTTATTATTTATAAGGGCTCAAATTAAAGGAAGCCAGATTCCAGCTGGACATCAGGAAAAACTTCTTGACTGTTAGAGCAGTGCGACAATGGAATCAGTTGCCTGGTGAGGTTGTAGCCTCTCCCACACTAGAGGCCTTCAAGAGGCAGCTGGACAAGCATCTGTCGGGGATGCTTTAGGGCGGATTCCTGCATTGAGCAGGGGGTTGGACTCGATGGCCTTGTAGGCCCCTTCCAACTCTGCTGTTCTATGATTCTATGATAATGTGTGTGCAGATGACTGGGCATGTTTAGCCTGGAGAAGAGAAGATGGAGGGGAGACATGAGAGCCCTCTTCAAATACTTGAAAGGTTGTCACACAGAGGAGGGCCAGGATCTTTTCTCGATCCTCCCAGAGTGCAGGACATGGAATAACGGGTTCAAGTTAAAGGAAGCCAGATTCCAGCTGGACATAAGGAAAAACTTCCTGACTGTTAGAGCAGTACGACAATGGAACCAGTTACCTAGGGAGGTTGTGGTCTCTCCCACACTAGAGGCCTTCAAGAGGCAGCTGGACAACCCTCTGTCAGGGATGCTTTAGGGTGGATTCCTGCATTGAGCAGGGGGTTGGGACTCGATGGCCTTGTAGGCCCCTTCCAACTCTGCCATTCTATGATTCTATGACATTTATATCCCCCACCCCTTTCTTCCATCGTGGAACTCAAGGTAGCTATATGCGGTTCCCAGGTGGTCTCCCCTCCAAGCACTGACCAGCCCCAGACCTGCTTAGCTTCAGCAAGACGCCTTCAGACCAGGCCCTGGGACCTGTATTCCCTTCCCTTCCCGTGCATGCGCAAGGGGCGTGTCTCCCACCCAGGTGCTCTTCAGCCGCTGCAACGGCAATGTTGTGAAGGCACGTTCCCTCTCTGACTTGTTAGAATGATAGCTGAGTTGCCTCCTCTTCTCTTTCATTCTTTTTCTACTCACTGTTCGTTTCCACGTGGTGCTGTGGGGTGGGGGCTCCTCTCCCCCCATCGTGTGGACGTAGGGCCTTGAAGGCCCTTGTGGCGATACCTGCCTTTCTGTCCCTTAGGTATGTCCGGGTTTGTATATTCGAGCGAGTGCGGAATGTTTGACTGAGTGGGTGTGGCTAGTGATGCGGCGAGAGAGCGGGAGGGAGGAGCCATAAATAGGTTGGCTGAGGGGATTGTGAGGGTTAGTTTGAGGTTTGGTTTTAGTCTGGGAGTTTTAGTCTGGCTTGTGCTTCGTGAGAGCGTTTGGTGTGTGAGGAGTGAGAAGAGATGGGATTTTAAGGGACTTGGGATGGTTGTTTTGGGTATAAAAATAAGCAGGTTTGATCCAAATTGAAATACCAAAGATCGGTTAAATTTCGATAAACTTTACTTGGTGTTCTGTTACCACAAACCACGCGTCAGGTCGGATTTATTACCTGCTATATTACACAGTGTGAAAAACATCTACCGATACACCTGCACTTCAATACCTCAACAACAGAACCTATTCCCTCACATATAGGGGAAAGGTTGGGTTGGTTTCACCCTTTCCTCAGGCTTTTCAAGAGGTGGCGCTTGGCTTGAGAAAGGTGTGCCAGGCAAGGCCTTCGGTGTGAGGCCGGTGTTGGGCCCAGAACTTTTCCTTGGTACCCTGTTTCCCCGAAAATAAGACAGTGTCTTATATTAATTTTTGCTCCCAAAGATGCGCTAGGTCTTATTTTCAGGGGATGTCTTATTTTTCCATGAAGAAGAATACGGTACACATTTATTGTTGAACAAAAAAAAAGGTCTTATTTTCGGGGGGATGCCTTATATTACGGCGAGAGGCAAAACTGGAAGTAGGTCTTATTTTCGGGGGATGTCTTACTTTCGGGGAAACAAGGTAATTCTGTTTGTGCTCAGAAACACAGCTCACAATGCAGGTCTTACTTAGCAGAGTAAGTTTATTAGCTTCAGACTTCTTTACAGTTCCGTGTCATTGTGCAGAGTGACAAAAGCTATACACATATACATATATACACAGTTCTTATCTATATTACATACAGCTGTGATTAGGCTAACCCAGCCTCAAGGATCTTTGGTATATTCATATCATTAACACCATGATATCTTAGAGAATCCTGGCAAGGTTCCCAGTACAGCTTCTATCTCAAGGTCATTGCTCACAGATAGTCTTCCTCTGTTTAGCCTTGAGATAGCCACACACACAATTTTAATGACTACGCAAGCCTTTTACTTTCTTAAACTTAACAGCCAGTGCCGCCGCATCCTTCCTCGAGAAATGTATGACTTGCGGTAATGAAACGAATCATCAACGCCACGCTAAGCACGGGGTGCGAATTCTCCTTTGATCACCTGGTACTTGGTTACATTCCAGCACAGTGGGTCCTGAACACAGCATCCACCTTAGATCCAATGGGGTTCATCAGTCAATAAGACACTGGGAATTTCACTGCCCATCTGATATTGATGCCTGGATAGTGCAGGGGTGGACAGCTTCTGGCCCTCCAGATGTTGATGGACTCCAGATCCCATCAGCTCCAGCCAGCATGGCCAAGAGTCAGGAAAAGTGGGAGTTGAACTCCAACAACACCTGGAGAGCCACGGATTGCCCTCCTCTTGGGTAGCAAAACTCCCAGAATTGGCATCGTGAGTGCCGGTAAGCAAGGAAGGCCTCACACAAATTTAACAGCGTATGAGATGCCTTTCTGGAGTGCTTTGATTTAAAAAGAGTTTGACCCAAATCAGACTTGGTCTGATGAACTAGTTCTTTGCCCAGCTGCCACGTCCAAGCTCATCCTCCCATCCCACCCCCACCCCCCATGTTTGCTTCCTTCCCTTTCTATTTATTTAACCGAAAACCAGAGTGGGTTTTCAGTAGTTTCCCATAAGCACAAGCCTTGCGACCACAGGGACGTCTTTATTAGAAGCGTCTTCGGTTCTCAGTTTATTTTTTTAATCACCAAAAGGGAACAATGTCTCTGTTTTCATAGAATCATAGAATAGTAGAGTTGGAAGGGGCCTACAAGGCCATCGAGTCCAACCCCCTGCTCAATGCAGGAATCCACCCTAAAGCATCCCTGACAGAGGGTTGTCCAGCTGCCTCTTGAAGGCCTCTAGTGGGGGAGAGCCCATGACCTCACCAAGCAACTGATTCCATTGTCGTACTGCTCTAACAGTCAGGACGTTTTTCCTGATGTCCAGCTGGAATCTGGCTTCCTTTAACTTGAGCCCGTTATTCCATGTCCTGAACTCTGGGAGGATCGAGAAGAGATCCTGGCCCTCCTCTGTGTGACAACCTTTCAAGTCTTTGAAGAGTGCTATCATGTCTCCCCTCAATCTTCTCTTCTCCAGGCTAAACAGGCCCGGTTCTTTCAGTCTCTCTTCATAGGGCTTTGTTTCCAGACCCCTGATCATCCTGGTGGCCCTCCTCTGAACACGCTCCAGCTTGTCTGCGTCTTTCTTTATCCCAAACTCTTTCAGTTCTCTCTCCTCCTCCCCCCCCCAATTATTAATAATCTTAGTAAGTTCCTGAAGGGCGGGAGGTGGGGTGATGGAACACATGACCCCTTTTTAAGCCAACCTCCTTACCGTGTTCTTTTCTTTTCCGAAGGACCTGGGAACCCCCAGCGAAAAAATCTGGCCCGGTTACAACGAGCTGCCGGCAGTCAAGAAGATGACGTTCACAGAATACCCTTACAACAATCTCCGCAAGCGGTTTGGGGCGCTCCTTTCAGACCAGGGGTTCGATCTCATGAATAAGTGAGTGGCGGGCAAATGCAGTCAACATGGCAAGGAATGCATGGCTTTCTAGACATCTTCTCAACCCCAGTCATCAGGGCCAATGATGGGAATTGGATGGGTTAGGGCCAGATCCTTACCTAAGTGGCATGATTTTCCTGGAGTTCGCATTATCATGCTGGCTGGGGCAGATGGGTGTTTGAATCCAACATCTGGAGGGCCACAGATGTTGCCCACGCCTGCGTTAGGTGCACAGCCTCTCCATCTGATGTGTCAGCTCTTAAAGCCAGCCACAGGTAGGCTTTTACCTTTAAAGAATTACCTGAAACCCGTGTTTCAGTCTGCCCCCAACCTGGCGCCCTCTGGATGCGTTGGACTACCAGTCCCATCATTCCTACCTAGTATGGCTGTTGACCATGCTGGCTGGGAGGTTTTGTAGTCCCACGCATCTAAAAGTTGGGGAACCCATTGTAGTCTAAGATTATTTTTCCTTGTAAAGATTTAATGTGATGGTTTGATTTATTTTTGGATAGTAGATAATGCAATGATGACTGTACCTGGGTAATATAATTACATTTATTTCGTTTTAGCTTTTCACTAAAAGTAAGCTGCTAGATCTCATGACTGCAGGCTCCTGTGAATGCCCGTTCAGGCTCAGAAACTAGAACAGAAAAGACACAGGCTATCAAATTTCTCATGAAATGTAACCATCTCAGTAGGATGGTAGAGCACGTGGTTTTGGCAATAATGTATTGTATTTTATATCATGTTTTCATACTGTTTTATTTATTTATTTATTACATTTTTATAACGCCCAATAGCCGAAGCTCTCTGGGCGGTTCACAAAAATTAAAACCATAATAAAACAACCAAGAGGTTAAAAGCACAAATACAAAATACAGTATAAAAAGCACAACCAGGATAAAAACCAAGCAGCAAAATTGATATAAAATTAAAATACAGAGTTAAAACAGTAAAATTTAAATTTAAGTTAAAATTAAGTGTTAAAATACTGAGAGAATAAAAACGTCTTCAGCTGGCGACGAAAGGAGTACAGTGTAGGCGCCAGGCGGACCTCTCTGGGGAGCTCATTCCACAACCGGGGTGCCACAGCGGAGAAGGCCCTCCTCCTAAAGAAAGATCCACATCTTTCTAAATGTGGATCAGTATATAAATGTGGACAGTAAATAAATAAAAATATAAAGGGCTCGGAATTCAGGCTGAGTGGTGCAGAATTCTAAAATGTATCGGATGCACAGCCCTGGTTACACTTAGCCCCCAGGGAGTTTGCATCTGGCAACAGACGTGGTGCCATTCGTGATTCTCTATAGTCATTATTACACCTTTGTGAGTAGCATCATTGGTGTCGTTGGGGCTGCTCTTGAGAATAATTGTGCTGGTGGGGGAGAGACACCCCTTGTCAGACCCAGGAGGGCTTTTCCGCCCCGGTTTAATCGCTTGGCAATCGCTTCACCCCGCTTGCGAGAGGAACTGTTCCGCCAGGCTGTGAAGCGGCCTATGAAATCATGCTAAGCGAACGTTTTGCAAATCTTCTTAGGCGGCATCTCACTTCACGCTCGCCCGGCCTTTTCTACCCCCTTCCCCCCGAGCGGCCTTGCTGCTTTTTTCCAGTACAGCAGACAAATCTTCAAACAGGAGAATTTGCAGACAAAAAGGGCATCGTTTAGAGCCCTAGTAAAAAAAAAGAAAAGTCATTTTGGGAAGGCTTCCTTCCTGGGGCAGTTAGTAAACGGAGAGATGGCGTTTACGGAGGCAGCTGGACAACCGTCTGTCAGGGATGCTTTAGGGTGGATTCCTGCATTGAGCAGGGGGTTGGACTAGATGGCCTTGTAGGCCCCTTCCAACTCTGCGATTCTATGATTCTATGACTGTAGGATTGTCCTCTCATTCTATTAATCCATTCAAGAGGCAGCTGGGCAACCCTCTGTCAGGGATGCTTTAGGGTGGATTCCTGCATTGAGCAGGGGGTTGGACTAGATGGCCTTGTAGGCCCCTTCCAACTCTGCGATTCTATGATTCTATGACTGTAGGATTGTCCTCTCATTCTATTAATCCATTCAAGAGGCAGCTGGGCAACCCTCTGTCAGGGATGCTTTAGGGTGGATTCCTGCATTGAGCAGGGGGTTGGACTAGATGGCCTTGTAGGCCCCTTCCAACTCTGCGATTCTATGATTCTATGACTGTAGGATTGTCCTCTCATTCTATTAATCCATTCAAGAGGCAGCTGGGCAACCCTCTGTCAGGGATGCTTTAGGGTGGATTCCTGCATTGAGCAGGGGGTTGGACTAGATGGCCTTGTAGGCCCCTTCCAACTCTGCGATTCTATGATTCTATGACTGTAGGATTGTCCTCTCATTCTATTAATCCATTCAAGAGGCAGCTGGGCAACCCTCTGTCAGGGATGCTTTAGGGTGGATTCCTGCCTTAAGCAGGGGGTTGGACTAGATGGCCTTGTAGGCCCCTTCCAACTCTACTATTCTATGATTCTATGAGAGAGAGAAACTGGGAGCAGAGGAGGCTGTTTCACCCCCAATTCAAATCTTTTAAGGTGCTTTTTGGCCCCCGTTTATCCCTTAATTTTGCATTGCTGCTGTTTTTATCTGGTTGAGCTATTATTCTGTATTTTATATATTATGGTTTTATACTGTTGTTTTATACTTTGAATGGTTTTAATTTTTGTGAACCGCCCAGAGAGCTCCAGCTATTGGGCGGTATAGAAATGTAATAAATAAATAAATAATAAATACATTAAGAGCCTCGTGTGCTGCAGAGCGGTAAAGCCGCAGTTTCTGCAGCCGAAACTCTCCCCACGGCCTGAGTTCGATCCCAGCGGAAGCTGGTTTCAGGCAGCCGGCTCGGGTCGACTCAGCCTTCCATCCTCCCGAGGTCGGTAAAATGAGTGCCCAGTTAGCTGGGGGGAAGGTAATCACGGCCGGGGAAGGCAACGGCAAACCACCCCGCTATAAGGCCTGCCAAGAAAAGGTCAGCGAAAGCTGGCGTCCCTCCAAGAGTCAGTAATGACTCAGTGCTTGCACGAGAGGTTCCTTTCCTTTCCTTAGCCCTTAAGCTCTTACTCTGTTTTCCAGATTCCTGACGTACTATCCGGGCCGACGGATCACCGCCGAAGACGGCTTAAAGCACGAGTATTTCCGAGAGACTCCGCTGCCCATCGACCCGTCCATGTTCCCTACGTGGCCGGCAAAAAGCGAACAGCAACGGGTCAAACGTGGGACGAGCCCGCGGCCTCCAGAGGGCGGCTTAGGCTACAGCCAGCTGGTACGTTCTCTCACCGTCGCAGAACCATTTCACTGTCTTGCTTTCCGTTTCAAAAGAGAAACCAGATTTTCTAGACTTCGGTCACACGGGAAAGAGGATTTCTTTTTATCTCTATTTGATGAGAAGAGGGAGAAAAACCTAAAGGCAGATGATGGTACGATTTAGTAGAAAAACCAACAAGATTCTAACAACCGTTAATAGCCGTGCATCATATAGAGGCAGAGCGATAGTGACGTCCTCTTAACGCGGGGGGCGGAGGAACGTTTTCAGCCTAAAAAGGTTTCGAAGAAGCTCTCGGGGGCGGGGGGGAAGGGGTGGTGCTTTCCTCTGGTGGGCGGGGCCAGAGGCGAAGAGTCTTGGGTCAAGATCACAGAAACGCCAGCCTGCTTCCGCTTAAAGCTCTTGCTGCCGGTAACGAAACGCCAGAGGTGGTTCAACCTTCTAGAACGGAGCGAGAAACCGTACGGAAGCTGGGAACCACCAAACCATCAGTGGTGGAGTGAGAGGGTCGGGTGGGGACAGGGAGACGGCCATTAGGGAACCGTCCTGCCCTCATTCTGATGGGATGAGGACGCGCTGGGCGTGCCCGGGCCTCTGAGCCCACTTTTTTTCCCCTTTTTTAAAAAGTGGAGGAAGTTGTTCCAAGGAAGCCCCAGCCTCTCCTGCCTGGGATCTCTGGTCTCACCTGGAAGGGCGCGAACAGCAGTGTGAGGTTGTGGAATTCCGCCCTGTATCGTTTCATCCCCCCAAGTGGAGGGGAAAATGTTTTGTAAGGCTCCTCCCGCGTCCGGCCCTCCTTGAACCAGCTGCCCCCGCTCTCGTTATCTGGCACTTCCCTTTCTACGGAACGATGCAGGCCGCACCTTGGGGGCGCTTGGTCCTGGCAGGGTGCCGCCGCATCCTTCTCCTTCCTTCCTCCGACTCAGGCATCAGCCGTTCAGTGCTTCTTGGACCTTTCCGCAAGAACGGCGATGGACGGAGAGGGCTGTAGCTCAGTGTGACGTGCATGCGGGAGGTCCCAGGTTCTCCCGTTAAAGAGAGACAGCCGGTGATGGGGAGACCCAGGGAAGCTGCTGCCAGTCCGTGTAGACCGTACTGGGCTAGATGGACGAAGGGTCTGTCTCGCTATAACGCAGTGCCCTAAGAAGAGATCCACAAGGGCTTTATTTGCTATACTCCAGCACAATTCACGGCCCACGAATGCAGATCCCCAGGCACCATCTTGTGGCCCGCCAGGGGCGTGACAACCCCCTTTTTTTAAAAACCCATGTTCCCAGGCAGACAGCAAAAACAAGAGGCATATTGAATCCACGTGGGGCCATCCTTGTTGGGCGCGGACCCGATTTAACGGCCAGCAGGTGGTGTAATTGCTTTGTTGAAGGTTTTTTAGGCTAGGAGAAGAGCCATGCTGGGTCAGATCAAAGGTCTGTCCAGGGCGGGATTCCTTTCCAGCGGGGGCCAGCCGGATCCCTCTGGGAAGTCCGCAAGCAGGACTTAAAGGCGCAACGGCTCACCACCGCTGTTCTTCTCCAGCAACTGGGATCTGGTAGCCTCTGAACCTCGGAATTCTGTATCATCAGCTTCGTCCAAAATGAATATCGGCCATGGAAACACCTTCTCCTTCTCTGTGAATGTGTTTCGTCTCCTTTAAAAGCCATGTACGCGAATGGCCGTCGTCACACCTTTATTTAATTTTATTTATTTATTTATTTAAACCATTTCTTGGCTGCCCTTCAGGGCAGAAGCCCTCCCAAAGCAGCGTACAACAAGTTCCATAAGTTAATGATGTGCTGGCTCAGGAAGCACTTTGCTTTTTTTATTAGCTTCGGCTATTCGGCGGTATAGAAAGGCAATCAATCAAGTATTAAATTTCAACAATCAAAAGCTAAACTAAAAGAGTAAAAGAAAAGGTCTAGCCAGATGAATTTAAATATATCAGTTTCAATGCACGCGTATAAGTGTGTGTGTGTGTGTGTGTGTGTGTTTTGGGAGGATGAAAATACAGCTTTCTAAGAATTATACATAAACTTTAATAAAAGCAGACCAAATAAGTATCCATTCGCAGGTGGTGTTTATACACCGCTCTTCCTTTTGCCTTCCACTTTCCCTAGCATCAGCCTCTTCTCCAGGGTATCCTGTCTTCTCATTATGTGGCCAAAGTACTCCAGTTTTGCCTTTAATACCATTCCTTCAAGTGAGCAGTCTGGCTTTATTTCCTGGAGTATGGACTGGTTGGATCTTCTTGCAGTCCAAGGCACTCTCAGCATTTCCCTCCAAAACCACAGTTCAAAAGCATCTATCTTCCTTCACTCAGCCTTCCTTATGGTCCAGCTCTCGCAGCCATAGGTTACTACGGGGAATATAAATGTGATAAATAAATACTGTAAGTTGACCTATTTGTTCTTGTCATTCTAGGGTGACGACGACCTGAAAGACACAGGCTTCCACCTCACTACCACAAACCAAGGGGCGTCAGCCGCCGGACCCGGCTTCAGTTTAAAGTTTTAAACGTCAGGCAAAGCAGCGCAGGAAGAGGGTGGGGCGGGGCGGAAGCAAAAAGGAAACGAACACTTGGCTCTACAGACGGGCCGTCGTCGGTTGCTCGTGTCGTGGTCTTTCGCCCCGGGAATTAAAGCTGTTCCTTTAATTTTCCAGCAGAAAGTCTTCCTGGGCCTGGCGTTTTTGCATTCCATTTGGAATTAATCTGAAAAGCCAAGGACTCCTCTGCAAAAATACAAAAACTAAACAGATCAATCCCAGCAAACCAGAAGTACAATTTTGGAACCGGTCTATTATTTTTTCCCCCTCTCCCCTTCTTGTTTGTATTTAAATCTTTTCTTCTGGTCGGGGTTGGTTTTGGTTTTTTTTTTTTGCTTGTACATTTGTAGAATAAAAAAAGAAAACGATTTTTAATTGTTTACCCAGGTGTAAAGGAGATTCTCTTTTCTTCACTTGCACCAGACTTGGGAATGGAAAGTTACGTGCGCGAAGACACCCAGACGTCTCCCCTTCCTGCCCCGTTCTTCATAGAGCTGCTTTTTTGCTGCTGCTTTTTCCACACTGTGGTGGTCTTCCTCGGTTTCCTTGGTGAAATATGTTATCGACAGAGAAAAGGAATACTCAGCTGGCTAAACTTTTTTTTAAAAAAAATATCTCTTGGGAAAATGAAATTGAGTGTTTGGGGAAATGTGTAGAATCCATTCATTGATGGTGAACTTCTGGGTGTGTGTGTGGGGGTGTGTGGGGGTGTAGTCCAGGGGTTTTTCTAAACTCCAAAAAAGATGGGATCAGCTACAGCAGTGGTTCTCAACCTTCCTAATGCCGCGACCCTTTAATACAGTTCCTCATGTTGTGGTGACCCCCAACCATAAAATTATTTTCGTTCTTCTCTACACAATCCATTGTCATGGGATGGTTTGCTAATGAAAATAATACGTAACAATAGCTTTAATAATACAAAAGATGATACATGACATAGTTCAGTCAATACAGTTTCCTAAGACTATCGGAAATATGTGTTTTCCGATGGTCTTAGGCGACCCCTGTGAAAGGGTCATTCGACCCCCAAAGGGGTCCCGACCCACAGGTTGAGAACCGCTGAGCTACAGCCTTGTGTGGGATACACAAAAAGACAGCTGTGTAGCTTGGTAGTTTTTGTGAGCTGTAACATGAACGGTTTCCTGAGCTATTAGTACAACCACAGCTTAATTTTTCTTGAAAAGCAATATTTCTTGACCCTGCCCCAAAATGTGTTTGGGGAACAACCAGCCCGTGCAGCCATTTTTTGGTTGCTAAACCACCCCGGCTTGGGGGTGGGGGAGTGTGTTGATGTATCACCGATGCTTTTAAGCATTGCAGTTTCTAAATCTAAGAATGTTAGTAATTCTACCAAGGAATTAAGGGCCGTAACTTAGTTGAAATTATCCCACCGCTTCCCCCACCCACGGTGGGTGTTTAAGCAGAGAAAAGCGAGCTTGTGATCCAGGAGTCCCTGCCCCCAAATTACTGTTGCCTGTCGTTTTTGGTTTCTGTCAAATTTTCTCCAGTAATCGTTTGAGCGTTCATTTATGTTGCCTCATTATTTGGAAGTGTGATTGGCCCAAGCCGGTGATTTTCGCTTAACCACACCCCCGGTTTGAGACCTGTTTGGTTTCTAAGACATTCTATTGCCTTCCAAGTTCTGAAGAGAACTGGATTTGATCCGTTTTAAATACCACCTTTGAAAGCAGATGTTTGGCCTACAACTCCAGATGTTTGGCCTACAACTCTGATCAATCCTCACCTTTGACTAGGCTGCCTATGGTTGGTAGGAACTGTAGGCTGAAACATCTGGAGGGCCACAAGTTGCCCACCCCTGCCTTAAAGAGAGTAGACTGATCTACACTGACTTACCCACCCATTCTCGCACCTCAGGTGATTTCTGATGGACTGACCCGACTTCATCATATTAATTTAACCATGACCACAAATGCTGCACCCACCGCCCCACCCTTCTGCTCTGCACTCACAAAAGGAAGTACTTCGTTGCAAAGTGCGCAGTTAAACTCTGGAGTTCTTGGCCATGGCGAACAATTTGGTTGGCTTTAAAAGGGGGTTGGATCAATTCCTGCAGGAGAAGGCTATCGACCGCTAATAGTTCTGATGGCCTGTGGCCTGCTAGTGGGTTCCTGGTTGACAGCTGGTTGGGCACTGTGTGAAGAACGTGCTAGACTAGATGGACCATTGGTCTGATCCAGCGTGGCTCTTCTTACGGTTTTGAAGTTGCTTATCTCAGTTGGCCTTTCCTTGGCGGAACGGGATGCTACTCGAGCAGAGAAATGTGGGTTGAAAGAAGTGCTTTTGTGTTGTAGGAGTCGAACCACCAACTCCAGCCCTCTGTTTGCACTCCTGAGCGTGACGTTGCTCCTTCTGTTCTTAACCCTGGCTCTGCTTGAAGCACGTAGCCTTGGACTCTGCTCCGGAACTATGACGCCTTCTTGTTTGCAATTGTCAATCGGTGTGTATGGGGTGAGAACGCCAACAGTGGTGGGATTATGGTGGTAGAGATGAGTCCCCCTTCCGTTCCCTAGCAATGGATGTAATGGAAAGAGGCATACATTCTCAGGTGTCAGAAAAATCCCATCCACAATGTAAAAAGGAAAGGAAAGGAACCTCTCGTGCCAGCACTGAGTCATGACTGACTCTTGGAGGGACGCCAGCTTTCGCTGACGTTTTCTTGGCAGGCCTTAGAGCGGGGTGGTTTGCCGTTGCCTTCCCCGGCCGTGATTCCCTTTCCCCCAGCTAGCTGGGTACTCATTTTACCGACCTCGGGAGGATGGAAGGCTGAGTCGACCCGAGCCGGCTGCCTGAAACCAGCTTCCGCTGGGATCGAACTCAGGCCGTGGGGAGAGTTTCAGCTGCAGAAACTGCTGCTTTACCGCTCTGTGCCACACGAGGCTCAAACACAATGTAAACCAACCTCAAATTTCTCCTTTGGGGGCTGGTATGGAGGGGTTCGCCTATAACTCGCCTATCAAGTTATTATTATTTGAGGGTGAGGATGATGGCTTCAACGTCTTCCAAAGTGCTTTGCTGGAGAGAAACCAGCTTGTGTCTTTTTGCACAGTTGTGAATTTCAGAAGAACTACGTGGCAACCCAGTTATGCTATGTTCTGCTATACTGCTGGGGGCGGCATAGAGATTTTATACGTGTCTACCTGTTGGGCGTTAACGTTTGTAGATACACAGAGCTAGGCTATATATCAAAACATAGCGGACCTTTTCACTGTGGACTGGGTTGAAATGAAAACCTATTTCTCCTAACTTGCCCTAAATTGTACACAGTGTGGCTTTCCTTATTCCTTCACTGTCATCAGGTTCTTTAGTCATTTGTTGACGCTCGGCTCTGAACAGTTGGCTTTTGGCAAAAGCAATGTGAGTTTCCGCCCATTTTTTTTTTTAAAAAAAGAAAAGGAACGGCCACTTCGAAGGAAGAGAATATCAAGCAATTGGTGGCTGTTCATCTCATAGTTTGTTTGTTTTTAACAAAACGATATGCAAGCTTTTCTTCAAAATCTTAATGAATGCAAGCGTCAGGGCATGGAACCAGTTGGGGAAAGTCTCTATGAACTACAAGGGAAGAAACGCAAGACGTGGCCCTCTACCTGATCATCTAGTGCATTAGTGTCTACTCTGGACGGGTCAGAGTAGATATCGTCTCTTTCTGTAGCCCACCAGATGTTAGAATAGAAATGTTAGGTGCACCAGCCTTTGCAAGACCAAGTTAAAGGAAGCCAGATTCCAGCTGGACATCAGGAAAAACTTCCTGACTGTTAGAGCAGTACGACAATGGAATCAGTTACCTAGGGAGGTTGTGGGCTCTCCCACACTAGAGGCCTTCAAGAGGTAGGACAAGCATCTGTCGGGGATGCTTTAAGGTGGATTCCTGCATTGAGCAGGGAGTTGGACTCGATGGCCTTGTAGGCCCCTTCCAACTCTGCTATTCTATGATTCTATGATTATTGGACTGCATCTTCCCTGACCATTGGCAAGGCTGCCCAGGACTGATGTGCAAGTTGGATTCCAACAGCACGAGGATCACAGCTTCATCCCAATGTGGCGTAGCGGCCAAAGTGTTGGACTGGGAGTCGGGAGATCCGGGTTCTAGTCCCCACTCAGCCATGGAAACCCACCGGGTGACTTTGAGCCAGTCACATACAGCCCCAACCTACATCACAGAGTTGTGAGGATAAAATGGAGAGGAGGAGGATTATGGACACCGCCTTGGATTCCTTGGAAGAAGAAAAAAGGATATAAATGTAATGAAATAAAAAATCCCTGCGCCAACGCTGAAGTCTTCAAAAGCATCTGTTCCCTTCTCCTGGAAGATTATCAGGGCTTGAACCCAGAACTTCCTTCATGCAAGACATGTTCTCCAGCTACCACTGGTGTTTGTGTACTGCCAATCGGATCAATACTCAGATCTGATTCCAAAGAACCAAGAGGGTGGGGTAATTATAGGTCCGGAGGGATGTTAACACAAACGTGGAGCTGTCTTATCACGCCCTCAATCTAATTGCATCCGTGGGCCTTTATTCGGTCTGCCTGGTTTCCTTTAAGAAGGCGTTGTGGATACCATAATTCTATGTCATTCAGTAAGAAAAACGAAACCAACGACGTTCTAGCACGAGGCCGGGCAGAGAAGGGTGGGAAGCACTTTATTCAAACAGAAGAACAAGCAGTAATTTACGGGTGAAATTCCGAGAGGATAAACTGTCCTGTCTCTTTCCAGAAGCTACAGACAGTCAAAGGTTGGGAGAGTTCTCCAACGATGGATGATAAATAAGTGCCTAGCACATGCAAGGAAGTAATTAACGTAGAAACAGACGTTTTAGGGTTGCCTCTGTTGTCACAGAAAAACGAATGGCGGAAAGCAAAAGAGAGGCCGCCTGTTGGGCTCTGGTTACTCTGGGCCTGTTCAGACAACACGCTAAGCCATGGTTAGGCGGCTCACTCTTTTGCAGCAAATGAGCGCGTTCAGACTGTGGTTATGCCGCCATCATGGGTAGGAATGGTTCACACGACATGCTAAGTCACGGTACAGACAACATGTTTCGCTCAAAATGCTTAGCGTGTCGTCTGAACAGGGTCTCTGGGAATATGACACCTTTACGGTGCCGCTACAACCTCAAAGCCATGTAGCGTCCAAAAAATGTTTCACATCTATTCTGTTGACCATCTTGTAAGGAAAGTCCGTATTCTCTGTAATGCTATTGGAGCTGCAGCAATTGAGATGGTAGCGTGTCTGCCACTTACGGCTCAGTCCCTTCGTTAGTGCATGATGCCTAAACAGACCCACTTCCAAAATCTTTGTCACCCACAGACTTGGAAGCATCAAGACCCAGACATCTAAAGGTGTAGCATACATATTTCTAGATATGTCTACATACACATACATGTGTATATACCAGGGATGTGCAAATCAACGAAAAGTGAGCTTTGTCAAAGTTCACAGCTCAGATTCTGGCTGGACATCAGGAAAAACTTCCTGACTGTTAGAGCGGCATGACAATGGAACCAATGAGCTAGGGGGGTTGTGGGCTCCCCCACGCTAGAGGCAGCTGGACAACCCTCTGTCAGGGATGCTTTAGGGTGGATTCCTGCATTGAGCAGGGGGTTGGACTCGATGGCATTATAGGCCCCTTCCAACTCTACTATTCTATGATTCTATGAAGTTTGTTCCGACTCAATTCCGTATTGGATTTCTAGTTTTGCTTTCTTTCTTTTTGCACAAAAAGCCACATGTTAAATGTACACATGCATTGCGCGCATCTTTGAAATGTACACACTCCTGCTGATTCACGTGGATTTGCGCACCTTTTGCAAAAGTTCGCCTTTTTTTATGCGTGCCTTTCAAATGTACTCTTGCTGTCGAACACATTTGGCGTGTGTGTGTGTGTGTGTCCGTGAATCGCAACGCAAGCTCCAAAATGTACGGACTGCGATTGTCTGAATCCGTGTTGGTTCCGGAAGGCGCGAACTGGGCGAATCCTGATTGAAAACGAACCGAACTGAATTCCACATACATCCCTAGTAAATACACACAAGTGTCATGTGTGCAGGGCCCTATTCAGCTCTCACGGTTGAATGCAGTCAAAGCAACACGTGTAAGATGGATAGGGTTGTGTGTGTGCCAGAGCTGACCTTAAGACTGCACCCTGCTCCTGTGGAACGGGACGGCTGCAGGGGCCTTGAACGTGAGTAGGAGCTTTTGTGTGATTGGTTCCTAATTGCACTCACATCCAATTGTATGTGTATAGAAGCTTCCTGCAGACCCCATATCCAGTCTCTGTGTGTGAAAGTGGGAGGGAGTCATGCTTAGTTTAGGGGTAGCTGCAAATTTATCATTGGGCCTGTTCACGCAACACGCTAAACCATGGTTAGGCCGCTATCCCTTTTGCAGCAAATGGTTAGTGAGCATCTTTAAACCATGGTTATGGAGCCAGCATGGTTAGGAATGGGTCACACGGCACGCTAAGGCATAATGTTTAGCTCAAAACGCTTAACCACCGGGGCTTAGAATGTCGTCTGAACAGGGTCATTAAGTAACAGTAGCATGGTTAAAAAAAAATAATCTACTGCTCTTCTAGCTCAGTCTCCGTTGCCTGGGTGGGTACAATTCAGGCTTGTGGGAATCTAACTTCTTTTTTACTCAGAGACTTGAGTTCCACCAGCTGGAGCCAGCTGAAACAGAGTGGCTCAGATGGACGGCCATGCACTAAGAATTACTACTACTACTACTACTACTACTACTACTACTATTATTATTATTATTATTATTATTATTATTATTATTATTATTATTATTATTTTATATAGCACCATCAATGATGCTTACGGAACAGGATGCCTCTCTGGGCTCCTAGCCTAGATATTTGTGACTAGGACCAGCAGCAGGCTCTTCAGCCCTTCCACCCAAAACTCCACTCCTGGTTTTCCCTTCATCATTCCTTTCCAGCAACCTAATTCAGGAGGAAAAAAAACGCTTTTTGGTTGTTGCACTTGTGCAATGATTGGGAATTGCTGATCTACTAGTATTAATCACTCAGAGATCTACCAATGAATCTACCCACCCCTGATTTAGGCAGCCTTTCCCAAGCTAACGTCCCGAGATTATGTTGCACCACAGTTCCTATCATCCCCAGCTAGTGTGCCCAAAGGGCAGGCAGGGTGGGAATTCTAGACTCACAGCATCTGGCAGGTCTGGCCCAAGAAAGTTTGCAGACTGAGGACAAGATGGCACGCCTTCCCATTGTATGTACAAAAAACACCTGGGCTGATGGTTGAATTTTCTTTGACATTGGCAACAAACCCTCCTTCTTGCTGGGAGGCAGCAGGCTAACTTAGGGGGTGCAGACCCAGCCCTCTCCTCCTACAGCATGCTGCCACCTCCCAGCACGTGCCGCCTGAGGCTACGGCATCACTCTTCTTAATGGTAGGGCGGGCCGGCCCTGGCATCGGGGCACCACAGTTGAGAAAGGCGGAGCTGTTGAAATAGAGCACACAGACCTTCTAACACGGTTTGCACTCGTCTTCTCTGGAAGTGATCATCTCTGGTAGAGGAAGTCCCAGTGTCCTTGCACAAGTGCCCAGAGTGGGTGGTGGGATTGTTGCTTTTGTAGGTTGAGACGCGTCGCTGAAAGTAAGATATACAGACGGCAGAGAGGAGGAGAAGTCCGACATGGGGCAGAACCATCCCGGTTTCTGTAGTCTTTGCAAAGGGCCTCAGCTAATGTTTCAGTTTAACTCTCCAGGAATAGGTGGTCAGGACCTTCGACTTTTTCTTCACAATGCAAGTGTAGGTCCCTTCGTTAATTGCATTGGCAATGATGCTCATGTGGTCATTGTCAAGAAAGACGTAGCCAGGATAGGAATATTCCAGTAACTCCTTGTCTTTATACCAGCTAAATGATAAAAAAAAAAGCAAGGTGGGAGAGAAATCAGTTGGTTTGATCTCTAGGACAAGGTATACAGTTATTTTATATACAAATACGGTAGGGTAAGGCTTATTACTTGAGCTCTAACAGACCGATTTTGCGCATTTTTGTTCCAGACGGAAGCTTGAGCAGTGCGGACGTGTGGAAAAATTTGAAAGTTCAAAAAAGTTCAGGTTTTGGGCAACTTGAGAAAGGAGAGAGATGGGACGGGACAAGGATACGCGAGAGAGTGCCTTCTCCCTTACCAACCTGCCTGGTCACTGAGGTCATCGGAGGGCATGCTGGTGGTTCCACAAAGACCTTCGGCCCGATTCGAGTCCACCAGGAGAAGAGCCTTTAGTGTGGTGGCCCCTTCTCTTTAGTACCTCCATGGCCACAAACTATGGTGGCCATAGAGGTACTAGTGGCGGCACCGGAAGCCGCCAGAATCAAGGCGGGGACAGTGGACAGCAGCAGGTAAGGGACCCACCGAGGGCTGGCTAAAGTGCCGAGGTGTCCCGAAGCTTCGGAATCAATTGGCTTCGGCTTTGGGCTGCTTCGGGCTTTGCCAGAACCGCCTCGGAATCAGCCCACCTCGGCTCAGATTCGGGGCCTCGGTTCGAGGCGGAGCACAGCCCTAGTTATTATCTGCCAACCTTGCCCAATTTTCAGAATGCTCCTGGAATGACATGACATCAGTACGTAGCATCATTCTGAAGGAAAACACTGCATGGATGCGGGGTTGGGTGGAGAGTATGGGCTTTAGTAGGTGTCCAGTCATGCCAATGCTGGCTAAAAGTAAGCGCCTGCCCCCCCCGGGGGGGGGGAACTGTTCAGAAAATGTACATACAGACACATTCTTTCCACCAAAATTTAATGCGTTTGGCTCGGGACCGAAGTAAGATACTTACTAAACTTTGCCCTTTTGGTGCATGATCTTCCGGCCACATCGGAAGGTGATGTTCCTGCCTTCTGGGATGATTCTTGTTTTCATCCTTGGGGGAGGAGGAGTTGGGGCCACCGTTGGGAAAGGGAAATCTGCCATCACAACAAGGAAGGTTATGAACCAAAACGAAAAGCATATTGAACTTTTTCTGCATGAGGCGGTTAATCCACTTTCGATTTCGTTCTAGAATTGAGATCCGAGGCTCAAGTTAAAGGAAGCCAGATTCTGGCTGGACAAGCTGGAGCATGTTCAGAAGAGGGCAACCAGGATGATCAGGGGTCTAGAAACAAAGCCCTATGAGGAGAGACTGAAAGAACTGGGCATGTTTAGCCTGGAGAAGAGAAGATTGAGGGGAGACATGAGAGCTCTCTTCAAATACTTAAAAGGTTGTCACACAGAGGAGGGCCAGGATCTCTTCTTGATCCTCCCAGAGTGCAGGACACGGAATAACGGGCTCAAGTTAAAGGAAGCCAGATTCCGGCTGGGCATCAGGAAAAACTTCCTGACTGTTAGAGCAGTGAGACGGTGGAATCAGTTACCTAGGGAGGTTGTGGGCTCTCCCACACTAGAGGCCTTCAAGAGGCAGCTGGACAACCCTCTGTCAGGGATGCTTTAGGGTGGATTCCTGCATTGAGCAGGGGGTTGGACTCGATGGCCTTATAGGCCCCTTCCAACTCTACTATTCTATGATTCTATGGTTTACATGGCTGCAATTTGTCTGTGTTAAACATTTTAGACTATTTTTATAAAGTTGCATTTTGTGTTGTTATGTGCTGTTGTAAACCGCCCAGAGAACGTTGACTATGGAGTGGTATAGAAATGAAGTAAATAATAATAACATTGCATCCCAAAGTGGCTGTAGAGAGAAATTCCCAGCTATCAGGAGAACATCACCTGTCCTTTGCAGTGCTAAGCCATAGCCTAACAAAAGCATCAGTTAGGATATATATATTACCACGCATCTAGTAGCTGGTAGTCTGGTGTGCTAGATAACTCACATGCACACACACACACACACATATAAAGCAAGGGATATTCCTTACCCACGCAGAAATCACAGCTGTACGGACAATGCTTTTTCATGAACTTAGGGCGTGTCCTGCAGAAACCTTTCCGAGTCCATGTTGGACACACGAAAACTCTATCTTTACAGCCTAAAACAGGAGACATGTTGTAAAACAAAATAAAACAACAGCAACAAAGCAGTACGACAATGGAACCAATTACCTAGGGAGGTTGTGGTCTCTCCCACACTAGAGGCCTTCAAGAGGCAGCTGGACAAGCATCTGTCAGGGATGCTTCAGGGTGGATTCCTGCATTGAGCAGGGGGTTGGACTTGATGGCCTTGTAGGCCCCTTCCAACTCTGCTATTCTATGATTCTATGATTCTAAGGGGAAGGGGAAAAAAGCAATCCACGACTTTGGTTGGCCCACTTTAGAAAGGTTCAGCCCCACCTAAAGTCCTCCCACACTCTTTCCTGGGAAGGTGCAGAGTGATGGTTTGGCAGAAAAATCAATCACTCCATCGGGATGCCAATTCAAATATTTTCAAAGATAAACTCCAGAAACGCAGGGTTGATTTCGGCTCTCTTCACCCCACAGGCCTTATGGTGCCTTCTTCATGCCGTCTCCCCTCCCTGGTCCCCAGAAAAAAAGACAGCTGTAAATAACACATCCTTTCACAGAATTTCAGTGATGGATTGAAAGCCTCTAATTTTCTCTACCGTTTTAGGAGGCCCAAATCAGAAAATCTGGGGGAGTTCAAGCCACTGAACATCCAAACAAACGCCCTTACAGAAGACATTTGGTTTGGCTGCACAGATAGGGGCAGGATTCCAATTTCGGAAATCTCTCGGGGTTTGCGCTCCATCTGCGAATGGGGCCAGAGACAGAGTCGGCATGGTCAAAAGGTGATTCTTAGCCATTGAAAGCCTACTTGGCAGTAAGGAGGGCGGCATCACTCAGCAGCACTTCCAAATAGCTTCCCAAATGCAGGTCTATCTAGAAGTAAGGAGGGCAACATCTCTGCATGTCTAAGCAGAAGGAATCAGTGCAATCCACTCATTACAGGACAAGCCTCAGAAGCAAACAGGAATGAATCACTCAGCAGCTTCCTCCCCAGGCCATCTCACTAGCAGAGAAACACTCTTATCTCCAATTGGGTCTTTGGAGATAAGAGCTTTTCTTTGCCAGGAGAGGGAGTGGGGCCTGGAGAAGAAGCCTGCAGCCCACATGGGGAACTGCCATAGGCTGTATTCACCAGCGGGTGGGAGGTTCCCCATGCCTAGAGTAGAGGGAGAAGTTGTAGGACTTTTTTTGTCTAGTCATGCATAGGATTGCACCTTTAGAAGCCTTTCTACAGAGAAGCTAGTGTAAAGCTAAGGCAGGAGGTACTCATGGAGTTCTTCTCTGGTCCCCCAGTTCAACCCTCACTCCTATTATCGTGTACGCCCTCGTTCTATTTCACCTGCATGAACCAAGGGACAGGGAAAAGGGTTTTTATCCTCCTCCTGCCATGCTACAGGGAACCACCAGCACCGTTGCAAAATCAGCAGCCGTAACACCAACCTCAACTCAGACCTATTTGCATGTGTCTAGCAACCAACGCCCCTTCTACGAAGTTGGGAGGGGGGGGAAGAATGCCATGCTTAACAGCGGTTCAAGAGCTCACGTCTTTCCTCCGCCAAACAGTCTCACCCACCGTAAAGCCTGAAGATGCCCCACATCTCGTCCCGCGTAATGGTGTTTTTCCCAGTCAGCGTAGCGTTGAGGTGCATCAAGGCGTTCGGATCCAGGGAGTGCATGAGGCCCAGGGCGTGGCCGATTTCGTGGGCCGCAATGTGGACCAGGTCTGTGAGCCAGACAACTGAAGAAAGAGAGGAACGTTTCGTCAGCGCCCCACTATTTAGCCAACTCACAGGCTGGGACAGCATGGGATAAAGGAAGCTGGCAATCTACCATACGCAACTGTGTTTTTCCCCATCACCAGATACCTGATCTTATTTTAAATAGGTATGTTGGGGATAGAACCTGGGACTTCCTGGTTGCAAAGCAACCAGAGACGGAACGCCTCTCCGGACATGCGTTCTACGAGATTCATCCTGCGTACCTGTTTCTCTCAAATTATCCCCTACAGCGCTAAGCTGTCCCCATTGTTGTTGCTGCTACTGGGCGGCTAGATCCTTTGCATACCAGGAGGTGGGTTTAAGGGGGGAAATGTAAAAAAAAAAAATCATAAAAAAATCAACGGATGACCCAATCCGATTCAAATTTGGTATGCTTAAAGCTCTCCTCAATATCTATCACTGTGCCAATTTTGATGTCTTTCTCTTTAAAGCTTACGCAGATGTAAGCATTGGTTTAATTTTTCTTCAAATCCTGCTCCTGTGCCCCAGTGGCCGCTCGGAAAACAACAAATGATACGCTCAAAAACTAGTAGCAAAATATTGCACTTCTTTTGGTTAAAGAAGTGTGCCGCAGAGTGGTAAGCGGCAGTTACTGCAGCCGAAACTCTCCCCACGGCCTGAGTTCGATCCCAGCGGAAGCTGTTTCTCAGGCAGCCGGCACAGGTCGACTCAGCCTTCCATCCTTCCGAGGTCGGCAAAATGAGCACCCAGCTAGCTGGGGGAAAGGTAACTGCGACTGGGGAAGGCCATGGCAAACCACCCCGCTACAAAGTCTGCCAAGAAAACGTCAACGAAAGCAGGCGTCCCTCTAGGAGTCAGCAATGACTCAAGTGCTTTGCAGGAGAGGTTCCTTTCCTTTTTTCCTTTGGTTAAGAAGCAAAATTAAAGCAGGATGCATGGGAGTACTTCACAATAAAAGCAGATTATAAGCTGGAAAACTTCGGAGTCCTTTGCACGCAATTCGCAGTGATTGCACAGTATAACGCTGGTGTGATAAAGCTCTACATCTAAGGTCCTCCTCCGAGTGCCTACTCCGAGGGAAGCTCAGAGGGTGGCAACAAGGGAGAGGGCCTTCTCAGTGGTGGCCCCGCAATTATGGAATGATCTCCCCGACGAGGCTCGCCTGGCGCCAACATTGTTATCTTTTTGGCGCCAGGCATTTAACAGCATTTAACAACATATGCTGAGTTTGTTTTTAATGGACCCCAGAATTGCTGTTTTTATAAGGAAACTGTGTTTTTATGCTTTTTATGTTTTTAAACGTTGTATATTTGTTTTAATGGTTACTGTTTTTAACTTTCGTAAACCGCCCAGAGAGCTTCGGCTATGGGGCGGTATATAAATGCAATAAATAAATAAATAAATAAATAAAGCAGTTGTTCTGCTACTGCTCAATATGGCTCTTCCAGCCAGTGGAGGCTGGTGGCCCGATGCTAACGGGGCAGTGAATCTGCTCCGGGTTTCAGTCAGAGCTCTAAAGGAGCTCCCGAAAGTTTGTTTTTATTTTAATTTAAAAAGCACACCCTGAAAATTATCTTGTTTTCTCGGCCTGCAGCAGACATGTTGTGAAATCTGTGGTTCCTGGACAATAAAAAAAACCCCCCAAAACTCTTTTCTCTCTCTTCCTTAATAGGAAATAGCTGTTGTATTTGTGAAGCTGTCAGATACGGGACACACGGAAAGTCCTGGCTATCAGGCCAAAATGATGATCGACAGTCAGAGAAGGGAAACAGAAATTCACCACCACATTTCACAACGTCCTCTTGAAAATCTCGGCCAGTTAAACAGCACGCTCCTTCAGCAGTTGCACTGCTGTGTGTTTTAGCGACAATGTCTGCTAAAAAAAATGCCTCTCATCTAATGCTAGGAAACTGTCAGCTGCAGCAGGGATTTGAAATGTAATTTTACGGGGGACTCTTGTCTCTTTCGCTGTGAAGAACTCTGAGAAGGAGATTTGGGTTAGCAATCAATTTTGTCACAGCAGATGAGGAAAGATTGATCTGTAAAGGAAAGGCAAAGGTGTGCAAAAGGTGTAATCCTATGCATGTCTGATCCCCCCAAAATCCCGTAACTTCCGGCATCCCCCAGCCATGGGAAATGCTGGGAGCTGTAGGACATTTTTCTGTCTACACACGAAGAGGATTGCACCCTAAATCAAGGGTTCAGAAACAAAGCCCTATGAGGAGAGACTGAAAGAACTGGGCATGTTTAGCCTGGAGAAGAGAAGATTGAGGGGAGACATGATAGTACTTGTCAAGGACTTGAAAGGTTGTCACACAGAGGAGGGCCAGGATCTCTTCTCGATCCTCCCAGAGCGCAGAAAACGGAACAACGGGCTCAAGTTACAGGAAGCCACATTCTGGCTGGACAGCAGGAAAAACTTCCTGACTGTTAGAGCAGTACGACAATGGAACCAGTGACCTAGGGAGGTTGTGGGCTCTCTCCCACACTCGAGGCTTTCAAGAGGCAGCTGCCTTTGTATTTGTTTCAACCTCAATAAATGTGCCATTGTGGCGTTATCCCCTTCAGTGCTGTAAGTTTCTTGAGTAAGAATCGCCTTACTTAGCCGCAGACGCTCTATCGACAATGTCAAAAGATTCCTTATAAGCGGGTGTAAGTCTCATTAGAATGTGTGCAAGTTTGTACACGGGTCAGATGAGAGTACATCACGTAACAGGAGCCTTTGAAAAGAACCAGCCCATCCAGAAGCCAGGCGCCCTACGCTTCCCACAAAATGGCCATGTCTGCCGACAAGCTGGTGACAGAAGGTAGCAAGAATGTAAACAGCCGCCTTTTAAAAAAGGAGGAAGAAGAAGAAGAATTGGAGTGAACAACCCAGCACAGCCTCCCCTGCTGATAACACAACTGGGTCAAAGCCAGAGGGTTATACAAGGCCGTTGCACGTCCCTGCTGGGGAAGGGCCTCCCAAACCAGTGCTGGACGTTACCCCGGAATCTGGGACATTCCACGAACAGAACTCGGCCGGCAGTTCACGTTGCAGGCATTCTCACCCCACCCCGTCGTCTGGCAGAAGAGAAGAGGGAACCGAAAATGCTGGCGGATTTAATTCATCCCCAAGGAACGGAGGGAAACTCTTCAGGGATGGAGATCGGGTGTGCCTGACTCTCTAATCGTAGAATCATAGAATAGCAGAGTTGGAAGGGGCCTACAAGGCCATCCAGTCCAACCCCCTGCTCAATGCAGGAATCCACCCTAAAGCATCCCCGACAGATGCTTGTCCAGCTGCCTCTTGAAGGCCTCTAGTGTGGGAGAGCCCACAACCTCCCTAGGTAACTGGTTCCATTGTCGCACTGCTCTAACAGTCAGGAAGTTTTTCCTGATGTCCAGCTGGAATCTGGCATCCTTTAACTTGAGCCCGTGATTCCATGTCCTGCACTCTGGGGGGATCGAGAAGAGATCCTGGCCCTCCTCTGTGTGACAACCTTTCTAGAGTGCTATCATGTCTCCCCTCAATCTTCTCTTCTCCAGGCTAAACAGGCCCAGTTGTTTCAGTCTAATGTTTGACTACAATGCCTATCAGTCCCAGCCAGCACAGACAATGACTCATGGGACTTGCAGGCCAACATGTCAGGAGGGCACCAGGTCGGGGAGGGCTGGTTTAAAGCAAGCTAACAACTCTGAAGCCATGCCAAGCTGTTTTTGTTATTTGTACGTTTTTCCACCCCAAACAACCAGCGTGAGCCGCTCAGGTTTCCACTAACAGGGACACAAAAATGACTGGGATCTGCAGCCTTGACAAATCATGGAACTCTTGTGCAAAAAGAAAAGAACGACCAAAGCAAAGGAAAGCATCCTGTGATCTGCATGTAATATTGGAGGGAGCGATCCTATGGCCCCTAGGCGTCTCTACCTTAAGGAAAACCCGCGCAACCATACCAGGCTTTCTTTTTCTCGGGCCCTTCCGCGTTTGTTACAGACTCCTTTAAATGGCAACCACGCAATTTGTAATTGAAAACTTCCCCTCTCGGCAATGCTCCATAATGTTCAATAAAACAGTGCCATCTAGTGGCTGTGTTATAACACAACACCGGCTTTACATGTTGGGGATATCCTACAGTATCCCACACTAAATTTAAATAGTGCATTATCTCTGATCTTTTTAAAAGTGAGATTACTGGGGGAAGGCGTGGGAGAGGTCCTGGAGGTTGACGACATCATGTAAAGGACCTGCAAACTTCCGTGAGCGGCCAATCATGACTGTGCATTAAATTGCTCATGAAGAGAAGTTCAGAGTTGGGAGGCATAGGAAGGTTCAGATTCCTGGATCTAAGGTTGGAGTCAGTGCACTGACCTCGGAGCCAGGAATCTGAGCTCCCCTCCTATTCTCCGACATAAGCAGGCCTGTTCCCCTTAGTGTAGGGGAAGGAGTTTCAGGCTATCAATCGGAATGAGATTCTGAACCAGAAGCAACAGGACTAGAAACGTCCAAGCTTATACAGGAAGCGGGGGAGGAGGTTCTCTCAGACTCTTCACAAGCCAGGGATGAATCTTCACAGGACCTTATCAGTGAAAATGTGAACAACCCAGAGTCTGTGGGAACTCAGCAATGTTTAGAGAGGGAAGAGACTTCAGAGTTGACAGATCCCAGAGTCCGTCGCAGATTCAAACGGGTGGAGCTAAAAGAAGGCGAGAGGCGATCAGCTCAGCTAGCTTCTTGCCAAAGGCTTCTTCAGAGGAATCCTCCCTGAATTTAAGGGACTAGGGGTGGGGGGAAACCTTCCCTTTTGTTGAAAGGACAATTGTCTCGCTTAATGAGCCAAGTTTTAGCCTAGAGAAAAGTTCCTAGTGCTTAAACTCTCTTCAGGAGTTTGTGGGTTTCTTGGCTGACCTCTTTATTGTCTTGCACTACAATGGTCCTCCCCAGCCTCCTTCACTCCAGCCTCCTCAAAGCCCCAGCTAGATGGGTAAAAAACCCATCTAGCCAAAATGCAGAGCTAGAGGAGCACAGAGGCAAAGCCCATTGCTCCCCCCACTATGCATTGGATGGCCTTAAGCCTCCAAATTTGGAGGCTTCCAACCATCCCAATAAAATTTCGCCCTAAGTTAAGCAAATTCGCGAGAATTATTATTATTATTATTATTATTATTATTATTATTATTTATTTATTTATTTATTTATATAGCACCATCAATGTACATGGTGCTGTACAGAGTAAAACAGTAAATAGCAAGACTCTGCCGCATAGGCTTACAATCTAATAAAATCATAGTAAAACAATAAGGAGGGGAAGAGAATGCAAACAGGCACAGGGTAGGGTAAAACTAACAGTATAAAGTCTGCACAACATCAAGTTTTAAAAGCTTTAGGAAAAAGAAAAGTTTTTAGTTGAGCTTTAAAAGCTGCGATTGAAGTTGTAGTTCTCAAATGTTCTGGAAGAGCGTTCCAGGCGTAAGGGGCAGCAGAAGAAAATGGACGGAGCCGAGCAAGGGAAGTAGAGGCCCTTGGGCAGGCGAGAAACATGGCATCAGAGGAGCGAAGAGCACGAGCGGGGCAATAGTGTGAGATATTTTTAAAAATTGTTTTGCTAGTCACAGGGAAGAGCAAAGACACCAACCAGCCTGATCTATCAGGAATCTCTAATGCAGCAACGGATATGACTCACCGCGTTTGAGCATGATTATTTTTTTTGCACCCATGAGGACTAGAAACGTGGTTTAAGAAACGAAACCCTGAAAACGGAATTCGGTTTTACATTCTGCTCTTTTTTCTCGCATTCCTGCAGAATCACTGCATGTGTACGGAACTTGATGGTGGACTTTCTTGGGGAAATGTGAGGAAAGGTACGTCAGTTGCGCCGGATGTTTTGCGCAAGGGTCTTCTGACCCAGACCACTTACCCTTTTTCCAGCTGAAACGAGTGTTGCCCACAATCCAGTATTCATCATCATCAAAGTGGATTTCACCGGTCTGGGGGAAAAAGGCATGGGCTAGCTCTCCTGTTGTGCCATCGAAACACTGGTGGATGTGGGACTCCAAGCAGTCTGTGTGGTTTCTGGGATAGAAGCCTAGGAAGACATTTCAGGCAGAAGAGAGAAAGAGAGAAATGGGGGGTCATGAAAGGACATATGGAAATATATATACCGGGGATGCAGACACTGATATTCTGTGTGTGTACAAAAAAGGCAGATCTCTCTGGATAATCTGAAATAGACAGATGAGACTTTCTGAATCACAACTGTTTAACCCAGGGGAAGGCAACCGTTTTCGGCCATGGGCAGGTATGGCAATTAGAAAAAACTGTCCTGGGCACCACCACAAAATGGCTTCCAGGAGAGTCGCGGAAAATCACAAGTAACCTGCACAAAAGACTGAGTACAATGCTGAGTTTGGGACGCACTAAACATCTTTGAACCCACCGTTTTCAGCACCAACGGAGACCACCGTTTTCTACAAGAGGCTTTTAACTTGCACCTTTACCGAGGCTTCTTGCTTCCGGATTCTTTGCGGGATTGGAAGCGGCTCTATTACATGTGGGCGTTTCCCCCCGGGTTCCCCCCCTCCATTTTCTGCCTTTCCTTATGTTCTATTATGCAAGCACGGAGTCTAAGAATTATCCCCTGGATGGTAGCAGTGTATTGAACAGCACAAGAATGAAAGAACGAAAGAAGAGCCATGCTGGAGCAGTCCAGGGGTCAATTTCGTCTAGTATTCTGTTCCCACAGAGGCCAACCAGATGCCTGTGGGAAACCAGCAAGGAGGACAGTACCCTCCCACTTATGTTCCCCGGCAAACGTCTCAGAGAAAATTACAGAGCACACATTTGGAACAGATTTAGCATTTCACTTCCCTTAAACCTTCACTTCGGTTTCAATGTTTTGGTAGGAGAAAGCAGAAGAGCGGTGTTGGAGTTTTCATTCGCCAATCTTTCCCGCTGCTGACTGTGAGGTGCTCCGCCACATGGGAAGAAGCAGGAAGGTTTTCAGAATCAGTGCTTAGAGCACCCAGAATGCCTTTCTAATGTCAGCGCCACATGGCCGGACCGGAGACCCAAAATGGCCACCACGTCAGGGCTGCGATCTCTGCATCATCACCCGCAAAAGGTTTCACCAATTTTTCCTCCTTTGTAGTCTGGTTTCAATCCACCAACAAAGAAGAGGTGAAGCAATTTGGCTGTCACGGATTAGCGGCTTCTCGGAGTTGATCGGGCTGGATGTGTAAATACCACCAGACAGTGAGTCAAGGATGAACCCTGTCCTCCAGATGTGGTGAAACCTCGCTCGAAGAAGAATTGTAACAGCAATGGAAAACTAATCCCTCTTCGTTTTCCCCCAGAGAGAAAACCAGCAAATGCAACTCTCTGAAATGTTGGGAAATCATAAAAAACGTTGCTCTGTTGATTGTGGGTACAGTTGATGACCGAATGGCTGATGGGAATTATTGAGTATTTATGCCTCCTGTTAGAAAGGCAATTAGCAGAGAAAGCAAAAAACAAAAGACAGAATGGAACGAGCGTTTACCAGTCCCCCATGCACGCAAGGTTAAAAGAGGAGACGTTAAAAGACGATGAACCTTTGTTTAGTGAAGTAAAGGTAAAAAAATTCTTGCATAAAAATGCAGGTACAGCACATAGTTTCAAACAAAGTTTGCTTAGTCCACTTCTTTATTCTGTAACACCGGCAGGAGCAAGATAGCAAACACAACTGCTCCCAACAATGAGGTCAGAGAGGGGGGGGGAAGGAAGGGGAGAAGCAAATCACAGGAAAACACACTGTAAGCTATAGAGATCCTAAGGCTAACTGTGATTTTAAATTCCCATACATTAACTAACTGCAACACTGTCCCTTTTGCATAACTTGCAAATGAGGTTGCAATATTCGCTACAGCGAGTGGTTAGGCATATGGTTTAGGGGAGAGGAAACCAAGTATAACATTTGGGGCAGAATTCTCTTAATTTTTTAAAAAAAAACTGCAGGGAAAAAGACTCAACTTTCTGGAATGGCAGAATGCATCGGAGAAATGTATGACCCTTAAAAGAGATGTTTAGTGGGACCTGCAACAAAATGTTGCAGTATGGAGTGCTCCCATCCAGGTTCCAGCCAGCCATGCCCTTTCAGGATACTCTATTCCGTTTTATCCCTGAACCTGCCCCTCACCACTGAATGTTCTGTTGCCACTGAACATACTTAGCCCCCATTGGGAGGTTTCGGAGTTCTCCCAATCCCTGTAGGGGCCCCCCACATGATGAACATCTGAAATTGGTGCCAGAGGGACCCCTACCAATTTTCAGATCACTGGGTGCGCTCGGTGGCACCTCCCAAAAGTTGAAGGGAGAGACATCACTCCACATGCGGAAGGCGGTAGCCAGCGCCTTCCTCGTCTGGCTCTGGTTGATGAGGTTTCTGGGAAAGGACAGAATCCTGCAGAGAATAAAAATAAATGGACACTGTAGGATAATTGCGCTAGGAGTCACCAAAGGATCATGGTCATACATTGCTTCTCGCAGTCCTACCATCAGCTGAGAACTCACCTCATTTGAAGCCATCTGAGCTACCCAGTTTCCTTTGGCCTCTGAGAGGAAGCAGGAAGAAGCTGCTACAGAGGAGGGTGTGTGTGAGGGGGCCATGATAGCCCTCTTCAAATACCCAGCAAGAGAGCAAGATTTGGGCAGGATCTACACTACACAATGAGCTCCCTAGAGACGTTCGCCTGGCACCTACGCTATACTCTTTTTGATGACCTTTTTATTTTCCCAGTATTTTAACGTTTTGTCATCCCAGTCTTTTAACATCCCTGTTTTAAATCTGCATTTTCAATCTCGGTATTGCTGCTTGGTTTTTATTCCGGATGTACTTTTATGTTGTGTGTTTCCATTGCGGCTTAAGTTTTAATATTTTAAGTTGTACTTCATGTTTTTATTTTTTGTGAACCACCCAGAGAGCGTTGGGTGTTGGGCGGTAGAGAAATGCAATAAATGAACAAATAAATGGTTTCTCTACTATTCCCTTCCATAAGCGCTTATCATAGAATCATAGAATCATAGAACCATAGAATAGCAGAGTTGGAAGGGGCCTACAAGGCCATTGAGTCCAACCCCTTACTCAATGCAGGAATCCACCCTAAAGCATCCCTGACAGATGGCTGTCCAGCTGCCTCTTGAAGGCCTCCAGCGTGGGAGAGACCACAACCTCCCTAGGTAACTGGTTCCATTGTCGTACTGCTCTAACAGTCAGGAAGTTTTTCCTGATGTCCAGCTGGAATCTGCATGGCATTTATTTTGTAAAGTTGAGTTGGGCCCTCAGTCTAACATGTCACTGGATATTTGTGGATATTTCTGGATATCTCTGTGTCTGGGGTGGATGGGGTACGTGGTTAACCCACATATGTATTCTAAGTTTCTTAGATGAACTATGGTATAGTAGAGTGACCCTATGAAAAGGAGGACAGGGCTCCTATATCTTTAACAGTTGCATAGAAAAGGGAAATTCAGCAGGTGTCATTTGTATATATGGAGAACCTGGTGAAATTCCATCACAACAGTTAAAGCTGCAGGAGCTATACTAGAGTGACCAGATTTAAAAGACGGCAGCTTTAACTGGTGTGATGAAGAGGGAATTCCACCAGGTTCCCCATATATACAAATGTCACCTTTAGAGATTCCCTTTTCAATACAACTGTTAAAGATACAGGAGCCCTGTCCTCCTTTTCATAGGGTCAGCCTAGGTATAGAAATGTAGGTTTTTGTCAAGGCTGGATTAAGACGTGCTGAGACCCTAAACTATATCAAGATTCAGAGGCCCCATACAATAAAAATAAAGAGAAAAAGTGTATTACGTTCTAATTGGAAGGCTATTGAACCCAGCGTTAGGGGGTTGCTTGTAGTTAAACAGAGTTAGATAGCCTTCTCTGAAGATGGGTATAAAAACACTAATAAAATAAATTGATTTGAACTTCTTCTAACCTGGCTCTTGTTTATGCTTATTGCCACCTGTACTAAATTTATTTATTTATTTATTTTATTACATTGATATACCGCCCCATAGCCAAAGCTCTCTGGGTAGTTTACAAAAATTAAAAACAATGAACAAATGCTGCATTGTCACGCTCTCTCAATATAAGGCAACTCTGCTGTAAGTCACACCAGACTTCCCAACATATTTAAGCCAAAGCAATTTCATCTTAGTTATCTTAGCTATCTCCAGCATGAAGCCCTAAGCGTGGCTTACTTGGCTTGTTCCTAAATCTGGCACTGATTTTTGTACTTTTCATTTAAAAAAACCCGAAAAACAAATGTTTTCTTAGCAAAGGAGAACAGAGAGCTTCTCTTTGGTCTGCCAAGGATGAGGTAAAACCCTTTAAAAAAAACCCACACGATTGGGCTTGCTGCTTGAGGTTTACTGTGGCCAACGCGGTCACACCTCAATTTGGCACACCTGGGCCATGTGAGGTTTTCCTGTACAAGGCATTGGCCCTCTGCTTAGGCTTCTTTGCTGTCAAACAAGCTGACATTTTGGCCAGTATCCGAGGTGATGGCATTGAAGCGGTTGTCCAAGGTTGTGGACCTCACACAGGCTGAGGTAAAGCTTATATTTGTCATAGGGCTTGTCTATACGGCTTGTTTTCCCCGACCTAAATGCGCAGATTCGCGTTTCAGGACCCATGATGCCGGCTTCCATTCTATTATTATTATTATTATTTATTTATTTATTTATTTATTTATTTATATAGCACCATCAATGTACATGGTGCTGTACAGAGTAAAACAATAAAATAGCAAAACCCTGCCGCATAGGCTTACATTCTAATGAAATCATAATAAAACAATAAGAAGGGGAAGAGAATGCACCAAACAGGCACAGGGGAGAGTAAAACTAACAGTATAAAAGTCAGAACAAAATCGCCGTAGCGCCGGGTTTTTAATGCGATAATGCACAGTTTCGCAGATTCGCATTTGCGATTTACCACAACTTTTGGATCGTTCCACAGTCTGGGAGCGGCAGAAGAGAAGGTCCTCTGGGTAATACCCGTCAGCCTTGTCTTTGCTGACTGAAGTAGATCCTTCCCAGAGGACCGGAGTGTGTGGGGCGGATTGTATGGGAGAAGGTGATCCTGCAGGTAGCCTGGACCCAAACCATGTGGGGCTTTAAAGGTGATAACCAACGCTTTATACTTTGCCCGAAAACTAATTGGCAGCCAGTGAAGAGATTTTAGGACTAGTGTCACATACCTATGGGATATTCCATATCACAATAGGAATGTACTCCTACATGGGACGGCCACAGCGGTGTGAGGGAGACAGGAGAAAAACACTGCAGAGTGGAACAAGCCTCCTTACTTGTACGTTATATTGAAGTGGTCCCACTTGAGCTCCCCCGGCGTAAGGGTGTAGCGTTTCTTCCGGATGTGGGGATGTGGTGGGAACTCACGATTGCGGAGAGCCGGGGGAATGCCGTGAGGTAATCCGGGGAAAGCTGCTTCTTCCTTAAAAAGCAGAGAAGTGGGTCAGAAGGTTTTGGAGTAGAGCCCAACAATGCATCAACTGCAAATCAATACCTCTGGGTTTCTTTCCATTAGAATCCTAGAATTGTAGAGTTGGAAGGGGCCTATAAGGCCATCTAGTCCAACCCCCTGCTCAATGCAGGAATCCACCTTAAAGCATCTCTGACAGACGGTAATCCAGCTGCCTCTTGAAGGCCTCTAGTGTGGGAGAGCCCTCAACCTCCCTAGGTCACTGGTTCCATTGTCGTACTGCTCTAACAGTCAGGAAGTTTTTCCTGATGTCCAGCCAGAATCTGGCTTCTTGTACCTTCAGGCCATGATTCCGTGTCCTGCACTCTGGGAGGATCGAGAAGAGATCCTGGCCCTCCTCTGTCTGACAACCTTTTAAGTATTTGAAGAGTGCTCTCATGTCTCCCCTCAATCTTCTCTTCTCCAAGCTAAACATGCCCAGTTCTTTCAGTCTCTCTTCATAGGGCTTTGTTTCCAGACCCCTGATCCTCCTTGTTGCCCTCCTCTGAACCCCCTCCAGCTTATCTGCATCCTTCTTGAAGTGTGGTGCCCAGAACTGGATGAGGCCTAACCAGGGCCGAATAGAGAGGAACCAGTACCTCACGCAATTTGGAAGCTATACTTCTATTAATGCAGCCCAAAATAGCATTTGCCTTTCTTGCAGCCACATCGCACTGTTGGCTCATATTCAGCATGTGATCTACAACAGTTCCAAGATCCTTCTTGTTTGTAGTATTGCTGAGCCAAGTATCCCCCATCTTGTAACTGTGCATTTGGTTACTGTTTCCTAGGTGTAGAACTTGGCATTTATCCCTATTAAATTTCATTCTGTTGTTTTCAGCCCAGCACTCCAGCCTATTGAGATCACTTTGAAGTTTGCTTCTGCCTTCCAGGGTATTAGCTATCCCACCCAATTTTGTGTCATTATGTGTATTCCATATGAATCTTTCTAATGAGCCTGTGTGTTGGTGTGTGTCAGGATTTTTCCAAGCAATCTGGAGCAAATCTTTTTCTGGAAAAGTCATTTTACATGACGTGTGTGGGTTTATTTTTTATTTTTAACTTCTCCTGATTGCCTCGTGGGAACTGAACTCTACATAAGAATTCAATACTTTCCTGGAGCAACCAGTAATGTCTCTTGGAAGCTCACAAGCATGGCTTAAAAAAAAATGTTGTCAAGCCCCGCCCCTTCCTCTGACCCTACATCCTTTTCCCGACTTCTGATAGTTCAGCCTTTTTACTCTTTATCTTCCCTGCCCTCCATTCTAAAAGATTGCATTGCCTCTTCTAAGCCTCAAGACTTTTCTACATGAGGCATTTAACCTGCACTTTTACCGAGGCTTCCGCTTCTGGATTCTTTGCGGAATTAAGGTCGGCTCCTTTACACGTGTGTCCCCCCCCCCCACCAAGTTTTTTCTCTCTCTGTCTTTCGATATGTTTCATATAGAACCACTTGATTGTTCTGTGGTATAGCTAGGGTGACCATATGAAAAGGAGGACAGGGCTCCTGTATCTTTAATAGTTGCATAGAAAATGGAATTTCAGCAGGTGTCATTTGTATATATGGAGAACCTGGTGAAATTCCCTCTTCATCACAACAGTTAAAGCTGCAGGAGCTATACTAGAGTGACAAGATTTAAAAGAGGGCAGCTTTAACTGGTGTGATGAAGGGGAAATTTCACCAGGTTCTCCATATATACAAATGACATCTGCTGAAATTCCCTTTTCAATACAACTGTTAAAGATACAGGAACCCTGTCCTCCTTTCCATATGGTCACCCTAGGTATAGCAGAATCGCGCAATCACACGAGAATCTCATTCCGCCGTTTCTAAACAATACCGCACTTTCCTCAATTAAAAAAAAAAGCCGGGGAAATGTTTGCAAAGAGTGGGAGAGGCCCCGGAGGCAGCAGACTTCCTGTAAAGGATCCGCAAACTACAGAGAGCGAAGGATCACGAGTGCACAATAAAAGCCTAATACAGAAAGGCTTTTATTTCTCAGCAACGCCAATTGCTTGCAAGAAAATGTGTGACTTTAAAAAGAAAAGTGGGCAAGGTACGGTACCAAGAAAAGTGCTGGAGGGGTGTGTGGCCCTCCAGATATTTTGGCCCACAACTCCCATCAGCTGTAGGCAACATAGACAATTGTGAAGAATGATGGAGTTGTAGGCAAAACCATCTTGTGTGTGTGTGTGGGGGGTCACCCCTGAAAGTAGAATAAAGATCTCAGCTTTCCTCAAAGGATTCTGGGAATTGTAGTTTTTCGATGATGTTAGGAAACACTGTTAGGAAACCCGGAAGGGAATGGGCTTTTCTGGCAATACTATCAACTCCTCCAGGCATGGGAACCGAGCTTTGGATCTTGGCAGGGAGAATGAGCCTTGAGTTAAGCCCTAGACGCTGCATTCCTGTTCCTGGTGGGAAGGTGTTTTTGAGATAGGGCTGAAGCCAGGGGCTCGTCTGGCCTTCTTGATACGCTGTACTTAAAAGACCTTTTGCTAGCCAGCCTGTGCAGTTTCCCTGCCTAAACATCTCCGATGAGACGAATGCCTCCTGCCACATCACACCAGGCTGTGCAAACGGATCCAACTTCTGCCCTTACAGATTTTTCCAGGGAAGGATCTTGAGCCAGAAAGAAGAGGGGGGGGGAGGAGGAGGAAAGAACTGGGCAATTTTAATTCCAGCGCTCGCTAGACAGCTGCCAAAAACACACGGGTTGCATTTTGGGTTGCCAGGGCACAATCTACACAGTCGTTTTAGGGGCGCCCTGGGGGCGCATGCAAGCGCCCTCACAACGACGTGTAGATTCCCTCGTAGTCTCATTATTTCAGTTTTGATATATGTACCGTGCAGCCCCATACGTGCCTACTCAGAACTAAACCCCATTGGGTTCAATTGGACCTACTCCCAGGTAAATGAGCATAGGATTGCAGCCTTGTTCTTTAAAAACTATACAGATGAGATGGCGTGTACCGGAGTTCAATTTTGCAGCTGGCTAGCCAGAAGGAATTTTTGTAGGCTGGAAGGACACACGCCTTGCTTTTGACTTGTGTCCTTATATTCTTATAACTGATGTTTCTATAAAAGACTGGGCAATTCTCTTATTCTTAGTTGCAAACCAAACTGGTGTGTATTCCGTTATTCCGGAATAACGGGCTCAAGTTAAAGGAAGCCAGATTCCAGCTGGACATCAGGAAAAACTTCCTGACTGTTAGAACAGTGTGACAATGGAATCAGTTACCTAGGGAGGTGGTGGGCTCTCCCACACTAGAGGCCTTCAAGAGGCAGCTGGACAAGCATCTGTCGGGGATGCCTTAGGGTGGATTCCTGCATTGAGCAGGGGGTTGGACTTGATGGCCTTGTAGGCCCCTTCCAACTCTGCTATTCTATGATTCTATGACTGCAAAACCTCCAGCGTTCTCTCCTTGCAAAAAGAAGCGGGCTCTGAAACTTCCTATCGCTTAAGGAAAATGAGGAATGGGGGGGGGGGGAGCATTAAATAAGGCACATGTTGCAGCTTGCCAGTGCATTGATTCATAAGTAGGTCAAAAGTCTGATCTCACTCCCAAATCTGCAGGGAAGCGAGTGCGAAAGCTGCCTGACCTGGGAAAGCTGAAGCTTGTTAGACAAACATTGGTCTTGTGGGATCTACTTTTATTTTTTGCAAGGAAGCTGAGAGCCACTGAGAGCTAGGTGCAAAAGACCTACACTTAGAGAATTCTGAGCACAGGATTCTTATTTTTTTTTTTGCGTGGCGGAACTGAATAGTTCCCATATTCCATAGTTCCCATGCAAAAGGAAAAAAAAATACTCGTGGTAGCCCCAAACGTTCCTCATTTCATCTGTAAAATTTAGGGTGGGGGGCAGGGATCATTTTGATGCTGCACGTGTTAAACAAATGGGAAGTCAGAAAAATAAATGAATAAAATCTGGATTTGTAGCATGGCAACCAAGATATCAACGCAGGGGGACAGCAAAAAGGAAAGAATTGTAGAACCCCAGTAAAAGTTTCTGCAAGCTCATAATTTACCTTGGAACGGAATGGTCTATAATCTTGAGAGGTACTGTTCTCAAAGTAGAGAGGAAGTTAACACACTGGCTGTGTTTCGGAGCTCAGCACCCTTTCCCACTATTTATTTTATTATTACATTTATATCCCGCCTTTTTTCCCTCCAAGGAACCTAAGGCGGCGTACACAATCCTCTCCATGTATCCTCACAACAACCCTGTGAGGTAGGTTGGGTTAAGAATCTGTGACTGGCCCGAATTCACTCAGTGAGCTTCCATGGTTGAAAGGGGACTAGAACCCGGATCTCCCGACTCCCAGTCCAACTTTCTAGCCGCTACACCACACACTATTCAAGTCCATTAGGACTTCAAAAGAATAACAGGCCACAAGTGCCTTTGTGATACCGTGAATCAGGATAATCCCCACCTTCCTCTCAAACCTATTTGCATGCATAGCAACCAACATACATATGCTCTGGGAAAGGGATGAAAAGGTTGCCATGTGTAACAAGCCTTGAAACAAGTTTAGGAATGAATGACGGCATGTAAAAGTGAGCCCAAAGCCACTTCATATGTAGTTCTACCATTGGGAAGGCATTGTACTACTCTTGTTCATTGAAGAGACAATGCGGTGTAGTGGGTAGAGTTTCCTTGACTCCAGGGTCAAATCCCCTAAAGCTCATTTACTTATTTTGGGCCAGCCATTGTCTGTCAGCCTAACCTACATTGCAGGGTTGTTGCAAGGATAAAATAGGGAGAGAAGGACAATAAATCCTATGCATATTTACTCAGAAGTAAGGCACACTCTGTTCAGTAGGGCTTACTCCCAGGTATTATTATTATTATTATTATTATTATTATTATTATTATTATTATTATTATTTTATATAGCACCATCAATGTACATGGTGCTGTACAGAGTAAAACAGTAAATAGCAAGACCCTGCCGCATAGGCTTACATTCTAATAAAATGTCCATAGGATTTTGCCGTTAACTCCACAAGAACCTTTTCCCCCCCTGGCTGGGAATTTAAAAATGAAACCGTGGTAACGCAAAACTTGAATTCTTTCCAGCCTCCAGCTGGAGCTGAGTTCAAATCCTTGAGCACCTCCAAGAAAAAATCTGAGCTCTCAATGTCATATATTGAGCGGGACGTTGCTATTTATTGCTATTGTAACTAACACCTAATAAGGATGAATAGTTGCTTTGCTGCTCTGGTGGCTTTGCTTTTATTGCGATTTCCTATTGATAGGATCGACGTTGTCTTGGGAAAACAGTACAGCACAGAAGAAAAAGCTGTGAAATGTAATAAGACTGAAGGTTAGATTTCAGCTTGGTGAGTAACCCAGTCACCATTCCTCAGCTGAATCTACCTTGCGGGATTGTGGTGATGAGAAAAATGAGTAGGGGACAGAAGTATATACTTTGCTTTGAGCCCCTCAGAGGAAGAGAAGGAGGTGAAGTTTATTTATTTATTACATTTATATCCCACCTTTTATCCTCCAAAGAACCCAAGGCAGTGTACATAATCCTCCTCCTCCTCTCCTTGTTATCCTCACAACAACAACCCTGCGAGGTAGGTTGGGCTGAGAGTCTGTGACTAGCCCAAAGTCACCCAGTGGGTTTCCATGGCCGAGTGGGGATTAGAACTCGGATCTCCCGACTCCCAGTCCAACATTTTAGCCACTACACCACACTGGCTCGTGTGTGTGTGTGTGTGTGTGTGTGTGTGTGTGTGTGTGTGTGTGTGTGTGTGTGTGATATAATATAAATGCAAACACAACAACAGTCAACAACATCTGGAAAAAAATAGCCTCTTACCTGGATTTGCGGCGTTTCTGTCTCAAGTGTGTCTCCCAAAGCAGCTAATAGAATCAAGAGTGGGAAAATGTACATCAATCTCAAGATGCATCGATATATAAGATTTTTCTGCCTGTCAACCAGTGGGAAGAAAAGAGACATCCCTGCAGGGAGCTGTTCGGTATCCTCCGTGGCTGCCTTTAATTAAAACTGTACAGCCGACACGGCAGAGGGAAGAGAGGAACAGAAATGGATCCGGTTTGAAAGCAGGAGGCGTAAGCCTCCTCGGAACAGAGCTGCAGAGTTTGCAGGAATAGCAAACTTTGCTGGAAATTCACACAACTTTTTCTTTTCTTTTTTGGTAAAGGAAAAAAAAAGGGGGAGACTTTACATTAAACTTCTGTTTGACATGCCAAGCATTAAAAAAAATCAGTCCCTGCCAAGCTGTATCATATTACTGAGACTCCCTGTTAATGGAGAAGAGAGAGAGAGAGAGAGAGAGCGGGTGGGGATAGCATATCAGCTGTGCTGGAGGGAGGGATGTAGCTGAGCCAGATGTGTTACAGCAGCTGGATAAGAGGCCCTGCAAATTTATGCAAAACAACAAAACAAAACCAAAAAAAAAAAAAAAAAAGTGGAGGAAAATGATAGAGTAGATTCCAGAAGCTCAGATTTGCAACTTCCCCTTGGAATATTTTGTCAAGGGGATGTTCCATGTTAGGAAATACGTTGGCCATCAACAGACAGCTGTTAGAAGAGAGAGAGTGAGAGAGAGAGACAGAGGACGATGGGATTGAAGACAGAAAGAGCTGCTCTCTGTGGTCCCGCTTTGAGGGGTTGAAGCCTTATAAAAGCGCTATATCAAAAGGGGAGAAGGGTATCTAGGCCTTTGAGGGGAGGGGTAATGGAAATTACTAAGACGATACCCGTCCTCCAAATCTCACTGCTATCACGAACTCCGTTCAGGCAAAGGGAGGGTTGATCGGGGTTTACTGGCGAGGTGATCTGAAGTAGGTCACCAATGGATTCCTGGTCCCAATCATAGGCGTGCGCAAGGGGTGTGCCCGGACACACCCTAGTGTCACAGAATCATAGAATAGTGGAGTTGGAAGGGGCCTATAAGGCCATCAAGTCCAACCCCCTGCTCAATGGAGGAATCCACCCTAAAGCATATCTGACAGATGGTTGTCCAGCTGCCTCTTGAAGGCCTCTAGTGTGGGAGAACCCACAAGCCCCCTAGGTAACTGATTCTATTGTCATACTGCTCTAACAGTCAGGAAGTTTTTCCTGATGTCCAGCCGGAATCTGGCTTCCTTTCATTTGAGCCTGTTATTCCGTGTCCTGCACTCTGGGAGGATCGAGAAGAGATCCTGGCCCTCCTCTGTGTGACAACCTTTCAAGTATTTGAAGAGTGCTATCATCTCTCCCCTCAATCTTCTCGTTCGATAAATGTTTGTCTTTTAAAAAATAATCCCTAGGTGCACACGCTAATGAAATGTGCTGCACATGCCTATGGTCACCACTGATGAAGAATAAAACAAAAAAAAAACCTTCCCCCATCCTTCTTAATTAGGCAACTGAAATCAAGAAAACTTGGGAAGAAATAGGGGTAGATGTGTGTGTAAGTCCAAGAATTTGAAGGTCACCAGCAGCGGCAGATTAAGACATGCTGAGGCTCTAAGCCACGTCAAGATTCAGAGGCCCCATGCCATTAAAAATAGAGAAACCAACTAGTATTACATTGTAAGAGAAAGGGTAATGAAACCACCCAGCATTACGGGGGTCCTTGTAGTTAAACAGCGTTAGATAGCCTTCTCGAAGATGTGTATTAAAAAGTGATAATAAAGTATGTCGATTTGAACTTCTTTTAGTTTGCATGTATTGCCTTTGATACTAAATGCTGCATTGCCGCGCTTTCTCCATGTAAGGTAACTCTGCTGTAAGCCGCACCAGACTTTCCAACATATTTAAGCCAAAGTGATTTCATCTAAGTTATCTTATATCTTAATTATCTCCAACATAGTTGGAGGCATCTTGGAATATGAGGCCCTAAGCCATGGATTACTTGGCATGTTCCTAAATCTGGCACTTGTCATCACACTGGGAAAAGCCTGCCATCGAAGGAATTAAAATCGCCAAGTGAGTGTGGGCAAAAGGCAGTGTGGTATGGTAGCAGCCTTGCCCCAATATGGTGGCCTCGAGATGCTTTGGACTTCAACTCCCATCAGTCCCAGCGAGCACGGCCAATGATTGAGAACATTGGGAGTTGTAGTCCAAAACATCTTAAGGCCGCCAGGATATATATTTTAGCATGAAGCTCTTACTTCCAGTAACTAAGCCTTAAGAAAGTATTTCAACCTTTTTAAATGGGGTAAGAACTGTACAAAGGCCGGGAAAACACAAAACGGTGATTGGAGGAAAGAGGTGGGGGCCACAGGAAGTGGGCGTGGCTATCTGGCCCAAATTTGACCCTTTGGCTAAAGGTTACCCACCCCTGGATTAGAGGAATGGGGACACCCGGGTTCAAATTCATCTTGGACCAGTCACCACCTCTCAGATCTTGGACCAGTCACAACCTTGATCATCACTGATCTTGGACCAGATCATCACTGATCTTGGACCAGATCATCACTGATCTTGGACCAGTCACCACCTCTCAGGTTGTCACACAGAGGAATCATAGAATAGCAGAGTAGGAAGGGGCCTATAAGGCCATCGAGTCCAACCCCCTCCTCAATGCAGGAATCCATAATAAAGCATCCCTGACAGATGGTTGTCCAGCTGCCTCTTGAAGGCCTCTAGTGTGGGAGAGCCCACAACCTCCCTAGGTAACTGATTCCATTGTCGTACTGCTCTAACAGTCAGGAAGTTTTTCCTGATGTCCAGCTGGAATCTGGCTTCCTGTAACTTGAGCCCGTTATTCCGTGTCCCGCACTCTGGGAGGATCGAGAAGAGATCCTGGCCCTCCTCTGTCTGACAACCTTTTAAGTATTTGCAGAGTGCTCTCATGTCTCCCCTCAGTCTTCTCTTCGCCAGGCTAAACATGCCCAGTTCTTTCAGTTTCTCCTCATAGGGCTTTGTTTCCAGACCCCTGATCATCCTGGTTGCCCTCCTCTGAACACGCTCCAGCTTGTCTGCGTCCTTCTGAAATTGTGGAGCCCAGAACTGGACGCAATACTCTAGATGAGGCCTAACCAGGGCCGAATAGAGAGGAACCAGTACCTCCCGTGATTTGGAAGCTATACTTCTATTAATGCAGCCCAAATAGCATTTGCCTTTCTTGCAGCCACATCGCACTGTTGGCTCCTATTCAGCTTGTGATCTACAACAATTGCAAGATCCTTCTCGTTTGTAGTATTGCTGAGCCAAGTATCCCCCATCTTGTAACTGTGCATTTGGTTTCTATTTCCTAGATGTAGAACTTGGCATTTATCCCTATTAAATTTCATCCTGTTGTTTTCAGCCCAGCACTCCAGCCTATCAAGATCACTTTGAAGTTTGTTTCTGTCTTCCAGGGTATTAGCTATCCCACCCAATTTTGTGTCATCTGCAAATTTGATAAGCGTTCTCTGCACCTCATGGGTTCAAGTGACAGGAAGCCAGACTCCGGCTGGACGTCAGGAAAAACTTCCTGACGGTTAGAGCAGTATGACAATGGAACCAGTTACCTAGGGAGGTTGTGGGCTCTCCCACACTAGAGGCCTTCAAGAGGCAGCTGGACAACCACCTGTCAGGGATGCTTTAGGGTGAATTCCTGCATTGAGCAGGGGGTTGGACTCGATGGCCCTGTAGGCCCCTTCCAACTCTACTATACTATGATTCCCCCTCCCACCTCTCGGAAGCATAAACAGCCCCCCTCATCATGGTTCTTCCATTGAACCAAAGGGCGAGGGGAGTTGGCGGCTGAACTCGTCCAAGAACATTCAGATACCATGTTCCCTTTCTCTACCCAGCTGTGAAGGGCAGGTGAAGGCAGAGTTCACACGCTGTGAAGCGGAAGCAAGGAGAATTTCCTCCCTGACAGGTTTTATAGAACGGAAAAGCCCACAGTGCAATGGAGCAGGTCCTGGCTCATTCCCAAAGGCATAGGGAGTCTTGCTTTGCCTCGGATGGCCACGGCTCCCGCTGAGGGTTGGACTCAATGACGCTTTTAATGGTGGCTTTAGCTGCCCCAATACTGGTTGGAGCACCTGGAAAAAAAATGGAGGGATATAAGCATCAATGGTGGGCCCTACTGATGCCCTGGCAGCTGCCCTTGGATGCTGGATGCCATAAAAATTAAAGATTGACAATCAGACAAGGAGCTTTTCTACACGCAGTACGACAATGGAATCCATGACCTAGGGAGGTTGTGGGCTCTCCCACACTAGAGGCATTCAGGATGCAGCTGGACAACCCTCTGTCAGGGATGCTTTAGGGTGGATTCCTGCATTGAGCAGGGGGTTGGACTAGATGGCCTTGTAGACCCCTTCCAACTCTACTATTCTATAGCGAGGGAAAGGGATCATTCCCCCTGCCCTCTGAGGTTGGATAGGGTCACACACCCCAAGGAGAGGGCAGACCGGTTTCTTTCGAACCGGTGGATAGTTTCTTGGAAAGCCTGCTGCCTCTCAGCTTGTACTTTGAGGCGTGGTGGACCTAAACCGCTCCGAATGTGTGCAGCTGTGGGATGCTGGGTTGTGTGTTTAAAGTCAAGAGAAGCGAGCTGTTTGCTCTGCACAGGACAGGGCCAAAGAAAACCTCTGTTGTTATGGCAGCAGGCACAGCAGCCAGGGCTGAAAAGAAGAGCGGGGGGGGGGGGGGAATCAGATGGGGAAGGAAGACTGCCCTTTTCAGAGCCTGTATAGGTTTAAGCTTTGAAAAATGGCAGAGCAGAGTGAGTGGGCCTCCATATATACGACAATGGGATTCCTCCTCATTGAATAGAGTATTGCGTCCAGTTCTGAGCTCCACAGTTCAAGAAGGACGCAGACAAGCGGGAGCGTGTTCAGAGGAGGGCGACCAGGATGATCAGGGGTCTGGAAACAAAACCCTATGAACAGAGACCGAAAGAACTGGGCATATTTAGCCTGGAGAAGAGAAGATTGAGGGGAGACATAATAGCCCTCTTCAAATACTTAAAAGGTTGCCACACAGAGGAAGGCCAGGATCTCTTCTCGATCCTCCCAGAGTGCAGGACACGGAATAACAGGCTCAAGTGAAAGGAAGCCAGATTCCAGCTGGACATCAGGAAAAACTTCCTGACTGTTAGAGCAGTACGACAATGGAATCAGTTACCTAGGGAGGTTGTGGGCTCTCCCAGACTAGAGGCCTTCAAGAGGCAGCTGGACAACCATCTGTCAGGGATGCTTTAGGGTGGATTCCTGCATTGAGCAGGGTTTGGACTCGATGGCCTTGTAGGCCCCTTCCAACTCTGCTATTCTATGATTCTATTAATATACACCCAAATTTTCGTGGATTTGAATCTACGCAAAGAGCATCACACTGCAGCAGTTACTAATGTGCACAAACGAGGCTATGGAATGTTGAAGCTTTATCTGCAGAGCTCTGCAGATTCATTGAAGAGGAAAACCAAGGAGGGAAAGGAACGAGGCAGCAGAGGAGGATGCAAGAGGGAGACTGAACACGTCTCCCCTCTCCTGCTGCCAGTTCCCCCCTCTTTGTTTTAATTTTGAAAGCTCCATCTGCGGACCGCCGCAGATTCATAGAATTCAACATGAGAACGTCGAGGTACCCAGAGGACGCGATAGGTGGGAAGGCGGGACATCGGCCAGTCACTTTGTCCCACCCTCAAAGACACACCCGCATTTCAAAATGTGATTTAATTCCCCCAAGGACCCATCGCTATAATGCGGTGCAAACTCGACGGTTGAGCCAAAAGTCACGGTGAATCGCAACCACGAATCTGCGCATTATCAGGTTGTGAAACGCGAATCTGCGCATTTAGGTCAGGGTAAAGAAGCCGTATAGAAATCCCCCAGGATCAAAGAAATCCCCCCGATGTCTTCCTGTTTGTACAACCTTAGGGCCCGATGAGTTCAGTGGAGGTTCCTGCCAAGGAAGAGTGCAGAAGTTTGCAGCTCTCTCCTCACTTGGAGCAACTCCACTGAAGTTGTGGGGATGTAAACTCTGTGTAAATGTGTTTAGGATTACTGTAAACCTCACAATAATCTCTCCCCCCGCCCCCCAACCCGGCTCTCATCAGGCATTTAAAAATAAAATGATGGAGATGGGATATTTCAGTTATTTGCATCCTGCAGACCAGTAGGCAGCATTGCTGGAGCTGAATTCAAATCCTACCCAAGCCCTCGAACGAGGCGCTCAGAACTGTGATCCTAGACGCACGCGCGGAGTTCAGCTCCTACGCAAGGCCCTTAGGTTTGCATCCTGAAGTCCATACGGGGGACCACAGCACTTTCGATCGCGAGGGTGAGGCTTCTCTTCGTAACCATAATAAGGACTAGGAACTTGTTTGTTTAAATGAACATTGATATTCGTTGTGCTGCATACTATGCCGAAATTCCACACCGGTACAGGACTTGCCCCAAAGAACGGAAAACAGATGTCCCCGTCCTTAACTGACCCATCCACGCTTTTTTTGTGTGCATTTTGTTTTAAAAAGAGGTTTGCCGTGTTTACATGCTTTGACACAGAGCCACAATAAATGGTATTATATAAGCAGCACAACTGCCTATTATTACTCTGCCGTTTCTAATGAGGAGGGCTTTTCCTCCCCTTCTTCTTTTTTTTTCTTCAGTTCTCACATCTGGCTGTTTGACTTGGCTCAAAGATCCTCGAATCCAGCCCAATTTAATCTTGGACCTGAAAGGGGGGAAAGTATTTCTAGCAGCCTTGAGAGGCTTTTTGGTACCGTGTCAAGAACTGCAACAGCACAGGGAAGCCCTATTGAATGATGCAAGAAGAGCATGTGTGCACACGTAACAGATTTATAGGGTGCGCACCCCCATTCAATGCCATACAGTACAGTGCGGTCTATTTAACAAGGGTCATCCTTCATTTTCTGGTACAAAACCTTGGTCAATCTTTATCCCCGATTCCGATGGGATTATTTAGTAATGACACCTCCTGTTAGAAAGGCAATTAGCAGAGTAAAAACAAAAAGGCAAAACAGAATCATAGAATCATAGAATAGTAGAGTTGGAAGGGGCCTATAAGGCCATCGAGTCCAACCCCCTGCTCAAGGCAGGAATCCGCCCTAAATGGATACTGTTTTATACTGTTGTTTTTATATTTGTGATGGTTTTAAATTTTGTATACTTTTTAATGTTCATTGTTTTTAACTTTTGTAAACCGCCCAAAGAGCTTCAGCTATGGGGTGGTATATATATAAATAAATAAATAAATAAATAAATAAATAAATAAATAAATAAATAAAATAAAATAAAATAAAATAAAGCATACCTGACAGATCCTCCCGGAGTGCAGAACACGGAATAACGGGCTCAAGTTAAAGGAAGCCAGATTCCGGCTGGACATCAGGAAAAACTTCCTGACTGTTAGAGCAGTGTGACAATGGAATCAGTTGCCTAGGGAGGTTGTGGGCTCTCCCACACTAGAGGCCTTCAAGAGGCAGCTGGACAAGCATCTGTCAGGGGTGCTTTAGGGTGGATTCCTGCATTGAGCAGGGGGTTGGACTCGATGGCCTTATATAGGCCCCTTCCAACTCTGCTGTTCTATGATTCTATGATGGTTGTCCAGCTGCCTCTTGAATGCCTCTAGTATGGGAGAGCCCAAAACTGGTTCCATTATCATACTGCTCTAACAGTACGAAGAGCAGGATAAATATATCGTCAATCAATCAATCAATCAATCAATGGCATTGTACAACCATTCTGTCTTTCCCTCCTTAGTGGAAGGAGGGAAAAGACAGAAGCAGTGGGGAGGGCGGACCAGGAAGCTTACAAATGGAAGATGCCGCCATCTTGACCTTCGCTCGCCTTGTCAAATTCTCATCTGGAAGCACCCATGAAACTCTGGTGCCCTGACCTGGATGCAGGACTCTAGGTGGGTTCTGACCCCAACAGAATGAAGTGGTACCAATTACTTTTTGTAATCTGGACGTTAAAGGGCTCTTGATGCAGCCTGGGATCGCATCGGCCTTTTTAGCTGCCGCATTGCGCCGTGTTAGGAAAAGGGTAAGCTATGAAGGTTTTGCATGACCCCAGTGAGAAGATGTTGTTATAAACCCGCGCTAACGAAAGGAAAAGGCTCGATCCAAAACCGCAGAACAGCCGTCTTCCACCGACAGAATTCCTAGAATTTCTTCTTCTGCAGGACGAGATGTTGCCAGAGCATTCGACACACACTCACAACCCCAAAACACATGTTTTCTCTAATAGCAGCGAACTCTAAAAGACGCTGAAGATCAAAGATTGCTAACTAGGGCGGAAACGCTGGAAATGCAGACATAAATGCAAAAGAAAAGAAAGGAGGGAGGGGGAGAGAGAGAGAGAAAATGCAGACTCAAAGCAGCTGCCAGAAAGGAGCAGCAGTAGAGATTCTTCCTTGGGTTCACAGCCCTGTTTGCAGGAAATAGTTCGCCGCTGGTGTTTGTCCCTCAGTCTCAGAGGCAGTATGCCTCTGCATGCCAGTTGCTGGGGAACATGGGCGGGGGGATGCTATTGCACTCATGTCCTTCTTGAGGCGCCTTCCACAGTAGGGCTGTGCACCCACCCACCCGATCCGCCTTGCAGGCCGGCCCGGAGCCCCCGAAGCAGCCCTGGTTCGGCTCGGGGGTGCTTCGGGGGTTGCTTGACCTGCCTCGGTGCCAAAGCCCAGGCGAGATTTGGGCCCTCCGAGGCGACTCAGATTTCTCTGGATGCCGGCTCCCTTTCCCCACTTATCCGCTGCTGCCGTCCGCCGTCCACCGCCCTTGCATCTGGTGGATTCGGGGTGGCCCTCAGTGGTTCCCAAGCCGGGAAGCTGGGGGAGGGCAACCAGACAGGTCCATGTTCTGACGTCCGGCGCGCACCTGATGTCAGAACGTGGAGCCGCCCGCCCCCACCCCCCAGTGTCCCAGGTTGGCTTCGGCTGCTGGGCGGGCGCTCAGCTGAAGCCAAGCCAGGGACACTGGGGAGCAGGGCGGAAGGCTTCGGAACGGCGCACCCGGAAGCTGCCCTTACTCGGCCAGAGCGGCTCTGGGAGTGGGAGGGCCACTTCCGGGGGCGCCGAACTTGGCGCTCTAGGCGGCCACCTAACTGGCCTCTATGGAAGCGCCGGCCCTGCCCACGAATAGAAGAGAAACATCTCAGAATGCTGAAGTGTGTGTGTGTGTGTGTGTATAAGGAAAGGAAAGGAACCTCTTGTGCAAGCACTGAGTCATTACTGACTCTTGGAGGGACGCCAGCTTTCGCTGACGTTTTCTTGGCAGGCCTTAGAGCGGGGTGGTTTGCCGTTGCCTTCCCCGGCCGTGATTACCTTTCCCCCAGCTAACTGGGTACTCATTTTACCGACCTCGGGAGGATGGAAGGCTGAGTCGACCCGAGCCGGCTGCCTGAAACCAGCTTCCGCCGGGATCGAACTCAGGCCGTGGGGAGAGTTTCGGCTGCCAAAACTGCTGCTTTACCGCTCTGCGCCACACGAGGCTATTTGTGTGTGTGTGTGTGTGTGTGTGTGTGTGTGTGTGTGTGTGTGTGTATATATATATATAGAAGGCCCAATGCATTTTGGCATATTTTCATTTTAAGGCCTTCTTTGGAAGGGGGATGGAGCTGTAAAAATAATACAAGACATTACTAAAACAGCATAGAATTCCAAGATGAAAGAATCAAACATCTAAAGCATTGGACCTTGCAAACGAGTCCTGTGCGTACTTACTGATAATAATGATAATAATAAAAAAGTCTGCCGAAATGCCTGTAACTAATGTCTTCTACTAAAATTCATGGGAGACTCAGAAACGCGTTCAGACTGCTGTCGTTTTTATTGTATCTATTATAGCCTGTGCAATGTGCAGCGATTAAAACGTTTTGTTCTTTAAGGTTGAAATTCTACGCTATTTTAGTAACGTCTTATTTATTTAAGAATGTAAGAACATCAAAATTGCCCTGCTGGATCAGACCAAAGGTCCATCTAGTCCAGAACTCTGTTCCAACAGGGGCCGACCAGCCATTGGCCAGGGATGAACAAGCAGGACATGGTGCAACTGCACCCTCTCATTTAATTTCAATAGCCAAAGCTCTCTGTCTTGTATTATTGACACCCTCCTGAGGACGCCAAAACATGTTGGGCTTTTTAAAGAAAACCCAATAAAATCTTTGTTTCAGCATCCAGTCACGTTCCTCATCTACTTGTACGTCTATTTTGGATGCTCTCAGGCTTTCAGAGTTCATAGAATTATAGAATAGTAGAGTTGGAAGGGGCCTACAAGGCCATTGAGTCCAACCCCCTTCTCAATGCAGGAATCCACCCTAAAGCATCCCTGACAGAGGGTTGTCCAGCTGCCTCTTGAAGGCCTCTAGTGGAGGAGAGCCCACCACCTCCCTAGGTAACTGATTCCATTGTCGTACTGCTCTAACAGTCAGGACGTTTTTCCTGATGTCCAGCTGGAATCTGGCTTCCTTTAACTTGAGCCCGTTATTCCGTGTCCTGCACTCTGGGATGATCGAGAAGAGATCCTGGCCCTCCTCTGTGGGACAACCTTTTAAGTATTTGAAGAGTGCTATCATGTCTCCCCTCAATCTTCTCTTCTCCAGGCTAAACCTGCCCAGTTCTTTCAGTCTCTCTTCATAGGGCTTTGTTTCCAGACCCCTGATCATGCTGTTTGCCCTCCTCTGAACATGCTCCGGCTTGTCTGCGTCCTTCTTGAATTGTGGAGCCCAGAACTGGACGCAATACTCTAGATGAGGCCTAACCAGGGCCGAATAGAGAGGAACCAGTACCTCACACAATTTGGAAGCTATATTTCTATTAATGCAGCCCCAAATAGCATTTGCCTTTCTTGCAGCCATATCGCACTGTTGGCTCATATTCAGCTTGTGATCTACAACAATTCCAAGATCTTTCTCGTTTGTAGTATTGCTGAGCCAAGCATCCCCCATCTTGTAACTGTGCATTTGGTTTCTATTTCTATTTGGTTGAGAAAGAGCGGGAGCTGTGGCCATCCGAGGCAAATCAAGACTCCCTGTGCCTTTGGGAATGAGCCAGCCAGGGCAGGACCCGCTCCATTGCACTGTGGGCTTTTCCGTACTATAAAACCTTTCAGGGAGGAAATTCTCCTTGCTTCCGCTTCACAGCGTGCAAACTCTGCCTTCACCTGCCCTTCACAGCTGGGTAGAGAAAGGGAACACGGTATCTGAATGTTCTTGGACGAGTTCAGCCACCAACACCCCTTGCCCTTTGGTTCAATGGAAGAAACAAGATGAAGGGGGACTGTTTATGCTTTAGAGAGGTGGGGGGGGGGAGTCATAGAATAGTAGAGTTGGAAGGGGCCTACAAGGCCATCGAGTCCAACCCCCTGCTCATTGCAGGAGTCCACCTTAAACCATCCCTGACAGATGCTTGTCCAGCTGCCTCTTGAAGGCCTCTAGTGTGGGAGAGCCCACAACCTCCCTAGGTAACTGATTCCATTGTCGTACTGCTCTAACAGTCAGGAAGTTTTTCCTGATGTCCAGCTGGAATCTGGCTTCCTTTCACTTGAGCCCATTATTCCGTGACCTGCACTCTGGGAGGATCAAGAAGAGATCCTGGCCCTCTTCTGTGTGACAACCTTTCAAGTATTTGAAGAGTCCTATCATGTCTCCCCTCAATCTCCTCTTCTCCAGGCTAAACATGCCCAGTTCTTTCAGTCTCTCCTCATAGGGCTTTGTTTCCAGACCCCTGATCATCCTGGTTGCCCTCCTCTGAACATGCTCCAGCTTGTCTGCGTCCTTCTTGAAGTGCCCAGAACTGGACGCAATAGATGAGGCCTAACCAGTACCTCACATGATGTGGAAGCTATACTTCTATTAACGCAGCCAAAATAGCATTTTATTTTATTTTTTGCAGCCAATGAAATATCTCCTAAATTTGCGGCGTAGCTTGCACCGCCCCAAAGACATTGAAAGCTGCGGATCAGTGATCACTGGACTAAATCGTGCGCTCTCGGGGCACTCGGCGCTCAAAATGAAAACACTACTCGATCGTTTTATCGCACGCAGTGGGGCAGCTCCGGCTGGAACTTCGGAGCAAAGTCCCAGGTCTCCAACCCTGCCCCAAAAAATCAGCCAGAGAGTGGCAGGTGGTGAAGGAGTTAGCAACAATGGTGCTATGTTTTAAAGTGAGTTTAAAATGCAAAATTGCAGAGGTTCAGAATTGTTTTTTAAAATGCAGAACTGCAAAGGTTCAGAGGTTTGTTTTTTAAATCAGAGTCAGCAAATGGATTTCTTGTTGTTCTAACGTAACACGTAAAGCATGGATTGATTGGGGGATGGGCGGAAAGACAAATGTAAGTTGTGTACTTCACAACAGAAGACACACTGAACCTCACCCCCATAAGACCATTAAGGGCGCGATCCTATGCAGATACTTGTGAGCTTCTGACCTTGGAAGGTGCTGAATATCACATGCAGGTTGGAAGGGCAGCGGAGGTGATCTTCGCCTCTGCACTTCACCTGCCCTGTGTTTCTGCTAGATGGGAGATTTTGCCCATCTAGCAATGGCCTCAGAGAGGGAGGGAAGGATGCTGGGGTGGCCATAGGATGAGTCTCTTCCCCTCTCCACCCCTGGGAACACCCCTTTCTCCCATCTACGGACACTCCGCTTTCTGAGCATGGAGAGGTAGCTGGTGTGGTACAAGGAGAGCAGTAGTTTCTTGGCTCCGAGGTCAGAGCCCAGTGTCTGACCTCAGAGCCAGGAAACCAAACTATCCTGTACTGCTTCAGTGCGCTCCTGAAGTCCAGAGTAGCTGCAATGCATTGATAACTAGCCAGAATAAGGCTGCTTCCTTATTTCTATTAAAGGGAGACACTTGTCAAAATGGTCAAACTGGCCCACAGTGGCCTAATGGATACATCTAGGAATACCAATAGCAGCCCTATCTGACCCTCAGCAATTGATATTCAGTGGTATACTGCAGCTGAACCTGGGGGTTCTACTTAGCTACCACAGCCAAGAGACCTGGTTGACAGACCTCTCCTCTCCCTGTGAAGCCACCTTAGCCACATCTCAGTGCAAATACAATGTGACATTGAGCTTTTCTACATATAGCATTTATAGTGTGCTCGTCATTCCTTACTTACGGTTGTTAGATGGCATTGTGACCCTTCAGTTTAGCTTCTGCTTTTTAAAAGCACTTTCACGGGTGTTGTTTTTAGACTGGGGAAAATGGAGTATTATTTCCGTATGTGAAAGAAAGCCTATTTTCTTACTTGTATAATTGCGCCTGTCAGGATGAGGCTCATTCTCCATGGTGTGGATTCCGAATCAGACTCGGAGGCTGGAGAAGACCAGCCGAGACAGGAAACGGGGGAAGAAATTCCCCAAGACGGAATCAAGGTGGAATCTTCCCGGGAGCTTATCGAACAGGAGGCCCAGGTTCAGAGACCATCTCCCTCCTCCCTAGGATCTCAGTCTTTGTCAGAGGGGGGAGGGAGCATCAGAATTGACAAATCCCAAACAGGCGGAGTCGAGAGGAGGTGTCAGGAGGTTACAGCTTGAAGACCTCCTTGAAGGAGGGTGTTGGTGAGCCACGGAAGCTATCGTCCACCACCATCACTGGAAATCTTAATTCAGCCACCCTTCTTTCAGGACTGGCGCCATGGGTAGGCAGAGCTGGGCCTCTGCTGAGGGCCCACATCTCAGCAGGGTCCCACTGACAAGCGCCCCCTGGCCCTGCTCCTCCTGGTCTCCATGGAACCTGCTTGTTCACCTGCCTCTCGCGCTCTGGATGCTCTTGCTACTTCCTCTACCCCCTTTGTATGGAAGAAACACCTCACAAGTTGCCCACCATCACCTGAAGGAGGAGGAGGCCCACTGGCCGGGGAGGAGACAGTGCTTGCTGCCAGTCTGCATCCTTGACGCTGCTACCATCACCACCACCACCACCACCAATCTTCCCTGTGGACTTTCTTCCTGACAAGACTGCCACTCCCTGCAGGACCAGGCCCCCCAGGTACTAGGCCAGCTGCTTGGACAATTTCCTTCCTGGGAGGGATATATAAGCTGGCTGGCTGAGGGGGCCTGAAAGAACCATCACCTGCAGGAGAGGGGTGTTTTTGTGGTTGTAAATTTGTGTATATTGTTTTTAAGTGTTTTTATCCTATGTAAACCTCGTGTGGTGCAGAGCAGTAAAGCAGCAGTTTCGGCAGCTGAAACTCTCCCCACGGCCTGAGTTCGATCCCAGCGGAAGCTGGCTTCAGGCAGCCGGCTCGGGTCGACTCAGCCTTCCATCCTCCCGAGGTCGGTAAAATGAGTACCCAGTTAGCTGGGGGAAAGGGAATAACGGCCGGGGAAGGCAACGGTGAACCACCCCGCTCTAAGGCCTGCCAAGAAAACGTCAGCGAAAGCTGGCGTCCCTCCACGAGTCAGCAATGACTCAGTGCTTGCACGAAAGGTTCCTTTCCTTTTTCCAAACCTCCCAGGGAGCCTTGGCTATGGGGCAGTATATAAATGTAATAAATAATAATAGTTATAATAATAATAATAATCCTTTTTTCCGCAGTGTGGCAGCCGCTGGAGACACAGCAGTGGTCATTTGCTACCGCTTTGCCACAGCCAAGCTTCCGAATCCGGAAATTTGGGGCTCGGCGTCCGAAACAAGGGATGTGTGCGTACGGCGTGAGCGTGGGTGCACGGAGACGTTATTAAAAACTGCTGGCCAAAATCAAGAGGGATTTCTTGTTGTTGTTTTCTTTTTCTTTTCTGTTTCTCACTTTTATTGCAGCTTCTCAAACCTTTTTTCAAAATATGCCTCAGCTGGAAAAACGACAATCAATGTGCTGCACGTGAAAAAGGAAGGAACGCTCCCGCCCGATAGAATACTTCTGTTGCTGCGTTATATTTTTGCCAGCAAGCATTCACTACTTTGTCTCAAAGGCACACACCCCTTCCCTCTCTCTCTCTCTCTCTCACTCACACACACAGTCACACAATCTTTCTCCGTTTCCATTTATTACCTCAAGAACCTGGTTGTGGCCTGTAACAAGGGTTTTCTAACACCCCTTCACACAAAAAAGGGAAAAAAAAGTTTGGTTGCGTGCGTACCTTCGTGTTGCCCCGCCCCCCTGCTGGAGGGGCGGAGCCCAAATCAAACCCCGCCTTTTAAAGTGCAAAAATATTGCTTTCCCACGGAACGGAAAGAAACGTGCCGTCTTTTGAAGCTTGTGTATTTCTCCCCCTTTCGAATGTGGGTAAGGCTTGTGAAGAAGGAACTCTGCCCACCCCCCCGGCCGCCCCCTCGGCCAAATCACGCCCGTGCCACCGAGGCAGCGGTGACGCTGCACCCTGCAGGCTCCTGTAACCAGCCCCTTGCGGTGTCAAGTCCGCACACCTGTTGTAGTTAATAATAATTAAAAAAAACCCGAAAAAGTAAGCAGGATAGGAGCCCTGGATTCGTGGCCTTGCTATAGCGATGTCTCTGGCTGCCCCCTTGCTTCGTCACCGTCATTAGAAACATGTCCGGCTGGTTGTGATTCTGAACAAAAAACGAAAAGGGGGGGGGGAAATAAATTCAAAAGACGTCTTTCGGGAGGGGCTGGATTAGCAACCGGGGGGGGGGGGGGGGCGGAGGAACCGGCGGCGCCCTCAAACGAAGATGTGTATCCGTTCGCGGATTGTCTGCCGGCAGATGGGGCACACGGCCAAGGCGGCGCTGCACTCGTGGCACGACCCGTGCCCGCACTGGAAGATCAGTTTGATTTGGTTATCGATGCAGATGGGGCAGGTGATGCGTTCCTCCATCTGCCGGTAGCGGTTCTGCAGGTCCTCCATCAGCTTCTTCTGGTCCGTCGATTCCGAGCAGGAACCCCACTCCACCTCCGAGCTATCTGTGAAAGGGAAGGCGGGATGGTGGCGGGGGTTACAGGCAGGTACGTGGTTGTACAGGGGTGGGGTGGAGAAGCAGAGGGTTGCCGCCCCATTCACCCCCAATATAAACCTGCCTCTATGCAATCAAAAGAACTTTTTAAAACCTACACATGTACATAGGCCCTTGAGGCAGGCCAAAACGCGTTGGGCTTTTGGAAAGACACAGGCCGAAACACATTGGGCTTTTGGAAAGACACAGGCTGAAATGCGTTGGGCTTCTGGAAAGACACAGGCCGAAACACATTGGGCTTTTGGAAAGACACGGCCGAAACATGTTGGGCTTTTGGAAAGACACAGGCCGAAACACACTGGGCTTTTGGAAAGACACAGGCCGAAACACATTGGGCTTTTGGAAAGACATGGCCGAAACATCTTGGGCTTTTGGAAAGACACAGGCTGAAATGCGTTGGGCTTTTGGAAAGACACAGGCCGAAACACATTGGGCTTTTGGAAAGACACGGCCGAAACATGTTGGGCTTTTGGAAAGACACAGGCCAAAACGTGTTGGGCTTTTGAAAAGACACAGGCTGAAACACATTGGGCTTTTGGAAAGACACAGGCCAAAATGCGTTGGGCTTCTGGAAAGACACAGGCCGAAACACATTGGGCTTTTGGAAAGACACAGGCTGAAATGCGTTGGGCTTCTGGAAAGACACAGGCTGAAATGCGTTGGGCTTTTGGAAAGACACGGCTGAAATGCGTTGGGCTTCTGGAAAGACACAGGCCGAAACGCGTTGGGCTTTTGGAAAGACACGGCTGAAATGCGTTGGGCTTCTGGAAAGACACAGGCCGAAACGTGTTGGGCTTTTGAAAAGACACAGGCTGAAACGCGTTGGGCTTTGTATCAATAAATCCTGAGAACCTGTTTCTCCCTTCTTTTCACCTGACTTGGATGCTTTCCTCCTTGTGTCTAAGTAGAGACTGTCTCTTTAATTTTTCTTAAAAATAGGGTTCTGCTCCTCTTTTGTTCCCCTGAGAGTGCCAAAACCTCTTTCTTTTTTCTCAGGGGCCTGTTTGAGCGACATTCTCGTTGGCACTGGTCCCCAGAGTTCGCTATTAGAAGGAGGGGCGTACGCAGCAAATCCGCGTGTTTGAAAGAACTGGTAGGGGGAAACATGTCTCCTGTTGGTTCCGTCGGACCTCTGAGGAGCTCTTGATCAGCGTCAACCATGGTTGGGTCTTGGGAACCAGCGTTGGGTTGTGCTGTCTCAGATCCTACGTGGAGGGCAGGTTCCAGCAGGCCGATTAACATCTACAACAACCCGTTGGGAGCGCCCATTTGAGGGTGTGAAGGGAATACGACAGGGTTTCAAGTAGAGAAAGAAACCTTCATATCTCCTCTTTCTGTTTGATGTTTCTAGCTGGATGGAGGCATCAGAGGGGTCGAACCTGCTACCCTTAACATGTAAAAGCAGTTGCTCTTCCTCTGAGCTCTTCCCATCTTCCAATTCCCTATTTATTTATTTACAATATTTATGTACCGCTCCCCATTCAAAATTTCGGAGCGGTGTACAAGGTAAAATAAAAACAGAATCAAACACTTTGAAATAGATTTTAAAAGATGCAAAACGGACAGTGAACCGTGGCTGGTCGTTAAGGAAAGGCTTCCCAGAATAATGACGGTTTCAGGAGGCACCGAAAGGAATACAAAGTTGGCACCTGCCTGACCTCCAGAGGCAGGGAATTCCACAGGAGGGGGGCCACCACGGTGAAGGCTCTTCCCCTGGTGGACTCCAATCGGAGGATGGGTCTATGTGGAACCACCAGGAGCAGGCCCTCGGATGACCTCAGTGACCGGGCAGGTTGATAGGGGAGAAGGCGCTCTCTCAGGTATCCTGGTCCCAAGTTGTTTAGGGCTTTGTACACAAGTACAAGAACCTTCAACCTGGCCCGGGAGCGAATAGGCAGCCAGGGCAGTTCCCTCAGCAGAGGAGTTACATGCTGGAAAGGGGCAGCTCCCGACAACAGCCGAGCTGCAGCATTCTGCACTAGCTTCAGCTTCCGGAGCAGCTTCAAGGGCAGCCCCACGTAGAACACGTTGCAGTAATCCAGTCTTGAGGTTGCCAATGCTTGTACCACCGTGGCCAAGCTATATTCTACACTTTGGGATGGGGTGAGTGAGGAATGGAGAGTTTAAAATGTTTTAATTATATGTATTTTATGGCATTTGCATTCATGTTGTACCCCGCCTCGATCCGGAGGGAGAGGCGGGTAACAAATAAATATAATAATAATAATAATTATTATTACAAAGCGAAACACATCTGACCTTGCTTGAGCTTCTTGGTAATCGTCACTTGGCATTTGATGCATTTCTTCATCCTCCTGGAGCATTCTACGGGAAAGGGGCAGGGAAGGAAAAAGAGTGAGAAAACACACACACACACACAGAGGTTTGTTATTCTCTCTCTCAGCCCACCTCGTTTTATTATTTAATCTGTTTCAATCCTATAAACAGAGCCGGAAGCGAGCAAGATTTATTTATTTATTTATTTATTTATTATCCTGCCTTTTTTCCTCCAAGGAACCCAAGGCGGCGTACAGAATACTCCTCCTCTCCATTTTGTCCTTCGAATAACGACCCTGCGAGGTAGGGCTGGACTGAGAGTCCATGGCTGGGTTCGGACGACACGATAACCAATGGTGGGTTAAATAGTCAATGGTGGGTTATTGTGTCGGGACGTCGGGACCTTTTCATGCCACGGTCGGTAATTCGGCCGAAACGACCCGCGCAAATAACCAAGGCTGTGCAGAATTGATTGTTTGAACAACCATTGGTTATTGTGTCGGGTGTCGGGCACCGTTGACTATTGCGTCACACACGGTTGGTTGGCAACTGCAGAGTCCCCTGTCAAGAGTGACCAAAGCTAGTCCAGTCCAGCCAGCAGAACTCGCAATGGCTGATGGGATGCCAGTGGGAGGACTGAGGAGGCAGAGAGAGGGCGGGGCATGTGTCAATCAAACACACTGTTGACGATGGCCTTAATCTACACCACGGATGATTATAATCACGTCGTATGGGGAGTACCTCCTCAATATTCAACCGTGGAGTTGACTATTAACCCACCATGGACTATTGTGTGGTCTGAACGCAGCCTGTGACTGGCCCCAAGTCACCCAGTGAGCTTCCATGGCTGAATGGGCACCAGAACCCGGATCTCCCAACTCCCAGCCCAGCACTCTAGCCACTGCACCACCCTGGCATACATGGATGTACAAGTTACAGGGAAGGGAAGGGATCTTTTAACGTCTTCAAAGATCTTCTCCGATATTAAAAGCTGGAGAAACGATACAGAAACACTTTTTCCCAGGGCTAAAGTGATGTTAAATTAGGCACAAGGTGAAAGAAGCGTGCCGGAAATGGCCCACCGAAGCTCAACAGCGCAATATTTCATAATGGCAGGATGGGAAACAAGGCAGAGGGCCTTTTCAGTGGTGGCCCCCCAATGATGGAATGATCTCCCCGACGAGGCTCGCCTGGCACCAACATTGTTATCTTTTTGGCGCCAGGTCAAGACCTTTCTTTTCTCCCAGGCATTTAACAGCATTTAACAACATATGCGAAGTTTCTTTGTTTTTTAATGGACCCCACAACTGTCGTTTAAAATGGATACTGTTTTATACTGTTGTTTTTATATTTTTGGGATGGTTTTAAATTTTGTATACTTTTTTTTTTTTAATGTCCACTGTTTTTAACTTTTGTAAACCGCCCAGAGAGCTTCGGCTATGGGGAGGTATATAAAATTAATTTAATAAATATTGGACTCCAGCGCCCATCATCCCTCACCATTGGCTATGGTGGCTAGAGCTCATGGGAGTTGCAGTCCGGCCACAACTGGAGAGCTACGAGTTCCCCATCCCAGCAAGAGGTAAAGACAGTCCTGTACAATTTCTGTTTAAAGCCCCCACCCCAACCCCAGCCAAGGGGAAGGGGAAGCTGTAATCTCCAGGGTCAAAGGTTATCTGTAGCAGTAATACCTTCGCACACGATACTGTGCTGACAGGGGAAGAAGTGGACAAGGAGAGCCAGCTCTGAGCAGACCAGGCACTCCGAGGGGGCCGCTACCTTGGCCACGCTGAGGTTCGTCATGGTGTTGGGAGTCGTGTGGACTCGTCTCAGGCTGCATGTCACTGTGGAACTCTCCAAGGAGTCCTGTTGTTCCCTGAAAGCACCAAAACAAAGAGAGAAAGAGAGAGAGAGAGAGAGAAAATCAAGATCTGAAGCTCGGCGGGTATTTTCTAGGAGCAGGGCCTTTTTAGGGGTTGCACCAACCTTATGGAATCTTCCCCTCCTGATGGAGGCTCGCCAGGGGCGCACACTTTGGACCTTCAGGCACCAGATTAAGATCTGGCACTTTTTAAAAAAAGCCTTTGAGCTGAATTGATGTGATGCTCTGAATGAATTCTATTTATTGCAATCAGACGTCCCTTTCCGAGTGGAAAATATGACATAAATAAGTAATAAAAAAGGGAACACAAGGAAACCAATCGATTTATCCAGTCTGACAAGGGCGTCCGGTCACTTGAGCTCTTATACACACAGACATTTAAAAGACAATTAGCCATCTGCTCAGAAATATTCAAGGCTCCTTCTTGTAAGCAATGGAAACCAGCCAGTGAAAAATTAAAATGGTACCTAGTTCAAGTCACGTGGCACTGCTCAGAGCACTATTGCTTTTAACCACCAAGTGAGTCGACCAGGGCCTGCTGATGGAGGAGGAGGCCCCACCAGAAGCCTCTTCACACAGGGTCCCTTTGAACCCAGAGCTGGTCCTATGTTCTGTCCTGTGATTCTTTGAGAGTCACAGGGAAAGCTGGTAGCATCTGATGGCTTTCAGATCAAGACAGGAAGAAACAGGACCTTGGATAGCGCCAAGTGGGTCCTACTGACTGGAGAGCTCTCCTACTATTTATTTATTTATTTTATTTATTTAAGGATTTTTATGCCGCCATTCAGCCAAAAAAGGCTCTCACGGCGGCTTACAAAAGTATTTCTTGACAGTCCCTGCCCACAGGCTTACAATCTAAAAGACATGACACAAAAGGAAAGGGGACTGGGAGGGAGGAGGAGGAGGAGGGGGGAAAGGAAAGCAAATTCAGGCACTACAATCTTAGTTGCAAAGTTCAGCAGTTACAGTTGACAGCAGGAGGGAGGGGGCTCTCAGCTGGAGCTGGACCCCGGCACGATGGAGAGGTGCCTGGCTGCTGCTTCCTCCCTCACTGGTGGCCTCTGCAGAGACAGTTGACAGCAGGAGGGAGGGGGCTCTCAGCTGGAGCTGGACCCAGGCACGGTGGAGAGGTGACCGGCTGCTGCTTCCTCCCTCACTGGTGGCCTCTGCAGTGACAGTTGGCAGCAGGAGGGAGGGGGCTCTCAGCTGGAGCTGGACCAGGCATGGTGGAGAGGTGCCTGGCTGCTGCTTCCTCCCTCACTGGTGGCCTCTGCAGTGACAGTTGACAGCAGGAGGGAGGGGGCTCTCAGCTGGAGCTGGACCCAGGCACGGTGGAGAGGTGCCTGGCTGCTGCTTCCTCCCTCACTGATGATGATGTTGTAGGATGATGTTGTCTCAGCAGGGAGCTAAAGCCAACTCTAGACTTAAGTAGGCTGACAAGAGTTGTAGTTTGGTCAACTCCATCCCTTTTGGAGGAACTGACTGGAGTGTTAAAGGGCCCTTTTGTAGCATGAAACTTCTGCAAGACTTGGGGAAGTGAAGGTTCTGCCACGGACTTATCCTCTGAACCAGAGGATGATGGCAAGGCTCTGTCCAGATGGGCCCCAACCCCCAAGGAAGCAGTCTCTGCACACTGGAAGGCCCAAGTGGAAGTCACAAGACCCTGGTCTTTAGAAACTGGGCATGTGTGGTGTGTTTCAACAAAGCATCACGGAGCGGGGTCCTCTGAATGAGGACATGGTGTTGATCCTGAGGGTGAAGTCAAGGAGATGTCAACCGCAGAGAAGATGGAGCTGCCCTTACCTGAATTTTTGGGAAAAGGTCTTGATAAGTTGTACTACGCTTCCGTCCGAGACAAGGTCGAGGGGGGCCTTGCCCCTGTGGTTGGCGTAGTTGACGTCGGCCCCTTCTTGCGCCAAGTAGCACGCAATGGCAGCCCCCACATTTAGCTCCAGACTGCCGAGGAACCCAGATGCCTGGAGCTGGAAGGGTGGACAGATCAAGGGGGGAAATGAGTTGTTCTGAGTGCCTGAGATACTCCGTTATCCCCCAGGATGCTGCCAGGGGTTCAAGTGCAAGGGAGCTACACGGCGCAATCACAGGGGTGTGTGTGTGTCACTGGCTTGCCATTCAATTCCCTTCGAACCCTGGATCCACTCCATAGGGAGGAAAGACAGCCTGCTTCTCTTCAACTAATGACGATCTTCCAGCGGCCGTGAGGGTTGTGCATTCATTTCAAAACAAATAAAGGAAGGAAAACAAACTCCTGAAACAAATCCACCCCCCTGTAGAAGACAGAGGACCTGCCCTGTCCTCCGCCCCAACAGACCCCACGTGCACCAGCCGCCGCTGCGTAAAACTACCCCCCCTTTCCCTTTGACAGATAGCGCTACTGCGTGGTTGCGCACGTGCGAACTAGCGCAAGTAGAACGGAAATTCTGGCTTTAAAAAAACTGACGTCAGCAAGAATGAAAGACCCTTGACAACCTGCGAAACACAGACGGGACGGGTTTAATGAAGTCCGCACAGCCCTATTTGCGGGAGCTCCTGCAAGCGCCAGGTGAGGAGGGCTTTGCTGGGCTTAGCCTTCCCTGCGTAGGGAAGGATAAGCAAAGCTGGGCTGAGCAGCTTTGTCTGCCCCGTGTCCTCTCCTCAATGGGAGAAGACCAGCACGTAGGGAAGCCTTTTCGGGATGGAGACGCTGGGACACGGGGCCGACAAACCCACCAGCGACCAACTGGAATCAGGAGGCAGGAGCCCAACCTTTGACGTCATTTAACCTATAAAGCAGTGGTTCCCAAAGTGGGCGGTACCGCCCCCTTGGGGGCAATGGGATTGCACGGGGGGGCGTTAAGAGGCAGGGGGCGCTAAGACGTAAAGGGACGGCAGGGGGGCACTCAAGGTGGTCTTTTCCGAGAAGCGCCTCTCCAGAAGGTCTTAAAACCCAGGGACATTTTTATGGGAGAAGGTAGTTTGGTCCCAAGCCATATAGGGGAAGAATCCACACATGTATTAATACCGTTTAAGAAGAGCCCTTTTAACGGTGAATTGAAATGTTTCAAAAGCACCAAAATGCTAATGAAGAGACATGCCCTGCTTGGTGTGCCCCGCCACGCCGGCTGCAAAACAGAGGCGTTCGCTCTCTTTTCCCTCCTTTGGCAAGCCTGCGGCGGGTGCTTCCCATTTAAAGGGGCCGCACGCAGCACGGCCCCCTTTTCATTCTCAGCTCCTCAGCCCGGCTGCTCAACCTGGGCGCCCAGACCAGCAGGATCCAGAGGAACGCGGCCCCTTTAAATGGGAAGCACCCGCCCCAGGCTTGCCGAGGGAGGGAGGGAAAAGAGAGCGAATGCTTCTGTTGGCGTGGCGGGGCACACCAAGCAGGGTATGTCTCTTTATTAGCGTTTTGGTGCTTTTGAAACATTTCAATTCACCGTTAAAAGGACTCTTCTTAAACGGTATTAATACATGTGTGGATTGAGGAGGGTCTTGCTGGCAGCACGGCTCCGGACAACTCAGGCTGATGGAGTGCCTCTCCCGGCATGACCCTACCCAAATATACTACACTCATCATCTAAGGCCCTCCTCAGAGTGCCTCCTCCTAGCAGAGGTTTGCAAAAAATGGAGATTTTTTAAAAAAATTAAGTTAGGGTACAGCTGTGATTGACCTGCTTTTTAAGCACATACGTTCTCTTGCAGCAGCATTTTGGCCCCGCCGGGCGCTCCTTGGTGTGGGGCTTGCTGCTGCCGTTAACCCCTCCCCCCTTGACCACATTGGACTCCCAGGGGGCACTGGGCATGAGTTTGTGGAACCAAGGGGGTGGTTACCTGAAAAAGTTTGGGAACCACTGCTATAAAGCCTTGCACGGCTTGGGACCGCAATACCTGACGGATCGCCTCTCCTGACATAAACCTACCCGTACACTGCGCTCAACATCTAAGGTCCTCCTCCGAGTGCCTAATCGGAGGGAAGCTCGGAGGATGGCAACAAGGGAGAGGGCCTTTTCAGTGGTGGCCCCCCAGTTATGGAAAGATCTCCCTGATGAGGCTCGCCTGGCCCCAACATTGTTATCCGATTCAAAGTGCTGGTTTTGACCTATAAAGCCTTACACGGCTTGGGACCACAATACCTGACAGAACGCCTCTCCTGACATGAACCTACCCGCTCACTGCGCTCAACATCTAAGGTCCTCCTCCGGGTGCCTACTCCGAGGGAAGCTCGGAGGATGGCAACAAGGCAGAGGGCCTTTTCAGTGGTGGCCCCCCGATTATGGAATGATCTCCCCGACGAGGCTCGCCTGGTGCCAACATTGTTATCTTTTTAGCGCCTTTTTATCTTTTCCCAGGCAGTTAACAACGTATGCGGAGTGGTTTGTTTTTCAATGGCCCCCAGAATCGTTGTTTTAAAAGGATATTGTTCGTTTTTATGTATCTTGGTGGTTTGAAATTTTGTATACTTGTTTTTTGTATACTTCTGTAAACCGCCCGGAGAGCTTCGGCTACGGGGCGGTATAGAAATGTCATAAAATAAATGAATAGAGAAATCATTTGGCCCACGGAGGTCGTCCGAATTTGCTTCTCTGCCCTGTACCAACGGAACGGTTGGGAATCTCTCTTTCACCTTAGAGAAGAGGCTCTCCGCCCCATCTTGCTGTTCCTCGGCCACGATCGACATCAGGTGCTCCCTCTCCAGGACAATGTGCATGGCCGTGTCGCCGTCCTCGTCTTCGGCATTGACGTCGGAGCCCTCGCTCACCAGCAGCTGCACCATCTCCATGTGGCCCTGCGTGACCGCCAAGTGCAAGGGCGTCTGGTTACGGTTGTTCTTGAGGTTGACGTCACACCGGCCCTGAAAGGACAGCGGTTGGAGGGTTGGCTTTCGAGGGCGGCGGCGGAAGGAAGAAGGCTGGCTGCTGATTGGCTCGCTGAGCGTGCAGGCAAATTAGTGGGTGTTCAGAGGTTCCCCCTGATCCTCTTCACGCCCAATCCGCAAATTGCAGATCGGGCCCGCTCCGCCCCGCCTTGATCCGCCTAGGGGCCACTCCGCTCCGCTGCGGAGCTCCGGCTCCGAATCGGAGCTCCGCAGTGGCGGCGAGTGGCGCCAGGTAAGGCCCCCCCTCCCTCCTCCCCCTTACCTGTGTCCGTCCCGGCCCATCCCAGCTTCACTAGAGCCCACGGCTCAACCAGGAACTGTAGGCCCCGGCCTACACTTCCTGGTTGAGCCACGGGCTCTAGTGTAGCTGGGATGGGCTGGGACGGACACAGGTAAGACCCCCGTCCCCCTTATCTGGCTCTGCCGCCGTCACCGCACGGGTGGCGGCGGCAGGGCCAGGTAACCCCCCTCCCTCCTCTCCCTTACCTGCATCCGTCCATGGTCCCGCGGCTGCTTCAACTGAGCCCGAGGACTCAACCAGGAAGACTAGTCTTCGTGTTTGATTCCTCGGGCTCAGTTGAAGCAGCCACGGGACCACGGATGGATGCAGGTAAGACCCCCCCTCCCCCTTACCTGGCTCTGCAACCGTCGCCGCACGGGTGGCAGCGACAGCGGCAGGGCCTAGTAAACCCCCCTTACCTTTTTTGCAGAGCTCCGGATTGAGGCGAAGGATCCGCCTTCACCTCGATCCGCTCCGCAACGCTCCGCGGCTCCCCCGATCCTCTTCACCTCCGCCTTAACGGGAGGCGAAGACCCCCGATCCGCTCCTGCTTCTCCGTTCCGAGGAGAAGCGGAGCACATCCCTAGTTCTCTCCGCCCTGTGACGGGGAGTTCTCTGCTTGTTTTGAGGATCTGGGGAAAACGTCCATCTACCAGCGTCCTAAACAGTTTCTAAGAGAACGGATAGGAGCCACAGTTTATAGCACATACCTTATGCATGCAGTAAGGATGTGGGGAGGATTTGGGTTGGCCCAGACTTTTAAGCAATTATGGAACTCCCTACCACAAGGTGTAGTGATGGCCATCCATTTGGATGGCTTCAAAAGGGGGTTGGATAAATTCTTGGAGGCAAAGGCTATCCATGGCTACTAGCCCTGATGGTTGTGTGCTATCTCCAGTATTCGAGGCAGTAAGCCTGTGTGCACCAGTTGCTGGGGAACATGGGCGGGAGGGTGCTGTTGCACCCATGTCCTGCCGGTGGGTTCCTGGTGGGTCAAGACCCTGTTGCAGCATGGAGTTAGCGAAGTTGATTAAATCGTGGTTATGGAGCAACCATGGTTAGGGAAAACGCCCTACACAAGCCATCATGGTTAGGTCAAAATGCTTAACCACCGTGTCGCCCGAACGGGGTCGAACAAACAAGGAAAGGAACTTCTTTCGCCCCTCGCGTTCCCCCGCCCCCGAATTCACCTCTTTGATCAAGATCTCCGCTACTTCTTTGTGGTTGTTGAGGGCGGCGAGATGCAAGGCGGTGAATCCGTCTTCCTTCTTTGCATCCACCAATTGCCGGGCTCTTGCTAGGATCTTCTTGATGGCTCTGAGAGGAGGAAGAGAACAGTGCGAAGGGGAGGAAAGACAGAGAGCGCCTTAGGCACCAGTTGTCACGGAGGGCAAGCGGGCATCATGGAGGCCGCGGGTATTCGTGGCCTTAGCGGGGCGGCACAGGCCGCGACGCGGGCCGACAGCCGCGAAAGAAGAGAGCAAGTGAGCGAGAGGCCAATTAAGAGAGAGGGACGAAAGAGAGAGGGACGAAAGCAGAGCTCCTCGGCTTTGCTGCTGCTGGTTTAATTATTATTATTATTATTTATTATTTATATAGCACCATCAATGTACATGGTGCTGTATAGAGTAAAACAGTAAATAGCAAGTCCCTGCTGCATAGGCTTACATTCTAATAAAATCATAATAAAACAATAAGGAGGGGAAGAGAATGCAAACAGGCACAGGGTAGGGTAAACAGGCACTGGGGAGGGTAAAACTAACAGTATAACTAACAGTCTAAAGTCCGAGTAACATCAAGTTTTAAAAGCTTTAGGGAAAAGAAAAGTTTTTAGCTGAGCTTTAAAAGCTGCGACTGAACTTGTGGATCTCAGATGTTCTGGGAGAGCGTTCCAGGCGTAAGGGGCAGCAGAAGAGAATGGACGAAGCCGAGCAAGGGAAGTAGAGACCCTTGGGCAGGTGAGAAAGATGGCATCAGAGGAGCGAAGAGCACGAGTGGGGCAATAGTGTGAGATGAGAGAGGAGAGATAGGGCGGAGCTAGACCGAGAGAATAAAAGGTGTCGCTTCGCCCCACTGAGTAGAGCTATGCTGCGTCCAGCCCCCGAACTGATAGAACCAGCCACAGCCCGGGCAGAAGGTCTTCAACTTCAATTATTTATTTAATCTTTATACTGCCTGATAGCCGCTTGTGGCCCTCGAGAACTTCCCAATGTCCCGCACCACTGGCTGTGCTATCACTCACTAGCAGGGCTGCCCCCCACCCTCGGAGATGAGAGGGGAAAGGAGGGGAATTCCATCAGCCCTGCTGAGAGTCAACTTATTTTTTTTTTCCTCTTCCCTCCACGTCGCTTTTTCCTTGTGTGTCGTGTCCTTTTTTTAGTTTGCATGCCAGTGGGCAGGGACTGTCCCTTTTGCCGACCGATCAAAAGCTGCTCCAGGATCCCCTTTTGGGGCTGAGGCGCGGGATAAAAACACATTTAAATAAAGAAATATACAGATAGTTCAAAACACCAGGAAGGCCACAGTGTGCCCGCTGCTGGCGTAGAAGAATCGGGTAATGGGGGACGGGGCAATCTCGGGCAAGACAAATAACATATTCTGACAACTCATGAGTCAGCGCCCTAAAGTCTGTCATTGCCACGGCTGCAGTTCGCTTTGTTTACAGGGATTAGAAAGGAAAGGACGTGCCTTTGGGGCAAAACGGGACGGCATGCGTCTCTCTTCTTTCCTGCCACATTGCAAGAACATGATCCCCCCGCCCCCGGCCTCTGGAGCTCACAGGCCTGTCATCAGCATTTCAGATTAGCCACTCAAGTGCCCTTAGAACAGCCTTCCTCATCTTGGTTGCTCTAGATACGTTGGACTCCAACACCCATAATCCTGGACTCCAGCTCCCATAATCCTGGACTCCAACTCCCCTAATTGGGGATTACAGGAGCTGGGGTCCAGGAAACCGCAAAAGGAGGAAGGCATGAATAACACCACAAAACGGAGGAGAAAATATTCTTAGGTGCCTTGATTTTTTTTTTTTTACTGGGCCCAAGTATAGCTCAACACATCTGGGGTTCGAATCCCACACATCTGGAGGGGAAGGCTGTTTTAGAAACATACTGCTTTGGGCAATTTAAATCTTGAATCCGGGGGTCGTTGAACCTGGCTGTGGTTATTCCGCCCTGATTAACAGAACGTGCCCGCCGCCCACCGCTACACAACTCTGCCTGGGCCTTTCTCGAGAAGGGCGCCCGTGACACCAAAACGAAGGATGGAAAACCCTTTCGGGTTCCTATTTTTCCTCTTCTATCCAGCGACCCCTTCCTCCTCCACCCTTACTCGGAGGGAGAAACTTCACAACTGTAATGCAGTAATTTCTGCCGGGACTTAAAAAAAAGAGAAAGAAATCAAAAGCAGCTTTCTTTTCCTCCACCCCACAATCCTTTTGCGATGCTAAGACATCTTTGCGAATGTACTTATTTATTACATTTCTACACCGCCCATTAGCTGAAACTCTCCGGGCGGTTTACACAGCAAATGGTGCCTCCGTGTGGCCTGATATATATTTTCTGCCATCGCCCAAAGGGCAAAACACACATCTGATGTCTCTTGGGATGGGATTAAACATACACCCAGACCAGGTGTGTGTGTGGACAGACAGGTGAAAGCTTCACTACAGGAAAACTAGTGAGTTACAGCTACCTAGATTTCACAGAATCATAGAATAGTAGAGTTGGAAGGGGCCTCTAAGGCCATCCAGTCCAACCCCCTGCTCAATGCAGGAATCCATCTTAAAGCATACTTGACAGATGGCTGCCTAGCTGCCTCTTGAAGGCCTCTAGTGTGGGAGAGCCCACAACCTCCCTAGGTCACTGATCCCATTGTCGTACTGCTCTAACAGCCAGGAAGTTTTTCCTGCTGTCCAGCCAGAATCTGGCTTCCTGTAACTTGAGCCCAGTAACTTCCTGTAACTTGAATATACAACTTTAAATTGTTGTATATTTGTTTTTAATGTCCACTGTATTTAACCTCTGTAAACCGCCCAGGGAGCGTGGGCTATGGGGCGGTATAGAAATGTAATTAATTAATTAATGAATAACTGTGCCTTTTGGAGACGCATTTCAATCTTTTATAGAACGGATACAAATTGCGCAAAAGACAGGAAATGACTGGCAGAAGGGGGTGGAGCTAGGGCGAGGGGGTGGGGCTGGGGGTGGAGCAAAGGGAGGGGCGTGGCCATTGAGCCCCGGAGAGCACGATTTCGCCCCGAGGCCTGAGGTCCACCGGCATATTGCACTGAGCAAGACCCACTAAACGTTCCTCATCCCCTTTCCCAGCAACCATTTAAATTTTATTTTTTTTAACATTATTTCCTTACAGCTTGTTCCCCTTCAGAGCCGAATGGTGCAGCAGGTTGAACCCCTGCCGGTTCTGGACGGTGAAATCGATATTGGGGACTTCGGTCAGGGCCTCGATGATGCACTTGAAGTCGGCGGTGATGGCGTAATGGAGCGGGGTGTCGCCGTACGAATCCTGAGGGGGCGAAAAGGACGGACGTTTCTACCGCCCGAAGCTCTGCCAAGCGCCATACGGGAGGGCTGCCCATTCGGCACGCTCGCGGGCAAAGGCGGGGCGCCACAGGAGGCCGTGGTAGAAGACACCATGTCGACATGCCGCCCAAAGCTCTCCCAAACCTGGAGCCGCCCCTAACTCCCCCCCCCCCCACAGTACGGCCAACCTGACATTTTGCTGCCTGAGGTAGAGCAGCAAATGCCACCCTTCACAAGTCAAGGTGCACAGTACGACTATATTATTTTGACTCCTGAGGCAGAATGTCTCTCCTTCCCTGACAGGAAACACGCCACACTAATTAGTTAAACGCACTAACAATTTGCCGCCCTTTCATGGCAGCCGAAAACAGCCGCCTGAGGCAGCCCCCTCGCTCTGCCCAACGGTAGAGCCGGCCTTGCCCCTGAGCCTGCTGCTATGAATGTCAGAACTAAAAATGAGCCAAGGAGGGAGGAAACTTAACAAGAGAAGAGGCAACGTCCAAGACCGGTGGGCCTTCAGACCCCCTCTCCAAGCGCTCCTTTTAGTGTTAAGGACCCTCCGCCCCTATTTCGCACAGGAATGGGGCGGACGTGTGACAAGGAACGTGTCTGCTGCAGCCGTGTATGGTTGGACCCTCTGGTTCTCCCTGAAGGAACTGGTGAGATTTTGCCTGGGGAGATGGGCCACTCCAGATTTCTGTGGGTCCCAAGCGCGGGGCGTTACAGGGGGGCAGGATACAGCTTGTGGGCCATTTCCCAGCTTTGGCCAACAAAGGAAGACGATTCTTCACAATTGGCCAGAGCAGGTCAGGTGACAGCCCAGGCCCTATAAAGCCTGTGTCCGACGTTGTCCCTGTTGCTAGTTATAGACTTTAGGGTGACCCTGCGGAAAGGAGGACAGGGCTCCTGTATCTTTAACAGATGGATTGAAAAGGGAATTTCAGCAGGTGTCATTTGTATGCCTGCAGCACCAGGTGAAATCCCCTTTTCATTGCAACAGTTAAAGCTGCAGGAACCCTGCCCTTACTGTTTTATACTGTATGCTTTTATCTGTATGTCGCCCTGAGATCTTATTGATATAGGGCGGGATACAAATGTTTTAAATTTTTAAATAAATAAATTTTGTATCTGGTCACTCTAGGGCAGGGCTCTTGCAGTTTTAACTGTTGGGATGAAGAGGGAATCTTGCCAGGTGCTGCATGCATACAAATGACACCTGCTGAAATTCCTTTTTCAATACGTCTGTTAAAGGTCACTCGCCTGCATGGAATTCCTGGTCGCCATAGGCGAGTTGTTCAACATAAGGCCAAGGAACCTGTTTCCACAGTGGCCAGCCAGACGTGCATGAAGGCAATAGTAGTCCCTTGTGGCTCCCCCAGAAGGTGGTGTCCGGGGGCACGCTGCTGTGGAACATGGACTTTCTGAATTGCCATTATGGCCAATGACTGTTGATGGACTTCTCCCCTACCATCAACTTATCTAACCCCCTTTAAAGCCGCGAGGCAAAACAAAAAACCCGTCCAAAACCCAAACATAAAACCCACCGGCAGGTTAACGTCGCAGTTGTGCTCGCACAAGGCCTGCACAACTTCCGTGAAGCCTTTGTTGACCGCAATGTACAGGGCCGTACACTTGGCGTTGTTCAGGAGGTCCGCGTTGGCACCTTTGCTGACCAGCACACGGGCAATCTCCGCTTGCTTCCTAGATGGCAAAAGGTGTAAATAGGGAAAGGCAACCCTTACAGATATTCCCTCGGATTACAGTTATCCACAAGATCCAACCTACTTAAGGCGAAAAGACGACCGCTCAGTGTTGGAGCACATGCTTTGGAAAAGTCAAGTCACAGATCCGATTTCTGGCTTCGTGATGACGTCATCACATAGCATCCAGGCTGGATTTTGCCTCCAAATCAGAGGCTTAACGCCGCTGCTCTACTCTGACCGGCGGCATCTTTCCAGGATCAGAGACAGGAGTCTTCCCATTCCAACCTGGAGGTGCCGGGGATTGAACCTGGGCCCTTCTGTATGTAAAGCTGGACTCCTCCCCTGAGCTATGGCTCTTTTCAAAAGCCACCTACCCAAAAGCTGCGTAATGAAGGGCCGCGTCTCCTTCTTCGTCCCGCAGGTTAATGTTGGCGTGGGCCTGCAGCAAGATTTTCACCACTTCCACCTGGCCTAGGTAAGAAGCCACCTGCAAGGCTGTCCTGCCCTGGTTTTTGATATCTACCTGTGGAGAAAACAGAGTATCCATGAAATGACTGGGTGTCTCACATGGCTGCCATTATCACCGCCCTGTTTACAAGTGCTACGGTTATGTCCCATTGATTTGGCCTTCAGTGTATAGAATCATAGAATAGCAGAGTTGGAAGGGGCCCATAAGGCCATTGAGTCCAACCCCCCCGCTCAATGCAGGAATCCACCTTAGTGTGGGAAAGCCCTCCGCCTCCCTAGGTCATTGGCATATCTTACAGGTTAAGGTTGTCCTCTCTTGTTGTCATGCTTTGCTCCTCATCAGGGCCGGGGGAAGTTGTTGGGCTACTTTTACAAGTATTGGTTTGCAAGTATTGTAAACGAGGTGATGCAAGGAGAGAAGAAAAACTCTGTCTCTGATCCACACATACAAATAATCCCTGCGTGTGTGTGTGTGTGTGTGTGTGTGAGAGAGAGAGAGAGAGAGAGAGAGAGAGAGAGAGAGAGAGAGAGAGAGAGAGAGAAAGGGCACAGGGAGAAAAAAAGAAAGAAAAGGGAGAAAGAGAGAAAGAAAAAGAAGGAAAAAAGAGAGAGAGGGAGACAGATTGGAAGGAAGGGGACAGAGGGAGAAAAAAGGATGGAAATAAGGAAGGAAGGGAGAGATAGAGAGACGGGAGAAAGAAAAAGAAGAAAATGAGAAAGGAAGAGAAAGGAGGGGGAGGGAGGGGAAGGAAGAGAAAGAAAGAAAAAGAAAAGGGAGAGAGAAAGAGAAAGGATTTGCTCTAGGCTTTTTGATTTAATGTCTCCCAATTTCTATGTCTCTTATGGCCCACCCGGGTATCTGTTGTCCCACTGATATGCTGAAGGGCAGGATAGAAATAAAATTAAAATTAAAACCTGTCGCCCATCAGCACTTGCCTTGTCTGAGTACTTCTGAACCAGATCCCGGACCTTGGGGACGTTCCCGTGCGCTGCCTCTATGACCAGGCGGCCGGGGTTATCGGATTCCATCTTCTGAGAGAGCAATCTTCCCAGCACAGAGAGCAACGTGCCTGGTCAGGGGGAAATGAGAAACACGATTCCAGGTATCTCGGCAGGATGAAGAAAACTCCACTGGTGTGTGCACGTGTGCGCGTGCACAAAGGGGGCACTGAGTTTAGCCCCTGCACCTACTCTGGACCACTGAACTCTCTGCCTCTTTTGAGATGCCCATTCTTAAAGCTAGCCCCACAAAGCCACCCTAGGCTGTAGGGTGAGGAACAGTAGACCTTTCTCTTTCCTTCTCCAGTTCAGATACAAAACCATCCGCTAGCTTTGTTTCCCTGAGCCATTGGAATGTTTCTGAACATTCCTTGCCCTCGCACCCACTCAGTGCCAAGCAATGCGGAAACACCAAGTGCGATATAATGTAGATGACGGGTTTCCTTCCGCGCGCCTCACTTTTAGATTCTTTCGCATCCTCGGTGGTCATGAGGTTGGCATCCTCCTCTCTCTGGTAGGCCGTCAGGCAGGCGGGGTTGAACGTCCAGGACTGACCCGCGAAAGACACCCGCAAGTCCCCGTCTCCAAACACTTTGATCACTTTGCCGATGTGCCCCAGGATCTGCCAATGGGAAGGGAAATTCATTTCAGAAGCAAAGGGGGAGAACGACCTTGCGTGGTTTACCCTTTTGCTTCCGTCTGAAGGCAGACGAGTGTGACCCGCAACAAAATGTTGCAGCGTGGAATGCTCCTGTTCAAGGCTTCAGCCAGCCAGCCAGCCTCCCTCCCAGTGTTTTAGCTGTTCACTTCCATGCGGGAGCCAAGACATTGACAAATGGGAGGGTTCTGTCAAGGCCTCTGTTGCCATTCATACTGGGCAAGGTGTGGTTGAAGAGCCCTTTGCCTCTATCTTAGCTGGGGAGAAAGTGGCCAAGGTACCTAATAGGGCAAAGGGCTCTGCTGCTATTTGCACTAGGCAAGATGTACTTAAAGAGCCCTTTGCCCATGTCTCAGCTTAGGAGAAAGCAACTAGGGTACCTAATAGGGCAAAGGGCTCCACCAAAGCACCTATTACTATTCATACTAAGCAACATGTGATTAAGGAGCCCTTTGCCTTGTGTCTCAACTGGGGAGGAAGCAGCCAAGGTACCTAATAGGGCAAATGGCTCTGCCAAGGGCTCTGTTGCTATTGGCACTGGGCAAGATGTAGTTAAAGAGCCCTTTGCCTCTATCTTAGCTGGGGAGAAAGCAGCAAAGATAACTAATAGGACAAAGGGCTCCACCAAAGTGCCTATTACTATTCATACAAAGCAACATGTGATTAAGGAGCCCTTTGCCTTGTGTCTCAGCTGGGGAGGAAGCGGCCAAGGTACCTAATAAAGCAAAGGGCTCTGCCAAGGCCTCTGTTGCCATTTCCACTGGGCAAGATGTAGTTAGGGCCCTTTGCCCACGTCTCAGCTTAGGAGAAAGCAACTAGGGTGCCTCATAGGGCAAAGGGCTCTGCCGAAAGCTTCCCTTGATGTCCACACTGGGACACGTAAGGCTAAGGAGCCCTTTGCTTGTATCTTGGCTTGCCCAGGAGTCCATCAGTGAGTGGAGCCCACCAGTGCCTTGGCTCTGTTTAAAACCCGGCCCTCGTTTTTAATGTTATATTTTTTAAGGCTGCTGAGAAAAGCATTTGAATGTACTGTTACATCGGGGGGGAACGCAGATTTGAAGCTTTAGATTACTGCACTGTCCTTGAATAAAAAGCACACTCACAGGGGCCATCTCATCTGTCCATTCCCCGTGACCAGCTTGCAATTGCTTGACCGTTTCCATCTCATCTATCACCCGGACAACATCATCAACCCAAAAGGTGTTGAGCTACAAGAAGAAGAAAATCAGAAGTTTTTTTCTTTTACCGGGGGGGTGGGGTGGGGGATGCACGTGCGAGGGAGAAGAAACACCAGAAGAAAATAAATACATATATATCTAGATCTATGTCTTAGGCAGCTAAAGCCATAAAGTATTCACCTGTGGGTGGGGAGGCAGGGAAGTGGGGTGGGCGGGGAGAAGCCATGTTTCGAATTTGGGTCGGAAACGCCAGATGCTCGCCTTCTCCAAAACAGTGGACGTTGGACAGCAAATGTCCAGAATTTGGCAACGTGTGAACGAGTGGAGGCTGGTGGCTCTGATGGCAGTCAGCCGGTGAATCCGCTCTGGATTTCAGTTGGAAGGCTAAAGGAGATATTGGGGTGCTTTGCACTTTGGATCATAAAATCATAGAACAGTAGAGGAAGGGGCCTCTTAGGTTATCGAGTCCAACCCCCTGCTGAATGCAGGAATCCACCTTAAAGCATCCCTGACAGACCAGCTGCCTCTTGAAGGGCTCTAGTGTGCGAGAGACCATGACCTCCCTAGGTCATGGCTTCTATTGTCGTATCGCTCTAACAGTCAGGAAGATTTTCCTGATGTCCAGCTGGAATCTGGCTTCCTTTAACTTGAGCCCGTTATTCTGTGTCCTGCACCCCAGGGTGATTGAGAAGAGGTCCTGGCCCTCCTCTGTGTGACAACCTTTTAAGTGTTTGAAGAGTGCTATCATGTCTCCCCTCAGTCTTCTCTTCTCCAGGCTAAACATGCCCAGTTCTTTCAGTCTCTCTTCATAGGGCTTTGTTTCCAGACCCCTGACCATCCTGGTTGCCCTCCTCTGAACACGCTGCAGCTTGTCCGCATCCTTCTTGAATTGTGGAGCCCAGAACTGGACACAATATCATCTCTCCCTTTACTCACCCTTTTTTTCTAAGCCTTCAAGAGGCAGCTGGACAACCATCTGTCAGGGATGTTTTAAGGTGGATTCCTGCACTGAGCAGGGGGTTGGACTGGTGGGAAACTCCAGGCAACGGTGGAGGTTTTTTGGGGGAAACGCTCCACGTAGAATATCCACGCTGTGCAGAGAAGAGTTCCTGCACAACTGTTGTGTTGCGTGGAGGGCGCTGTGGAGTTTTCAGTTGCGTTGAGTGGACTGAATATGAGCCAACAGTGCAGGACACAGAATAACGTGTGTGGCCCTGGAAAAGGGTGTGTGGCCCTGGAAAAGGGGGGTGACCGTGGAAAGGGTGTGTGTGGCCATCTGGGGAACCTTGGAGTGCCAGAATGGAACCCCAGGTGGGCCGGATTTTGCCATGCTGCCCTGAGTTCCAACCCCCTTTCTTTCCGGTCCCTGGCTGGGATGTACAAGGCGTACCCACCTTAGTCAGAGCCCCCGGGTGAAAGGTCCATCGGGTATCGCTGTTGAACTGGACTCTCACATCTCCTCGGTCCGTGATCCTGTGCACTGTCCCCGTTTGGCCAATGAACTTTCGAGGGCGAGTTTGGAGCGGAGGAGGAAACATTGGGAGAGAGGAAAGCCGGAGGGGAAGGGAGAGAAAAACGAAAGGCTGTCATTGGAATACGGGAAACGTTAGAACTCGTGGCTCAGAATCTACAATCGAAGACGCAGGACCGCACACACATGCATGCCCCGGGGACGACGTCTTCGCATGAGCGTTGCCAAAGTAGGTTCATTTCACACACACACACACACACACACAGTGTGCCCCCTCCGTCCCTAGAGAGAATTTGCCCTCTTTGGTTTTGGGGACGGTCAACTGCAAGCCAGATGAAGCGAGACCGTCCTTTCTCAGCAAAGGATCCACCGGGACTTCTCTGCCAAGGGACACGGCGTCGGGATGGGCTCCTACCTCGGCCATTTTCGGGTTCCAGCCCCCGTGCCCCTCCTGCATCTCCCGTAAGATGTCGATGTCCAAGAGGCACTTCACCTTGTCCCCGTGCTGGAACGGGTGCCGCTCCGTACTCTCCTTTTTCTGCAACTCGGCCGGCTTACCTGGACGAAAAGCAGGCAGGGAGGGAGGGAAAGAGCAGCATTTGCTTTTTAAAAACGCGGATGCGAAAAAGTTTCGGGACAAAATAGGAGACTCTCCTGAAGGCTGCTTAGCAAAAAACGGGTCTGCCCAGGACAAGTTGTGAGTTCTTTCTCTCTCTCTCGTTCAACTTCTCATTAGGAAATAACAAGTGGGGCCTGCAACGTAATGTTGCAGCACGGAGCCAGTGTGGTGTAGCGGCTAGAGTGTCGGACTGGGAGTCGGGAGATCCGGGTTCGAGTCCCCGCTCGGCCATGGAAACCCTACTGGGTGACTTTGGGCCAGTCACGGACTCTCAGCCCAACCCACCTCACAGGGTTGTTGTTGTGAGGATAAAACGGAGAGGAGGGTTATGTACGCTGCTTTGGGTTCCTTGGAGGAAAAAAGGCGGGATATAAATTCAATAATAAATAAATAAATAAATGAAGTGCTGTTCTCCATGATTCCAGCCTCTCTGTTCTAGCCCCCACCCTCCAGTTTTCTGTCTCCGCTGCAAAGAGTCATCCAGCATGTCACAGCCACGGAGTATGCCCATTTCCTATTGGGCTATTTCTGGGTTCCCCCAACCTGGGGTTGGCTTTTGTTTTCGTCTTGCACTTTTGCAAACCTCGGGGTTCTCCCAAGCTTGCTGATAACCTCTCTATTTCACATGTGTGAGGGCCACGTTTGCTACCTGCACGTCGGAAACAGAAGGGGGTGACGGCCCTGCTACATCGGAATAAATGTCGACATGCTGCCTCCAACTGAGCTTCCGGGAAACTCATCACTATGCGAAGGAAAGCAATTGCCCCTGTCCCCCCCATCCCCATTGCCACCTAGGATTCAGCTACAAACTGCCTTTCTACATAGTGCTTTCCTTTAGCAGTCATAGAATCATAGAATAGCAGAGTTGGAAGGGGCCAACAAGGCCATCTAGTCCAACCCCATACTCAATGCAGGAATCTACCCTAAAGCATCCCTGACAGATGGTTGTCCAGCTGCCTCTTGAAGGCCTCCACTGTGGGAGAGCCCACAACCTCACCAGGCAACTGATTCCATTGTCCTACTGCTCTAACAGTCAGGAAGTTTTTCCTGATGTCCAGCTGGAATCTGGCTTCCTTTAACTTGAGCCCGTTATTCCGTGTCCTGCACTCTGGGAGGATCGAGACGAGATCCTGGCCCTCCTCTGTGTGACAACCTTTGTGCACCAGTTGCTGGGGAACATGGGTGGCAGGGTGATGTTGCACCATGTCCTGCTTTGTTGTTCCTTGGCCAATGGCTGGTTGGCCACTGTGTGAACAGAGTGCTGGACTAGATGGAATCATAGAATCATAGAATAGTAGAGTTGGAAGGGGCCTACAAGGCCATCGAGTCCAACCCCCTGCTCAATGCAGGAATCCACCCTAAAGCATCCCTGACAGATGGCTGTCCAGCTGCCTCTTGAAGGCCTCTAGTGCGGGAGAGCCCACAACCTCCCTAGGGAACTGGTTCCATTGTCGTACTGCTCTAACAGTCAGGAAGTTTTTCCTGATGTCCAGCCGGAATCTGTCTTCCTGTCACTTGAGCCCGTTATTCCGTGTCCTGCACTCTGGGAGGATCGAGAAGAGATCCTGGCCCTCCTCTGTGGGACAACCTTTCAAGTATTTGAAGAGTGCTCTCATGTCTCCCCTCAATCTTCTCTTCTCCTGGCTAAACAGGCCCAGTTCTTTCAGTCTCTCTTCATAGGGCTTTGTTTCCAAACCCCTGACCATTCCGTGTCCTGCACTCTGGGAGGATTGAGTCCTGGTTAAACCTCGGTGACAGACCCCTCCTGAGACAAGTCTGCTGCGGCAAAACCAGAAGAGAGGCTTCTGGCATTCATAAATGCCAGGACAATGGTGCAGTCCCCAACAAACGTCTTGGGACCACAATACCTGACGGAACGCCTCTCCTGACATGAACCTACCCGCTCACCGCGCTCAACATCTAAGGTCCTCCTACCCGCTGACTGTGCCAACATCATTATCTTTTCGGCGCCCAGTCAAGACTTTTCTCTTCTCCCATTAACAGCATTTAACAACGCCAAGTTTGTTTGTTTTTTAACGGACCCCAGAACTGTTGTTTTTAAATGGATACCGTTGTTATTATACTGTTTACGTGTTTTTTTTAAAAAAATTATTTAATACATCCAAACAATACATCAATACGATATGAAACAATACTACATAATACACAATAATATAAAGTAAACATTTGATAAACATATATTCTAACTTAATTCTCTTTAACATAATCATACTTAACATAAAAGTGCACACACCCCAACCACGGGATCTTATTCATGTTTCCAAAATCTCCTTGCTTCCTCTGGAGGTGTTTTCCCTCTCCCCTTTAATAATACAAATTCTAGAAACGGTTTCCATATTCCCTCAAAATCATTCATTTTTATCATTCCTCTTCTAACTTTTATATTACATGTTAATTTATCATTAATAGCGATATCCCATATTTCTTTATACCAATCTTCTATATGATACTCCCCCTTGAACCTTCCAGTTCCTAGATATCATTAACCTTGCATTAACAAATTCATTATCAATTCTTTTGTCTCTTTACTACAATTTAATTCTCCATATAATGATAACAATGCCACAATAGGTGTCTCTTCAATCTCCATTCCTAAAATTTCTTTTATCTCTTTAAACACCATTTCCCATAATTTTTGTACAAATTCGCATTCCCACCACATATGTAAATACGTTCCTTTCTCTTGACAACCTCTCCAACATATTGCTGAATTCATCTTATTTATTTTATTTAATTTTACCGGGGTTAGGTACCACCTCCAAACAATCTTATAATAGTTTTCTTTTATTCTCACAGACATATTTCTCAACACTCGTCGTTTCCATATCCCTTCCCAACTCTGTTGTCCTATTTGATCCTTCAAGTCAGTTTCCCAAACCACCTTGCCTACACTTTCCGTCTCCCCCTTTCCCACTAATATTCTATATATTTCACTCGTTAAACCTTTTATTAGTTTATTTTCTCTTTTCTCATTTTCTTTTTTTAAAATCAAATTTTAAAATTTGGGGTTTTTTTTAAATCAAATTTCGTAATGGCGCTACACTCTCCATTATCCTTTAACCATTTCTTCGTCCACTGTTCTAGTCGGAGATAATTTAACCACGTTCTATTTCCCTCTTTTAGTCTCTCCTTTGTTTCTTCCTTAGTTCTCATCTTTTCTTTGACTGTTTACGTTTTCGATGGTTTTAAATTTTGTATACTTGTTTAATGTTCACTGTTTTAAACTTTTGTAAACCGCCCAGAGAGCTTCGGCTATGGGGCGGTATGTAAATGTAAAAAATCAAATCAAATCGAAATCGAAAAAGCAGCAAAAGACGCTAATTCCCCTGAGTTCAAACGACCTGTCAAATGGTTTGCAATTGGAGAAAAGTGAGGAACCCTACTCAGGTGCAAGTTATACTGCATCTACCCCCATGTATAAAAGAGAGCTTGCTGCCATGACACAGGCTCTGAACACCAGGCCCGGCCGCGGCTACTCCCTGCTCAAGCCAAGCACCACCGCTTGATACGTCTGAGGCGAGGGATAAAAACAACCTTCCTCCAAACTATGTGGAGAAAGGGGTTTAAATGGAGAAGGATTTCAATATATCAAATAAAACACTGTGAGTTATATGTGCTGAGGTGAATGATTGTCAGGGTGGGTGCTAAATGTGTAAACTTCAGATGATAAATGCCAAACAGACACGTGGGGTTTTTGTGGTAGTTAAAAACAAAATGATTAAAATTTATTTTTAAAAGTTCACAAGCTTTGTTTCAAAATAAAACATTTAAAAACCTTTTTGAAACCTTTCATCCAATCCGTTCACCCATTTACATACACGCTTTCCTTTTTCTCGCACAATCACTCCTAAACTTTCTTTATTATCAGTATTGATTAATATACGTCAACTATGTGCACACCACACTCTAAAGACACCACTCACTACACTGACTCTCAAATTTCCCAGAACTTAAGTACCCTAAACACAGAGAGCACTAAAGACTCTAAGAGTACCTAACAAGTCCCCCCCAATCCCCTCAGTCCTTCCCTTATATATCACTCCTCCCCCTCCCCAGACATTCTCACTCCACCCACTCAGGCCAACTTTCTAAAACCCACAAACTGCAGACATACATTTGGGAACTGACTTGTGGGGTGTAACGCCACACTTGCACCTACCTAATTTAGGGAGATGCTCCTTGTAGTACAAACCCCCAGACGCTTCTCCAATGCACTTGAGGTCAACTTTCCCTTTGTGCCCAACCCGGTAGACGTTCGTGGTGCCATCGGCCCACGTCACACTGGCCACGCTCCGGCCGGTCTCCACGTCCCAGCCACGGATGTCGACCACTCGCCCGGTTTTGCCTTCGCCACCTGTTTGTGCCGGGGGTGGGGAAAAAACAGTCGAAGGAACTCGGCATTTCATAGAAATACAGACATATTAAACGCTTGCAAACTTCAGAACCCGAAAGCATTTCAGTTGCTTGCTGACCACATTTAAAGAAGTGACATCGCAACACAGAAGTTGAACATTTGATGCCGCTACGCACAGACGTGGGGCTGCCTTTGGAAACGATCCAGAAACTTCAACTGGTACAAAACAGGGCAGCCTGGTTACTAACAGGGACTGGTCAACGAGACCACATCACGTCAGTCCTTTTCCAACTTCACTGGCTGCCAGTCGAGGTCCAGGCCTGATTCAAAGTGCTGGTATTAACTTTCAAAGCCCTAGACGGCCTGGGGCCAGGTTATTTGAAGGACCACCTCCTCCCATATGTACCTGCCCAGACCCTAAGATCATCCTCAGGGGTCCTTCTCCATGAGCCCCTGTCAAAGGAAGTGAGGCAGGTGGCTACCAAGAGGAAGGCCTTTTCTGCTGTGGCACCCTGGCTGTGGAATGAGCTTCCTAAGGATGTTCGCCTGGCACCTACACTACATAGGGGAGACATGATAGCACTCTTCAAATACTTAAAAGGTTGTCACACAGAGGAGGGCCAGGATCTCTTCTCGATCCTCCCAGAGTGCAGGACACAGAATAACGGGCTCAAGTGACAGGAAGCCAGATTCCGGCTGGATGTCAGGAAAAACTTCCTGACTGTTAGAGCAGTACGACAATGGAATCAGTTACCTAGGGAGGTGGTGGGCTCTCCCACACTAGAGGCCTTCAAGAGGCAGCTGGACAGCCATCTGTCAGGGATGCTTTAGAGTGGATTCCTGCATTGAGCAGGGGGTTGGACTCAATGGCTTTAGAGGCCCCTTCCAACTCTACTATTCTAGGATTCTATCTATCTGTCTGACCATCTATCTGGAGATTGCTGCTTGTTACAGCATGGTCTAATGGCACATGTGAGATTGGAAACACCAGGTGCAACTTCCTCCCTGCAAAATGCAGGGAAGGGGTATGCTCAAATTTTGCAGGGGATTACAGGTGTCCAGGGAGCAGGGGATTTGGAGACTGGTAGTGCCCCCTCAACTGAAGCGTGTACATTGGCAGGTGTCCGATTCTGCCCCCCAATGTGGTGCTTTCAAGTCTTGTGTTTGCTGCTGAACATGAAGGCGGCAGCGATTCAACCTTTCTCCATCTTTCTTCCCCCATTCTCCTCGGAAATAAAAATGTTCAACGCTCCGATTCTTGGAGCTCCAACTTCAATTTGCAATCGACGCTAAATAGGTACCAGCTGACTAGAACTGTAGATCCTGCTGAGATTTTTATTAGCAGGTAGGAATCCCCAAGCCTTTCTTTCTTTATTTTTATTTTTTTAAAAAAACTAGCAACAGCAAAGAAATAAAAAGAAAAAAGAGATGAGTTTTTGTTTCAACCACTTTTGCCAGGGTGTTTAAGGCGGCTTACGCCCAGCCATCTGCAGGTTGCGGCCGCAAAGCCCTGAAGATTAAAATGAAGCGCAGAAAGAAAAGGGCCTCCGACAGGGAGGCCGGGATGAAAAGGTCAAGAGTGGAGGCCGTCTGACCCAGTGGCTGTATCCAATCTGTCACGCCTCCTCCGTTCCAAGTCGGGGGAGCGGTGGCGATAACGCTGCACGCAACGGTCCCGTACAGATCCGGTCGCTTTACGAGGGAGAGAGAGAGAGAGTGCAGTGGCGTTGCTAGGCCTGTGTGCAGCCCCGCACCGTACGGCCTTGAATCTCTTCCCCAGAGCCTGGCGTGTCATTTGGTACCAATGGAGGGTTCTTTTATTTTCTCGTTTCCCGGAGCGCCCAAAATCCTGTCTCCCAGGGCGCCCAAAATCCCATCTCCCAGGGCCCCCAAAATCCCATTTCCAAGGAGCCCGAAAATCCTGTTTCCCAGGGCGCCCAAAATCCAGTCTCCCAGGGCCCCCAAAATCCCATTTCCAAGGAGCCCGAAAATCCCGTTTCCCAGGGCGCCCAAAATCCCGTTTTCCAGGGTGCCCAAAATCCTGTCTCCCAGGGCGCCCAAAATCCCATCTCCCAGGGCCCCCAAAATCCCATTTCCAAGGAGCCCGAAAATCCCGTCTCCCAGGGCACCCAAAATCCCGTTTCCCAGGGCGCCCAAAATCCCGTCTCCCAGGGCCCCGAGTGTCCATTGGGGCCAATGGAAGGGTTTTTTTCTCTCAGCGTAATTGCCATGGAGTGAGCCATTTTCAAGGGGGATTGCAGCTGGAGAGGAAAGGATTAATACTGGCCTTCCCACATGCTGCAATGCACCCAACCCCACCCAAAATCTTCCCCTGCACGGCAATTAAGCCTAAAAAAAAGAAAATACCTTTTCTGTTGGTTTGGGATGATCTGAGTCAGGGTGCAAATCAACTGACGTATTAATTTTACTTGAGATGATTTGGTTGAGATATTATTATTATTATTATTATTATTATTATTATTATTATTATTATCTGTATCCCGCCTTTTGCCCAATACTGGGCCTCAAGGCGGTCTTACAAAGTTTAAAACATACATTTTAAAACATAGGAAAAGAAATGTAAAAAAAAAAAAAGTTTAAAATACACAACAAAATTATAAGTCATTAACATGGATGGAGGACCAAATTCCTCTCCAAAGGCCTGCTAATGACCTGAAATGACCTGGCTGGCTCTGCCTCCTGCGAAATATGAATAGATCCTAGTAATTATTTCAGAATGTGGAAATATAGTTAGAAATCCGCACATGTAGACATGTGCCTGGGCCCCGAATTTTTTAAGCTCCTAGCAACAGCCCCAAGGAAGGAAAGGAAAGGAACCTCTTGTGCAAGCACTGAGTCATTACTGACTCTTGGAAGGATGCCAGCTTTCGCTGACGTTTTCTTGGCAGGGCTTATAGCGGGGTGGTTTGCCGTTGCCTTCCCCGGCCGTGATTACCTTTCCCCCAGCTAACTGGGCACTCATTTTACCGACCTCAGGAGGATGGAAGGCTGAGTCGACCTGAGCCGGCTGCCTGAAACCAGCTTCCGCTGGGATCGAACTCAGGCCGTGGGGAGAGTTTCAGCTGCAGAAACTGCTGCTTTACCGCTCTGCGCCACACGAGGCTCTCAAGCCCCAAGAGAGATCCTCAAAACCCTAAGGGATCTATAGCCCACCCTTCCTCAACCAGCATCCTCCAGAGTCGTGCTAGCTGGGGATAATGGGCGCCAGGTTGGGGAACACTCCTACAGCCTTATCTAGGCTCAGGCTCATTGTGTGAGGAGAACGGGGTTGTACACACCGATCCCCACTTCCTCCATTGGGGACTCGCTTCCTGGGCCCTTCCACACGTGTGCGGTCTCCACGTGTGTAGGGTTCCCGTGTGCTTTCAGGTCCCTGTGTGATCTGGGTTCTAAGTTGCACAGAGAGGGCTCCCTTTCACAGGCCTTCCCACTTCCAGGGTGCAGATGGCGGCTGGGTAGAATCTCCCCTCCTTTCGGAAGGAATATAGAGACAGGGCCGGCCCTACCATTAGGCAGAGTGAGGAAGCCGTCTCAGGCAGCAGATTTTGTGAGGTGGCAGCAAGGTGCTGGGAGGAAAAAACTAGGTGTCCTGCAGCCTGCTCTGTGCCCTCGAAGCTAGCCTACCGCCTTCAGGTGCTGTGGAGAATGCTGAGACACCGTCAGTGTTGAAGATAGGTTCTTCTGACAGGTCAGTTGGCTTTCATAGAATAAGTGCGAAAGCAAGTAAAACCCCGTAGGGGAGTAAAAAATAGCCAAAGGCAAGGGTTGAACCAAGTAATCTTCAACAATAATATTAGTAAAAGTTTTATTAAAGTGCCAGGTGCCTACGCATTTCGAACGCGGTTGCGTTCTTCCTCAGGGCTTCATAACGTTTGTTATAAAGCTAGCAGCTTCTGCAGACAACTGCACGGACGTTATAAAGCCCTGAGGAAGAATGCAACCGCGTTTGAAACGTGTAGGCACCTGGCACTTTAATAAAACTTTTACTAATATTATTGTTGAAGATTACTTGGTTCCACCCTTGCCTTTGGCTTTCATAGAATCACAGAATGGTAGAGTTGGAAGGGGCCTATAAGGCCATCGAGTCCAACCCCCTGCTCAATGCAGGAATCCACCCTACAGCATCCCTGACAGATGGTTGTCCAGCTGCCTCTTGAAGGCCTCTAGTGTGGGAGAGCCCACAACCTCCCTAGGTCACTGGTTCTATTGTCATACCACTCCAACAGTCAGGAAGTTTTTCCTGATGTCCAGCTGGAATCTGGCTTCCTTTAACTTGAGACAGTTATTCCGTGTCCTGCACTCTGGGAGGATTGAGAAGAGATCCTGGCCCTTCTCTGTGTGGCAACCTTTTAAGTATTTGAAGAGTGGAAGGAGAGGGGGTGCCATCTTGTTCCTCCCTGATTAGTTCTTCTGAACTGCCTCCACCCGCACCACAGCAGGTAACTTTGAGAAGGAAAGCACCTTACCGTCCTGGTTACCCCATTCCCAGTCGGGGCCCCGAACCACTTTTGCGCCCTGGAAAGTCCCCTTCAGCGTGATGCGAGACAAGTTCTGCCGTGGACTCACGGTGACTCTGCAGAGGGTGGGGAGAAAGAAGGAGAGAAGCCACAGCTTTTAACCCAGTTCTTCACAGAATGCTCGGTGTATCCACTTGTGCTGACTATGCGTTAACTTTCAGGAAGCAGGTAGATAATTTAAGACAACATGTACACCAGTAAATATTAAAGAATGTTCTAATACAAAGTTTATCCACATAATAACCTTCTCCTTGCAGACTAGAGGTGGGCAGAGGGTATCCACTTGTGCTGACTATGCTTTAACTTTCAGGAAGCAGGTAGATAATATAAGACGACATGTGCACCAGTAAATATTAAAGAATGTTCCAATACAAAGTTTATCTGCATAATAACCTTCTCCTTGTAGACCAGAGGTAAGAGGGTATCCACTTGTGCTGACTTTGTGTTAACTTTCAGGAAGCAGGTAGATAATTTAAGAGGACATGTACACCAGTAAATATTAAAGAATGTTCTAATACAAAGTTTATCCGCATAATAACCTTCTCCTTGCAGACCAGAGGTGGGCATTGGGTATCCACTTGTGCTGACTATACATTAACTTTCAGGAAGCAGGTAGATAATTTAAGAGGACATGTACACCAGTAAATATTAAAGAATGTTCTCCCAATACAAAGTTTATCTGCATAATAACCTTCTCCTTGTAGACCAGAGGTGGGCAGAAGGTAGGTCTCCAGATGTTTTGGACATCAACTCCCTGCACTCCTGAACACTGGCCGTGCTGGCAGGGACTTCTGGGAGTTGAAGTCCAAAACATTTGGAGCCCCACCTACTGCTCACCCACTGGTCTGCAACACAAGCTGGTAGCAGCTCCCCAGGGTTTCAGGATGGAGTCCTTCCTGGAGAAGCTGGGGATTGAACTGGGACCTTCTGCACGCAAGACATGTGCTCTACCACTGAGCCATGACCAGGGTTAAACAGACAAATAGTCTAAAGTGGCAGGAGCCAGCTTCCTAAACTCTTCACAACTCAAATTGGGCCAAATCTCACCCCCGATTTTTGCATTGGCTCTCAGTATCTAAGAGTCAAATCTGATGAGAAGCAGGCTGCTTTTTTAAAAAGTGCATGCTCAACACGTGCCATCAATACATTCAAACCCCAGCACTTTCATCAATCAACCCTGCGTCGGTCACTATTTTTCAACGCAGTTGTTTTACGCCAAGTCTTCCTCGTTAAGCTGAGAACCGAGAGCTAAAAATACGAACTACAGAGGCTCAAGCTGCTATCGCCACGCTGAGTGGTGCCACAAGTCTACGTCGTACGCACACAATAGTGAAGGCGGGATCCGACGTCCGGTTGAAACAACTCCCAATGCCCATAACGCTCCAGGCGATTCCTGGCGTGGGGTTTTCCTCCCCACCGAAACAACGACCCTCCCTTTTCCTCTGGTCCCTGGAGGAAGCCAAATCCTCAGCGTATCCAAGCCCTCTCCAGAACTCCGTCTGCAGGGGACTCTCCGGCCGCGATCACAATCCCCCCATGTCCACACACGGCTAGCTGCTCTCCGGAAGAGCGCTGGGATTCCGTGACGGGCGGACGACAGAGAAACGCATCACACCCCAAACACTGAATTTAAGTCCGCTTCTAATACTCAGCGACAGCCGGTGGGAGGTTGGGCCAATAAACCGGCATTCCTCCCCCCCACTGAAATAAGCCTTTCGCCTGCCTTCGCTCATTAATGGATTGGTTGGGTGACATGGCATGCCTGGTAGGAGGGTTCAGGAAGACAAGGAGCAGATTTATTTACACACGCAGCAGGATAATCGGGGGCTTTTCATAATCCAGACGGTAAGGCAACGGGGGTGGGGGGCACATCTGCACGAGAACCCGGTTCTCTTCTTGCCTCGAAACGACTCAGCAGCGCAGGACACTTCGTGTATTCGGTGGTATAAAAATGAATCGTCAAAATTCCGCAGCCAAAGTCACTCCCCCAATTCTGCGACCAGAACCAGGATTCTGCGACCTGCAGCAGTTATTACATTCATCCCCTGCCCGTCCCCTAAGGAGCTCAAGGTGGCATACACGACCCCCCCCACTGTTTTATTTTCACAACCACCCTGTAAAGTAGGCCAGGCCGACTGCTCACCCAGCGAGCTTTGTGGCTGATGGAGAGATTTGAACCTGGGTCCCCCTGGTCCCAGTTCAGCGTACTCTAACCAATTACAAGTGTGCCCCATTTCTGTCACCGGGGTCACATTTATTCTGCTAGTCATCAAAAGGGTGTGCATGGAGGTATACAGGGCGTTGATGCGCTGACCGACCAACCAACGAAATCTTATTCAGCAATCCCTCGAAGCAGCGTGGTGCGGCAGTTGGAACACGGGCGCAGAACCTCGGCTCGGGGGCCATATCTGACCCTCCATTGTTTCCCAAAAGGCCCCGCCCTTTCCCAGGCCCCGCCCCTTTCCTGAACTACCAATTATTGGGTGGTTTCTCAGCTTTTGTGCAGTCCCCCCCCCTTCTTAAAGGTTGAAATGCCTCTCCTAAGGTTTAGTGACTGGCATTTAGTGCTCTCAGCTAAAGTATGTTGGCATTTTTGGTTCCTCCCCTTTTCATCTCGGCCACGCCCCCTTTGCCACAGCCCTGCCCATCACTTAATGCGGCCCCCCCCAAAAGCTTCTCTGAAATGGAATCCGGCCCTCCGGCTGAAGGGGTTCTGCACCCCCGGGTTAGATAGTCGGACTTGGGCAACGCATCTCTCTGCTTGGCCCTGAAGCTTGCTCCTTCACCTTGGTCACTCTCTTGCAACGTCACATGCTTCCCAGGGTTGCCACGAGGATAAAATGGCAGGAGGGCAGTGGGGAAGAGGAGAATTACATGAAAAGAGCAAGATAGCATTAACGAAAGCAAAAATTAACACAAAAATGAAACTGGCATCACACCAAGTACACTTTTGAGCACAGCTTTGCACCCATAAGGACTAGAGACTTGGGCTGTTTGAACGGAAAAGTCGAGAAGTCAAGATGCCCAGGAAGCTAGATTTCTGTGCCCAATACTATATGCCATGCTTCCCAGCCCCCTCTGCGTTGCCACGAAAAGTAGCGTTTTTCAAGCAACCACAGGGGCAACGAGTTGTGTGAATAGAGGGGAGGGGTGTTGCGTGCACTCTTCAAGTCCTCGAAAGGTTGTCCCACAGAGGAGGGCCGGGATCTCTTCTCGGTCCTCCCAGAGTGCAGGACACGGAATCATGGGCTCAAGTGACAGGAAGCCAGATTCCGGCTGGACATCAGGAAAAAACATCCTGACTGTTAGAGTGGCACGACAACGGAACCAATGACCTGGGGAGGTCGTGGGCTCTCCCACACTAGAGGCCTTCAAGAGGCAGCTGGACAACCATCTGTCAGGGATGCTTTGAGGTGGATTGAGCAGGGGGTTGAACTGGATGGCCTCACAGGCCCCTTCCAACTCTGCTATTCTATAATTCTATGATGTGCAGGGGGAGAAGTGATTGCCTCCCTTATCTCCCCCACTCCAGAACCACCTATGCTACTTGGGGAAGGGTTGCAACTCAGATAATTGCTCTGGTTTGGTGTGGCGTAGAGCCTCGTGTGGCGCAGAGCGGTAAAGCAGCAGTTTCTGCAGCCGAAACTCTCCCCACGGCCTGAGTTCGATCCCAGCAGAAGCTGGTTTCAGGCAGCCGGCTCGGGTCGACTCAACCTTCCATCCTCCCGAGGCTGGTAAAATGAGTACCCAGTTAGCTGGGAGGAAGGTAATAACGGCCGGGGAAGGCAACGGCAAACCACCCCGCTATAAGGCCTGCCAAGAAAATGTCAGCGAAAGCTGGCGTCCCTCCAAGAATCAGTAATGACTCAGTGCTTGCACGAGAGGTTCCTTTCCTTCTTTCTGGTGTGTAAACTCAGCTCCGTGCATTCATGCGACCAAATCTGGGGCATCTCACGGTTAACACACCTGAGCAGAGTCCTGGGCTTCACCAAGGAGCCACATAGCCACAGACTCACTAAGCCCCGATTGGACAGCTTCCAACCGGGGCTAAAAAGAAAATCCTGGAAGATGCCTGCAGAGCGTCTCACGCACAAGGCAGCGACAGACGTACATCGGCTGGAGAAGGATCAGGAGTCAACACGTCAGGGCTATTTCGGGGAACCGAAGCTTGCCATGGGGATCAGCCCTCAGCTGGAGTATCGGGGAACTTGGAGCGCTTTCAGGCCTCTCATGGAGCTCAATGGCAGAGATGAGCACACGTTTAAAGAGCACCCATCAAAATCAACCTTGTACTGGAGAGTAACTAAAGGGTATTTATTCCCTTGGAGTCTCTGTATTTAACCCGTATTTAGTTAGTGTGGTGTAGTGGCTAAAGTGTTGGACTGGGCATCGGGAGATCCGGGTTCTAGTCCCCACTGGCCCACTGGGTGACTTTGAGCCAGTCACAGACTCTCAGCCCAACCCACCTCACAGGGTTGTTGTTGTGAAGATAAAATGGACAGGAGGAGGGTTGTGGAGGGAAAAGGAAAGGAACCTCTCGTGCAAGCACTGAGTCATTACTGACTCTTGGAGGGACACCAGCTTTCGCTGACGTTTTCTTGGCAGGCCTTATAGTGGGGTGGTTTGCCGTTGCCTTCCCTGGCCGTGATTACCTTTCCCCCAGCTAGCTGGGCACTCATTTTACCGACCTCAGGAGGATGGAAGGCTGAGTCGACCTGAGCCGGCTGCCTGAAACCAGCTTCCGCTGGGATCGAACTCAGGCCGTGGGGAGAGTTTCGGCTGCAGAAACTGCTGCTTTACCGCTCTGCGCCACACGAGGGAAAAAGGCGGGATATAAATGCAAAAAATAAATAAATAATACTTCTGTTGACCGAAAACCATATTTAAATTTCAGTTCATTTTTAACTTCCTTTAACACGGAAGATTCTTTTTACGGGTGTGTGCGTGTGTGTCCCTCTTCTGTGTCAACATTTTAGCCTTAAAACTGCGTCTGTGCAGAGACATTTGCACACATACAGGGCTCATCTGCACCAAAGCAGGAGATTCCACTATGAAAGCGGTATATAAAAAGCCACACTACTGCTTTTTAGCGGTATTGAAGTGCACTGACAACTGTTGGGGCCCATTGACACAAGACCATATACTGCTTTCATAGTGTTATATCCTGCTTGGTGTTTAGCAAGGTCCCTTTCTCACCTTGCTGAACAAAGGGCAAGGAAGTTGTTGAATGGCAAAAGGAAGAATAAGATATCACATCATCTGCAGGGTGTGTGTGTTTTGGTCTTTTCTCTTGAGCATGACTCGCCTGGATCTTGTTCTTACGGTGTGCCATATCGATATCAGCGCAACGGTTGCCAAATGTCAGGTCCGCGGGCCAAATGTGCTCCCTTCCTTGGGTTTCCCGGAGAACCACGCCACAAAAGCGGACTGCACCAGAAAGAGAGGAATTCGGCCACCCCGAGGGTTTAGATTTCAATTCTGCCTCGGAAAGCGAGGCACGAAAACCCAGAAGAGAGCGGCTAAACTAAAAATGTGTTAAAACAGGTTTAGAAGCCACCCTGGAACGGTGGGGGGTGTCTAAAGGCAGGATATCAAAGAAAACAAATCGGTCCCTTCTTAGGTGTAGAAATGACGTATGACGCCTAACTTGTAATTCAGATAAAAACAGAAAAGGTGGCCTCAATGATCAAAGTTTTGGAAAATGCCTCCATCGCTGAGAAACAAAGACGCAGAAACTCATGGACTGGGAGGGAAACTGGCAGCACCCAGTTGTTTTGGACTATAACTCCCATGATCCCCAACCACTGGCCATGCTGGCTGGGGCTCATAGGAGTTGTCGTCCGAAACATCTAACTGCACAACGCAATCAATTCGTCTAATTGTAAAACCGTAAACGTTTCTGGGAAGAAGCTGTGCCTATGGACACAAAACCTCGATTTCTACCCGCCGCGCGCTTAATTCCAAGGGCAATTCTGGGAGGGTTCTGAAATTCCATCTCTCTTCCAACCAATTTTCTTCGTTTCTCCAGCCTGCCGCCGCCTATGCAAACAGATCGCAGATGGCACGGAAGAATTCAAGAGTTTAAAAGAGATGCCGCAGGCGGGCCTGTTCCTAGCATCAAATTTGTCCCGGGGGTGGGCAGTGTCATTTTATGTACAGCAATTTCCTCCTAAACCTCAACCAGCAAAAGCCCCTCAAGAAATTTAATAGGGCTGGAATTTCTGGGTCAGCCCCGATCTGAAAATGAGCATCTTAATTAAAATTGTTATTAAAAGCAATATTGCAGTGATTAAATGCACCCCCAGGGTACTTCTGCGGCACTCTTAACAGCCTTGCTGATATCCAGTATTTGGAAACAAAACCACTCAAATTAGATTAAAATCCAGCAGGCGTTTGGCTCTGGTTCCAGAGGCCTGCCTCAATCTTCGGCCTTTACAATCAGCAGGCTACCGGGCAGATAACAAAGATAGTTCAATTCAAGGTTATGGCTTAGTTATGGGACCCCCATTGGCATGAATACGCGTTTACAGATATTAATCTGAACTACTAGCGAACGAATCTCTCAGATGTAATTTCTCTCTATTTCCCTTAAATTCAGCTCTGTGAATTTTTCCAGTCGTCAAGTTTGAGATGGTTTTTAAAAGCCTGCATGAAAATTCATAAGCATTTTCGTGTGCATTTCTCCTGGTATGTATTTTTAATGCATCCCCACCCACCACCCACCATAATATACACATTCCTTTTTCGGCAAGCAATTTCCCTAATATCATGCATTTTTGAACATGGCACACAATTCTTTCCTCCATCACCTGGCTGCTGCCACCTCCCAACATTTGCCGCCTGAGTCTACTGCCTCCCTTTGCCTCATGGTAAGGCCAGCCCTGCGACCCTCTTGCAGTGGTGGCGAGGAGCAGCAGCAGCAGGTACCACTACCTGTTTGCTCATTGTCTCACTGCCTGTTAAGCAAGTGGTAGCAATGATGAGACAGGATGAGGAGTTCTACATTTAGGAAATAGAAACCAAATGCAGTTACAAGATGGGGGATACTTGGCTCAGCAATACTACAAATGAGCAGGATCTTGGAATTATTGTAGATCTCAAGCTGAATATGAGCCAACAGTGTGATATGGCTGCAAGAAAGGCCAATACTATTTTGGGCTGCATTAGTAGAAGTATAGCTTCCAAATCACGTGAGGTACAGGTTCCTCTCTATTCGGCCCTGGTTAGGGCTCATCTAGAGTATTGTGTCCAGTTCTGGGCTCCACAATTCAAGAAGGATGCAGACAAGCTGGAGCGTGTTCAGAAGAGGGCAACCAGGATGGATCAGGGATCTGGAAACAAAGCCCTATGAAGAGAGACTGAAAGAACTGGGCATGTTTAGCCTGGAGAAGAGAAGATTGAGGGGAGACATGATAGCACCCTTCAAATACTTAAAAGGTTGTCACACAGAGGAGGGCCAGGATCTCTTCTCGATCCTCCCAGAGTGCAGGACACGGAATAACAGGCTCAAGTTAAAGGAAGCCAGATTCCAGCTGGACATCAGGAAAAACTTCCTGACTGTTAGAGCAGTACGACAATGGAATCAGTTGCCTGGTGAGGTTGTGGGCTCTCCCACACTAGAGGCCTTCAAGAGGCAGCTGGACAACCATCTGTCAGGGATGCTTTAGGGTGGATTCCTGCATTGAGCAGGGGGTTGGACTCGATGGCCTTGTAGGCCCCTTCCAACTCTGCTATTCTAGGATTCTATGATTCTAGGAGCAATCACAGATGGTGACAATGGCTGCAAGAAGTGGCTGTCATGATCAGGCCTGTTCCACTTAGTGTGGGGGAAGGAGTTCCAGGCTATCAGTCGGAATCAGACTCTGAACCAGAAGAAATATGACTAGAAATGAACCAGCCTACGCAGGAAGCGGCTGGTGGGGGTGGGGGAGATTCTCCCAGGCTCTTCACCAGCCCAGGGATGAGTCTTCACCGGACTTTATCAGTGAAAACACTAACAACTCAGAGTCTGTGGGTGTTTCTCAGAAACTCCTGCTTTCAATGGGAGGCAAATGATGAGGCCTGCTAGGTAATCCACAAAGCTTTTATTAAGCAACAAACATCTCTTCCACCTGAAGGGAGTCTAATCTCTTGGAAACTTCCCCTAAGCGAGACAATTGTCCGACCAAGGAGAACAGGAAGCCCCTTCCCAAACGCCCGGAACTTCAGAATGCCTGGTGTGGGGGCAGGTTCTGGCGCAATCCTAGTCAGGCTGACTTTCTCACACCTTCCTTCCGCTCTGTGCGTTTTAGCTTCTGGCAGACACTAGCATCAGCTAGTTTGTCAGGGTGCTCTCCTCCGGAAGAAAGCTCACTTCCCACTGAGCGTGTAGGATTTGGCCTTGAGGAGATAAGCTCTGGAGAGGGCTGACTCCCAGCTGGGGAGCCGCCCGTGAGAGCTTCCTTCCCCACTGCTACAGGCTGGCTGGTGTCTGGCGCCTCCTCCTCTAGGTCCGAATCGGATTCTGATTGATTACTTGAAACACCTTCTCCCAAAACAGGGGCAGTAGGGTTAGACATGACAGTGGGAACTCAGCAATCCTCAGAGGCTGGAGGGACTTTCAGAGTTGACCGGTCCCAGATTCTGCCGCAGGTTCAAACAGGCAGAGCTAAAAGAAGGCAAGAGACAATCAGCTCAGCTAGCTTCTTGCCCAAGGCTTCTTCAGAGGAATCCTCCCTGAAGTTAAGGGACTCAAGGGGGGGAAAAAACCCTTCCCTTTTGTTGAAAGGACAATTGTCTCACTTAGTTAGCCAAGTTTTAGCCTAGAGGAAAGCTCTTAGTGTTTAAACTCTCTTTAGGTGCGAAGAGACGTTTATTTGCTGAATACAGCTCTGTGGATTACTTGGCAGACCTCTTGAGTGTCTCGCACTGCATTGGGAGAGCTTGGAAACACAACCGCGGCTTCCTCAAGGACCCTCAAAATCCTGGCATTGCCAGCTTTTTCCTAGGACTTATTTTCTACCCTTTTCGCCCGACGTGCTGATCTTTCTGGGCAAAGGGCGCACACCAGCTAAACAGCCTTGGATGCTTCAGACGCCGCTTTACAAAGCAACGCAATAAAAACAGCCAAACAGACCCACCAGGCCTACAATCAGGAAGTGTCACAAAACACAACGCTCCCTCCGTTTCCGCCTGCAATTCACGCCGACAGGCGCGGCCTGGCTGCCGTTCCCGATTAACTTCACCGAGGCAGGAGAAGACAGGCCGGGTTTCAGGGAAGGGGAACTATTTGCACGTCGGCAGTTCGGTGCCTGAGCTCAGCTGTTTCTGCCGGATTGAGTCGTCCTGTCCCCAGAGCCGGTGCCAGACTATTTTGTGCCCTAGGCAAGGCGAGCTACTTGCACCCCATCCCAATTGCGCGGAAGTCCGAACGTGGAGAGCTGGGACTGGCTCACTTCGATTTGGGACCGAGCCGTCTGGAATTCACCGGGACTTACTTCCGTGCGAATGCAACCCGCTATGCAGCCTGGCGTCCCGATCCCCTCCGCACATTTACTCGGGGGAATAAGGCTTCCGAGTAAGGAGGCATAGGCGGATCAGGCCGCACTGGTGCCTCCCGGTGCAACGCTTTCTCAGATGCAAGTCCCGATGATCCACGCACACAGGATTGGGAAGCAGGAGAATCTGCCTTGCGAGGAGTCCACAAGTCCCTAGCTTTCCTGGGGGAAGGGAGAGGGAGTCCCACTTGCCCGCCTGCCTGGACATCGCGGCCTGTTTGAGGAGAGAGGCGAGGCGACCCAGTGTTCTTTCCTCGGGAGTAAGGCAGAGGCTGGCTTGGGCCAGGGTCGAGCTCGCCACGTGCTTTTTCTTCTTCTGGCAGTGGCAGTCTCCCGGCTCTGGAAGGGCAGCTTCTGGGCGGAAGTCCGAACGTGCAGCCACCGCCCCCCCCCCCCCGCGTCCCTGGCTTCGCTTCAGCTGGGCAGGCATGGGGCGCCATCTCGCCCACCCAGGCCCAGCTGAATCCTTGGGCTGGCCCAGGCTGGCTCTCCCAGCGCCCCTCTTAGCTCGGCGCCCTAGGCGGCCGCCTGAGTGGCCTCTATGGTAGCACCGGCCCTGCCTGTCCCCCTGCCCTGGTCTCCCGTCACAATCCTATTGTAAAATTAGGGTAACAGGATAGTTTTCGTCTCTCGTCAGAGGGACAGAATGACACACACGGGGAGAGTGTGATTCTCCCGCCCCCAAAAAGGTATTGCCTTTCTTCCCTTTAACAAAGTATTTTTTCTAACTTTCGAGCTGCTACGTGCGTTTTTGAGCAGGCAGACTTCAGGTTTGTGGGATTGATTTTGGGGTGTTTTTTTTTTACTAGAACCCCCAAGTCCACAAACCAAAGCTGTGTGCAAAATGGTGCCTCCGGAGAGGGTGGAACCAGGTGCAGAATGGCATTTCAGAGAGTGGGGGCAGAGCAAAATGGTGAGCCCTTGGGTGGGGAAAAAGTGCAGAAAAGGGGCAACTCAAATGATTAAGGGGCTGGAGCATCTCCCCTAGGAGGGAAGGTTACGACAGCTGGGATCATTCGGCTTGGAAAAAAAGGAGGCTAAGGGGAGACATGATAGAGGTGTACGAAATTACGCATGGTGTGGAGAATGCAGAGAGGGAGACATTTTTCTCCCTCTCTCAAAATACTAGAACCCAACGGGGCTGATTGGTGGACAAATAAAAGGACTTCTTCACACAGCGCATAGTTAAACTATGGAACTCACTACCACAAGATGTAGTGATGGCCACCAGTTTGGACATGCTGGGGTAGAAAGTGGGGGGAAAGACACCAAAACACTGGTACTGGAAAGAGAGCAAAACTCTGGTGTTCGATGAAGCAAACAAATGGTTTTAATACTTTTCTTCCAAAAATAATCCAACGCTTCGAACAATAGTAAAAGATGGAAGTAATCTCCACACACAACTCCTGAGGAAGGACAACTTCGGGTCCGAAATTTTGAGCTCCCAATACACGACGTTTACTATTGTTTTAATCGCTGGGTTATTTTCGAAAGAAAACTATTAAAACCATTTATTTGCTTCGTCGAACACCAGCGTTTCGCTCTCTTTCCAGTACCACCAGTTTGGACGGCTTTAAAAGGGGGTTGGACAAATTATTGGAAGCAAAGGCTATCAATAGCTAACTAGCTCTGATGGTTGCGTGTTATCTCCAGTATTTGAGGCAGTAAGCCTGTGTGCACCAGTTGCTGGGGAACATGGGTGGCAGGGTGATGTTGCACCATGTCCTGCTTTGTTGTTCCTTGGCCAATGGCTGGTTGGCCACTGTGTGAACAGAGTGCTGGACTAGATGGAATCATAGAATCCTTCCCTGGCGGCCAGGTACACCGTCGGCACGTCCCTCGAAAAGGGAGAATCTACCCCCACAAGCCTCTTCCACCTTGGAGACCGCTAATCCCAGGGGGAATTTCACCTGGAATCCCTCAATGCCCTGCCAGTTTTAAAACATGAAATAATTGCATCGTGGTGCTGGAGGAGAAGATAACCAACAGCTTGGTCTCATACCTGAAATAATGGGTGTAAGTTACAGCTACCTAGATTCCGATGAAATATAAGGTAAAACTTCCTGATGGTAAGATCTGTACAACAGTGGAACAGTCTACCTACAGAGGTTGTTGGTTCACCATCTCTGGAGGTTTTTAAGAAGAGGCTGGACAGTCCCCCTCTCCTGGATGGTTTCACTGGTTTTCATATTGCAGAGGGTTGGACTAAATGATCCTTGGGGTCCCTTCCCACTCTATGATTCTGTGATTCTTTTAAAGGACCTTTCAACCATGCTGAAAACCCCTTCTTCCTCCCCCCCTCCAATTACTTTATCCCACCCCCACAGAAATCTAGAGTTGTTCTCCGGCCCCACGCAGAAAGCTTTAAAAGCCGATATTAGTCATCCGCGAGTTTCTTTCCCTGCCAAAGACCTCACATGGCGTCACCAGCAGCAACTGCTCTGCAATTAATGGAACAACATGGAGGGGGCAATAAAAAGAAAGCGCGGGATAGGTAACCTAGTTACAATCGCCACCTTCTTGGGTAAAAAGCTGAAAAATCTCTCCACCCTTCCACGCCCCAATTCTTTTTCTTATTTGTTTCAATCGGGAGGAAACTCCGTTCTTTTAAAAGCAAAGCTCACGCCTTCCTTTCATTGGGGTTTAAGTGCAGGGGGGTGAAAAGGCAGGACGCAAGTCATGTTCTGTGGTGAATTGTTCCTATATTTGACGGGGGACATTTGCGTAATCGAAAATAAATTAATAATAATAATAATAATAATAATAATAATAATAATAATATAGTTATTTATTACCTGCCTCTCCCTCTGGATCGAGGCGGGGAACGCAGATGGTGGCTGGGTAGAATCTCCCCTCCTTTTGGAAGGAATATAGAGACAGGCCCGGCCCTACCATTAGGTAGAGTGAGGCAGCCGTCTCAGGCGGCAGATTTTGTGAGGTGGCAGCAAGTTGCTGGGAGGAAAAACCAATAATAATATAGTTATTTATTACCTGCCTCTCCCTCTGGATCAAGGCAGGGAATGCAGATGGTGGCTGGGTAGAATCTCCCCTCCTTTTGGAAGGAATATAGAGACAGGCCCGGCCCTACCATTAGGTAGAGTGAGGCAGCCGTCTCAGGCGGCAGATTTTGTGAGGTGGCAGCAAGTTGCTGGGAGGAAAAACCAATAATAATATACTTATTTATTACCTGCCTCTCCCTCTGGATCAAGGCAGGGAATGCAGATGGTGGCTGGGTAGAATCTCCCCTCCTTTTGGAAGGAATATAGAGATAGGCCCGGCCCTACCATTAGGTAGAGTGAGGCAGCCGTCTCAGGCGGCAGATTTTGTGAGGTGGCAGCAAGTTGCTGGGAGGAAAAACCAATAATAATATAGTTATTTATTACCTGCCTCTCCCTCTGGATCAAGGCGGGGAACGCAGATGGTGGCTGGGTAGAATCTCCCCTCCTCTTGGAAGGAATATAGAGACAGGCCCGGCCCTACCATTAGGCAGAGTGAGGCCGCCATCTCAGGCGGCAGATTTTGTGAGGTGGCAGCAAGATGCTGGGAGGAAAAACCAATAATAATAATATAATTATTTATTATCTGCCTCTCCCTCTGGATCGAGGCGGGCGACAAAACTAAATAAAATATAATACATAAAATTAGTTAAAAGAGCATATAAAACCAATACAATATTAAAATAACCATTACAGCATCTTAAAATTCTTAGGTTTAAAATTCATCTGGGTAGGCCTGCCGGAAGAGACTAGTCTTCACGGCTGTCTTCAACTCTGAGAGAGCTTGAAGCGGACGAATCTCCTGGGGGCGGCAGAAGAAAAGGTCCTTTTACCAATTGGTTATAAAAGGTGAACCGTGTGACCCTGGAAAGGGACAAGAATCATGTACCGGGAGCCAGCAGGACTCACTGCTAACGGTGATGCCATGTTTTGTTTTTTTTAACCCACAATTCCATGGAACTACACAGGCCTGACCCAAGATATTTTGCTGCCTGAAGTAAAAGGAATGACGGCCCCCATTCTACCTAGAGATGCCAACCAGACCAGCAGTTGAATCTTCCACTGGAGACAGGACAACATCTTCCACATTGCCTGAGGGACAGCAGGCTGGCTTAGGGAGTGAAGAGCTGGACCTGTGGAACACACCGCTCCATCTGCCAATAGAAGGGAAGAGCTACCACCATTGTCATTCCAAAGAGAGCAGAATGTTGCCATGAGTTACCCCAAGGACAGGCCTTCTCTGTGGTGGCACCCACTCTGTGGAAAACCCTCCCTTGCGCAGTTCGGGAGGCAGAAAATATGACGTTTTTTAAACGCCTCCTGAAGACACACTTGTTCACCCAAGCGTTCCCTGGGTGAATCATGTCCCTCCATTTTACTGCTCCTTGAATTGTGGGTTGTTGTTGTTGCTAATGTAGTTCTAAGTGCTTTTAATATTGTATTTAAATGTATTTAATATTAACTGTGAACCGATGAGGCATTTTTATGATATTCAGTGGTGTACAAGTGCCACAAATCTATATAAATAAAAATGTCAATGTTCGTTCGAAACAGACGTTATATCTCCGAAAGTTCTTCACCGATTGCTTTGAAATTTTGACACAACGTTGCATTCAAATACGCGAGCGTTGTTATGTAACTATGTTCTATACGGGGACAAAAGTTTGTCTTAAAATCGAAGAAATAGGCCTCCTCAAAACCAGTCCTGCTGATCATTGTGACATCGCCAACCAGTAGGCCAATCCACTGCCTCTGCCTCCTCTCCTTTTTGCATGTCCTCTCCTATTTGCTCTTATAGGTCATTGTGACATCGCCAACCAGTAGGCCAATCCACTGCCTCTGCCTCCTCTCCTATTTGCATGTTCTCTCACAATTGGCTGAGTGAATATAGATGTCACACCTGTGACAGTTACACGTTGAAAGTGTAGATGTCCTCATTCCTCGCATTCCTATGATTCCAACGGATATGCCATTTCAATTTTAGAGATTGCAATTCCCAATTCGATTGGCGTTTGCAATCACCATCAACAAAGCTCAGGGCCAATCTTTAGAATTGTGCGGTTTAGATCTAGACACAGATTGCTTCTCACATGGACAATTATATGTTGCGTGTTTTAGAGTCGGCAAACCAGACAATCTCTATATCTACACAGACAATGGAACAACTAAAAATATTGTATATCCACAAGCATTGTGAAATTAAACATATTAGAAACATCCGCTTTGTCTTTTCTTTCTTTTCAATTTAACCAGACTGAGCCACAGCAACGCGTGGCAGGGTACAGTTAGTAAATAAATAAAATAAAACCTGCTGCCTGAGGTGACTGCTTCACTCTGCCTCAATGGTAGGGCCGGCCCCGGGACTACAGAACGCCCAGGGCACTGCATTCTGGGAAAATGAAGATGGTGGCCGCAGAGGGCTGGAATGCTGCTGAGGGCCTCCTCAACCCTGAATACTTCAGACAACCCTATAAGCCCTCATGAGCCCTACTTCACAGAAGGCAATCCTCTATTTGAAGGGCTGTCCAGTCCAAGTCCAGTTTAACGATAAAGAACCCAAACAAAGTGGGAACAACTAGGACCTCGAAGCTGTTCCTCAACAACCGTTCCCACCTGGATAGTAGACTGAGCGGGCGCACAGGACTCCTGGTTGCAGTCTTCCCCACCAGGGCGAGATGTACGGTCTTTCTATTTAAATTATAGCCATTCTTTCTCAATTTGTATCTATACATACGCATTTACACAAATCAGTGTCCTCTTGTTTTTAGAGTTGCTTAAGTGGGCCACTCTAGGAACTTCGTACAGTTGGCGCTTCCATGCTATTCCCATTATTATTATTATTATTATTACTACTACTACTACTACTACTACTACAACAGAGAAGCGTGTTCAGAGGAGGGCAACCAGGATGATCAGGGGTCTGGAAACAAAGCCCTATGAAGAGAGACTGAAAGAACTGGGCATGTTTAGCCTGGAGAAGAGAAGATTGAGGGGAGACATGAGAGCACTCTTCAAATACTTAAAAGGTGGTCACACAGAGGAGGGCCAGGATCTCTTCTCAATCCTCCCAGAGTGCAGGACACGGAATAACGGCCTCAAGTTACAGGAAGCCAGATTCCAGCTGGACATCAGGAAAAACTTCCTGACGGTTAGAGCAGTACGACAATGGAACCAGTTACCTAGGGAGGTGGTGGGCTCTCCCACACTAGAGGCCTTCAAGAGGCAGCTGGACAAGCATCTGTCGGGGATGCTTTAGGGTGGATTCCTGCATTGAGCAGGGGGTTGGACTCGATGGCCTTGTAGGCCCCTTTCAACTCTGCTATTCTACGATTCTATCAGTGTACATGGTGTGTACATGGTGCTGTGCTATCATGGTGTTATATCCTGCTTGGTGTAGATGTGTCCTGGGCCCCAACAGTTGTCAGTGCACTTCAGTACCACTATAACGCTGTTGTGTGGCTCCTGCCTTTTATATACCGCTTTCCTACCACTTTCATAGTGGAATATTCTGCTTGGTATAGAAGAGCCCAAGGTCATAAAGCACCATTTCACCCTGCCTTGCTTGAACTACTTAAAATATATATAATTATTTCATAATGAAGCTCAAACCATCTCACAAAAACAAAGGCGTAAAATGCAAATCAGTGTGGATAAATTCATAAACCAAGGGGCTGTCTACACAGTGGCAAGTTGGCGTCGTGTTTTCCCTAAACCTCGTGGCTTCGCTCTTGCGGGGTGGCATTGGGTAATCCCCACGCCAAGGAGTGTGGGGTTTCCGGTGGTCATCCGGGTATTGGAGCTGCCCCCTGGCCTGTTCCTGGATTCCAGCGAACAACTGCTGAATGCCATTGTCCCGTAATGCCCCCCCCCCGAATCGACCACGGGGCAAGGTCAGGTGGCTCCTGCGGGGTGAGTTAAGTCCCCGACTTTTTTACAGCGTGGCTGCGCACCTGCGGCTCTACCGTATAACCGACACAGCGCCGATTTGCAGCCACCGCGGAGCTTTGAGCGCAGTTAGACAGCCCCCAAGAAAAACAAACAAACAGATCTCAAACTGGGGAGAGGCAACGAGTGGGGTACCGCAGGGCTCAGTCCTGGGCCCAGTGCTCTTCAACATTTTTATTAATGATTTGGACGAGGAGGTGCAGGGAACGCTGATCAAATTTGCAGATGACACAAAATTGGGTGGGATAGCTAATACCCTGGAAGACAGAAACAAACTTCAAAGTGATCTTGATAGGCTGGAGTGCTGGGCTGAAAACAACACTAATAGGGATAAATGCCAAGTTCTACATCTAGGAAATAGAAACCAAATGCACAGTTACAAGATGGGGGATACTTGGCTCAGCAATACGACAAACGAGAAGGCTCTTGGGGTTGTTGTAGATCACAAGCTGAATATGAGCCAACAGTGCGATGTGGCTGCAAGAAAGGCAAATGCTATTTTGGGCTGCATTAATAGAAGCATAGCTTCCAAATCGCGTGAGGTACTGGTTCCTCTCTATTCGGCCCTGGTTAGGCCTCATCTAGAGTATTGCATCCAGTTCTGGGCTCCACAATTCAAGAAGGATGCAGACAAGCTAGAGCGTGTTCAGAGGAGGGCAACCAGGATGATCAGGGGTCTGAAAGAACTGGGCATGTTTAGCCTGGAGAAGAGAAGATTGAGGGGAGACATGATAGCACTCTTCAGATACTTAAAAGGTTGTCACACAGAGGAGGGCCAGGATCTCTTCTCGATCCTCTCAGAGTGCAGGACACGGAATAATGAGCTCAAGTTACAGGAAGCCAGATTCCGGCTGGACATCAGGAAAAACTTCCTGACTGTTAGAGCAGTGCGACGGTGGAATCAGTTACCTAGGGAGGTTGTGGGCTCTCCTTCTAGAACTGAATTCCCAGGCAACCAGCGTCCCATGACTGCATGCCGTGGCTGACCATGGAGTCTACATGCTTCCTAGACTTTGCAGCTAGACTTGGCCTGGTTTCCCCAGACTAGGGCAACGTCTCACAAGAATAAAGGCTCAGTCCCGAAAGGGGAAAAACACCCCCCGCTCTTTCCTTTCCATATCTGATATCTGGCTTGAATTAGTTAATTTCCTCCTTATCCCCCCTCCCACCCGATTTTGGTGTCTGGTGTCTGGTGCCCTTTGGCCGACCACGACAATGGAACCAGTTACCTAGGGAGGTGGTGGGCTCTCCCACACTAGAGGCCTTCAAGAGGCAGCTGGACAACCCTCTGTCAGGGATGCTTTAGGGTGGATTCCTGCACTGAGCGGGGGGTTGGACTCGATGGCCTTATAGACCCCTTCCAACTCTGCTATTCCATGATTCTATGACATTTGCTAGCTGACCATGAACAGGTGAGGGGACTTACGGCCGGGAGTGGGCAGTTTCGTAGCGCTCAAAGGCGTGGGAGAGGTCGTGCTTGTTGTTCATGTAGCACTGCATGCACAAGTCATAATCGAAGCAGATCTTGCACTTCCAGCGCACGCCGCGGATCCCGTGCTTCTTGCAGCAGTCACAGATGATGTTGGGGTGGCGGACACCTAACCGAGATAAAAACAGACAACGGTCACCATCAATGGCATAAGCGTGACGGCAGCCCAAGCCGGGGGGTAGAAACGCAGGCCCAGGGGTCACTAGGAGTGACTGCGAACAGTTCATGCAGGTACCAGGAAACACACACGCACACACCTATTTGTGCATTGTCGTACAACAGAAGGTCATAGGATCCTTGGAAACCTGTCCGATAGTTGGTCCGGGTCCCCTGGTCCCACTGGACCACCACGGTCTTATCTGGTGTGGTCGGGCTACCCTGCCGTCCGATCTCCACCACCGTCCCGACGTTGCCTTCGCCGTTGTCCTGGTTGCTCCACTTCCAGTCCAGCCCACGGACCACCCGCATTCCAACCTGCATGCTTGCGTGGGGCTCCAAGTCCATTGCCCTGGGTAGGCCACCTCAGCTCGCGCACTGGCCGGCCGCCTCACGGCCCCGGGAGGAACGCATGGACGAAACCTGTAGGAAATGCAAGGAGACTAACTTGGGCCCGTTCAGATGACACAGAGGGCTCCGTGGTCAGCGTAACCATACTTCTCTGGCCCCGTTCAGAAGACACCTTAAACCATGACTTTAAGCACAGTGGTTAAGCCAGAAAGAAGGGCTGTGTTCAGAAGACACCTTAAACCATGGCTTTAACCACAGTGGTTAAGCCAGAAAGACGGGCTGTGTTCAGAAGACACCTTAAACCATGGCTTTAACCACAGTGGTTAAGCCAGAAAGACGGGCTGTGTTCAGAAGACACCTTAAACCATGGCTTTAACCACAGTGGTTAAGCCAGAAAGACGGGCTGTGTTCAGAAGACACCTTAAACCATGGCAAATAAGGCCTGATTCACCATGGTTAACGCCATGGTTTAAAGCCCGTCTTCTGGCTTAACCACTGTGGTTAAAGCCAAGGTGTCTTCTGAACGGGGCCTCTGTGGTTAGCACTAACCACAAGCCGTATGCTCACACATGACACCATTAACCCTGTCCGGTTCCTGGTTTCCTTAACCACACGCTAGCCACAAAAGCAGCTAGTTGAGCGCCTGAGTCTTCTGATTGCTCCGCCCCATATCCCATCAGCCCTTGCGCTAAGAGAGGCGGCAGCTGCACCATTTAGGCTACTTAGGCCGCTCTATACTGCAAGCTCTATGATTTCGGCCCCTTAACCACCGCTGCTGGGCCGGGGGTGGGTGGGGAGAGAAGGAGGCAGTAAGAGTCAGAGTGTGTGAGAAGGGATGGCAGAGAGAAAGAAAGAGAAGGGAGAGAAAGGGTATGAGAGAGAGAGAGAGGGAGGATTCCTGCATTGAGCAGGGGGTTGGACTCAATGGCCTTGTAGGCCCCTTCCAACTCTGCTCTTCTAAGATTCTATGAGAGAGAGAGAAGAAGTGGCACAGAGAAAGAGAGAGAGAGAAGGGATGGCAGGAAGAGAGAAAGAAGGGGGCAGAGACAGGGGGGAGAAAGGGTATAAGAGAGACAGAGAGAGAGAAAGAAGGGGGCAGAGACAGGGGGAGAAAGGGTATAAGAGAGACAGAGAGAGAGAAAGAAGGGGCAGAGAGAGAGGGGAGAAAGGCTATGAGAGAGAGAGAAAGAAGGGGCAGACAGAGAGAGAGAAAGAAGGGCAGAGAGAGGGGGGAAGAAAGGGTATGAGAGAGACTGAGAGCAGAGAGAGAGAGAGAAAGAAGGGGCAGAGAGAGAGGGGGAGAAAGGGTATGAGAGAGACACACAGAGAGAAGAGACTGCAGACAGACAGAGAGAGAGAAAGAAGGTGCAGACAGAAAGAGAAAGAGAGGGAGAAAAGGTATGAGAGAGAGAGAGAAAGAAGGGGCAGACAGAGAAAGAGAGCGAAGGGGTGGCAGAGCGAGAGAGAGAAAGAAGGGGCAGACAGAGAAAGAGAGCGAAGGGGTGGCATAGAGAAACAGAAAGGGGGCAGAGAAAGAAGGGACAGAGAGAGAGAGAGAGGGAAAGAGGGAGAGAGAGAGAGAGAGAGAGAGAAGGGGTAGCAGAGAGAGAGAGAGAGAGAAAGAGAGGAAGAAAGAGTTTAAAGAAAAAAAGAAAACGTTTCTAGTCCTTTTAGCTTTAGTCTGGCTCCCACTAGCTTTGGACCTGGATGTTAAGTGGCATGCCACCACACCACCGCACACACATCCACCAGGAAGTTCCAAAATGAAGAAACTTACTGAAAAATTTACGTATATTTCAGACAAAGTCCCGCTCCCCCTTCTGACTGGAAGGTCTAAAATTAGCTTCAGAACTAAAAATATTTCCATGGGAGACAGCGAACGCTTCTCGCCCTATTTACATTTGCGAAAGGAGACAAGCCGCCGTTTCCAACATACCGTCAGCGACATTTAACAAGTCGAAGCCGGGCTGTGATGAATGGAGTATGAAACACGGACAGGAGGGTTATAAATTAAAAACAGTGGGCTGTTGCCGCGGATGTTCCTTGGTTCAAGGACCCAGTTTTGTTAAATATAGATGGGAAAAGGTCAAAGTTGCCATTGTATTTATATTCAGCGCTTGACAAAATCTCCAGTTTTGACATCAAGATTCAAGTGTACATTTGTCTCAGTTCATTCATTCATTCATTCATTACATTTCAATGCCACCCAATAGCCAAAGCTCTTTAGGCGGTTCACAAAAATTAAAACTCTAGAAATGCAAGACGGTAACAAAATATAAAACCATCAACGTGTGAAAATATATTTTAAAAAATATTCTATGATGTCAAATGCCCGGGAAGAGAGGAAAAACTAAACCAGGTGCCCAAAGGATAATAATATTGTCTTGCCAGGAAGATCCCACCACCAAAAAGGCCCTCTCCCTAGTTTCCATCCTCCGAACTTTTCTCAGAAGAGGCACGTGGTGGAGGGCCTTAGATGATGATCCATTTCACAACATGCTCTGCTACCTAATACTAGCCACCATTGCATGTCAGTTATAAAAAACAACAACACCTGGTCTGCTATAAAAAAAACACTGTCAACTATCAGAGATCAAATTTATTTATTTATTTAAAACATTTATATCCCGCCCTATATCAATAAGATCTCAGGGCGGCGTAGAGATAAAAGCATACGGTATAAAACAGTAAATAAACACAGCTAAAAACAAATTAAACCATAAACCAAGTTGAAACATAAACCAAGCTGCTAGGTGCGGTCATCTGGAGCTTTGGAGTGTGCTGTCATCAGTATGCTGACGACACGCAGCTCTATTTCTCCTTTTCAACTACAGGAGAGGCTGTGGATGTGTTGAACTGGTGCCTGGCTGTGACAATGGACTGGATGAGGGCTAATAAACTGAGACTCAATCCAGACAAGACTGAGATGCTGTTAGTAGGTGACTCCGCGGACAGGATGGGGGGTGTTCTACCGGTTCTGGATGGGATTGCACTCACCCTGAAGGAGCAGGTTCGTAGCTTGGGGGTTCTTTTAGACCCATCATTGTCACTTGAGGTTCAGGTGACCTCAGTGGCACGGAGTGCCTTCGACAAACTCCGGTTGGTGGCCCAGCTATGCCCCTATCTGGGCAGAGATAACCTGGCTTCAGTTGTCCATGCTCTGGTAACCTCCAAGTAATGCACTCTACATAGGGCTGCTTTTGAAGACGGTTCGGAAGCTGCAGCTCGTGCAAAATGCAGCGGCTAGATTGATTTCAGGAACCAGAAGGTTCGACCATGTAACACCTGCTCTGGTCCGCTTGCACTGGCTGCCTGTATGTTTCCGAGCCCAATTCAAGGTGCTGGTTTTGACCTATAAAGCCTTACACGACTTGGGACCACAATACCTGACGGAACGCCTCTCCCGACATGAATATACCCGGTCACTAGGTTCAACATCTAAGGTCCTCCTCTGGGTGCCTACTCCGAGAGAGGCTCGGAGTGTGGCAACGAGGGATAGGGCCTTTTCGGTGGTGGCCCCCAGACTGTGGAACGATCTCCCTGACGAGGCTCGCCTGGCACCAACGCTGCTATCTTTCCGGCGCCAGGTTAAGACTTTCCTCTTTGCCCAGGCATATGGCGGCACATCTCAATCACCCACATGTTTAGTTTTTTAACAGTTTTTAATGCTTTATGTGTGTATGTTCTGTGTTTTAGAATTTTAAATTTTGTATACTCGTTTTTATCTTAATTTTAGAATTTCTGTAAACTGCCCCAGAGAGCCCTGGCTATGGGAGCAGTATATAAGTGTAATAAATAAATAAATAAATAAATAAATAAATTAAATAAATAAAAACAATATATAATTTAAAAGCACTAAAACTATTAAAACAGTTTAAAAAATGTGCCAACTTAGTGAATTCAACCATTAAAAGCTTTGTTAAAAAGCCATATTTTCACTTGGCTGAAATAAGATACCAAAGTCAAGTACCAACATGAGATAGAGCACTATTTTAAAACACACATATAATTTGGTGAACATTCAAACACATATTTGTGCATTCGGGGAATAAACGTACCTTTCCGAGGCCAATTCAAGGTGCTTGTTTTGTCCTCTAAAGCCTTACACAGTTTGGGATCACGATACCTGATGGAACACCTCTCCTGGCATGAACCAACCCATAACCTCCTTTTAGCATCTAAGGCCCAAGGGACGGTCGGAAGGTGGCAACAAGGGACAAAGCCTTCTCAGTGGTGGCCCCCACAATTATGATCTCCCTGATTAAACTTGCCTGGCACCAACATTATTACCTTTCAGCGCCAGGTTAAAACTACCCTCCTCTCTCTGGCATTTGACAGCATATACTGTATTTCTTCAATTCTAAGACACACTTTTTCCCCATATAAACATCTCTAAAAACGGGGTTGCGTCTTAGAATTGCGGGTGCGTTTATTATTTCTTCGAATCAAAGCTTTCTTTTCTGTTGGTTGTACTGAAATTAGTGTGCGTCTTACAATCGATGGTGTCTTAGAATCAAAGAAATACAGTAATGAGTTTTTAAATCAGGTCTAGTACGGCTATTTTTAAAAAATGCTCTTCAGATATATGTTGTCTGCGTGCGTGCTGTCTGTTTACACGTTTTTATAAACTGTTTTTTTTTTTTACTTTGTATAATGTATTTTTTAATGGTTTTTAATTTATGTGAACCGCCCAGAGAGCTTCGGCTGTCGGGTGTATCCTGAGTAATAATATGATGTACGCTAATGAAACATGGGGCGGTACAGAAACATAATACATGGAATGGAACAAAACTCAGAGGAAAAAAACCAGAGAGAAAACTTTGTCTCCATGTTTCATTCCCCGCTAACCTTTGGTTGAGAGTCACCAGGAAAGGTGATTCCGCACTATCCTTGGGCCTCTTGCGCCTTAGGTAAAATCCTCTCATGGTTAAGAAATTATTCCTTCGCGGGAGGTTAAGAGCATTGCTTCCCCCTCGCCAGTGAAACGGCACATAGAAATGTATGCGTTGCCACCATGACCGGATACGCCGGAATCAAGGTGCAAGGCCCTGTACATTTGCAGGGGAAGATGCCCTCTGCAGTTGCCTAGCAACGTGAGAAGAGCTATGGTGGACCGGTCCACTGGTCCAGCCAGAGGCAAAAGACATGATGGGCCCCCCATCCTCTGCTCTAAATTCAACATCCAAAAGCCAACTGGGCTGGCAGTTAAATCTTACTTCAGTACTGGCAACAGAACATAGGAAGAGCCATGCTGGTTCAGACCAAAGCAGGGTGGATAAAAATCAATATTTTTTTAAATTTAAATCGGATTTTTTTATTATTTAAATCGGATTTTTTTTTTAATAAAATGCTTTTTGAGGAAAAATCTATCTAAAGATAGTTTTCTATTTAAGATACATTATAGTCCAAAGGTTATTCGCCATAAAATAAGGATTAGTTTTTAATTATGTAGCATGAGGCTGTAAATTCATGCAATGTTTAAATTTTTTGGTAAATGAATTCTATTAATCCATTTGGGCAATGATTATTTTCCTCCTTCCAATAAAGTACAGCAGAAAAGTTGTCCAAATATGAATGCTTAACCTATTAAACGGGAGATAGTTCACCTCGCAATAATTTCATAATTATCTATCTATGATATGTTTCTAATAGTATAACCAAATCAGTATTTTATATATATATAAACTGTAAAACTAATCTGAACAGTTGTTATTCTAAAAATGAAACCTTCATCTGGTTGTAAATATTAAGATTATACCAGCATGAATGAGTCTTTGGTAACTCTGAGTTCTGTAAAATATGTATTAAGCTTATAGCGAAGAAGAGTGCAATTTTTTTTGGGGGGGGGGGGGGAAGTCACATGATTAAATCAAGTCTTTCTGAGTAGTGATTTAAATCATGATTTAAATCAAATCCACCCTGACCTGACCCTAACCTTTTCCAACCCTATATCATCTCTTTTGAGGTGGGGTGACCAAGTGTGGTCACAGCATAGATTTGTGTAAGGGCAGTATGATATTGGCAGTTTTATTCTCAATTTTATGCCCAATTTTGCCTTGTCCACTATGCCTAAGACTATCAGGGTGTGGGGGGACAGACAAGGCAAGCCACTTGGCATACACAGCTCTATTCTGTGGAGTTCACCCCTTTTCTGTGCCCACCCCACCAGCATCTGCTGCCTGAGTCAGCTGCCTCACTCTACTTAATGGCAGGGCCGGCCCAGTGGTCCACCTAATTGCGTGAGATACTGGTTCCTCTCTATTCAGTCCTGGTTAGGCCTCATCTAGAGTATTGCATCTAGTTCTGGGCACCACACCAAGAAGGATGCAGACAAGCTGTTCAGAGGATGGCAAGGGGGGTGATCAGGGGTCTAGAAACAAAGCCCTATGAGGAGAGACTGAAAGAATCGGGCATGTTTAGCCTGGAGAAGAGGAGATTGAGGGGAGACATGAGAGCACACTTCAAATACTTGAAAGGTTGTCACACAGAGGAGGGCCAGGATCTCTTCTCGATCCTCCCAGAGTGCAGGACATGGAAGAATGGGCTCAAGTGACAGGAAGCCAGATTCCGGTTGGACATCAGGAAAAACTTCCTGACTGTTAGAGCAGTACGACAATGGAACCAGTTACCTAGGGAGGTGGTGGGCTCTCCCACACTAGAGGCCTTCAAGAGGCAGCTGGACAACCACCTGTCAGGGATGCTTTAGGGTGGATTCCTGCATTGAGCAGGGGGTTGGACTCGATGGCCTTGTAGGCCCCTTCCAACTGTACTATTCTATGATTCTAGTATCCAGGTTCCAACATGAGCAGCAAAATCGCTCTGCAGCTGTCCAAACCACACCAAATCACGTCAATTTGCTATAGTCACATAGAACCCAATTCCTGTTAGGCTTGAGGCCTAATGCATGGGTCAAGTTACGTTAAAGCAGCACCGTCAGCCTGTATGTAGAGTATGAATGGAATGGACGAGTGTGAAAACAAACCAGGAAGGGTGGAAAACAGGAAAGAAGCTGGTAAACAAGAAGAAGAAAAAACAGCTGCAAGGTCTACAGGCATGAGATAACAAGACTGACTCTAAGGCTTATCTGCACAATGCCCTCACCAGCATTCAGAACCAGCAGGAGCAAGAGGCACAAAGAACTAAAATGGTGTTATCACAGCGCGGAAATTGCATAAGCAGTGCTTGGACGAGGGGTTAGCGAAAGCTGGAATGAGTAGATGGGTGTAGGCAAAGGCAGCTAAGAACGCAAGGATCCTGAATGGATTACTGTAACGCGCTCTACGTGGGGCTGCCTTTGAAGAGTGTTCAGAAACTCCAGCTGGTTCAAAGAGCTGCAACCAGAGTGTTGACCGGGGCTGGTTACAGGGAGCATACAAGTCCCCTGTTAAAACAGCTCCACTGGCTTCCAGTCTGTTTCTGAGCACAATTCGAAGTGCTGGTTATGACCTATCAAACCCTATATGGCTCAGTCCAGGTTATCTGAAAGACCGTATTCTCCCTTATGAGCCTGCCCGTGCTTTGAGATCTTCTGGAGAAGCCCTTCATTCAGTCCCACCATCTTCACAGGCGTGCTTGGTGGGAACATAGAATCATAGAATCGCAGAGTTGGAAGGGGCCTACAAGGCCATCGAGTCCAACCCCCTGCTCACTGCAGGAATCCACCCTGAAGCATCTCCGACAGATGCTTGTCCAGCTGCCTCTTGAAGGCCTCTAGTGTGGGAGAGACCACAACCTCCCTAGGTAACTGATTCCATTGTCGCACTGCTCTAACAGTCAGGAAGTTTTTCCTGATGTCCAGCTGGAATCTGGCTTCCTTTAACTTGAGTCCATTATTCCATGTCCTGCATTTTGGGAGGATCGAGAAGAGATCCTGGCCCTCCTCTGTGTGACAACCTTTTAAGTATTTGAAGAGTGCTCTCATGTCTCCCCTCAACCTTCTCTTCTCTAGGCTAAACATGCCCAGTTCTTTCAGTCTCTCTTCATAGGGCTTTGTTTCCAGACCCCTGATCATCTTGGCTGCCCTCCTCTGAACACGCCCAGCTTGTTTGCGTCCTTCTTGATTTGTGGAGCCCAGAACTGGACGCAATACTCTAGATGAGGCCTAACCAGGGCCGAATAGAGAGGAATCAGTACCTCACGTGATTTGGAAGCTATACTTCTATTAATGCAGCCCAAAATAGCATTGGCCTTTCTTGCAGCCGCATCACACTGTTGGCTCATATTCAGCTTGTGATCTACAAAAATTCCAAGATCCTTCTCGTTTGTAGTATTGCTTTGCCGCGACCCATCTGGACTGATCTCACGACCCACTTTTGGGTTGCGACCCATCAGTTGAAGACCACTGATCTGGAGGGTACTGGAGAATGCTGACTTAGTGGGCTATGTTTGTCACTAGATAGATATTTAAAAATGTCTTTCCATGTCCTAGGCACCAGTATGTATATGTATGTGTCTGTCTCTCTCTCTCTCTCTCTCTATATATATTCTTTCCATGTCCTAGGCACCAGGTTAAGTAAGGTTAGGGTTAGGAGGATGGAAATTTCTTGAACAAGAGAGAAAGAAGAGGGGAAATTACAGTTTTGGGGTCCCACCACAACGAAAACTGAGTAGTTGGGTGGAATACTTAACCCATCAGTCTCCCTTCCTTGGTTAATTTATGCCTCAGACATCCTGGAAAGACCAATTACGCCGGAAAGAAAAAAGCAGCTCTTTCAGCTGAGAGAACAATTTAAAATCCCAGCGTTCAGGGGATTAGGTCTGTCAGTCTCAATTAAAAGGATTAGCAGACAGTTGCAAAAGAGAAAAAAGTATGTCAAGAGGGGATAGACAACCCAGACAACATCATGTTTAGTGAAGGAGGAAGCAGAGAGGTTGTGATGTGTGAAAGCAGCCCTGCAATTCAGGATTTAAAAATAGCACGGCAGTGATGGAGAGCATTCGAAGAAGTTCCCACGCGTGGTTGTCGAAAACGAAGGCCAAACGTTTGCAACGGGGAAAGGAAATGATGGAGTTTTGCATCGCGGCCAGAAACAGCTGACATTTAGCTGCAAGTAGAGAAAACCCTGGTTATTTCCAATTACATCACAAAGCTAAAGGTCGCTTGTTCTCGAAAGACCTGGGTGTGGGTGCTCTGGTTCCATGCCAAACGACTCGTTCCGTCACAAACTCACTCAGCCATCTTAGACTGCAATTGCCATCATCCCCAACCAACATGGCCCTGCTGATTTCCGGCAGGATTCCGTAAATCCTCAGACAGCTGAAGCATGCTTTTCAGCATGTCACCGACGCGTTTTACGAAACGATGCACTTCTGAAAACGGAAAACTTTCCATGGAAATATAAAAGCGGTGGAACATTTCCCCCAAAAGTTCTGAAACTCTTTGACCCTGCTCCACCCACATAAACTATTCTTTGCCTATTCATACTTCATGCCTTCCTTCAAACGTACAATATTCTGGGAACTCCAACCTTGCTTTCTGCTACAAACCCATCATTCAACAACAAAAAAGTAAACGCAGGCAAAAAATGGGATTAATTCAGAGTTTACCCGTGACTGTTGAGCCTTTGAGAACGTTGGTGAAAAAAAACCCAAATCCTCCAGAAACTATAATTCTATTAGGGAGCAATCCTAGAATCATCTTGGACTTCCTGACGCCTTTCGGGCGCGTTAGAAACACGGGCAATTTCTCCTTCGGTTTTCCTGGCAAGTGAAGCCTTATGTAATAGCCAGGGGCGTAGACTTGAGGATCACACGGGTCCTTCGCCTAATCGGGGCAATTGCAGGAGCACATTTTAATCGGTCCACTTGCCACTCTGTTTAAACGCGCGGAGCTAATTCAGTTCTCATCTGGCACGAGGGTATCACGCTCAGGCACACAACGCTGCCGTTTCCGCCCCCAAGGAAAAACGGGAAATGCATTGTGCGTGTTCCTTCAGGCTTTGCCAAACAGAGATGTCAGAGGTTTGACAACGTCCCAATTTCCCTCGTTTCTCTCCTCCGCAATATTCAAATGCTCCTGCTGGAGGGAGTCTGGTCTTTATATCCATTTGGAAAGAAACACACACACACAAAGTGCATAGTTTCAGGGTGGCTTAGACAATACTCTCTAACAATTATACCAGTGTGCAGGATCTATTCTCCTTTTGCTAGATGCAAACACTAGGGAAAACACTGGAGTACCAACCTCACTGATTCCTCAAAATATTACACTGCAATCCTAAACATATCTACTCCAGAGTAAGTCCCAGCGAGTTCAGTGGAGTTTACTCCCAGGTGAGTAGAGCAGCCTCCCCCAATCTGGTGCCCTACAGATATTTTAGACTACAACTACCATCAGCCCCAGCCAGCATGACCAATAGCCGTGGAACGCCTCCTCCCATATGTACCTGCCCGGACCTTAAGATCATCTACAGGGGCCCTTCTCCATGAGCCCCTGCCAAAGGAAGTGAGGCAGGTGGCTACTAGGAGCAGGGCCTTCTCCGCTGTGGCAGCCCGGTTGTGGAATGAGCTCCCCAGAGAGGTCCGCCTGGCGCCTACACTGTACTCCTTTCGTCGCCAGCTGAAGACCTTTTTATTCTCTCAGTATTTTAACACTTAATTTTAACTTAAATTTAAATTTTGCCACTTGGTGGTGTGGGCCTTGCTACAGGGTTTTGGAGTGTCACTGTTCTAGGAGGTTTTAGTAATAAAGGAATCCAGCAAGGAAAAGACTCTGAAGTTATTGCCTGGTAGTCTAGGGGCAAGTGGCAGGCTGAGCAGGTAAGCTCACCTGTATGGTCCCTATGCCTGAGGGATACTACAGTTTTAACTCTGTATTTTAATTTTATATCAATTTTGCTGCGTGGTTTTTATCCTGGTTGTGCTTTTTATACTGTATTTTGTATTTTTGCTTTTAACCTGTTGGTTGCTTTATGTTTCCGAGCCCAATTCAAGGTGCTGGTCTTAACCTATAAAGCCCTACATGGCTTGGGTCCACAATACCTGATGGAACGCCTCTCCCGACATGAACCTACCCGTACACTGCGCTCAACATCTAAGGTCCTCCTCCGAGTGCCTACTCCAAGGGAAGCTCGGAGGATGGCAACAAGGGAGAGGGCCTTTTCAGTGGTGGCCCCCCGACTGTGGAATGATCTCCCCGATGAGGCTCGCCTGGCGCCAACATTGTTATCTTTTCGGCGCCAGGTCAAGACTTTTCTCTTCTCCCAGGCATTTTTAACAGCATTTTAACAGCATTTAAAAACGTTAAGTTTGTTTTTAATGGACCCCACAATTGTTGTTTTTAAATGGATACTGTTGTTTTTATACTGTTTTTATGTGTGTGTGTGTGTGTGTTTAAATTGTATACTTTTAATGTTTACTATTTTTAAATGTTGTAAACCGCCCAGAGAGCTTCGGCTGTGGGGCGGTATATAAATGTAATTAAATAAATAAATAAATAAATAAATTTTGGTTTTAATTTTTGTGAACCGCCCAGAGAGCTTCGGCTATTGGGCGGTATAAAAATGTAATAAAGAAATAAAGAAATAAATAGTCCTCCCCCTGCTATTTCAAGGCCAAATCCAAACCAAGGGGCCCACCGGGGCCAAAGCCTGTCTTGGGCTTTCAGCCGTGGGTTTCCATGGCGGTGGCAGGCAGCCAATTCAATTTCCCACAATGCCCCTGATGGAGTGCTGCCCCAGGGCATTCTGGGAAATGTGAAAGGCCCCCTGCTACCACTGCCACCAAACTAGGAGGAGGGTTACTGGGGATATCTTTGCCACAGGACCCCTCGAAACCTAGAGTCAGCAGCCCTGCTGAAAAGAAAAGTTCAATTATGGGGAAATTATTATTATTGTTGCAGTAGTCATAGTCGTAATTCTGCCTCAGATGGATTGTTCTTTTGATGGTTTTGCTACCTAGGTTTTTCATTATTTATAGATTTGTGATATTTATATACTAAATATAATAAAATCCCTCAGCAGTTCACATTCCAAATACAGTATATATATAAAAAAGACATTAAAAACAATTCCAATTACTATAAAAGCAGTACAAGGAGCAAGGAATATGACGTGGCATGACTCATTTAATTGCCGTCCAGGGAAAGCCTGGCGGACAAGGGTGTTTTGGGGAGTCATTTGAAAGATGCCATATATTCTGTCTCCTGAACTGCATGCGGGTCAGTTTTTTCAAAGGGTGGGGGCCGCTACAAAGAAGGCCCACCGTCGGGGTGTTGCATGGTGACGTTAGTTTTGGGATGACCACCAAGGCCTCCTCTTCTGACCATAAAGCCCACCTAGGCATGTATAAGGGAAGGCGGTCTGCTAGATATCTTGGTCCCAAGTTGTTTAGGGCAGTGGTTCCCAATTGGTGGTCTGTGGACCCCAGGGGGTCCACGTAACCCACCCAGGGAGTCTGTAGCACCATTCACATATTCATCATTCATTTCTGGAGTCCACTGATGACGAATTCCTACCAGAAGTAAAATGTAACACCACTGAGCACCTGCATGATTTAGCGACTAGCTTCAGAGATTACTTCCCTACACCTAATCCTGAAAACTCACTGAGAAGGAATCCTTTTGATTGTGGTGATGTACAACTAACAACTCTCTCTGCGGAAGAGCGAGATGCACTTGCTGACGTGACTTGTGATGGTTCACTGAAATCTTTTTTCAAATATAGACTGGACCAATTCTGGGTGAAGGTTTTTCCTGTTTATAAGGAGTTAGGTGAAAAAGCTTTGAAACATTTAGTCCCCTTTTGTTCCACATCTCTTTGTGAACAAACATTTTCGACATTTTGTTATATGAAGAACAAGCCTAGATGTTGATCCAGATCTGAGATTCAAAGTAGGAAATATTGAACCGGATGTGGAAGGGATTGTTCGGGACAAAAAGAGGCAGGATTTCTCCCATCACATTTAGGTTTAGTAGCTGCTAGGCATGTCATAATTTGTTCAATTGTAAACTAGACGTTAGTAAAATTAAATTCTTCTTTATATTCCTAATTAAATCATTGTCATTTTGCGTGGTAGTATTCACAAACATCACAATTTTTATGGTCTGTTTTTTAGTAAACCTAAAATCTTTTGCACCCCTTATTTTCTCCAAAAAATTGCTTTGCACAGGTAACTACCATAGAGATAACAAATTTTTCAAAAGGAGGGGGTCCATAGCTTGGAATTTGAAAAACAAGGGGTCCGCAGTACTTAGCTAATTGGGAACCACTGGTTTAGGGCTTTGTATGACAATAACAAAACTTTGAAAATGGCTCAGAAGCTAATAGATAGCCAGTGCAGTTCTTTTAACACAGATATTATGTGCGCATAGCTGGGTGTCCCAGTGAGCACCTTAGCGGCTGCATTCTATACTAGCGGAAGCTTCTGAACCATGGACAAGGGCAGCCCCACGTAGAGCACATTGCAGTAGTCTAGCCATGAAGTTATCTGATATGCTGCCGCACCGTTTTTATTTCTTAGTGTTTTAAATCCAATTTGGCAGGTTTGATACATTTAGTTAGGCACTCCGAGACCTGCCCCACCCCCCATTTTAAGGGCCGAAGATGCAGGATATACATGACAACATTAATAATTACAGATTAGAGACATTTTGACAATTGCTGAGGGCTGCAAGAGACTGGATATTTGAAAAATGCCCTTCAACATTAGAGGGCTAAACAGAGAACAGGAATACGGCTTAGCAGCCGACCCGAACTGGTGTCCTCCAAACCTATTGGACTACAACTCCTATCATTCCCAGCCAGCCTGGCCAATGGCTGAAAATGATGGGAGTTGCAGTCCATTACAAGGACAGGAAGGTGGGCTCAGCACATCCCGTCGTTTGCAAAAGATCTGCCTCATTATCTGTTTCCAACGCTAGAAGTTCAGGCCTGGAACATAAGCAGGAACAGGGTGTCAGAGCACGTACAGACTGCTCTTCCCTCATCCCCTGCCACCCCATTCACGTTCCAGGCTTATCACAGGCAAGCTGTAGATGATAACAACTTGAATCCTATATATACAGACAGGGGAGATAAATGCATCCGGGGTGGGTGGGTGAGCAAGGCCCACCTAGAACTACCCACACATCTGCGGTGTGAAGAAGAAACCCGTCCAGCACCTTCACTAGGCGTCGCTCACCCATTTTCAAGTCGGCCATAGGGACTAGAAACTTGGGTCCCGCTCCAAAATGAAAGCTAACTTCAAGGCATCAAAGTCTATGCCCAGGACCAAACTCTGCCCCGTGCAGAATACACACACAACTCTAGTTAAACACCTGTCCCCAATATTCACGCAGGGCTTGGCACTTTTTGCTCAAGCGTCGCAAACGGAGCAAAAAGGCGTCACTACGATTGTTCAAACGGGCTTCGCTACGGTCGCCGAAACAAAACACAAACTCTTAAAACCGAGGAAGCTCCTCGGAGTTTCATACAGAAGTCTTTGTCGAGGCCGTCCAACTAATCTCTCTAACTGGAAATATGCAGTCCCTGCTTCAGAGCTGCATGTGGGGGACTTCTTTCCTGAAGTTTCTAGTCCTTATTATTACAGAACATAGCTGTAATGGTGGAGCCGGATGTCTGGGGGGAAAATACAAGGCTCATGTTCCTGAGCTGCCGCTCGTACAACTTACCCTAAAGATACTTTTGCCCAGACCCATTCAGCAAAGCCATCAGATACTATACAGCCACAAACGCAAACTTCACGCGCCCGGTCAGAAGGAAGAGCTATCCTCAAACTCTGCTGCCGCCTTCTCGTTTCTACAAAATTATGCTACAGTTTCAGATTCTTGCTTTATTTATTTATTTATTGCATTTCTATACCGCCCAATAGCCAAAGCTCTCTGGGCGGTTTACAAAATGTATTTATTTATTGCTTCCTGTCCTATGACCAGGATCCATCTGGCTGCCTTCCTGCACAGTCAACAAGGAAGAAGGAACTTCTGGTAAATTAAAACGAAACAAACAAACAAAACCAGCCCATGCAATATGGGGAAAGGTTCTGTTAATTGCTGAAGGCTGTGTGTTGAAAAGAATCATAGAATCATAGAATAACAGAGTTGGAAGGGGCCTATAAGGCCATCCAGTCCAACCCCCTGCTCAATGCAGGAATCCACCCTAAAGCATCCCTGACAGATGCTTGTCCAGCTGCCTCTTGAAGGCCTCTAGTGTGGGAGAGACCACAACCTCACCAGGCAACTGATTCCATTGTCGTACTGCTCTAACAGTCAGGAAGTTTTTCCTGCTGTCCAGCTGGAATCTGGCTTCCTTTAACTTGAGCCCGTTATTCCGTGTCCTGCACTCTGGGAGGATCGAGAAGAGATCCTGGCCCTCCTCTGTGGGACAACCTTTTAAGTATTTGAAGAGTGCTCTCATGTCTCCCCTCAATCTTCTCTTCTCCAGGCTAAACATGCCCAGTTCTTTCAGTCTCTCCTCATAGGGCTTTGTTTCCAGACCCCTGATCATCCTGGTTGCCCTCCTCTGAACACGCTCCACCTTGTCTGCAGGTATGTTTCTTTCCTTTTGGTGCCATAAATGCAGGGTTGTTAGTTATTTGCCATTGGAATCTCGTTCTGGACCATACTGCTATTTGCATAGAGATCTACCAGTAGACCCTAACCTTCTACTTGCCTTATGAACTCTCTCCATAAAATATTCTATGCCAAGCAAGGCTCCTCCCCAGAATAAATTGCACCAGATTAAGATCGGCAAAACACTACACGAATTGGAGAAAAATTATTTCTCATATTTGGCAAAGGTGTAAACCGCCCGGACTGCTATAGAAATGTAAATAATAATAATAAGGACATGACTATATTTATTTATTTATTGCATTTTTATGCCGCCCAATAGCCAAAGCGCTCTGGGCGGTTTACAAAAATTAAAGCCATAAAAACCCATTCCAAAATATAAAACCAACAGTATAAGAGCACAATATAAAATACAACATAAAGACACAACCCAGATAAAACCGAGAGCAGCAATGCAGAAATGAAGGCAGGTTTAAAATGCAAATTTAAAACTGCAAAGTTCACCTTAAATTGCTAGACTGTTCAAATGCAGAGAAAATAAAAGGGTCCCCACCAGGGCGTCTAAAAGTGGAAAGGCACATCACCAGTAGAAAATATATTCGGCATTCCAACACACACTTCCAGGCACATCTCTGTAATAATAAGGACTAGAAACGTGCTCTTTTGAAAATAAAAAGTAAAAAAATGGAAGCTGAGATTCTCAAGGAGCTGCAATCCATACCACACACTCTTCTCCCCATCTGAGCTCCTGTGGAATCAGAACATACGCACAGCGGCGTTCACACAATCAGCCAGAAAGTATATTTTCCGACGTACAGGTGTGCAGAAATTACCTGCCTCTCCTCTACAGCACTGACGTTTAAACGGTCTTCTCGGACTCGGGCCTGCCAGAAGTTTGGCTCAGATCACGACGGCCTCCCCAGGGATGTGGCAATCCGAAGTCCAAGCGAGCAGCAGCGAGGTCCCCAATCATAGCGGAGCCGTTGCGTTCCCCATCCTTGGAGGAGACCCACTCGAATCCTCTCAGGAACGGCTGGAGCCGGACCAGGAGAGGAGATTCAGGGGACAAATTAAGGCAGGAAGAGTCATTGTTTTAAGGCCTACATCTACAGCAGGCAGAAAAGAGAGCGGAGTCCGAAAAATGTGCCGTTGCAAAGATCGGAGGATTATCTTGTTTACTAGAGTGCGGGTGCCAGCATTATTATTATTATTTTTCCTGGAAGCCGACAGGGAAGGCGCAACAGAGTTGTGGGTGGGAAGAGAAGATGAAAAAGGAGGAGCGGTTTTCCAGGAAAAGAAGCAGCTGCTCGCAGGCGGCGTTCAGACCCTCCAAGCCGGATTATCTCCTTAGGCATACGCTAGGAATTTGTCAGCCTTCTGCGTTATACCCAAAGGTGCCACATGATGAACAGAGGGGAACACACACCCGTTCTTCCATTCGCCGCTGCTGGAGAAGCAATGGATTTAGGGATAAACGGGCCCCGTTCTACTCGCTGCCATTGGCCCTGTGGTGCGTCCCCAATCTCGGTCGCTGGCACGAGCCCAAGGCGTTGAGCAAAGAAGCCTTTCTCATCCTCTTCTTTGGATCCTTCTCCGCACCTGTCAAATGGGCTCCCTGGCTCCGGTCTGCTGGCGGTGCCTGTCGGCAGGAAGACAGCGTGTGCGCGCGCAAGACCTGCTCTCCCTCCGTTCTCTCCAAGGGAGGAAAATCTTTTGAACGTAGCCTACTCCTGAACAGAATGACAGCCGCGGCAGGCGGGGGGGGGGGGGCAGTCTGGCAACACAGCGGTGACTTGCACTACCAAACGCAGAAGATGCTACGAGTTGCACTCTGCAAAGGAGACGGGGCTAGCAAGACAGTCCATAAGGGGAGAAAGGAAGACATGCACAGGGGTCTTTCTTTCCTCCAAACGCCCACCCAGAGCTCTGCCCCCCAGACCACCAAAACGTGAATTCCCAGCTCTCTTCTTGGAAGCCCCAAAAATCTCTGGGCAACTGCTGCATTGTTCACACAGTGGCCAACCAGCTGTCGACCAGGGACCCACAAACAGAAATCACAGAATAGTAGAGTTGGAAGGGGCCTATAAGGCCATCGAGTCCAACCCCCTGCTCAATGCAGGAATCCACCCTAAAGCATACCTGACAGATGGCTGTCCAGCTGCCTCTTGAAGGCCTCGAGTGTGGGAGAGCCCACCACCTCCCTAGGTAACTGGTTCCATTGTCGTAGTGCTCTAACAGTCAGGACGTTTTTCCTGATGTCCAGCCGGAATCTGGCTTCCTGTCACTTGAGCCCGTTATTCCGTGTCCTGCACTCTGGGAGGATCGAGAAGAGATCCTGGCCCTCCTCTGTGTGACAACCTTTCAAGTATTTGAAGAGTGCTACCATGTCTCCCCTCAATCTTCTCTTCTCCAGGCTAAACATGCCCAGTTCCTTCAGTCTCTCTTCATAGGGCTTTGTTTCCAGACCCCTGATCATCCTGGTTGCCTTCCATCTAGTCCAGCACTCTGTTCACACAGTGACCAGTCAACTCTTGATCGGGGATCCACAAACAGCACACGGATGCAACAGCACCCTCCTGCCCATGTTCCCCAACAACTGGTATATACAGGCTTACTGCCTCTGATACTGGAGGTTGCACTAAGCCATCAGGACTAGAAGCCTTCTCTTCCAGGGATTTATCTAACCCCCTTTTAAAGCCATCCAAATTGGTAACCATCACCACATTTTATGGCAGCAAATCCCAGAGTTTAACAACGTGCTCCGTCCTGATTTTGTGGATTTCCAGCCCCATTTTGCAGATGTCGGTCTTTTAACCTTCATTATCGGTCATCCGTCGTCCCCCACAACTGTAGAACAAGTAGCCCCTCTGGGCTAGTACGAGGTCACCTTTCTGCTGCCACTGAACAAGTCATTCAAAATGAGAGAGAGAGAGAGGCAGAGAGAGAGAGAAAGAGAGAGAGAGAGGCTTGTTCATATGCCAACTCCTGAGGTTGCAATTTTATCTGTAACACCTGAGAAGGACACAAGCATTTGCAGGACGAACTGAAAGCAGAAACGGTTCAAAGGAACGATTCAAAGCAAAGACCACAATTTCCCCCTCTTGTTCTCCCAAGACCCAAAATAACCCCCTCTGCCATCCCAAAGGCCCCCTTGCTACTCTCTTCGAAAGCCTCTTTGGAAGAACTTTTATTTTTAAACCCGGCCTGCACATTTGACCGTTAACCGTGGTGATCCATTTACCAGGGCAGGGGAAGCCTTCACCCCACTGCCTGCCTGCGTCCCCTCCCAAGACCAGCAACAAAACAGTGTGGTGTAGTGGTTAGAGCGTTGGATTGGGACCCCAGAGACCCAGGTTCTAATCCTCCCTTGGGCACGAAGCTCACTGGGTGACTTTGGGCCAGTCACTGCCTCTCCACCTAACCTACCTCACAGGGTTGTTGGGAGGAAGAGGACAACTATCCTGGTTGTGCTTTTTATATTGTATTTTGTATTTGTGTTTTTTAACTTGTTGGTTGTTTTATGATGGTTTTAATTTTTGTGAACCGCCCAGAGAGCTTCAGCTATTGGGCGGTATAAAAATGTAATAAATAAATAAATAAATAAATAAACTATTTAAGCTGCCTGGGGTTCCTTGCAGAAGGAGAAAAGGTGGGATATAAATGCAATATAATAAACAAATATTTCTATTATTATTTATTTCATTACATTTCTATACTGTTCAAAAGCCGAAACTCTCTGGGCAGTTCACAAAAATTTAAAATACAGGTAAAATAAATACCCATGCCTCCATTTTATTTATTTAGGACACTTGCATCCCACTTTTTCTCCAAGGAAGCATTCTCCCACCACTACCCATGGTCACACATAGTTTAAATTGATTTTAATTTTATTGCTTTTAAAACTTTGCTACCAGTTTTAATTTGTGAACTATTTAATACATTATTAGCTGCGTAGATTATTTATGTTTATATTGTTCTGGTTTTATCTTTATGCTGCCCTGAGATCCCAGTGATAATAGGGCAGGATACAAATGTGTTAATAAATAAGGAAATAAATATTTTGACAACAACCCTGTGAGGCAGGATTACCGTATTTCTTCGATTCTAAGACACACTTTTCCAATCAATCAATGTACCTTTATTGGCATAAAACAACCACAAACCATACAAAAACATCATGATATCACACACTCCCCCCCCCCCATATAAACATCTCTAAAAACAGGGTGCGTCTTAAAATCGCCGGTGCGTTTATTCTTTCTTAGAATCAAAGCTTTTTTTCGGTTGGTGGTACTGAAATTAGCGTGTGTCTTATAATCGATGGCGTCTTAGAATCGAAGAAATAAGGTAAGTTGAGAGACGGCAACCCAGATTAGGGGATGAGTAGGGGATTCAGACCAGATCTCCTGAATCTTAGGATGATGCTCTAACCACTAAACTACACTGCCTCTCAGCTTGGTGTCATTACCCCCTCCATGCAAGACTGAATATCTGAGCGCCATCCATCAACAGGGCCCTGCACTGATGACAAACAGCAAGAACAAGTAGATGGCAATAAAACATGGATCCAAAGCCAAATTGGGCAACGAGGCCAAAATTCCCTTCCCATTAGAAGAACAACTTGCCAGCAAAAAGGTGCTGAATCAACTCATATGGGGATGCGATAGCAGGAAGGAAAACCCAGCCAACACACACGCATAGAATCACAGAATAGCAGAGTTGGAAGGGGCCTATAAGGCCATCAAGTCCAACCCCCTGCTCAATGCAGGAATACACCCTAAAGCATCCCTGACAGATGGTCGTCCAGCTGCCTCTTGAAGGCCTCTAGCGTGGGGGAGCCAATGACCTCCCTAGGTAACTGGTTCCATTGTCGTACTGCTCTAACAGTCAGGAAGTTTTTCCTGATGTCCAGCCGGAATCTGGCTTCCTGTCACTTGAGCCCGTTATTCCGTGTCCTGCACTCTAAGATGATTGAGAAGAGATCCTGGTCCTCCTATGTGTGACAACCTTTTAAGTATTTGAAGAGTGCTATCATGTCTCCCCTCAATCTTCTCTTCTTCGGGCTAAACATGCCCAGTTCTTTCAGTCTCTCTTCATAGGGCTTTGTTTCCGGATCCCTGATCATCCCGGTTGCCCTCCTCTGGACACGCTCCAGCCTGTCTACGTCCTTCTTGAATTGTGGAGTCCAGAAATGGACGCAATACTCTAAATGAGGGCTAACCAGGGCAGAATAGAGAGGAACCAGTACCTCACGCGATTTGGAAGCTCTACTTCTATTAATGCAGCCCAAAATAGCATTTGCCTTTCTTGCAGCCACATCGCACTGTTGGCTCCTATTCAGCTTGTGATCTACAACAATTCCAAGATCCTTCTCGTTTGTAGTATTGCTGAGCCAAGTATCCCCCATCTTGTAACTGTGCCTTTGGTTTCTATTTCCTAGATGTAGAACTTGGCTTTTATGCCTATTAAATTTCATTCTGTTGTTTTTAGCCCAGCTCCATACATGCTTAGCATCCTGATATTACTATTATTATTTATTTATTTATATAGCACCGTCAATGTACATGGTGCTGTATAGAGTAAAAAAATAAAATAGCAAAACCCTGCCACATAGGCTTATATTCTAATTGCAGGGGGTGGGGATATCCACCACTCCCCACCCCCTGCAAAAAAAAAAAAATCATCTTTAAAAAACTTTTTATCGATACCCACTGTGGATTGCAGCAGACAAGTCTGACATCCAAGGTCTCTGTAGCAGAAACGGAGTCCTAAATTCAGGAAAAAGAGGGCACCTAATGTTCCTTACGGCATTTATGAATTCTCTGAATCTCTACCTATAAAGCGGAAAGTATGTGTGCGTGTCATGTATGTCCAAAAATGTTTACCCACTTCCAGATGAGTTAGAAACTTGGAATTTGGCATGCTGATAGGTCTGGTTGTACAATGTCCCAGAAAAATCTAAAAACACAGAATGTGGGGTTTTAAAAAACAAAAAAAGATGCGGTTTATCACAAAGCTCTAATTAAAAATACAGTTTTTATTAACACAATTTTCCATTTATTTTAACAAAACAATTTACTAACACAAACTAAAAAAACCCAACCAACCTAAAGAGGAATAAGTTGCAGAGAAATTTATTATTTATCAAATAAATGTTATAAACATTATTCACGGACCTGAGCAACGCTGGGCATATCAGCTAGTTAAAACTAAGACTTACCCATTTATTTAGTATTGACAGGTGTTTTTTTTTATTAAGGACTGAAGGGCTGCTGGATCTGACCCAGGTTCCACCTGCTCCCATCATCCTAATTGCCACAGTAGCCAGCTGGCCGCCTCTGGCAAGCAATTCAAGAAGGCAATGGCCACCTCTCTTGCTCCTTTGCAGGTGTGATGGCCGCATATTGCACAGACGAAGGGCGGGGAACCCATGACCCTCCAATTGCTGTCAGACTATGACTCCCATCAGCCCTGGCCAGCATAGCTAGCTGTCAGGATGATGGGACTTGGAGTCCAACACTATCTGGAGGACCATAGACAGACAGGCCGGAGCAGCTAACAGGGTTGCACAATATTCACGCACACAAAATGACACCCTTCTAGGCTCTGTCAGCCAGCCTTGCTAGCTACTGGCTTGGTTGCCTGTGGCGAGTGAAAAAAGAGAACCAGGCGACTAGGCAAGTAATTCTGCATGAGGACCCCCTCTGAAGCTCAGCAGCCTTCCAAGAAAGAGTAGGGGCACCCTTGCAGCATTCAAGCTCAAGAGTTCTTCAAGTTGCAAAGGCAGAAGAAAAGTTCCTTATTTCTCAAACTTTATCCTATTTTTATTTGTTTGCAACCTTTATTCTGGGCATGTTTAGCCTGGAGAAGAGAAGATTGAGGGGAGACATGATAGCACTCTTCAAATACTTCAAAGGTTGTCACACAGAGTTGGGCCAGGATCTCTTCTTGATCCTCCCAGAGTGCAGGACACGGAATAACGGGCTCAAGATAAAGGAAGCCAGATTCCAGCTGGACATCAGGAAAAACTTCCTGACAGTTAGAGAAGTACGACAATGGAACCAGTGACCTAGGGAGGTTGTGGGCTCTCCCACACTAGAGGCCTTCAAGAGGCAGCTGGACAACCATCTGTCAGGGATGCTTTAGGGTGGATTCCTGCATTGAGCAGGGGGTTGGACTCGATGGCCTTGAAGACCCCTTCCAACTCTGCTATTCTATGATTCTCTTTGTGCTACCCAGGGCAGGCTACAAAGAGCCAAAGCTTTTATCTCCATCCCCTTAGGCTCAAGGTCTCCAAGCATTAGTCACCCATCTCTTTGCAATAATGAGGGCTAGAAACTTGGGTTGAGTGGTTTAAAAAAAAAATCCACCTGTCGGTCCTGGGAAGCTGAGAAATGTTACCACTCCATTCCTGTGTTTCCCCACCCCGCTGTCTGTGACACGCACAGCAGCAGATGCTGTCAAATCAAAGCGGACAGGCCGATGCTGTTTTAGGCAGAGCTTTAGGAAACAAGCCAAATTAATGACAAAGCCGTATCAAGACTGAACGTTTGCTTTGGGATATGCACACATCCCTTGAACAAAAGTTGGGAGGGGGGGCAGGAGAGACAAAAAGAAATAACCAAGAACAAAAGGGTGGTCTGTCTCCGTTTTTACAGAGGGCACAAAACCCTGACTCTTCAAGGCACAGATTTATTGATTTTTAAAATAAATACATTCCTCAATCCACCTCGCTTTCGCCCTGGAGGGACCCTGACCCAACGACGCCCTGCGAGGCCTGCCACTCAAAACACACTTTTGCCCTAGAGATTAAAATTCCACCGCGTCAATGTCGGTCTTCATCACTGTTTTCGTTACCAAGCCGGCTCACGGATCAGGACCCAGAGGAAAACAAACTAAGACATGCTCTTGGGGGGGGGGGGGAACCCACACCACGCCATCGTGTTTCAGCCTCAATTGAATTTCGAGTCCTTCAAAATGCCAGAGAGCCAGTATGGTGTAGTGGCTAAAGTGTTGGACTGGGAGTTGCGAGATCCGGGTTCTAGTCCCCCACTCGGCCGTGGAAACCCACTGGGTGACTTTGGGCCAGGCACAGACTCTCAGCTAAACCTACCTCACAGGGTTGTTGTTGTGAGGATAATAAGGAGAGGAGGAGAATTATGTATGCCGCTTTGGTTTCCTTGGAGGAAAAAAGGTGGGATATAAATGTAATAAAGAGAGATCCTACCATTACAGGGAATTAAATATGCTGAGAAAAATGAGTAAGATTCCCCCCCGTGCACACCTCTGCAACCTCTTTGTAGTAGATGTTGTTCCCCGCCTCGATCCGGAGGGAGAGGCGTGTAGGAAATATATTAAAATAAAAAATAAATAAAATAAACCCACTCACTAAACCCTCAAAAGTGGTGCAGAGAAATTCTAATGGTTGTGGACTGACACACTTGGATTTCATTTCTGAAATCCAAGCACTAGACGAGGAGTGCTTCATTTCCTGCTTTTCTGCTACATAACCTCTAGGTGGCACTGTGGTATAGCAAAATGGCACAAATCCACAAGAGGAAATCAACGCTTTCTTGCACCATCAGAAATAATACTCTAAAAAAAACACCACCTCCAGTTTACAAACGGAAGTGAAACTGGAGGGTCACGGCATCGTCTAAGGAACCTGCAAACAACGGGGAGTAGAAGGTAATGAGCACATAACAAATGCCTATACATACCAGTTGCTGGGGAACATGGGCGGGAGGGTGCTATCGCACTCATGTTCTCCTTGTGGGTTTCCCAGCATGGCTATTCTTGCGTTTTTGAAGGACATTGGAGGTTTCCTTTTTCTTTACAGTTTTACTGGTAACTTGCAAAACATTGAGTGCATCAAATGGAAAAGCCTGATCACAATTTCTGATGCAGGTGCTTTGCAAGCAGCCACTTGGCAGGAGTGACAAGACAAACTCTTCTATGTGAAAGGAAAGCTTTGTTTATTTATTTATTTATTACATTTTTATACCGCCCAATCGCTGAAGCTCTCTGGGTGGTTCACAAAAATTAAAACCATAATAAAACAGCCAATAGTCTAAAACCACAAATACAAAATACAGTCTAAAAAGCACAACCAGGATAAAACCACGCAGCAGAAATGGATATAAGATTAAAATACAGAATTAGAACAGTAAAATTTAAATGTAAGTTAAAATTAAGTGTTAAAATACTGAGAGAATAAAAAGGTCTTCAGCTGGCGACGAAAGGAGTACAGTGTAGGCGCCAGGCAGGCCTCTCTGGGGAGCTCGTTCCACAGCCGGGGTGCCACAGCAGAGAAGGCCCTGCTCCTAGTAGCCACCTGCCTCACTTCCTTCGGCAGGGGTTCTTGGAGAAGGACCCCTGTGGATAATCTTAAGGTCCAGGCAGGCACATTTGGGAGGAGGCGTTCCTTCAAATAACCTGGCCCCAAACCGTTTAGGGCTTTGAATGTTAATACCAGCACTTTGAATCGGGCCCGGACCTGGACTGTTTATGGCAGACTGAGGACCTTCTGAGACCGTGTGTGTGTGTGTGTGTGTGTGGTGCTCAGTTCTGACAACACTTTTCTCAACCGTGTTTTTAGAACTTAACGGAGGAGTTTTTACACCACCGTTGAGAAATGTGTTGTCTGGAGGGAAAACTCCACCCAACAGTGGAGTTTTTTTGGGGTGGTTGGGGGGAACACTCCAGGTTGAATATCCACACTGTGCAGAGGAGAGTTCCTGCACAACCGTTGTGTTGTGTGTAGGGCTCCGTGGGGTTTTGCGCTGAGTTGACTTTTCCCACTGGCTACAGAGTTCCCTGGCAAGAGCGGTGAAAGGAGGGAGTGCCCTTCTAGGAGAGCCGCTAGGATTGTTGTTGGTTTTTTGCTGCAATGGCTGATGGGATGCCATCAGGAGGACCAGTGGAGGAACTGTCAATCAAACATCACGTTGCCTTTTACTCAACTCCACGGTAGCCCACAGTCACACAACGGAAGAGTTGCGTGGGGAGCACCCCCTAAAAACTCAACCGTTGAGTGGAGTTTGCACATGGCATTGACTAACGTGTTGGGTATACAATTTCTAAACACATTTTTTTCCAACACAATACATAAGTGCATACTAAAGAAAATGATGGATGGGCATAATTCAGCCATTTGCATGGGGCTACAATTCCCACCAGCCCCAGGGGATTGTGGGAGTTGTAGTCCAAGACAACCAGAAACCACCAGGTTGGAGAAGGTTGGCATAAGTTAACAAAGAGATCACGTCCAGTGGATAGACAAAAACATAGAGTTATGACCGCAGGAAGCGAAGGTTATTGGGGCAGTTAAAGAGTAAGTTTCAAGCCCATAAAAATCTATTTAGCTAAATCTGTCTTTCCCAAAAGATTGATGGGAATGAGGAGCAGAGGAAGCGATGGGTCATTATTAATATATGATCTAAAGGGTTACCAAAATAGCATCGAAGGTATCAGGTTTGACCAAGCCTCTGGTGAGCCGAGACCGCAGGGTCAATTTCTCTAAAGAGAATTTTGGTGCCATAAGCACCAGTCTTGCAGCTGCCTCGGATCGGGTCCCTTGCAACCCGTGGCAGCGCCCCAAAGGTGCGCATATTCGAGAGAGGACTGCGATTTTGTACTTGCTGAATTGATTTCGCCAATTTCGCCACCATCACGCATACAGATCCATTGTTCATATTTACAGCCCTTCGTCAAATCACTGCGTTGCCATTTCCTTCACTTTTCTGCCAATCTTCCGCCCCCCAAAGAATGGTGAGCTCTTCAGGGCAGCCAAGTTCTACCCCTAGACTCCTTTCCAAATGCCAGGGGAGCCTTTGGCTCTCCCTGCCTTTGGCCTGAACTTGCTGGTCTTTGGACCCCAACTGGGTGGGGTTTTTTTGCCTTAAGAGCAGAACTAGATTCACAAAAACTCAAATCAGTGAGGGAGCGGGGGAAGAGAACATAACTAGAGCCACGCTGGATCAGACCGAGGGTCCATTTAGTACACCATTTTGTTCACACAGTGGCCAACCAGCTGTCGACCAGGGACCCATAAACAGGAATCACAGAATAGTAGAGTTGGAAGGGGCCTATAATGCCATCGAGTCCAACCCCCCACTCAGTGCAGGAATCCACCTTAAAGCATACCTGACAGATGACTGTCCTGAATGCCTCTTGAAGACCTCTAGTGTGGGAAAGCCCACAACTTCCCAAGGTAACTGGTTCCATTGTCATACCGCTCTAACAGTCAGGAACTTTTTCCTGATATCTAGCTGGAACCTGGCTTCCTGTAACTGGAGCCCATGATTCCGTGTCCTGCATTCTGGGATGACCCAGAAGAGATCCTGGCCCTCCTTCTTTTTCCTAGATGTAGAACTTGGCATTCATCCCCATTAAATTTCATTCTGTTGTTCTCAGCCCAGCATTCCAGCCTATCAAGATCACTTTGAAGTGATCAAGATCACTTTGAACCTATCAAGATCCTCCCAGAGTGCAGGACACGGAATAACGGGCTCAAGTTAAAGGAAGCCCAATTCCAGCTGGACATCAGGAAAAACTTCCTAACTGTTAGAGCAGTGCGAAGGTGGAATCAGTTACCTAGGGAGGTTGTGGGCTCTCCCACACTAGAGGCATTCAAGAGGCAGCTGGACAACCCTCTGTCAGGGATGTTTTAGGGCGGATTCCTGCATTGAGCAGGGGGTTGGACTCGATGGCCTTGTAGGCCCCTTCCAACTCTGCTATTCCATGATTCTATGATTGCAGTATCGACTATTTTCAGTACCTTTATCCCCCCCCGCTTAAATGCAAATAAAGGGAAATACATACTGTCGTCTTTAAAAGAAAATTAAAAGTATTCTAATGATACGACTACAAAATATAACATTTAAATCAGAAATTAAAGTGAGCTTTTATTTCCCCTGTAAAATATTTCAGTCAAATACTTTTTATTTTATTTATCACTGCATTTATATCCCACCTTTTTTCCTGCAAGGAACCCAAGGCAGCATTCATAATCCTCCTCCTCTCCACTTTATCCTAACAACAACCCTGTGAGGTGGGTTGGGCTGAGAGTTTGTGACTGGCCCAAAGTCACCCAGTGGGTTTCCACAGCCGAGGGGGGGGGGGGACTAGAACCCAGATCTCCCAACTCCCAGTCTGACACTCTAGCCACACCATCACACCGGCTCTCTTGTGGTGTATTGGGACAAAAACTTAACATGGGATATATAAGCGTTGAGGTTTTAGGGCCCTGAAACCCTAAATGCAAATTGAAAAAAAATCTGATGAGAATTAGCCTAACATGCAAAGGCAATTTCCCCCAAAAGTTGTCTAGAAAACCAATATCTCTACCTCCATTACTGAACTAGTTTACACCTTTCGGAAGCTGTGATTTATTTATTTATTCAATTTATTTATTATACTTATATACCGCCCCCATAACCAGAGCTCTCTGGGCAGTTTACAGACATTCTAAAATTGAGATAAAAACAAGTATGCAAAATTTAAAATTTTAAAACACGGAAATACACACATAAAGCATTAAAAACCGTTAAAAAAACTAAACATGTGGGTGATTAACTTTCACTACACTGCTTGCAAGCTAACTGCAAAAAATAATAATACTATTACTACTACTATTATAGTGCCTTCTCTTTATTATGGCATACTTTGCAGTGGACAAGTCTCTGCCCCAAGGGGGTTACAGTCTAACATTCCATGCAGGGGAAACAACAGAAGAGGAGGAAAATGAGAGACGTCCTAGTATTTTAGTGTTGTGAATTTAGCAACGATCCTAGGCTCTTGTTTAGACAGGGGAAAAAAGTCCTACAACACCCAGCCAGGACTGCTGAGAGTTGTAGGACTTTTTTTTTCTGTCTAAACATGCATAGGATTGCAGTCTAAACATAGCCTCTGTTTGCAGTCTTAAGGTATAGACTTTGAGTCTAAACATGCATAAGATTGCAGCGTAAATGTAGCCTCTGCTTTTGTTTCGGAGGGAAAACAAGCCCAGAATACCATAATTCTCAAGTTGCTAAATCCACCACCCATCCCATCCCTGCAAGTGCTAGCTGAGGAATGCAATGCTGGGAGTTGTAGGACTTTTTTTTTTCTGTCGAAACATGCATAGGAGTGCATCCTTAAGGGTTTGCTATAGTGAAAACAAAACAGGGGGGGAAACCAAACATGTAAAAAAAAGTAGCAAAACCAGAAATGACAGCAGCCCGAAGCAGCATGTGAAAACAGAGATAATATGAGAATGGGGTTCAGTAATGCTGACACAACAAGGGCTTAAGGGCTGCGTTGACTTTGCGGTACGCGGTCCCCGCCTGTCCAAACCCCCACAGTAAGTCCCACGCGAGATCAACAGGTCTCCTGAGCGCTGCCACCTTCCTGCCACAAACCAGACGCCGCCAATGGGAAGAAACAAGTCAACATCAGAGAATCCACAGATAAGGAGGAAAATAAGAGGCTGCGTGCAAGGGATGGGTGGGAATGAATCCCAGGGTAGGGAAATCTTCAAAGCCAGCTCTTTGGGGAGGAGATGCCCGTGGCCAGGTGTCACAGAGGGGCTTTTCCCAGGCCCCCAGCCCACTGCAAACCATAGATCCCAGGCCTGAAACGCAGGGCCTCCTCTACGCCGCTCTCTTGCCTTGCTGTATTACTTCTTCTCTGCAAAACTCATTCACATTTTCCATCAAGCCAAAACAGCCCAGAAAATCACACACAAACACAAACACCCAATTGCAAAAAGGAGGCAGAAAGAAAGAAACTCAGCAGGATCTGGGTCTGATCTTGGATAAATCCCATCCTATTCCCTCAAAATCTGGACATGCCCCAGAAGGGTGCAATAAAGACCCCCCCCCTTTCTCCATCTTAAAAAGGGTTGAGACCCCATCGACCCGAGGGCTTCAGTTCTTTGCATGGCATTTCGATGCAACCAAAGGCAGACCAGAAAGGAAGAGGAATAACCCACGACAACACAGCCCAAGACAACGCTGCTTGGAACGACCCCCCACCCTTCCCCTTTCCCATCCCAATGGGTGAAGTTGCCAACTTCTCAGCAGAGCCCTGTAGCTGTGCCTTTGAACAACAGCTGCACGCCAAGGCAGGGCAGAAATAAATGACTCCCCCATGAAGACCTGGGTTGGGAGATTAGATAGATAGATGGGAGTGTATGGGGTGTGTGTGTGTTATACCAAGCTGCTGTTAAAAGCACAGGAGCTTTTTCCTTTCTGGTCATTTGGCAACCCTGCCTCCGCGTCTCAACTCCGACTCCCCCCCCTCCCAAGCCTTCTGTCCCCCCCCCCATTCTCCCCCCCAACCAAAAAAACCCAACTTACTGCAAAGTTTGTGCGCAATGCCAGCTTCTGCTCCACTTCTAGGCTGCCTCCCTTCTCTTCCAGCAGCCTGGGCTGCTTCCCTTCGCTTTCCAGCCGCCCCTTGCGCTTCCTCTTCCTTCCCTTTTGCAGCCACCGCGATTTCCTCCCTTTTTCCGTGGGTCTGGTCGGCTCCCAATGCCAGCCCCGCAGGCGCAAAGGCTTCCGGGAAGGGTAGTTCCTGGGCCCTCCCCGCCCTGCAACCTCCCAGCCCACTGGGAGCCAAGACTCCATTTCCCGGCGTGCATCGCGCCAGGCGCAGCTGCCAGCATTTCTCAGCCCTGGGGTGGGGGGTGGGCGGCTACCAGCACCCCCTCCTCCAGCTCTCTCCCCACACAAACAGAAGATGTGGGGATGCCAAAGAAAAGGCGCCACCTCGTGGGCCCTGTGCGCATTTTGCAGGACAAATGCCATTTGGGGGCTAGGGGCCTACCATTAGGGTGACCCTATGAAAAGGAGGACAGGGCTCCTGTATCTTTAACAGTTGCATAGACAAGGGAATTTCAGCAGGTGTCACTTGTATATATGGAGAACCTGGGGAAATTCCCACTTCATCACCACAATTAAAGTTGCAGGAGCTATACTAGAGTGACCAGATTTAAAAGAGGGCAGCTTTAACTGCTGTGATGAAGAGGAAATTTCCCCAGGTTCTCCATATATACAAAGGACACCTGCTGAAATTCCTTTTTCTATGCAACTGTTAAAGATACAGGAGCCCTATCCTCCTTTTCATATGGTCACCCTATCAACTTCTTCTTTTTTTGGCCATGACATTTAATTTCATTTGTTTGCTTGCTTTTCTTATATAAGATGATGATAGTTTTCAATATATACAGGTTTTCCATATATACAACAACCCTAACACATCCAAATGCATCACCTGCTGGCAAAATAGGGTGACCCTATGAAAAGGAGGACAGGGCTCCTGTATCTTTAACAGTTGCATAGACAAGGGAATTTCAGCAGGTGTCACTTGTATATATGGAGAACCTGGGGAAATTCCCTCTTCATCACCACAATTAAAGTTGCAGGAGCTATACTAGAGTGACCAGATTTAAAAGAGGGCAGCTTTAACTGCTGTGAAGAGGGGATTTCACCAGGTTTTCCATATATACAAATAACACCTGCTGAAATCCCCTTATCTATGCAACTGTTAAAAATACAGGAGCCCTGTCCTCCTTTTCATATGGTCACCCTATACCAACTTCTTCTTCTTTTGGCCATGACATTTAATTTCATTTGTTTGCTTGCTTTTCTTATACAAGATGATGATAATTTTCAATATATACAGGTTTTCCATATATACAACAACCCTAACACATCCAAATGCATCACCTGCTGGCAAAATAGGGTGACCCTATGAAAAGGAGGACAGGGCTCCTGTATATTTAATAGTTGAAATATTGAAAATTTTAAAAAAGCAGGCCCTGTGTCAAAAGTTGGCAACCTTCATTAAAGCTCAATTGAAACATTCCCCAGAATGTCCTCCATCTCACAAGCTACCAAAGAGTTTTGGGGAGTTTTTGATCAATGAATGTCTTCTCATCTAAGGTGACCATATGAAAAGGAGGACAGGGCTCTTGCATCTTTAACAGTTGTATTGAACAGGGAATTTCAGCAGGTGTCATTGGTATATATGGAGAACCTGGTGAAATTTCCTCTTCATCACAATAGTTAAAGCTGCAGGTGCCCTGCCCTCTTTTAAATCTGGACACTGTAGTATAGCTCCTGCAGCTTTAACTGTTGTGATGAAGAGGAAATTTCACCAGGTTCTTCATATACACAAAGGACCCCTGCTGAAATTCCCTTTTCTATGCAACTGTTAAAGATATAGAAGCCCGGTTCTCCTTTTCATAGGGTCACCCTACCTAACCAGGGCCGAATAGACGGGAATCGGTACTTTGTGCGATTTGGAAGCTACACTTCTATTTATGCAGCCCCAAATACCATTTAGTTTGTGGTGACCATATTGAAAAGGAAGACAAGGCTACTGTATCTTTTCCAGTTGTATTGAAAAGGGAATTTCAGCAGGTGTCATTTGTATATATGGGGAACCTGGGGAAATTTCCTCTTCATCACAGCAGTTAAAGCTGCAGGTGCCCTGCCCTCTTTTAAATCTGGTATCTCTAGTATAGCTCCTGCAGCTATAGTCCCCACTTGACCATGAAGCTCACTGGGTGACTTTGGGCCACTCACGGACTCTCAGCCCAACCTACCTCACGGGGTTGTTGTTGTGAGGATAACATGGAGAGGAGGATTATGTTATTTTCCTTGGAGGAGAAAATGTGGGATATAAATGTAATAAATAAATAAATAAATGGACTTCTGTTAGAAACGTGATTTGAAATGAAGATTCTTGGACAAAATAGTGAAAGTTAACACTCTGTTTTATTAATACAAACTTGCAAGTCTGGGTGTCTAAGCAAGGCAGGCACACCCACATGCTGGTGCAAAGCCATTTTATCCCTTAAGCCCGGCCGAAGCGGACCCTCCCCTGTTTCCCCATTGGTCAGGTACTCCAGGGTTTACAGCCTATCCCGGAATGCCTAGTAGCTCCTCCCCTGTTTACCTCCCTACCTCCCTCATTTGATAGTCCACCCACTCTTGTTTACTTGCCCCCATATTAAGCCTTAATTTCTTATAAGCAAGCCCTCTCAATTATGTCCCCCTCCCATTCTTCCAGCCGAGAGAACAGAAAGGTCTTCACCTGGCGTCTGAAAGAATGTAGTGTAGGTGCCGGGCGAACCTCCTTAGGGAGCTCATTCCACAGCCGGGGTGCCACAGCAGAGGAGGCCCTGCTCCTGGTAGCCATCTGCCTCACTTCCTTTGGCAGGGGCTCACGGAGAAGGACCCCTGAGGATGATCTTAGGGTCTAGGCACGTACATATGAGATTATCCTTTAAATAAAGAGTATAACGTAGGCAAACCTCTCTAGGGAGCTCATTCCACAGCCAGGGTGCCACAGCAGAGAAGGCCCTCCTCCTGGTAGCCACCTGCCTCACTTCCTTTAGCAGGGGCTCATGGAGAAGGACCCCTGAGGATGATCTTAGGGTCAAGGCACGTACATATGAGATTATCCTTTAAATAAAGAGTATAACGTAGGCGAACCTCTCTAGGGAGCTCATTCCACAGCCAGGGTGCCACAGCAGAGAAGGCCCTCCTCCTGGTAGCCATCTGCCTCACTTCCTTTGGCAGGGGCTCACGGAGAAGGGCCCCTGAGGATGATCTTAGGGTCTAGGCACGTACATATGAGATTATCCTTTAAATAAAGAGTATAACGTAGGCGAACCTCTCTAGGGAGCTCATTCCACAGCCAGGGTGCCACAGCAGAGAAGGCCCTCCTCCTGGTAGCCACCTGCCTCACTTCCTTTGGCAGGGGCTCATGGAGAAGGACCCCTGAGGATGATCTTAGGGTCAAGGCACGTACGTATGAGATTATCCTTTAGATAAAGAGTATAATGTAGGCGAACCTCTCTAGAGAGCTCATTCCACAGCCGGGGTGCTACAGCAGAGAAGGCCCTCCTCCTGGTATCCACCTGCCTCACTTCCATCAAGGACATTATTTTTATTCATGTAGACACTGATGCCCTACTCTGAGTTCAGCTTGCCTGACTACGGGGGGGGGGGGGGGCATTGCAGGTGAAGGGGGAATGAGGAGATCCTTCTCAAGGCCCAGCATGGGTGGGGCTTTGTGGTGACACTGGTTGGAGGAGGGTCTTACGAGGTGATATTAGCCTTCAGGGCCCCTCCTTCTGGCCTCTTTGAAGTGTGACTCCCAGCAGAGGGATTCCTTTTCGCCCCCGCTGCTAGGAATGGGAGCCGGAGGACCATTCCTGCTGTGTCTGTGGCCTTAGCTAGACCTAAGGTTTATCCCGGGATCATCCCTGTTCATGTAAATGACACGCAGAGGATCCCAGGAACAGGCAGGGACGACCCCAGGACAATCCCAGGATAAACCTTAGGTCTAGCTAAGGCCTACGCCTCCCTCTGGATCCCTACTCAATGGCTCCCTCAATTCAGCCCTTATTGCTTGAGATATTAGGGTGTGCCTGAGCACACCCGGCACATCCCTTGTGCATGCCTATAAGATTGCGCCCTGAATGGTTAACCTACCCCCGATCCTGGAATCCTGAACAACTTGCTTTTAAATCTCTGTCATCTTGGTGTCTTACGGCCTGCACTGCCCCCACATGGCCACAAGAGGGAGACTCAGCACCATGCTTCAATTTGCGCATTCCTCGAACACGGGATCAAGGCTTTGCCGCATAAAACAGTGTCTCTGAGCCCAAACCCTCCACTGTCAAGTCAGAGCCACGGGTTTAGATGCGCGCAGAGGGGCGTGCAAAGCGCCACATCCAAAATGCAGTTTCCTGCGAGATGCCGTGAGAAAATTCAGCGTTCAAAGAAAGGCAGGCGTGCTGTCCTCATCTTGGACATACACGTTATCTCCTTTTTTTGAATGCACCACTTTATGTCTGATAACTTGCATATCAAAAAGGATTTAGAGGTGGTGAGTATGCAGCTGAAACCACCTGGGGTTGCCACCGTTTTTGCGGTCCCTGCTGCTGCGCCTTTAAAAACAGCTCAACCAACAGAAATTGAGCAGGTTATGTTTTCATATCATTTATCTCTCCGCTGGGGAAAAGCCTCTCTCGGTTAATGTGTGTGAGAAAGGGGCAGGGGGCGAGTCAGGCTGTTAAAGTCAAAGGAGCACGGCTGGTTTAAAAAGTTGGCAACTTTAGTGCATTCTGCAGAACGGCACATTATTATTATTATTATTATTAGTAGTAGTAGTAGTAGTAGTAGTATCCCGCCTTTTGCCTAATGCTGGGCCTCAAGGCGGCCTTACAAAGTTTAAAACATACATTGGGGAAAAAACACACATAAACGTTTAAAATACACAACGAAATTATAAGGCATTAACATAGATGGAGGGCCGGATTATTCTCCATAGGCCTGCTGGAGCAAAAAAGTTTTAGCCTGCTTCCGAAAGCCCATCAAAGAGGGAGCCAGTCTAGCTTCCCCGGGAAGAGAGTTCCAGAGCACCGGAGCAGCCACTGAGAAGGCCCTGTCCCATGTTCCCACCAAGCGCGCCTGTGGAGATGGTGGGACTGAAAGAAGGGCTTCTCCAGAAGATCTCAAAGCACGGTCAGGCTCATAAGGGAGAATACGGTCTTTCAGATAACCTGGACCCGAGCCATATAGGGCTTTATAGGTCATAACCAGCACTTTGAATTGTGCCCGGAAACAGACTGGAAGCCAGTGGAGCTGTTTTAACGGGAGAGTTGTGTGCTCCCTGTAACCAGCCCCGGTCAACAATCTGGCTGCAGCTCTTTGAATGAGCTGGAGTTTCCGAACACTCTTCAAAGGCAGCCCCACGTAGAGAGCATTACAGTAATCCAATCGGGGTGTAACTAAGACATGCGTCACCATGGCCAGGTCCGACATCTCTAGGAACGGGCGCAGCTGGCGCACTAGCTTTAACTGTGCAAATGCACTCCTGGCCACCGCCAAAACCTGGGCCTCCAGGCTCAGGGCTGAATCCAGAAGTACACCCAAGCTGCGGACCTGCGTCTTCAGGGGGAGTGTAACCCCATCCAACACAAGCTGAATCCCTATTCCCTGATCTCCCTTTCGACTGACCAGGAGCACCTCTGTCTTATCTGGATCAAGCTTCAATTTGCCTGGCCCTCAGTTGAAGCCTGCACCAGACCGTGACGGAGGCGGGTAAGCCCCCTGCCCCCTTACTTGGCACCGCTGCCGCCGTCGCGGCCCGGACTGCAACAGCAGCGGTGCCAGGTGAGCCCCCCTCCCCCCTTTACCTGTGTTCGGAGCTCCGGATGGAGGCAAACTGCTTCGCCTCGATCCGCAGCTCCCCCGACCCGATCCGGATTCGCCTTTGGCGGAGGCAGATCGGGTCGGTCCGCTTCGGATTTGCTCTCCGAATCGGAGCGGAGCACAGCCCTAGTTGAAATTCCCTTTTCGATGCAGCTGTTAAAGATACAGGAGCCCTGTCCTCCTTTCCATATGGTCACCCGAACATAGAAAGGTGTGCTGTCTCTGAGTACCTAGTGCGTGACACAAGCAACAGAAGGGAGGGGAATGCCATTGCCTTTGAGGTCCAGCTTATTGGCTTTGCAGAGGCCTGTAGCTGTCCCCTCTTAGAGACAGGATACTAGACTAAAGGGGCTGATTAGGCAAGTAGCAAGTAGCTAAATGAAAGCGCTTTGTTCTCGGGCATTGGACCTCTTTATAGCAAGTGCTGGGGACTAGCAGCTGCATGAGCTTCTTAAAACCCAGCTGGTGACGGGTGGGCAAACAGGATGTCTCTCCAGATGGCTCCCTGGTCCAATCCAACCGAGATTCCTGACATTCTTGTGCTTACTGTTGGCTGCAATCCTAGCTCTGCCCTTATCCGGGTGCGATAAAAAGAACAGAAGAAAAGAAAAATGAGGCAATCAATGCGATTACAGCCTGGCAAATATTTACGCTTCGGCTTGGAAAAGGAGGCGATTAAATGCAAACGCACGGTGTGGCAAAAGAACGGATCTTTGTCTCTGCAGGCTTTCCAGCTGGACGTCCCCCCCTCCAGTACTCACAGTTCTGATCAACAAATCTGATCAACTGATGAGTGCATGTCTCCCCCCCTCCCCCAACGCACACACACACACACACACACCAGTGGAAGATGGGGGCTCCAATATCAGTTGGGTAGTGAATCTGCTCTGAGTTTCATTCAGAAGTAATCAGAACGCTTAAGCAGCTATGTCTTAGCAAATGTAGGGTGACCATATTTTGGAAACCAAACAGGAGGACAACATAGTCGCCCCCAAGGGTGTGTGTCCAGTACCAAGGGGGCGTGCCCACCTGAACATAGCCTTGGTCCCATGTCTGATTTTACAGCACACATTTAAGACAAATCTGTTCTACATAACATCTTAATGTTAAAATCACTGAAATAAAGAACAAGTGAGAGATTCAAAGTATCTGAAATTAACTTCACTCACTCCTACTTTTGTAGGTTTTGCTGTACTTTGAAGCTTTTGCTATACTCTGTGTGTTACATTCTCCCCTTCCCTCAAATATCTTTTCTGACTGTATCTTCACTCATTGCAAGCTGCTGTTGTTGTTAACAGGGTTTGCTACTGGATTTTTTTAAAAAAACTTTTTAAACAAGATCAACAAATAATAAAAATCTTTCCATCGGCACCAGAGACAGTCTCTCCCTCTTTTTGCCCATTTCAAACTGCTCATTAAGTATTTTTTAATCAGTTCTAAATACATATGAACTAGAACGATTTATATATATAAAAAAGGTAATGGCAAACACTTTTATTAGCAATGGTATTCCCCGTCGTAACCTATGGCTGCGAGAGCTGGACCATAAGGAAGGCTGAGCGAAGGAAGAGAGATGCTTTTGAACTGTGGTGTTGGAGGAAAATCCTGAGAGTGCCGTGGACTGCAAGAAGATCAAACCAGTCCATACTCCAGGAAATAAAGCCAGACTGCTCACTTGAGGGAATGGTATTAAAGGCAAAACTGAAGTACTTTGGCCACATAATGAGAAGACAGGACACCCTGGAGAAGAGGCTGATGCTAGGGAAAGTGGAAGGCAAAAGGAAGAGGGGCCGACCGAGGGCAAGATGGATGGATGATATTCTGGAGGTGACGGACTTGACCTTGGGGGAGCTAGGGGTGGCGACGGCCGACAGAAAGCTCTGGCGTGGGCTGGTCCATGAAGTCACGAAGAGTCGGAAACGACTGAACGAATAAACAACAACATATAAGGCCTCACTTCTTCACATTCAGAAATGCTTTACATGCGTTTCTTTGGGAAAACTCATCACCAACAACAGAAAAATCAAGCAACTTTGCCCAGGGGGACTTGGAGTGGGGCACCTCAAAATCGTAGGCCCATGCCAATTGGCCCCACTGGGCCCCCCTCTGCCCAGCCCTGCAGACAAAAAGGCTCCAGGAACAGCTTACATGCAATCAGCAAGACAAAGCAGTCTCTGCTTGCATGCTTACAATCTTTTTTTAAAAAGCAAGACACGCAAGGAAAAAGGAACGGGGAGGGAAGAGGAGAAAAAAAAAGTGAAGTCTTTCAGATGGGTCCCTGCTTGCATGCTTACAATCTTTTTTTTTTTTTTTAAAGCAAGACACGCAAGGAAAAAGGAACGGGGAGGGAAGAGGAGAAAAAAAAGTGAAGTCTTTCAGATGGGTCCCTGCTTGCATGCTTACAATCTTTTTTTTTTTTAAAAAAAAAAAAAAGCAAGACCCGCAAGGAAAAAGGAACGGGGAGGGAAGAGGAGAGAAAAAAAGTGAAGTCTTTCAGCTGGGCTGTTGAAACCGACATCTTCCAGCTCGCAGCTCGGTCATGGAAACGAAACGGAACCCCCACCTTCCGAAGCAGCCTCCCTGTGCCTGCCAAACTCTGGAGACAGACCAAAGAGGCAGACCACCCCCACCCCCTTCACGCCCGGAGTCTGTCCTCCGTTGGAAACGGATCGCTGGTCTAAACAGAGACGGACTCTCGCTGAGTCGGAGCCATATTCGGGGCGGGTTCGGTTTACAGCCCGATCCAGCGGACACCAGAGTCCAAAACGGCGTCCAAACGGGGCTTGCTGGCCGAGGAAGCGCGCGTGGTAAATTCGCACGTCCCTCGCGCTCCGCGCCACGCGGGATTGCGATCGCTGTTTTGGAGATGCTGCTGCCGTCGTGTCCCCTCCCCTCCCCTCCCCTCTTCGAGCCCTCCACCGTCCATCCCCTTTTTCTGATGCTCCAAATGCCTCCCCTTTCCTTCCTAGTTCAGCTCCGCCTACCTCCGCATCTTTCTGCCATAAACCTGCCTCTCCCTCCCTCTCTCCCTCCCTCTCCAAATCGCAAAACTGTTTCCCCCGCTTCCTCTTGCCTCTCTCTCTCTCACCCCCACCCACACCCCCCAGCTATCATTTCAAGTTGCCCATACTGGACTGGGAGGCGTGGTGGCGGTGGAACCGGATTTTGTATCTCTTTTGCAGCGGATCGCGTGGTCAGTTTCCTGGTCAATTTCCTCGTCAATTTCACGCTTCCCTTGGGAACGCTGTTGGCCTGCCTCTGTTGCTAACGGTTGCAAATTTAGGGGAAAAGCGGGCGGGTGGTGGTGGTGGATCAACCCCCAAAGCGCCCCGCACCCACCCAATCGCTTTGTAAATATTAAATATATTTCTTTTCCCGGTTTGAGGGTGGAAAGGAAGGGCATGGGAACTCTTCCGAGAGCCAAGAAACTTTTGGGGTGTGTGTGTGTGTGTGTGGCTTTAAATTCTCTTTTTCTTCCTCTGCAGCGCAAGGAAAAGGAAGTTAAGGAAAAAAAGTTTCTCCTGCTTCATTCGCGCGCACACCTGGACTTAAGGAGAGGAAAGCACAGGAGGCAGAGAAGCCTAGAACTTCTAGAAGAAAAAGCCTTCGGATTTGGTTTAAAGTTGTTCAAGGGAGAGCATTTCTGGGCTGGAGAAAGCAAGAGAGAAAAGCCTTTCCTTTTGAATTGACACAGACTATGAGGACTGTAAAGCTAGCCTGGTTCTTTGAAGAGGAAAGATCTCCTATCTGGAGGAGTTTAAAGGGGATTTTCACAGATTGGTAGGGGGAAAAGGTATCGTGTGCGAAATCCGGACCAGATGGTACAGTGGTGAAGAAATAACAGGAGAGAAAAAAGTTGATTTTTTTTAATTAATTTTTTTTGGCAAGGCATGGGAACTGGGATGTGCACCAGGCGGCAAAAAGGCCTTTTGCAAACAGGGTTTTGTCTCGTGGCGTTGGCCTGCCTGGGTTCGGGAGGGTTTCTGTACAACCACCTCCAGCAGAAGGTAAAGGCGTCCGAGGCATTGGCTTCCAAGTACAAGCATCAACAAGAAACACTTTCGGCCCAACTGCAAGGTGAGCGGCTCATCCTTGGTTTGTCTGGTTAGTTGTCGGGTGTCCACATGGCGTTATCTGCCCAGATAGGGTGACTCTATGGAAAGGAGGACAGGGGCTCTTGTGCCTTTAACAGCTGCGTAGAAAAGGACATTTCAGCAGGTGTCATTTGTGTATGTGCAGCCCCCGGTGAAATCCTCTCTCCATCACAACAGTTAAAGCTGCAGAAGCCCTCCCTTCTTTCGTGTCTGGTCAAGAGGGCAGGGCTCCTGCAGCTTTGACTGTTGGGATGAAGAGGGAATCTCACCAGGTGCTGCATGCATACAAATGACACCTGCTGAAATGTCCTTTTTCTATGCAACTGTGAAAAGACACAGGAGCCCCTGTCCTCCTTTCCATAGGGTCACCCTATGCCCAGATATTTCCCAGTAAGTCCTGAACTGGGTCAAAAGCGACTTAGCCAAATGACTCTCAGCTGTCATTCCCCAACCTGGTGCCTTCCAGATGTTTCGGATGACAGCTCAGCTCTCAGCACCCCTGACCAATAGCCATGCTGGTGGGGACAGACGGGAGTTTTATTTGTTTACAGTATTTATATCCTGACTTTTTCCTCCCAAGAGACCCAAGGCAGTGGGTGTAGTCCTCCTCCTCTCCATTTTATCCTCACAACAACCACCCTGCGAGGTAGGCTGGGCTGAGAGTCTGTGACTGGCCCAGAGTTACCTATTATTGTTATTATTATTATTATTATTATTATTATTATTATTATTTATTTATATAGCACCATCAATGTACATGGTGCTGTACAGAGTAAAACAGTAAATAGCAAGACCCTGCCGCATAGTCTTACATTCTAATAAAATCATAATAAAACAATAAGAAGGTGAAGAGAATGCACCAAACAGGCAGTATAAAAGTGGGGACTAGAACCCGGATTTCATGACACCCAGTCTGACACTTTAGCTATTATACCACACTGGCTCTCACGCTGTAGTCGAAAACATCTGGAGGGCACCAGGTTGGAGAAGGATGGGATCGACAATGCCTGCCTATATCCACATATAATCTAACCTGGGCGAAGGCCTACATCCGTATGACGTCAACACACCTTTCTTTAGGAAATAGAAACCAAATGCACAGTTACAAGATGGGGGATACTTGGCTCAGCAATACTACAATCGAGAAGGATCTTGGAACTGTTGTAGATTGCAAGCTGAATATGAGCCAACAGTGCGATATGGCTGCAAGAAAGGCCAATGCTATTTTGGGTTGCATTAATAGAAGTATAGCTTCCAAATCACGTGAGGTACTGGTTCCTCTCTATTCGGCCCTGGTTAGGCCTCATCTAGAGTATTGCGTCCATTTCTGGGCTCCACAATTCAAGAAGGACGCAGACAAGCTGGAGCATGTTCAGAGGAGGGCAACCAGGATGATCAGGGGTTTGGAAACAAAGCCCTATGAAGAGAGACTGAAAGAACTTGGCAGGTTTAGCCTGGAGAAGAGGAGATTGAGGGGAGACATGATAGCACTCTTCAAATACTTAAAAGGTTGTCACACAGAGGAGGGTCAGGATCTCTTCTCGATCCTCCGAGAGTGCAGGACACGGAATAACGGGCTCAAGTTAAGGGAAGCCAGATTCCAGCTGGACATCAGGAAAAACTTCCTGACTGTTAGAGCAGTACGACAATAGAATCAGTTACCTAGGGAAGTTGTGGGCTCTCCCACACTAGAGGCATTCAAGAGACAGCTGGACAACCATCTGTCAGGGATGCTTTAGGGTGGATTCCTGCATTGAGCAGGGGGTTGGACTCGATGGCCTTGTAGGCCCCTTCCAGCTCTGCTATTCTATGATTCTGATCTCTGTCTCTGGTTTGGAAAGGCAGCTCAGACCTCATTCTTGGTGCTAGTATACATGTGTGAGTTGTCATAGCTAGGGGTGGTGATGGAATCTGCCATTGGAGGCCAAAGAGTTTGTAATTTGATGAATTCCTGCTGCGGATTCTGCAAAGCACCAGCTTTTTCCACGTCATGCAGATTTATGGACCAGTTTTTGCACTAATTCGCCTTGACTAACATACATCAGCCCATCACGTGCGTATCGACATTCCTGTGCATGAGTGTTAAAGCTCACGTGCGCAAAAATGAAATTCTGGTTAAAACAGAACCCAACTCCATTAATAAAGACAAACCCCAACTCCATTAAGACACTGGACAGTGTGCAAAACTCAGATGGAATGGATTTAACGAGATCCATACATCCCTATCATGGCACATGTAGGCATGAGAATATTAAGGAGGACCCTTCCAGACCAGGCTCACGGACTACCAAGTCCAGCGTCCTGTTTTGCACAGCCAATGAAATGCTTCCAAGAAGCCTACAAGAAGCAGGTCATGTATTTATTTAAAACTTTTCTTTATTTAATTCCATCTGGGATCCAGAGTTACGCGGCCTCTGGACTGGATGGAAGTTGATCCTTGGTGTTGCCACGACTAAGCACCATGGATTTATCGGGGTTCTTTTATCAGTGCAGAAGAAACGGCGTGTTGGATCAGACCAACAGATTCATCAGTCCAGGGATGGGGAAAGTGTGGACCCATAATCCCCTGCCACTTGCAATGTTTATTTTATTTATTTATTTATTACATCTTTATAACGCCCAATAGCCAAAGCTCCTTGGGCGGTTCACAAAAACGAAAACCATTCAAAGTATAAAACCAACAGTATAAAAACATGATATAAAATACACATTAAAAACATACCATACATGCTTCAAACATCTTTAAAACACCCTTAAAACATTCTAAAATTTCACTGGATAGGCCTGCCGGAATAGATCAGTCTTTATTGCTTTTTTAAAAATTCTAAAAGACTGTCAGTAGGCCATTCCACAGTCTGGGAGCAGCAGAAGAGAAGGTCCTCTGGGTAACACTTGTTAATCTGGTTTTTGCTAGCTGAAGTAGATTCTTCCCAGAGGACCTGAGTGTGCAGGGCGGATTGTATGGGAGAAGGCGATCTTGCAAGTAGCCTGGACCCAAACTATGTAGGGATTTAATGCTGGCTAGGGGCTGATGGCAGTTGTAGTTAAACAACACCTGAAGAATCATAGAATGGTGGAGTTGTAAGGGGTCTCTAAGGCCATCGAGTCCAACCCCCTGCTCAATGCAGGAATCCACCTTAAAGCATCCCTCCCAGAGGGTTGTCCAGCTGTACCTTGAAGGCCTCTAGTGTGGGAGAGCCCACAACCTCCCTGGGTCATTGAATAGTAGAGTTGGAAGGGGCCTCTAAGGCCATAGAGTCCAACCCCCTGCTCAATGCAGGAATCCACCTCAAAGCATCCCTCACAGAGGACTGTCCAGCTGTACCTTTAAGGCCTCTAGTGTGGGAGAGCCCACAACCTCCCTGGGTCATTGCAGGACGACCATCGTCATCCTGCTCTAACAGTCAGGAAGTTTTTCCTGATCTCCAGCTGGAATCTGGCTTCCTGTCACTTGAGCCCATTTGTCTATGTCCACAACTATTCCCCAGCCTCAATCTAGTCCAGCAGTAGCCAGCCAGAGAATATCGCACTGGTGGCCATCACTATACCTTGTGTTAGCGAATTCCATAGTTAAACTCTGCTCCATTTGAAGATGTCCTTTCTTTGATCTGTCCTGAATCTCCCACCAATCGGCTTCTTGGGATGACCCCTTAGGGTTCTAATATGATGAGAGATAGGTTTTTCTTGCTCATTGATTGGCAGCAACTCGGGTGTTTTCACTTGTCCTACCTGGAGAGGTCAGGAATTGAGCCAGGTACTTTCTGCACGCACAACAGGTGCTCTAGCACTGTCCTCCCCCCCACAAAATCCTCCCCCTAACCTTGCCCTAAGCCATATGTTTTAAAGCTGAAGTTACTAAAGGCCCCAATAAGGATGGAGGTGGGATTTGAATTCGCTCCCTTGGGGTCACAAGGTGAATTCAACGCCTATCACTAAACAGCCTCACAAAATGTGCGTGTAAACCAGCGTTCCAAAGGCTTCACGTATAAATAAGTCCTATATGATCTCGGTAATCCTTACAACAGCCCTAGAAGGTAGGCCTCTGTCATCTCCATAGTGCCCGGCTGAGAGCGGCGTGGGTTTGCCTGGCTAGAATTGCATAATGTCCCCAGAAATTGGAGAACCTGTCTTTTCTTTTGCCTTTAATGGGGTGTGTGTGCTTTTGAATTTAGCAAGCAAAATTGATCAGCTTTTCCACCTTGGCTGCAGATTTATTTAAAAAAATTATAAGCTGCCTTCGAAGGACAGCAAGCTGACCACAAAGATGCAATACCGTATAATGGAGTATAGTGAGAAAACACGGGGGGTGGGGTTGTTTTTTTAAAAAAATGCACGAGAGGAGAGCTCACGTAAAGCCTTGGCAATGCAAATCCTTGCTTTTTCAGCTGATATCGACTCCAGGGCCCACCCCTGGGAGCAAAAGGGAAATGGCTTTTGCTGGACCAGCTAGAGAGATTAGCGGAGAGTTTATACACACCAGAAGCAGCGAATGGGTTTGGTTTTCATTATCTGCACCCCACCGTCCTACAAAACATGCAGTCTCCCTTCCAAAGCTTGGACGTCAGGAGAACTGAGTCAGGGCCGTGGCCAAAAATTATGAATGGAAGGAAGTCAACGGGTTTTATTGTTTCCAGCAGGAGAGCCGTGATAGCCTGTTGTTGCAACACATCTAACAAAGAGACTTTCGGCACCTTAAGAGATAACACATTTATTATGACCTAAGCTTTGGTGAACTTCAGCCCACTTCATCAGATGCAGGAAGTGTTATCCAGAGTTACAAGTATATGTATGCACACAATTGAGAGAATGGAACAGTAAACAGCAACGTCAGAGGGAGCCGAAATGCAGAAAGTACAGACAGTAACAGCGAACCGCAGCCATTCTGAAATGCAGGAAGTGTAGACAGTGACAGCGAACCGCAGCCATTCTGAAATGCAGGAAGTACAGACAGTGACAGCGAACCGCAGCCATTCTGAAATGCAGAAAGTACAGACAGTGACAGCGAACTGCAGCCATTCTGAAATGCAGAAAGTACAGACAGTGACAGCGAACCGCAGCCATTCTGAAATGCAGGAAGTACAGCCAGTGACAGCGAACCGCAGCCATTCTGAAATGCAGGAAGTACAGACAGTGACAGCGAACCGCAGCCATTCTAAAATGCAGGAAGTACAGACAGTGACAGTGAACCGCAGCTATTCTGAAATGCAGGAAGTACAGACAGTGACAGCGAACCGCAGCCATTCTAAAATGCAGGAAGTACAGACAGTGACAGCGAACCGCAGCCATTCTGAAATGCAGGAAGTACAGACAGTGACAGCGAACCGCAGCCATTCTGAAATGCAGGAAGTACAGACAGTGACAGCGAAACGCAGACATTCTAAAATGCAGGAAGTACAGACAGTGACAGTGAACCGCAGCTATTCTGAAATGCAGGAAGTACAGACAGTGACAGCGAACCGCAGCCATTCTAAAATGCAGGAAGTACAGACAGTGACAGCGAACCGCAGCCATTCTGAAATGCAGGAAGTACAGACAGTGACAGCGAACTGCAGCCATTCTAAAATGCAGAAAGTACAGACAGTGACAGCGAACCGCAGCCATTCTGAAATGCATTAAGTACAGACAGTGACAGCGAACCGCAGCCATTCTGAAATGCAGGAAGTACAGACAGTGACAGCGAATCGCAGCCATTCACAGTTGTTGGGTGAGGGACAAGGATCTGACCCCCGGGCACCTTTTTTCTGCCCCTTCTCACGTTTTAATCCAGGCATGCTCCAAAGTCTGGTGATGGTTCTGCCAGTGTACAAACGGAAAACAAAATTGTGAGCTGTAAGGATCATATCCCACATTTTAATGCTGAGTTGCTTTCCTGACGGTCCTGCATTGGTTGAACCGGACCCAGCATTAGGGCAAATTACAGGGCAGTCCAAAAGGCAAGGCAATAAAGCAAGCAGATGGTATTGCACAAAAGTTCCAGTCCAGGATGGGATCACGCAAAGGCAGGCATGATCCAGATAGAAGCAAACATCAAAGCAGATTTAATCAGTCAGTTACCATACACAACCCAGGATAAGAAGTCCAAGGGTCAGTAGCAAGGAAGGGCAACCACAACGCAAGATCTGGATATCAGCTCTTGTGCCTTCTTCCTTGCTTTCCAGACCTTGCGTTGTGATTTGCGTTGTCAGAAGCCTGCACTGTAGACCTTGCCAGTGCTGGAACAACATTGTTCATCAGCTCTTGTGCTTAACAATGTTGTTCCAGCACTGGCTAGGTCTACAGTGAAGGCTTTTGACCCCAAAACCTGGTGAGCCCCACTCGGAGCTCAGCCGCAGCAATCAAGAGTTCCCCTGTTCAGAGCCCTACTCCTGAGGAGTCACTTACTCTTGAGGAGTCCTTCTAGGCATGCAAGCACACCTTGTCACTGGAATCCTACTGGTCTATCTCTTGAGGTGATGACACTCCTGCGGGCCAGGGGGTTGTTCATCCTTCAGAGGCAGAATTCTCTTCTCCTGATGGGGATGGACATGCCACCATCACTTCCGCAGGCCCAGGCTCCTCCCGGTCTGGTGACAGTACCTGATCTGGGGTGCCCCAGTTCCTCCTCTGAGGATGCCTCCAGTGGGGCCATGTCACTGACATTTGTAACGTTGCTTAGGAACCTCAGAAGCTGCATTATCAAATCATCTAGCCCAATATTGAACGTACTGATCAGTAGCTGCCCTCCAGGATTTTTGACATGTTTTTATTTTTTGGACTGTGTGGGAGGGGAGCCCTTTCTGGAGATGCCGGGGATTGAACCTGAAACCTGTTGCGGGCAAAGCAGGTGCGTCACCACTGAGCTAAAGCCCTTCTCCAAACATACATGCTTGTAAGTAATTCTATGAGCAAGGTACACATGCTCCATAACTGTGAAACCCTTACTGGTCAGTCTCCATAGCAAAATACCCGCCCAGCCCCTGGCCTGCTGAGAAGAACAAAATTGGCTGTCCTTATTCTAGATGAGAAAGATGCAGACAAGATAAATTATGGAACTCACTACCACAAGATGTGGTGGCGGCCACCATTTGGATGGCTTTAAAAGGGGGTTGGATAAATTCCTGGAGGCGAAAGCGATCCATGGCTACTAGCCCTGATGGTGGTGTGCTATCTCCAGTATTCGAGGAAGTAAGCCTGTGTGCACCAGTTGCTGGGGAACATGGGTGGGAGGGTGCTGTTGCACCATGTCCTGCTTGTTCATCCCTGGCCAATGGTTGGCTGGCCACTGTGTGAACAGAGTGCTGGACTAGATGGACCCTTGGTCTGATCCAGTATGGCACTTCTAATGTTCTTAAGCAGGCGGGGGTTCAGAGGATGGCAGCGAGAATGATCAGGGGGTACTGGTTCCTCTCTATTCGGCCCTGTTTAGCCCTCATTTAGAGTATTGCGTCCATTTCTGGGCTCCACAATTCAAGAAGGACGCAGAGAAGCTGGAGCGTGTTCAGAGGAGGGCGACCAGGATGATCAGGGATCCGGAAACAAAGCCCTATGAGGAGAGACTGGAAGAACTGGGCATGTTTAGCCTGGAGAGCTTCGGCTATTGGGCGGTATAAAAAATGTAATAAATAAAATAAATAAATAAAATGGAAGAGAAGATTGAGGGGAGACATGATAGCCCTCTTCAAATACTTGAAAGGTTGTCACACAGAGGAGGGCCAGGATCTCTTCTCGATCCTCCCAGAGTGCAGGACACGGAATAACGGGCTCAAGTTAAAGGAAGCCAGATTCCGGCTGGACATCAGGAAAAACGTTCTGACTGTTAGAGCAGTACGACAATGGAACCAGTTGCCTAGGGAGGTTGTGGGCTCTCCCACACTAGAGACCTTCAAGAGGCAGCTGGACAATGCTTTGAGGGATGCTTTGAGGTGAATTCCTGCATTGAGCAGGGGGTTGGACTCAATGGCCTTGTAGGCCCCTTCCAACTCTACTATTCTATGATTCTAGGACTCAACAGAGATTTTTCAGGCCTCTGTGGCCGCATTGGAGCAAAGTGACTTAAATCATAAAACATTCTGATTTAACTCGTTACAGCTCACAGGTTAACAACAGGTCTACACTGCAAGACAAAGTTGGGTTAGACTAATTTGGTCTACCCCAGCTGAGCTCTTCTTTAGCTTCCAGAATTCCTTGTGGGGAAGCCACGGTGCTGTCGGAATTGTAATCTACTGTATTTCTCCAATTCTAAGACGCCATCGATTGTAAGACGCACACTAATTTCAGTACCACCAACAGAAGAAAAAAAAGCTTTGATTCTAAGAAATAATAAGCGCACCCGCGATTCTAAGACGCACCCCGTTTTTAGAGATGTTTATATGGGGGGGGGGAAATGTGTCTTAGAATCGAAGAAATACGGTACATGGTATGTTCTGCTTGGGTTTCTGGAAAAGGAGTTAAAAAACGTTACATGGCTTTCAATTTGAGCTCTTGATCAGTCCAAGAATTCCTAGAAAATGCACCTTTTGGAGTGGAAACCTGGCTCAGCGGTGAACTGCAGGCTTTGCTTATTGGTGGTCCCTAATTCAGTTTCTGGCATCTCCTTTAAAAGTATCTCCAGTACTTTTCATGGGAATTAACATCTTTGATGTCAGTCGTATTAAATAGCACTGGGATAGATGGATCCTTGTATGCTCAAAACGCTGCCTTTTAGCAGGCTCTGATAGTGGAAACGTGATGGCAAGTAAAAGGCACTCTGTACATTCTCAGAGGCTCTTTGTTGCTTCCCATGGCAAAGTCTTTGGTTTCAAAATGGGCAAGGCTGCGAGTACATTATGCTAAAAAAATAAATACACGCCGAAGTTCAGTTCGGCATTGAGACCATGTGAATTCTGCAATCTGCAACAATTATGCATGTTAAGTGAATTCTGCCCCCTGCCCAAATTATGCAAGTTAAGCCAACCGACGAGTTGTTTTTTATTCCAAAAATCAAGCGAGCTACATGTTTTTTCAAACTTAATATGAATAAAAGAGATGGAAAAATATATACATGAATAAAAGAGATGGAAAAATACAGATTTATTATTATTATTTTATTTTAAAAACAACAACTTGGAAATAAAACAAGTAAACCAAAACTTTAATAGTAACCCTTGTTACTACCTTTGCAAGTTCAAATTGGCATGATTTTTCTTTTGTCTTGTAGCATTTCAACTTGCTGTCTTGCATAATTCCCCTCTTCTCATTTTCCTAGTCATTAGGAGGGGCCAGACATTATCTTGATGGAAAGGCAGTGTACAAATCAATTAAATAAATGAATAAATCCCTGTCCCCAATCACTGCAGTCTTCCACTATCCCTTCTCCACCCACTGAGATTTTAGCAGGTATTGCTCACACATGTTTAAGGGTGACCCTATGGAAAGGAGGACAGGGCTCTTTAACAGTTGTATAGAAAAGGGAATTGCAAGCAAGTGTCATTTGTAGGCATGCAGCACCAGGTGAAATTCCCTCTTGATCACAAAAGTTAAAGCTGCAGGAGCCCTGCCCTCTTTTGTATCTGGTCATGCTAGGCAGGGCTTCTGCAGCTTTGACTGTTGTGATGAAGAGGGAATCTCACCATGTGCTGCATGCATACAAATGACACCTGCTGAAATTCCCTGTTAAAGGTATAGGAGCCCTGTCCTCCTTTCCATAGGGTCACCCTACACATGTTCAACTCTACACTCACAACCATATGGACAAGAAACGTGCCTCTTTTTTTCCTTTTTCAAAAGCTGAGCTTCTCAGAAGCCTCAATTATGGCTGGCAGGCTTCTGTGGAATTGTGGCAGACACACCTTGCTTGCCGTGGATATAGCAGGACAGAGAGACCAAAGGAAGCCGATGATGGAGGGCTGTGAAAGATACAGTCCTGCCCGCAGCATGGCCTTTGGAAGAGATGCTGCAGGTGCATTTTCTAAATGGCTTTCCCAAGCATGAGGACTAGAAAGTTTTTGCTTTTTAGAAAATGAAAACAAATCAGAGGTGTGGGGAGGGGGTCTCTAGTTCCTACGGAAACCTCCGTTTGAACGCCATTGCTGGCAAAGGGGGTTGTGCGGTCCCTGTGTTGCAAAAGGCGTAGTCTACATTGCAGAGAGCGTGGCAATAGCTTTTGAAGCCATTGTCTTCAAGTCTCCTCTGGGCGTGAATTGAATGTAGGGCTAGATTACTCTCTGCAATCTTCTCCCCTCTCCTTGTTCCCAAACAGCAGGTTTGCTGACTCTTGAGTGAGCTACATCATGTTCCTATTTTAGTCTGGCGTGCGTCAGGGGTATATAGCCTGTCTCCATCGGTGACTATTCGGGGCGGGTGGCTGTTTAAACAACCTGCCTTTGCCCTAGACATAGGGAGATTTCAAGATCCTATACTTCAACTTTCTGCTCCGTACTTTTTTTTTAAAGACCAGTTGCTAGTCACTTTAAGAGTCACAGGAATCAGCAAATGGAAAAAGTTGGCCTTGTGTCCACCTTCAGCGTCGAAAGCGGTTTAGAAGAGAGATTCGGGCGCTGCAGGTACACCTTGCTCTCTTTTGCCTCGAATAAAAAATAGGTTCGGTAGGCTTTTGATCCCCCCCAAACCTGCAAAACCTGTTTGACTAGGAAACACGCTGCATGCCCATGGTGGGCGGAGCCACAACGAAAAGCCCTGCCCTTTTTACGTCTGGTCACTGTAGCTAAAGAGGGCAGGGCTCCTGCAGCTTTAACTGTTGAGGTGAAGAGGGAATTTCACCAGATGCTGCAGGCATACGAATGACACCTGCTGAAATTCCCTTTTCTATGCAACTGTTTAAGATACAGGAGCCCTGTCCTCCTTTCCATAAGATCACCTTAACTTTGTGGACAGCCTCCATCCCTCAGCCTAATTTGGGGGTCATGTAGGGGGAGCCCAGGAGGGAATTTCACCAGATGCTGCATGCATACAAAGGACGCCTGCTGAAACTCCCTTTTCTATACAACTGTTAAAGGTACAGGAGCCCGGTCCTCCTTTCCGTAGGGTCACCCTACACGAAGCAAACTCACACTGGATTAAATGTGAGGAGGGACGGCACCTGTTTCCCCGCATCCTAAAACCATCTCAGACGGAAGGTTTGTAAGGAGGACTGCTCCTTTGCAACAATCAAAGGGTTTTTTTTATATTTGCTAGCTTTAGTGCAGGACCCAGCCGTTAGCTCAGGAATTCGGGCCGAGTGCCAATTCCGGTAATTATGGCAGGAGGGACCGCCCCGCTCTCCCAGCTGGCTACAGTTTCCTAGAATAGAACAGCAGGGCAGGAGAAGACCCTTCAAGGTCCGCTAATCCAAGCGGCCGAGCCTGCGCTGGGCGCTTAACAGAAAACTCCGGCAGGCAAGCTTGAAAATGAATGAGGCAAGGCTTGGTCAAATCTCAAAATTCTTTCCCTCTCACTCTGTCTCACACACATCTGTAAAAGCGCCCTCTAATACTGAACTCAGGTGGTCGACGGCTGGTTGGCCACTGTGGGAACAGAGTGCTGGACTAGATGGACCCTTGGTCTGATTCAGCCGGACTCTTCTGTTTCCAGACCTCTGATCATCCTGGTTGCCCTCCTCTGAACACGCTCCAGCTTGTCTGCGTCCTTCTTGAATTGTGGAGCCCAGAACTGGACGCAATACTCTAGATGAGGCCTAACCAGGGCCGAATAAAGAGGAACCAGTACCTCACGCGATTTGGAAGCTATACTTCTATTAATGCAGCCCAAAATAGCATTGGCCTTTCTTGCAGCCATATCGCACTGTTGGCTCATATTCAGCTTGTGATCTACAACAATTCCAAGATCCTTCTCATTTGTAGTATTGCTGAGCCAAGAGTCTTTAACCACCACTCAGCGAACCACGGGAACCCACCCTTTGGGGTCCCTCCACAATCACAACAGTTAAAACTGCAGGTGCCCTGCCCTCTTTTAAATCTGGTCACTCCTGCACTGTTGTGATGAAGAGGGAATTTCACCAGGTTCTCCATATATACAAATGACACCTGCTGAAATTCCCTTTTCAATGCAACTGTTAAAGATACAGGAGCCCTGTCCTCCTTTTCATAGGGTCACCCTAATTTTGCAGCCAGTCCCAACTCTTATGTACAGAAGCCCACTGGACTGTCTAATCTTTCAGTGTTCAGAAGAGGGCAACCAGGATGATCAGAGGTCTAGAAACAAAGCCCTATGAAGAGAGACTGAAAGAACTGGGCAGGTTTAGCCTGGAGAAGAGAAGATTGAGGGGAGACATGATAGCGGTCTTCAAATATTTAAAAGGTTGTCACACAGAGGAGGGCCAGGATCTCTTCTCGATCCTCCCAGAGTGCAGGACACGGAATAACGGGCTCAAGTTAAAGGAAGCCAGATTCCGGCTGGACATCAGGAAAAACTTCCTGTATGTTAGAGCAGTGTGACGGTGGAATCAGCTACCTAGGGAGGTCGTGGGCTCTCCCACACTAGAGGCCTTCAAGAGGCAGCTGGACAACCATCTGTCAGGGATGCTTTAGGGTGGATTCCTGCATTGAGCAGGGGGTTGGACTCGATGGCCTTGTAGGCCCCTTCCAACTCTGCTATTCTATGATTCTATGATTCTACTTCAATCCTGACAACGGGACAATAGCCTCCAACGCACCCGAGGACAGCAGGCTAGTGTTAGGACCACTCTGTCCTCTGATACCTTGCTGCTACTGCCTGCCCCCTCGACATCTGCCACCTGAAGCAGTTGTCTCACTTTGCCTAACGGTAGGACCAGCCCTGATTTGAACATGCCATCACGGAGGCTACAGTTACAAGATCCTTGCATGAATTACGGGCTGGACTAGATGACCTCAAAGGTCCTCCTCCAACTGTATGTGATTATGAGAAGGATGGCCACAGTCATTTGTCAACCCCCCCCTCCCAAAAAACATTGTAGTGGTAGACCAAGGAGAGAGCAGCACGGAGTCTTTTTTTTTCCCTGAGCACACAGACCTGTTCTTTCTTGGCTAGCGGGTTGTTTTCTCTCTCCTCCTCGAAGGACGATTTCATCCAAAATGGCAAGCAGACGGTGGGAGAAGAAACGTTTTAAAATGCTGTGTGGAAAGCCTGCGGGGAATGGCTGTTTTTCCTGCTCTGCTCCGTTGTCTGCTGGCACATCAGCGTAGCTGGGAACATTAGGAAAGAGAAGAAGCCCAACTTTGCCTGTTATTGTTCCAGGGGGAGTTTTGAAAGAGGCATTTTAGTAGCTGCTTGGATTGGCTGGATGGGACTCTAGCCAGCTAAGTAATCTTGTCGCTTTGCTCTTCCCTGCCTGTTTGAACGGGATGCAAACCACTGTTCTGTGTCTCGCACAATCTTTTTGGGGTTTTTTTGCATTAAATTCATTGATGTCAAGCAGTTAGACCGACAGAGGAAGAGAATCTCCCAACAGAAGGGAAACTGAATAATATCATCATCAGTACTAGGTGGAAACTACAACAAAATGTTGCAGCGTGAAGTTGCCATAGCCCTGGACCTCAGACATTCCAGTATGCAGAGAAGAGGTACAGGATAACTCCTTGGAGGAGGACAGTCAGTGCTTTATTCGCAGCCCTCTCTGCCAGAGGACACTGTGATGTAACAGCCCGAAATCACAGACACAGCCTTGCCCTTGTTCTTAGACTCAGAGAATAAGTCCCCAGGAGAACCTCCATCTCCCCAGCCTGTGAAATTAGGTGAGGGCCCTTTAACAGTGCAGTCAGCCCTTCCGGGGGAGGGGCAGAGCTGGTCAGACTGCAGGTGTTGTCAGCCTACATAAAGCTTCAGGTGGCTTTTAGCTCCCTGCTGAGACAACATCTTCCTATTGTTATAGTAGAAGAGAATTGCAGCCAGCATGGCCCACTTGGAACTATCCAAGGTCCTGTTTTCTTCTTGCCTTGTTTTGACTGCCATCAAATGCCAGCTTCCCTGGTAAGTCTTAAGGGAACACATAATGGGACAGGAGTGTTCCTACTCATGGCTGGCTAGCTAGAACTTTGCCCTCTTCTAAGATACTCCATTTCATTCCTCCATCCCCCTAGCTTCCTGTTTCCCTCCCACCAACAGTAAGTTAGGACTCCATGGCCATTAGAAATGCTCACTCCTTAATAAGCCATTGTGTGTGTGTGTGTGTGTGCACGAGTGCACCTCCTCTATTATTTTATACTTTTATATTTGGGGAATTTAAATGGTGGCTCTAGGACACTTCCTTTTCATTGTGCTATTGCCTGCTGCCTCCAGTTAAACCTAGGGTTCTCTGACATGGGAAGGCCTTCTAATATGAAGATGTTGTCTCAGCGGGGAGCTAAAATCCATCTGAAGTCTTATGTGGCCTTTAATATGGAAAAAAAGTGGGAGCTGGCCCTGGGATCAGCTAGCACCTCCAACACACAGTTAGGGCAAAGTGGGCAGGATATTTTCAGCACATCCCTGTGCCCTTCCAAGCTCTAATCTGAAGCATTTGGGAGGCTCTACCCAAAATGGAGAAACCCGCAACTGATTTCATCTTAGTCACCTGAGGCAAAAGACAAAATGGCACTTCCCATTCCACATGCAGAAGCCAACCTGGCAGCTGAACCTTAGTTCAACACTGGAGATAGGCTAGGAGCCTCCTGCCATTTTGGCCTCATTTGAAATGTGGGATTTTGAAGCACAAAGCCACACTTTTGAACCCACAATTCTCTGCTCCAAAAGACGCTCCACACAAGGCAAAGCCCACCATTTTTATTTTCTAGGAATGCCTCTGGGGGAGCACATGGACTCCTAGAGGTATTCTTGGAAACAAAGATGGTGTAGAAGTGTAGGGAGCTACATTGCTTTGCAGCGTGCTGTGTTCCCTGTTACTTTTTGGGTAAAATGAAAAACAGATCTCTATCTAAATAAATAAATCAGGAGCCTAGACAAAGTCAAGGGAAATTGGGCATCCTCTATCATCCCACCTGACAACAGCAAACTAGCTTTGGGAGTCAGGACCAGGGCTGGTACCAGACTATTTTGCACCCTAGGCAAGGTGAGCTCTGGGCGTGGTTGGGGAGGGGGGCTGCATCACGGTGGTGTGTGTGAGGGGCAGGGCCGGTCCAAGACTATTTTGTGCCCTAGGCAGTTGAGCTGCTTTCACCCACCCCCACCTCAGCTTACCTAGGCACAGGGTGCCATCTCACCTGCCCAGCTGAAGCGAAGCCAGGATGCTGGGGTGGGGTGGGCGGCTTCGGAACGGCGCGCCCAGACAGAAGCCGCTCTGGGAGAGCAACTTCCGGGCACGCTGTTCCAAAGCTGCCTGCCTGCCCCCCCCCCCCAGCATTCTGGCTTTGCTTCAGCTGGGTGCCCACCTAACCAAAGCGAAGCCAGGATGCTGGAGTGGGGGGCCGGCGTGGCTTCGCTTCGGCTGGGTGGGCGCCCAATCGAAGCAAAGCCAGGACGCTGGGGCAGGATTCGATCATATATTGCTAGGATTCGATCATTTCTGTCTGTCTCTTCTGCCAAGACGCTTGTTCATGCACTGGTTATTTCTCGGCTGGACTACTGCAACCTTCTTCTCACTGGCCTTCCTTCTTCTCACATCAGTCCGTTGGTCTTGGTCCACTACTCTGCCGCTAAGATCATCTTCTTGGCTCGCCGCTCTGATCTTGTTACTCCACTTCTGAAATCTCTTCATTGGCTTCCAATTCACTTCAGAATCCAATATAAACTTCTCCTGTTGACCTTCAAAGCTTTTCACTGTCTAGCTCCTTCCTATCTCTCCTCTCTCATCTCACACTATTGCCCCGCTCGTGCTCTTCGCTCCTCTGATGCCATGTTTCTCACCTGCCCAAGGGTCTCTACTTCCCTTGCTCGGCTTCGTCCATTTTCTTCTGCTGCCCCTTACGCCTGGAACGCTCTTCCAGAACATCTGAGATCTACAAGCTCAATCGCAGCTTTTAAAGCTCAGCTAAAAACTTTTCTTTTTCCTAAAGCTTTTAAAACCTGATGTTGTTTGGACTCTATACTGTTAGTTTTACCCTACCCAGTGCCTGCTTACCCTACCCAGTGCCTGTTTGCATTCTCTTCCCCTCCTTATTGTTTTACTATGATTTTATTAGATTGTAAGCCTATGCGGCAGGGTCTTGCTATTTACTGTTTTACTCTGTACAGCACCATGTACATTGATGGTGCTATATAAATGAATAAATAATAATAATAATAATAATAATAATAATAATAATCAGAGCCGCTGTGGGAGAGCGGCTTCCAGGTGCGGTGTTCGGCGCCCCCCTTACCTTGGCGCTCTAGGCGGCTGCCTGAGTGGCCTCTATGGTAGCACCGGCCCTGGTGAGGGGATGTCACTTGCGCTGTCCTGAAGCTTATTGGGGGTGCAGCCCCGCCCCTCATTCTGAGGGGCAGCCCGTGGGCGCCACTTCTTCCATGCCTCCCCGAGGGCTGCCCCTCCCACCCAGCTCTGGAACGGCAGCCCGTCCGAGCCTCCTTTGGGGTGCAGCAGCAAGGCCAGGCACACCGCTTCTGTCCCTGACCGTGCGGCTGCTTCCGCGCCTCTCTGCACCCTGTGAGGAGGAGCTGCAAACGAGCCCTGGCTGGCTGGCTAGGAGGGGTGGTGTCTGCCCTGCAGTCCCCGCTCAGTCTCCAGTGGCTGCAACCCCCAACAGGGAAAGAGGCGCACTGGGGCTGTTGATGCTGCTCTGTGGGGGCTGCCTGCCTCTGCGTCCTTCTCGCCCGCCTCTCCGGCCCACAGAGCATTCGGCTGTCCCCCAGCCTGCTCCTCTTCTGTCTCCTCCGCATCGTCTCCGAGGGTTTTGCAACAAGCAACCCCCCCCCCTGCGGAAAGCGGAAATGAGCAGCGCGTCTCCGGGGCCTCTGATTGCAGCTGCAGGAAAAGGCTAGCCACGTGGGGGCACACACCAGCCAAGCCCCCACCCACAGTTTGCGCCCCTCTGACGTTTGCGCCCTAGGCGGCTGCCTAGTTGGCCTTAATGGTAGTGCCAGCCCTGGTCAGGGCAGGCTGGAAGCATAAAGAACTCTGCCCTACATCACCTCGCTGCCTTCTGGCGTTTGCCGCCTGAGGTGGCTGTCTCACCCTGTCTCATGGTAGGGCTGGGCCTAGTGCTGATCTTCTTTCCTTAAAAATGGTGGTTACCACACACAAGTGTCACTTTTAACCTTGTAATATGACCCGAAGGAGAAGAGCAGTAGGTTAAGGGCAGGCAGGCGTGTCATGGGATAGTCTTCTGGCCCTAAGGAGGACTTGCGTGCGTCGGGATGAATTCCCAAAGGCCTCGTTCACATCCTGTCACGTTGAGTCTGGCGAGACTCTGAGGTATGCAGTTCAAAATACAGGAGGCCACGCAATGCCGGTCAGTTCTGGTGAGGCACTTCCAAGGGAGGGTGAGAGTGGGAGAAGAGGGGGGGGGAGGAAAAGGCTCACTCTTTTTTGGAGAAGAAATCAGAGGAGACTCGAAAGATCAGCGGTGATTCCCCATCCTAGGACCCCTGAGGCGACTCGCGTCAGGCGAAATCTGTGGGGCTGTGTGCCTGTGGTGGAATGCAGAAAACCCACAGGATTTGGGGTTGGTTTCAAAAGATAGCTTGCCAACCAGAGAAATCTCAGCATTCTTTAAAAAGAAAAGAAAAACCTGTACAAGTTTCTAGTCCTTAGCGTACCTCTGTTAAACTTTCTGTTCGTGCTTCGTACCCAACTGGACCTGCCCGCTTTCGCCACTGTTTAGATGTCTTCCTTGATCCTGTCCGGCATTTTGGAAAATGTTCTCCTGATATTCTAGATTCTGGGAACGGGTCTCTGAGATTCCTCCTATCCTAGGAGCTGTGCCCAGCGGTCAATCACACCGCCACAGGAACGCTCCTCACCTTGCAGTGGCATAGTCTGAAACGAAGGTCTGTATCTTACCCCGTTGACCTGAGTCCATCAAAGCCTCATCAGAAAGCCCTGTACTCCTGCAGTCCCTTTTAGAGCTTTCTAAAAGCCATTGTTCAACATCCAAACTTTGAAAAGGCGGCCTGGGGTCTTTTTTTCACTTCACAGAGAGAAAAGAAAGGGAGCCAGCTGCTTATTCTTTCTTGATCAAAGCCAAAAGGGAACCCATGGGCGGCATCAAATGCAGTTTTTAGCTAGCTGAAGATGGAATCTTTTGTGCTGTGCCTCATCCCCCCCCTCCCCCATTCCTGCCTCCAAAATGCTCTTCTCCATCTTCGGGATGTCCTGAAACGTTCCCCAAGCCGCTGACGCTGGTGCGGTGAGAGTGGAGGACGCGGGGAACGTATTTGCCTTGAGACATTTATGTACCAAGATTTTATTTAAAAACAAACAACGTCATCTCCGTCAGATGTGCCCCGAATAACTGTCATTCCCCCCCTTTCTAAAGGAAAGGAAAGGAAAGGAAAGGAACCTCTCGTGCAAAGCACTTCAGTCATTGCTGACTCCTAGAGGGACGCCTGCTTTTGCTGACGTTTTCTTGGCAGGCCTTATAGCGGGGTGGTTTGCCGTTGCCTTCCCCGGCTATTATTACCTTTCCCCCAGCTAACTGGGTACTCATTTTACCGACCTCGGGAGGATGGAAGGCTGAGTCGACCCGAGCCGGCTGCCTGAAATCAGCTTCCGCTGGGATCGAACTCAGGCCGTGGGGAGAGTTTCAGCTGCAGAAACTGCTGCTTTACCGCTCTGCACCACACGAGGCTTTCTAAAACAAGCAGATAAAACTGGGTTTTTTCCGCACTTTCGTGAACAGTAAGAAAGTCAGGCCAGTTTTTTAAACAGGTTGGCTTCTTCCGGGAGAACGTGTAGGGTCTTCCTAATAATAATCTCTTTATTAGATACTTACCAGGCTGCTGCTGAAAATCAGGGTCTTCTTTAAAAACAAGTAAAGCCAGCAACAAAACTTTACCGAAGTGTTGTTCAGGGTTCCAGCAAGCCAGCCAGGACCTCTTCCAGAATATTCCATTCCATTCTATCCCACCTTTCTCATTTCCCCTCACTTAATAGGTGGCTGCTTCTTATTATCCTGTTTGGGGGGGTCATCGTCCCCCTTTAATTTCCCCCTTAAAGTTCTTTTTTTTTTGGTACTTTTGCAAACCTTAACAGTTGTATAGAAGAGGGGATTTCAGCAGGTGTCATTTGTATATATGCAGCACCTGGTGAAATTCCCTCTTCATCACAATAGTTAAAGCTGCCCTCTTTCGTATCTGGTCAAGAGGGCAGGGCTCCTGCAGCTTTAACTGTTGTGATGAGGAAATTTCACCAGGTGCTGCATATATACAAATGACAGCTGCTGAAATCCCCTTTTCTATACAACTGTTAAAGATACAGGAGCCCTGTCCTCCTTTCCATATGGTACCCCTAGTTAAAGCTGCGGGAGCCCTGTCCTCCTTTCCATATGGTCACCCTGACTTCTCCTAAGCTGGAAATGGTCACCTGGTGGTGTCCAGGTCTTGCAGGCAACTAAAAAAAGAAATGGCAGAAGGATCTAAAGGAGAGAGCGGCACCAGATTGAGTGTCACAGAGGGCGCCTTAAATGGGCTCAGAATATATGGGGCTGGCAACCAGCCGATCAAGTTCTCACTGCCTCCTTGGAGAAGGTTTTGTCCTTTAGTTATGGGGTGGAGTTTTCTTTCCCTCTCAGACAACACGTTCCTGCTACTGTGGTTGGTTAGGCTGAGTAATTGTAATGCTGAGGTGAATTTTTTGCACACCGTTTTTGAGGAAGGCCGAACGGGAGTTTTGATGAATGGACCCCGTCTTCCCTGAACTTGCTTCCTTTTGCCTTCCTTCTTTATCCGTGCCCATTTTAAGAATTTTCTTCTTCACTGCTAAGTGATCACGTTGTGCAGGTGGCGACGTCATAGAACTGCAGAGCCAATGAAGCTTTGGCTCTGTGATGATGTCACGGCGGGCCAATGACGCCAACCTCAGGCCCTCGGTTTCAAGCGGTGGGAGAGAAGGAGAAGAAGCCGTCCCTGTTGCCAAGGCAACCATTCCTCGACAATAGGAAAGTTCCTCCCCTCTTCCTCACTCCCATGGACAGTTTTGTGTCCCCCACAAAGTGTGTGTGTGGGAAATATGACGGAAAATAGGCATGAAATTCCAGACACGTTTCAGCTCAGCAGTAATTTATGCACCCTGGTGGAGTTGCTCTTGAATGACTAACATTGCTTCCTTTTATGTGCTGTTGTTATTGTCCCCTGGAGCCAGGCCATATCAATGTGTGTGTGTTGCAAGACCAAAACGCAGCTGCTAGAAGGCCTGCTTTGCATTACTGCCGAGTAGGCCTGCCAGGTTTCTGGTGTGAGTCATAGCGCAGGTGAGGTGGGCTAGCATGATGTTATTGTCATGTTTAACCCTACTGCCCCTGTTTTGGGAGAAGATGTTTCACGTAATCAATCAGAATCAGATTCAGAACTAGAAGACGCAGCGCCAGACACCAGCCAGCCTGGACCAGTGGGGGAGGAAGCCCTCACGGGTGATGCCCCAGCTGGGAGTCAGCCCCCTCCAGAGCTTATCTCCTCAAGGCCAAATCCTACACACTCAGTGAGGTTTCTTCCGGAGGTGAGCATCCCAAAAAACTAGCTGATGCTAGGGTCTGGCGGAAGCTGAAACACACGACGTGGAAGGAAGTCGTGAGAAAGTCGGTTAGATTACGCCAGAACCTGCCTCCGCACCAGGGTCTCTGAAGTTACAGGCGTTTGGGAAGGGGCTTCCTATTCTTCTTGAGTGGACAATTGTCTTGCTTAGTTTACATAGTTTTGCCTAAGTAGACGTTTCCAAGAGGTTAGACTCTCTGTTCAGGTAGAAGAGATGTTTATTGCTTAATAAAAGCTTTGTAGATTACTTAGCAAGCCTCATCATTTGCCTCCCATCGAAAGCAGGAGTGTTCTGAGAAACACGACAGTTATGGGGTGGCCAGCTCTTAAAAGAGGAGTCTCTGATACCTTAACAGGGGGTAGAACTCAAGATATTGAAGATGCAGGAGAAAGAACAAATTCAGGGGAAACCCCCTCCACCCATTATTCCTTTGGAAAAATTCAGAATTGGAGGGGGGATTCAGGGGGAGTCTTATGCAATATTTTTTCTTCTACAATAATATTTTATTTTAAGTACAGTTTCACAATAACACTGCTGCAAAACTCTGAGACCCATGATTCCAATATTTGAGGCTAGTTGATGGCTCTAAGATTTAAACTTGCTGCCCTGAGGCCTTGAGAATGGATCCCCCCACCCAAAGTGGAGTCTATGTGCTCATGCCAGAGACCTGGCAACCCTACTGAGCCACTAAATCTTCTGGTCCTGCCAGGTGATATTCTGCCTTTTCAGGAGCTGTCCAGTGAGCCAAAGATCAGGATAGTCAAGATCACGGGAGGGTTATCCAACAAGGAGTCACAGAAAGATGTTGTTTCAGCGCTGCTTAGGCTTCATCTAAGCAGGTTTATTTTTGGTGTTGCTGTTCCACCCCTTCCTTCCTGTCATTGGGGCTCTGATCATGACTAGAGCTCAGGGAAAGTTGTCCTTATGTTGTCACTCTGCCTCCAGGCCTGAGTTTCCATTTGAACATGCCACCTACTCTGTTCTGGGGTCTTGAATGTGAACTTCGATGTCCAAAGCAAGAGGATAAAGCTAGTCAGGATGTAACAGGTCCTTCAAAGTGTACAAGCAGGGTTATCTTCCTACCTGGTGGTCTTAGGGGGAGTTATTTGTCTCTACAAACTCCCCTGGAAACCCATCAGTATTGGTTTCAGTTTTTCCTCTGTGTTTGGGATTCACACCAAAATATATGAATCCCAAACACATGACTCATCGGTTGTCATGTGGTCTTGGACCTGAAATATAGTTTCTTGAGACTCTCTACTTTCCTTAACCAAAGCCCATCCCATGGCTTGCAAAAACCAAAATAAAACAGGGAAAATATGAAACAAAAGCCAGACTCAATTGTGCAAAATTAGAGGAATCAAGCAAACACGTTCTGGTTGCACCACTGCTCTGGTCACAGGATCCAGGTTTCCTTGGCCCAGAATTTGGATTATTTTATTCCTGTTCCAGACCCCAATTGTGTGTTCGTTTGTTTTTTAGCTCATCGTTTTTAAAGTTGTTATAGTGGGTTTAAATGTATGTGTATTTTGCTTGTTTTTGTGGTTTTTAATCTCTGTATATTGTTTTTAAGTTTTATTTTATGTGAACCACCCAGAGAGCTTCAGCTATGGGGTGATATACAAATGCAATAATTTATTTATTTATTAATTTATTAAAAATATTTTGGAATTGGCCCTCCACTTAATGAGCACTTGAGACTATATAAAATAAAAACAATACAAATGATAAAATACATAAAAATAAAAAGACCTCAAACACTTTTAGAATCTGGGATTTATAATAAAAAGAGAGAGCAACGTTAATAATTGAAACTTGATGGAAGAATGTCATTTTCGCCAGCCATCTGAAAGGCACTAAATAGGAGGCTAACCTAACCTAACGCTCCACAAGGGTGAATGTGTGAACACATGTTACCTAGAATTTGATTTTCTCCTTCTCTTTGCATTCTTTTCCCTTCCTCTCAGTCGTTTATGAACACCGATCACGCCTAGAGCGATCCTTGCAGAAGGAGCGAGGGGAGCACAAGAAGACGAAAGAAGGTGAGTTTTCCGGCCTAGATGGTGACCAGGGCCTGAGGTAGATTTGAAGAACTGTTCATGAGGCAAAACAACAACAACCCCATGAGCACCTGGCATCATGTAGAAATACAACAATAACAGTTTGCTGCCCTTCTATGACACCCAAAATCTGCTGCCTGAGGGGACTGCCTCACTCTACCTCATGGTAGGGCCGGCCCAGGGTGGTTCCCATCTATAGCCTTCTTTGGGACACCCCTGGCTGCCCTTCTATGACACCCAAAAGCTGTTGCCTGAGGCGACTGCCTCATGGTAGGGCCGGCCCAGGGTGGTTCCCATCTATACCCTTCTTTGGGACACTCCTGGCTGCCCTTTATGACACCCAAAATCTGCTGCCTGAGGCGACTGCCTCACTCTGCCTCATGGTAGGGCCGGCCCAGGGTGGTTCCCATCTATATCCTTCTTTGGGACACCCCTGGCTTCCCTTCTATGACACCCAAAAGCTGTTGCCTGAGGCGACTGCCTCATGGTAGGGCCGGCCCAGGGTGGTTCCCATCTATACCCTTCTTTGGGACACCCCTGGCTGCCCTTCTATGATACCCAAAATCTGCTGCCTGAGGCGACTGCCTCACTGCCTCATGGTAGGGCCGGCCCAGGGTGGTTCCCATCTATACCCTTCTTTGGGACAGCCCTGGCTGCCCTTCTATGATACCCAAAATCTACTGCCTGAGGCGACTGCCTCACTCTGCCTCATGGTAGGGCCGGCCCGGGGTGGTTCCCATCTATATCCTTCTTTGGGACACTCTTGGCTGCCCTTCTATGACACCCAAAATCTACTGCCTGAGGCGACTGCCTCACTCTGCCTCATGGTAGGGCCGGCCCAGGGTGGTTCCCATTTATACCCTTCTTTGGGACACCCCTGGCTGCCCTTCTATGACACCCAAAATCTGCTGCCTGAGGCGACTGCCTCACTCTGCCTCATGGTAGGGCCGGCCCAGGGTGGTTCCCATCTATATCCTTCTTTGGGACACTCCTGGCTGCCCTTCTATGATACCCAAAATCTACTGCCTGAGGTGACTGCCTCACTCTGCCTCATGGTAGGGCTGGCCCAGGGTGGTTCCCATCTATACCCTTCTTTGGGACACCCCTGGCTGCCCTTCTATGACACCCAAAATCTGCTGCCTCAGGCGACTGCCTCACTCTGCCTCATGGTAGGGCCGGGCCAGGGTGGTTCCCATCTATGTCCTTCTTTGGGACAGCCCTGGCAAGCAGTGCGAGGCAGTTGCCTCAGGCGGTGGATGCTGGGGGTGGGGGGCAGGCGAGCAGGGAACAGTGGTAAGAGGTTGCAGGGCAGAGCTGTATGTACCACATAGCCTGTCCTGCACCCCGTAAGCTAGCCTGCTTCCCTCAGGTACAGTGAAGCATCTTGTACCATGGCCAATGTCAACATAAGGTTCAATTATTAATCCAGTCAGTTTCCATATGTGGAATTGTGAGGCGGAGGAGACTATTATTAATCAGCAAAATGCCTTGGGCCAACCTTGATCCCAACTAGGCCCCTGTCATGGCTTCCATTCCCTCATCATTGGGTTTCCGTACCGGCTTCCCTCATGCTGCAGAGTGCGCGAGTGAGCACTTGAACGCCCATGATCAACCTCCGATGCTCAGCTGCATTGCCCCTTTCGAACGGAAGAAAGAAACAATTTATTACAACGCTGCCTGGCTTGACTCGTGCGTCTTAAGCGCTTGCGAAAGATCAATATGGCTGTTGGCGTGCTTGTCGAGGGCTTTTGAGAGGTCCGCCAGTGATGCCCAATCATCATAAATAAAGATGTTGCCTTCGGCCACGTGGGCTGGCTGGCTAATCTCTGCTTTGCCTCGACGGTCGGAGAAGAAGCTGCGAAGAATTGATTTGTGGTTTTGTTTTTTAGCTTTGCGAATGGGAAATTCTACAGCAGGGGTTCACGGGGGGAGTGGGTGGGGAGTGTCCTCATTTTCAGAGGCAAGGTGTCCTACTTTGGAGAGTTGGCAGAGGACAGTCCCCTCTTTGAAAGTGTCCTTTATCTCAAGAGGTGACCAGGATCTACACTACTGCAGGATCTACACTACTGTTTCAAAATGGTTTGTAACAGTAGTAACAACGGTTGGGGCTCAGGACACACTCTTTATACAGTTTTCAACCCATTTCCAAAATGTCTTATCCTGCTTGGTGTACTGTAGATCTGACCTTAGACTGATTTAAAGATATATTTTTTTAAAAGAAAAAAACCCTCAGAAGGAGGAGCTAGGTCTTGAACATCATTTTCTTTTTTCTAAAGCTTTTAAAACTTGATTTTGATCTGACTTTTATACTGTTAGTTTTACTCTACCCTGTGCCTGTTTGGTGCATTCTCTTCCCCTTCTTATTGTTTTATTATGATTTTATTAGAATGTAAGCCTACGCGGCAGGGTGTTGCTATTTTATTGTTTTACTCTGTACAGCACCATGTACACTGATAGAATCGTAGAACTATAGAATAGCAGAGTTGGAAGGGGCCTACAAGGCCATCGAGTCCAACCCCCTGCTCAGTACAGGAATCCACCCTAAAGCATCCCTGACAGAGGGTTGTCCAGCTGCCTCTTGAATGCCTCTAGGGTGGGAGAGGTCACAACCTCCCTAGGTAACTGATTCCATTGTCGTACTGCTCTAACAGTCAGGAAGTTTTTCCTGATGTCCAGCTGGAATCTGGCTTCCCTTCACTTGAGCCTGTTATTCCGTGTCCTGCACTCTGGGAGGATCGAGAAGAGATCCTGGCCCTCCTCTGTGTGACAACCTTTTAAGTATTTGAAGAGTGCTATCATGTCTCCCCTCAATCTTCTCTTCTCCAGGATAAACCTGCCCAGTTCTTTCAGTCTCTCTTCATAGGGCTTTGTTTCCAGACCCCTGATCATCCTGGTTGCCCTCCTCTGAACACGCTCCCGCTTGTCTGATGGTGCTGTATAAATAAATAAATAAATAAATAAATAAATAATAGTAATCAGAAGAGCCACGCTGGATCAGACCAAGGGTCCATCTTGTCCAGCATTCTGTTTACACAGTGACCAACCAGCTGTTGATCAAGGAACCACAAGCAGGACACAGGTGCAACAGCACCCTCCCACCCATGTTCCCCAGCAACTGGTATATACAGGCTTCCTGCCTCGGATACTGGAGGTAGCACATAACTATCAGGGCTGGTAGCCCTTGACAGCCTTCTCCTCCAGGAAATTATCCAACCCCTTTCAAAGCCATCCAAATTGGTGGCCATCAGTACATCTTGTGGTAGTGAGTTCCATCGTTTGTCTATGCCCTGTGTGAAGAAGTCCTTCCTTTGATCTGTCCTGAGTCTCCCAGTTTCATGGGATGACCCCAAGTTCTAGCATTATGGAGAACGGAGCAAAATGTCTCCTAATCCACATTCTCCACACCATGCATAATTTTGTATACCTCAGTCATGTCTCTCCTCCCTTGCTTTTCCCCCCAAGTTAAATGATCCCTGCTGTTGTAACCTTCCCTCATAGGGGAAGTTTTCCAGCCCCTGAGTTGCCGTTTTCTGCACTTTTCCCAGCTCTACGACATCTTTTTTGTTAGGTGTGGTGACCAGAATGAATCTCTTTAGACAGGGAATTCCACAAGCATGGGGCCTCTGCTAAAAAGACCCTCTTTCTCTATGCCTGGTGAGCCCATATTCTTTCAGGCTGATCTCAAGGCCTGGGCAAGTTGCAGGCAGTCCTTTCAATAACCTGGTCCCAAACTATTTCAGGCTTCAAAGTCATTATCAACACATTAAACTGGGCCCAGACACCAAAAATGTGCTGTGTTCAGACAACATAATAACCCATGGCAAGTTAGCGTGTTGTGTGAACCCAGGCCTTGTGTCAAATCATTGTTCTAAATTTTGAATATTTAATATTTTTTATGCTGCTGTATTTTTAATTATGTATTTTATTGTCTTTTGAAGTGTTGTAAACTGCCCAGAGAGCTTTGGCTATTGGGCGGTATAGAAATGAAATCTTTCTACTGGTGATCTTTTTAGACATTGCTGTGTTCGATTCCCCCCGACGCCATGATGGAGGAAACTCTTGAGTTTTTAAAGATTGGGGTTTAATTTTGCCCTTCCTTCGTCTTTTTCTTCAGGACGATGATGGTAGAGGCTTTTGCGTTTTTAAAGATCGAGGTTTTATTTGCTTTTCCAGAGATGTTTCCTTTTTTAAAATCGTGGGCGCATTCCAGCTTCATAGGCTTCTGGCTGGCTCCCTCCTTAAAATGTAAACCAGATTCTAGTAAATTCCGTTTCACTAATTTCCAAATTTCTTCTTTTTTTGCCTGTTAGACTTTTTAGTGTACAAACTTGAGGCCCAGGAAGCCCTCAACAAAGAAAAGGTGGGTAAAAGTAGTTGTTTTGGTGTGGTGTGGTGTGGTGTGGTGTGTGTGTGTGTGTGAGAGAGAGAGAGAGGGAGAGAGAACACTCACATACAAAGAACGGATGTCCTTTGATTTTTCCATCACATTGAATTAACCATTTTGCTCACTACTCTGTAGAGTAGGGTCCCAACCAACTTTATTTATCCAGGCATTTCTCAGTGGCCGCTTTTTGCCAATTTTCCAATTCTGGTTTAATAAGCGAGTGTATAAGCATGAGCTTCGTGCAAGTGGTGAAACCAACCAGAAAGCTTCAGTTAACCATAGCTCCCTCTTACAAAACCTGTGACCTGTTTCTTCGATAGCATGTCTGTAAACACTAGGGTGACCAACTGTCAGGGTTTCCCCGGATTTGTCCTGGTTTTTGTTCTTTCCATGGTGTCAGGGGGGATTTTCTATAATTTTCAATAATGTCCTGGAATGACACACCTTCCCCTTTAAGGCTGCCATTAGCATGGCAGGAGGGAATGACATGCTTTCTTGAGGCACATCATTCCCCCACCCCGAGCTCCAATTGAGGTCTTAAAGGGGAAAGTGGGTCATTCGTGGACATTATAGAAAAGGCCCCCATTGGAGTGGATGGTGCAGAATGAAATCCTTTCCCCTCCTCCACTCCAATCGGGTTCTTTAAGGTGGCGGGGGAATAGCGTACTTTCTGCAGGACTCAGAAAGCTGCTTCCACACACACACACTAGGTGTCCTGTTTTTTGGTTTCCCAAATATGGTCACCCTAGTAAACACACATCTACGCACGGGTACCCGAAGGGATCCAAACTTACTCGAACTGTGGGCATCGGTGGATGATGCCTTGTGCCAAACCGAAGTGGGGACATTAGTGCAGGACCACCAACAAAGCTTTTTCTCTTGAGGTGTGTACGTTTCATTTGACCACCAAGGAATTGTGGGCACCCACTGAAATCGGACCAGCGAACTATTCCAAGGAGTGGGAAAGAGAGAAAGAGAGAGAGAGAAGATGCAAGTGGGGAGTTAAAGTTTACCAATAATTTTTGGAGACATAACAATCCTGCCTTTAGACCAGTTCTGACAGTGGTTGAGGAGGAATTTAGAGCTCCATCAGACGAGGAAAATCGCGTTTGCTTACTGTCATTTCTCTGCCCGTGCGTTTGTCCCTCATTACTTCCTCCGTTGAAATGAACCAAACCTCAGTTACTCATGAATCAATCTTGTCCCTGTCAATATTTTTCAGGCTGTGCTTAGCTGAGTTTTAGGGCAAGAATGTCACTGTCCTTAGAATCATAGAATAGTAGAGTTGGAAGGGGCCTCTAAGGCCATCGAGTCCAACCCCCTGCTCGATGCAGGAATCCACCTTAAAGCATCCCTGATAGATGGCTGTCCAGCTACCTCTTGAATGCCTTTAGTGTGGGAGAGCCTATGACCTCCCTAGGTAACTGGTTCCATACCACGCTAACAGTCAGGAAGTTTTTCCTGATGTCTAACCAGAATCTGGCTTCCTGTCACTTGAGCCCATTATTCCATGTCCTACAGTCTGAGATGATCGAGAAGAGATCCTGGCCCTCCTCTGTGTGACAACCTTTCAAGTATTTGAAGAGTGCTGTCATGTCTCCCCTCAATCTTCTCTTCTCCAGGCTAAACACGCCCAGTTCTTTCAGTCTCTCCTCATAGGGCTTTGTTTCCAGACAAAGAAAGAGAAGAAACTGCCTTATATGCCAGACGATTGGTCTTTCGCCCAGTATTTGTCTTTTATGGATGGTTACACCCCTTGCTACCTGATCTTTCTAATTGGGGTTTCCGGAGATTGAACCTGGTGTCTTCTGCAAAAGATGTGCTCTAGCAACCATCTGTCAGGGATGCTTGAAGGTGGATTCCTGCATTGAGCAGGGGGTTGGACTCGATGGCCTTAGAGGCCCATTCCAACTCTACTATCCTATGATTCTATGGTTCTATAACCACTGAGCTATGGTCCATTCCTTTGCCAAAGAGTAAGGGCTGTCCTTGACAAGTAGAGGCAGTTGGAGAACATGCAGCCAGCTCCCAGTTTATACATGATTACGAGGAGATGCCCTCAGATGCCTTTGGCACTTTGACTCCTTTTTGATGATCATTCTTATCTTTTCCTTCCAGCAAGATTCCATGAACAGATATGGCGCCCTGAGCTCTCAACATAAGATACTAAAGGTAAACAGACTCTTCTGCTCCTTCTTTTTTAAAACCTGAAGGCCAGAGGTGGGAAACCTTTCATCTTCCAGATGTGGTTGCACTACAATCCCCGATTTTCCTGACCATAGGCCATTCTGGCTGGGTCTGATTGGAGTTGGAGTCCAACAGCATATGGTGGCCAACCTGTTTCCCAACTTTGATCTAAGCCAGTGGTTCCCAATTGGTGGTCCGTGGACCCCAGGGGGTCCGCGTAACCCACCCAGGGGTCCGTGGCACCATTCACATATTCACCATTCATTTCTGGAGTCCACTGACGACGAATTCCTACCAGAAGTAAAATATAACACCACTGAGCACCTGCATGATTTAGCGACTAACTTCAGAGATTACTTCCCTGCACCTAATCCTGAAAACTCATGGAGAAGGAATCCTTCTGAATGTAGTGATGTACAACTAACAACTCTATCTGCAGAAGAGCAAGATGCACTTGCTGACGTGACTTGTGATGGTTCACTGAAATCATTTTTCAAAGAATATAGACAGGACCAATTCTGGGTGACTTTTTTCCTGATTATAAGAAGTTAGGTATACTAACTTTGTTAGTATACCTAACAACTAGTATACCTAGTTGTTCCACATATCTTTGTGAACAAACATTTTCGACATTTTGTTGTATGAAGAACAAGCCTAGAAATCGGCTCGATGTTGATCCAGATTTGAGATTAAAAGTAGGAAATACTGAACCGGATGTGGAAGGGATTGTTCGGGACAAAAAGAGGCAGGATTTCTCCCATCACATTTAGGTTTAGTAGCTGCTAGACATGTCATAATTTGTTCAATTGTAAACTAGACGTTAGTAAAGTTCAATTCATCTTTATATTGTCATTTTTGCATGATACAAATATCACCAATTTTATGGTCTGTTTTTTAGTATACCTAAATTCCTTTGCTTATTAGGGGCTACCCTTTATTTTCTCCAAAAAATTGCTTCGCACAGGTAATTACCATACAGAGAACAATTTTTTCAAAAGTAGGGGGTCCATGGCTTGGCATTTGAAAAACAAGAGGTCCTCAGCACTTAGCTAATTGGGAACCACTGCTCTAAGCTATTCTGAGTTCTCCTCTGTCCTTTTATGCAGACCAAGGTCTTTCTAGAGCTTGCGTTCAAACATTTCTGGCAGAGGCATGGTGTGGAGACAGTGGATAGCAAGAAGTTGTTCTCCCTTTCTCCTAATCCCAGAACCTGGGGTCATCCCATGAAACTATTCCGGACTTCTTCACCCAGTGCATAGTTGAACTACAGGATTCACTTCCACAAGATGTAGTAATGGCCACCAATTTGGATGACTTTAAAACGGGGTCGGAGTTGGACAGATTCCTGGAGGAGAAGACTATCAAGGGCTACTAATCCTGGTGGCTATGTGCTACCTTCAGTATCAGAGGCGCGTAGTCCTAGGTACACCAGTTGCTGGGGAACATGGGGAGGGGGGTGCTGTTGTACTTGTGTCCTGCTTGTGGGTCCCTGATCAACAGCTGGCTGGCCACTGTCTGAACAGAATCCAGGACTAGATCGGCCCTTGGTCTGATCTAGCAGAGGTCTTCTTAGGGTCTTACATTTTTCTTCCTCTCTCATCATTCTAGAACCCAAGAAGCCGATTGGTGGGAGATTCAGGACAGATAAAAGGAAGGATTTCTTTACGCAGTGCACAGTTAAACTATGGAATTTTCCTCCACAAGATGTAGGGACGGCCACCAAATTGGATGTCTTTAAAAGTGTGTGTGTGGTGAGGGGGGATCAATTCCTGGAGAAGAAGGCAATCAATGGCTACAAGTTCTGATGGCTATGTGGCACCTCCAGTCTCAGAGGCAGTGCACCTATGTACACCAGTTGCTGGGGAACATGGGTGGGAGGGTCATGTTGCACTCATGTCCTGTTGGGCAGCTGGTAGGCCGCTGCGTGAACAGATTGCTGAACTGGATGGACTTTGGTCTGATCTCGCAGGGGCCGCTTTTTTCTGCGCCCTTTCTCAAGCTAGGTGCCAAAAATGCCTGTAGAAATCCTTTTGTGCCACGCTGCTGACTTCGGAATTCGCCTCCTTTGGGGGTTTCCATAGTGACTTGCAGCAATCCTGCCACACTGGATTTGGATAGGGTGACCAACTGTCAGGATTTCCCCGGATTTGTCCTGGTTTTTGTTCTTTCCATGGTGTCAGGGAGGATTTTCTATAATTTTCAATAATGTCCTGGAATGACACACCTTCCCCTTTAAGGCTGCCATTAGCATGGCAGGAGGGAATGACATTCTTTCTTGAGGCACATCATTCCCCCACCCCGAGCTCCAATTGAGGTCTTGAAGGGGAAAGTGGGTCATTCGTGGACATTATAGAAAAGGCCCCCATTGGCGTGGATGGTGGTGGTGCAGAATGAAATCCTTTCCCCTCCTCAACTCCAATCGGGTTCTTTAAGGTGGCGGGGGAATAACGTACTTTCTGCAGGACTCAGAAAGCTGCTTCCCCACACACACACTAGGTGTCCTCTTTTTTGGTTTCCCAAATATGGTCACCCTAGATTTGGAAGCATCTAGATCGATGGGTGTGCAGGTGAACCTCTCCCCTCACCCTGCTTAAACAATAGAATGGAGAGGAGACGTGAGAAATCAAGAAAAGGACGTTCACCAACGTCTTGCAATATGTCCACCAACGTCTTGCAATATGGCTGGACATCAGGAAAAACTTCCTGACTGTTAGAGCAGTATGACAATGGAATCAGTTACCTAGGGAGGTGGTGGGCTCTCCCACAGTAGAGGCCTTCAGGAGGCAGATGGACTACTATCTGTCAGGGATTCTTTAGGGTTGATTCCTGCATTGAGCAGGGGGTTGGACTCGATGGCCTTGTAGGCCCCTTCCAACTCTGCTATTCTGTGATTCTATGACTGAAGATCAAAATCCATGCCACCGCCTCCCCCTACCCCTCTTCCTCCTTGTTTGGCTTTTAACACTCAAATATCTCCTCCTTCCCCCTGTATTTTTATTTTTCAGAACCAGCATGAAGAGGTCAAGAAACAACTACTGGACCTGCAGCTACAGCATAACGGGCTGAAATTGGAGCATCGCAAAATAGTGGAAACTCACAACCAGAAATACTCGCAGTTACAGCGGGAGAAGGAAAACGAGGTTGTGGGTTTGCAAGGTGAGTGTGCGATACCTAGTGAGTATTTATTCATTTATTTCATTTCTTTTCCATACTGCTCAATAGCCAAAGCTCTCTGGGCGGCTCACAAAAATTTAAACCCTATGGTACCGCCTAAAGTAATAATTTAAAAAATCATCGAAGCTTAAAACCACAATATAAAAGTATAACCAGAATAAAACCGAGCAGCAATGCAGAAATTTAAAATACAGATTTGAAACAGCAGAGGTAAAAGACTAGGGTGGTAAGATGCTAAAATACTGAGAATATAAAAAGGTGTGGAAGGTGTTAGGTGAACCTCTCTAGGGAGCTCATTCCACAGCCAGGGTGCCACAGCAGAGAAGGCCCTCCTCCTGGAAGTCACCTGCCTCACTTCCTTTGGCAGGGGCTCGCGGAGAAGGACCCCTGAGGATGACCTTAGGGTCCGGGCAGGTACATATGGGAGGAGGCGATCTTTCAGATAACCTGGCCCTGCAAGGATACCCAACTTTTCGGGTCAGTGGGCGCATTTGGAATGTTGAATGTTGTGGGTGCTCCCACAAAATTGCAGCCATGGTGATGGGGGATAGGCAGCGAAGGAGGGATTCACCCAATCACCAAATGGTGGAAGTTTGGGGCTCCAAAATTCAAAATCCTACCCTTCGTATGATGTATAGGCCTTGAAGTGTTCAAATCACTTGACATACATGAACCAGATGTAATTCTTACAACAACCTTGTGAAGGATGTCTGTGCTATTAACCCCCACATTTCAATTGAGAAGAGGCTGAGGCTGAGACAGGGCTGCCCGAGGCCACGTAGTCCGTCCATGGCAGAGGCGAGATTCGAACCAGTGACATCTTGATTCAGTCTCTTAGCCATGATGCTGCGACTAATTGAAGAAAGGACGCAGCCCTGCTTTTTATGTAACTTTGAACAAAACGTTAAAACAATAATGCCACGAGCCACCTGGGAGACGAGTCTCTGGCGAAAAAGATGGATGCAACTTTTGCTTACACCTGTCAGTAAGGCTTATACGTCATGTGGCGCAGAGTGGTAAAGCAGCAGTTTCGGCATCTGAAACTCTCCCCATGGCCTGAGTTCGATCCCAGAGGAAGCTGGTTTCAGGCAGCCGGCTCGGGTCGACTCAGCCTTCCATCCTCCCGAGGTCGGTAAAATGAGTACTCAGTTAGCTGGGGGAAAGGTAATCACGGCCGGGGAAGGCAACGGCAAACCACCCCGCTATAAGGCCTGCCAAGAAAACGTCAGCGAAAGCTGGCGTCCCTCCAAGAGTCAGTAATGACTCAGTGCTTACACGAGAGGGTCAGTAAAACAGCAGTGACAAGTTATGTAAGGAGGCACTGCCTTGGAGAATTATTTTCCACATGCTGTATTGGTTAGAAGTGGTTTCGCATTTCAGCATTGGCTTTGAAACCAAATTGGATGGATTTAAAGTGGGTTGGATAAATTCCTGGAGGAGACGGCTGTCAATAGCCACTAGTCCTGACGGCTCTGTGCTATCTCCAGTATCAGAGGCAGGAAGCCTGTATACACCAGTTGCTGGGGAATATGGGTGGGAGGGTGCTGCTGCACCCATGTCCTGCTGGTTCATCCCTGGTTGATGGCTGGTTGGCCACTGTGTGAACAGAGTGGGGGACTAGATGGACCCTCGGTCTGATCCAGCAGGGCTCCTTGGGTTTCTACCTATTTTTAACTGGCCTGTGGATTGTTGTCGTTTTCGTAGATACAGTGTACAAGCTGAGAGAAGAGAGCAGGCTTCTTCGAAAGGCCCACCAAGATGTTCACTCTCAACTTCTCAATGCTCAGGTAGGCTCTGTGGAGGTTGCCTTCCTTCCATTTTTGGCACAGCAATGCATCTAAGGCAGAATTCCCCAAGGTGATGCGCTCCAGATGTTTTGGACCCCAGCTCTGTTTTGCCAGTTGTTTTACCAGCAGACGATGGTTCTTTTTTGGATATTCATCGGAAGAGCCCAGCTGGATCAGACCAAGGGTCCATCGAGTCTAATGTTCTCCTCACACAATGGCCAACCGGCTGTTGACCAGAAGGACACAAAAACAACAGCACCCTCCTGACCATTCAAAGGCAAGGAACGCAGCAATGGGTGAAGGAAATGCGTTTATTTAGGTAAAGCAGCCTAATGAAGCAAGAAAGAACAAGTCATATGTTCCTTCAATCACTGGTAACCATGTGCTCTTATCTTCAGATGAACAAATCAGATAAGAGCAGTGATTAGTGGCTCCAAAGGCCTGGGCCATGGTACCTGTTGATTCAGCCCAGAGAGAGGTTGCTCAGAGATGTTCATCACCGCTCTTATCTGCTTTGCTGATCTGAAGATAAGAGTATGGGGCTCCTGGTAACTGAAGGGAATTATGCTTTATGCTTCGAATGTATTATCTTGCTTTTTCTTGCTTTATTAGCTGGCATTATCTAAACGAACTTCTTTCCTTCACCCATTGCTGTGTCCATTGCCTCTGAATATCTAAAAAAAGCCACTGCTTATTGACAGAACGAACTGCCATCACCCATCACCAGTGGCCATGCAAGTTGGGGGTGATGGGAGTTGTCATCCAAAACATCTGGAGGGCGGCCAGGTTGGGGGAGACTGATCCAGCCAGATCTTATCTATAGGGCTGAGCCAAAATGCTCCCCCCTCCAGTTTCACTTCTCTGTCCGCGGACCTCAAAGAAGGTACCCCCTCTTTCGGCACTGTTTTGAGCACCAGAGCAAAGGGTTCACCCCACTTCCCTGTGCCGCAGCGCAGAACTGTTCCTTTCCCACCCCTCCAGAGTGAGGACGGGAAGCGTCCCGCTTCTCCTGGCTCGCTTCTGCGACAACGCTGTGCAGCCAATTGGATCGGGCTCTGTGGAGATGCCACAAAGCCAATTTGGAGTGAGGGGAAGGAACGGCACCAGGACCGTTGCAGGGGATTTCCGCTGCCAGGAACGTAACCGGGGGTGGGGGTGGGGAGGCGGATAAGAAAGGCAAAACAAGTCAGAGGAAAGGACGATGTTCATGAAACTGTTCATACACGGAGAGAGGGGAGTGTTTCTTTTGACAGCGGAATGTATTTTTCTCTCTGGTCTTTAATCCTTGCTCGACCGCCAGGTCCAGATGGAAGAGTTCAGACAGCTCAAGGAGACCCTTCAGAAGATGCCGAGTTTCAAGGAAGTGGGACTGGCCAAAGGGCAGCAGAAGCAGGAGGGCCAGGAGCCGCCGGCAGCACCAGGACTTGGCCTGCTGCACCTGGCCCGACCGAAGGTACTGCGTCCGCTTCCCTCTCCCATTTGCCAAGCCTTAGACTCTCCCCTTTATAGGCAGGGTAGAAGGCAGCCCTTCAGTTCATAGAATCATAGAATCATAGAATAGCAGAGTTGGAAGGGGCCTACAAGGCCATCAAGTCCAACCCCCTGCTCAAAGCAGGAATCCACCCTAAAGCATCCCTGACAGATGGTTGTCCAGCTGCCTCTTGAAGGCCTCTATTGTGGGAGAGCCACACTACATCGTGCGAGGTACTGGTTGCCCTGTATTCAGCCCTGGTTAGGCCCCATTTTGAGTATTGCGTCCAGTTCTGGGCTCCACAATTCAAGAAGGACGCAGACAAGCTGGAGGGGGTTCAGAGGAGGGCAACCAGGATGATCAGGGGGTCTGGAAACAAAGCCCCGTGAAGAGAGACTGAAAGAACTGGGCATGTTTAGCCTGGAGAAGAGAAGATTGAGGGGAGACATGAGAGCACTCTTCAAATACTTAAAAGGTTGTCCCACAGAGAAGGGCCAGGATCTCTTCTCGATCCTCCCAGAGTGCAGGACACGGAATAACAGGCTCAAGTTACAGGAAGCCAGATTCCAGCTGGACATCAGGAAAAACTTCCTGACTGTTAGAGCAGTACGACAATGGAACCAGTTACCTAGGGAGGTCATGGACTCTCCCACACTAGAGGCATTCAAGAAGCAGTTGGACAGCCCTCTGTCAGGGATGCTTTAGGGTGGATTCCTGCATTGAGCAGAGGGTTGGACTCGATGGCCCTTCCAATTCTACTATTCTATGATTTGATGATTCGATGATGATGATGAAGGATGGATGGGTGCCTGTCTGTCTGTCTGTCACCATCAGAGCTCCGAAAGTGAAACCTAAACGCCTGAAACTTGGCATGCCTACTAAAGGAATACTAGGGTGTACACTTTAGGGCTATTTGTTCTCTTTAATGCATTAATTAATTTTAATTAGCTGTTTGAAGCCTGCAGTAACACCTTCAATCAGTAGAGGGCAGCTGTATTTTCCGTTTTTTAAAATGTTATTTTCGTAAATAGAAAGCTATGTAAGTGGTGGTGGTAATTTGGGTCTTTTTCACAAACCACGAGGGGAAAAAACCCTAGAAAGGTTCCTGGGTTTCAGGAAAAACCTGCAGCTCAACTCCCAAATGCAAGCCAAGCTGGGGGCAACCTGAAAATCCAGCTAGCCCATAAAGGGTTGGATTTCCCAGTGATGTGCATCCTTGCCTACATGGATGCTTCTCCTAAGGCAGTAGTCTTCAACTGGTAGAGTCACAACCCCAAAGTGGGTTGCCGGATTAGTCCAGATGGGGTACGGTTAAGCTGTTTCCGCCATGTTGGGCATGAAGAAAATTGTGAAAGTTGGAAGGTTGGAAGTCCGAGGTGGGTCTCAGGTTTGGACCAGTTGAAGACCACTGTCTTAAGGGATGTAGTTGACCACCGTGAAAACATAAGGATGGAGTAGATAGGGTCCTTATTTACAGTGGTGGTCAAAACTGTGGACGCTTTTTGAAATTTTCATATTTTGCAACTTTGCATGCTTATAGAAAATGTTCTGTTTCACAAAATTCAAATGTTTCTATATCAACGGAAAGAGAATTTAATGCTGAATTCCATACAAAAAACAGAATGCAAATATCGGCAGTACAAAAAAAAAAAGTTATGCTTGCTTTAGTCTAAAAACAAACACAGGTGTGATTGAGTGAAGAAGCGGATTGGAATTGCAAACCCGACCGGCCAATCACAGTCCTTGTTCTGGGGACCAATCCCATGGCAGTAGCTGCGATACATCACATTTCCAGTTGGGGAAAGTCAGTTTTGCTGTTTGTTCTGTCACCGAAGTGGAATTGGAGATGGTGTGACTGTTTGAAGTATTTCTCAAATTAAAAGTGTCCGTACATGCATCATAAATAGTGCAACGGCACCAAAGAAAAGAGTTGATTGGATACCCAGGAAAAGGAGCAGCATTGTTGTATTACGTGAATCAGGTCTTTCCATTGGGATACAAACATTTGCATTCCGTGAAACAGAACATTTTCTATAAGTGTGCAAAGTTGCAAAACATGAACATCTCAAGAAGTGTCCACAATTTTGGCCACCACTGTATTATCCCATGGTCTTGTTCATCTTGTTGCAGTTTTCCCTTGCTCAAAACCAACTGCAGCGTCTAGGTGGTCTTTTTCTAGCCCCCTTTGTCCTTCCTCTTCCTAGGCCTCCATGGTCAATGAAGCCAGAGCACCACCAAATCCCCTGGAACAAGCCGCTGCACCAGCTGAGAACTCCCTGGTTGCTCAGATCTCCAGCATCAAACACCAGGGAGGAGAGACCCTGCGTGAAGGGCAGGTCTCCCAAGACAACGACGGGCCGAGGCCTCAGGACCATGGGGGATTCAGCCAGCAGGCCTCACCCAATGAAGTCCACATGCCCCTGGCAGCCTGGCCTCAGGCTGGCCGAAAGGATGGCCCGGTCATCCGTTTCACGAGGATGGTGAACAGCATACGGAATGGTAACCAGGTAAGAAAAAAATCCAGGTGCATTCTCTGGGTAAAAACCAGCAGTTCTACTAGGGATCCCCCGCCCCCAAAACACTTTGGTTGTGTGAATATTCATCTCCCCAGCCCACCGTTAGGAGCCCTGGGTTAGAGTGTTGAACTGGGATTCAGGAGACCTGTCTTCTAGTCCTTACTTGGACGTAAAGCTCACCGTGTGACTTTGGGGCAGTCACTGACCTACCTCGTAGGGTTGTTGTGAGGATAAAATGGAGGGGAGGAGGATCTTCAAATACTTGAAAGGTTGTCGCACAGAGGAGGGCCAGGATCCCTTCTTGATCCTCCCAGAGTGCAGGACACAGAATAACGGGCTCAAGTTACAGGAAGCCAGATTCCAGCTGGACATCAGGAAAAACTTCCTGACTGTTAGAGCAGTACGACAATGGAACCAGTGACCTAGGGAGGTTGTGGGCTCTCCCACACTAGAGGCCTTCAAGAGGCAGCTGGACAACCATCTGTCAGGGATGCTTTAGGGTGGATTCCTGCATTGAGCAGGGGGTTGGACTCGATGGCCTTGTAGGCCCCTTCCAACTCTGCTATTCTATGATTCTATGATCGTGTAATCTGCCTTGGGTTCCTTATGTGAGGAAAAAAGGCAGGATATCAATGTAAGAGCTAAATAAATAAATGTTCATTCATTCTGAAACGAATGAAAAGAAGAGCGAATGGATACAAATGGGACTCCCATTTGTAACAGAGGTGTTACACAGGTGTTTTTTGGGGATCTGGAGGCAGGTTATCCTGGTGATGCCTGTACTGCTAATCTTGGCAGCTGCTCCTGATATTGTGGGGAGGAATGGTGGCTGGATTTTGTGGGGCGGTGGGTAGGGGGGGGAGTTTTGCTTTTATTTTAGGGTTTTGCTTTTCCTTTTTCCTGTAGGATCAAAAGACAACGCAAAGCATACAGGCGGAAAGTGAGGAAATTGTTCGTTCTGATGCCATCGCCCGGGGCTTCCAGCTCCCACCTGCTTTGGTGGAAACGCAGGCTTTGGATAAACAGCTTTCCACCGGAAGCAAGCGCGATACTGCTGTGCAGAGGTATGTAATGGGCACTAGCTTGGGAAATGTCAAGGAATCCTCCTTCTAGGCACGGCCGTTGCCTTCACTTCTATATCCATCCGCTACAGTTGGCATACCAGCCTCAGATAATCTCTGAGGTCACTTCCTGTCATTGTCCGAAGGCGCTTGAAGCGTCGCATGAAACCGGAGGGCACACCAACGGGCAGGGAAACGGCGGTTTCCCGAGTTTGCTGCCTGCCCTCCAAATCAGATTAACAACAAGCTTGCAGCTCTTGGCCTCCGGCTGGTTGAAAAGAGCTCATCCTGAGCCATATGCTCAGCTGGGGAGGTGCTACGGAATGTCTATAGACATTCAAACTGCTCAGATGATTTTAAAAAGTCCGTACAAAAAAACTAGGGGGCAGAATGTTGCTATGTTGGTTTTCTTTTAGAAATTGTAGCTGTGTGTGTGTGTGTGTTCTGGATTGAGACCATGGTGCACAGGGAGTAGGGGTACGGACTCATTTTCTGTGTTGTTTTCCTCCCCAAATTCCTTCTCCCCCTGGAAAACCTATTTGTCCCTAAAGGCAAAATGTCGCCTTTAGACCAAATATCGGATTGGTGGGGCAAAAAGGATATTGCAGACCCAATCAAGGTCTCCCCCCTTCTTTAGGGATGCAATGCCTAACAGCCTATCCCATGGCAAACATATTATCTATTCTAGGCCTTGAGGACAGATGGTGTGGAGTACTGTTTATAGGGAAAAGAGTGGCAAAGTTCGATGGCAGCATTATTGTAGAGTTGGTAGACAACTGTTAGACTGTGTGTATGAAAGGGGTGTGTGTATGTATGTGTGTTCTGGTTTTGTGATGCCATACAGGGTATTGCCAGCCTCCTGTCTTTCGCTAGCAGGGATTGGTTCACTTCATTCTCATTAAGAGGTATTAAGCTGCATATTGGAAATTTTGCTCCCTCGTGCTTTCTTCTAATTAGTCAGTAATCTGTCAGACTCTGTGGGAGAAGCCTGAGCAGAGAAGGTGTTTGTCTCTCCCCCCGCGCCCCCCCCCGGGTCAAGGTTATATGGTAATTGGGACGCAGCAGGTAAGCAGGAGCGAACTAGGATAATAATGCATTTGGAACTCTCTTTCCCCAAAGCGTGGGCAAAACTGAACTTGGAACAGGTTTTCTGTACAGTTGTGATCAACTCACACATAGCATAGTTCTTTCAGTGCTGACTCCGTGGAATCTATCAGTCCCCAGAATCTCTACTTTCATTTAAAACACAAAAAACAAAGCCAAGTTTAAAACTTGATGTTGTGCAGACTTCTACTGTTACTTTCTACTGTTAGTTTTACCCTACCCTGTGCCTGCTTACCCTACCCTGTACCTGTTTGCATTCTCTTCCCCTCCTTATTGTTTTACTTTGATTTTATTAGATTGTAAGCCTATGCGGCAGGGTCTTGCTATTTACTGCTTTACTCTGTACAGCACCATGTACACTGATGGTGCTATATAAATAAATAAATAAATAAATAATAATAATAATAATAATAATAATAATAATTATTATTATTTATTGCATTTTTATACCGCCCAATAGCTGAAGCTCACTGGGTGGTTCACAAAAACCATTCAAAGTATAAAACAAACAGTATAAAAACATGATATAAAAATACACATTAAAAACTGATTAAAAACATACCATACATGAGTAAAACACCTTTAAAACATTAAAACATCTTTAAAATGATGTTGCTGCAAGAAAGTTCTGGGGGTGGGGTGGGGAAGGTAGAATATTTTGGCACTCAAGGGAATCGGGGTAACTGGAGAACCAGGGGGGTTGGACTGGATGGCCTTAAAGCTCCTTCCAACTCTACTACTATGATTCTTTGATTCTATGAACCTGCTCAAAGGTAGACACTGAGCATGATGCTCCATGTGTTTAGAGGTTTTGGGGTGGTGGGTGAGGAGAGACCGTTTGTCGTGATTGCAAGCCCTCCCACCGAGCTGTGAGACAATGAAGAGGTCTGTTGTGCAATCCACAAAGCTTTATTCCGTTAATAGACCCCTCTTCCCACCTCAAGGGAGTGTGAATGCAAGGAGCTATCCTCTAAGCTAAATTAGCCTAACAGAGCAAGGCAGTTGCTGATCAACTAAATGGACCGTTTCCCGCAGTGCCCGACAGGCTTGTACCGGGCCCTTACTTCAAGGAGGGTCTTCAAGTTGTAACCTCTGGTGAGTGGCTAGTGCAGCAGACTACCTCTCACCTTCTCTAAGCTCCACACACTTGATGATACGATGGACTCCAGGAACTGTCAATTCCGATGCTCCCTTACCATTTGACAAAGACTCAGTTCCTGGGAGGGGGAGAAGGGGGAATATGATCTCTGAGCCTGGGCCTCGTTTGATAAGCTCCTGGGAAGATTCCCTCTTAACTCCTGGAGAGAAGACTATAGAATCATAGAATAGCAGAGTTGGAAGGGGACTACAAGGCCATCGAGTCCAACCCCCTGCTCAATGCAGGAATCCACCCTAAAGCATCCCTAACAGATAATCCTGACAGCTATGTGCTACCTCCAGTATCAGAGGCAGTAAGCCTGTATACACCAGTCACTAGGGAACACCGGTGGGAGGGTGATGTTTCCCTGTGTCATGCTTGTGGAACCCTGGTTGACAGCTGGGTGGCCACTGTGTTGTCGTGTTCTGTAGCTGCTCCAGCTTTCTCTGGGAGACGAGTGAGGCAAAGTGCTAGGCAATTTACAAAGCTTTATTGCAAGCAATAAGCACTTTTTTTAAAAAAATTTTTTTATTGCTTTTCCACATTAATTAAACATACAACATTACAATAAAAGAAAACATCAAATCAACTATTACATACTACATACATGTTGAATAAATGTTGAGTACATATGTATTGAATAGATATTAACTATAAAATATTATACCATAACATAATCATTCTTGACATAAAAGTGCACCCTCCACCTCGGGATCTATTCCTGATTCCAAAATCTTATCGTTTCTTCTGCTGGCGGTTTCCCACTTCCCTTAGTAAACACAAATATTAGGAACTGTTTCCAGATTCCTTCAAACTCATTTATTTTAGTTATACCTTTTCTCCACTTAATATTACAAGTCAGTTTATCATTAATAGCTATATCCCAAACTTCTTTATACCATTCTTCAATAGAGTATTCCCCTTGAATCTTCCAGTTCCTAGCTACCATCAATCGTGCTGCAGTCAGCAAACTCGATATCAACTCTTTAGTTTCTTTTCCACATTTTATATCTTCAAATAGTGACAGTAATGCAATCTTTGGTGTTTGTTCTATTTTCATTCCCACTATTTCTTCAGTTTCAAAAAACACCATCTTCCATAATCTTTGTACATATTTGCATTCCCACCACATATGTAAATACGTTCCTTTTCCCCCACAACCTCTCCAACAATTTGCTGAATGATGATCATTTAGCAATAAGCACTTCTGTAACACAAACTAGGCACCTTCTGTGAAACTTCCCCTTAGGCAAAAAGTATGCAAACTAAGCAAGACAATTTTTCATTCAAAGAAAAGAAAAGGCTTTTCAAATGTCCATAACTTCAAGTTGGTTGATGCGTGCACAATTTCTCATGCAATCTGTCCGACTATCTCTTTGCCGCTAACCTCGCTGAACATTTTAGTTTCCAGCGATTCATAGCATCAAGTAAGGTTTCTGAATGCTAACCCCCGGAAGTTGACTCCCTGTCCACTGAAAGCATAGAATTTGGCCTTGAAGAGATAGACTCTGGAGGGGGCAGATTCTCAGCTGAAGCCTCTCCCGTGTGAACCTCCTCCCCCACTGGCTCTAACTGCCTGGTGTCTGGCTCGGTGTCTTCTGAGTCTGAATCTGTTTCTGACTGATTACCTGCATCACCTGCTCCCAATACAGGAGCAGTAGAGCTATACATGACATGTGTGACGAGAGTGCTGGACTAGATGGACCCATGGTCTGATCCAGCACGGCTCTTCTTAGGAGAGTCTTGGGGAATTTCCTCCCCAACTTCCTGTCTCAGCTGGTCTTCTTCATGCTCTGAGTCTGATTCAAGATCCACACCAGGAAGACTGGGCCGGATCCTGACACCGTAGCTCAATGGTAGAGCCTCTGCCTTGCATGCAGAAGGTTCCTGGTTGAGTTCTCAGCATCTCCAGGTAAGGCTGGGAAGAGCTCCTATTTGAAATAGGATCAGTGTTGTAGACCCCATGGGGCTTTATTGATTTATTTAATTTATTGATTTATTTATTACATTTATATACTGCCCCACAGACGAAGCTCTCTGGGCGGTTCACAAAAGTTAAAAACAGTAAACATTAAAAAGGTATACAAAATTTAAAAACCATCAGAAACATAAAAAAACAACAGTATAAAAACTGTTAAAACTTGATGGAACCAAAGGCCTCACTTGGTATAAAGCCGCTTGATCCCCAAGATATGGAATTTGTCAGTCCTAGAGGGATCTAATGATCGTCTTGTTCTTTCCGTTGCAGCTGGCAAGACATAGTCAACAAAGTCAATGCTCAGATGGATGAGGAACAAGCACCCGCTGACCCTGAAAGCCTTCACCTCGGTGACAGACCTGAGCAAGTGATGGCGAATGGCAACCGAGAGCTGGCCGGCCAAGAGAGAGGTGTGGAACGGCAGCAGCAAGCCAACTGGGGAGCTAGAAAATTAGGAATGGATGACGAGGAACTTCAAATGGGTACGGCTTATGGAGTATGGGGTGGTCCTACGAATGTAGGGATGTGGGTGTCATGACCCCCAGATGTTGGATCTTCCAGTATGCAGCAGAGGATTCTGAAGAGGATGAGGCACAGGTATAGAACAGGGGTAGAACAGTCAGTGTTTTATTCAGAGTCCTCCTGACCAGAGGATGCAGCCTTGCCATCGTTCTCTGGCTCAGAGAATAACACACACACCCCAGCAGAAACTCCATCTTCGCAGCTTTGCAAAAGTTTCAGTGGACAAAATCTGGTGAGGACCCTTTAAAAGCCCAGCCAGCTCCTTCAGGAGGGGCAAAGCTGACTACATTACAGGTCTTGCCAGCCTACATAAGGCTTCAGTTGACTTTAGCTCTCTGCTGAGACAACATCCTCCTATTGTCCCAGAAGGAGAGCGCTCCAGCCAGCAGGACCCACATGGAGCTATCCAAGGTCCTGTTTTCTCCTTGCCTTGTTCTGACCCCCTTCAGATGCTACTAGCTTCCCTGGCAAGCCTCAGGGCTGGGAGTGAGGAAAGGTATATAAAGTTGGTGGTTTTAAACGCAGGGACCTATTTTGAATGGAGCAACACCAGAAAGGCTCCACCACTGACTCGTTCCCAGGTGATCCAAGAGGCTATTCAATCCCTTCTTTGACATCTTGAAGTATGGGTCTGTGGCAACCATGCAGCGATCCCAGGTTCCACTTTGTCTGGAAACAAAGCCCTATGAAGAGAGACTGAAAGAACTGGGCATGTTTAGCCTGGAGAAGATAGGATTGAGGGGAGACATGAGAGCACTCTTCAAATACTGAAAAGGTTGTCACACAGAGGAGGGACAGGATCTCTTCTCAATCCTCCCAGAGTGCAGGACACTGAATAACGGGCTCAAGGGACAGGAAGCCAGATTCCGGCTGGACATCAGGAAAAACTTCCTGACTGTTAGAGCAGTACGACAATGGAACCAGTTACCTAGGGAGGTTGTGGGCTCTCCCACACTAGAGGCCTTCAAGAGGCAGCTGGACAGCCCTCTGTCAGGGATGTTTTAGGGTGGATTCCTGCCCTGAGCAGGGGGTTGGACTTGATGGCCTTAGAGGCCCCTTCCATCTCTACTATTCTATGATTCTATGGACTAGTGCTCCTCCTCCTTGAATAGCTCCTTTAGAGTTCTGCCTGAAAGCCTCTACTGATTCGTCCCCATTGAAATGAACGGGCCTTAAGTCAGTTGAGGCCTTCAAGAGGCAGCTGGACAACCCTCTGTCAGGGATGCTCTAAGGTGGATTCCTGCATTGAGCAGTGGGTTGGTCTTGATGGCCTTTTAGGACCCTTCCAAATCTATGATTCTATGCTCCCATCTCTCCCTGCTTCTAGATAATAGATTTCGGCATGATGGGATGGGGGCGCTTGACAAATTCCAAAGTGGCAGCGTTGTTGGGGCAGGATTCGGTCAAGCTCTTGGGGCAGTAGGAAGCAGCCATCAAGTAGAAATGGGGACTGGCTGGCAACTTACCAGCGTCTTGGACCAGGCAGAAAACAGGGTTGGGGGATCATCTACTTTGGACTGCGAACGCCTTTGGCACGGCTGGCTCTAATTTCCAGCTTTTATCGGACCCACTTTCAACATGTGCCCTTTGAGGATGGTGTTAATTGCCTCACATCAAAGCCGAACCCTCTCGCAGGGGAGGAGGCGCGCAGCGTGGGGCAGAAAGGAACACGGGGAGCCTGACCTCTGCGTCTTTAATTTGGATTAATACTGGAGCGGCTTTGGTGCCCTCCTGCTACGAAGCTGTGTCATTGGGAGGCTTGGGGTTTATTAATCCGTATTTCGAAGGGGAAGAAAACACCGCCGATTCTGCCAGTAGGAAAACACGGAGGGAGCGGACCTGAGCACCTGTTTTGCACACAGAATGGCCTGGCTAGGCTAGATACCATGGATATCTAGGATAGAGGGTGTGCAGTCAGGGATGGTTGATCTCCTTGCTCTGACTTGGTCAAGCCAAGTCAGAGCAAGGGGATGAGCTGTCAGGACCCTGGGTGGCATCCCATAGGATAAGTCCGGCAGCTTATCGTACATATACCTCTGAAGTTAGTGCAATTCACAAGCCTACATGAACCAGAGATGTCAGTTATGCATCAGATATAACTTGGGGGTCAAGCCTCTTGAAGACAGGAGGGAATGTCTAGTCCCCTGTCTTTTTTGCCACATTTCTGACGACTTATAGGAGCCAACTTACTCTCTCTGGAGAGGCCACCAGTGAGGGAGGAAGCAGCAGCCAGGCACCTCTCCACCGTGCCTGGGTCCTACTCCAGCTGAGAGCCCCCTCCCTCCTGCTGTCTCCTGTAACTGCTGAACTTTCCAACTAAGATTGTAGTGCCTGAATTTGCTTTCCTTTTCCCCCTCCTCCTCCTCCCTCCCAATCCCCTTTCCTTTTGTGTCATGTCTTTTAGATTGTAAGCCTGTGGGCAGGAACTGTCAAGAAATACTTTTGTAAGCCGCCGTGAGAGCCTTTTTTGGCTGAATGGCAGCATAAAAATCCTTAAATAAATAAATAAATAAATAAATAAACTTTTGGTGCTATTCGAAATCCCTGTATCTGGGGCGTTAAAAAAGTTGTTTTAAAAATTGCATAAGAAGTTTTTTAAAATCCGCATATAATTCTTTCCCCACTGATGAAGACCTTTAGGGTCATGATGAGTTCCTGCACTTCAAAATTTCCAACTGCACCATCGATCAGGACAGGAGAAATTCTCGGGGTCAAATCAGCAGCTCCAGGGAGCCAAGTTGAAACCCTGGGCTGCTGGTCACCCACCCACCCATCCATCCATCCGTCCATCCATCCATTAATCCATTCCATTTCTATACCTCCCTGTAGCGGAAGTCCTCTGGGCGATTCACAAATATTAAAAGCCGTTTAAAAAACATAAAAAGTATAAAGCCGTTCACATAGGACATAAAACGGATTGCACACACCAAATATATGTCTAAAACTATAAAAATCACTAGCCAGAGACAAACCAGGACCTGATCAAAAGATTTGTTATATGTTCCAAATGCCGGAGAAAGGAAGGCAGTTTTATCCTGGTGCCAAAAAAAATGACCACGTTGGCACCAGGCGGCCTCATCAGGGAGATCGTTCCATAAATGGGGGCCACCACTGAGAAGGCCCTGTCTCTTGTTGCCGTCCTCCGATCCTCCCTCGGAGGGGGGTTCCCGGATGAGGGCCTTAGATGCAGAGCGTGGTGTACGGGAGGTTCATTCGGGGAGAGGCGTTCCACCCTCGTTTTAGCATCATCTGTGAATAAAGTGAATAAAGGACATCTTCTCAGCTAAGGTTCTATCAGACATTCCTTCCTACAAAGGAGCATGAATCATGAGATTTCTGGAACAAGAGATTTGGAGATCGGCAGGGCCTTGTCAAGACGCTCAACGTCTTACCTTGTTTTGTGTTTTTGCTCAGATGCTGGCATGATTGAACGAGAAGACAACGCACATCCTCAGAAGGAGAGCTTCATCCAGCAGCCAGGGGTAAGAGCGAGGGAAGATGGGCTTTATTTCTGCATGGAGTAACAAGCCATATTGAATGACAAGCTGGAGCGTGTTCAGAGGAGGGCAACCAGGATGATCAGGGGTCTGGAAACAAAGCCCTGTGAAGAGAGGCTGAAAGAACTGGGCCTGTTTAGCAAGGAGAAGAGAAGATGGAGGGGAGACAGGATAGCACTCTTCAAATACTTAAAAGGTTGTCACACAGAGGAGGGCCAGGATCTCTTCTCGATCCTCCCAGAATGCAGGACACGGAATAATGGGCTCAAGTTACAGGAAGCCAGATTCCGGCTGGACATCAGGAAAAACGTCCTGACTGTTAGAGCAGTATGACAATGGAATCAGTTACCTAGGGAGGTTGTGGGCTCTCCCACACTAGAGGCCTTCAAGAGGCAGCTGGACAACCATCTGTCGGGGATGCTTTAGGGTGGATTCCTGCATTGAGCAGGGGGTTGGACTCGATGGCCTTGTAGGCCCCTTCCAACTCTGCTATTCAATGATTCTAAGACTAGTAGCCTTTGACAGCCTTCTCCTCCAGGAATTTATCCAACCTCCTTTTAAAGCCATCCAAATGGGCGGCCATCACCCCATCTTGCGGTAGTGAATTCCATCGTTCGACTCTGCGCTGTGTGGAAGGGGCCATAGCCTGAACGGTAGGCTGCCGTCTGGCGTCAGGCATCACGTGAACTGACCCTTTTGCTTCCTGCTCAGGTGCCCGGTGATGCCGCCGACCCAGCCCAGGACCCCAACAACCAAGGGGAAGATGAATTTGAAGAGGCGGAACTGGAGCAGCCAGACTTTGAAGACAAAGTGGTCCGGGCTGGCCAACTTGGCCAAACCAATAGGCCGGCCAACGATGGAAGCAAGGAAAAGACCCAGAAGACAACAAACTTGGTGTGTGGGTGTGGGTGTGGGTGTGGGTGTGCGTGCTTGCATGTTGCGGCAAAGTTTGAATCTGAGAGGCTGATTTGCTTTGTCACTATGGTAGCTTGCCGGAGTAAGAGGAAGTGGATGAGTAGGGGAAAAAGTCTCCCTCTCTCATAATACTAGAACCGGGGGTCATCCAACGAGGCTGAATTGTGGGAGATTCAGGACAGATCAAAGGAAGGGCCTCTTCGCACGGCGCAGAGCTAAATGTTGGGATTTGCAATCAGATGTAGCGATGCCCAGCAACTTGGGAATTAGAAAATTCACGGAGAAGCGGTAGTGATGGCATCTAGTCATGACGGTTGTATGCTACCTCCCATAATTAGGGGAAATTAGCAAGGCAATGCTATTTCACTTGTGTCCTACTTATGGGTTTCCCACAGGTCAGAATATAGTGTAGGCGCCAGGCGGACCTCTCTGGGGAGCTCATTCCACAGCCGGGGTGCCACAGCAGAGAAGGCCCTCCTCCTGGTAGCCACCTGCCTCACTTCCTTTGGCTGGGGCTCACGGAGAAGGGCCCCTGAGGATGACCTTCGGGTCTGGGCAGGTGCATATGGAAGGAGGCGTTCCTTCAGATAGCCTGCCCCCAAGCCAGTATTTAGTACTCAGGTACACTGCCCCTATATCTGCAGGTTCCATTTAGCTGTTATGCAGATAGGCATTGACAGCTCTATCGTCCAATGAATGTATCCAATGTTGACATATCTTGTGGTGGAAAGCGTGTATGAGACCCAGCCCTTGACGTAGAAAACCTGCTCTCTAATCGAAGATTTTGGTTGTGGCTACTCCATTGGGAGAATAATCATAACGATAACCATAATACAATAATATTAGCAGTTATATCCCACCCTAACTGCAAGGAGCTCAGGGTAGTGTATATAACTCTTCCCTCTCTATTTTATCTATGGCTGTAAAAGATTCGGATTCGGAATTCCGAATCATGGCGGCCATTTTGTGTGCAAGAAAGGGAGGGGGTGTGGGAGGGAGGGGCCTCCGCCTCTTCTGTCTCTCACTCGTTTTCGTCAGGAAACCATGAATTTATGACATTCCACGAAAAGTGGGTTGTCTTCATGAGTTATTTGCATAAAAGTAGGATGTGTTTAAGTGTAGTTCAGTCTAAAGCAGCCTTCCTCAACCTGGGGTGCTCCAGATGTGTTGGACTACAACTCCCAGAATGCCCCAGCCAGCTGGCTGGGGCATTCTGGGAGGTGCAGTTCAACACATCTGGAGCGCCCCAGGTTGAGGAAGGCTGGTAAAGAGTAATGTGGAGCCGGCTTAACTTTCCCTTTTTATTCTTAAATGTCAACAAAGTATTCTGAAATGAGAACAATTAGTCCATAATTCTCTAAACGACACTTCATCCTTCGCGGGCTTAGCCCGTTCTTGCCGGGGAGAAGACAATGCTGCCCTCTGATGGGCTGCAATGCATGCTGGGAGCTCTAAAACCTTTCCCTCTCTTCACACAAGGGCTGTGCAGAAAATGGCAGATTGCACACAAAATGGCCGCCATGCTTCGGAACCCCGAATCTTGCACAGGCCGAATTTTATCCTCCCAACGACCCTGTGTAGGGAGGCTAGGCTGAGAGATAGCGGCTGGCCCAAGGTCACCCAGTGTGCTTTGTGGCAGAGTGGGGATTCCCGCTCTGACCACTACACCATTCTGCTCCCAAGCCACTCTCTCCATTTTTGTTGCTTCACAACAGGGTTGGGGGCTCAGACGTGGCAAAACCCCAGTTTATATTAATACCCCGGGCCGAATCCATAGATTCCTAAGACTTCTGTGTTCCCTAGCATGTATGTATCTTATTTGACTGAGCGATGTCCCCTTCTGTTCATGGCTTTCTTTCCCAGGAGGCTGATGGGCCCAAGAAAATTGAAGACGATCTAGTGGATGATTATCAGGAAGACCAGGAGCAAGATCTTGTATGAAGCACAGGTTCCTCTCTCTCTCTCTCTCTGTCTCTCTGTCTCTCTGTCTCTCTCTTTCTCTCTCTCTCTCTCTCTCTCTCTCTCTCTCTCTCTCTCTCTGTATTGTTAAACAAGGGCAAGAAAAGAAGATCTGAAAAATATTTTTTTTCAAAAGTCCTGGGGAAAAAATGTCCTGAAAAATGTAAAATATTTAAAAGCCCCGTTTTCACATGTCGTGCATTAGGGGAACAGAGTGGGTGGGTGGCGGCCACTCTTTGGAACAGCAGGGTGTACCATTTGCAAAGTAGGTCAGGGAACTGCCTGGGCTCGTTAGCTTGGGCAGGTTAATTGGGGTGGAAGCGAGGAATGGCTGTGCTCAGGGGGTGACGTCTTGCGCTGCTGACAGATAGAAGGAGGCTGCATGATGGCACAGCACGCCGTGATTACCAGTTTGACCAGGTCACCTGCGGGGCCGTTGGTGGCAGGGAGAGCGGAAGGGGCACAGCTCAGGTGTGAGTGCTGGCAAAGCCTCCCCCCCCCCCCAAAAAAAGCAGTGGTGGTTGTTAGCTCTGATTTTGGTGAGGCTGTGAATCCATTCCAGGTTTTAGCCAGAACTCTAAAAGAACTATCTGAGGTGCTGGACACATTTTGGGGATAGGCTTCAGCACTTTGGATAGCTCCCCCCATTTTTTTTTAGAGTTTTGGCTGGTTCTGACCGAAACTGAAAAATTCTAGTTTGCATGTCGCAACCTACATTTAAAAATCAAATCAAATCTGGGTTGTCAAGAATGAAGCTGCAGTTGTGCCTGCTGCAAACTAGAAGAGCTAAGCAATAATCATAATTTAGTTCTTACCCACCTCTTCACTTGGATTGAGGCGGGGAACAGCAGCGAATATAAAACACATTGAAAACTGATTAAAAATATAGCATACAGGATTAAAACATCCCTAAAACAGCCTAAAAACACTCTAAAATTCCACTGGATAGGCCTGCTGGAATAGCGAAGTCTTTATTGCTTTTTTAAATGCTAAAAGACTGTCAAGTTAACGAACCTTCTCTGGCAGGCCATGCTTCATCCTTGGGTTCTTTAACGTTTCGTCCAAACCTGAACCACTGGCTTGTCTGTCTGTCCCCCCCCCCGCCCCCACCCCCCGACAAGCCAGAAAACCCCCCCGGAACACCTCTATAGCCTCCACTGAACCCGAGTGGGGAGGGGGGCAATAAGCACTCTGGAACTTTGAAGGTAGTGTGGTTTAGTGGTTACAGTGTTGGAACTGAGCAGACACGACTTTGAATCCCCGCCTACCGTGCAGCTCATTGGGTAGCCATGGGCCGGTCACCATTTCTCAGCATAGCCTCACTCGTCTCACAGGGCTGCCATGTGGTTCAAATGGAAGAGCTCTGTGCAAAAGCAGCAAAGTGTCGCAGTGCGGAAAGCTAGCACTTCAAGGAGGATACGAGCTTAGCGTTCCCCTTGACGTGCTAGAGGATGAGGATGATTTGCAAGGGATCTTTTTCAGATATGCGTTGGTTCGCATGTCGCAACATGCATTAAAAAAAAATCTGGGTTTTTTGCAAGGGATCTTTTTCAGATATGCATTGAATAGGCTGACCATATGAAAAGGAGGACAGGGCTCCTGTATCTTTAACAGTTGCATAGAAAAGGGAATTTCAGCAGGTGTCATTTGTATATATGGAGAACCTGGTGAAACTCCCTCTTCATCACAACAATAAAACCTGCAGGAGCTATACCAGAGTGACCAGATTTAAAACTGTTGTGATGAAGAGGGAATTTCACCAGGTCCCCCATATATACAAATGACACCTGCTGAAATTCCCTTTTCAATACAGCTGTTAAAGATACAGGACCCCTGTCCTCCTTTTCGTAGGGTCACCCTAGTGTTGAAGATATCCAGGCCTACTAGTTCGCATGTCGCAACATGCATTAAAAAACAATTCTGGGTTGTCATGAACAAGGCAGAAATTGCTGCACAGTTGCACCTGCTGCAGGCTGGAGGAGCTAAATAACTCAGGAATGCTCTGTTCCTGCATTGTTTAGCATTGCGTCCGGACCTGAACCTCTGGCTTGTCTCTCTCCTGACAAGCCAGAGAAAAACTCTGGAATATCTCTGGGTTGTTTACCTGCTCCTGCTAGCAGTAGCAGTGACTGGGCATGGTGCGCCAGCAGTGTTCACAACCCACATTTTTTTAAATAATAATAATTAAAGCAGGATTGTCGCGACGTACGAAATGGGTCACGGACTCTCTTGGAGAGTTTGTGCGTTGACGTTTCCCCCCTCCGTGGCCCTGCGATTTTGTCTCACTTTCTGCTTTTCCTCTTTTCCACCCTGACGACAGGACGATCACGGAGGCGAGGTGGACGCCGCCGCCGATTTGGAGCTGGTCCAGGAACCCAAAAGCCGCGTGGAAGGAGATGGCAAAAAAGAGGATTATTATTGAGGATTTTGGAGGCCTGCTGGGAGACCAGAGAAGAACCTCGGAGGAAGACCTGGGCCAGGGACTGTGGAGTTTGATTCTTTGCTGTCAGAAGAAGTTAGCTCTGATCTCCGCTTCCAGATGGCCGACGGCCACATGGGCCAACACAGATGTATCAGTGTGTGAGGTCTGGGGTGGCATGTAAGGCAGATCAGCGCTCTGAATTTCAGAAAGTTCCTTCCACAGGGGGAAATGAAACTTAATAAGTAAATACATTGAGATTTCTCTTTCGATCTCCTCCTTCCCCTACCCGTTTCAGCATTATTAAGATTTCGACCAGAGAGAGGAACTGAAGGACACCGTTCACCTGGGGCTGCTTGCTTTGTGGATCCCCACCACCACCTGTGTCCTGGACTCACTTGACTGCTCTTTCATGCAAAGTCTGTTCAACTTTATATTAAAAAAAGAGAGAGACAGACACACACAGAGATAACACTTTTGATCATGAGCGATCTGTACATCATCGTCTGTTTTTGTTCTGGGTAAGAGGGGCGCAACGCGGGCAATAGTTTGATGCTCAGGACAGAAAGGCAGTGTGGTGTAGTGGTTAGAGCGTGGGCCTGGGAGTCCGGAGATCCGGGCTCAAGTCCCCACTCGGCCCTGGGAGCGCGCTGGGTGACTCTCCGCCCAATCTACCTCGCAGGGTTGTCGTTGCGAGGAATTTTTTTTTTAAAAAAAATCTGGATTGTCATGAGTGACGTTGTGGCGCAGTTGCGCCCTGCTGCAAGCTGGAAGAGCGAAATAAACCCGGGAGGAGGGTTATGTAGGCTACGTTGGGTTCCTTGGAAGAGAAAAGGTGGGATATAAAGGCAATAAATAAATAAAGAGAGCACTACCAGAGGCCAAATGGCAGATTTATAGTGTGGACCAATGCATGTGTACTCAGAAGAAATCACCACTGATTCCAATAGGATTTACTCCCAGGTAAGGGCCCAGAGCTGCAATCTTACTTGTCCATGACGGGAGACATGATAGCATTGAGGGGAGACATGATAGCACTCTTCAAATACTTAAAAGGTTGTCACACAGAGGAGGGCCAGGATCTCTTCTCGAACCTCCCAGAGTGCAGGACACGGAATAACGGGCTCAAGTTAAAGGAAGCCAGATTCCAGCTGGACATCAGGAAAAACTTCCTGACTGTTAGAGCAGTGCGACGGTGGAATCAGTTACCTAGGGAGGTTGTGGGCTCTCCCACACTAGAGGCCTTCAAGAGGCAGCTGGACAAGCATCTGTTGGGGATGCTTTAGGGTGGATTCCTGCACTGAGCAGTGGGTTGGACTCGATGGCCTTGTAGGCCCCTTCCAACTCTGCTATTCTGTGATTCTATGATTCTATGACTCCTAATAGTGAACGTAGATGGCTGAGTGCTGACAGAACTGGAGCCCCAGTGGAGGCCTTGAGAACAACATGGACGCCAGGGTTATGCAGAAGGAGAAAATATTGGTAATCTCTCCCTGAAAAAGGGTTTGGAAACCCGCAAAACCTCACGATGAGGACTGAGCAGACTCAGTGGCCTTCGGGAGCAAGGAATGTTGGAGAAGAAATGGGAATTGGCCGAGTGACCCATCCTGTTGAAGTAGGGTGACCATAAGAAAAGGAGGACAGGGCTCCTGTATCTTTAACAGTTGCACAGAAAGGGGAATTTGAGCAGGTGTCATTGGTATATATGGAGAAGCTGGTGAAATTCCCTCTTCATCACAACAGTTAAAGCTGCAGGAGCTATACTAGAGTGACCAGATTTAAAAGAGGGAGCTTTAACTGTTGTGAGGAAGAGGGAATTTCACCAGGTTCCCCATATATACAAATGACACCTGCAGAAATTCCCTTTTCAATACAACTGTTAAAGATTCCATAGGGTCAGCCTATGTTGAAGTTCCTTGTAAATAATCTGTAGGGGCGACATGGCTGGCTAATAACCTGAGCACACCAGTTAGCAGGATCATAGAATCATAGAATGGTACGGTTGGAAGGAGCCTATAAGGCCATCAAGACCAACCCCCTGCTCAATGCTGGAATCCACCTTAAAGCATCCCTGACAGATGCTTGTCCAGCTGCCTCTTGAATGCCTCTAGGGTGGGAGAGCCTGCAACCTCCCTAGGTATCTGGTTCCATTGTCATACTGCTCTAACAGTCAGGAAGTTTTTCCTGATGTCCAGCTGGAATCTGGCTTCTGCATGACGACACACCGAAACGCTCTGTTCCAGATCCCACAGGTCTGCTATTGTAATGTTCTAGATATCAGCTGCCGAGCGTGTCTGCTTGACATCTTTCTCAACCATGACGGAAGCAGGTAATGCTGCCAAAACCCGACAGGGAGAGAGGAAGTTGTCTTGGCTTTTTTGTGTGTGGTCATTTATTAATAATGTCATATCATGCCCTTCAAATGTTTTCCAGAGCAAAATGCCATCATTATCTACATTCAAAAATTACATAATACATTTTAAAAAAAGAAAAGAAAGAAGAAAGCAACAGGAGAGAAAAAAGCAAGGTGAAAATGAATTCAGTCTCAAGCTAAATGGTGTTTTCTTAGTTTTAGAAAAGGTTGGTTTGTTGCTTGGGGCCAAGAAAGTAGTGGCAGAGGTGCCAGGCAAGCTCTATAGGGGTGGGGTGGGGGGAGTGGTGCCACCACTGGGAAGGCCTGTGAAAGAAGAAAGTCCTTCATGTACCCAACGCCAAATTTAGGGGCAAGCGAGCCAGACAGTCACCTGAGAAACCAGGGTTGGGGGACCACACACAAGTCATGCTGACTACACAACTACCCACTCAACTAGCCACTGAAAAAAGAACATGGTTAGTTAGTTCATCTTCACATGTCAATCTGGTCACAGTGATCTGCATGGTCCAGTTCATAAAGAACTTTATTCCTCCTCCTCCTTTTTTCTGTTTCTTCTTCTTTTGTTTCTGCATCGTCTTCTTTCTTCTTGTTTCTGTTTCTTCTTCCTCCTCCCCATCTCTCCTCTTTCTCTTGTTTCTGTGTCCTCTTGATGTTTCTGTTTCTTCTTGTGGAATTCTAGCCATGAAGGTACCACTATGCCACAGCCTCTTTTGTGTTCTCGCAGTCCGGGGCAGCTGAAACAGGCCACTTCCCTTTAATGGAGTAGGCCTCAGTCAATAGGGATGTGGAGCTAACCAGCCTAAAAGAAGCCAAAACCACACTTAAGGCTCGGCCCCCATCTGCTGCACGTTGGAGCAACATACATGTGAGCTTGTCTAGCCTTTGGCACAAGCATCGCTTGGAGCTGTCCTCAGTTTCCTTTTTCGCTAGGAGACCGGCTTGGTTGGAATCCTCTGAACTCAACTTCCCTAAGTCCTTGCTGTGAATCAGACCTCAAAGTGCCAAATGGCCCTAGGCCCTCTTGTTCACTCAAACAGAACAAGGGGCCCTGGGGAAAATGCCCTCTGGCAGGCCCTTTCCTCTGTAGCCAAGCAGCCTGGTCTTATTTCCATTTCCCATAATGCCCCAGCTCGATGCTATGTAGAGACAATGGGAGAAATGAAAGGGGTGGATAGATTCAGCCTTGTGGCACTGCTCCTTAATTGGGGGGGGGATGTTTAAAAGAGAGCCATGGGCAGGTGTCAATGGTGGGCCCTTCCATGGTGCTGGGGCCCTGACAGATGCCCAAGCATACCAGGTGCTTGGGCAGGACCAGCAGCACTCAGATGAAAAGAGTTAACTTGAGGACTGTTGTCTTAAGGTCTCACCTTCTGAACTTTGATTTAATATATCCCGCTCTCTCGCAGTGTCGTATTTCTCCAAACCTTCTTAGGAAAACAATAGCAAGGCCTTCTAAGTAATGCACAAAGCTTTATTCAAGCAATAAACATCTCTTCCCACCTGAAGAGACCCTAATCTCTAGGAACTTTCCCCTAGGCAAAACTGCAAACTAAGCGAGACAATTGTCCTTTCAAGGAGAATGGAAAGCCTTTTCCCAAGACGTGTTCACTTCAGAGAGACTAGTTCCGAGTCAACTTCTGCTGGGATGTCAGCCGGGCTGACTTTCTCTCGCCTTTCTTTAGCTCCGCCCATTTTAGTCTGCGGCATACTCTAGGATCGGCTAACCTCTCTGTGCTCTCCTCTTTGGAAGAATGTTGGCTTCCCACTGAGTGTGTATTGTTTGCCCTTGACAAGATAGCTCTGGAGAGGGTTCACTCCCAGCTGGTGAAGAGCCCATGAGAGCTTTCTCCCCCAGTGGTACAGGCTGGCCTGTTCCTGGCACCAACCCCTCTACTTCAGAGTCTGATTCTGATTGATCACCTGAAACACCTTCCAACCCAACGGGAGCCGGGCTAGACATGACACACGGCCTGCTATAAATAGCACTTTCCAAACAGATTAATCAGGAGATCATTCATCTGCGGGGCCATGTAGCAGTCAAACAACATCCCCGACCTGCACCTTCTCACCCACCGCCAGCCTGATCCAAGCTGACACGGTTTGGTTGAAGCACGATCGCTTCCCACTGAAAAGCTCCGCTGGGAAATGAATAGTGGAGGTGGATTTTCCGCTTGAACCTTTGCTCCTGTCCTTCCATTGATCTCCTTCACAGGTGACACCTGATAGAATAAGTGGGCTGAGCCATTTCTTCAAGGATGATGGTGTGTTGGAGTACAACTCCCCTAATACCCAGACACATGGCTGGATGCTCAGGTGGCAGCTGTGGCCAGGAGTGTTTTGGCCCACTGCATCCGGCACGGTCAGACCTGGCCATGGCTGCACACACATTATCATAGAATCATAGAACAGCAGAGTTGGAAGGGGCCTACAAGGCCATCGAGTCCAACCCCCTGCTCAATGCAGGAATCCTCCCTAAAGCATCCCTGACAGATGGTTATCCAGCTGCCTCTTGAAGGCCTCTAGTGTGGGAGAGCCCACAACCTCCCTAGGTAACTGATTCCATTGTCGTACTGCTCTAACAGTCAGGAAGTTTTTCCTGATGTCCAGCTGGAATCTGGCGTCCTTTAACTTGAGCCCGTTATTCCGCGTCCTGCACTCTGGGAGGATCGAGAAGAGATCCTGGCCCTCCTCTGCGTGACAACCTTTTAAGTATTTGAAGTGTGCTCTCCTCCTTCATCACAACAGTTAAAGCTGCAGGTGCCCTGCCCGCTTTTAAATCTGGTCACTCTAGTATAGCTCCTGCACCTTTAACTGTTGTGATGAAGGAGGAATTTCACCAGGTTCTCCATATATACAAATAATACCTGCTAAAATTCCCTTTTCTATGCAACTGTTAAAGATACAGGAGCCCTGTCCTCCTTTTCATATGGTCACCCTACTTCTGGGGAAATCCCAACGGCCAGATTTGCCCCCACCCCCAGGTCTGAGGGTTGCCACCCCTGTTCTAGGCATTGTACATTTCGAGTCGAAATTTGTGCTCGGAATAAAAGGAGCTTTACAAAAAAAAAAAAATGCATTAACCAAGCCCATTCTGAGCTGGGCAGAGGAGTGTTTGGCCATCACTCGTCACTGTCTTGAGACCCACTGCGGGCTCAAGTCCTGCCATCAGCCCTGGTTAGACGGCGGTGATCCTTTCCTTCTGAAGGCAGCCGCACTGCTAAGTGTCATTTTGTTTTCCCCTTTCCTGCTCTGCCAATTATTCCCTATTTGTCACCATTAACAGCGAGCTGTCGCCTTTTTAACATATCAGCTGTAGCAGAGTCTTTTCTAAAAATGGGACGGAACAGTACCTCTAATCTAATTAGCCTTTTTCTTCGCCGGAGGGGAAGCAATAACCGTGTCCTTAGTTATGGGATGTCTTCTGAGCTCGCTTTGAGGTTCGCCGCATGTCAACGGCTGACCGTTTTTTAACATTGCTGGCTCAACTGCTGGGAAGTGGACAAAATGCAATAAGGTCCCTGAGAACTGTAGAATTCTGGGATGGTCTCCCAAGAACAGCTATGGAAATATCAGAGTTGGGCCATGGGCAGCGATGGGCCAGGAGTCATGGACCAAGCCAAGAGTCAGGATGGCTAGAACTCCAGAACCAGACCAGGAAGACCTTAAAGCCCCATCAGGGCACAACTGGAACAGGAAATAATTTGATATTTCTTCCCATCCAGGCAGGACCGGTGGCAGACTATTTGGCGCCCTAGGCAGGTGAGCTGCTTTCACCCACTCCCACCCCAGTGTACCTGGGCACAGGGTGCCATCTCGCCCACGCCGTTCCAAAGCTGCCTGCCTGCCCCAGCGTCCTGGCTTCGTTTCGGCTGGGTGGGCACCGAAGCGAAGCCAGGACACTGAGGGGGGCAGCTTCGGAATTCCGTGCCCGGCCGGAAGCCGCTTTGGGAGAGTGACTTCCAGGCACGCCGTTCCGAAGCCGCCGCCCCCACCCCCCTACCCCAGCGTTCTGGCTTCGCTTCAGTGCCCACCCAGCCGAAGCAAAACCAGGACGCTGGGGCAGGCAGGTGGCTTCGGAACGGACCGCCAGGAAGCTGCCCTCTCAGAGCCATTGTGGGAGAGCGGCTTCTGGGTGTGGCGTTCGGCGCCCCCTTACCTTGGCGCTCTAGATGGCTGCCTGAGTGGCCTCTATGGTAGCACCGGCCCTGCGTCCAGGAGGATCCAATGGGTAGGCAGTCAGCCCTGGACCTGAGGTTACTTCACTACGAATCTGCTTCCTGTAGTTCAGCAGTCTACCACCATGGGGCGCTGCACTCAGATCAAGGGACCTGCAGATTGTGTAAAATCTATTCTGTCTGTGTTTCATGGGTTCCAAGGTACCTAACCATGGTGGCTATATAACTATGGTTTAAACACGCTCACCATTTGCTGCAAAAGGGTTAGTGGCCGAACCAATGCTTAGCATGTCATCTGAACAGGCCCACTGACTTTTAGCAGGGACCTCGGAAGTCATCTAGTCCACCCCACCCTGCACTCAATGCAGGATACAGGAGATACAGCATTCCAGACGGATGCTATCCAGCCTCCGCTGAAATACTTCCAGTGGGAAAAAGGCCCTCATCATCCGCTCCTGTGATTGAGAAAACCAGGAATTGAACCCGGGGCCTTGGGCGTGCAAAACAGGTGTTCTCAGCATTTGGAAAGGCATGGAGAAAAGAGAAAAACCGGGCTGCCCAAACGGTTGATTTGACCTTGCAAGTCTGCTGCGTCCCATTAGACGGATCGTGTTCTAAATTGGGCTGCTTTCGCGACCAAGATGGCCCCGTGTCTCCGGCCATGTTTCACAAATGACCGTTTTGCAGAGGGCTTGCCGTGCCTGGGGCAGACGGGTCTTGTGGGGGCAGCCATGCGCAGGTCGGGACCTGAGTATAGACGTTTGTCAAAGCCGAGGACTGATCTTTTGCTCGGGCAATAAATTTTTCACAGGATTCTTTCTCTCTCTCTCTCTCTCCCCTTTGAGACGTGTGCTGAAAGCGGAATGGCGAGGAAAGTGAGGATATGAATCAAAACAGAACAGTCTAGTTTTCGAAAGCGCTCAAGTTGTCACCTGCTACAGCAAACGCAGCCATGTGAGCCGCCCAGAGAGCTTCGGCTATTGGGCGGTATAAAAATGTAATAAATAATTAAATAATAAATAAATAAATGTGAGAAGACCTTCCGGTGCACAACACCCTCTCCTTCTCTCTGCAGCTAAATCAGGGGGTCGATTAAGACCTCAGTGAGCTACTGGGCTGCTTTTGGGGTGGGTGGGTTGGAATGGGAAGTTCACCAATGATCCAGGCAAGACAGAGGTGCTGCAACTCGGTCGAATGGCCTTCTCAGTGGTGGCCCCGCAATGGAATGATTTCCCTGACGAGCCCTGCCTGGCGCCGACATTGCTATCTCTTTGGAGCCAGGTCAAGACTTTTCTCTTTTCCTAGGCATTTAGCAGCATGTGAGGAGTTTTAATCACCCCACCCCACCCCGGAACTGTTTTTTTAAGGTTTGGCTGATTGTTCAAAGTTATTTTTATATGTATGTTTAATGGGAAGTAAGTTGAACTTATATCCCATTAAAATCAATGGAATAAGTCAATTACCACTTAAATTCCATTGAGATCAACTCGTTTAGTCCGGATCCAATCCAAAGACCCGTCAAAAGGCAGAGCAGGCATCTCGGCTTTGCCCATCAAAATTTAGCACAGCCTCCAAACTCCGTATGCTTCCAGCCACTAGGGGGAGACAGAGAACAGGCTGCATCAACAGCTGCCTGTCTTGTTCATCCCTCTTTGTTGTCTGATCAGTTCCTTTTTCCTGCTTCCTCTTCCCCTCTGTCTCTGCAACAAGCGCCATGCGGTCCCTCTGGAAAGAAGCAAGTAACCATATCTCATGCTTTTGCTTACTTACGTACTCACGCAACCCACTTTAGGGGATGTTTCTAGTCAAACTGTGTTAGATAGCCTTCTCTGACAATGTGTACAAAAGCGCTACTAAAGTAAGGTCACAATCCTATGCCCATTGGACAATAAAAGGTCCTGGCTGGGGGATGCTGGGAATTGTAGGACTTTTCCTGCCTGTCAAAATATGCATAGGATGGCACCCTTAGTGAATCTGAACTACTTTTAAATTGGCCTTAGACTGGATTTATTGCCTGCAATACTAAATGCTGTGTTGCCACACTTCCTCTATATAAGGCAATTCTGCTGTAAGTCATGCCAGTCTTTCCAACAAGTCCTATGTAGAGTGGACTTTCCTCTCTGTTCGGCCCTGGTTAGGCCTCATTTAGAATATTGTGTCCAGTTCTGGGCACCATACTTCAAAGAGGAATTGTGGTGCCCACCCTAGAGGCCTTCAAGAGGCAGCTGGACACCATCTGTCAGGGATGCTTTAGGATGGATTCCTGCATTGAGCAGGGGGTTGGACTCGATGGCCTTAGAGACCCCTTCCAACTCTACTATTCTATGATTCTATGAGGACGCAGACAAGCCGGAGAGTGTTCAGAGGAGGGCAACCAGGATGATCAGGGGTCTGGAAACAAAGCCCTATTAAGAGAGACTGAAAGTACTGGGCATGTTTAGCCTGGAGAAGAGAAGATTGAGAGGAGACATGAGAGCACTCTTCAAATAGGTTGTCACACTCGATCCTCCCAGAGTGCAGGACATGGAATAACGGGCTCGAGAAAAAGGAAGCCAGATTCCATCTGGACATCAGGAAAAACGTCCTGACTGTTAGAGCAGTACGACAATGGAACCAGTGACCTAGGGAGGTTGTGGACTCTCCCACCCTAGAGGCCTTCAAGAGGCAGCTGGACAACCATCTGTCAGGGATGCTGTAGGGTGGATTCCTGCCCTGAGCAGGGGGTTGGACTTGATGGCCTTAGAGGCCCCTTCCATCTCGACTATTCTATGATTCTATGGACTAGTGCTCCTCCTCCTTGACTAGTTCCTTTAGAGCTCCGCCTGAAAGCCTCCACTGGAGCACCCCCATTGAAACGAACGGGGCTGAAGTCAGTTGCGACTTGACTTACATCTCATTCATTTCAAGGGGTCTACTCTCCGTAGGCCTACTCTCCCAGGTCCCAGCCTCCTCCGCTCCGGAGCGAGTCTCCTCTAAACGAGGGGGGTGTGTGTGTGTGTGTGCGCGCTTTGGTTCTCTTGATAGATTTACATATGGAAATGGCATGCAAACGAGGGTGGCTCCGCTCCGCCTCCCCATCCAGCGGGAGTTCACGGCGGCGGGCTGGGCTGGGCGGGCCCGGAGCCTCCCGGGTGCGGCCGAGAGGAGGCGCAGCGTCCGCGTCTCCTCCTCCTCCTCCTCGGCGGCGGCGCTTTGAAATTGTCCGCGCCAAGGCGCGGCTGCTTGGAGAGGCTCGCTCCGGCCCGCCCCGCCGCGCTGCGCCGCGCCTCCCCGAGCGCCCTAAAGCGCGCCGGATCCCAGCCGGGCGGGGAGCGCCGCCCATGCCCCGCGGCCGGCATGCTGTGGGGCCGCCTCGTGCTCGCCTTGCTGTGCCTGGGCCGGGGGCGGCCGCGCAAAACGCCGCCGCCGCCGCCGGCTCCCAGCAGCTCCCCCGATCCCTGGTGCCCGTACAAGGTGCTGAGCGAGGGCCGGGCGGGCGACGACGGGGAAGCGGGCAGCGGTGTAGGCGGCGGCGGCGGCGGCGGCGGGGGGCGCCTCTGCTTCCGCAGCCCGGCGCGGGGCTTCCACTGCGCGCCCCGCAGCTGCACGGCGCACCGCTCGCCCGGGCGGGCCCTGCTGGCCAACGTGCTGCTCAACGGCAGCGTGCTCTTGCAGTGGGGCTGGCCCCCGGGGCTGCAGGCCGGCCCCGCGCCGCGGCTGCGCGGCTTCTCACTCTCCTGCTCGTGGGAAGGCGCCTACACGCGTTTCCAGTGTGACACCGTGCAGCTGGGCGCCGCCTGCCGGGACTACCTGCTGCCCGACGCGCACGGCAGCGTCCGCTACCGCCTCTGCTTGCAGCCCCTCTTCTCTGCCTTCAACGCCGGCGGGCCCGATCCTCCTCCTCCTCTTCCTCCTCCTCCTCCTCCTCCGCCGCCGGCGCCGCCTTCCTCCTGGCCTCCCGAGTGCGTGGAGTTCACCGTGGAGCCGGCCGGCATGCGGGACATCGTGATCGCCATGACAGCGGTCGGGGGCTCCATCTGCGTCATGCTGGTCCTCATTTGCCTCCTGGTCGCCTACCTCACCGAGAACCTCACGCCCCCCGCCGCCCCCTCCTCCTCCTCCTCCGCCGCCAAGAGGGGCAACTGAGGCCGCGATCCGGTGCACGTTTCCCTGGGGACAAGCGCGCTCTAAGGCAGGCCGGGGTTCCTTAGCACTGCAGCCCTGTTAGCGCTTTTTCGTGTCACCCTTCCTTCTGAGTAAGCCTGCCTAGGAGAGGGTGGTGATGCCTGCTTCAAGCCTAAGCAGGATTGGGGCCCCAGGGCAATAGCCCGGGATGGGCTTACTCGATAGAAAAGGAAAGCTGGGACTGGAGCTGTATTGGCTTCTGAGCAAGAGGGCTGTGCAGCTGCCCTCCTCCCCCCAACCCCCAGTTCATGCTTACAGAGGAGTAAGCACTGCAGTATTGAGGGGCAACTGAGGTCGCGATCCGGTGCATGTTTCCCTGGGGACAAGCGCTGTAAGGCAGGCCGGGGTTCCTTAGCACTGCAGCCCTGTTAGCGCTTTTTCGTGTCACCCTTCCTTCTGAGTAAGCCTGCCTAGGAGAGGGTGGTGATGCCTGCTTCTTCCGGAGCAAGCCTATGCAGGATCGGGGCCCCAGGGCAATAGCTCCTGATGGGCTTACTCAATAGAAAAGGAAAGCTGGGACTGGAGCTGTATTGGCGTCTGAGCAAGAGGGCTGTGCAGCTGCCCTCCCCACCAGTTCATGCTTACAGGGGAGTAAGCACTGCAGTATTGAGTGGCACTTACCACTGAGTAAACACACGTAGGATCCAGTTTTGAAGGAGGGCAGGAAAGTTTAGTTGATGAAGGGGTAAGATGAAGACGTGAAATGGCAAGTGGTTTTGATAAGATTAAAACAGTCCCCATTTTGGAGGATTTGGACATTTATTTATTTTTAAGTTGAATTTCTAATAGATGTACCTATCCAAACTGGCAGATGGAAGAGGCATTCCCGGTCTTCTCAAACAGGCGGGAATGCCTCTTCTGAAATGTGGCGTTTTGTGTCTCAAAAGCGAAATGAGGCCCTTCCCCTGTTTATTTCCTGGTTTTCATATGAAGCCCATGTGGGTTTAATCGATCAGTTAGAAACCCTGGACAGTGAATTGACTCAAGATCTCTTTAATTGGGGAGGTGGCTGCTTTGGACTGCCTCTTTTAGGAGAAGCAGGAAAAGGGTTCCCTTCTGAGGAACGGAAATTGGCACTACTGTTCCAGGGTCATTGATGGAGACCTTTAGGAGATGGAGCCCTCTTTGGCTCGAGTGGGGGTGGTCTTCTCCCCCAGAAGCGAACGGGCTGACTTTCTCACACACATACACATCATGTGACGACTTGACGAATATGGGAATGAGCTGCTCAGTGGGTAAATTGCCCCAGATTTACTGTCAGCCTGCCTTTGACCACCTTCTGGCTGGCCTCCAGCCCAGGTTAGACGTTGTGGAACGGAAGCTAGTAGTCAAATCCGCACGGGACACGTTCTCTCTAATTCCTGCCGGGCTGCACTCTTCATGTACATGCCTGCACACTCACGCTCACATACACGCAACCTGTCCAGACGTTAAAACTTGGAAGAGGCATCTCTGAGTTGATGGAGTAGTTCGTCTTGCTGATGCAGAGTGCAGAGTAGAGAAGACCACCGGTCCTGGGATTGAGGGGGTTCGGGGTGCGGGGATTGTGAGGACAGGGACCGTGGCTGTTGGCAGCTGGCTACTCATTCAAGGGATCAGAGCAGACGGGGGATGAGAAGGAAGCTAGGACCCAGGGGGATGCCGGAGGAGTCCCCATGGGTGGGTGGAGCTCCAGGACTGGATATAAAAGCCTGAGGTGGAGGTTGGACCTTCAGTCCTTCAGCTCTGCTCCTCAAAACCCATCTGTTTTGAATGCCACATCTCAGAAGAGAACCACCGGTCTCTGGGCAGGTGCAAGAGTCGTGGCGTCCCACGCCACAAGCAGCAGTTCCATCCACCAGCGATGCAGGGTGCCGGCGACATTCGTATCTCCAGGTCGCTTTGTCAAAGGATTCAAGGCAGGCATCACCTCCTCATTTGCAGCCAGCTCTGGAGAGGAGTCGTGGGCCCAGGGATGCTTGCCTGCTTGATGCCGCTCACCTGTCCCTCGGCTCTGTCATGGGGTGGAGCCAGGAGTGGACCGAAACAATTTGCTGCTGGTGTTGGAAGACAAGATGGTGCTCTGGCCCGTTCTGTGTACAGAAACCAACTGGGCTGGCAGACGAATCTCCTTCAGCGTTGATGATGGGACAATATCCACCACACCTGAACGCAGCGGATTAGCTCAGGGGGTGCAGGGCATGTCAGAAGGCCCATAGGTTGCTCCTCTTTGTTGCCACCCCCCACCGCCTGCTGCCTGAGGTGACTGTTTCACTCTCTCTAATGGTAGGGGTGGAGCCCTCCACCACATGAAATACACTCATCCCCGCTTGATCCACAAAAGGTGGGTGGCTGATTCCCTTCTGGCGCAGAGACGTTCCGTGTTTCTCATCCAGCATGTGACCCTCTTCAGCCATCTTGGCTGGGAGACGTTTGTTCTCTCTGCGTCCAAACCATCGATGGAGTTGACATCTCAAGTTGACCCACTTACACCCTTCTGGCATGGTCATGCTGGCTGAGGGCTGGGTGCCAGGTTTTGGAAGGCGGGTGTCCCGATTTCCGAACGATTTTGGTCAGGGAGCTTATCGACGCCTCTCACAGTCAAGAGACGTGCCGGATTTGAAGACGGAAACCCAGATTGAGTGTGAACGTGAGAATCTCCGACGTTGGAGTTGAGATTCTTGAAATGTGATGTTTGAAACGACCATTTATTTCTTTGGCGATCCTGACTTTTTATACGCAGCCATGAGGCGATCTGTGTTTTAATTTGAATTCACGCGTTTTGAAAATGTTACCCGAGTTATTTCATGTCAAATAATAATTTTCGTATAACTTTAGAGGAGATGGTTAAGGGTCCAAAGACTCATTTAGGACTCTCTAGGCATAACCTATTCAAGTTTCGACAGAAAAAAAAATCTGACAACTCCCAGCATGCCTCAGCCAGCCCTGGAGCATGCTGGGAGTTGTCAGACTTCTTTTGGTCAAAACATGCATAGGGTTGTGGCCTAAAAATTTTTGGAAACGTGGTTTAAGCTGTGCTTTGATGTTCATTGTAATAGGTCATTCTGTTTGCTGAGTATTCTCTGGACCAACCGGTAGAGAATGTTTGCTTTAGTAATATGGAGAAATCGTTTCATTTCACTCAGGTGCTACTTACAGTGCAGTCCTAGGCATGTCTACTCAGAAGTAAAACTCATTGCGTTCAATGGGGCTTACTCCGAGGTATATGTGTGTAGGATTTCAGCCTTAGATTTCTCTCTCTTTTCTTCTTCTGTTTTCGTGATGGAGAACTTAACATATTGTGAGATATTACAGAAGTTCATACAGTTGGCTTTATTGTTTGGGGCAGTGGGGGTGATGTTTCTGGCTGTTCTGCCAATGGTCACTTGAGGCTAGGGGTGGACAACCTCAAGGTGGGTCTGGGGGACACTTTCTACCCCCACCCCGGGACCCATACTTTTGTAGTCTGCACTCTGCTGCCACATTCAAAGAGAGTCTGAAATTTTAGGCAGCGGTGTCAATCCATCTCAACAAACCAGACTTTCCTCTTCTAGAAGTTGCTGGGGAACATGGGTGGGAGGGTGCTGGGGCACCATGTCTTGCTTGTTCATCCCTGGCCAATGGCTGGTTGGCCACTGTGTGAACAGAGTGCTGGGCTAGATGGACCCTCGGTCTGATCCAGCCTCAGGGCACTTCTGATGTTCTTAGACGCAAGTCTTTGTAAAGCTCACGGATCTTCATCGCCCACCGCAAAATACTTCACAACAAAGAACACGATGTATTGACTGGGTTCGCATGACGCGCTAACCCACACTCAGGGGTTGAGTTGGTTTGTGGAATTGTGGGTTGTCTGTGGAACCGGGGGTTAGTGTGTTGTCTGAACCCAAGACATTTCCTGCAGGGTAGCTTGTTAACTGTACAGCGTGGCTTAGTTTTCCCTCAAACGAGCCACCTCGAATACTCACAGTGGGTCGTTCAGGGTGATTAACTTTTTTAATTTTTTTTTTAGCTTTTTAAAGCCTTTTAATTCTTTTAAGGTGGATTTGACCACAAGTTAAGACCATGTCAAGTTCCACAGACAACTGGCCCCAGTAGGAAGGGTCAAGGCCTTGGCTGGACAGTAGGAGCAAAATTACACTACTAGCTTACGCTGGTTTTACACCAGTTAACGTCACCCAAAGGATCCTGGGAATTTTGTCGAGGGTGCTCAGAATTCTTCATGCAAAGAGTACTAGGCCTCTGTTTTATTGTTCTCTCGGGAGAGAGAACGACTATTAAAACCAGTTTAAACCTGTTGTTTAGGTATGTCTGGAAGATGCACTCTCCAAAGCAGAAATCAATAATAGCCAAACAAAACCAAGGCTACACTTGAGGGGAAAAAAGCCAGAAAGAGGGCTAGAAACTATTATTACGTGGGCCCTGGCATGAGGAACTGTCATTCATGTACATTAGTACAATTGGCAGGCCTAGACCTTCGGAAATATGAAGGAGACTGGCCTCCCTGGCTACCTCCACAGGTTGCAACCTGTCACCTGTCTCCTATGGGCTACCCGAGGCGTCCTGGGCTTAATTACTGCTCTCGGCATCTTCCTCTTTGTCTTGTTCCTTCAGATCTTCCGGGATGAGCTCACCGATGTCCCAGTCTGCCAAGCTGCCTTGACTTAAACAGGTGGCCACTGTGGAGCCGGTGCTGTCATGCTCTTCGCTGGGGGTTGATCACTTTGGGCAAGTGGTTACGGACCCGGCTTCGTGGATGCACACAGTAGGGGTTCCTGGCACGTGACGCTCTCTTCGGTTGTAGCAGCCCTCCGCAAAGCAGGAACGCTGCTGTCGGGTTCGTGGGCCCCGAGGTCTTGCATGGAGGGAAGATCGAGCTGGGAAAGACTGGGCAATGGCAACTGTAGCAGGGAGATGGGGTCCCCGTCTAGCCATATCCCCTGAAGTTGCGTCCGCACTCAGTACACTTGAACTCTGCTAGGCCCCACATTTTGTTGCAAGGCACGGGGTCATAGCGGGTTTCAGGGTGATTAACAAGCCACACTGAACGGTTAACAAGCCGTCTGGTGGAAATTGTCCTGGGTTAGGACAACACGCTCACCCGCCGTTCGAAAACGACCCGTACCCAGCCACTGAGCGTGGGTTAGCCTGTGGTGTGAATAGGCCCATTGTTGCTGGGAAAATCCCTCCCTCCTCCCAATACTGTGAGGGCTGCAGCTAAGCTCCGAGAGAACAGGGCTTTCTGGAGGGGGTGGCCGATGACGTCAGGGTCCCTGCATAGAAACAAGTGCCAGCACTGCGTTCCTGTGAACGCCACTTCCTGGTCACCAGTCCTACTTGACTTTAAACTGAGCACCTTTAGCGTAGTCCTCAAGGGCATGTTTGGCCAAGAACCGCTGAGATGGGCCGCGACCCAGAGTTTTGTACGGTCTCCTTGGGGCCCCCGTTACGGTTGGCCATTTGATGGGCTAAATAATAGCCAAAGTTTCTACATCCCCCGCAAGCATTCACTTTAGAGTAACATCAGCACCAAAAGATACTTGTTGGTGTGATTCTAGGTAGGCTTACTCAGAAGTAAAAACCACTGGGTTGGTTCCAAACATAGTCACACTTTAAGGAAGACCCTTAAAATCCATGCGTGCCTGGCTCCGCCCTCAGAGCGGCCATTTTTCATTTGGCTCCTCCCAATGCCCTGAGCCGCCATCTTGTGCATGGATCCGCCCCCCCCCCACATCTGTTCTTTCAATGGGCCGGCGGGAAGCAGATCCCGCAAACCTGAAGTCTGCCTGTGGCTGTGTGGTGGTGCCAGTCTTCCGCAGAGGATCCTAGGCGCATGCTCTAGGACAGGGGTGGAGAAACGCCGGTCCGGAATGTGTCGGACTACATCTCCCATCATCCCCCAGCTGGCATGGCCAGGGATAATGGGAGTTGTAGTCCAGGAACAGCTGGAGGGCCACGGGCCTGTTCTTGGGTACACACAGCTCATGCGCGCTGTGTTACTTGACGTTGCCCTGTGGAAGAGCGCATCAATCGCAGTGGGACGGCCTGCTGTTCGCTGCCACTGTTATTATTCACCTTTGAGGTGAGGAACGCTGGAATTGGCCGGTGCATGGTTTGAAAACCGCCGGACGCCTGTGTTGCACTCATCCCTTGCGTGAATACTGCATAACACAAGGGGGAACTTGCAACAAAACGTTGCAGCATGGAGTGCTCATGTTCAGGGTTCCAGCCAGCCATGCCCTTTTATAATCCATTCCATTCCGTCCCCCTTGCTGACAGAGACTCTGCATTCACTGAGCATGCTCACTCCGCATTAACCTGTTCTGGGATTTCCCCCAATTTTGGGGTGGAGAGACATTCCTCAGGGTCGCTGCTTCCTCCTCCTTGTGCGTGGCTCGCACTGTTTTGGCTATATAAGCGCCTCCTCTCGGAGAATGGAGCTTGCTGTTAATTCGTAGAAAGATCATAATTTTAAAGGCATAGCTACTATTTCTTTAGCTGCATTTCAGCAACTTTATTTATTTATTAAAATATTTGTACCCGGCCCTATACCACTAGGATCTTATTGAAAATTCCCTATGGTCATGCATTGTGGTGTCAAGTATTTGGCTTCACAGCTAGTCAAGATGATGCATAGATTTATTTATTTATTAATCGACCATTATAATGGGAGGATGCGTTCGTTCAAAGCCCATGTCGGTTTCTATTTTTTTGCGGCTCCCAGAGCAGGAGTGGCGTGAGTCTGCTTGCAGCAGAAACTGCACAGCTTCTTCTGACACCTCAGAGGCTAACAACCTTACAATCTTATTCGTGTCTACTCAGAAGTAAGCCGATGGGACTTGCTCCCAGGTTTGCGTGTATAGGACTGCAGCCCTATGGCTTTCATGGAGCAGGGTCCACTATTAGATGCGTGGAGTACAACAGGCCTCTGCATGTCAACTGAGAAGCAAGTCTCAGAATTCTATGGGACTTGCAGGAAAGTGCGCATAAGACTGCAGCTGCTTAAGTGGGTTGGGGGGGGGCGTATATCAGTGGAGGCTAGTGGCTCCGAGGTCAGTGGGGCGGTAAACCTGCTCCGGGTTTCAGTCAGAACTCTAAAGAAGCTATAGCCCTGTTAGAATTCTGACTGATTCTGTCTAAAACCTGGAACGGATTCACCGCTCCACTGCTATCCACCTTGGATAGCTCCTTTAAAGTTCTGTCTGAAACCCGGAAGGGATTCACCGCTCCACTGCTATCCACCTTGGATAGCTCCTTTAAAGTTCTGTCTGAAACCTGGAACGGATTCACCGCTCCACTGCGATCTACCTTGGATTGCTCCTTTAAAGTTCTGTCTGAAACCCGGAAGGGATTCACCTCTCCACTGCGATCCACCTTGGATAGCTCCTTTAAAGTTCTGTCTGAAACCCGGAAGGGATTCACCGCTCCACTGTGATCCACCTTGGATAGCTCCTTTAAAGTTCTGTCTGAAACCTGGAACGGATTCAACATTCCACTGCCATCCACCTTGGATAGCTCCTTTAAAGTTCTGTCTGAAACCCGGAATGGATTCACTGCTCCACTGCTATCCACCTTGGATAGCTCCTTTAAAGTTCTGTCTGAAACCCGGAAGGGATTCACCGCTCCACTGCTATCCACCTTGGATAGCTCCTTTAAAGTTCTGTCTGAAACCTGGAAGGGATTCACCGCTCCACTGCGATCCACCTTGGATAGCTCCTTTAAAGTTCTGTCTGAAACCCGGAAGGGATTCACCGCTCCACTGCTATCCACCTTGGATAGCTCCTTTAAAGTTCTGTCTGAAACCCGGAAGGGATTCACCGCTCCACTGTGATCCACCTTGGATAGCTCCTTTAAAGTTCTGTCTGAAACCTGGAACGGATTCAACATTCCACTGCCATCCACCTTGGATAGCTCCTTTAAAGTTCTGTCTGAAACCCGGAATGGATTCACTGCTCCACTGCTATCCACCTTGGATAGCTCCTTTAAAGTTCTGTCTGAAACCCGGAAGGGATTCACCGCTCCACTGCCATCCACCTTGGATAGCTCCTTTAAAGTTCTGTCTGAAACCCGGAACGGTTTTGTTTTACAAATACAATGCACAAGAAATCTGGGAGGCTGAGACAATCCTGTGCTTTTTCCCCCTGGCAGAAGGGCATTGTTTTTATGAGTGGACAAAACTGCACTTGACATTAATTACACAAATGCAATTAAGGTGCTTTATTTTTGAGGTTTAAATTGCAGCGGCAAGCGGGTGTGTATGTGAGTGAGAGAGAGAGACAGAACAGAATTGTGTGTGTGTTGGGGGGGTTAATTCTCCCCCCATGCTGTCACAATAAAAATAATCATGGAAGGGGGAATATCAGTCAGGATGGTGGCAAGTGGGAAGATTTTATTTTTTAAAAAACCCTCAAGGGTGTGTGTGTAGGAAGCAGAGAAGGGGGGAAACAAATGGGGGAGGAAAGCTGAACTTTCTAAGTGTTAGAAAATGTGTTAATTTGCAGAATGACGCCAAATGTGATCACTTGGGGTTATTAGGATGGAGGGGAACAACACTTCAAGAACGAATGAACTATTGTTGTCTTGAGAAAGACTGCATGTTTGCATTCCATCAGCAGTTAGAATAATTTTTGGCAACATTATGCTAATATACACACGTTTAGCATCTAAGAGGTTCACTTATTTTTAAAAAGCAAAACCTATGTAGCACAGCCCAGATCCTGATCTGGTCCTTTGCAGTCCTAATCAAATTTTAAAAATTTTTTTTTAAAGTGGTACCTTGGCCATTTGTTGCTGTATAAAAACAATATGCTAGGCACATGATAAAATTGGTTCTAGTCCATGAAAGGGGATGCCACAATAAATCTGTTAGTCTTTGAGTGCCACAAGACTGCTATTTTTGCCGACACTTGTTTTAAAACAAAACAAATCCCTCTGTGTTTTGTAGAATTGATGCCCAGTTTTCAAACCCAGCGAAGTTAAACATTTTGGAAATAACCCACCTCCCTCTGGATCAAGGCAGGGAACAACACCAAATACAATGTAATACATAAAATTAGTTAAAAGAACATATAAAAATATATATTAAAATAACAATTCATCTAATAATAATGATAGGATTTAAAAGTCCTGAAGGTGGATCAAAATAGTCAAGTCAGGAACCAATTCCAGCCTATAAGAAGGAGGAAATTAAGGAGGGACTCCCAGCAAAAAAACAAGACAAAACCTTGTAAGAGTGCATATACTTATTAGGGCTATGAATAATAAGACCAGCTTAGCAGGTATGCACAGGAATGATTCAAACATCTGGCGAGTTATTATCTGTGAAGATGTGGATCAGACCGACAGCTGGGGATGGTGGGAATTGCAGTCCAGCACATCTGGAGGGTTCCAGCTTTTGGGATCCTGTATTAAAAGGTGGGGTTTAATACTGATTTTGAGATGATGGAAGACAAACTCTCAATTAAGGTGGAAATGGGGAAAGAAGCATTTTAGAAAAGCACACAAAATTGACCCGGATGGGAAAAATAGACAGATTCGCCCATCCCGAATTGTAGCTAAGGGATTTAAGATCTGTTTTCCTCCATAGAAACATTTTTGGCAGAAAACCAGGACGTGAATTTAATACGTGAACAAGTGGGCGAATGAATAAATAACGCAGATTTGGGAAAGAGTGATATTCCATTGATGGTAGCCATTAGAGCAGCCTACCCGAAGGCGGTGCCCTCCAAATCCTTCACACCACCGTTCCCATCATCCCCAACAGCAGCCCCGTTTTAGTCGGGGCTAATGGGAGTTGGAGTCCAGCAGCATCTGGAAGGCACCACGTTGAGGATGAAAGGCAGGCGGTGTGAAACTCATTACAACGCCAACCCGCCAGAAATTCGTTATCAGGGACTCTGGGAGGATCGAGTGGGACAACCTATTTGAAGAGTGCTCTCATGTCTCCCCTCAATCTTCTCTTCTCCAGGCTAAACATGCCCAGTACTTTCAGTCTCTCTTCATAGGGCTTTGTTTCCAGACCCCTGATCATCCTGGTTGCCCTCCTCTGGACACGCTCCAGCTTGTCTGCGTCCTCATAGAATCATAGAATAGCAGAGTTGGAAGGGGCCTACAAGGCCATCGAGTCCAACCCCCTGCTCAATGCAGGAATCCACCCTAAAGCATCCCTGACAGATGATGCCAAGCTTTAATGCACACGCTGCAAAATGCACTGCTGCGGATAAATTTCCCAGGACCCCATCATCTTTTGCCATTAATGCAATGTGGGTTTGTGCTTCTCTCTTTGTGGTCACTGCTCTCAACCTTTAAGGCCACCTGGCCTTTTTGCGGCCTCTCTCACCGGCTGCTGCTTCGGTAATACCCTAATTGTATCCATATCCCGGTATTAATCATTATTATCTCGTGCCTTAGTGTTTGAAATCTTACCCTCGCTATTTCCTGTCCGGTTTCTGAAATGACAAGCAGTCTCTGTTGCCTCTCTTAATGGAACTTGAGCTATAAAGGCGGTTCAGTGAACGAGCTGCTAAATTTCTTTTAATTGTTCTAACTGATGAATGATCAAGCAGATCCTTTTGAAGACATTGCAGTGGGGATGGGGGCATTTCAGCAGCAATATTCATGCATCATGGAGCAGTTTTACAATCTTTTCTGTTCTTTTTTTCTGCGTCGCAGATGGGAAGCTTGGCCAAGAGGAAATAAATTGGCCAAGAATATCCCTGGTCTTACAGTTTTATTGATTTTTTGTGTATGTAGTGTTTGTTTGTTTAAAGAAATAGGCACCCTGCTTTTGGGAGCAAACACGCAAGGTGGCTTAAACACAAATACATCCGTATTAAAACACCAGTTTCTGGATCCTGTTTCTTCGTCACTCTGTGGCGTGACCAAGAGGTGGAATCTGGGGCGGAGCTATGCAAAATAGGAGATTCTTCATCGTTCCATTACCTTCTTTCAGGAGCAAATAAAAGTTGATGAAATATACTTTGTGTGTGTGTGTGCAGAAACATCATGAAACCAGTATCCTGGTATTTATGTAAGATATGGGCTGTATACAGTAGGGGTGTGCATGGACCCCCCACTCCGCTTCACTTTCAGATCCGCCATTTTTCGGATCGGGCCGCTCCGCCCCGCCCCCACTCCGCCTATGCCCACTCCGCTCCGCTCGGAGCTCCGGATCCGGATTGGACCTCCGTTCCCCCCCCCATAGGGGGGGATGGGTAGAACCCGGAGGAACGAACAATTGGGCCCCTGTCTTGATGGCGGCGGGTCTACGCCGCAGGGCCTTGGGCTCCCGAATTGGCACTCCTTCCAAGCATCTGCACTGGAAGGAGCACCAATACAGAGTTGCCCCAAGAAGGAGAGAAACACGGCAGCTGGCTCTCCTCCCTCTGACCTCCCTCTGGCTGTCTCATTCCATCCCCCTTTTTTTTGTTTTAACCTGTAGATGCAAACCTTCACATCTACAGATTTTTAAAAAAACGTATGGAAGAGGAACAAGGCAGCCAGAGGGAGACAGAGGGAGGAGAGCCCTCTGCCCTGTTACTTCCCCATCCCTGGTGGTGGCCTCCTCGCTACCCTGTTCCTCTCCCCCCACCCCCATTTTTATTTATTTATTTATTTATTTATTTATTTATTTATTTATTTATTTATTTATTTTTTAAAGTATTGCCTGGCTTGGAGCTCCCAGACCACCCCTTTCCCTGTCCAGCCCAGCCGATGGCGACCAATCAAAACCTCGGGGCAAGTGCCCGATTTTTTTTTTGAGCGGAGTGAAAATGGATGGCTTCTCAATGGTGGCGTCGTGTAGATGACCCGGCGCCACTCCCAATCTGCCCCGGGGCAAACCCTTCGTCAGGACGAGCCTTTGGTGGCTTGCCGTTCAAGATTACGAAATTGGGCAGACCTGTGGAATTGGGAGCAGTCTGGGCTTCGGACGCCTGGCTTCCATTTGGTTGTTCCGGTAGCCTTCTTTAATTGCCGGGGGGCTATAAATAGCTTCTCCCTGTGCCCGCCTGGTTAGGTATGCCAGATGGTGCTGCACGCGATTGGGGAGGTGGGGAGAAAACCTGAACAGATGGTTCTGCGAACAGCCTGTATCCTGTGCAACACCGGCCACCGGAAACTGCGCAAGACGTGAGTCATGTGGTTGTGGTTCTTCACAGGTATGCTTCCCAGGCAAATCGGCTTTCGGGGTTGAGGTTGGGGGGGGTTGCATTGCTAGAACCCTGGACAGCGCACAAAGCCTTTCTCTTGTCGATATTTTCCTGCAAAACTCTTTGGGACTGTTCAGACACACGGATCCACACTCAGTGGCTGAATGTGGGTTGTTGTGGAGCCGTGGGTTGTTGGTTGAACGGGTGGGGCTGTTCAGACAACACACTAACCCACGCCCAATGGCTGAATGTGGACTGTTGTTGAACCGTGGGTTGTTTGAATGTCCATAGGGTGGCTTGTTTAACCATGCAATGTGGCTTGTTAACCATCTTGAACAACACGATCAACAACAAACTGGCCCCGTTCACATGATCATGGGTGGAAGGCGGGTAAAGTAGCCACGGAGCGGGGAGTAGTACGAAAGCCATGATGCATGCACCCGCCACAGGAACCCTGCGGAGTGCTATAGTTTATTTACCCTTCCTCACTTTGTGGATAAATTTGTGGCCTTCTGCCATTATTCCTGTGATTCCAGCAGGCATTGCTGCATGACTCATAGAATCATAGATTATAGAGTTGGAAGGGGCCTGTAAGGCCATCTAGTCCAACCCCCTGCTCAATGCAGGAATCCACCCTAAAGCATCCCTGACAGAGGGTTGTCCAGCTGCCTCTTGAAGGCCTCTAGTGTGGGAGAGCCCACCACCTCCCTAGGTAACTGGTTCCACTGTCGTACTGCTCTAACACAAAATTAAAGAAGGCAGTAGTTGATAGGAATAAAGGCGCACAACTACTATAATATACAATATTCTGACTACTAAACATATTACCAAAGGGGGGTGATAGAAAATCTCAGTACTGTTTTTTGTTTTTAATTTGACATAGACTTCTTTCAGTAACAAAATCTCACAATATTTTTTGAAGTAACATAAATTTCTTTCAATAGGCTTTTTAGGCTTTTTACATAAATGTCTTTCAATAGGCTTTTCACATTATTTTTTTGAATTAACATAAATTTCTTTCAATAGGATTTTTAGGCTTTTAACATAAATGTCTTTCAATACGATTTTTTCTTTCAAAAGGCTTTAACAAGCTACCGGTGTAAATTAATCCTGTTTTCGCTGATTTGCTTCTTCAGAATTACTGGATGGATGTAATAATAGATACAGGTTTATGTCGCCCCAGAGAAATCAATCAAAATAGTGTTTTACACAAGCTACTTTTAAATAGACTACATACTTCAGAATTGTATAGGTACAATAAATTAACCAGTAAGTTGACTTTCTTTTTTATAAGCCGAACAAGCTTTGATACAAGAATTATTACTGAGGAAAATATATATGTTTAGTATTTAGAATATTGTATATTATAGTAGTTGTGTGCCTTTGGTGCTGCTCTAACAGCCAAGAAGTTTTTCCTGATGTCCAGACGGAATCTGGCTTCCTGTAATTTGAGCCCGTTATTTCGTGTCCTGCACTCTGGGAGGATCGAGAAGAGATCCTGGCCCTCCTCTGTGTGACAACCTTTCAAGTAATTGAAGAGTGCTCTCTTGTCTGCCCTCAATCTTCTCTTCTCCAGGCTAAACATGCCCAGTTCTTTCAGTCTCTCTTCATAGGGCTTTGTTTCCAGACCCCTGATCAGTCCGGGCAGCCTCCCCAGTCGTCAAAAGGGTTGCGTGACCATAGAAAATGTCCACGGTGGCAAGAGTGTCACCAGAAGTAGCAATCACACTTGCCAGAGGACTCTATGGTCGCCACCATTTTTTTTTAAAGTGTTCCCCCTGCCCCATCATTTTGGGGCCCAAAAATACAGGAGTTCCTATCACACGATACGGGAACCACCATTGATGTCTGCTACCCATCCTGCAGAAGGTGGGTAGTGACCGTGGCTACCTGACCCACGGCAAGTAGGGAAATCTCCTGTGACACGGCATGCTAAGCCATCCTGGATCGCGTTTTTGAGCCATCCACGGCGGGTTAGCGTGCCATCTGAACAGGCCCACTATGGGTTCTCAAGGTGGATGGTTTGAGAAAGTAAACCACACTGCACAGTTAGCACGCCACCCTGTGGCCGGTAAGCAATATCAACGGGCAACAGGACCAGTTCTCTTTGAGCTATGTTGTGTGTTCGTGTGTGTGTTTTGGGGGAGGAGGGAGTTGCCCCCTTAGAAATATTTATTTGTACATCTGCAATCCTCAAGAGTCACTCAACTGTGCTATTACTCCCTCTTGTCTTTTAATAGCTCTGCTTTGACTCCAATCCAGTGTGGTGTAGTGGTTAGAGTGTTGGACTGGGAGTCGGGAGATCTGGGTTCTAGTCCCCACTCAGCCGTGGAAACCCACTGGGTGACTTTGGGCCAGTCACAGACTCTCAGCCCAGCCTACCTCACAGGGTTGTTGTTGTGAGGATAACATGGAGAGGAGGAGGATTATGGATGGCGCCTTGGGTTCCTTGGAGGAAAAAAGGCAAGATTTAAATGTAATAAATGAATAAAATAAAATAAATAAAATAATCCCATCCGCACTCCACCCCCTGTGCTTGGTATTAGGAGTAACACGCCGTCCAGCCCTGCCCGCCCTCCAAGAGATCCTCAAGGAAGGGGAGCAGAAATGTGAAGCCAAGCGACTCCAGTGAGTCACACGTGTGTTTGGCTGCAGTCCGTGTCTGCGCTGCGACGTTTCTTCCTGGCTCCTCCGAAACGCGGAAGGTTGTTCAACCTCTGCAAAGGTAGAACAGAAGCCCAGTTTATCCAGTACCACCCACCTATTCCATTCTCTCCTTTTAGCAAGGACAGTAATATCCTTAAAAGCAACGCAACGCACCCTCCCCACCCCACTGAGTAATTGCAGCTCTTAAGAAAATGCTGCCAGGGCATTCTTCTTTATCAGCCTGCGATTTGTTCTGGCATATCGGAGTGGCTGAAAATAGCTTCCCTTGCTTTCTCCCTCCTCCCTCTCTCTTTTTCTCAGGGATGCGAAAAGACGCCAAGATCAATAGGACTGACCTTGAGCTTAAAATGGAGGCGGGCACGATCCGTTTAGGATACAGGGTTTCCTTGCCTTTTAAAGGAGGCCACTTGATTATTGGCTCCGCAGAGCGTTGGAAACAGCGCACTGGGGAAGACAGCGGTGGCGACGGGCCTGCCATGCTCAGTGACTATGGTGAGATATCAGACTTGGATCGAGCGGCGACAATCAATATAATTGGCGGCACAGTTATTATTGGTTGCATTTCTACGCTGTCCTTCCAGCAAGGAGCTCAGAGTGTTTTCTCTCCTACCCTTTCATACTCACAGGTACCCTGCGAGGTAGGCTAGGCTCAAAGAGTGAGTGTGTGGTTGGTCTCGGAACATCCAGTGAGCTTTGAGGCTGAGTGGGGATTTGAACCAGGTGTGGGTGTGGGCGGGTGTCTCCCAAATCCAGTCATGGCGGCTAAAGTCCAGTCTAGTAAGCAGAGTAAAGTCGCAGTATGGTGGCCGTCATTGAAAAGTTGGCAGGGACCACAAACGCCCCTGCCAGGAGAAAGGAGAGAATCACTGTGAAAGTCAATACATCTTTCAGAAAGCGTTGTGGCTGGACTTTTGGGCGGCTGGATATGGGAAACACTCCCAAATTCAACTCCCTGCTCAGTCATTCAGGGCACTGGATGGCCTTGGAGAAGTCAATTTTGCTCATTCTCATAAGAGCCCTGCTGGATCAACTGAGGGTCCAGCTGTCGACCAAGAACCCACAAGCAGGACTTGGGTGCAATGGCACCCTCCCACCCATGTTCCCCAGCAACTAGTGTATCAGGATTAGTAGCCGTGGATAGCCTTCTCCTCCAGGAATTTATCCAACTGCCCTTTAAAGCCATCCAAATGGGTGGCCATTAGGGCTGTGCACGGACTCCCCGATCCGCTTCGGATCCTGATCTGCAACTTCTGGATTGGGTCCGCTCTGCTCCGTGCCGATCCGCCAGTGGTCCACTTCGCTTCATTGTGGAGCGCCGGATCCGAATCGGAGCTCTGCACCGCCGGCGCCAAGTAAGGCCCCTCTCCTTCCTCCCCCGTCTTCCTCCTCCCCCCTTAGTTGAAGCGGCTGCTTCAACTGAGCCTGAGGACTCAAACAGGAAGACCAGGCCGGCTTGGTCTTCCGGTTTGAGTCCTCGGGCTCAGTTGAAGCCGCTGCTGGACTGCAGACGGACTCAGGTAAGGCCACTTGAGCCCATGATTCCGTGTCCTGCACTCTGGGAGGATCGAGAAGAGATCCTGGCTTTCCTCTGAGTGACAACCTTTCAAGTAACTGAAGAGTGCTCTCATGTCTGCCCTCAATCATCTTGTGTTGGCGAGTTCCATAGTTTAACTAGGCGCTGTGTGAAGAAATCCTTCCTTTCATCTGTCCTGAATCTCCAATCAGCTTCATGGAATGACTCCGGGTTCTAGAATTTCCCACTTTCTCCACACCAGGCATCATTTTGCCCACCTCTACCGTGTCTCCCCTTAGCTTCCTTTCCCCCCCAAGCTAAACAATCCCAGCTGTTGTCACCTTCCCTCCGAAGGGAATTGCTCCAGCCCCTTGATAGCTTCGGCTATTAGGCAGTATAAAAATGTTATCAATCAATCAATCAATCAATAAAAATTTCACTTGCCCTTTTCTGCCTTTTTTTCCAGCTCTATCATATCTCTTATTAGCTGCAATGACCAGAACTGTACACAGCATTCTAAGCGTGGTCGCGCCTTAGATTTGTATAACGTCAGCATGCTATTGCTTGGCCTACCTCCCTGTTCAGTTTGGAAGGCATGAAGTGGGTAAATCCTGGTCGAAAACGAACTGAAACAAATTCCTCCTAGGTCCCTACATTCGAGAGGATTTCCCCATAAAGTCAATCAGCCCACAGGGGAAAGCGGTCTCCTCCTCGTCCTCATACCCCACGCCGAAATACACAGACACATGCGAGACGGTTCGGCTGACGGAGGGCTATTTTTAGCACCGACGGGCACGTGCAAAGCAGGAATAGAAATGGGGCGATCACACCACCCAGTTTTCTCAAAGGGCAGCAAAGGAAGAAATCCTCCTTCCACCCTTCCACTGCCAATTCAGGCAGAAGGAAGTAATAGAATAAACAGAACAGGCTATTGGATAGACGGATTCACATGGATGTACAAGGACAGGGAGGTGATACAGGATACATTAGGGGAGGCAGAGAAGGCTGTGTGTGTGAGAGTGAGAGAGAGAGAGGGGAACTGTATATAAAAACATAACATCAGAAGAGCCCTGCTGGATCAGACCAAGGGTCCATCTAGTCCAGCACTATGTTCACACAACGGCCTACCAGCCGTCAACTCACAAGCAGGACATGGTGCCACAGCATCCTCCCACCCATGTTCCCCAGCAACTGGTGCATACAGGCTTCCTGCCTCGAATACTGGAGATAGCACACAACCATCAGGGCTAGTAGCCATGGATAGCGTTCTCCTCCAGGAATTTATCCCACCCCCTTTTAAAGCCATCCAAATGGGTGGTAGTCACTACATCTTGTGGTAGGGAGTTCCATAATTTAGTGTATGAACACTAGGGTGACCATACGGAAAAGAGGACAGGGCTCCCGCATTTTTAACAGTTGAATAGAAAAGGGAATTTCAGCAGGGGTCCTTTGTAGGCTTGGTGAAATCCCCTCTTCGTCCCAACAGTGAAAGCTGCAGGAGCTCTGCCCTCTTTTGTATAGAAAAGAGGGCTATACCCCCTGCATAGGATGACCCTATGAAAAGGAGGACAGGGCTCCTGTATCTTTAACGGTTGCATAGAAAAGGGGATTTCAGCAGGTGTCATTTGTATATATGGAGAACCTGGTGAAATCCCCTCTTCGTCCCAACAGTGAAAGCTGCAGGAGCCTGCCCTCTTTTGTATAGAAAAGAGGGCTATACCCCCTGCATAGGATAACCCTATGAAAAGGAGGACAGGGCTCCTGTATCTTTAACAGTTGCATAGAAAAGGGGATTTCAGCAGGTGTCATTTGTATATATGGAGAACCTGGTGAAATTCCCTCTTCATCATCACAGCTAAAGCTGCAGGAGCTATACTAGAGTGACCAGATGCAAAAAAGGGCAGGGCTCCTGCAGCTTTCACTGTTGCGATGAAGAGGGAATTTCACCAGGGGCTGCATGCATAACAAGGACACCTGCTGAAATTCCCTTTTCTATGCAACTGTTAAAGATGCAGGAGCCCTGCCTTCTGTTCCATACAGTCACTCTACTCCTGCAGGACTCCTCCTCCCCAATAAGATGACTCTGTTAATATTCCATTTCCTCTATGTGGGATCCAGGTCTGGAGATCAGGCTGTCAGCTGCTCTGGGAAGCAGCCTGTGTTTCTGCTGAGTCACTCCTGGCAGGTAAAGTCTTGTATAAGCTGCAGAAATGACGGAGGAGAGGAAGTCAAAGCTGAGAACAACAAAGGTGGGTGGGTGGGAATCTGGAACTGTGATGAGTTCCAGTTTTCCGAGGCATCTGTGCCAGGCCTAAACCCCGGAATGGACAAAGCAAAGTGCTCCTGAGCGGGTGCAGAGTGCACTTTCTCTAGCACTGAGAAGCTAAGCTGCAACCATTCCCAACATGTTAGAATATAACTCCCATTGACCCTGGCCCGTGCTGCCTGGGGCAGATGGGAATTGTAGTCCAAAACACCCAGAAGGCATCATTTTGGTGAAGGATGTTAGGATGTCTTAGATAAGGGGCTAGGAGGAAAACCACCTCAGGAGAAAATGTCCCAGCTCTTCCAGGGCCGGTGGATGTGGAATTTAGCCCCAATAGTAGGGTGACCCTATGAAAAGGAGGACCAGGCTCCTGTATTTTTTAACAGTTGCATAGAAAAGTGCATTTCAGCTGGTGTCGTTTGTATGCTTGCGCCACCTGGTGAAATTCCTTCTTCATAGAATCATAGAATAGCATTTCCACGACCAGGGAGAGGGGCGTAACGGTGGCTTTCGTATCCTCTAACGCTAGTGTGACCCTATGGAAGGGAGGACCAGGCTCCTGCATCTTTAACAGTTGTGTAGAGAAGGGGATTTCAGCAGGTGTCCATTTGTATGCATGCAGCCCCTGGGGAAATTCCCTCTGCATCACAACAGTGAAAGCTGCAGGAGCCCTGCCCTCTTTTGTATCTGGTCGGCTGCATTTTTCAAAGGAAAGGAAAGGAACCTCTCTTGCCAGCACTGAATCATTACTGACTCTTGGAGGGACGCCAGCTTTCGCTGACGTTTTCTTGGCAGGCCTTATAGCGGGGTGGTTTGCCGTTGCCTTCCCCGGCCGTGATTCCCTTTCCCCCAGCTGGGTACTCATTTTACCGACCTCGGGAGGATGGAAGGCTGAGTCGACCCGAGCCGGCTGCCTGAGAACCAGCTTCTGCTGGGATCGAACTCAGGCCGTGGGGAGAGTTTCAGCTGCAGAAACTGCTGCTTTACCTCAAAAGCAGGCCTTTTTTTTTCACGTGGTAATTTTCAAATGAAGAAGTTATCTTTGATCTGTCTTCGTTTAGTTTTCGAATTTTGCCAGCTGCTGATTGGTTAAGATACTACTGTGTATAAGTATACGTGCTTTTTTTTTTTTACACCAAAGTGGATTTTTTAAAAATCTTGGACAGCAGTGATGGCCATTACTTTCGATTCCTTTAAAAGGGATTTATGGAGGATAAGGTACGGTGACCATATGAAAAGGAGGACAGGGCTCCTGTATCTTTAACACTTGGATAGAAAAGGAAATTTCAGCAGGTGTCATTTATATGTTTGCAGCACCTGGTGAAATTCCTTCTTCATTGCAATAGTTAAAGCCGCAGGAGCCCTGCCTAGTGCAAAAGAAGGCAGGGCTCCTGCGGCTTTAACTGTTGTGATGAAGAGGGAATTTCACAAGGAGCTGCAGGTGTGCAAATGACACCTGCTGACATTCCTATATGGTTACCCTAGGAATGGACTGTGTTGCTTGCATACGGGTTTGAGCTACATGGTCATTTCTTCCAAATGGCCGCCTTACGCTGACACCTCTGTCTTGTATTAGGAACTGTAAACGGGGAGTTGGAAGCTAATTTCAGCCTCACTTTTGCAGTGTCTAGCACGTAGCAGGAGCTCCATAGCTAACTGATAATAACCATTATAAATAAGCCAAATCACCTCCATGAGACACAGCCGGTAGAGCTGCTTCTGTCTGCCCCCCTCCTGCCTAATAAATCGGTGCCAGTTGCTTAGGCCAGCGACTTCTGCGAAAACTTATTGTAACCTCTGCAGGACTCCGGTCCCTAATGCTCAGTTTAATATCTTTCCCTAAGCTCATAATTAAAACCTTAAGCAGACAGGGCGGGAGGTGGGTGGAATTCTGCAAGGTTGAGCCTACGTCTCCCGAAGAATGCAGTTGAGCTGAATGTTCTGCTCTTCAAACCGGTGGGGGCGCTCAGCACCACCTCCTTCCTTCTGGATGAGTGCTTTTTTAAATAAATAAATAAAATGCATCTGTTTTAATAGCTGGTATAGGGTGACCCTATGAAAAGGAGGACAGAGCTCCTGTATCTTTAACAGTTGTATTGAAAACGAAATTTCAGCAGGTGTCATTTGTATATATGGAGAACCTGGTGAAATTATCTCTTCATCACAGCAATTAAAGCTGCAGGAGCTATACTACAGTGACCAGATTTAAAAGAGGACAGGGCACCTGCAGCTTTAACTATTGTGATGAAGAGGAAATTTCACCAGGTTCCCCATATATACAAATGACACCTGATGAAATTCCCTTTTCTATACAACTGTTAAAGATACAGGAGCCCTGTCCTCCTTTTCATAGGGTCACCTTATCTCATGGGGCCTTCTGCATGCAAAGTGACTCCATTTCTTAAACACAGAGGAGCAGGCTTTGCCAATTTGTTTTCTAGGCCGTTGGCAACCTCCGGCTGAATCCATGCATTTTTTAAAAAAAAAAAAATCAATCAATCAATCAATGTTTTTCTTCTGCTCTGAGGATTGTCACCTTTGTTATGCTGTGGTGCCACCTAGTGTATACCTGGTCTCCCAACCAATAGTTTCCAAATTCCTTCCACTAACAGTATGCCTGATGACTAAAAGTCATTAAATTAAAAGGTGGGCTAATTTGGATTGGGACCATGGCTCTGGGAGACTTAGCCCAGTGCTGCCTTCGTATTAGACGTGGGCAGCCAGCAAAATGACTTCTAGTAGCCACCTATGTCAATAGGTCTCCTCGCGTACCTACCCAGATCCCCCCAGCTATCTATTTGCTTTCCTGGCTCTGGCCCAGTGACGGCATTTCAGTCTGGGAAGCGGCCCACCCTTTCGGTTTCCCAAAACGGAAACTGGCTCCAGAGCATTCTGGGAGCATTCTGGTGGGGGGCTTCCCAGGCTCAGCTGGTACCACTATGATGTTAGGCCTCATCTAGAGTATTGCGTCCAGTTCTGGACTCCACAATTCAAGAAGGACGCAGACAAGCTGGAGCGTGTTCAGAGGACGGCAACCAGGATGATCAGGGGTCTGGAAACAAAGCCCTATGAAGAGAGACTGAAAGAACTGGGCCTGTTTAGCCTCGAGAAGAGAAGATTGAGGGGAGACGTGAGAGCACTCTTCAAATACTTAAAAGGTTGTCACACAGATGAGGGTCAGGATCTCTTCTCGATCCTCAACCGTTAGAGTTGACAATACCTGACCAACTGAGCCAAGTGTTGGCCATCCAGAAGGTGCTCTAGACCACAGTAGGTCAAAATTATGTCTCACCGTGGCTCAGAACAGGACTGGGGAACCCGGAGTCTCTCCAGAGGTTGTAGGACTCAGTGGTGCAGCTAAATCATTTTAGACCCTGGACTTAATGAAGCATTCCTAAGACATTTTGCTGCCTGAGACAGAGCAGCAAATCCGCCCCGCCCTGAAGTCAACCTCATCATCCCCAAGACTGGCTGAGTGATTTCAGCACATGGGACAGAAAACCCCACAAACACCTTTCTCCATCCCTGGCAGTAAAAATACAATAGCAACAAATTAAATAACTTAACCATTTGCTGTTCTTTCATGATTGAAGATTGAGGGGAGACATGAAAGCACTCTTCAAATACTTAAAAGGTTGTCACACAGAGGAGGGCCAGGATCTCTTCTCGATCCTCCCAGAGTGCAGGACACGGAATAACGGGCTGAAGTTAAAGGAAGCCAGATTCCAGCTGGACATCAGGAAAAGCATCCTAACTGTTAGAGCAGTACGACAATGGAATCAGTTACCTAGGGAGGTCGTGGGCTCTCCCACACTAGAGGCCTTCAAGAGGCAGCTGGACAACCATCTGTCAGGGATGCTTTAGGGTGGATTCCTGCATTGAGCAGGGGATTGGACTCAATGGCCTTGTAGGCCCCTTCCAACTCTGCTATTATATGATTCCATGATTCTATGTTTCTCCTAATGTTTAGCCAATTCTTGCTTTATAAGAACATAAGCCCTGCTGGATCTGACCAAGGGTCCATTTAGTCCAGGATTCTGGGCAACACACAAGCAGGACCTCAGTGCAACAGCACCCTCCCACCCATGTTCCCCAGCAATTGGTGTACATAGGCACACTGCCTCTGATACTGGTTCTGCACCGGTACTTCCCTGTCTCTGTCTCCTTGAGCGTCAGGTCCTTCCCTCCCCTTCGCACCATCCTTCATCTGACTCTGAGTCTTCTAACAGGGCCTCTGCGGAGAGTCTGGACCCAATGCTGACACCTAGACCCATCAACAATTACAGAACTACAGCCATGGCAGGGAGAACTTTTGTTAAATCACTTTAAGCTTGTGATACAAGAAGGTAAAGCAATGGATACATTGCTATGCCCCACCCCTAATAGCAGAGGTGGTAACCTTATGTACACCAGTTGCTGGGGAACATGGGTGGGAGGGTCCTGTTGCACTCATGTCCTGCTTGTGGGTTCCTGGTCAACAGCTGCTTGGCCACTGTGTGAAGGGAATGCCGGACTAAATGAATTTTGGTCTGATCCAGCAGGGCTCTTCTTATGTTCCTATGTTCTCACCCAACGTATAATTCCCAGGATGCCTTGGGAGAAGCTGTGATTGTTTAAGTGGTACAAAAACTATGATACATTCTTGCTGTAGCTAGGGTTGGAATTTCAAGCCTCCTTGCCTTTTGTGATTTTAGAGTTCTGGAACATTTTATTGACAGACATTCCAGCATGAAGTAGAGACCCTAGATGGAAATCACCGGAGGTGGCATTATTTTGGTTGTTTCGTCGGCAGAGCCATGTTGGATGCGACGGTTTTACAAACGCCAGCCATAATCATTGACAATGGATCTGGATCGTGTAAAGCTGGGATCGCAGGTGATACCAAACCAAGGTCGGTGGTCACGTCTGTTGTCGGCCACCTTAAACAGAAAGTGGAGGAATACTACATTGGGGAGAAAGCCCTCTCCAACAAAGCTGCCGCCATGTTGAATTATCCTGTTGAGCACGGCATAATTACTTGTTGGGATGACATGGAGAAGCTGTGGAAACACATCTGTAAACATGAGCTTAAAGTAAAAGCCAGCGAGAGGCCTGTCCTTCTCTCAGAACCACCACTGAACCCACGTCAAAACCGGGAAAAAATTACAGAGCTGATGTTTGAACACTTTAATGTTCCGGCTTTGTACCTCTCAATCCAAGCTACTTTGGCTCTTTACACATCAGGGCGCACCACTGGATTGGTCATGGACAGTGGGGATGGAGTAACCCACACCGTCCCTATCTATGAAGGATATTGTCTACCTCATGGGGTGTCCAGACTTGACATGGCAGGAAAGGACATTACCGAATACCTCGCCAGTCTCCTTTTGGAGAACAGCCATTCTATAAGCAGGGCCAAGAAAACCATGGTGAAGGATATCAAAGAGAAGTTCTGCTATGTGGCTTTGGATCCCAAGCAAGAAGCTGAAAAGAAAGCAGAGGAGGTCCTGAAGCTACCAGATGGAAATTCCATCAAAATCAACCTTCACCTCTGCCGAGCACCAGAAATCCTGTTTGCGCCAAAGGCCGTAGGCCTCGAGGCTCCCGGCATTCATGCCATGATCACGAAGAGCATTAGGAAGTGTGACAAGGACATTTGCGCCCTTCTCTACGGAAATGTGGTCCTCTCAGGCGGGTCGTCCCTTTTCCGAGGACTGGATGAAAGAATTTTTAAGGAGATAGAACAGCAAGTTCCGAAGGGAGTTCCAGTTCGAATCATCGCCCCCCCCGAAAGATCTTATGCTGCCTTGATTGGTGGTTCCATCCTTACGAACCTGGCCTCTTTTGCACCCATGTGGTTTACTCTCAAGAACTACCAAGAACTTGGCGCAGCTGGGATCCAGCAGAAGTGCTTTTAAGAAAACGAAACCACAGCCAAATTCAAGTCTGCCGATGAAGACTTACAAAGGGTGTATATAGAACTAAATAATACAAAAAAGTGATGTGTGAGATTGTAACTTGAATAAAAATGGCAATGGGTGTTCAACTCAACTCTCTGTTTTTGATTTTAGGATCATCCACACTTTTGCTTTTGCTCTGAAGCTTTCAAAGCAGTAAAAGAATGGTTTTCACTCATTATTCTGGAAAAGAACATATGTTATGAGCGGTTTTTACTTAATTACCTAAAATTACTTTTTTTAAAAAAAGTGTGTGTGTGACGAGGGAATATTTTTGCGTGATTTTGACCATTTTTGAGGCCTTCAGACTGCTGTCTTCCACCTCTTGACTTCTGCCTTTATGCTTGAAAGACTTTCTTTTGGCAGCCTGGTGACATCATAAGCAGTGCCTTATGACATCACCAGCCGCCACGTTGTGACATCACTGCAACAAGCCCTTGTGAGTCTCATGCCACTGCCTGGACGAACCAAACTTTTAATCACAGGTCCTTGAGGAATTCTGGTCTTGCAGAGATTTGGCAAAGGAAAGGGATTTCTGACAGAGAATTTCCCAGCACCATTCGTAAAAGCACAGTTCCCAGTATTCCTTGTGGTGAGTCTTGTGGGTTAAACTGGTAGGGAGCCGGGATACATTTTCAGCCTAGGGAAGGCTACATTTCGGTTAAAGCTGACCTAATAGTCATTCCCTGTAAGAGCAGGCCTCAACAGCCTTGTTGTTGTTATTATTATTTATTTATTTATTTATTTATTTATATAGCACCATCAATTGTTGGGCCCCCTCAGGACTACATTTCCCAGGTTTCCTGACGGAAAGGCAAGGCATCCTGGGAAATGTAGTCTAGAGGCTGGCAAAAGGCCTTTGCCAGGGAATTCTAGGAAAACTGCAATTCCCAGAATTCTTTGCGGGAAGCCATGACAGCTACACTGGTTCTCAAAAGGCCTCTCCTGTGTATAAACAGGTCCTCCAACCCTACTAGGGCGGCGCTGTTTTCCTTTACTGACAAGCCGCTACCGCTCTTCACTTCCGCCTCAAAGCGCCCTCCGTCCCTTTTCCTTTTATGGTTTGCCGGAAGCCGTTTCCATAGAGATATGCAAATGACACTTCGAGAGGGGCGGAGGGTTTGCCTCCCTCACGGCAACTAGGCCCCAAGGCGGAACCATAGAGAGAGTAAGGGGGTTGGAGTGGGGTGGGGGAGAAACGAGCCGAGGAGCCACTCTTGCCTTTTTCTTCTTCCTCTCTATGGTTAGAAAGGACAGGAAGGGCGGGGAGGCGAGAGTGGGCCAGAGCCGGACACGTCGCCAGGCCCCGCCTCTTCCGCTCCCCGCGGCCGCCATTTTGTGAGAGCGAACGGAGAAGAAGGAGCAGCGCGTCGCCGTCGGAACCGCGTCGACTCCCGCCTCCCGCCGCCGCCGCCGCCTCCCCTCTTCGGCCCCCACCTGCCCCCCAGCCCCTGCCCCTGCCTCGCCGGGCAGCCAGCCAGCCATGCCCTCCTCGCCGCTCCGGGTGGCTGTGGTTTGCTCCAGCAACCAAAACCGCAGCATGGAGGCCCACAATATCCTCAGGTAAAGCCTCTCCGGGCCTGGCTAGGCCTCGCTCGCCTCCTCCCTCTTCCCCACCCCCTTCTCTTCCGTCCATGGGAAAAGAGGTGGGGGGCTGGAGGTGGGGGGCTGGAGGCCACCTCAGGGGCCTGAATGAGCCCCCTTCCTCTGTTGGGCGAGAAGCGGGAGGGAGGGAGGGAAGGAGGGAAGGAGGTCGCCCAGGGGGCTTCGTTGTGACGTCAACGCGCCCCCTCGCCCACTTCTCCAGACGAGCGTTTCTTTCCACCCAGATGGACTACGATACCCATCATTTCCTGCCATGGTCTGGAGAGTGGCTTCCAGACGTATTGGATTACAACTCCCATCATTCCCCTGGCACGAGGGGTGTTGGTAGTCCCAACACGCCTAGAGTCTGCCCTCCGCACGGTTGTGCAACAGCTCCCATTGTTTCCTGCTGTGATCATAGAATCATAGAATCGCAGAGTTGGAAGGGGCCTACAAGGCCACCTAGTCCAACCCCCTGCTCAATGCAGGAATCCACCCTAAAGCATCCCTGCCTCTTGAATGACTCTAGTGTGGGATACTCATAGAATCATAGAATAGCAGAGTTGGAAGGGGCCTACAAGGCCACCTAGTCCAACCCCCTGCTCAATGCAGGAATCCACCCTAAAGCATCCCTGCCTCTTGAATGACTCTAGTGTGGGATACTCATAGAATCATAGAATAGCAGAGTTGGAAGGGGCCTACAAGGCCATCGAGTCCAACCCCCTGCTCAATGCAGGAATCCACCCTAAAGCATCCCTGACAGAGGGTTGTCCAGCTGCCTCTTGAAGGCCTCTAGTGTGGGAGAGCCCACAACCTCCCTAGGTAACTGATGGTTATTGTAACCCCACACATTTAGAGTACAGCCTTCAGGGTGAGTTGGGACTACTCACCACTACTCACCCACCATTTCCTTACATGATCTGCGTTGTATTGGCCTCCGGGCATGTTGGATCGCAAGCTCCTATCGTTTCTTGGCGTGATGGGTGCTGTAGTCCCAACACTTTTAGAAGCCACCAGCCTAAAGCAGGCCTGGATTAAAAGGCTGGGAGCAGAAGAGGGGTCTTGAGGAAGTTTTACTTCATTTATTTTTATTTATTTATTTATTTATTACATTTTTATACCGCCCAATAGCCGAAGCTCTCTGGGTGGTTCACAAAGCTCTCTGGGCGGTTCATGTGGCCATCTTACGCCCATTTTGAGGGAGTGGAACATCATCGCCCTGGTGTTTAGCAGCAGCGCACCTCCCCGCTCCAGCTTCCTATCACATGACAAGAGTGTGCCATTTGGATGGGAGGGGTTTGATTATTGCTATACCCGTGATGTAATTTTTACAGGAAGGGTTGTTGTCCTATCTTTCAACAGTTCTAAACACACACACTCACACAATTTGTTTTACCAGACACTGGGTTGGTGAGAAAATAGGATAAACGAAGGAGAACGTCACATCCCATGATAACCCATCTGTAAATTGAGGGTGGTAGAAGAAAACGAATAGTATTTTGTTCATATCCTTTAAAGGGGTTGCTTGTTTTATTTATCGCTGTCATCCATCCGTCCTCCTCCCCTGTCTCCATGTGAACCCTGAAATAAAGAAAGTGGGACTTTCAGTGTGTTGTAAATATCTCCCCTTCCCCTTATCGTCTTTGGTTGAAGTCTGGGGAAGGAAAATGGATGACTGCTTCTGATCCCACTTTTCTAACTGTTGTATTCTACTTAAACAGTGTTCGAAGTGCTTTGCATACATCACTCCCTCTAATACTGAACTCTGGGAGAGTGCCAACAGCTCCTTTGTGTTAAAACAGGGCTATTAAGAAAGAAAGGGGTGTGTGTATCTGCTTGTTCAAGGGAACCCCATGGCCTTCACATTAAGAGGGCAAAAAGCTAAAATAACCTAAGCAGTTGAATAAGGACTGAGTCTGTTTATAGAATGCTGTGTCAGCTGGTAAAGGAAAAAAAGGTGGAATGAGATGAAATATCTTGATGTTCCAACTTCCAGCATAGCTGGCTGGAACCCTGAACAGGAGCGCCCCTGCTTCTTTTTCAGTTCCCACTAGTATCTTTGCAGTGCTTACAACAACCCTCTAAGGTAGGTCAGTATTATCCCAGTGGAGAGGCTGAGAGATGGTAATTTTCTGAACTCTTGCATTTCCCCCTGTTTTAAGCAAGACAGTAGCTTGCCTAAGGCTTGTAAGCTCACAGCAGAGGTGAAATTTAAACTGGAGACGTTGTTTTGTAGCTCAGTCAGCCAGTACGCTGCAATACTTGGCCTTTATGTAACACTTCATGTGTTCAACGCTTGATATTCTTTGCATATTCCATGCCAGAACCCTGAAAAATTAGATCACTGCTCTGCCGTTTTGCAGTTACCGAATTGAGGAGTGTCTTCCCTAAGGCCACCTGGTAAGTCTAGAGATGTGGGAGGTGGGGAACCCAGCTGTATAATGCAGCAGCTAGCTTGCTGACCTAGCATCCCACAAACACTGGCCTTAAAGGAATTGCATTGGCTGCCTAAACACTTCCAGTCTGAATTCAAGGTGTTGGCAATGACATTTAAAGTCCTAAACAGCTTGGGACCTCAGTACTTGATGGAGTGCCTCTCCCTATAAATGCTTGCCCGAGATTTGAGATCTGTTGGAGGAGCCCTCCTCTGTGAGAAATACACTGTGTTGGGACATGGGAAAGGGCCTCCTCTGTTGTGGTACCCCAGTTGTAGAATACCCTGACCGGCGCTGACACTGTTTTCATTTTGGTGCCAAATAAAACATGGCTCTTTATCAAAGCCTTTGAGGGCTAAATTCCCCATGGTTGCACATACTTTTAATTGTTTTTATTGCTTTCTACTGGTTTTAATTTGTTCACGATTTAATGCTTCTTTAGCTGTGTATATTACGTCTGTTTACATTGTTTTGATTTACGCTGTACGCTGCCCTGAGATCCCAGGAATATAGGGTGGGATACAAATGTTTTAATAAATAACCTATTTTTTTCCTGGGATTTCGGAAAATCTGGAAAATACGTTTCCTCCCTCAATTTTATTTATTTATTTATTTTATTTATTTATTACATTTCTATACCGCCCAATAGCCGGAGCTCTCGGGGCGGTTCACAAAAATTAAAAACATTCAAAGTATAATACAACAGTATAAAACCATAATATAAAATACAATATAAAAGCTCAACCAGATAAAAACCGCAGCAATGCAAAATTACGAATTTAAAACAGCGAGTTAAAATTTAATTATAGACTGTTAAAATGCTGGGAGAATAAAAAGGTCTTCACCTGGCGTCTAAAAGCATCTAATGTAGGTGCCAAGCGAACCTCCTTAGGGAGCTCATTCCACAGCCGGGGTGCCACAGCAGAGAAGGCCCTCCTCCTGGTAGCCACCTGCCTCACTTCCTTTGGCAGGGGCTCACCGAGAAGGACCGCGGGCACATCTGGGCAGGCACATATGGGAGGAGGCATTCCTTCAGATAGCCTGGCCTCAAGCCGTTTAGGGCTTTAAATGTTAATACCAGCACTTTGAATCGGGCCCAGATCTGGACTGGCAGCCAATGAAGCTGGAAAAGGACTGGCGTAATGTGGTCTCATCGGCCAGTCCCTGTTAGTAACCGTGCTGCCCTGTTTTGTACCAGTTGAAGTTTCCAGACCGTTTTCAAAGGCAGCCCCACGTATAACACATTTTCCAGTTCTCTCCCACCCCGCCCCACACAGTTTCTTTCCCCAAGCCTTCATACTTCTAAGAAAGATATTGGCAGACGGAGTGGGGGGGGGGTCTCCAGTCCTCCCAATTTTCAGTTCACTTATTTAGCCAAGACACTATTCATAGAGCTTCTCTTTGTCGCCAGACGGCAGATCGGTTCATAAAATCCGGGCTCAGTTGCATCACCTCCGTCACACGCACAGGCCCCTGGGGCCTAGCCAGCAGCAACAAACCTACCTTGGGCCTGGAGGCGAGGCGTGTTTATGAGATAATGGACTGTTTTGTTTTCGAAAAGCACTAGTAGAAACGAGTAATGATATGGAGACTTGCGAGTCTGACTCATTAAGCCCTACTCCCCAGCTAGCACAGTAATACCAGGGATGCGGGTAGCAGGTTTGGAGGCCGGGAGCAACTCTCAACTGAGACTGGGTGTTAGGCATCTGTTCATGAGATCATTGAGGGTGTAGTCCTAGGAACGTGTAGGCAGCCGGCCATAAAGGCTGGGGCATAGTGGAAGCTCTAGGACTTTTTTCCTGTCTAAACTTGCATAGCGTTGCCCCCTTTAACGCGTGTTTCTAAATGTGGTCCCTATTGCTGTTATCACCTATCATGCTCTTAAGGTGTTTTATGTTCGCCTCCTTAAAACGCTTTTGACATGTCCATGTTAAACGCAGCAGATTTGAGAGAAGGCAGTGGACAGTTTATAGAACACACATACATGCTATACCAAATGTAGTTCAAGTTGGCATCAAGGACTTGTGTACCAGAGTCCAGTGTCTGTGTTTGGATTAATTTCGTCTAAACTGTAAACACCATGGTCCACGATGGAGGGTGGATTCGGGCGTCCACCTTTCTTCTTCTTACTCAACTTGACCCTTTGCATAAGAGACTCGATGGCCTTGTGGGCCCCTTCCAGCTCTGCTATTCTATGATTCTATGAGACTGTGCCTGGATAGCTGTCGAACAGAAGGTGATCAAGAAGACCCACATCTAAGGCAGGAGTGGGGAAGCTTTGGCCCTCTGGAATGTTCTTGGACTCTAACTCTCATCAGCCCCAGCCAACATGGCCAGTAGTAAGAGATGATGGGAAATGTAGTCCAAAAGTATCTGGAGGCACCCGGGTTCTCTGCTTCTGATCTGAGACATTGACCGTAGAAAGGTTATTGTTACTGTTCAGTTAAACGGTCCATAGTTGAGGAACATGTGCTACTGAATATCCCTTTCATAGAATCATAGACTAGTGGAGTTGGAAGGGGCCTATAAGGCCATCGAGTCCAACCCCCTGCTCAATGCAGGAATCCACCCTAAAGCATCCCCGACAGATGCTTGTCCAGCTGCCTCTTGAATGCCTCTAGTGTGGGAGAGCCCACAACCTCCCTAGGTAACGGGTTCCATTGTCGTATTTATTTATTTATTTATTGCATTTTTATACCGCCCATTAGCCGAAGCACAATAGCCATACTGCTCTAACAGTCAGGATGTTTTTCCTGATGTCCAGCCGGAATCTGGCTTCCTGTCACTTGAGCCCGTTATTCCGTGTCCTGCACTCTGGGAGGATCGAGAAGAGATCCCGGCCCTCCTCTGTGTGACAACTTTTTAAGTATTTGAAGAGTGCTATCCAGTTCCAGGGTGGGGGTTGCGGGTGCTGTTGAAGTTCAGGAAAAAGCCTGGTCTTTTGAGGCTGAGCCTCCTATCTCCTTTTACCACACACCCAATTCCTGGGAGGACTTCTTGCTTCACGTAGATGTCCCCATACTTCTCTTTCCTGGCTCAGTTTAACCGGATTTGCTGCTTATCAGCTCGGTGTCTTTGCATATGCTGCTTGGGATCCAAAATACTTTGAGTTGTCTGGTCATGCATGGGAGATATTTTACGGATTGTGGGTGATCTTTGCCCTTCTAGTATCCCCTTCTCTCAAAGCCCCAAGGTTGGAGTCCCTCTGGAGTGATCTCAGGAGGGACTGCTGTTAGAAGGAAATAATGCCCCTCCCTCTCTCGTGCATGTGGAAATGCTCATGTGGGTTTTGGATCCCAGCTATCATTCCCTGGCTTAATAGAGATTTCACCACCTTTCCATTATATCTAGGGCTCGACTCATTGCCTCTTTCTGGAAAATGGCTGGCTTATTCACCAAGGCGATTAGCCTGTTGTTCTGTTATATCAAGACTCCACTCACTTTTGTTTTGTTTTGGGGGCATGTCCACATCTTTCCTGTAGCCATCCCAAGAGTTGGGTTATGTGTGTCTGTTCTCCATGTGACTGGGTTTTCTCTTAGCCTCTGCTTCTGTCATTAAATGAATTGAATTGTTCATCTCCATTTCCCGGAGACAGCTTGAGTTGAAGCTGGCTGCTGCTGGGATCTCTTTCTGGAGTAGCCTTCCCCGACCTGCTGCCCTCCAGATGTCTCAGACTACAACTCCCCACCCGTAACGGCATGGCCAATAGGTATAGGGCAATGGGAGTTGTAGTTCCAACACATCTAGAGGACACCAAGTTGGGTAAGTCTGTGTTAGAAAATATTCCAGTAAACGGGCTCCAGTATTATAATATTCATAAAGCAAACTCTTAGATTGGGAACGTGGCTTGGAGGTTGGGGTCTGAGCATCCCTGGTGAAGAGCCTCATCCTGCACCTGTTTATTCAGAAGTCCCATTTTGTTCAATACAGCTTTGTAATTTAGGCTACAAACATTCCTAACATAACTATCCAGTAGTTCACCTGCTCACATATACCTGCATTAATCATGTCTGGCTTAAAAGGGGGGGGGGAAACACCCTTCAGTGTAACTTCTCCATGTAGTTCCCTGGAGGTGATCCTTACTCACCAAAGGCATCTAGCCTATGAGCTTATTTCAATGGGACTTCAGAACACGAGCAAAGTCCTCTTCATTCCATTTAGCCATATTCATTCCCCCCCCCTCCCCATTTCCTACTCACTAGATTGGACTGACTTGGGCATTAGGGTGAGGATGGGATTTTCTCCATCCTCATCTAAGAGGGTGTTGCCTCTCTCTATGAGAATCATAGAATCATACAATCGTAGAGTTGGAAGGGGCCTATAAGGCCATTGTGTCCAACCCCCCCCCACCCTCAATGCAGGGATCCACCTTAAAGCATACCTGACAGATGGTTCTCCAGCTGCCTCTTGAAGGCCTCTATAGTGTGGGAGAGCCCACAACCTTCGTAGGTAACTGGTTGCATTGTTGTACTGCTCTAACAGTCAGGAGGTTTTTCCTCATGTCCAGCCGGAATCTGGCTTCCTGTAACTTGAGCCCGTTATTCCGTGTCCTGCACTCTGGGATGAATATGAATGGGGCCTGTTCAGACGACACTAAGCCATGGCGCCGCAAATAGTGAGTGTGTTTAAACCATGTTTATGTAGCCACCATGGTTAAGAATGGTTCACATGACACGCTAAGCTATAACATTCAGCTCAAAATGCTCAAGTATTGTGACGTCTGAATAGGCCCTATGGTTGCTTACTTATCAGCACTGACTAAGAATGTTCAGCCATTTGTTCAGAGTAGAGCAGAAAATAGCAGTAATTCTCCCCCCACCTTACTCTTTAAGTGATCTGGCCAATAAGCATGCCATAAAAAAACATAAGTGCCCTGCTGGATCAGACTGAGGGTCCATCTAGTCCAGCACTCTGTTCACACAGTGGCCAACCAACCATTGGCCAGGGACCAACAAAGCAGGTCATGGTGCAACAGTACCCTCCCACCCATGTTCCCCAGCAACTGGTGTACACAGGCTTGCTGCCTCCAATACTGGAGGTAGCACACAACCATCAGGGCTAGTAGCCATTGATAGCCTTCTCCTTCAGGAATTTATCCCACCCCCTTTTTAAGCCATCCAAATTGGTGGCCATCACTACATCTTGTGGTAGTGAGTTCCATAATTTAACTATGCTGTGCGAAGAATCCTAGAATTATAGAATAGCGAAGTTGGAAGGGGCCTACAAGGCCATCGAGTCCAACCCCCTGCTCAATGCAGGAATCCACCCTAAAGCATCTCTGACAGATGGTTGTCCAGCTGCCTCTTGAAGGCCTCTAGTGTGGGAGAGCCCACAACCTCCCTAGGTAACTGATTCCATTGTCGTACTGCTCTAACAGTCAGGAAGATTTTCCTAATGTCCAGCTGGAATCTGGCTTCCGGAATCTGGACTTCCGGAAGTCCTTTCATTTGTCCTGGATCTCCCACCAATCAACTTCATGGGATGCCCCAAGGTTCTAGTATTTTAGAGGGAGAAACATGTCTCCCTGTCCACATTCTCCACACCATGCATCATTTTGTACACCTCTGTCATGTCTCCTCTTAGTCTCCTTTTCCCCCCTCAAGGATCTCTTTGAAATCATTCCACTGTGATCCTAGATCAAGCTCTTTTATCATCCTGACAAGTTTAATTGGAGATCTGAAGTACTTAAAAAAGACACGTTTCCATAGAAGTGAATCAAGTGGTCTCTGCCAAATTCACATCACTACCCTCTCTCAAATTCCAGCTTATCCAGTGTTAGACTTGCACTTTATGGATTGCAGGGTTGATGCTGAAAATGATTAGAACAACCATTTTGCTAACATTTTCCTTCCACGGAAAACTGAGGTATCTCATATTAGATATGGGGAAGGAAGTGGGGTCTTCATCAAAGGTGGGTATTGAAACTGTAGCAAGCAAGCGATACCACAATTGATCATTTGTGCTTGTGAGTAAGTTTCACTTGCATAACGCTTGTATGGACAGGGTGGGCTCCGGGTTGGTGGGCGTATTCTGCTTACATTTGAGAATAGTGCAGTTTCCAGTACAATCATAGAATCATAGAATAGCAGAGTTGGAAGGGGCCTATAAGGCCATCGAGTCCAACCCCCTGCTCAATGCAGGAATCCACCCTAAAGCATCCCTGACAGATGGTTGTCCAGCTGCCTCTTGAAGGCCTCGAGTGTGGGAGAGCCCACAACCTCCCTAGGTAACTGATTCCATTGTCGCACTGCTCTAACAGTCAGGACGTTTTTCCTGATGTCCAGCTGGAATCTGGCTTCCTTTAACTTGAGTCCATTATTCCGTGTCCTGCACTCTGGGAGGATCGAGAAGAGGCTAATGACAGAAATAACTGTTGTGAAGATGTTTTGGAAGCTGTTGTCCATCAAGGATGATCCTGGGCAAATGCTGAATCTCAAATGTACGCACAAGTCTGCCAGTTTTGGCAAAATTCTTTGCATTTTGGAGGTGCGCCTTCTAGCTTGCCAGCAGCATGCTTGAACTGGAAGGCGGGACCCTGTGCCTACCCCTCCGTTACCCCCATGTAGATGGCTCTGAGTTAGTTTTGGGGGGATTTTTACACTGCTTCTCGGCAAAGCCCCAGTGGCAGCTAACAAAAGAGAGCAGCTGCAACATACAACATTTATAACTGGCTGGTTCAGACAACACGCTAAACCATGCTGCTTAACCACAAAATGGTTAAGGGAATCCGTTAACCATTTTGTGGTTAAGCAGCATGGTTTAGTGTGTTGTCTGAACCAGGCCAATAAAATAGGCTTCAAACTTGAATTTGTTGATAGCTAAGTTTGCCGTGGGTTGTAGCCTCACTAAAACATTAATAGGCCGTTGCTTGTCTTTAAGATGCCAATTCCATGTTAACAAGTAATATAACAACTTAGAAAATTAACAGTTGTCATAGAAACATCTGTACTTGACTCCTAATTAGCTTACACTAAGTTGCTCTATTATTATTATTATTATTATTATTATTATTATTATTATTATTATTATTATCATCCCACCATTTGCCCAATACTGGTCCTCAAGGCGGCCTTACAAAGTTTAAAGCATACATTTGGATGGGTGGGTGGAAACAAAACCATAAATGTTTAAAATGCACAACAAAATTATAAGACGTTAACATAGATGGAGGGCCAGATTATTCTCCAAAGGCCTGCTGGAGCAAAAAAGTTTTCGCCTGCTTCCGAAAGCCCATCAAAAAGGGAGCCAGCCTAGCTTCCCTGGGAAGAGAGTTCCAAAGCACTGGAGCAGCCACCGAGAAGGCCCTCTCCCATGTTCCCACCAAGCGCACCTGTGAAGAAGGTGGGACTGAAAGAAGGCCCTCTCCAGAAGATCTCAAAGCACGGTCAGGCTCATAAGGGAGAATACGGTCTTTCAGATAACCTGGACTGAGCCATATAGGGCTTTATAGGTCATAACCAGCACTTTGAATTGTGCCCGGAAACAGACTGGAAGCCAGTGGAGCTGTTTTAACAGGGGAGTTGTCGTCTGCTCCCTGTAACCAGCCCCACTCAACAATCTGGCTGCAGCTCTTTGAACCAGCTGGAGTTTCCGAACACTCTTCAAAGGCAGCCCCACGTAGAGCGCGTTACAGTAATCCAATTGGGATGTAACTAAGGCATGTGTCACCGTGGCCAGGTCCGACATCTCTAGGAACGGGCGCAGCTGGCTCACTAGCTTTAACTGTGCAAATGAACTCCTGGCCACCGCCAAAACCTGGGCCTCCAGGCTCAGGGCTGAATCCAGAAGTACACCCAAGCTGCGGACCTGCGTCTTCAGGGCGAGTGTAACCCCATCCAACACAAGCTGAATCCCTATTCCCTGATCTGCCTTTTGACTGACCAGGAGCACCTCTGTCTTATCTGGATCAAGCTTCAATTTGTTCGCCCTCATCCAATCCATTCCTGCCGACAAACACCGGTTTAGCACAGAAACCGCTTCCTTGGAATTGGGTGGAAAGGAGTAGTAGAGTTGGGTGTCATCAGCGTACTGGTGGAACCGCACCCCACAATTCCGGATAACCTCTCCCAACAGTTTCATGTATATGTTAAATAGCATGGGGGACAAAGCAGAGCCCTGAGGGACTCCACAGGCCAATGGCCAAGGAGTCGAACAGGAGTCCCTCCAGTACCACCTTCTGGGTCCGTCCATCCAGGAAGGAATGGAGCCACTGTAAAACAGTGCCTCCAAGACCCATCCCAGCAAGGCGGCCCGGAAGGATACCATGGTCGATGAAAGCTTTATTCACCATGGTTAAAGCCATGGTTTAAGGTGTCTTCTGAACACGGCCTGGCTTTCTGGCTTAACCACCGTGGTTAAAGCCGTGGTTTCAGGTGTCTTCTGAATGGGGCCATAGTCTTGGTTCAGATGTCATGTCCTGATCTATGGTGCTGAGAGTCAGTTAGGCCTGGTTTGCATGTCACAGCTAATTCCTGGCTTGTTTAACCCAGGAATTGGTGGGAGCCTGCAGGTGTGTTCCATTCCATCCATGGGGCGTTCCTGGGTTGTTAATTGAAAGTGTAAGCAGGCCATAACCAGCTCACTCCAGCATACTTGCAAACAACCCATTAATCATGGGTTGTTTGATCCTTTATTTAATTACATTTCTATTTGCCCAACAACTAAAGCTCTCTGGGTGGATCATAACATAAAGTACAGTATAAGAGACATTGACCTTGTTCAGATGATACTCTAAACCACGGTGCTTAAGCATCTTGAGCTAAACGTTATGGCTTAGCATGTTGTGTAACCATTCCTAACCATGGTAGCTACATAACCACGCTTTAAGCACGCTCCCTACCCACTTGCTTCAAAGGGGTTAGCGGCCTAACCATGGCTTAGCATGTTGTCTGAACAGGCCCAGTGCAACTTAAAAGTTTAAAACTACAGTATAAAATCATAATAAAAACCAAAATAAAACCTATTAGCAGTTCAGAGATTTAAAATATAGTGACAGATTTAAAACAACTAAATGACTAAATTAAAACCTGGCTTTTTATCAAAGCTTTCAAGGGCTAAATTCTCCATGGTTACACATAGTTTTAATTGTTTTATTGCCTTTTTTAAGTTTGTTAACAATTGAATACATTTTAGCTGTGTAAATTATTTACGTTTATATGTTCTGATTTTATCTGATAATAGAGTGGGATTCAAATGTTTTAATAAATAAAATGCCTGGGAAGGTAAAAAGGTTTTAAATTGACGCAGGAAAGAATACAATGTAGGTGCCAGGCGAGCCTCCCTGGGAAGCTCATTCCACAATCGGGGTGCCACAGCAGAAAAGGCCCTCTTCCTGCTAGCCACCTGCCTCATTTCTTTCAGCATGTGCTCTTGGAGAAGGACCGCTGGTCATGCAAACCGCGTCTTATTTTGTAGAGTTGTATGCTCATGGTTTCCAGGTTTGCTCTAACCATAGCTTGCTGTGACATCTGAATTGGATGAACTTTGCTTGTCACATTTGTAGCCTGCTGTTTTCCCCAGCGCTTGGGATGGAGTATGCAGTACCCTCCATCCACCTCCTTTTTTGCTACAGCAACCCCTGAGGTAGGTTAGGCTGAGAGCATGAGTGACTGGCCTAACATCACGCTATAAACTTCATGGCTCGATGGGATTTGAACCCAGGTCTCCTTAGCCCACTCTGCGCCCCTCTGTCTGTTCATTTTGATTCGTGCAAAACTTCAATCTATTATTAGTGTAACCCCAAAACGGAGGTGGAATCCTGTGTGCCACAGAAGAGGAGGACGTGCAGAAACACAAGGTGTTCCCTATGATATGAAGATCCATAGAATCAGAATAGTGCAGCTAGAAGGGGCCTCTAAGGCCATTGAGTCCAACCCCCTGCTTAATGCAGGAATCCTCCTTAAAGCATCCCTGACAGATGGTTGTCCAGCTGCCTCTTGAAGGCCTCTAGGGTGGGAGAGCCCACAACCTCCCTAGGTAACCGATTCCATTGCCGTACCGCTCTGACAGTCAGGAAGTTTTTCCTGCTGCCCAGCCAATATGGAATCTAATTTGCCACTTGTAGGAGATGGAAGGAGCACTTGATTTTCTTGTCATGGTGGGTATGATGCCTCACTACCTAATCCAGCCTTGTAAATAAGCCCACAAACACTACTAAGCCTGCAGATTTATTATTATTATTATTATTTTTACTAGCATGCTGGGTGGTTAGTAACCTGCATTTCCTTACTAGCTATGGTGGTAAGGGTGGGGTGTGCGCTCTCCTCTTAGCCAGCTAGTAAAAAAGTTGTCTTGTACCAAGCAGCCTCAGAAGAGGGGTGGATTTGTGGGTGAAGGGGCTTTTGTTTGACTGTGAGTAGCACAGAGACTAGGAGGCCTGGCACCTCTGACCTGCTCAGAATTCCTTCTTGCCTGTGTAGGCTAGGATAGTCATTAATTGCAAGGTTGTCCTGACAAACCCATTCAGAATGCCCCAATATGGGACCCTCAAGAGGTGTTGGATCACAACTCCTAGCATGGCCTGGCTGGAGGTGATGGGAGTTGTAGTCAACACATGTGGCAGGCACCAGATTGAGGAAGGCTGGACTAGCCAGTTAAACCAGGTAACTTTGCATCGAGAGCGTTTAATTCCAGATATTTCACTGGAACTTGAGTGGTCTTTAATACCCTCCTGCTTAATTGGCTAGTAGGTTGGGCTTTTATGAGGTTCCCTAGAGAGATTCCATTGTAGTCTATAGGAGACATTTGATTCCAATCTTAACGGACACCCCTTTGCCCACCACGACCCCCTCCCCATCCTGAGAACACAACCCCCCCGATAAATATACGAAGGGCCTCTTCCTGTGCTTTGTCGTACAGAACAATTTTATTTTTTATTTATTTAAGGATTTTTATGCCGCCATTCAGCCAAAAAAGGCTCTCACGGCAGCTTACAAAAGTATTTCTTGACAGTCCCTGCCCACAGGCTTACAATCTAAAAGACATGACACAAAAGGAAAGGGGATTGGGAGGGAGGAGGAGGAGGGGGGAAAGGAAAGCAAATTCAGGCACTACAATCTTAGTTGGAAAGTTCAGCAGTTACAGGTGACAGCAGGAGGGAGGGGGCTCTCAGCTGGAGCTGGACCCAGGCACGGTGGAGAGGTGCCTGGCTGCTGCTTCCTCCCTCACTGGTGGCCTCTGCAGAGACACTTGGTAGCAGGAGGGAGGGGGCTCTCAGCTGGAGCTGGACCCAGGCACGGTGGAGAGATGCCCGGCTGCTGCTTCCTCCCTCACTGGTGGCCTCTGCAGTGACAGTTGGTAGCAGGAGGGAGGGGGCTCTCAGCTGGAGCTGGACCCAGGCACAGTGGAGAGATGCCTGGCTGCTGCTTCCTCCCTCACTGGTGGCCTCTCCGGAGACAGTTGACAGCAGGAGGGAGGGGGCTCTGAGCTGGAGCTGGACCCAGGCACGGTGGAGAGGTTTCTGGCTGCTGCTTCCTCCCTCACTGGTGGCCTCTGCAGAGAATGCGGTGCCTGGAATTTCAGAGCAAAACCCAGTTTTGCATAAGATGAATCATGTCCCAAAGTTGCAAGATGGTGCCCTTTTAAACAGAAGACATAAGATAACTTGCCAGCAAGAGATTGCTATAAATGTCTGAACTCCGTTCTGCATGGATGTGAGCAGGTTGTGTTTATTGCCACACTTTTCTAAACTGGTATTTCAGGGATTTGTCATATCCGTATTTTTATTTAAGATCGTATTTAAAACTACTGTTATTGCTCTGGTGCCTTACAGCCTAACTTTTTTCTTTTAACTTTCGGTGGGCGTTCTCTCTTTCTTCTTTTGGTCAGATGTGGGAAGCAATGGGACTGAGATATTGTGTTTTTAAATTTCCTTTATCCTGCCCTTCCTCTAAGGAGGTCAGGGGTGGTATGTGTGTTTAATCTCCCTCTTGATTCCTTAAAACAGTAGCAGGGAATCTGGTGTCTTCCAGATGTTTAAGACTACAATTCCCATAAGTCCCAGCTAGCATGTCCAATTGCCAGGGATCATAACTTGTTTTAGAGTATCCTACTTTCGCCTTCTAACAACCCAAGGAGGTGGCTTAGGGTTGGATATCAAGGTCGCACAGTGAGCTCCGTGGCTGAGCATGGATTTGAACCCAGATCTCTCTAGTCTGCCCCAACACTGATGCAATAAGCTATGGCTGCAGTAGTTGAGACCATAAACCAGTTAACTTTTAAAGGTGTCCCAGCATCACCTTTTTCTGTTGCTGCTATGGGCAAATAGAGCTGCTGTTCTATTATTATTATTATTATTATTATTATTATTATTATTATTATTATTATTATTAAACATTTATATACCGCCCGATAGCTGAAGCTCTCTGTGTGGTTTACGAAATTCTAGAATTCCTCAAGCTTGGTTTCTGCTATTCTGATGTGTCTTCCTAAATTGCACTTCCTTAATTCAGGCATTTTCATTGATTGATGAGTCATTGGAGGTGTAATCATCATCATCATCATCATCGAATCATAGAATCATAAAATAGCAGAGTTGGAAGGGGCCTACAAGACCATTGAGTCCAACCCCCTGCTCAAGGCAGGAATCTACCCTAAAGCATCCCTGACAGAGGGTTGTCCAGCTGCCTTTTGAAGGCCTCTAGTGTGGGAGAGCCCACAACCACCTTAGGTAACTGATTCCATTGCCGTACCGCTCTAACAGTCAGGAAGTTTTTTCCTGATGTCCCTCTGGAATCTGACTTCCTTTAACTTGAGCCTGTTATTCCGTGTCCTGCACTCTGGGAGGATCGAGAAGAGATCCTGGCCCTCCTCTGTGTGACAACCTTTTAAGTATTTGAAGAGTGCTATCATGTCTCCCCTCAATCTTCTCTTCTCCAGGCTAAACATGCCCAGTTCTTTCAGTCTCTCTTCATAGGGCTTTGTTTCCAGACCCCTGATCATCCCGGTTGCTGTCCTCTGAACACGCTCCAGCTTGTCTGCGTCCTTCTTGAATTGTGGAGCCCAGATAATAATAGTAGTAGTAGGGATAATCAGGGCTGTTGTGTTTTGTTCATAATGTCTTCCTCGCCGCTTACACCATAGAACCATCTGTTCTTAAACACCACTGTTCAGTACATCCACTTAACACCCCAACACACACACACACACACTGCCCCATCAAAGGCAATGGTTGTGCAGTCCTGGCCTTCACATCTCTAGCTGTGATGCCAAACCGTAGCCTGCAAATCCAGTACGAACCCTGGTTTTCCATTCCGGATTCTTGGCCAGTCACAAAACTGGGGCATCAAGCCGTTCCATGAATAAAGTTCCTTAGCCATCGTTTGGCCACACGTCTGAATTGAATCACTAAGATGCCAGGCATAACCTAAAACATTTGAGGGACAAAACAGCCGTACAGTTTGTGAGTTGTTAGTCTCGCATCTCAAGCCAAACTCTAACACGCAAATAGGTTGTCACGCTGACTTTTTTTTAGTCTCCAACATGAATCGCAAGTAAAGTACCCGTTATAAGCTGCTTAGCTTGGCATGTGAGCTAATCAGTTCTGATTTTCACTTCCGCACCGACTTGCGCTCCGAGCTGGCTTCTATGTTTGCAGCACATTACGATGGCTTACAGCTGTGGAACTTCCTGCTGCACAGATGGAAGACCATCCAGGCGTGAATTGCAATCCTTGCTTCCGGGAGGTTGGGGGAGAACTTAAAAGAAGCGAACTAATCTTGGGCGTCCAGTATCCTTTCTCCAGAAATGGGAATTCCAGTTTGAAGTTGGATAAATTCCTGGAGGCAAAGGCTATCAATGGCTACTAGACTTGATGGTTGTATGCTATATCCAGTATTCGAGGCAATAAGCCTCGAATAAAAGTCACGGACGTACAGGGCCACCTTTTGCACACCATCCCTTTTCACAATTGGCCGGCACGTGCACCTCTAGGTCACCGTCAGCACGCATGGGGCTGTATGGAATAATATATGCAAGGAGGCAAAGGCTATCAATGGCTACTAGGCCTGGTGGTTGGACCCTTGACCTGATCCAGCATTAGGGCTCTTCTTACGTTCTCAAGATGATTCCCCACTCCAAGGAAATTGTAGTCTCAGAGTTTGGCTGATGCAGCAGGAGGAAATGCAGACAAACCTTATACTGGGACAATGTGAGCAAACGTGGTTATGTAGGCCTGGTCATGTGTCACGGTTAGGCTTGGTACTGGGATTAGAATTTGGGGAACTCATAAAAGCCAGGTTTTACCTCCAGCACAATCCTTACTCCGTGCTTACCTTTAAGTAAGTTACACCGAGTTCAATGGGGCTTGATCCCAAAGAGACGTATGCTCGGGGTGGCAGCTTTAGCTTCCGAATCTGTAGCATCGTCCCTTCCCAGGAATAAAAGTCACGGACGTACAGGGCCACCTTTTGCACGCCGTCCCATTTCACAATTGGCCGGCACGTGCACCTCTAGGTCGCCGTCAGCACGCACGGGGCTGTATGGAATAATGTGTGCAAGGAGGCAAAGGCTATCCATGGCTACTAGGCCTGGTGGTTGTGTGGTATCTCCAGTATTTGAGGCAGTAAGCCTGTGTGCACCAGTTGCTGGGGAACACGGGCGGGAGGGCGCTGTTGCACCGTGTCCTGCTTGTTCATCTCTGGCCGACGGCTGGTTGGCCACTGTGCGAACAGAGTGCTGGACTGGATGGACCCTCGGTCTGATCCAGCAGGGCTCTTCTGATGTTCTTAAGTGCAGCAAGAAAAGCCACAAAGGTATTCTGTGAAAACAGCCCCCAGGGCAAAAAATTACACAGGGCAGTGGCGGAGTGATACCTTTAAAAGCAGCAGGGCCTCCTATCGACATGTAGAGCAGGAGCTGGGGAGTTTATAGTACAAAAATGGGCTTGCAGGAAGAAGGTCAGCTGGTTTTCTTACAGCTCACCTTGCCTCCAGTATTGGAGATATATTGGAGGAGGAAGCAGTGGATGGTGCTTTTCTATGCTGCTTGTTACTCTCTCCACCTCTATATTTTATGTATTTATTATTGCATTTATATCCCGCCTTTTCCCCCTGCAAGGACCCCAAGGCGGCGTACGTAATCCTCCTCCTTCTCTCTACTTTATCTACTGGAGCGTGTTCAGAGGAGGGCAACCAGGATGATCAGGGGTCTGGAAGCAAAGCCCTATGAAGAGAGACTGAAAGAACTGGGCATGTTTAGCCTGGAGAAGAGACGATTGAGGGGAGACATGAGAGCACTCTTCAAATACTTGAAAGGCTGTCACACAGAGGAGGGCCAGGATCTCTTCTCGATCCTCCCAGAGTGCAGGACACGGAATAACGGGCTCAAGTTAAAGGAAGCCAGATTCCAGCTGGACATCAGGAAAAACTTCCTGACTGTTAGAGCAGTACGACAATGGAATCAGTTGCCTGGTGAGGTTGTGGTCTCTCCCACACTAGAGGCCTTCAAGAGGCAGCTGGACAACCATCTGTCAGGGATGCTTTAGCGTGGATTCCTGCATTGAGCAGAGGGTTGGACCTTGTGGGCCCCTTCCAGCTCTGCTATTCTATGATTCTATGATCCTCACAACAACAACCCTGTGAGGTGGGTTGGGCTGAGTGTCTGTGACTGGCTCCAAGTCACCCAGTGGGTTTCCACGGCTGAGTGGGGACTAGAACTTGGATCTCTCGACTCCCACCCCGACACTCTAGCCACTACACCACACTAGCTCTATGCGTGATCTGGGCAGATCTGTTCTTCAAAACATCATTGCTCTCTCATGTACTTACTGTGTTAGAAGTCCTAAAGGGAGGCAGTTCTCAGTTTCCACGTGAAGTGACTTGGTTCTGGACAAGTGCAGACATGGTCAGCTGTAAATGGCTTCATCAAGGGCTCCTAGTGGTCTCCCAAGATGAAATTACCAGCTGGTTAATTTCTCAGTGAAATGTTCACGTTGCTTCCCAGGTGTACCCTCTGCTGTTCTCTGAAACCTTTCGCCTGCAGCATCAGAAGCAGAGACTTGCTGCATCAAGCTACCATTGATAAGGCAGGCCTTGTTCTTAGTTGAGGTTGCTTAAAATCTAGCCCCAAAGACGAACCACGTTTGGGTAAAGTGAACTGCCACGACATGTTTCAGTTGTCAAACCAGATGTCCATTTGTAACCATGCTTGGTGAAGCCTGATTCATCTCTCATCCTATAATTAGCCCCATGATTTGCATTTGGAGCGAGACGCAATGTTCTCTTGTTTGGTATTCACAGTTTATGGAGCAAGTAGCACATTGCGTTTGTTTGGGGGAGAGAGAGTGAGAAAACTTCAGCATGGCAGAACGTTTGCGCTGGATTCTAGATGTGCAGCTGTTAAATCTAGTTGGGATGCCTCACTATAATAAACTCTATTGGGACTGACTGTGTGTGTGTGTGTGTGTGTGTGTGTGTGTGTGTGTGTGTGTGTGAGAGAGAGAGAGAGAGAGAGAGAGAGAAAGTAAGTAAGTAAGTCCCAGCCCTGTGGGAGTTATTAGGAGAATGAGCAGTGTTGCTGGTAGTCATTACTTTGAGTCTCCGAGTGAGCATCCCACAAGCAACACCCAGAGGAATTCGTTGCTCCCTTCCTGTGTCCTTCAGTTTATCTCTGTTGACAGACTGGGATGGGGTGAGGGTAAGAGGAAATAATCCTGCTAAAACCGCAGTGCCTTTGATTCTCAAGCTCAACAAGGCCCATACTCCCCTCCTCTCTTCCCTCCCTCTCCAAATCAGAGCCAGGTTTTGCTAGAACCTGGCCTTCCATTTGTTCTTGTGACGGGGGCTCAGCTAATAACACGAGAAGTACTGGGATCTGGGTGCTGTAAGCTGCCTTGCATTGCCCTCAAACTCCCCATCCATCTAGTTTCTGGGATGTCTGTTCCTCAGCTGGGGTGGGGAACCTCAGGCCTGGGGGCAACTCCAGCCCTCCTGGAGTCCCACTTCTAAATGGTAAAATACCTCCCCTATAGCTTAGTTACCGGCAGTAAGAGTTAACTCACAATACACTGGTATTTTTTCCGTATTTGAATTCGACCCTTGGCCTGAAAGAGGTTCCCCACCTCTGTCTTAATCAGTCCCCAAAAAGCGATCCATTCCGACGACAAGGAGGCAACAAGCAGGGTCAAATAGGGGCTGATATCACTTCTCCGCTGAATACGGCTGTGCTGCATTCCCACCGCACTTTGAAATACCGCCTTCAAGGAGAAATGAACAGCAGTGCAGCGGGTGCGATGTTGCGTTCTGTTAGTTCTCTCCCACAAACGGAGACCCAGAAGGCAATGCAACTTTCTCATCAAGATGGTATCCTCAACTGTGTCGGGGAAAGCATGTATTGGCGCCTCCTTGGCTTAGCTTACTGCAGTTCTGCAGCAAATGCAAACAGCTAATTAGTGTTCCCTTCGCACCTTTTCCCCAAGGTCAGCCTCTGGCAAGGAAAATGTGAATAAATGGAAGGTAGAATCATAGAATAGTAGAGTTGGAAGGGGCCTATAAGGCCATTGAGTCCAACCCCCTTCTCAATGCAGGGATCCACCCTAAAGCATACCTGACAGATGGTTGTCCAGCTGCCTCTTGAAGGCCTCTAGTGTGGGAGAGCCCACCACCTCCCTAAGTAACGGGTTGCATTGTCGTCTGCTCTAACAGTCAAGAAGTTTTTCCTGATGTCCAGCCGGAATTTGGCTTCCTGTCACTTGAGCCCGTTATTCCGTGTCCTGCACTCTAGGAGGATCGAGAAGAGATCCTGGCCCTCCTCTGTGGGACAGTCTTTGAAGAGTGCCCTCATGTCTCCCCTCAATCTTCTCTTCTCCAGGCTAAACATGCCCAGTTCTTTCAGTCTCTCTTCATAGGGCTTTGTTTCCAGACCCCTGATCATCCTGGTTGCCCTCCTCTGAACTAGGGGTGTGCACGGACCCCCCGCTCCACCCCGCGGGCCGATCAGAAAATTTCGGATCGGCCTGCTCCGCTCCGCGCCGCCCATACTCCGCTCCTCTTCGCCACGGAGCTCCGGCTCCGAATCAGAGCTCCGCAGTGGAGGGGAGTGGTGCCAGGTAAAGCCGGGAGAGGAGGGCGGGGGGGGGGGTTACCAGGCCCTGCTGCCGTCGCTGCCTGTGCGGCGACGGCGGCAGAGCCCGGTAAGGGACCAAGGGGGAGGGGGGCCTTACCTGCCTCCGTCCGCGGTCCGTCGGCTTCTTCAATTGAGCCCGCGGTTCAACCAGGAAGTCTGGGCCGTGCGGCCCAGACTTCCTGGTTGAACCGCGGGCTCAATTGAAGAAGCCGAGGGACTGCGGACGGAGGCAGGTAAGGGAAGGGGGGTTACCGGGCCCTGCTGCTGTCACCGCATGGACGACAGCGACAGGGCCCGGTAAACCCCACTTACCTTTCCGGCGGAGCTCCGGATCGAGGCGAAGGATCCGCCTTCACCTCGATCCTCTTCGCCACGCTCCGCCGGCCCCCCAATCCTCTTCGCCTCCGCCTTAAGGGGAGGCGAAGCACCCCGCTCCGCTTCTAATTCGCCGGTCCGATTAGAAGCGGAGCACATCCCTACTCTGAACACGCTCCAGCTTGTCTGCGTCCTTCTCGGGTGCTTTCTCAAGGCAAAAAAGTGCAAGCTAGCCGCTGACTCTCCGGACCTTCACTTTCTAGTTGGTGCGAAGGATACAAACCGCAGAGCTCTGTCCCAGAATCCTGCTTTGTTTTGCGGTCTTGCATGCCGTCTTTTTCTTTCTAGATGTTCAAAGAATACAACACATGCTAGGGAACGTGCTGCAAATCAGGGACTCTTGATTCACCGCTCGCTCGCTCGGGGCCAATTTCTAGACTCTGCTAGCTGCCGGGATACACCAGTTTGTTGCTCGATTCAGACAACACATTAGTCGATGCAGTGGGAAAATTCCACTCAGTGGTTGAGTTTGTAGGACGTTCTCCCCACACAACATGTTCTAACTCCACCCTTGTGCGACTGTGGGCTGCCGCGGATTTGAGTAAAATCCAATGCGACGTTTGATTGACAGTTCCTCCGCCCTCTCTCCTCCTTCCCCTGGTCTTCCTGATGGTATCCCATCAGCCATTGCTGCCAAAAAAATAATAATAATCTTGGCAGCTCTCCCAGAGTGGCACTCGCTCCTTTCACTGCTCTTGCCAGGGAACTCTGTAGCCAGTGGGAAAAGTCCACTGAATGCAACTGAAAACTACACACAACGCAATGGTTGTGCAGGAACTCTCCGTTCAGCACAGCGTGGGTATTCTGAGTGGAGTGTATTCCAAAAAACCTCCACCGTGGGGTGGAGTTTTCCCACCAGACAACACATTCCTCAACAGTGGTGTAAAAACTCCTCAGTGGAGTCCTAAAACCAGCATTGAGAAACATGTCTGAACTGGACCGATGTGTCACCTTTGCAATCCTGCTTTCCGGGCGCCTATCTCCTAAAACAACTTTGCAATTTAAAATTCAATATCCCATGCTGTATATAAAGTCCTGGGCTCTGCTGTCAGGCTTATAAATTTTTTTAAAAGATAAGCAATTTAAAATTCAATATACTGTATATAAAGTCCTGAGCTCTGCTGTCAGGCTTATGAATTAAAAAAAAAAAGATAAGCAAGGGAAGGGATATAAGAAGGAAAAGATGGGGAGATCTACTTGACAACGCTAGGGAAAAAAAAGGTGAGTTGTAAACAGGCATTTACATCTAGTTGGGGCCAGGCAGATATTTTTTATTTATTACATTTCTACACTGCTCAGTAGCTGAAGCTCTCTGGGTCATTCACAACAACTGCAGCCACAAGATATATCATAAATAGAAAGGTCTTCACCTGACTCCCGAAAGAGGAAGCTCATTGCACAACTGGGCTGTCACTCTTCTCGGTAGCCACCCACCTTGCTTCTTTTGGCAGGGGCTGCCAGTGAAGAACTGCTGAAGATTATCTTAAGAGTCTGAGCATGTGCTGCTGTCCTGGCTGAAGGGGAAGATGGTGCAATAGTATTGAGCAAAAGGCAGGATACAAATAATAATAATAACAACAACAACAACATCCCCACAGTCCTTGGTCCCGTGACAGGAATCACAGGGCAAATCCCTCTTGCCCCTGGAGATGCAGGGCAACTGTTAAGGGATAAGCCTGCAGTATAGTAAGTTTAGGAAATGGCCCTTGCTTCTTAAATGTTCAGAGAAGTTAACCCCCTCAAGTAAAATTCTTGGTTTTCTCCAGGGCTAGGCAGATGGAAGGAACCCCACAATCCCACTTGGAAACACTGAATGCCCCCCCCCCCCTTTGCGACCTGTATTGAAAGGAGGGTTTCACTTTCCACTCTCAGACCCAGTCCAGGCTTGCCTTGTGGGGCTGTGCTGGTAAGAGCCTGGCGCAACCTTCAGGCCTCCATGGGCGAAAGCAAGTTACCCTTTGAGAATCAGAGCACTTAAAATACAGAAGAGCTCTTTACAGTAAGCCAAGCAGAATGTTTTTTTGGGGTGGGGGCATTCTGGCTTAAAACTGGCTTGAGAAGGTCCTTAATCTGCCCAGAAATGTAGTTTCTGTGTGTAGGCCGGGGAGCATTCGCCTCCTTGCCTCACAGTCCAACTTAACCAGCTGCATGGCTCTTTTTCTCTCCTCCCCCTGCTTTGCTAGGAAGGGGGGGGGGGTAAGACGACGATATTCATGAACAGAGTTGCTGTTTTGCAACAGATGGCTGTGCAGTTGAAAATGGCTGTCTGGTCCTGTTAAGTTGTGCAGATCCAAACAGGTATCTTATCCCAAACGAAACCGGCCAGTGATGAGAAATTGTAACCGGCCAAAGTGTGCCCTTGAAGGAACCCAATGGGCCTGTTCAGACAACACGCTAAGCCATGGTTAGGCCGCTAATCCTTTTCCAGCAAATGGTTAGCGAGCATGTTTAAACCGGGGTCACGGTTCACATGACACACTAAGCCATAAAGTTTAGCTCAGAATGCTTAGCCACCGCGTTGTCTGGACAGGGGTCTCTGTAGATAAATAATTACTTCCGGCCTGTTGCAATGCAGTACTATGAAGAGCCTGCTTGTAGTTTCATGGGACATGACATAGTGTTCCCATAAGCCATTCCTGGCTGCTGAAATGAGGTGGGGTCACCCCTGAAGAGTGCGGAAAGAGCTTCGGTCAGAGCAGCCGCCTTAATCAACATCAAAGAATTCACACAAAGCAGAAGCCATAGAAGTGCTCAGAGGTTGGAAAGCAACTGTTGTTTTTAAATGTATACTTTTTAATATTTACTGTTTTTAACTTTTGTAAACTGCCCTGGGAGCGGTATATAAATTTAATAAATAAAATAAAATAAATGAAGAAACCTTGCTCCTGTTGTTACCCTACACCAGGGGTGAGCCATCTTTTTTGGGCCCATGGGCACATCGGCAATTTGAGAAACCTGCCCTGGACACCGCCGCAGAACGAGCACGCTGCGGATGAAAGCACAGGCCTACAGCCGCTTGTCTTCTTCATCTCTTGCGAGCATCTCTGAGCCCAGAGGTGGTCATGGGAAAAGAAGATGGCTAGAGGCCCTCGCTTTGCTTTGAAGCGATCCTGGCTGCCAGTATTATTGAAAAGAAAAGAAAACATGGGTGGGATGGGACACTGGAGCCCGCGGGCGCTGTGTTGCTGACTGCTGCCCTACACTGAGCACCAGTCTTTCCCAACCTGGCACTGGCTGAGGGAAAATGGGAGCCACACTCAAGTCGCCCATGCCTGCAATAAACACTTTGGTCTACTGCGGGCATAGGCAACTTGAGAACTCCCAAAGATAATTCTGACCCTTTTCGCGCTCTGTAGCCACTACAGATGCCAGTGTTTTGTTTTTAAATGAATTTGGGGCTCAGGGCCAGATGTTGGGCCATGGTTTGCTCTCCCTTTGCAAATGCCAACTTTTCCGTGTTGGAAGGTGGAGCGTTTCGTTCTGTCCCAATTCTGCGTAGCGGTTCGAGTGTTCGGAAGCTGATGCCTCCTGTAACGAAGCTGCTTTAGACTTCCACCTCAGTTCTAAAAAAGAGAACTTTTAAAGCCCAAGTGGCAGCGTAAACATGGCCCGTGTTCACCGGTCTTTAAAATGTGCAGCGCCACATGCATTAATCAGCCTCAAGCTGGCAACTCGTTTGCCTGCCTTCATGCCTCTCTGCTCTCTCCTCTCCAACCCCCCCCCCCCCGCCCTTCACACAGTTGACAGCAAGGGCTAGTGAAGGGAAAATGAAATTACAAGAATTAAAAGCACCCTGAGGCATTCGCTTATCTGCTATTTTTGGGAGCACTGCAGTAGCGTAACTGCTCTGTGTGCTTTGCTGCCATCCAAATATCTTTTTGCCGGGGTTTATTGAGCGTGGGGGGTGGGGTTCCTCGTAAAGGGTTGCTTTAGAAAGCTGATGCAAGCGCTTAAGAACTTGAAATATTTCTCTGGCTCTGCTTTAGGCTGCTTAAGCTTAATCCTACCGACTGTCATGTACAGATTCCAAAATGAGCATCTTAAATGACTGCAGCTGAGCACTGCAGTGTATTTGGTGCCTGGGAAATATTCGTGGCTAATTCAGAGGGGCTGAATTAGGGCATGTATTAGGGCGTAGGGCATGTATTGGTGAAAGGCCCACGGTTCAGAGATTGATCACATTGTAGGCAGTATGTCCCAAGAACAGACCCTGGTATCTCCAGTTAAAAGGATCATTGGGTTTCCATGGGAGGGTTGTCAAAGTAGGTAGCACTGAGCTCTTGGTATATCAAGGTTTCAAGCCGTTTAGGGCTTTAAATGTCATCGTCAATACCTTGAATTCCAACTGGGAGCATATAGGCAGCCAGTGCAATTCCTTTAAGACTGGTAATGTAAGGTCTCTGTGAGATGTACCGGTCAGCAGTCTAGCTGGTGCATTTTGCACTAGCGGCAACTTCTGAGTTGTCTTCAAGGGCAGCCCCACGTAGAGTGCATTGCAGTAGTCTAATCGGGAAGTTCTCTGGACATGCACTGCTTATATGTCATCCCCCGCCCCTACATACACAAACACACACACACACACAGAGACAGAGGCACGTGTGTTTCTGCACATGCAGGGGAAGGCACTTATTTACCCAACAGAACAGGCCAAGTAGACAGTTGTGTATATAGTGCATTCTCTTAGAGCTATATGCATGTTTATGCAGGAGCACAGAATAGATGGAATGTGATCCTTAGATTCATGAGAATGAGTGCTATTTTTTTTAAAAAAAGTCATGTTTCTAGTTCTTACGTTGCAAATACGAGTTTTGTAGGTGCGCATAGAATCGCAAGAAAGCCTTTGAGAATGCTGCATAACGACTCCACATGCACATCGGATGGGGCCGGAGTTTTCCCTATGGAGCTCTTAGCCAGAAGCAGAAATCCTGCAAAACGTACATTTTAGGATAAACTCCGAAATGAGAGCGTATGCACACTTCTTTAATATAATTTATGCAGCTTGCGGAATTCGGCTTGTATTGCTGCGGAACGTCGTGTCTTAGCAAAACAGTACAAACAGCCCTGTTCATAGTACCGGCTTACAAACAACTTGTGCGTAACAGTACAATTCTATAAATGTCCACTCAGCAAGTTCCGTGGTGCTCCCTCGCAGATTGGTGGGTATAGCACTGTAGCCTTTGGATTGCAGCCTGTGAAGAGTTAGTCATGCAAGTCACTTCCAGCGATAGCAAGCAAACTTTGGGAGTAAACTGTGGCGTAAACCCTGGGTTTGAAAATAGCAACGTGTTCTACCTGTTCTTGGTGCGAAGTGCGTTGCTTTTACATCTCACCTGCAAGGCTGTTCCCTCCTTCGTAAAAGTGCCTCTCTCGAGGTAAGTGTGTCATTAAATAAAAGCGTCTTAGAATAATCTTCCACCTTTAGTTTTGACTTCAGCTGCTTTGAAGGAGCACAAGATTAAAGGCATTGGATTTAAAGCTGCATGTCATTATTAGAAATGATGTGATTGCCCCACCACTTTTGATCATGGTGCATGGACATAGTATAGATTGCTTTTGGAAATAAACATAGCAGTAGATTCTGGAGTGCCTTACTTGTGGAGTTCGTTACACAAATTGGTGTTTTCTTTTGTTTGGTGCTGCATTTTCTGGCATGTTGTCTTTCCCCCATTCCCTTCCTCCTGACACATTTACCTGGTCTGCACATAATGCTAAGCCATGGTTTATTTAAGCCATGGGTTGAATATTGGGTTGTTACGATGTGTGAACCCAGTCATGCCAACATACCATGGTTTGTTAGGTGCAAACAATCCATTGTTGGGTTGTGAGCTCCTGGTTGTTTAAACCATGGGTTGTTATGTCTGAACCCAGAACTGTAGGGTGTTTTTGTTTTTTGCTAGGCTTCAAAGGCATTGAGCAAGAGTGGTTAAAAAAATAAAATAAATCCCAGCCCAACCTAATTGCTCTATGTGGCAGTACTAAAGCATTGCAAAGCTATTTGGAATACAGGGAGGGAACAGACGAAAGAGGAGAGAAACAAAGAACCCAGGGACTGAGAAAATAAAACACAGTTTGTTCGAACATCTGCAAGACAAACTCCGGGCAGGGTAGCAAACTGGCTTAAAAAAACTATGTGCTAGTGTTATGTGCAAACCAGGTTATTATTGAAACTGACAAAATGTAATAGCTGAAAGCCTAGTTGCCAAAGTTTGATAAGGGTTAAACTGCCCAGCTCTGTAACAATAGGGGGGAAATCCCTTTGCGTGACTACATCTTGCCAGTTCTGGGCTCCACAATTCAAGAAGGATGCAGACAAGCTGGAGCGTGTTCAGAAGAGGGCAACCAGGATGATCAGGGGTCTAGAAACAAAGCCCTATGAAGAGAGTCTGAAAGAACTGGGCATGTTTAGCCTGGAGAAGAGAAGATTGAGGGGAGACATGAGAGCACACTTCAAATACTTAAAAGGTTGTCACACAGAGGAGGGCCAGGATCTCTTCTCGATCCTCCCAGAGTGCAGGACACGGAATAACGGGCTCAAGTTAAAGGAAGCCAGATTCTGGCTGGACATCAGGAAAAACTTCCTGACTGTTAGAGCAGTGCGACGGTGGAATCAGTTACCTAGGGAGGTTGTGGGCTCTCCCACACTAGAGGCCTTCAAGAGGCAGCTGGACAACCATCTGTCAGGGATGCTTTAGGGTGGATTGCTGCATTGAGCAGGGGGTTGGACTAGATGGCCTTGTAGGCCCCCTCCAACTCTGCTATTCTATGATTCTATTATTGAAACTGACAAAATGTAATAGCTGAAAGCCTAGTTGCCAAAGTTTGATTAGGGTTAAACTGCCCAGCTCTGTAACAATAGGGGGGAAATCCCTTTGAGTGACTACATCTTGCCATATTTAGCCATTCATCGAAACTTTTGTGTGGACAGGGATTTGGGACATGGTGGGTCAACAAGAGTGTGCAGACCTCTTTTAATTGGATGTCATTCCCCAGAGTTGAAACCCAAAGACCCACTGTTCTCTCCTAAATTGTATTGGCTTCCTTCATAAGGGGCTGTCAACTAAATAGTGAGTCATAGCTATATAAGCCGCCCGTGTTCAGTGAGTTTATGGCACTGGATACAATTTGGGGAGGGCAACTTGCCTTACTGCCCTGCTTTGGGGCTTCTTGAAGGCAGTTAACTGGACGGTGAACTAGACAATAGACTCTAGTTTATGTGGGTTTGTTACAATCATTGCGTAGGAAGACCCCACAGAGGATCAGTGCAGATGGAAATGTCCCAGCCTTGTAACCCGTGGCTCAGAGACTGCGTGGCGGGCTTTCACACTGTCCCTTCACTCTTCTGCGTTAACCATGGTGTATAATTACGTTTTTGTACATGCCAAATGCCAACCGTGGTTTGCATTAAATTGGGGGTTGAGATGCAGGTTTAAAACCGATCTATAAACCCTGGTTTAAGGTTACCTTCAATTTGGTAGTCATAGAATCATAGAATAGCAGAGTTGGAAGGGGCCTACAAGGCCATCGAGTCCAACCCCCCTGCTCAATGCAGGAATCCAATGCAGTGTACCAAGGTTAACACTAAAGGAGTAAGAGACTTGTGTGAGGGGGAGGCGGAACACGAAATCTTAGCAGTTGCGCCCACCCTTCCAACCGGGGTTATTTCTGCAGTGGATCAGAACTGCCATTTTGTTTTAATCGGCTGAATGGTAGGGACAGGCAGGTGTGTATCGCTCACTATCAAATGTTTGTTTATTTCATTCATTACATTTATATACTGCCCCATAGCTGAAGCTCTCTGGGTGGCTTACAAAGATTAAAAACACTGAACATTAATGTTGTAATCATTTGATAGGCAGGACGGCGTGCATAATTTCCCCCCAAAATTCTCTGGGCAGCCCAAGAGAAGCTGAACTCTACAGCCTTTGGGTTGCATCCAGTGTTAGTCCTCCTTAGAGTAGACCCATTGAAATGAATGGTACTTAAGTAACACTAATGTTGGATACAACCCTTTATAATTCCTGTATAAATTGGCAGAATTTCTCTAACCTTGCAAAATTCTGGTTTTGCCACTCATGAGGAGCAAGAAGCCCTGAGATTTTATCACGAATCGCCCGGCAACTCTTTGCCGCCATGAGGACTAGAAATGTCCTCTCTTAAAAGTAAGCTTTAACTGAATTCTATACTCGAGCTATTTTGGGGATTTCTTCACAGCTAGTACCTATAGACCAACCTTCTTCACCCAACCTTCAGATCAGTGGGACTACAACTCCCGTCATCCCCAGGCCGCAAGTTGAGGGACGCTGGTCTGTAGGTTGTAGGCTGTCTATAGGTTAGCAAAGATGCTTTGTTATGCCTGATTGTCTCCAGTGTGAGAGAGACAGAGAAGCGCGGGCGAATCCTAGCTCTTAGAAGCAAGAGGAAAAACCTTGATATGCACAGCAAAAAGCGGCACCTGGGTCCCTTGTTACGTAAATTCAAATTAACGGTGAATCATGATTCCAAACGAGTTGAAGCTCACTTTCTGGAGCTGTATGTGTCCAGTCATCCTGTTAACTTCGCTTTACACTTGGTATTCCACCAGTGTTACAGGTCCCTGTTGGGAGAGCATTGCGCGCCCAAGTGCCCATTATCCGTGTGTGGGAGAGTGATTCCATGAGCTATGGTACTTGTGTAACATTGTTTGGTAAGCGTTTATGCAGCCCCGTGTTTCCCACTGAGTGGCATTAACACAGTTTCAAAGCACCTCTTTCCTGCTTCTGGCGAGGTTAATAACTCCCTAGAAATGACACCGCCAGCACTAAAAAATAAAATAAAACGAAGATTGCCTTTACCACTGGTAAGTTATTCATGTTCTGTACCGCTCGGTCACTTCGGCGATTCCCTGGCTTATGTTTATGTTTCCTTTCCCCAAAAAGCCATCCCTGCAAGGGCTAAGCAAACTTTAAATAGAGGTGAAAGGCGCGAGAGCACTTCCGGTTCTGCAAAGAAAGAAAGAAAGAAAGCGGCTGTGTGCTGGGAATGTTCTCCGCAGAATAGGGGAGAAATTGAACTGTCTGCACTGCTGCTGGACTTGGGTGTCCTTTGTTGTATTATTTATAATTGATCGTTGAGGCAGGAGGGGCCCTAGCATGAAACACTTGGCGACGATCGATCCAAACACGGTTAAGAGATGCTTAGCTGGGGCGGAGGAGAGGATTTTAACTCTGGCACAGTTGGCTCTCCGGTCAATGTCTGTTCCCTAACAGAGCCGCCATGTTGTGTAACTGACTGGCAAGTCATGACAACGGAGTGCAAATTATCTGTCCTTGAGAACCGCAGTTCCTGTTGCAGGAAGTAGCTTTCCTGCCGCAACCTCAGAACAAAACAGTTCTGGATTGCGGCACTTTCAGGCCTGCGGATTGCGGAAATGGTGTGTTTGGGGTGCTCCTGTGTACGAAAAGCGGCCCCCGCACATCGAAAACCAGCATTCCGGGGTGAAGGTCTGGCACGGCAACCTTGCTCCTTTAAATGCTAGTGCATTTTCTTTTCCTAAGAGCAAGGGATGTTCTTATTTTTGCTTCTTAGGGAATCATAAAGCCGGGTGGTTTGCCCCCATGTGCGGTGTTTCATCCAGGAAGAGTTTTAACCACATCACCTGTCGTTTAACGTGAACTATGTCCCACTATGAAAGCAGGCTGTTCCTGTTTCCCATGGATTAGCAGGAGCAACGACGTGGCAGGAGAGCCTTTTATACAAATGGTGGCTGCCGCCCAGCCTTGCATGAAAATATTCCGTTTGGCTGTGGCTGCTTGTTTCAATTCCCAAAACTGGTTCTGGCCAAGGGCAGCCCATGCGCACTTCCGTACACCACTTCGGGATATAGCTTGCTTTCATCAACCAACACAAGGTGCTGCAAATCTCTTTCACTTTCTCTTCCCCCCCCCCCCCCCAAAAAAAATCTCCACAGGGAGGTTGAGCCTTACCAGTTCCCTCTAGTGCAGCCTTCCTCAACTTGGGGTGCTCCAGATGTGTTGGACTGCATCTCCCAGAATGCCCCAGCCAGAGCTGGCTGGGGCATTCTGGGAGTTGTAGTCCAACACATCTGGAGCGCCCCAGGTTGAGGAAGGCTGCTCTAGTGTAACAGGGTGGAGGGATAAAATAGGGCTCAGACAGTACACCCCCCTGATGCATATGCCTCTTAACCCAAACCTCTCCCTCTAACAATTGCCTCTGGGGCAAATGAAAGTCCATGCGGAGGAAAGGGGTTCTAGCTCCAGAGTGCCCCTTCAGTTTTCACCCATGACACGACTTTTAAGGGAAGGGTTTCCCCTCTCTCAAGTGTGTCATGTCCCGTTCCCCCCCCCCCCATGGTGAAAGTTGTGCAATCGCGTAAATCAGTTAAGTTGAGGGTACTGCCTCAACCTAGGAATCATAGAATAGTAGAGTTGGAAGGGGCCTATAAGGCCATCAAGTCCAACCCCCTGCTTAATGCAGGAATCCACCCTAAAGCATCCCTGACACCTTGAGTCTTTTTCTGGAAAAGGCATCTATTAATAAAAGAAGAAGAAGGAGGATATAGAATAGCAGAGTTGGAAGGGGCCTACAAGGCCATTGAAATTCGGGCCTACATGGAAAGGTGACAACAGGGATTGATTAGTTCGGAAAAAAGGAGGCTAAGGGGAGACATGATAGAGTGTACAAAACGATGCCTGGTTTGGAGAATGTGGAGAGGGAGACATTTCTCTCTCTCATAATAGAATCATAGAATAGCAGAGTTGGAAGGGGCCTACAAGGCCATTGAGTCCAACCCCCTGCTCAATGCAGGAATCCACCCTAAAGCATCCCTGACAGATGCTTGTCCAGCTGCCTCTTGAAGGCCTCTAGTGTGGGAGAGCCCACAACCTCCCTAGGTAACAGGTTCCATTGTAGTATTTATTGATTGATTGATTGCATTTTTATACCGCCCAATAGCTGAAGCCCAATAGCCGTACTGCTCTAACAGTCAGGAAGTTTTTCCTGATGTCCAGCTGGAATCTGGCTTCCTGTAACTTGAGCCCGTTATTCCGTGTCCTGCACTCTAGGAGGATCGAGAAGAGATCCTGGCCCTCCTCTGTGTAACAAGCTTTCAAGTATTTGAAGAGTGCTATCCAGTTCCAGGGTGGGGGTTGTGGGTGCTGCTGAAGTTCAGGAAAAAGCCTGGTCCTTTGGGAAAAGGCTTCTTGTTCTCCTTGGTCAAACAATTGTCTTGCTTAGTTTGCATAGTTTTGCCTAGAGGGAAGTTTCCAAGCGATTAGACTCTCTTCAGGTGGAAGAGATGTTTGTTGCTTAATAAAAGCTTCGTGGATTACCTAGCAGGCCTCATCATTTGCCTCCCATTGAAAGCAGGAGTTTTCCGAGAAACACGACAGTGGGTTTCTACGGCTGAGCAGGGACCAGAACCCGGATCTCCTAATTCCCAGTCCAATACTTCAGCCTCTACACCACACTGGCTATGTGGTGTAGAGATCTCTGTAGCTGGCTGTCCTTGCTCCCTGCGCATGGATTTGTGGGTGTTTGTGTATGTGAGCCTTGCAGATTCTTGTGTTGTTCTGCATCCACTAACTCGTCAAGCCCAGCGGGAACGTTGCCAACCTGAGAAATTCCTCAGTTCTGCTCCTGGATGAAATACAGTCCAGTCCAGGTCCGATTCAAAGTGCTGGTATTAACATTTAAAGCCTTAAATCAGCCTTCCTCAACCTGGGGCGCTCCAGATGTGTTGGACTGCATCTCCCAGAATGCCCCAGCCAGCGGAGCTGGCTGGGGCATTCTGGGAGTTGTAGTCCAACACATCTGGAGCCCCAGGTTGAGGAAGGCTGCCCTAAATGGCTTGGGGCCAGGCTATCTGAAAGAACGCCGCCTCCCATATGTACCTGCCCGGACCCTAAGGTCATCCTCAGGGGTCCTTCTCCGGTGGCTACAAGGAGGAGGGCCTTCTCTGCTGTGGCACCCCGGCTGTGGAACGAGCTCCTTAAGGAGGTTCGCTTGGCACCTACATTATATGTTGAAGACCTTTTTATTCTCCCAGCATTTTAACAGTCTATAAATACATTTTAACTTGGCGTTTTAAATTTGTAATTTTGCATTGCTGCTGTTTTTATCTGGTTGAGCTTTTATATTGTATTTTATATTATGGTTTTATACTGTTGTTTTATACTCTGAATGGTTTTAATTTTTGTGAACCGCCCAGAGAGCTCTGGTTATTGGGCAGTATAGAAATGCAATAAATAAATAAGTAAATAAATACAGAGTGGCCTTTGGCTAGTTGGAAACATTCAGCATTTGAATTAACTATGTTTTCTCCCTTCCCACCCATCCATCCCAGCTTTAAAAAGCCTTTTCTGATTAGTAAGGGGTAGGGGGAGACGTGTTCTGTGTTAGTACTTCTGCAATCCAGTATGGGCTGATTTGCCTCATTTGGAAGGAGAAAAGCAACTAAAAATAGTGCCGGTTATCTGCTGCACAGCTGACTTTATTTCCAAGACTGCAGGGCTCTCTTTTGAAACGGCATATGCTCTTTCTGAAATGGCAGATCCAGAAACTTGAGGAAGACTGCCTTTTTGAAGGTCAGAATTGCTGTCTGCTTAATTGACAATCTCCTGAAAGAGCTGTGATTAGAGAAGTTAACAACCACCAACCTGTGAAGGTACAGGAGGAACTTGTGCCGATTTCTCTTCTATCAAGTAGAAAACTTCAAGTATTCTTCTTAGTCTCGGTTGCTTATGTCAAGGTTCGCTTTAAAGTCAGTTAAAAATGATTGATTATGGGGGAATTAAGTAGCAAAAGTTGTATAATAACCAGAGGGCCTACTTGATTGCTTATTTTGCCAGGTTCAATGAAGTAAAACCTCTAGTAGTGCAGTGAACTGAACATATTTACCACTTCAGGTATCACGTAGTTGCTGTAACTATCAACTTTGTCTCCACCCGCCTTTGTATTTTTGCCATGTAAAATCTGGATACTTCCAAAATAATTAAGCCCTTTCTCTCTCTCTCTCTCTCTCTCTTTTTTGTGTCTTTCAGTAAACGTGGTTTCAGCGTTCGATCCTTTGGTACCGGGACTCACGTGAAATTGCCGGGACCAGCGCCGGACAAGCCGAACGTTTACGATTTCAAAACGACATACGATCAGATGTACAGTGACCTGCTTAGGAAAGACAAAGAACTGTATCCCTGCGGAATGCCCCTTTCAAAACCCTGCTGTTCAGTTTTCCGAAAGGTGTCCTTCGCCTGTTTGCATAAGGAACATGCTGCTACTTGACTGTGGCCAGGTCTTGGTATTTCACGTCTAGGCAGGTGCTTCACACAAGGGAAGGGCCCCTTAAAATCCATCCCTCGACGGCTTCCCCTTCCGTCGGATAGTGGTGCATGCAGCGGACGCCGCTAGAGCAGGCACTTGGCTTCTTTCTTGGGATGTTATTGCACCACCACGCGCTGGATAACTACATTGGGTTGTCCCCTAACTGGCAACGCCCCCCATAAATGCTTTGTAGTCATGACATCACTGTTAGAGACCCGTAGCCAAGGAATTGGCTCACTATGCATTTCCTGGCCCTCTTCTCCTGGTCCCTTTTTGCTCCTGGATTCCCTCCCCACTCTGACTCCTCTCCCTCCCGTTTTCCTTTGGACCATTCCCATCTCAGTTCCCAAGTCCCCTTTGTCTCCCTGGCCTGCTCAGACTCCTGCTTCCCTGGGCTTCTACCCTTTTTTCTCCCCGTGCCTTTCCTGTCTCTCTGTGACAATAGGGCAGCACAGACAATTGCTTTCAGAAACAATTCACTACAGAAACTCTTCCTGCTTCACAGTATAGGTAGAATTGCTCAAAAGCTAAGCATCCTGTTTTCTCCTCCCTGTCCCCTGTCGTCGTCCCCCCTCCAATTCCCTGAGTTGTGCTTGAAAAGCACTTTTGGACATTGTCCTTCAGAGAGAGAAAGAGAGAGAGAGAGAGATGGCAGAAGTAGCACCATTGTGCTCTAGAATTATTTGATTTCAGATTCCCCCCAGGATGCTCAAGAGTGGGCATAGTATATTTCCTGTGCTAACAGATGGATTTAGGACGTACTGTTAGAGGTGCAAACCCTCCTGGGAGTGAGGGTGGTGGTGGTATGTCCCTCCGTAGTTGGAACAGTACCGTGGTGGTGCAAATGCATCCTCAGAAATGGCGACGAGTGTCTGGCACCCTCTTCCATTTTAATCCCCGCTGTGCTGTCGTTCCCCAACACAAAGAGTGTTCTTTGCAAATGGGCAGGGCTGCGGTGCTTATGTAGTTCAGTCAAGGAAGCAGGTAAGAGTTGAATTAGTCCAAAAAGGAGAGGGCTTAGCTCTCACCAGCCTTTTGAAGCAGCTAAAATGCAGACTTGAAAACCTCCCCCCCCCCACAGCCCCCCGGCAAATGTCTTCTTCAGTGCGCGCACCCTGACTCAACTCTTGACTGGGTGTTCTTTTGAGCACGGCACCTGTGTTCAGAAACTGGGCTGCTTTTGTTTTTGGGGATAAAACGTAACATTTTGTACACGATAGAGGCCCACATAAGCAAAAAAAAAAAAAAGGTGGAGGAAGAGAGAGGTTCTTTTCATGGGATTAACGCAGGGAATTTATAACAAGGGTGCGGCGTTTCTCAAGGTGCCTTTAACCTAATAAGCGGCTCTCCGCCTCCTCTGAACGTTATCTGGCCTAAATTAAAGACGAGGACGAAAGCAAGCGACGTACACTTGAAAAACGAAGGGGCTTGAATGATCCCCGCAGCTGAAAGCTTAGGCTATAGAGATACTAGAACCTTGCTAGTTTCAATTCTGCTGCTCAGATCTTTTGAGAGGTGGAATCTAAAATTTAACATCTCCCCCCTCCCTTGGCCCATTAACAGCGGAGGACAGCAGAGGGTGTCTGCCAGGGGATAGACGTCTCCACTTGGGTGCTGGAGCTAGGAGGTTCCTGGTACTTCCTCTCTGGAACTTGGACCAGGAAGTGAAGGGAATAAATAATAATAATAATGGGAAGGCATAACTGATTTCCAAGCAAAACGACACCCTGAACTAAACTAGTCCTATGGCCGGCTGCCCTTTCTCAACAAAAGGGGGGCCATAGACTGTGGAGTTCAGAGTGCATTGATACACAGGTGCTCACAAAACCGGTACAAATAATAGCCTGTCCGTAGTAAGCCCTCAATTGGGCTCCTAAGCTTAATTAGATCTTAGAATTATCAAAGGAGGAGGGCATTGGAACTCCATAACTCCAGTTGGTCTGTCTTCGGTAGAGGTTCAGCTATGTGTGTGTTACTGGTGGGAAACGATACCTGAGAGCCTATAGCTCCCAGGAGTGACAATTTTCATTTTTTCAGGCTTTCGTTGAAACCTAAACAACTGTGGGCTCACTGCTTTACGAAGGCATGTACAACACACTTGGAATCTTGTATTGTGGGGAGCGGGGTGTCTATTGTAAAGTTTTGCCCGGCATTCGTATGCTGTATTTGAGGAAACCTTGAACTGGGAGTCCATAGACTTTGATACTTTACAGAGCCATCCCCAATCGGGTGCCCTCCAGATGTATCTTGTCCATGCTGACTAGGTCTGATGAGAGTTGAAGCCCAGCGCATCTGGGGTGGGTGGGTGACCAGGTTGGTGAGGTTTGCCTGATTGCACTCGTCTTGTAGGCCTAGTTCTCAACTGGGGTGGTAAAACCTGTTCCGTTTCAGACAGCAGGTGGTCAAAGTGGGTGGGGGTTCACTTGATGGAATGTAAATCTTTAAGAGGAGCCCTCATGGCGGAGACCAAGGGCCCCCCACTCACAGCATTCTGTTAGGCACAGTGGCTGCAGGTCACTCAGGAGCAGAGCGTCAAGACGACCGTCCTCCCCTCCCTTCTGCCCCCATAGTCTGATATTCAGAGCTATACTACTTCATAACATTTGAGGCTCGCTTTAACTCTCCTGGCTAATGATCCTTGATAGACCTCTCCTCAAGGAAATTTGTCCAGCCCCTCTTAAAAGCCCACGACAGCAGGTGGCCAACATTTCACCCGGCCGCAGTGCCTTTCATAAAACCAATTCTGCATTGTTTGAAATAAGTGCTTCTCTCTGTCTTGCCTCTACTGCCAGTCAGTTTCAGTGGACGGCCCATTTCGAGGTTTTTCAAGCGAAGGCTGGATGCCTAGCCTATCAGGGAATGCTGCAGCAGTGGATTTCCTGCGTCGGCCAGGGGTTGAACCTTAGATGGCCGTCGAGTTCTAGGACTAAAAGAGAAGAGCTATCTATTTTCTGCATCTACTTTCTCCACATCATGCATAATACGATAAACCTCTGCCCTGTCTTGCGTCAGTCATCGTTCACGTTTCAGCCTTGCATTCACCAACCCGGTGCCCTCCAGATGTTTAGACTACGACTCACAACGTTCTTGACAATTGTCTGTGCTGGAAGTTGTGAATGTCTGGAGGGCACTGGTATGGTGAAAGCTGCTTGAGCCACTCTCCGTGGGGGAAAAAGGGATCTACGCCTAGAAAACTAGCACTTCCTGTGTGACTAGAACCCTTTCCCTTGACAGCGAGCTTCTTTTGTAAGGAGAGGCATTCCATCCTCTGAACTTCCACTGATAACCTGAAGTGGTACATCCCAGGCACAGGTTTACCACCTCCGTGAGAACTAGCACAGAAAAGCACCAAGCACAGAGAGGGTCGTTTTCATACATGCCTCGTCTGACCAGGCAATTTCTCCTTTTTGAGATGGTGATCATCTCAATGGGACTAACGAAACTTTTTTTAAAAAAAGGTGTGTGTGTGTGTGTGTGCGGTTTCCATAGACATTTTGAGGATCTACGTGATGGTTGCCTTTCTTGTTAAATTATTGTTGTACTGAGAAACCGAACACAATTAAAAAAGAAATACCTTTGGCCCCCTGTCCACTCTCTCGGAGTTGCTTTCTTTTAGATCAGCACTGCTATAGAGAAGCAGAACTGCGGCCATCAAGCACTCCTTGCAAAGGGAGGGGGGAAAGGAGCAATCCGTTTGGCTTCGGGGCATAAGGCCCTGCAAAAGGCGTTAGATGTTCTTTGAGGCGCTGACCTCGAGTTCAAAAGGGCGTTCTTTGGATTGCAGCTGAGAAGGCCTGAATAGTCCTGCACTGACTGTCAATAAGCAGCCCCGCTGCAAATCCATCATGGGGCAGGTTCACATTGGGCCCAGGGTTTCGGGGAGAGGGGACCATTGGTTCGAATGAAACAGCTACTAGGGGTAATTTTGGGGATGGAAGGATAGACTATCAGGGAGCTTGGATTTTTAATATGGGAGAATGGACTATCAGGGAGCTTGGGTTTTTAAGATGGGAGAATGGACTATCAGGGACCTCTGCTTTTAAGGTGCGAGAGCCTGCACTGTGTGAATGGATGGCTTGGGATATCTCAAAAGAAGCACGGATGGAAGCCATCCTCCAGAAACTTAGGTTCCTTTGTCAAACTCCCCAATCCTGCTTGCTTTCAGGCTCTGAAAGAGCAGTTCTTTCATACGCGCAGTTTTTGTGTCGGCACCTCCACGGTATATGGGAATGTAGACCAATGCCTTGGCACCAGGTTGAGGTTCACTACTCTAGCACAGAACGGAAGCTAGGTACACTGTGGATATTTGTGGAACGGTTTTGGCTACCCAACTTCCCATCCACCCTCACCCCCTCCGGTCCATCTGATCAGTTGAGGAAGCAGCCATCCCAACCAGGCAGAAAGTGCTACAGCGATGAACGTCTGGGAAATCAAGGTAAAAATATTAGAATGGCAAGGTGTGCAGAAAACGTCCTCTTTCTAGGAAATTTGCAGGTGGGTGGGGGTGGGGGAGGAACCCATCTTGGTGTTTAAGGGAAATGTGAGATGTCTGGTTGGTTGCAGGATGCTGGGAGTTGTAGTCAAACACATCTAGAAGTCACAGGGTTAGGGAAGGCTGTTCTAAGCAATCACTGCTACTCTACTATGAGTAGATCTTGAGTGCTGTGCTGTATGGACCAAATTAATTCAGTATAAACCCATTCCATACATCAGTACACTAGGAAGCCTCCCCCTGCCTTTTTAAAGCAAGAACAATTTTCAGCTTTTTTTTTTTAATGTAGGGGATGAAATTGTAAAAGGCGGTTGTGTGTGTCTCTTCTAAACACAATGAGCCTGTTCAGACAACATGCTAAGCCATGGTTAGGCCGCTAACCTTTTTGCAGCAAATGGTTTGTGACCGGGTTTAAAACCGTGGTTATGTAGCCACCGTGGTTAGGAACGGTTCACACGGCACGCTAAGCCATAATAATTAGTTACAAATGCTTAACCACCGTGGCTTAGCGTGTTGTCTGAACAGGGTCAGTATGAAGAGGCCTTAGGGTGAGGGGCAGGTAGGGGCAAGTCCAGGGAAGACTGAACATTTTTTAGGGGGCCAAGTCTTGGCAGAGCTGCTGACCGAGCTACAACCAGGCTTGTTAGAAGCTAACGGATTCGGTTCTGAACTGCTCATTCACACAAACATGTTTCTCGTTCGGGTTGGTGGCCACACACAGAAATGGCAGTTGCAGATCGTTTTCCTTGCACAAGTGTAGTACCAGTCGACGGAGGCACGTGGCTGAGTTAATATTATTGTAGTGTGCGTGTGTGTGTGTGTAGTCCCACCTCAGGAGCTAGCGTGTGTTGGACCATTAGAACTTGTACGGTCTGCATAGGGTTTTCAGCCCAATTTTTAAAAAGTAGTACTTCATCCGCCTTTTAAATCATAGAATCATAGAATAGTAGAGTTGGAAGGGGCCTCTAAGGCCATTGAGTCCAAGGCCCTGCTCAATGCAGGAATCCACCCTAAAGCATCCCTGACAGAGGGTTGTCCAGCTGCCTCCTGAAGGCCTCTAGTGTGGGAGAGCCCACAACTTCCCTAGGTAACTGGTTCCATTGTCATACTCTAACAGTCAGGAAGTTTTCAATCACATTGAAATTCTCTCACATTTTGCCAGACTCACCAGTACAAGCTTCCTTTTAGGTGTGGGAGGCAGTTCGGAGAACCTCCAGCCCGTGGGCATAATCTGGCCTTGCTGGGGCCCAGTTTTGTCCTCTGGTTTTCCCTGGTTGTCCAAGCGCCCCTCCCCTCCTGTGTCCCCATCCCATTTCCCCCAAACACCAATCGTATAGTGCAGTGGTTCCCAAACTTTTTCAGGTCACCGCCCCCTTGGTTCCACAAACTCATGCCCAGTGCCCCCTACCCTACCCTATCAAAATCATTATTCAGAATAGCGGTTTTCATTGACCCACTAAGGAAGATAGTAACAATAAAATTCAAAACAGTAACAATTAATTGAATATTTATTCAAAATCCGAAGCACCCGCCGCAGGCTTGCCGAGGGAGGGAGGAAAAAGAGAGCGAATGCCTCTGTTTTGCAGCCGGCGTGGCGGGGCACACCAAGCAGGGTATGTCTCTTGAAACATTACAATTCACCATTAAAAGGACTCTTCTTAAACTGTATTAATACATGTGTGGATTGTTCCCCTATATGGCTTGGGACTAAACTACCTTCTCCCATAAAAATGTCCCTGGGTTTTAAGACTTTCTGAAGAGGAGCTTCTCAGAAAAGACCATCTTGAACGCCCCCCCCCCCGCTGCCCCTTTGGCTCTTAACGCCCCCCCCCATGCAATCCCACCGCCCCCAAGGGGGCAGTACCGCCCACTTTGGGAACCACTGGTATAGTGGGTTTCCAGGTTTTGTGCACACCCACCCACAGCTGAATTCTAACAAGGTTGAAATTCCTCTCCTAAGGCTCCATTACTGGCATAAGGACTTTGAGCTAAAATATGCTGGGTTTTTTTTACCCCTCTGCCCTCTTGCTTTCATCTGCACCTACCATTGTAATGCCACCCCACCCCCACCCCCGGCTGAATGAAATTCGGTGTCCCTGCCTTAAAATGTAATGAGCTAAATCTGCCAGGCTGCAATTCTTTCTAGAAGACAGGAGCAACTTTAATGCTTTCTTCACTTCCTATTAGTCACAGGCTAGAACCAAATCCTCATCATAAAAATAAGCGCAGTGCTCTCAGTTCCCATCTCAAAACAATCCTGCACATATAATCAAAAGCTTTAGTTGTTTGATCTATGGATCATTATTATTTTTTAACTTGGACCTGTGAGTTCCTTTTCTGGTTTTGTAAAGGCTATAGTTCGTATTCCCATACGAACTCGAGACCTGCTACTTTAAAAGCTTGGTTCAGTTGGCAACAGATTGGAATTCCGTCAGAGATGTACTGGAACAATTCAAACATTTTGAGCCAGATTGATTTCATCTACTCTTAACTTTTCAGTTTTTACTCAACCCTGAAATTTTGTAGAGTTGAGTGAAAGAAGCCCTTGGTTAGCATTACAGTGTATAAATCCTAAGTAGATTTTAAAACTGCAAGTAGTCAACGAATTGCTTACCGTGTTTTCAGAGGATTTCAATTTTTAGTGTATGTAAATGTGCTTCATGAACAATTTGGCTAAACGAGCTCTGTGATGAGGAAACGTTGAGGTTAGATTATTATTTTTTTAAAGGCAGAATCCTATAACAGTAGAACTGGAAGGCCATCGAGTCCAACCCCTTGTTCAAGGCAGGAATCCACCTTAAAGCATCTGACAGATGGCTTCATCTTGAAGGCCTCTAGAATGGGAGAGCCCACAACCTCCCTGGGTCACTTGCAAAATTTAAGGGCAGGGGAGGAACCCACCCTGCAAAACCTCGTATCTCCCTCTCCTACAGCTCCAGTCATCCAAACCTTCAAATGACTCGAAACCAAACTGATTTGCTCTTTGCAAGTAGTTTTTGCTACATCAAGAAACCAAACTTTTGTGAAAAGTGATGCTTGAGGAAACAGGCAATTTCTTTTCTGACTTCCACATCCACATCAATTGAACTGCAACTGCCATAATTACTTGCCCAACACATCTGCAGGGCATCACGCTGGGGAAGGCCGGGCTGCAGTGTGGTAGAGCGCATCTTTGCAAGCAGCGTCCCCCAGGTTCAACCCAGTGCACCTCCCTGTAGGGTGGGGAAAGTCTCCTGTTGCTACCCATCAGTGTAGAGCAATCTTCCTCAACCCAATGCACTCTGGATGTTTGGCACCTCATTTATCAGCACCAGCCGGTATGGCCAATGGTTAGGAATTAGGAGTTCCACTCCAAAAACATCTGGAGGGCATCAGTTTGGGAAGGCAGGTGTAGACAATATTTAGATGGACCCGATTCTGTAATAAAGAAGCTTCATATAAGAACATCAGAAGAGCCCTGCTGGATCAGACTGAGGGTCCATCTAGTCCAGCATTCTGTTCACACAGTGGCCAGCTGGCTGTGGAGCACGAATCCACAAGCAGGGCATGGGTGCAATAGCACCCTCCGGCCCATGTTCCCCAGCAACTGGTGTATACAGACTTACTGCCTCTGATTCTGGAGGTAGCACAGAGTCATCAGGACTAATAGCCATGGATAGCCTTCTCCAGGAATTCCTCCAATCCCCTTTTAAAACCATCCAAATTGTTGGCCAATACTACATCTTGTGGTAGCAAATCCCATAATTTTAAGTATATGCTGTGTGAAGAAGTCTTTCCTTTTATCCGTCTTGAATATTCCACCAATTGGCTTCATGGGATGACCCTGGATTCTAGTATTTTTGGGAGAGAAAACTGTCTCTCCACATTCTCCACAATGCATAATTTTGTGCACCTCTATCATATCTCCCCTTAGACTCCTTTCCCCCCAAGATGTTGTAACCTTCCCTTACAGGGGAGATGCTCCAACCCCTTCATCGTTTTAGTTGCCATTTTCTGCTCTTTTTCCAGCTCTATACAATATTTTTTTATAAGCATGGTGACCAGAACTGCACCCAGTATTTCAAGTGTGGTTGCCCCACAGATGTGTATAAAGGCAGTATGATATCGGCAGTTATATTCTCAGTTACTTTTTTCTAATTATGCCTTACATGGAATTTGCCTTTTTTTGGGGGGGGGGGCAGCAGACACACACTGGGTTGACACTTTCATCAAGCTGCCCACCACAACCCCAAGATCTATTTCTTGGTTGTTCACCGCTAGCTCAGATCCAATCTGGTTATATTTGAAGTTGAGTTTTTTTTGCTCCAACGGGCATCACTTTACTCTTGCTGACATTTAACCTCATTTGCCGTTTGGATGCCTATTCTCCCAGATTGGTGAGGTCCTTCTGGAGCTCCTCACAATCCCTTTTTGTTTTAACTATCCTAAGTAATTTGGTTTCATCAGCAAACTTGGCCACTTCACTGCTCTCTCCAGATTCCAGTTAATTTATGAAAAAGGTTGAAAAGCATTGATCCCAATACAGTTCCCTGTAGGAAAGGAAAGGAACCTCTCGTGCAAGCACTGAGTCATTGCTGACTCTTGGAGGGACACCAGCTTTCGCTGACGTTTTCTTGGCAGGCCTTATAGCGGGGTGGTTTGCCGTTGCCTTCCCCGGCCATGATTGCCTTTCCCCCAGCTAGCTGGGTACTCATTTTACCGACCTCGGGAGGATGGAAGGCTGAATCGACCCGAGCCGGCTGCCTGAAACCAGCTTCCGCTGAGATCGAACTCAGGCCGTGGGGAGAGTTTCAGCTGCAGAAACTGCTGCTTTACCGCTCTTTATTTCCCTCCATTGGGAGAGTTCACTGTTTATCCCTACTCTGTGTTCTGTTCTTCACCAATTACCGATCCATAAATATTCCAAAACTGCTACGTTTGCTCAGGAGTCTTTGATGAGGGATCAAAATCCTTTTAGATGTCCGAGTAAACAATATAAAAAATGTCTACCGGATCACTGCTCTCTACGTGTTTATTGACACTCTCAAAGAACTCTAAAATGTTGGTGAGACAGGACTTTGCAGAAGCTGTGTTGATTCTTTTTCGGCAGGTTTTGTATATACCTACTAATTTTATCTTTAATAATACAACCAATTTACCCGGCACGGACGTTAAATTAACTGGCCTGCAATTATCCAGATTATCCCTTGGATCCCTTTTTAAAAATTGGTGTTACATTGGTCATCTTCCAGTTCCTTGGTATAGAGCCTGATTTTAGGGAGATGTTGCATATTCAGGTTAGAAGACCAGCCATTTCATCTTTGGGTTCTTTGAGAACTCTAGCATGGATGCCATCTGGGTCCAGTGATTAATTTGCTTTCAATTTATCAATAGGGTTGAGAACTTCCTCTTTTGTCACTCCTATTTGCCCCAGTTCCTCAGATGCCTTTCCTGGAAATATATGTTTGGGCACAGGTGTCTGTTCTATATTTTCAGCAGTGAACCCCGATGCGAAGAATTCATCCAGCTTCTCTGCAATCTCCTTATCCTCTTTTAGTATTCCTTTAAGTCCATTGTCATCCAGTGGTCCAACTACCTCCTTAGCTGTTTTTTTACTCCTGATATATTTAAGGAATTCTTCACTGTTGGTTTTAATATTGTTAGCGATATGCTCTTCAAAGTGCTTTCCCCCCCCCCCATCTCTTATTGTCTGCTTGCATCGCCTTTGTACGAGTTTGTGCTCCCTTTTATTTCCCTCACTTGGGCAAGACTTCCATTTTCTGAAGGAAGCCCTCTTTTCTCTAATAGCTGCCTTAACACTGCTCCTTAACCATGCCGGTGACCTCTTGGAATTTGTGTTAACTTTCCTAACCTGTGGCATACATTTTAGCTGAGCTTCTGTAATTTGGGTTTTGAGTAATCTTCAAGCATTTTGAAGGGATCCGCCTTTCAACTTCCTTTTCACCAGATCCCTCATTTTAGGGACTTCCTTCTTTTGAAGTCAAATGTAACTGTGTTGGACTTCCTGGGCAACTTTCTGTTTAAGTATCTATTAAAACTTTCCAGTTGGCTCAGAAACCTTTCCATCTCATACTATGTCCTGAGCTACACCACTTAAGATTCAACCTAGTGTCTCCTCCCCTCTGGTCGGTTCCATGACCAGCTGTTCTAGGGCAGCGGTCCCCAACCTTTTTGGCACCAGGGACCGGTTTCGTGGAAGACCATTTTTCCACGGACCGGGGTGGGGCTGGTTGAGGGGATGCCGTCACATCACCAACCTCCTTTAATACCTGGTTTTTGTATTAGAAACAGGAAGTGCAGCTAGACTCTCAATGATAATTGAAAAAAAGTGTGTTTTGAAGATGAAAAATATCACAGGAAACATTTTTCGTTTTGTTCAAATAAAAGAAAACAAGCAGTCAGGCTGTTGTTGTGCTCGCTGAGATATGGGCGGGAACTATCTTGCGGCGGCCGGCCTGGACCTACTCTGAGGTGGAGAAGAGCCGCGGAGAGAGCCGCCCCGGGGGGTGGGACCAGGGGAGGAGGCTGGGTCCCTGCCTGCAAGTGGTGGTGGCGGCCTGAGAGGGAGGAGTGGAGCTGCAGCGGCGGCAGCCTCCTCACCCCCGCACCCGGAAGCCACTCTCCCACAGTGGCTCTAAGAGCGCACCCCCCCACTCCAGCGTCCTGGCTTTGCTTCGGCTGGGTGGGCGCCCAGCCGAAATGAAGCCAGGACACTGGAGCGGGCGGGCGGCTACGGAACGGCGCGCCCGGAAATGGGTGGGTGAAAGCAGCTCACCTGGTTCTTGAAGGCCTCTAGTGTGGGAGAGCCCACAACCTCCCTAGGTAACTGGTTCCATTGTCGTACTGCTCTAACAGTCAGGAAGTTTTTCCTGATGTCCAGCCGGAATCTGGCTTCCTTTAACTTGAGCCCATGATTCCGTGTCCTGCACTCTGGGAGGATCGAGAAGAGATCCTGGCCCTCCTCTGTGTGACAACCTTTTAAGTATTTGAAGAGTGCTCTCAGGTCTCCCCTCAATCTTCTCTTCTCCAGGCTAAACATGCCCAGTGTTGAGGGAGTGTGGTGTGGGGTCCAGTATCAATCCAGATACTGAGGACTGCGCCAGGCTCCTCTCTCTTAGACCCCGTGCCTGGGTCTCTCTCTTGGCCATGCTGGCATGATGGAACGTCCGTGTTAGGTGGTCTGATATCAGCCGTGTTCAGCCTGCTAGAATTTGTTTGGATCATTTAGATTTCCAAAACAAGACTTCTTTCTGGGGAACTCTTCACCCAGGTTAGTTACACTGTAAACATCTAGCATTTGCAAAAGATGTCTCCCGTAGTAGTTTTATTTTCCAGATACTCTTCCTCCTCCCTCAAAACCCCTGCGGTTGTAATTCTACTTGGGCAACCCTCATTACCACCGCCACCACCTTCACGAACCTACGAGTTTGTGTTCTTTAAAAGAATCCTGTGCTAGATTTGGAATGAGCAGGTTTGGATAAATGTGGAGGCCTGTCGTGAGCTACTTAACCCATAATGACCTGCAGGCCAAATTCCTGCCCCTGGGGGTTGTCACATTGTGCGAGCCCGGCAAACGTGGGTTACGTGCTGGTTAAAGAACCTTCTCATAACTCTAAATCCATGGCTTAATGTAAGAGTTGTTGCTCCTTGCAGGCCCCCGCATGACCCACATTCGCTGCGTTCAGACGACATGACCACCCCTGAGTGGCGATTGCTTATTCAAAATGGCGGCCACGCACGCCCCATACCTACCGCAGCCCTGTCCTGTTACATTGTGCAAACAGCCCCAACGTTGCTTGAGTTTCCCTTGCAGGAGAAACTTCCTAGTATCTGTAGCTGGCAGAGAGAAGTTGAGATAGAAGGGTCTTTTCAAAAGATTGAGAAAGCCAGAGGGGGTCAAGCGTTTTTTGGGTTTTTTTTAGCCACAAACAGACCACACTTCTACCTTCAACCAACGGGCTGAGGAGCGATGAGCAAAGACGGGTCTCTTCCCTCTCCAAGGGCTTTGCAGTCTTAACTTCCAACACTAGTGGACCTGACGGAGGAGGAGGTGATGGAAAACTGATAGGCGAGAGTGAATAAAGAGTGAATGTGAGCAAGTTTTCTTAGGCATCATCTCAATTTAGGAAGGCCATCCTGACATCGTCTGCCAACTCCCCAAGTAGTCTCTTCTGCAGCCAAATGGCTCGTATCACGTGGTGCCTTCTGGAGTAGCCTCCAGATGTTTCAGACTACGACACCCATTAGTCTCAGACGGCATGACCAATGGTCAGGAACGTTAGGAGTTGTCGTCCGAAACATCTGGAGCAGGCCAGGTTGGGGGTAAGGCTGCTGTGCAGCAACAGAGGACAAATTTGCTCCGTCATCTGCAGGACAACCCTTCCAAGTATTTGTAGGAAGCTCTCCTCTCTTCCCTAGGATAAACATCCCCAACTCCTTCAACATTTCTTCATTGGACGCGGTCATATGTCAAACTGGTGGCATCCCATCACCATTTTCTTTTCCATTTTTTAAAAAAAGCAAAAATGAGAAGTCAAAGTGAAGAGGAAGACTAATACTTTTTGTTTGTTTGTTTAAATCAAAGTCAAAAGTGGATTCCCTATTTTGGGTTGGGCTAAACCCCGATTTCCGGTCTCCTGACTGCTTCAGGTGGTGTGATATGCCTCATCTTCTCTTTCTACTAAAATTTGCCCCCCCCCCCGCTCCCTGCAACACACCATGTCCCTTCTAGGTTTGTTTGTTTATTTGTTTATTGTTTTTCTGTACCGCCCAATAGCCGAAGCTCTCTGGGCAGTTCACAAAAATTAAAACCGTGAAGACAATTAAAAGTATAAAATAGAACAACAGTATAAAACCGCAATAAAAAAGCACAACCGGGATAAAACTGAGCAGCAATGCAGAGATTAACGCAGATTTAAAATGCAGATTTAAAACAGCCAAGTAAAAAATAATAATAAGATGATAAACTTAAAATAGTGGGAAAATAAAAAAAAGATCTTCAGCTGGTATGGAAAAGAGTATAACATAGACGGATCTCTCTAGGGAGCTCATTTCACAGCCAGAGAAGGCCTTCTTCTTGGTAGCCACCTGCTTCACTTCCTTTGGCAGGGGCTCACGGAGAAGGACCCCTGAGGATGATCTTAGGGTCTGGGCAGGTACATATGGAAGGAGGTGGTCCTTCAAATAACCTGAGCCCAAGCCATTTAGGGCTTTGAATGTTAACACCAGCACTTTGAATCGGGCCCGGACCGGCAGCCAGTGAAGTTGGAAAAGGACTGGCGTGATGTGGTCTCGTTGACCAGTCCCTGTTAACAATCGTGCTGCCCTGAAGTTTCCGTACCGTTTTCAAAGGCAGCCCCACGTATAATGCATTGCAGTCATCCAGACGAGAGGTTATCAGAGTACGGATAACTGTAGCCAGGCTATCTCTGTCCAGACAAGGGCGCAGTTGGTATATCAGCCTAAGCTTCGTGCCCTTTTCTATGTTGCTATAAGGTAAGAGTGGAGAAATCTGAGACACTCCAATTCCCACGGCCAGTGGTTGGAGGCTATGGAAGTTGATCTCTTTCATAACCTTCATATACTGCCTTGCTACAAGCCATCAAGGCAGCATACAACAATTTAGAACAACATCTGGAGCCGACAGCTGGAGGGCCGAAGGTTCCATGCCTCTGCTTTCTGAGTTGTTGGCGGCATTCGTTCCGTCCTTGTGAGCTACCTTCTCCCCAGTCCACAAGGTGGAGAAACTTATTTGGCCACCATTTCCCCATAACTCTTAATCTTGTAGTTGTGTTCACCATACAGCAGCGTAGCTCTCGATTGCACCGGAGTAGACGCATCTCTGTGTTTGCTGCATGAAATGGTGCTCCCCGATCTATCCTATGCTGTGATGATGCGATTTTGGCTGGTGAATGAAAGGTCCTTACTAAAATACACTCCTTGCTTGCTTGAAATATATATATATAAAAAAACTCATGCAAAGCAAGTAGGTTTTATTCATTTATGTATTACATGTTATACTGCCCAATAGCCGAAGCTCTCTGGGCGGTTCACAAAAATTAAAACCATCAATACAACTTCAGCTGTCAAAGTCAAAACTGCAATGTCAAAACCGCAATCTAAAAGTACAACCAGCATAAAACCGAGCGGCAATGCAAGGATTTAAAATACAGATTTAAAGCAGCAAAGTTAAAAGACCAGAATGGTAAAAAGTTAAAATACTGGTGTGTGTGTGTGTGTGTGTCTTCATCTTGTGTTGGAAAATAGTATAATGTAGGTGCCAAGCGAACCACTCTAGAGCGCTCATTCCACAGCCAGGGTGCCACAGCAGAGAAGGCCCTCCTTGTAGGAGTTGCAGACTGCAAAGGCCTTTGCCGTTTTGTCATATTAGGTGAAAAACTTGGCCGTTATCCAAATGCTGGTCCTAATGACGTTGTGCCAACGGGCATTAGCACTTGCTATGCAAAGGGAGAAAGTTGAGATTTGCCACCAAATTACACCACCGCCTTCCCCCTTTTGCCTCTCAAGCACTGATGACATTGCCGTAGCATGACCGCACCGGAGGAGTCCCTTAAGTTATTTGCGTGCTGCTTCCTGTATAAACGCAATAATAAATTCAGACGCGCCGTTAACCATGCACGAAACCGGCTGAAAACTAAAACACGATGCCCAACGGGAGAGAAAAACTCTTAACACGCATTTGAACAGTAGCTAAAACCATCTCAGTTCAGCAGCCCATAAAAACATAGCTTAAGGGATGGGGGAGACGGAACCTCAAGAGTTCTTCCAAAGGCCCATGTTGAATAGCAACCAGGTCTCCGTGCTAGTAAGGGAAAGTTAGTGACTTCCTTCTTTCCTGTAGGGCAGGAAGTAGTTGTCCAGATGTTTTTGACTTCAACTCCCAGAATTCCTGACCCTTGACGGGTGGCAAACATCTGGAGACCTAATTTCTGTCCACCTCTGCAGTAGCTCAGGCTTCCCCGACCTGGAATCTTCTAGATATTTTGGACATCTGAATTTCTGACCGTTCGCCATTCTGGCCCGGGGGCTGATGGGAGTTGATGTCCTAAACATCCAGAGACCAAGCAGGATGTGGAAGGCTACCCTATTCATCACATTTATAGACCGCCCCACAGCCAAAGCTCTCTGGGTGGTTTACAAAGATTAAAAGACTGAAGATTAAAAAATCAATACACAAAATTTTAAAACATAAAAACAGCTAACATTTAAAACAACTGTACGCCTCGGTTACATAGTGAGTTGTGCCTCTCCCCTACCCCACAGCCCGGATACTTACGAGAAATCCAGCGTCCCATTCTCCACTGGCTATTTGCATCCACGGTGCTAAACAGAATCTCCAGGCCAGGGAGAGAGTATGCCATAGAACAAGGGTGAAGGATCTAGGGCTCGGGGACGCACCTGGTGCTCCCGGGGTCCTCTGGGGGGCTCCGGTTGGCCATGTGCCCTTCCTCTGGCCACTCCCCCTTCCTCCAGCCACGGATCATTTGGTGGTTCCGTGTCTTTTGTGTGGCATTCCCCCCCCCCCATTCTAAGAGGTTGAAACGCCTCTCCTAAGGCTCAGTGGCCAGCGAGAAGAATTGTGAGTGAAAATATGCGGGTGTTTTTGGCCCTGCCCCTCCCACCACCGGAACGCGGCCCCCGAGCGCTTCTTTGAAATGGAATTCGGCCCTCGGGCTCAGAGTTCCTGCACCCCCGCTATAAGAGTAGTGCGCATTGCGTTCCTTGTGGGCTTCTCGTGACATCTGGCTGGCATTTCTTGGAAACAGGATCCTTCACCTGTTGTAGTCGGACTTTTGTCCTAAATGCCACCCGCTAGGACCAGCGGGGTTCTTACTACTTTCTAAATACCGGTTCTCAGGATGCAAATAATTTATTTTCACGAAGCCCGATGCCTTTCGGCCTGTACTTTATTCAAAGGCCTTCTTTGTGTGTGTGTGTGTGGGAGGGCATAACAATAATACAATAAAACACTTTAAGATAATATTAAAATATGTTTTGGTTGTTAGGTTAATTAGGCACATTGCCACAAGGGCCTATGCAAGTTTTAAAAGCTTTTAACATAACGCCGTGCAGCTAGGGGCCTACACATATGCAGTATTAACAAAACCGTATAAAACTGGTTTCTACCAAAGTGTAATATAAAAATCCTTACTTGTTAGAAGATCGTGTCTGCGGAATTTCCTCCAGCAAGGTCATTGTCTCCGGTGATAATCTGGCGACTGAAAAGAGTGACATTCAAATCCATCCTTACATTCTTAGTTCATTTTTTTTGGAGGGGGGGGAGGCTGCCAGGTGTGTCCAGGTAGTGATAAGTCCAAGGTCTCATAGTCAGACACTGCTGCTATTGAAGGGCGCTGACCTATAAATAGGTTCTGAATCGCAGGAGTGGTAAAAATTCCACCGGGCTTCGTGAAAATAAATTATTTTGCATCCTGAGAACCTGATCCTTTTTTTTTTCTCCCTGACCTAGCTTGGGTGCTCTCCTCCTTTTGATTTTGGTTTTTCTTTTTAATTTTCTAAATACCAAAAGTGGTGCAGTTGCTGTGCATCTGCACCTCCCCCGTGGCAGAGTGTAACGGGAGAACGGTGGCATGATGAGTCTGGAATCATAGGCAGGTCTGTAGGATCCCTTTTCCCAGTTACGTATTTCTTCGATTCTAAGACACACTTTTCCCCCCATATAAACATCTCTAAAAACAGGCATAGCTCTGGGAGCAGGGGTCAGCAACTGGAAGCCGTTAAGCAAAGGCAGCCCCACCTGGGGGAATACTCCCTATTCCTTAGCAGCCAGCAAGACGCAAAAGAGGAGTTTGAAGGAAGCCGTAGCAGGTCACTGAGGGCGAAGAAATTTAGTTCTTAAGCAGCTTGGATCAACCTGCATCACATAGAATCATAGAATAGTAGAGTTGGAAGGGGCCTACAAGGCCAACGAGTCCAACCCCCTGCTCAATGCAGGAATTCACCCTAAAGCATCCCTGACAGATGGCTGTCCAGCTGCCTCTTGAAGGCCTCTAGTGTGGGAGAGCCCACAACCTCCCTAGTCAACTGGTTCCATTGTACTGCTCTAACAGTCAGGAAGTTTTTCCTAATGTCCAGCCGGAGTCTGGCTTCCTGTCACTTGAGCCCGTTATTCCGTGTCCTGCACTCTGGGAGGATCGAGAAGAGATCCTGGCCCTCCTCTGTGTGACAACCTTTTAAGTATTTGAAGAGTGCTCTCATGTCTCCCCTCAATCTTCTCTTCTCCAGGCTAAACAGGCCCAGTTCTTTCAGTCTCTCTTCCTAGGGCTTTGTTTCCAGACCCCTGATCATCCTGGTTGCCCTCCTCTGAACACGCTCCAGCTTGTCTGCGTCCTTCTTGAATTGTGGAGCCCAGAACTGGACACACATATCCAGAGTCTCGTGGCATCACCGTCGCGTGGGTGACCTGGGATCTAGCCAGATCTCTCTCCCCATGATTTGTGATCGGAGGAGAGTCAGCTTGGGAAGGGAGGAAATAGTGGAGTTTTCATGGGCTCCTCTACTGTTGCCATCTATCACTTTTTAGAGACTTGAACGACCTTTTCTTTTCTCTTGAAAGGGGGGGGAGGAGAGAGCAGGTGCAAAGGAGAACATTTTTCTCTCCCAGCAGTTGTGCGGCAGAGTGAATTTCAGTGCATTTTTGCTTTTCTCACCCCAGCACAACAACCTGGCTGCTGAAATTCCCAGCTGTTAAAGGCACACAATCTTTGCCCTCCGTTTTCCCCCAGAGAGAGAGAGAGAGAGAAGCAGAGATGTGCATGTACCACTTTTAAAAAAAGAAAGGTGTCCCAGGTTGTAGCTTTGGACTGGAAGTGTGCCCTGGGTGTGAAAAGGCTGGAGACGATTGCCTTAGGTTTACGTACGGGAAGCATTTTGAACACACGCAATGTTCAAAAGGGGAAGGTCCGCCAAGCAAGGCGGGCTTGGAAAATCTTAAAGCCGTGTTAGCCCGTTAACGCTGGGTCAATTCTTTCCTCTGGGATTGGTTTTTTATTTTTATTGTGCCCAGCCATTTTCTAAGCCTTCTATGACTGGGTTCGGATGACACAATAACCAGGAAGGAAGGAAAGGAACCTCTCGTGCAAGCACTGAGTCATTACTGACTCTTGGAGGGACGCCAGCTTTCGCTGACGTTTTCTTGGCAGGCCTTATAGCGGGGTGGTTTGCCGTTGCCTTCCCCGGCCATGATTACCTTCCCCCCAGCTAACTGGATACTCATTTTACCGACCTCGGGAGGATGGAAGGCTGAGTCGACCCGAGCCGGCTGCCTGAGAACCAGCTTCCGCTGGGATCGAACTCCGGCCGTGGGGAGAGTTTCAGCTGCAGAAACTGCTGCTTTACCGCTTAAATAGTCAACGGTGGGTTATTGTGTTGCCTGTTGGGACTTTTTCACACCCTGGTTGGTTATTCGGCCGAAATAACCAACACTGTGCAGAGTTGATTATTCGAACTACCATTGGTGATCGTGTCGTGTTTCGGGCACCGTTGACTATTTCGTCACACACAGTTGGTTATTTTCGGCGACTACAGAGTCCCCTGGCAAGAGTGACCAAAGTGGCTGCTGCTGCTCTAATCCAGCCAGCAGAACTCGCAATGGCTGATGGGATACCAGCAGGAGGACTGGGCGGGGGGGGGGGGGGAAGGACGGGGGATGTGTCAATCAAACACACCGTTGACTAATAGTCAACTCAATGCTGGCCTTACTCCACACCATGGATGATTATAATCATGTTGTGTGGGGCGTACCCCCCCTTGATAACCATGGAGTTGACTATTAACCCACCATGGACTATTGTGTTGTCTGAACGCATCGCACCAAAATATTCTCCCAAGGTGAAAAAACTGCAGGGCCGAAGGGGAGAGAGAGAGATGAGGCCCGTGGACGCAAAGGCGTGCTTCCGTTTAAGACGGACTAAACGTTTGAGGTGGCTCTCCAAAATAAAGGATAGGTTTCAGACGAGCAGAAGAACTGAGGAGAAAGGCACCAGGGGAAGAAGTGGTTATGGGGGGGCATTTTAAAAGGCCAAAGCGAAGGCGTGCTGAATATTGGGAGGAAAGATGGAAAATCCAAAGAGGTGACATCATTTTGAAAAGAAGAAAAAAAGGAGTTCTTCATGAACTCTTGGACATTGCAACTCTGTTGGAGAGTTTAAACATACCTCTTCTGAGATTTTCCTCCCAAACTCCCTGAATTCAGCTGGTGTTTATATCGTATAGTTAGATGTATTTATAGCCTGCTTTTCCTCCTCCGAGGAGGTAGATGGCCTCCTGTCCAGCCGCAGCTGGGAATTGGACCTGCTTAGTTTCGGGAGTTGACTATAGGCCAACCAGAGGCACGTTCCTTTTTTGGTTTGCCATTGATCTTGGGCTGTGATTGCAACTTCCAAAATTGATCCTCTTTTAGTAAGAGGCGGGGGATGTCCCCAATTCCGCAGTGACCGTCTTGAACTGAGGACATGTTGGGTGCTCATGTTCTTGCAGTGTGACGGGAAGGAATTTGGAAGAGCTAAGTGCAGGCTAATGTATAGGATTAGTGATAATTTGGAGTCAGAAATGGTCGGTTTCATCGCCTGAATTGACCACCGTCGGAAACATCATTAGCATCGCTTCCACAGCAAAGCAACAGAACTTGAACTCGGACCCTCCCTTAAAGGTTTAGTCGACTGCCATTGCAGCTTAATAAACTTACACAAATGTAGCATGCTGCTATGGTTACACAATTTAAGACACTTTTACAATGCGCCTCCATCTTTAAATCCTTAAGGCCTAGAAAGCCCAAATTCCCAAGATGTGAAATCCAGAACACTACTTTTGCATAGGGTTGTGCCGGGCAAATGCAGAAAGTTCTTGAACTGGCCGTACTGAGTAATATTTGCCTAGATGGTGAAATAGTATCATGAGGCCTGTATGGTTGCAAAAAGGAACTTAACTCTATGTACGTTCAATTCCATCAAGAGTCTTATTGACAAACCAGCAGAATTTAATCTTTAAAATTCTTTATATACCACTATCTTGGACTTACTTGTAGTAAGTAATAAAACAGATCTCTGGTGTGGGTGATATTAACTTCTCCAAATTCTCCTTTCCTAAGACCTAATTATTCCCCCCCCTTTTTTCCCCTTTTTGTATTTTCTTTGGTCAGAGTTAATTTAGATTAATCATCTTAACGATGAAAAGCTAATTAATGAATAGGCCTCTACTGCTGCTTTCTCAACAATGAGAGTGTTTAAACCTGACGGACTGCTGAATCAATCAAAAGTGTGTCTGGGAGCAGGGAGAAGTTCGAATAAACCAAGGCAATTATTCCTAAAGAGGCCCACGCTAGCTTTCCTCAATTGTGGGAAACTCTAAAAGGCAGAGAAGGAAGAGGGCAAGGTCCGAGAGCAAGCAGGCGTGGAAATTTGCGGACAGTCAAATTGAAAAGCCATGCACCCAACTCTGCTCTTTCGGTTGCTAAAAGTTTCCGCTTGCCGTTAAATGTTGTGTGAATTGCCCCTGAACAGGCAAATGGGTGCTTGTCAAGCAGAAGCAGCTGCCCTCGGGGAACACTGTACTTTTTTCCCATAGAAGTGAATGGTTTCCCTCCTCTCGTGCCAGCACTGAGTCATTACTGACTCTTGGAGGGACGCCAGCTTTCGCTTGACATTTTCCTGGCAGGCCTTAGAGCGGGGTGGTTTGCCGTTGCCTTCCCCGGCCGTGATTACCTTTCCCCCAGCTAGCTGGGTACTCATTTTACCGACCTCGGGAGGATGGAAGGCTGAGTCAACCCGAGCCGGCTGCCTGAAAACAGCTTCCGCTGGGATCGAACTCAGGCCGTGGGGAGAGTTTCGGCTGCAGTAACTGCCGCTTTACCGCTCTGCGCCACACGAGGCTCTTGAATGGTTCCCACGCACTAGTATTTATTTATGTCTTGCCCATCACCAATGGATGTGGTGCTTTTAGGGAAGTGGCAAGAAGGCAGGCCTCTGTCCCGAGGCACTTACAGTGTAAAAGTGCTGAAAGGAAGCAATTAAAAGGGTTGTGTTTGTGGGGTAAACACCGTTGGAGTAGATCTTAAAGCTGAACCTTGCCCACAACTACCCCAAACAGAGCCGGCCGCTCCTACCTTGGCTTCGGGCTTTTTTGCAGTGCAGATTTACTCAGAAATACAGCCCATCTGTGTACTACGCGGCTTGTATCTGATTGCAGCTGCCGTCACGCTAGACCGGGATTAGAATTTGGGGAACTCATAAAAGCCAGGTTTTACCTCCAGCACAATCCTTACTCCATGCTTACCCTTAAGTAAGTTACACCGAGTTGAATGGGGCTTGGTCCCAAAGAGACGTGTGCTCGGGGTGGCAGCTTTAGCTTCCGAATCTGTAGCATCGTCCCTTCCCAGGAATAAAAGTCACGGACGTACAGGGCCACCTTTTGCATGCCATCCCTTTTCACAATTGGTCGGCACGTGCACCTCTAGGTCGCCGTCAGCACACACGGGGCTGTATGGAATAATATGGAACTGGGTATGGAACTGGGCATATTTAGCCTGGAGAAGAGAAGATTGAGGGGAGACATGAGAGCACTCTTCAAATACTTGAAAGGCTGTCACACAGAGGAGGGCCAGGATCTCTTCTCGATCCTCCCAGAGTGCAGGACACGGAATAACGGGCTCAAGTTAAAGGATGCCAGATTCCAGCTGGACATCAGGAAAAACTTCCTGACTGTTAGAGCAGTACGACAATGGAATCAGTTACCTAGGGAGGTTGTGGGCTCTCCCACACTCGAAGCCTTCAAGAGGCAGCTGGACAAGCATCTGTCAGGGATGCTTTAGGGTGGATTCCTACATTGAGCAGGGGGTTGGACTCAATGGCCTTGTAGGCCCCTTCCAACTCTGCTATTCTATGATTCTATGTGCAAGGAGGCAAAGGCTATCAATGGCTACTAGGCCTGGTGGTTGTGTGGCATCTCCAGTATTTGAGGCAGGAAGCCTGTGTGCTCCAGTTGCTGGGGAACATGGGCAGGAGGGCGCTGTTGCACCATGTCCTGCTTGTTCATCCCTGGCCGATGGCTGGTTGGCCACTGTGTGAACAGAGTGCTGGACTAGATGGACCCTTGGCCTGATCCAGCAGGGCTCTTCTTATGTTCTTAAGTTCTCAAGATGATTCCCCACTCCAAGGAAATTATAGTCTCAGAGTTTGGCTGATGCAGCAGGAGGAAATGCAAACAAACCTTGTACTGGGACAATGTGAGCAAACGTGGTTATGTAGGCCTGGTCATGTGTCACGGTTAGGCTTGGTACTGCGTCATGCCATGTTTAACACAATCAACCTTCCTCCAAACTATTGCTCTGCAGGTGTGTTGGTTTCCCAAGTTTCATCATCCCCAACCAAGCTGGGGATCATGGGACTTGTAGGCCAATACACCTGCAGGGCTGTAGGTTGGGGAACGGCTCATTAATAGTTAAAAAATATATATCTACGATTCATTGACTAAAAGGCTGTCCTCATTTAATCGGGCGGCAGAATTTAAACCGCAACTATTTTTGAATAAAGTACTGGTTAGAACTAAAGATTTACAGGCAGCTGTCTGCCATCTTTTCTCCCTGTTGAGTAAGAGATTTTCTAAGGATTGCTTTAGAAATGCTGGCGTTGACCCATTTGCAACATGTAATCAATAAGCTTGCATATGACTCATTGATTTTTTTTTTTTTTTAACAAAAGTGTTACGGCTCTCTCGTACGAACAGAAGTTTTTATCCTAAGAATTCAAGGTGTGCCCCTGTACAGGTTCTTGGGCTTGTGGGGGAGGGGAAATTTGCCGGGTTTTGCCATGGCAAAATGTCCATTACCAATTAAAAAGCGAACAAACTACGGTTTGAAACTTGATCTTTTTTCCTGACTGTCATAACCGATGCCCAAATAGGAGAAACAAAAACTCGCCGAGTGCTATCAAACATCCAACAGTCTTTTGCCTCCTTAACCCTGGTTAACTTCAGCTATACACAGAATGGAATTTTGCACATGTTGGACAGAAACAAGCGGATCAAACCGCGGCCGGAAAGATTCCAAAACTGCAAAGACGTCTTCGATCTGATCTTGACGTGTGAAGAAAGAGTCTATGATCAAGTAGTAGAAGGTAAGAAGGCCTGGCCTCGGGGAAGATGGGTTGGTCGGGATTTCAACTGAGGCTGGCACAACGTGAGCCAAGTGTGGTATAGTGGTACAGGTGTTGGATTAGACCAGGGAGACCGGGGTTAAAAATCCCCAAACACGGCTGCACCAAGAAATTTGGCTGCCTGAGGTGAAGAACAAGATGGCGCCCGCTCCCATCCGCACGTACAGAGGCCAACTTGCCTAGAAGATGGCTATTATGTGAATACTGGGGATGGAACATCTTACTCCACTGGATCTGGCTAGCCTAGGGGGCATAGGGCAACAGCTCTCTCCTCCACCACTTTCCTGCCGCCTCCAAGCATATGCCGCCTGAAGCAACAGCCCCACCCTACCTAATGGTAGGGCCGGTCCTGGCCTTGAAGCTCACTAGCTGAATCTGGGCCAGCCAGTCTCCGTCTGTGTGTGTGTGTGTCTGTATGTCTGTGTGTCCAACCTTCCTCACAGGGTTGTTATGAGGATGCCTTTGCTGGAGGCAATGCTGCAGGAGCCCTGCCCCCTTTTATATCTGGTCACTCTAGTGTAGCTCCTGCAGCTTTAACTGTTGTGATGAAGAGGGAATTTCACCAGGTGCTGCATGCATACAAGTAACACCTGCAGAAATGTCATTTTCAGTACAACTGTTAAAGATACAGGAGCCGCGTCCTGCTTTCCAGGTGATCACCCTAATACCATAGATCTCTCTCTCTCTCTCTCTCTCTCTCTCTCTCTCTTTTTTTCTCCCCCTCTCCTTTCTCAAAAACAACCTCCCCGCCCCCCATAGCCACTGCTTCTCCTTTTCTCTTGTTGCTGCTTGCGTGATCAGAGAGAAATCGAGCAGGCAACAAGGAGAAACGGAGTTACTCATGGAGTTCCCTGCTAGGTTGGGGGCTCAGCATATTTTCCTTGCTGCCGGTCATGCTCTGTCCCGAGCGTATGCTTAGTCTCGTACAAACTTTAAGAAGACTATAGAACTATTACAATCTAAACAAAATAAACTGTCATTGAAAAGCAAAGCAAACACAAGCATAGTGGTGTGGTGTAGTGGCTAAAGTGGCGGAATAGGACTCAGGAGATCCGGGGGGTCTGGAAACAAAGCCCTATGAAGAGAGACTGAAAGAACTGGGCCTGTTTAGCCTGGAGAAGAGAAGATGGAGGGGAGACATGAGAGCACTCTTCAAATACTTGAAAGGTTGTCACACAGAAGAGGGCCAGGATCTCTTCTCGATCCTCCCAGGGTGCAGGACACGGAATAACGGGTTCAAGTTACAGGAAGCCAGATTCCGGCTAGACATCAGGAAAAACTTCTTGATTGTTAGAGCAGTATGACAATGGAACCAATGACCTAGGGAGGTGGTGGGCTCTCCCACACTAAAGGCCTTCAAGAGGCAGCTGGACAACCATCTGTCAGGGATGCTTCAGGGTGGATTCCTGCATTGAGCAGGGGGTTGGACTCGATGGCCTTGTAGGCCCCTTCCAACTCTGCTATTCTATGGTTCTGCCAACCTGCCCAGTCATGGAGGTTATCAGAGGGCATGCTCCTGGTGGTTCTGCATGGACCTATGGTCCAATTGGAGTCCTCCTGAAGAAGAGCCTTCATTGTGGTGGCCCCCTTCCTACGGAACTCCCCGGCAGGCAGTCGCCAACACTGCACTGTTTCCGGCCCCCTCCTGAAAACATCTTTATATCAGCGAGGCCTTTCTTGAGAGATCAGCCACAGCTTTATCAGAATTCTGTTTCCTTTTAAAAACAGTAATTGTTTTAAACACGGTGTTTATTCTTTCCCCCCGTTTTGTATCCTTTATACAAAGATTTTGTATCTTTTTATCTTTCGTTCACTGCTCTGGAATCTGTCTAGATAGGGAACGGGATGGAAGTGTTATAACTCAAACAAACAATCCCAAAAGCCTTGGTAGAGCACCAAAACAGTTGTTTAAACGCCAAGTGCATCATCAAGGCAGAAAACCACCTCGCCAACTTGAAGGGATACTGCAATAGGATAAATGGGAACTTCACTGCTAATGAGAAGGAAGGAAAGGAACCTCTCGTGCAAGCACTGAGTCATTACTGACTCTTGGAGGGCCGCCAGCTTTCTCTGATGTTTTCTTGGCAGGCCTTATAGCGGGGTGGTTTGCCGTTGCCTTCCCCTGCCGTGATTACCTTTCCCCCAGCTAACTGGGTACTCATTTTACTGACCTCGGAAGGATGGAAGGCTGAGTCGACCCGAGCCGGCTGCCTGAAACCAGCTTCCGCTGGGATCGAACTCAGGCCGTGGGCTGCTTTACCGCTCTGCGCCACACGAGACTCTTCCGAATGAGAAACCAATTCAATTCTCTGGTGTGTGTGTGTATGTGTGTGTTTTAAAACCCCTCCATTCCCAATCACAGCAATGCAGAGTTGTAACCATTAGCAGAGGTTTTTCTCTTATTTATTTATTTATTTATTTATTGCATTGCTATACCGCCCAATAGCTGAAGCTCTCTGGGCGGTTCACAAAAATTAAAGCCGTTCAAAGTATAAAACAACAGGATAAAATAAGTCCTCTTCTAACACTTCCTCTCACACCTTTTTTTTTTAAATAGTCCGTAAAACTTCCCAAAAAAATGAACTAGGCCATTTTAACTCAAGCTAAATCTAACCAGCGTGGTGCCACCGTTCTCTCCCTCCGGCTCCTGGCTGGGCAGCCTCCCTCGCTACGATGTGGCAAATCTTCAAATTAGGAAGCAGCCAAGCGGAGCTGGTTGTGTCATGAATAAAAAATCGCCGCAGATGGGGTCCCTGGTCGGCGAGGCTCTGCCTTCGAGCCGGGGCCGTCCATCCGGCTGCCACGGTGCCCGGAGTGCATTAAAGGAGAGTCAGCTCGGAACGTCCTCCAGCGGCGTTAATGAGTCGCCGTACCGAGCGACAAATGGAAGGTTCTGCTTGGTTTCGGCTCGCATCGCTCCGAGGGAGGCCTCTTCCTCCTCCGAAGAAGGTTCATTTCGTAGCAGCTGGGGAAGGGAAGGCCCTCTGTTAATTCCCACCTTCCTTTCTCTCTTTCCTTCTCCCTCCAAATCGGGTTAACGCAATTTCTTTAAATAGCATGCGAGAGACGCCGAAACCCAGCCTCTCGCCATGAGCAGATGATGAGATTTTTTAGCTCGGCCTGCCTGGTGGTGGGTTGGGGAGAGGTGATGCCGGCCGGCCGGCCGACCAACGTTTTGAGGCTTCGGAGACCGGGTAACGCTGCCGTGCGAACGGCGCCAGGGTTCTCCATTCTGGGTCGGCGCTATGAATCATAGAATCATAGAATAGCAGAGTTGGAAGGGGCCTACAAGGCCATTGAGTCCAGCCCCCTGCTCAATGCAGGAATCCACCCTAAAGCATCCCCAACAGATGCTTGTCCAGCTGCCTCTTGAAGGCCTCTAGTGTGGGAGAGCCCACAACCTCCCTAGGTAACTGCCCTGATGAGGAGAGCGTTTAAAAGTTTGCTTCGCTTCGCTCGCTTCCCCCCTAACGTTGTTGTGGCATTGTTTTTGTCTTTGGTGTCGTCACAGATTTAAATTCCAGAGAACAGGAGACGTGTCAGCCTGTGCATGTGATAAACGTGGACATTCAAGATAATCACGAGGAGGCAACGCTGGGCGCTTTCCTTATCTGCGAACTCTGTCAGTGTGTAAGTATGAAGTTCGCCCTTCCCCAACCCAATTCTTACCCGCCTCTCCGATTGGATCGAGGCAGGTAACAACAGCAAGTATAAAATACTAATTAAAAACATAGTATACACTGTTAAAAACATCCTAAAAGCATACTAAGAGTATCCTAAAATTCTACTGGATGCGGAGATTAGAACGTGAGAAGACCCTGGCTCAGATCACAGCATCTTCCACTCGAGATGCTCTTTGGACTGAAACCCCCATTATCCCTTGCTCGGGCTGTCTGGGGAGGATGGGAGTTTGAGTTTAACACCTTTGGAGGGCAGGCTTCGGGGCGAAGGTAAAAATCTGATGTTGAACATGGTCAAGTTGTCACCTCTGCTACACTCACTCATTCTCTCTCTCACATGCAGAGAGGGAGAGAGAGGGAGACAGAACCAGCAGAGATTTAAGTGGGTCAGCAAGCCTAAGGCAGGCTTGGGAATCCGGCTCTCTTCTCTGGAGGGTCCCCGCTCCTGCCAAAACTAGGCCGTTCTGCCTACATCGGAATGAACCAGCCATGAAAAGAAAAAGTCACGAGTTTGTTGTCCACGGCTGCGTTCACTTGGCGTGCCCCCCACTGGGGCTGGACGTATGTTCATGTGCAGAACGCAGCTTTCTGGGAGAGTTTCTGCTGCTTGTTGCTTTTTTAAAAAAAGCATCCTTCTAGTCCACATGGGAGGCTTATTATTATTATTATTATTATTATTATTATTATTATTATTATTATTATTATTATTATTATTACCCGCCTCTCTGTTCTGATCGAGGCGGGGAACAACAGTAAATATAAAATACATAAAACTGAATTAAAACATAATATACATTGTTAAAACATCCTAAAATCATTTTAAAAACATCCTAAAATTACACTGGATAGTCGTGCCAAAAGAGATCAGTCCTAATAGTTTTCTTGAATGCGAAAAGACTGTCAGCTGACGAGTCTCCTCCGTGTTTTGAACTTTCAACTAGTTCAAAACATGGCAGCCAGGCTGGTCACCAGTACACCTAGGGGTGACCACATTGCACCAGTTTTAAAATCAGAATCATAGAATAGCAGAGTTGGAAGGGGCCTACAAGGCCATCTAGTCCAACCCCCTGCTCAATGCAGCAATCCACCCTAAAGCATCCCTGACATATGGTTGTCCAGCTGCCTCTTGAAGGCCTCTAGTGTGGGAGAGCCCACCACCTCCCTAGGTAACTGATTCCACCGTCGCACTGCTCTAACAGTCAGGAAGTTTTTCCTGATGTCCAGCCGGAATCTGGCTTCCTTTAACTTGAGCCCGTTATTCCGTGTCCTGCACTTTGGGAGGATCGAGAAGAGTTCCTGGCCCTCCTCTGTGTGACAGCCTTTTAAGTATTTGAAGAGTGTTCTCATGTCTCCCCTCCATCTTCTCTTCTCCAGGCTAAACATGCCCAGTTCTTTCAGTCTCTCTTCATAGGGCTTTGTTTCCAGACCCCTGATCATCCTGGTTGCCCTCCTCTGAACACGCTCCAGCTTGTCTGCATCCTTCTTGAATTGTGGAGCCCAGAACTGTGTGTGCGTGTGTGTGTGTGCGCGCGTGTATACATACACATGCATTGTGTATACATACACATACATACACATGAACATGCATATATATAGTATTTCTTTGATTCTAAGACGCCATCGATTGTAAGACGCACACTAATTTCAGTACCACCAACAGAAAAAAAAGCTTTGATTCTAAGAAATAATAAACGCACCCGCGATTCTAAGACGCACCCTGTTATTAGAGATGTTTATATGGGGTTGGGGGAAGTGTGTCTTAGAATCAAAGAAATATGTGTGTGTATATCCTTCAAACAAAACAAAACCGCTGTCCAGTTTATTTCTGCGTACTCAAATAAAACGCTGCAGACCTGGTTTTCAGTAAATTGGTTTTCAGCTGCCATTCCTCCTGTCTCTTTGCTCCCAGATACAACATACGGAAGATATGGAAAACGAAATAGACGAGCTGTTACAAGAATTTGAAGAGAAAAGTGGACGGACTTTCCTGCACACGGTCTGCTTTTATTAAGAAGGGGTCCCCCGTCTCCTCCTTTTTCGGCCTTACTGCAGACGAAAGAAGCATGTGTTAGTTCTGACTCTACTGGACTTTTCCTGCCTCCTCTCGGAGAGTGAACTTGCAACGGATTTCATTGTTGCCGTTTAATTTCTCTTCTCCCACTTTGAGTTTTTTTTTTAAAATGTTGGTTTGGGTGGAGGAGGAGCAATGTTTCTGTACAGAAACACAAAAAAGAACTTTGCGTCTAAGAACGAAAGACATTCTATACCGAAAGGCTGCTTTATTTAAGAGATTACAAATCAAGGGTTTTTTTAAAAAATCCCTTCCCCCCCCCCCGGTTCCCCCCCCCCCACTCCTGCTTCCGGATACCCTACTTGAATTATTCTAAGTAAGGTTTTAATTATAAAGAGAATATTTCTGAGAAGATATCATTTATATTTTCCAGCGTAAAGAGCTTATCTTATTTCAGTTCTTTGGGTTTCGTTTTTTGCTGGGGTGGGGGGTGGGCGGAGAGGGGAGATACTTTTTTCTTTTAAAGGACTAGAATTGGACGGCTGGGATATACAAAAGTATGAATGGGATGATGAATATCTGTATAATATTAGGAATGAAATTGGAAGTCTCCAATAAATATAAATGGTTCAATTTCTGTCCTGTTCCTTGTTAACGCAAATGAATATAGATGTGCATTTGTACAGGACCTGATCAGCTTCTGTGGTACGTGCCGGAGCCGGTGTCAGCGTCCATCTCGCTGGGTTGCTTTGAGAAACGTGAATTATGTGTGTATATTATCATCCCATTAATAGCAAACTGAGTAGCTGTCGTGCTGACCAATTGGGCTGTGAAACGGGGCAGCAGAACAGGGCTTGTGCTTAGTCATGAGCCTTTGGAGTGCAGGTGTAAAGCCTTCCCTTAGGACAGAGTGCCAAGGTGCTGGTGTGTAGTGGTTAGAGAAGAGTATCATAGAATAGTAGAGTTGGAAGGGGTCTGTAAGGCCATCGAGTCCAACCCCCTGCTCAATGCAGGAATCCACCTTAAAGCATCCCTGACAGAGGGTTGTCCAGCTGCATCCTGAATGCCTCTAGTGTGGGAGAGCCCACCACCTCCCTAGGTCATTGGTTCCATTGTTGTACCGCTCTAACCGTCAGGATGTTTTTCCTGATGTCCAGCTGGAATCTGGCTTCCTGTAACTTGAGCCCATTGTTCCATGTCCTGCAGTCTGGGAGGTTAGAGAAGAGATCCTGGCCCTCCTCTGTGTGACAACCTTTCAAAAATGCTATCATGTCTCTTCTCAGTCTTCTCTTCTCCAGGCTACACACGCCAAGTTCTTTCAGTCTCTCTTCATAGGGCTTTGTTTCCAGACCCCTGATCATCCTGGTTGCCCTCCTCTGAACCCCCTCTAGCTTGTCTGTGTCCTTCTTGAAGTGTGGTGCCCAGAACTGGACAAAATACTCAAAATGAGGCCTAACCCGTGCCGAATAGAAGGGGAACCAGTACCTCGGGCGATTTGAGTAGGTGACCGGGTGCCCTCTGGTGGGAACGACAACCCCATAAGCCCCATCCAGCATGGCTAATGTCCAGGAATGATGGGGGTTGCAGTCCAAAGCATTGACTTGATTAGCCCTGGATTCGAGGGTTGGACCTGGGAGGCCTGTGTTCAAATCCCCATTCGGCCATGAAACTCATTGGGTGGCTTTGAGCCACATGTCCATCTCTCAGCCTATTTTTCAAGACCGTCGTGAGGATGTCATGGAGTGGGAAGAACCACAACTGTTGCCCTGAACTCTTTGGATGAAGGGTCGGATAGCAATGTATTTAAATAAAGATGCAATCCTCTCTAGGTTTAGACAGAAAAAATGCCCTTCAATTCCTGGCTGGGGAAAGCTAAGAGTTGTAGGACTTTTTCTACTTCTTGGGGATTGCTTGGATGTTTCGGACTTTTTTCTGCTGGCTGGGGAATTCTGGGACATTTTAGATGTTTTCTGCTAGCTAGAAATCCTGGGAATTGTAGGAGTTTTTTCCCCTGCTGACAGGCATGCTGGTAGTTGTAGGCCATTCTGTCTCTAAACATTCATAGGATTGTATGGTGTGAGTGTTTGAAAACCACCAGATAACGTTAAGGTGAATCAGAATTCCTTTTCAAGAACATAATGCCCCCCATTTGCCCCCAAACAAATTGGATTGACTGGGCCTGTTCAGACAACCTGCTAAGCCATGCAGCAAATGGATAGCGAGCATGTTTAAACCATGGTTATGAATGGTTCCGATGACACAAGAGAGGAAGGAAGGAAGAGGGGAAAGGGTGGCAGAGAGAGAGAGAGAGAGAGAGAAAGGGGGTGGGTGAGAGCAGGAATGTCAGAGAGAAAGAGAAAAAGGTGGCAGAGAGAAAGAGAAAGGGGTGGCAGAGAGAGAGGGAAGAGAAAATGGTGCGTGGCAGAGAGAATGAGAGGAAGGTGGCAGAGAGAGGGGAGAGAAAGAAGGGGTGCGTGGCAGAGAGAATGAGACGAAGGTGGCAGAGAGGGGAGAGAAAGAAGGGGTGCATGGCAGAGAGGGAAGAGAAAAAGGGTGCGTGGCAGAGAGAATGAGAGGAAGGTGGCAGAGAGAGGGGAGAGAAAGAAGGGGTGCATGGCAGAGAGAATGAGAGGAAGGTGGCAGAGAGAGGGGAGAGAAAGAAGGGGTGCATGGCAGAGAGAATGAGAGGAAGGTGGCAGAGAGAGGGGAGAGAAAGAAGGGGTGCATGGCAGAGAGAATGAGAGGAAGGTGGCAGAGAGAGGGGAGAGAAAGAAGGGGTGCATGGCAGAGAGAATGAGAGGAAGGTGGCAGAGAGAGGGGAGAGAAAGAAGGAGTGCATGGCAGAGAGAATGAGAGGAAGGTGGCAGAGAGAGGGGAGAGAAAGAAGGGGTGCATGGCAGAGAGAATGAGAGGAAGGTGGCAGAGAGAGGGGAGAGAAAGAAGGGGTGCATGGCAGAGAGAATGAGAGGAAGGTGGCAGAGAGAGGGGAGAGAAAGAAGGGGTGCATGGCAGAGAGAATGAGAGGAAGGTGGCAGAGAGAGGGGAGAGAAAGAAGGGGTGCATGGCAGAGAGAATGAGAGGAAGGTGGCAGAGAGAGGGGAGAGAAAGAAGGGGTGCATGGCAGAGAGAATGAGAGGAAGGTGGCAGAGAGAGGGGAGAGAAAGAAGGAGTGCATGGCAGAGAGAATGAGAGGAAGGTGGCAGAGAGAGGGGAGAGAAAGAAGGGGTGCATGGCAGAGAGAATGAGAGGAAGGTGGCAGAGAGAGGGGAGAGAAAGAAGGGGTGCATGGCAGAGAGAATGAGAGGAAGGTGGCAGAGAGAGGGGAGAGAAAGAAGGGGTGCATGGCAGAGAGAATGAGAGGAAGGTGGCAGAGAGAGGGGAGAGAAAGAAGGAGTGCATGGCAGAGAGAATGAGAGGAAGGTGGCAGAGAGAGGGGAGAGAAAGAAGGGGTGCATGGCAGAGAAAATGAGGAAAGAGGGTGGCAGAGAGTGAGGAGGAGAGAAAAGGGTGGCTGAGAGAGAATGAAGGGACTGGCAGAGAAAGTGTGAGAGAAAAGGGAGTGTCTGAGAGCGAGACAGGGAAGGGGGATGGCAGAGAGAGTTAGAAGCCAGGGGTTCTAAACCAGGGGTGGCAGAGATGTCTTTCAGCCCCAGGGCTAAATTCCATTTCAGAGAAGTTCTTGGCTGCTACATTCCAGTGGTGCGTGGGGCCATGATACCCAAACTAGCAGGATATTCTAGTTTTAAGTGCTTCCTGCCAGTAACTTAGCCTAAGCAGAGGCATTTTGGCCTTTTACAGTGTGTGTGTGTGTGTGAGTGAAACTACACAAAAGCTGCCCAATAATTGTTAGTTGAGGAAAAAGGCGGGGCTACGGGAAGAAGGCGGGGCCATCTGAGGATGCCTGGCGGGCTGGATTGACCCTGGGGCTGCCGTTGCGCACCCTCGTTCTAAGCACTCATTTGGAAGTTTTGTACGAAATCAAGAATTTCCCTTAATAGAGGTCTTCTTGAAACACCTCGGGGGAGTGCACAACATGGACACAGCTCTCTCTCTCTCTCCCTCTCTCTGTCTTTCACAGCGTTTTGTTTTTTTAAATCCCTTTTGCTGTTTTCGATGGCTGGATTCGTCTGTTAATGGTTTTAGGAATGCACAATATAATAAGGTGTGATATGCAAGGGACAACAGCAAAAGAACACTAACCAGGATGGTCACCATAGCAACGGACCACCTCTCTCTTTCTCTCTCTCTCTTTCTCTCTCTCCTTTCTCTTTCCTTGCAAAACTGCAGCATATTTTAGCTGCTGCAGTTCTGCAACAGGAAGGGCAGAAGTCCTGAGGCTGAGGGGGTGGCGTCTTTGAGATCAGGGGGTGGAGCTTGGCGGGGTGGGAGGAGCCTCGAAGTGCCGTGGCGGAGGTGCGAAGGACGTCACTTGCCTGTGCGTTTCAGGCAGGCCCCGATGGACGCAAGAGCAGAAGGTCTCCGTTCAAGCAAAACTAAATAAAAACATCCCTCTCTTTTTATTCCGGGTGTTAATTCTGCCAATCCCTGGAGACCCTGCAAAGGAAGTGGGCAAGCAGAATGCCGCTGTTGTTCCCAAAGATGCACCTGGTCTTTTATACCTTGCACTGAATGGTGTTATGGAGAGCCCCTTTAGATGGTCATGTGCCTGGTGTGGAGAATGTGGATCGGGAGACATTTTTCTCCCCCTCCCATAATACTAGAACCCCGTGGGGTCATCGCATGGAGCTGATTGGTGGGAGATTTGGGACAGATAAAAGGAAGGACTTCTTCACGCAGCATAGAGCCAAGCTAGGGAATTTAAGAACATCAGAAGAGCCCTGCTGGATCAGACCAAGGGTCCATCTAGTCCAGCACTCTGTTCACACAGTGGCCAACCAGCTGTTGACCAGGAGCCCACAAGCAGGACATGGGTGCAACAGCACCATCCCACCCATGTTCCCCAGCAACTGTTGTATACAGGCTCACTGTCTCTGATACTAGAGGTAGCATGTCGCCATCAGGGCTAGTAGCCATTGACAGCCTTTCCCTCCAGGAATGCATCCAACCCCCTTTTAAAGCCATCCAAATGGGTGGCCATCACTACATCTTGTGGTAGGGAGTTCCATAGTTGACCTCTGTGCTGCGTTAAGAAATACTTCCTTTTAACTCTCCTGAATCTCTCCCCACTCAGCTTCATGGGATGACCCCAGGCTGTATTATTATTATTATTATTATTATTATTATTATTATTATTATTATTGTCTCTTGGTGGTGTTTTTTCTAAACGGACATCACAGGCTTTGCCAAGTCATACTGTCTTTTACTGGTTCAGGAATTTCCGGACAAATGAGCATGTTTTAAGTAGGACTGCTTTCTGGACGTTGGTGTGGATGTATTTTGGTAGGCCCAGTTTCTGAAGGTTTTCAGTATCGTTTTTTGATTTGATGCCAGTGACTGATGTGACTAATGGAATAATTGTAACTTTTTCCTCCTCCTCCTCTTCTCCTTCTCCTTCTCCTTCTCCTCCTTCTCCTTCTCCTTCTCCTCCTTCTTCTTCTCCTTCTCATTATTATTATTATTATTATTATTATTATTATTATTATTATTATTATTATTTTCAATTGTGCCCCATAGGTGAAGCTCTCTGGGTAGTTTATACAAGATTAAAACAATTAAAAATGATATGCAAAATTTAAAAGCTTGAAATCATGCAGCATCCACAAAAACATAGATGTAGAAACTGGGTGGGGTGGGGGGGAATAAGAAAGGCAGAAAAATGTCTCCCTATTGAGATGGGCAGGGAAAATCCAGGCGCTGACCGGGAACAGGCACGCTTCACTTCACCAAAGCGGTTGCACCATGCCCTGCACGCTTGCAAATATCACCCACTCACCCTTTGCTCCATTCTGCAATTTGGATCAATAATATTTTTTACTTGCCTGTCCTGGGGGTGGGCAAAGCCTTATCTCCAGACCACAGCATTTCCTGCTCCCCCTCCCAGGCTTTTGAATTCTTGCCAGGCGTGAACTGCACACTTTCAAAGTTATTTGCGTTTGTCATAAGGGCTAGACACTTGCTCTTAAACAAAAGCGGAATTTCCAAGACGTTCTCCATTTTTGTGTAGAGAAGTGTAATGCACACAGGCCGATCTGTAAATATTAACCCTTGTGGCAGTTTTTAATGGACTGTTTGCTGGAGGCTACGGATATGGGTAAAGTTCTTCTTTTATGGGACCATGTCCTAAAGTCTGGCTTGGATGATAATTGATCGGAAACACATTATATTAATTATAATTCAGAGGCTTGGCGTGATGTAAACGGAAGCCATGATGCATTTCAGTGAGAGGGCCCTGGGTTCAAATCCTCCTTCAGCCGTGCAACCTTGGCCAGCCTCTATCTCTTAGCCCACCTAATCTACCTCAAAGGTCTGTTGTAAGAATAAACCCTCTCCTATGCTACCCGGAACCGCTTAGAGGAAATGCTACAAACAGATGTGATTATAAAGGCTTTGACATTTGATTAATGGGTTAGATTAAAAGAGTTTTTTCATTGACCAATCTACTAAAAAGGTTAATTGGGCAGACTTTTTGTGTTTTGTTTAACAGAGAACAGAAGGAGTCTTGGAGGAGAGGAATCTTTGGGCCCAATCCATTATTATTATTATTATTATTATTATTATTATTATTATTATTATAATATAAGTGGCTATTAAACCTGTAGACTTCTTTTAAAAGAGGTATGCCTGTCAGCTCTCTCATGCACAAGAGGGAATGCCTCTTTCAGCACCATCTTAGAAACAGCATCTCCCCTTCTCTCATATACACAGCAGGGAATGCCTTTCTAGCACCATCATAGAAAAGGCATCCCTTCTTCTCTCACATAGGAAGGAATGCCTCTTCCAGGGCCATCATAGACAGGGCATTCCCCCTTCCTTCTCAAAGGTGGGAACGCTTCTTCCAGCAGCATCATAGAAAAGACACCCCCTTCTATTTCACAGGAGGGATTGCTTCTTCCAGCACCATCATAGAAAAGACATCCCCTTCTATTTCACAGGAGGGAATGCCTCTTCCAGAACCATAATATAAGAAGCATCCCTTCTTCTCTCACACAGGAGGGAATGCCTCTTCCAGGGACATCATAGACGAGGCATCCCCCTTTCTTCTCAAAGGAGGAATGCTTCTTCCTGCACCATCATAGAACAGACATCCCCTTCTATTTCACAGGAGGGAATGCCTCTTCAAGAACCATCATATAAGAAGCATCCCTTTTTCTCTCACACAGGAGGAAATGCCTCTTCCAGGACCATCATAGATGAGGCATCCCCCTTTCTTCTCAAAGGAGGAATGCTTCTTCCAGCACCATCACAGAAAAGAAATCCCCTTCTATTTCACAGGAGGGAATGCCTCTTCCAGAACCATCATATAAGAAGCATCCCTTCTTCTCTCACACAGGAGGGAATGCCTCTTCCAGGGACATCATAGACGAGGCATCCCCCTTCTCAAAGGAGGAACGCTTCTTCCTGCACCATCATAGAAAAGACATCCCATTCTATTTCACAGGAGGGAATGCCTCTTCCAGAACCTTCATAGAAGAAGCATCCCTTCTTCTCTCACACACACAGAAAGGAATGACCCCACTAAATCCATCTTAGAAGGGGCATTTCCTTTCTCCCTCACACACAGACAAGAACGCCTCTTCCAACATTGTCTTAGAAGAAGCGTTCCCCCTTTCTCTTACACATATAGAAAGGAATGCACCTTCTAAAAAGATACCTGTGATACCCGTGTTGCATTTTCTACAAGTATTTTCTTTTCTGTTTTTTTTGGAAATATTATAGGTTCTTAGTTTACCGATGTGCGTATTGAATTGGCAGATGGTGTGATCCCTTGACTAACACTCCTACGACGGATCAATGAACGTCCCTCTAGCTGGGTTGCAGACGTGAAGGGGATGGGGGTGAATTTCGCAGCAGGTTCTGCTGTAATCTAGGCACCCTATCAAGAGACCTCCCCGACTGTGGGGGACACTTCAAGGTCCAGCAGTCCCTCCAATGCCAACGAACAGCTTTCAAGATAAATTTGAGAGTGGCAGAGATGGGCATAAAGTGATGAGGCTTTGGTAAAAGAGCATGGCAACGCTCCATAAACTTAATGGATTGCGCAGTGGCAGATGGAAAGAAGGAAACATGGAGTTGGCAATTATCATTGGGTGAGGGTGTGCAAGATTTACACATTGCTTTCGGCTATTGAAAACTTCCGCAGTTCACACAGTGCACGTGCCAAGGTTTCTCTGGGGTGTGTGTGGATTTCGTTTCTTTTTTTTAAAAGGGCTTGCCGAAAGAATTCAAATAAGAGGAAGATAAACCGGGGGTGTGTGTTGTGTTGTGCGGATGAAGTACTGCGTCTGCGCTGCGAGTCGAGGGTGCAAAATCGTAGCGTCGGGCAGAGAATTCCGCTCCGCTTTCATTTCAAAGGCAAGTTCCTAGCCCTCATGGATGCAAAGTTCTGCTCGCAAAGGTGTGTTACTTATCTGTGAGTAATAAGACTGGCCTTGTAATAAGACTGGGGCCGGATCTACACTACTGCTTTAAAGCGCTTTATAACAGTTATAAAGCGCTTTAACTGCTTTAAAGCGCTATAAAACTGTTATAAAGCGCTTTAAAGCAATAGTGTAGATCCGGCCTGGTTCTTGTGATTTCACATCTAGAATCATAGAATCATAGAATAGCAGAGTTGGAAGGGGCCTACAAGGCCATCGAGTCCAACCCCCTGCTCAGTGCAGGAATCCACCCTAAAGCATCCCCAACAGATGCTTGTCCAGCTGCCTCTTGAAGGCCTCTAGTGTGGGAGAGCTCACAACCTCCCTAGGTAACTCCCTAGGTATCTATTGCCTTGTTGACATCCTTACAACAACCCTGCAAAGTGGGTGAGTATTATTACTCCCCTATTGCAGATAGGGGCAGGCAGGAGGTGCGTTCTATCTGTTTGGAGTGTGAGTGTTTTGCCCCCTCCCTCATGATGAGAAGTCAAATATTTATTTTATTTTATTTTATTTTATTTATTACATTTCTATACCGCCCAATAGCCAGAGCTCTCTGGGCGGTTCACAAAAATTAAAAACATTCAAAGTATAAAACAACGTGATATAAAATACAATATAAAAGCTCAACCAGATAAAAACAGCAGCAATGCAAAATTACAAATTTAAAACACCAAGTTAAAATGTATTTATGTGGAATAGTAAACATTGCAGGCTCAATTTGTGTTGTGGGGAGGCGAAAGTCCAACTCCCCGTATCTGCTTTAGATACATTTATTTATTTATTTATTTTATTTTATTTATTACATTTTTATACCGCCCAATAGCCGAAGCTCTCTGGGCGGTTCAGAGCATAATAAAACAACCAACAATTTAAAAACACAACTACAAAATACAGTATCAAAAGCACAACAGGGATAAAACCACGCAGCAAAAAATGATGTAAGATTAAAATACAGAGTTAGAACAGTAAAATTTAGTGTTAAAATACTGAGAGAATAAAAAGGTCTTCAGCTGCGACGAAAGGAGTACAGTGTAGGCGCCAGGCGGACCTCTCTGGGGAGCTCGTTCCACAAGCGGGGTGCCACAGCGGAGAAGGCCCTGCTCCTAGTAGCCACCTGCCTCACTTCCTTTGGCAGGGGCTCAGTGGATTTAAGCATATGTTTTGCCTACGCCCAATACTTGCTTCTCTTGGGGGAGGAGGTTATTATACAGATACACATTGCATTGGAGCACTCTTTAATAATTACTGATGTACAAGTTAACACACAGTCAGTGCAAATGGATTCTCCATGCTCTTCCAACAGCTAAAAGACTGATATTAAAACCCTGGAAGGATAAATACTCACCTCTTATAATTCAGTGGATTAAGGAGACCTCACAACGCTTTCGACATTTGAATGGGTGGTGTATAGACAGCACTTGTGAATGGGTATATGACTATTTGGTCTGCCTTTGTTGAAGTTTATGTATAATTCTTAGAATGCTGTATTTTCATATATATAAGTATATTTAATTTCTGTAGGGGTGTATGGGTTTTGAAGGGGAAAAAAGTTATTTCAAGGTTTCATGGTTTGCCAGGTGCTATTTATACTGTTCTTTAACAGAACAAATCAGATTTCCCCCCCAGAATTTCCCAAATGCGCAAATTAGCATTTGTGCAAATTCATGCTTTTGAAAACGCACAAATCCCCCTCAAAATGTGCAAATCCTGCAAAATGCACATTTTAATGCTTTAGCTTATAGGGAAAATGTGCAATTTTTGGCAGTTTTTTTAAAAAATATTATATAGATTTCTAAGATTAAATTTGCATAAAATTCCAAAAAGTTTTTTTTTTTAAAAAAATGGTCTGCAACTCCACGGAATCTGTGTGATTTGGGAGAAGTTGGTTTGCTATGGACTTCATGGGTCAGACACCTCTATGTTCTGTTCCATTTTGTAGAAACTTCACAATTATTTTTTTTTTAAAGGGTGTATTGCTGATCTGTCCCTGAATGAACATAAATCCTTTTTCCTCTTCTCAGCACTGGAGCACAGCTACCCAGTCTGGTCGGGAACACCATAGGAGTTCCCTATGGCTATTATAGAATCATAGAATAGTAGAGTTGGAAGGGGCCTATAAGGCCATCGAGTCCAACCCCCTGCTCAATGCAGGAATCCACCCTAAAGCATCCCTGACAGATAGTTGTCCAGCTGCCTCCTGAAGGCCTCTACTGTGGGAGAGCCCACAACCTCCCTAGGTAACTGGTTCCATTGTCGTACTGCTCTAACAGTCAGGACGTTTTTCCTGATGTCCAGCCGGAATCTGGCTTCCTTTAACTTGAGCCCGTTATTCCGTGTCCTGCACTCTGGGAGGATCGAGAAGAGATCCTGGCCCTCCTCTGTGGGACAACCTTTCAAGTATTTGAAGAGTGCTCTCATGTCTCCCCTCCATCTTCTCTTCTCCAGGCTAAACACGCCCAGTTCTTCCAGTCTCTCCCTCATCCCCCCACCCCGCAACAACCTCCCTCTTTGGGCTCCCGACACCTGCATGAATTTAGGCCCGAGAGCTGCCAGTATCCCACCCTGCATTGCACTCATGACCCACTATGACATACCCACCCCATATACCCACCCACGCATGGCAAACTTTGCAGTATTACACACACACACATACACACTGGTGGACATGACAGGGCGCTTCAAGGCGATGGGAGCATGAATGAACCCTCATCCAGAACAAATGTGGGTCCCTGAAGCAGTACCAAAAGCTAGCAGCAGAGGGCGGTCGTGAGAGGAACAGCTGCCTAGTGTGTGTGTGTGCGTATGTGTGCCTGATCAACAAAAAAACTTAGCAGCATGGTGCCCTATGGGGAGAAAGGTTGGGAAGGTACCTCCTTAAGAGGCTCCGAGGCGCTTTATTTTGCAACTTGATGCTCCTTGTAGCTCCACTTTGCCTCGGAGAGGCTTTCTCTGGGAAGCCTGTGGAGGGCAAAAACGGGGGGGGGGGTCCTCCACCAAGGAGCAATTCCCCCTCCCTCCAACTTCTCTGCCCCCCTCTGTGAAAAGACACAGATCTGCCCATGCTAAAAGTTGCATCACTTTTTTTTTTTTTTTTTAGGGAGAAAGCAAGGGGTGTGTGTGTGTGGGGGGGGTCAGTATGGTCTTCTCTGGCTGAGTGGTGTTGTGGAGCGGGGCGGTGGAGTGTGTGTGTGTGGGGGGACGGGTTGGCTGTGGTTGAACCTCCAAGCGTCCTCACCAGGGACTTCCAAAGGGAGATGGGAGGTGGTGGATTTTTGGTGGTGGATTTTTGGTGATGGTGTTAGCACAGACCAGCTGCTGATGGTAAGAGCAGCAAAGAAGGCAGAGAGAGAGAGAGAGAGAGAGAGGGAGACTCCAAATTTGATCAAGCACCATTTTGATTAAAGGAAGGAAGAGAGAGGGAGAGAATTTTGCGGCTCTTGGGGAGAGGGACAGAGAAAGAAAGGGGGGAAAAGAGGCAGGTTAGTAAACAGCGTTAAGTCAAGATCCGCAGCACTGGTTCCTCTCTCCTCCTCCTCCTCCTCCTCGGCGAGTCTTTAAAGATGGAACACCGTCGCCACCTCAAATAGGTAAATGGCAAAAAAGGGGGCTGGAAAGAGGGAAGGGAGAAAAGGCTCGTCAATTTCTTCCGATGAAATCGACAAGGCGCTAATCCAGTCCTCTCTCCAAAGTAGTGGGCTTGGGAGGCTCCGAGGTTCCACCCATACCGTCCCACATCTTAAATTCTCGGGGCTGGGCGGGGCTGGCTTGTTGGTGGGGTGGGTGGTGGGGTGGGTGGGTAGGTGGGGGGAGAAGAAGGAGAGAGATACTGGTGGTTATTAATTTTTAAAATTTAATGCCTGCTTTGGGAGAAAAGAGGGGAGTTCATGCTGACACTTAAAAAGGACTTGGTGTTTTTTTTTTTTTAAATGATTATTTTAATAATAATAAAAAATCTGTTCACCCCCTTTCCAGATTTCCTTCCCTTTAATGAATGAATGAATGATTATTTTTAATCCACCTTACTTTAGCGTGGTGCAGAAGGCATTATTCCAGCTTCAATGTCACCAGAGGAAAAAAGGGGGGAGTGTGCTCTTGTGAGTGTGTGTGTGCGCGTGTGTGTGTGTGTGTATGTGTGTGTGTGTGCAGATAGCCAAAATCCGTCCTCAGGTCACGTTTTGGGCTCCCCCCCCCCCTGCTCTCTCTCTCCCTTCTTCTAAAAGGCGCACACAACAGCGGTAACAGCTAGGCTAGCGGCAAAGGAGAGACTTTCGCTCTATGTGTGGGGTTTTTTTTTCCCTTCCGCCCCTCCAGTGATGGGTCCCCCCTTCTTCGTAGCAAATGAACAAGAGAAGACGGCTATCTTTTTAAATAGATTCTAACATGACGCCAGTCTATGCCCACCTCATCTTTCCAGCTTTGGTCTTCCATTTTTTTCCCTGCTAAGAAAAAGCAGAACAGGGAGAGGGGGGGAATTCTCTCTCCACCCCCCCTTTTTTTTCTTCCCTTCTTCTTCTTTGCACCAAAATTGCCTCCCCGTTTCTAAAGAGATGGGATTTATTTATTTTTCCCTGGGAGAGTGAGCGAGCCAGGAAATATCTAAGCCATTTCAATGGTTTGAAAGACTGTTTTTTCACCCATTCTCTCCCTCTCTCTCTCTCTCTGCATTTTTTTTGTTTTGTTTAGTGTGTGTGTGTGTGAATTTAATTTTAATTTTAATTTTGTGGGGAGCGGGGACCGAACCAATTTCTCCCTGGCGGTGCGGTGATGTGGTCGACCTTTCCGTGGAAGGGGTTCGACGGATCACTCGATTTGCCTTAGGAAAAGACCTAGTTATCTGTGTAGAGATAGATAGATATTGAATAATTTGGAAAAACCTAAAACGTATAACAGGGAGAGAGAGAGAGAGAGGAAAAAAAGATAGAAGAAGAAGCCGAAAGGATCCAGCATAGGGAGAGGGAAAAACCCAAACACCCAGGAGTGTGGATTTGTGTATGGTTGAAAAGTGGGGGGGTCAAGAGCCCTCCCCCCTTCAGGACTGCAGCCTGGTTTGAAGACCTTGTATTTGACCATATCTGACCTCTACAGAAAAAACTGGCACCCATTTCTCTCTTTTTTCATTCTGGGTAAGGGGGAGGTGGGTGGGTTTGGGGGAAGTGACACAGCAACTGTCAATTTCCAGTTGAAGTCCATGAATGCTAACACCATGATATTTATGATCTTGGGGGCATCTATTGTTATGGTAAGAAAGCCTTTATTTTCCTCTGACCAATGTCTTTATTTCCCCCCTCTCTCTTTTCCCTCCCCCCTCCCTCTCTCTCTCTCTCCCCCCCCCCAATTCTTTTTGGTCTATCGTGATCTTGTCTTGTCGATGTCTGCATGCGTGGTGCGTTTTCGTGATGTCCCATTTCAGGGCGCATATGCGTGCGTAAATATATATATATATATGATGTTGAATTACAAGTCCTTATTTACTTGAAGTCCCCCCCCGCCCCCAAGCAAAGCAAACGCAAGCGAATGTTTTATTCCGGCACCTCTAAGACCTGACCTGACAGCTTATGGCCTCTTACAGGCAATTGCGTGCTTGATGGATATGAATGCACTCCTGGACCGATTTCACAATTATATCTTACCACATTTGAGAGGGGAGGACCGAGTTTGCCACTGCAACTGTGGAAGGTAAGTTGCACAGCTGCGCTGTTGCGCTGAACACCTTCCCGTCTCATTGCATGGAATGCATTTCTCATTTCATGTTGGTGGTGGTTGGGGGGCGGCGGAGGGAGAAAGACGGTAGAGTGAGAGGTAGTCACATAGACTTAGCAACCAAGGATGGTGGTACATCCTTGTTTGGATTTAGCAATTTGGGGGAAAGGAGTTGCTTTGGAAATAGGGTGTTTCCGGCACAATGTCTTGAGCGTACGCAACTATCATAATCACTTCTAAGCGTTCGAATGCCGCTCCCCCTCTGTTACCTTGTTTGAAACCTCACGACAACCCTGTAAGGTAGGTCAGGATGATAATCTCTGTCTTGCAGGATTTAGACCCCCGGTAGAGTCGCCTTGCGCCCTTCGATTAATCCATCAATCCACCGATGGGGAATAGACTTTGGGATTCATGGCCACAGGACACGAGGACCGACGTTAGCTTAGGTAGCTTTCAAAACAGAAAGAAAAAAGATTAAACGTGGAGAAAAGGGTCGTTTGATCGATAGGGATCTACTTTTGAGGGCTCTGATGAGCCTTCATCTCTAGAAGAAGCGTAACCCTGAGTCGCAAATTTGGGGGGGGAGGGAAAGGACCCCAAAGTAGCAGATGCTGGGGAGGCAGCTCTTCTCCCCTTTTTGCCGTCTTGGTTTCTCTGTTGCATCATCTGATGGGCCATTTTTTGGGAAGACAGGATGTTGGATTTGAAATTTGGATGGTCCTTTGCTCCCATCCAGCCAGCCTATTTCTCGTCCTTTTAAATTTTTTTTACAGAAACCATAAAAAAAAATAAAAAATGAGAACCTCACATAACGGTCAGACTGACCTTGGAAACGCTGGTCAGCCGCCTTCCCGGGCTGCTGCAATTTGGGCCAGTTCCATGGGGGTGTGCGAACGTTTGAAAGTTCAGACGGGGAGGTTGTTCTCAGCTTTATGTAAGCTTCTAGAGTCACCCACGGAAGTTGGCTCCGGGGTTTTTTAAATGCTTTTTCATTCTTGCGTTGCTCCGTTCGAGATCTCGGGCAAGGGTTAGGCAAAACAGAGTTTTGTGCCACCGCTCTCATCGCCTCCGAGCGTTGTCCATGCTGCCTGGGGAAGATGGGAGGTGTTGTCCAAGCAATCTGGAAGGTACCACGCTGCTAATCCCTTCATTTAGAACTTCTTTGCATTCTGTGTGTCTTTTGGGGCGCCGGACTTCTGCTCTGAGATAGTTTGCAATTGCTGGGCTGATGTTGCGCATTATGAGGTCGAGGCCTGTGGATAGGAGCCTCAAGACGTTCTCTTTGGCTTCTTTTGGAATATAATCTGGAAACCCTCTTGGTCATAGAGTAGCGATGCTGGTATAGATTCGACGTTAGGAGAAATGGGGATGTGATTTGCAGAGTTGCGACGTATTCCACCGCCACGCATTGTATCACATGCTCTGATAGCTTGAAGTTTAGACTCTGCCGCTGCTTGTAGGGATGGGTGACAGCGTGCTCCGTGGCGTTTCCCCCCGAGAGGCAGTGTGGTGCAGTGGGCACAGTTGTGAGACTCGGACCGCAGAGATCTGAGTTCAAATAAATAACGTGTTTATAGAAATGAATTCAGTTTTGTTTTTAGCCCACCTCTCATAACAATCCCAGGGCAGGGTATAACAAATTCCAAAAGAACCAGCCACATAGGTGTGCATAGCACATTTCATTAGAGTGTACACCCGGGGAATTTTATTTTTTGAAAGATCAACATTTATTGAATACTCAGTCATAAAGGACATTTTAAAAAATCATTTATTTATTAAACACGGTGGATACTGATCCCCTTCTAAGCGTTCAGCTTGCCTGACAGTGGGAGGACCATTGCAGGTGAGGCGTGGCTCAAGGAGATACTTATTGCTCCAGGCATTAGGGTGTGCCTGGGCACACCCGGCACACCCCTTGCACACACCTATGACCAGCCATCAGTTGCAAGGCACATGCTTTTTAATAAAGCCAAGGGATCATCACCAGAGAAAATAAATGATTAACAGAGTAAATCCGGTTCTATTTCTTGCAGCGGCAGCTAACCGCTCCTAAATGCCCAGGAAAATGAATGGATCTTAGGGTGTGGAGCCAAAATGTTAGTACAGTTGGCAGCAGGTATATCGCTTTGGAGATGGCATTCCCCAAAGCTTGGGATGCCACCAGGGAGAAGGCCCTGTCTTGTGTTGCTATTCGATGTCCTTTCCGCAGCGGCGGGGCAAAGTGGTTGGTCTCCCCCACCCCAAATCTAAAAGCAGGGGCAGGCTGAGACAAGGAGAGGCATTGCTCTCCCTCAAGACACGGGTGGAATGAGAAATGTGGCCGAGATTTGGTTTAGAAAAGACGCACCTTTTGCGTGACGAATCGGGCAGATGTGGAAATGAGAGAGAAATCAGATAGGTGGTGGGAAAATGGAATTGCTTCTGAGTCAACTGATCTAGGACAATAATGTAAGGGGATTAATGTTGTACCGAGTCCGTGGCTGTGTTATTTATGTGTCCACAGTGGGCTATGCTGTCTCTAGAAGGTGGGGCTTGTCTTATCTAAAATCATCAATCCAAACAAGGCAAACTAACTCAGACCCTTATAAAACAAACCAAAATAAAAAAGGTCTCCCTTCTGCTGCAAAGGAATTCACTCAAACTGCTTTCGGCTGCTGTCGGAAACTCTGACAAAGCTTTGGATAGGGCCGCCGGGAGAGGAGAAATTGATGTACCTGAAGGTTGCCTCCTTCGGTTGCAAGAGATAAAGTGAGATCCTGGAACCGCAAATAGTCCTGATACGAGAGTTATCTTCTTCACGCAGCACAGAGTTTAACTTATGGAATTTGCTACCACAAGGTGGGAGTGATGGCCACCAATTTGGACAGCTTTCAAAGGGGGTTGGATAAATTCCAGGAGAAGAAGGCTCTCAAGGGCTACTAGTCCTGATGCCTCTATGCCAGTGGTTCCCAATTGGTGGTCTGTGGACCCCAGGGAGTCCGTGTAACCCACCCAGGGGCTCCGTGGCACCATTCACATATTCACCATTCATTTCTGGAGTCCACTGACAATGAATTCCTACCAGAAGTAAAATATAACATCACTGAGCACCTGCGACTAGCTTCAGAGATTACTTCCCTGCACCTAATCCTGAAAACTCATGGATAAGGAATCCTTTTGAATGTGGTGATGTACAACTAACAACTCTCTCTGCGGAAGAGCGAGATGCACTTGTTGACGTGACTTGTGATGGTTCATTGAAATCATTTTTCAAGGAATCTAGACTGGACCAATTCCTGGTGAAGGTTTTTCCTGATTGTAAGAAGTTAGGTGAAAAAGCTTTGAAACATCTAGTTCCCTTTTGTTCCACATATCTTTGTGGACAAACATTTTTGACATTTTGTTATATAAAGAACAAGAATAGAAATCGGCTCGATGTTGATCCAGATCTGAGATTAAAAGTAGGAAATACTGAACCGGATGTGGAAGGGATTTTTCGGGACAAAAAGAGGCACGATTTCTCCCATCACATTTAGGCTTAGTAGCTGCTAGGCATGTCACAATTTGTTCAATTGTAAACTAGACATTAGTAAAATTAAATTCGTCTTTATATTCCTAACTAAATCATATTCCTAACTAAATATCACAATTTTTACAGTCTGTTTTTTTAGTGTACCTAAAATCCTTTGCTTATTAGGGGCTACCTCTTATTTTCTCCAAAAAATTGCTTCGTACAAGTAACTACCATAGAGATAACATTTTTTTCAAAAGTAGGGGGTCCATGGCTTGGCATTTGAAAAACAAGGGGTCCTCAGCACTTAGCTAATTGGGAACCACTGCTCTATGCTACTTCCAGAATCAGAGGCGTTATACCTATGTACAGCAATTTCTGGGGAACATGGGTCGGAGGGTGCTGTTGCACTTCTGTCCTGCTAGTGGGTCCCTAATTGATAGCTGGTCGGCCACTGTGTGCACAAAATGTTGGACTAGCTGGACCTGTGGTCTAATCTAGCAGGGCTCTTCTTTATAGAATCGTAGAATCATAGAATAGCAGAGTTGGAAGGGGCCTACAAGGCTATCGAGTCCAACCCCCTGCTCAATGCAGGAATCCACCCTGAAGCATCCCTGACAGGTGGTTGTCCAGCTGCCTCTTGAAGGCCTCTAGTGTGGGAGAGACCACAACCTCCCTAGGTAACTGATTCCATTGTCGTACTGCTCTAACAGTCAGGAAGTTTTTCCTGATATCCAGCTGGAATCTGGCTTCCTTTAACTCGAGCCCGTTATTCCGTGTCCTGCACTCTGGGAGGATGGAGAAGAGATCCTGGCTCTCCTCTGCGTGACAACCTTTCAAGTATTTGAAGAGCGCTCTCATGTTGCCCCTCAATCTTCTCTTCTCAAGGCTAAACATGCCCACTCCAAAACACGCAACCGCTCTCTTGAACTCAAATTAAAGATGGCGCCAGGGGACTGCATTTCCCTTTGCAGCAAGCCAACCTCCTGGTTTAAAAAAGTTTTTTAAAAGTACTTAAGAAAATTGAGAAAGAAATAAAATTAAAATGTGGAGGGGCAGGAACTCTGTGTCTACATGGGCACCCACAGGTACCATGTTAGAGACTCCAGGTCTAGGGTGACCAGGCGTCCTCCTTTATAGAGGACAGGCCTCTCTTTGAAGGCTTCCTCTATTCAAAGGGCTTTCTGGTTTTAAAACAATGATGCATAAGAAGGCAGAGTGGGTGACCTGTTGTGCATCAGCCATTGGCACTTATACAGTAAACTGAGAAGGTGGGCACAAACATGGCATCTGATCCCTCTACCACAGCCTTCCTCAACCTGGGGCGCTCCAGATGTGTTGGACTACACCTCCCAGAATGCCCCAGCCTGGGGCATTCTGGGAGGTGCAGTCCAACACATCTGGAGCGCCCCAGGTTGAGGAAGTCTGCTCTGCCATGTAGCAATGATATCTCCGTTGGCATCTCTCCATATAAATCACTGTATGCAAAATGTATGCAAATCGGTGTCCTCTTTTTGAGGGGATGCAGCAGTTCTATCTAGAACATAGAACAGAAGAGCCATCTAGAACATAGAACAGAAGAAGAGCCATCTAGAACATAGAACAGAAGAGCCATCTAGAACATAGAACAGAAGAAGAGCCATCTAGAACATAGAACAGAAGAAGAGCCATCTAGAACATAGAACAGAAGAAGAGCCAATCTAGAACAGTGGTCTTCAACTAGTGGGCTGTGACCTAAAAGTGGGTCGCAAGATCAGTCCAAGTTGGCCATGGGGAAATTGTGGAAGTGGGTCCCAAGTTGCAGGTTGGGAGTCCAAAGTGGGTCTTGGGTCTGGACCAGTTGAAGACCACTGATTTAGAACATAAGAAGAGCCACCAAGGGTCCATCTAGACCAGTATTCTGTTCACACAGTGGCCAGCCACAGGAAATGAGTGCAGCACCTTCCCGCCCATGTTCCATAGCAACAGGTGTACATAGGTGTCCTGCCTCTGATTACTGGAGGTAGCAGACCTTAAAATTGCCCATCAGTGGTCGACAGCAACTGGACACCAGACTGAGCTGTACACACAGGTGACCTGGTCACCATCTTCGCCACTGTGCTTGATATTCCTGTTTAAATAGAAAAATATGATTTCTAAATTCATATTGGTCTCCATGCAAGGATGTCTAAATCCCCATCAATACCCATGAATGAGCATTGGCACATTTTGCACAGACCTCTGTCCTTTTTTGGGCAAACTGGGAAAATTTGAGGGGCAAACTGGAAGTGTCCACCCTATCTTCTGCTGATCTGGATAGAGGAGCACAAAGAGGGGGCTTTTTGCATTTTGCGGTTTGTCAGGACCTTTTCTTCCATCGTCCGCTCATTGGCGGAATCAGATCTGTTTTCGAATTACCCGAATCTGCACAGATTCGCACTTGCAAGACTGTGCAAATCCCCCAATGTGCATTTATATGCTTCGCCTATAATGCGCATTTTTCGCCGGATTTTTTTTTAAATTTTACGTATTTTTCTAAATTTGCACAAAATTCCAGACAGTAAAAAAAGAAAAAGAAACTTGGGCTGTGCACAGACCCCCCGATCCTCTTCGCTCCCGATCCGCAAATTGCGGATCACCCGCTCCACCCCGCCTCGATCCGCCTAGGTTCCGCTCCGCTCCGCTGCGGAGCTCCGGCTCCGAATTGGAGCTCCGCAGTGGCGGGGAGTGGTGCCAGGTAAGGCCCCCCCTCCTTTCTCCCCCTTACCTGTGTCTGTCCTGTCCTGTCCCAGCTTCACTAGAGCCCGCAGCTCAACCAGGAACTGTAGGCTCCGCTTGCGGCCTACACTTCCTGGTTGAGCCGCGGGCTCTAGTGAAGCTGGCAACGGGCCGCGACGGACGCAGGTAAGACCCCGCTCCCCCTTACCTGGCTCTGCCACCGTCGCTGCACAGGCAGCGGCGGCAGGGCCAGGTAAACCCCTCTCCCTCTTCCACCTTACCTGCGTCCGTTCATGGACCCGTGGCTGCTTCAGCTGAGCCCAAGGACTCAAACAGGAAGACCAGGCCACAGTTGTGGCCTAGTCTTCCTGTTTGAGTCCTCGGGCTCAGTTGAACCAGCCGCGAGACCACGGACGGATGCAGGTAAGACCCCCCTCCCCCTTACCTGGCTCTGCCGCCGTCGCCGCATGGGCGGCAGCGACAGCGGCAGGGCCAAGTAACCCCCCCTTACTTTTTTGCGGAGCTCCGGATCGAGGCGAAGGATCTGCCTTCACCTCGATCCGCTCTGCAACGCTCCGCTGCTCCCCCGATCCTCTTCGCCTCCGCCTTAAGGGCAGGCGAAGCCCCCCGATCCGCTTCTGCTTCTCCGGTCCGAAGAGAAGCGGAGCACAGCCCTAAAAGAAACAGACTGCAAGTCCGCAGAATCATTGTGTCTTGAGAAAAAAACCGTCCGCTGTGGATTCTCCGGGCCAGATTCATAGAAATCTGAACTCATTTGTTACTGTAGTGTTTTTCAGACGTTTATAGTGTTGGCAGCAGTGACGTAGTGGGCCAGGGCTCACCAGGAGGCAGCACTGTCACGTTTTCCTTAGCAGGGTCGCTGACACCGTCTGCCACCCCCCTCAGATTTCCCTGTTCCCTCTGAGCTCAGCTACAATCCTCACAGCCGCTGGAGGGAAGCACATTTTTCCCCCACCCACAATATATTGTCCCTTGTGATGCAAAGGATTTTGGGGTGCGTCTGACTGGAACAGGCCATGAAGAGCCAAGAGCTTTGCCACAGATGTGCTCTGGGCAGAGATGAAAACTATTAGAACGGGTGCGTTGATGGGGTCAACACAACTGACCACATTTCCGGTATCAGGTGCATGGCCTTTTTGGTGGTATCACAATTCTGGCTTTCTCTCCCTGAGCAGATCCTGCATGCCCCTTCTTTGATCGCCTTTAGGTGGGCTGAGAAGAAGCTTCTTTTTAAACAGGCATTTCGAATGCAAACATGTGTCCGGCCTTATTGTTACCTGTTTAGTTTCCAGAGGGGTACAGCTGTGTCAGTCACTGTAGCAAAAGTAACCAAGTGTTTGGCGGCATTTTAAAGACTTAACGGCATTTTGGAATAAAGGTTTGTGGATGTTGTCATCAACGTCTTTGTTGCTTTTGCTTTTTTTGGTGTTATTGATCAGTTCTTTTCAACTAATTCGCTTTATTGAGGTTTTTAGTTGTTCACTGCTGTAAATACATATGTGCATTGAAGCAGTCTATATGTAATATAAACTACAATATACTATAATAGCATCAGCTAAAACCACATAGGAAAGAGGGCAGTCACCCCAAAACCATGAGGTGGCTTGACCCCCCCCCTTTCTGTGTCTTTTTAAATTACCAATTGCTGATAAGCTCCACCCCTTCTCCGCCTTCAAGGTCTTAGGTTCCACCCACTGAGTCTGGAAACAAAGCCCTATGAGGAGAGACTGAAAGAACTGGGCCTGTTTAGCCTGGAGAAGAGAAGATTGAGGGGAGACTTGAAAGCATTCTTCAAATACTTGAAAGGTTGTCACACAGAGGAGGGCCAGGATCTCTTCTCGATCCTCCCAGAGTGCAGGACACGGAATCATGGGCTCAAGTGACAGGACGCCAGATTCTGTCTGGACATCAGGAAAAATGTCCTGACTGTTAGAGTAGTATGACAATGGAACCAGTTACCTAGGGAGGTGGTGGGCTCTCCCACAATAGAGGCCTTCAAGAGGCAACTGGACAACCCTCTGTCAGGGATGCTTTAGGGTGTATTCCTGCATTGAGCGAGGGTTGGACTCAATGGCCTTATAGGCCCCTTCCAACTCTATGATTCTATGATTCTATGACTCAGGAGACCTGAGAACTCAACCTGTTTAGAATTGCTTTGAGCAGAGACGTTAGCGCTAAACATCCTTTAAAAGTGCAACCTCGTGCATGTTTAGCCAGGAAAACATTCCACAATTCCCAGCTATGCTGAGAGCTGTAGGACTTTTCTTTAGCTAAACGTTCATAGGATTGCACTTTTACTCACACTGATATACTCCTATCCTCTTCTCTCCATGGTTTGGTCTGCTGCATTGCAGCGTGCCAGGGTGGACTACAGCAACTCCTGGGAAATATAGTTCCCTCCAGGGCTAATGACATTGCAGCAGACCTTGGGCAAACTACAGATCCCAGGGGCTACCGAGGCCTGGCCTGGTTCTCAGCAGTGCAGGACATCCGATGTTGGCATGTGGAGGGAGAAATAACTTTCCTCTTATTTCTTTATTTACAATATTTATATACCGCTCCCTCTCTGAGGATTTCGGAGCAGTGAACAAATGGGATAAAAGAATAAAAATATCATTAAAAATGCATTTTAAAAGAACAGGTACAGATTGAACCATGGTTAGTCATTTCAGGAAATTACTATTATTGTTCTCGGAACAATAATGTTTTCAGGGGGCGCTGAAAGCAATACAATGTTGGCGGCTGCCTGGCCTCCAAAAGCAGGGATTTCCATAGCAAGGGGGCCACCACACTGAAGGCTCTTCTCCTGGTGGGCTCCAATTGGACTGTAGGTCCGTATCTCTTGTCTTCCGGCAACATGGCGATGCTGGAGATAAGTGGGGTGGAAGTAGGGTGGCTGTAGCTGACTTCCTCCAGGTTTTGGAAGAGCATTTCAAGCCAGCTCAAGCCGTGAGATCATAAGAACATCAGAAGTGCCATGCTGGATTAGACAAAGGGTCCATCTACTCCAGCACTCTGTTCGCACAGTGGCCAAACAGCCATCGGCCAGGGATGAACAAGCAGGACATGGTGCCACAGCACCCTCCCACCCATGTTCCCCAGCAACTGGTGCACACAGTCTTACTGCCTCAAATACTGGAGATAGCACACAACCATCAGGGCTAGTAGCCATTGATAGCCTTTGCCTCCAGGAATTTATCCACCCCCCTTTTAAAGCCACCCAGATTGGTGGCCATCACTACATCTTGTCGCAGTGAGTTCCATAATTTAACTGTGTGCTGTGTGGAAAAAGTACTTCCTTTATTTGTCCTGGATCTCCCACTAATTAGTTTCATGGGATGACCCCCATTGTCATGGACCTGCACTGTTAGAGCACAATGACAATGGAACCAGTTTCCTAGGGAGGTGGTCGGCTCTCCCACACTAGAGGCCTTCAAGAGGCAGCTGGACAACCATCTGTCAGGGATGCTTTAGGGTGGATTCCTGCATTGAGTGGGGGGTTGGACTCAATGGCCTTGTAGGCCCCTTCCAACTCTGCTATTCTATGATTCTATGATTCTAAAGGAAGCCAGATTCTGCCTGGACATCAGGAAAAACTTCCTGACTGTTAGAGCAGTATGACGATGGAATCAGTTACCTAGGGAGGTTGTGGGCTCTCCCACACTAGAGGCCTTCAAGAGGCAACTGGACAACCATCTGTCAGGGATGCTTTAGGGTGGATTCCTGCACTGAGCAGGGGGTTGGACTCGATGGCCTTAGAGGCCCCTTCCAACTCTACTGCTCTATGATTCTATGAACTCAATTGGCTTACTTTTGAGTAAACATGCACAGGGTTGGGCATGTCTACTGAGAAGTAACTCATGAATAGAAGAATAATGTCTCAGGATGCTGAAACACAGATTTTTATTTGTACAGCACGTATTTCAGCCTATGCCTGTTTTCAGGCTTTTTTCAGAAGGCTGTGAAATAATTCAAAGCTCTTCAAATCAGAGTAGCAACCCAGGTCCACAGACCAAGGTCTGAACAACACATTCCTCCACAAAACGGCATAGATGGATTGTGCTGTGCCAGAGAAGTAAAAACGGAATAAAACAGCAGTTCAAAACATCATCTTCAATCAGTGTCTGGTGGCTCTTGATGTCAGTGGGGCAATGAATCCGCTCTGGGTTTCAGTCAGATTCACGCCCCACTGATATCGGAGCCACCAGTCTCTGCTGGCTTAAGTTGTATCTACTTTAATCTAGAGATGTAAGGATTTGGTTCAATCTACTCTGTGTTTCGCAGATTAGTCGGGTGTCTTTTGCTCCGTCATCTGCGCGTTGAAGGAATTGGTTTGTTTTTTAAAAGGGATGTACAAGGATCTTGTTCCATGCGTGCAAGTCTGCACAACTCGGAAAAAGTTAGTCTGCTGTGAATTCGTTGCGGAGGTAGAATCATAGAATAGTAGAGTTGGAAGGGGCCTCTAAGGCCATCAAGTCCAACCTCCTGCTCAATGCAGGAATCCGCCTTAAAGCATCCCTGACAGAGGGCTGTCCAGCTACCTCTTGTCTCCAATATCCCCACTTTAACCACTTTGATGGTATATATTCTTTTCCAAAACAAACATCTGTCATGTTTAACCCTACAGTCCCTGTTTTGGGAGAAGATGTTTCTGGTAATCAATCAGAATCAGATTCAGAACTAGAAGACACCAGCCAGCCTGTACCAGTGGGAGAGGAAGCTCTCACAGGCAATTCTCCAGCTGGGAGTCAGCCCCCTCCAGAGCTTATCTCCTCAAGGCCAAATCCTACACACTCAGTGGGAAATGAGCTTTCTTCTGGAGGTGAGTGTCCCGACAAGCTAGCTGATGCTAGGGTCTGCCGGAAGCTCAAACGCACGGGGTGGAAGGAAGGTGTGAGAAAGCCGGTTTGATTACGTCAGAACCTGCCTCTGCACCAGGGTCTCTGAAGTTACGGGCGTTTGAGAAGTGGCTTCCTATTCTTCTTGAGAGGACAATTGCCTTGCTTAGTTTGCCAATTTTGCCTAGGGGGACGTTTCCAAGAGGTTAGACTCTCTTCAGGTAGAAGAGACATTTGTTGCTTAATCAAAGCTTTGTGGATGACTTAGCAAGCCTCGTCATTTGCCTCTCGAAAGCAGGAGTTTTCTGAGAAAAACGACAACATCTCTTGCCATAATGATGTGAAATGGGGCTGGCTCAAGGTAGTCCATTTCCTTAGGCGAAGGATAACATGTCATCACACCCTCCATTCCTCTCCTAGAAGCTGACTGGCTTTGGTGCAGCTCCGTAATTTTAGACCTTGGACAGAATGGTCTAATGACAGGGCCGGCCCTGATGAGAAACATAGCAGCTCCTATTTCAGAAGGGCTGTAAAGGTGCTAAATTTCACAAATAGGTTCAGCTCCTTGGATAACTTTTCCAGTACACCTCCATCAGAAATACTCTGTCACCCTTTTTGAGTGGTAGAGGGGTGGGGTGGGGAAATCAATCAGTTTAAATCAGACTTTGCAAAGTTTTGATCGCCGCAAATTCATCTTTCTCTGTTGTGATGTCGAGGGGACCTCCTTTAACGTTCCTTCAACGGGCATGTTAATTCCTTAATACGCTCCATTTTCTCCCCATACTTTCCTGGAATGGCTTTTGCGACGAGAGCCAAGTGCTTTTCTCTTCTGTTGGCTTTATAGATGTCACTAGCGGCGTTTAGGAGAAAGGGAAACGCACGGGCGCCAATCTTCAAGCCAAATCTAACGTCCCTCAAACCAGAGCCATAAATTAGTTTCTTCGAAAGAGCCAAGCTAGAAACAAAGAGGGGGGAAGGAAAAGGTTTTGTAACCCTGCTTTGCCGGCAGTTGGGTCGGTGTAAGAGAGAGGGTGAAGGAGGCACACAAAAGCCAGAGTTGAGGAGATCTTTTAAACGTCAGGAAAAACGTCCTGACTGTTAGAGTAGTACGGCAATGGAACCCATGACCTAGGGAGGTTGTGGGCTCTCCCACACTAGAGGCCAGAGTTGAGGAGACCTTGAAAACATCAGGAAAAACGTCCTGACTGTTAGAGTAGTACGACAATGGAACCCATGACCTAGGGAGGTTGTGGGCTCTCCCACACTAGAGGCCAGAGTTGAGGAGATCTTGAAAACATCAGGAAAAACGTCCTGACTGTTAGAGTAGTACGACAATAGAACCCATGGCCTAGGGAGGTGGTGGGCTCTCCCACACTAGAGGCCTTCAAGAGGCACCTGGACAGCCACCTGTCAGGGATGCCTTAAGGTGGATTTCTGCCTTGAGCAGGGGGTTGGACTCGATGGCCTTGTAGGCCCCTTCCAACTCTGCTATTCTATGATTCTATGAAACTATGGAATTTACTACCATAAGATGTAGTGACGGCCATCAATTTGGATGGCTTTAAAAGGGGGTTGGATAAATCCCTGGGGGAGAAGGCTATCGATGGCTACTACTCCTGCTGGCCCTGTGCTTCCTCCAAGATCAGAGGCAGAATGCTTACGCACACCAGTTGCTGGGGAACATAGGCGGGAGGGTGCTGTTTCAATCATGTTCTGCCTATGGATTTCCCATGGACAGTTGGTTGGCCACTATAGGAACAGAATGCAGTACTAGATGGACCCCTGGCAGGGCTCTTCTTACGTTCTTATGCTTTTGCCAACCAAGTGGGCCTCGTGTTTTTCTGAACCACCAGAGAAGCCCCTCCGTTCCGACGCCGTATGGCGAACATGTTTTCATTTTTGTTTTTGAAAGGAGAGGCATTTCGAAAGCAGATTGTGATACTTCTCTGGGTGGGAGAACGAAGCAGCACGAGTCGTCTCTTGTGTTCCAAATGAACAAATGGCCTCAGCAAAAGACGCCCCCCAGGCACAACAGCATTTGTTGAAAACTGAGCACTTTGGGTGTGTGTGTGTGTGTGTGGCAACGATTGGGAAACTGAGGCACATGTCGTGCTGAGCGTTGCTTGTGTATTTGATTTCTTAGTCGTGCATTTATGAAAGGCACAATCCTAGGCTTGTTTACACAGAATTTTTTTTTAACTCCCAGCATACCCCAGCCAGTATAGGGAATTGTAGGAGGCTTTTTTTTTTGTCTAAACAAGCCTAGGATTGTGCCTTTATTATTTATTTATTTATTGAGGGGAGACATGATAGCACTCTTCAAATACTTGAAAGGTTGCCACACAGAGGAGGGCCAGGATCTCTTCTCAATCCTTCCAGAGTGCAGGACACGGAATAACGGGCTCAAGTGACAGGAAGCCAGATTCCGGCTGGATGTCAGGAAAAACTTCCTAACTGTTAGAGCAGTGCGACGGTGGAACCAGTTACCTAGGGAGGTTGTGGACTCTCCCACCCTAGAGGCCTTCAAGAGGCAGCTGGACACCCTCTGTCAGGGATGCTTTAGGGTGGATTCCTGCCTTGAACAGGGGGTTGGACTCGATGGCCTTATAGGGCCCCTTCCAACTCTACGATTCTATGATTCTATTGCATTTATATACCACCCCACAGCCGAAGCTCTCTGGGCGGTGTACAAAAGTTTAAAACAGTAAACATTAAAAACAAATATACAATTTTAAAAACATGAAAAGCATAAAAACAGCAGTATCCTGGTAAAAACAGCTATTCTGGGGTCAGTTAGAAAGAAACAAACTCAGCTCATGTTGTTAACTGCCTGGGAGAAGAGAAAGGTCTTAACCTGGTGCCGAAAAGATCACAAAGTTGGCGCCAGGCGAGCCTCGTCGGGGAGATCATTATATTTTGTTCTCATTCTTCCTTCCAGCAGCTCATGCGGGCACAAGTGGTCTCCCTCTGCCCCACCAATTTTCTCCTTATAAACCCTTTGTGGTGCCAGAGTCTGTGTGGTTGTGCACCTACTAGTAGAGGGCCCACAACTAGAACCACCTGGATCTGTTACTCCTCGCTGTTCCTTCCCATTTGTTCATCCACCCTCACCTTCTGGTCCAGAATGGGTGAACAGGCAAAGCCAGTTTGGCGTAGTGGCTAAAGTGTCAGCCTGTGAGTCGGGAGATCCGGGTTCTAGTCCCCACTCGGCCATGGAAACCTACTGGGTGACTTTGGGCCAGTCACAGACTCTCAGCCCAACCCAACTCACAGGGTTGTTGTTAGGATAAAAATGGAAAGGAGGAGGAGAATTACGTACGCCGCCTTGGGTTCCTTGGTGGAAAAAAGGCGGGATAGAAATGCAATAATAAATAAATATCAGGCGTAGAGAAGAGGTGGAGCAGCGTTTGCGGGCCGGCTCATCTGGAAAGTGAGTGGGTGATAGCCGCAGCGAGGAAGAGGAGGAGAGGGCAAGAAATGGTGATGACGGAGTGATAGGATTGCTGAGGGAGGGGGACCCACCACAACAGAGAGAGGGTGTCTTGCATAGAATCATAGAATAGCAGAGTTGGAAGGGGCCTACAAGGCCATCAAGTCCAACTCTCGCTCAATGCAGGAATCCACCCTAAAGCATCCCTGACAGATGCTTGTCCAGCTGCCTCTTGAAGGCCTCTAGTGTGGGAGAGCCCACCACCTCCCCAGGTAACTGATTCCGTTGTTGAAATAGGAGTTACAAGAAGCCATATTTCGGCTGGACATCAGGAAAAACTTCCTGATGGTTAGAGCAGTACAACAATGGAACCAGTTACATAGGGAGGTGGTGGGCTCTCCCACACTAGAGGCCTTCAAGAGGCAGCTGGACAAGCATCTGTCGGGGATGCTTTAGGGTGGATTCCTGCATTGAGCAGGGGGTTGGACTCGATGGCCTTGTTAGGCCCCTTCCAACTCTTCTATTCTATGATTCTGTGATTCAGCACTGCGCGTTTCCATAATTGCACCCCACTGAAAGCATAAGGGGTCAGTGAGTGTGCCTCCTGTCATCTTGCCCACGGAAGCTGGTGGGGGTTATTTTGACGTGTCGAAAATGGATTATAGAACAAATGATATCTGCCAGTCTCTAATTCCCCGTGTCACTACGTTCTAGTACATCTCTAATGAAAAGAACACAACAAGCTCTTTGCTCTGGATGCCCCCATAGAACAGGCTGCTACGAAGTGAACGAATACTGCCAGAACAGCCAAGGATCTTCTGCAACATGGAATAGAAGGTCTAGGGCAGTGAACGTCAACCAGTCCAGGCCCAAGAGTGCCCTGGGATTCCCAGACCCACTTCCACAATTTCCTCCAAGCCCAACATGGCGGCAGCAGCGTTGCCGCGACCCATCTGGATTGATCTGGTGACCTACTTTTGCGTCACGACCCACCAGTCTAGGGCAGGGATGTCTGAGTTTCTCAAGATCTGTGAAGTCTCTGTTTTCACGGATCGTCAGGTGCTTTTCATTCACTCATTGGCAGGATCGGAATGCTTTTTCTAATTTGCGCAACTTCGCATTCGCCCAGAAGGTGAACCGAGGCGCTTCGCCTTCCTCTAGCTATTGACACTGGTGACTCGCATGGGTTGGGCAGGTGAACAGGCTGTGGCAGTTAGGGATGTATGGATTTTGTAAAAGTTGGTCTGTCTTGTGTTTTGTCAGGCACCTCATTGGTGGCACCAGACTTCCCCCCCCCCATTTCTCAAACTTGAAATAGTGTGCACTTGTGCAAAAGCGCAACCCTTCGCAAAGTTGCAAATACCCCCCCAAATGCTCGTTTTCAAGCTTAGCTTGTGGGGAAAACGCACATTTTTTTTTTAAAAAAAAAATTCACGTGTTTTTCTGCAAGTAAATTTGTGTAAAATTCCAGAAAGTAAACAAACAAATAAACAAAACAGCTTCAAGTCCAGTGTGACTTGGGAAAAGCCGGCCCGCTGCAGAAACGATGAGTCAGATTCATCGAAATCCCAACTCATTTGATGCCATTGTTCATTTCTCTGACATCCCTAGAGGCACTGAGGAGGAGAAGGGGAAGGTGTGCCAGGGGTGGGATTTGGGGGTCAGCAGTGGGCCCCCTACCGGGCCATGGGACTCAACAAATGCCCAACAACGCTGATCACCTATACTGGCCCTGCATCTGGGGCACTAGGTCCCTAGTACACAACAAACTCCCAATTTTAGAACATCACACAAGTAGCGCTCTGCTGGATGAGACTGAAGGTGTCTTGTTTCATCACAGCGGCTAACCAAATTCCCCTGGGAAGCCCACAAGGAGGATGTGAGGGCTAGGTGGCTTTCCCTGTTCCATGATGTTCTATTGCAGGCTTCTCTGAACAAAGAGGGGGCATGAAACCACCATGACTGGTAGCTCTCGATAGCTTTATCTTCCATGAATGGACCTGATCCACTTTGAAGTTCGTGGCCATCACCCCTGTGGAAGTGAATTTCATCCTTGCTTTGGTCAGCCCTGGCTCCCCCACCTGATGCTGCCTCTAGGTTTTGGAGGGTCCTCGGAAAGGATACCCTCGGTGAACATGGCTGGAGGACACGGGACAATGGGCCTCAGTTACAGGAAGGCAGATTTGGGTTGAACATCAGGGAAAGCTTCCTAATGGTCAGAGCAGTTGGACAATGGAACCAACTGCCAAGGGAGGTGGTGAGCTCTCTGTTGCTGGAGGTGTCAGGGATAGGAATGTTAGAAGAATGTGGTTTGGGGGTGGAGTTTGGCCAGGTTTTGCTAGCTCACCTCCCCCTGAATGAGAGCTCACGAATCCCTGAGCTGGCTCTCAGATCAGTGCACGCTGAGTTGGGCAAACTTGCAGTTTCCCACTTTCTTTTTGGTGTAAATCCCGCTTTGTGCAACTTGCGATTTGCGCAAATCACAATTTGGGCAAATTCGCGGCTGGGGATATTCATGAGCAGGGGGTTGGACTCGATGGCCTTGTAGGCCCCTTCCAACTCTGCTAGTCTATGATTGTATGAAAATTGCCACTGTGAATAGCGTGGTTTGTGCAAGATGGCAGGCGTAAAAACCTGTGCATTTTTATGCAAACTGTGCGATTTATGGCTGCAAGATTACAATTTTCGTTGATACCCCCAGCCACAAATTTGTGCAAATCACAGCTAGTGGAACCCCCCCCCCCAAAAAAAAATATGCTAGCACTTGCCGGGTGCCCACAGACCATCTGACAATTTGCTCTGCATGTACGACAGGGTCAGGGAACCTGCAGGAGTTCAGCAAGCACAGCGCAAATAGGCCCCAGGGGAGTTTACCCATCCTTAGGGATGCTTCAAACTGGATTCCTGCACTGAGCAGAGAGTTACCTAGGGAAGTTGTGGGCTCTCCCACACTAGAGGCCTTCAAGAGACAGCTGGACAACCATCTGTCAGAGATGCTTTAGGGTGGATTCCTGCATTGAGCAGGGGGTTGGACTCGACGGCCTTAGAGGCCCCTTCCAACTCTACCATTCTATGATTCTATGATTAGAGTTGTTGGCTTAAATGCCCACTTCCAACTCTATGGTTCTATGAGTGGGCCTACCTTCTCACTGCCATTGTCACCAACTGCTATTGTTCCTCATCCTTCTATGTACCCTTGATGAGTAGAATCATAGAGTTGAATGGGTCCATGGAGATCATGTGGTCTTACCTCCCCCAAACCCAGATATTTAGGATTGTAACACTCAGGATTTCACATAGGTTCGCTCCCTCTTGTCTGTCCTTCTGCTGGAAGGCAAAGACTGCTTTATTCAAGGAGGCGTTCGGCTTGTTAGTGGTTCTACTGGGTGCTGTTTCCTCCCTCTGCCCTGTAATGGTAATATTTTCAGTGCATTTCAATGTATAGTTTTATAGTTTTAATCAATTTTAATTGTGCCTGTAAACTGCTTTGAGTACTCCCCTTTTTTTGGGGGGGAAGAAAGGCGGAGTGTGAATCAAATCAAATCAAATCAATAATACAATACAATAAAAATCACAATAAAGGCACGGGTGTAACATGAAGCCAACAACAACATACACAAATGGGAACAGCCGAGCATGGTAGCATTTACATGGCATGCTATCATGCTATGTAATCATGCTATGTAATTTGCATGCTGTCATGCAAATACTTAAAAGGTTGTCACCCAGAGGAGGGCCAGGATCTCTTCTCGATCCTCCCAGAGTGCACGACACGGAATAACGGGCTCAAGTTAAAGGAAGCCAGATTCCAGCTGGACATCAGGAAAAACTTCCTGATGGTTAGAGCAGTACAACAATGGAATCAGTTACCTAGGGAGGTTGTGGGCTCTCCCACACTAGAGGCCTTCAAGAGGCAGCTGGACAACCACCTGTCAGGGATGCTTTAGGGTGGATTCCTGTATTGAGCAGGGGGTTGGACTCGATGGCCTTGTAGGCCTCTTCCAACTCTGCTATTCTATGATTCTATGATTCTATGAAATCTCCAGGGAGCAGTACTTAAACGTCCCAACAGAGGACGTCTTGGTTGACTCCTGTAGGCGGCTTTCCAGAAAGTGCCAGCAACCACAGAACCTGCAAGAATAGAACAGGATAAAAATGTTCCATTAATAAGTGTACCCTCGCCCCCCTTTCAGCCACCTCCTTAGAGTAAGGTAAGCATTGAAACCCTGCACACTGAAGGGTTTTATGGGAGGGATTTGTGATGCCATCCCCTCTGGTCTTCTTTTATTCTTCCCTATAAATCGAAGGATCCCAGCAATGGAACGGCATCAGAGCGCACCTCACGGTCTCTGTGACTCGCCGCCCTTGTCTGGCCCCACAACAGCCCAGCCCCCTATTCTTGCACCTTCCCTTCCACTGCCCCCATTGAATCCTGTACTCTACCTCAGGCACTTCACAACACACTCCAGTGTGAAAGAAAATGAATGCTTGTTAACAACAATTGAGGTTATCCAGTTAAAGAGCGTAACGGTTTCATTGGGTTCAAGCGGATTTGTTTCAGTACAGTTCCATGTACAACCCTGCCTACTCTACCCTCTAGACTACACTACCTCTCCTCCCTTCATTTTGCTCCCCAAAATAATAAAGAATGTTCTTACACTAAATCTAGACCCTCTCTCTGACAGACCCCAGACCCTTCTCACTAACTGCTTCTCTGTTAACTCCTCCCACTCCCTGCTAACCACCAATCCTAACCTTTGAACCACCAGCCAATCAGCATTTACTCTCACATCCTGGTCATTCCCTCCCCCTCCCACTAGAATTACATACTTAACGCCCTTGTGGCATCAGTACACACAGCCAACGCATCTTTAAACCGCAACCATTATTAAAACAGTACAAAGACTTACATGGCAAGACTTACAAGGCATTAAGCAGCAAAACATCACAGGGTTGCCCTGGGAAATGTAGTTTTACCGTCATTCAGAGGATTGCAGGCAATTGTTTCACCGAGCGTATTTGTGGCTTGTAGTTGACAAACTAAAACCGACAAATCACAAGTATAAAAGAACAATGCATATCAGAAATGGGCAAACTGGGCTAGGTGGGCAGACCGTCCAACCTGGTAGAAGAAAGCTTCATAGGGGGGAAAATTCCTCATCCCATAATTCAGGGAGAATATGAAGTTCGGAGAAATCCTCAATGGGTTCAAGGCAGTTCAGATTTCTAGGAATCTGAGGTACAGATTCCCCAGCGGGCCAGCGATTTCCGAGTCATATGGAGTCTGTGGACTTGTGGACCATTTTTTAAACTTGGGGGGGATTTGCACAGTGATGTTCATTTGCAAATGCACATTGGCGTGAATGCGTATTTGCGCGAATGCGGCATTGTGCCAGGGAGCATTAGCACAGTTGCAAACGAATGAAGCAGACCAGTAGTTTCTGAGTCATATGGACTCAGGGGTCTTGTGGACCATTTCTTAAACTTGGGGGGGGGATTTGCACAATTCTGTTCATTTGCAAATGCGCAGTTGTGTGAATGCACATTTGCACTAATGCACCATTGCATAATGAGCATTAGCACAGTTGCAAATGAACAAAGCAGACCAGTTGTTTTTGAGTTGTATGGATTCAGTGGCCTTGTGGACCATTTTTTAAACTTGGGGGGGATTTGCACAGTGATGTTCATTTGCAAATGCACATTGGCGTGAATGTGCCATTGCGCAGTGAGCATTAGCACAGTTGCAAATAAACGAAGCAGACCAGTTGTTCCTGAGTCGTATGGACTCAGTGGCCTTGTGGACCATTTTTTAAACTTGGGGTGGATTTGCACAGTGATTTTCATTTGCAAATGCACATTTGCGTGAATGTGTATTTGTGCGAATGCGCCCTTGTGCCAGGGAGCATTAGCACAGTTGCAAATAAACGAAGCAGACCAGTTGTTCCTGAGTCATATGGATTCAGTGGCCTTGTGGACCATTTTTTAAACTTGGGTGGGTTTTTTTGCACAATTCTGTTCATTTGCAAATGCGCAGTTGCGTGAATGCGCCATTGCGCAGTGAGCATTAGCACAGTTGCAAATGAACGAAGCAGACCAGTTGTTCCCGAGTCGTATGGATTCAGTGGACTTGTGGACCATTTTTTAAACTTGGGGTGGATTTGCACAGTGATGTTCATGTGCAAATGAGCAGTTGCGTGAATGCACACTTGCGCGAATGCGCTGTTGTGCCAGACAGCATGCACATTTGCAAACGAACAGAATTCCCATGCAAAAACTGTGACCCTAGGAGCCTCTCTGTAATTGAATTTGGCTGTGGAGCCGAAATTTTATTTGGAACAACCGCATAAAGTACACACACACCGCCCAGCGAATACTCTGGGGCCAGAATCAAGTCTCTCGCTAAGAAGCAGAAAGGACCGGCGGATGGAATGACAAGCAAGTGAATTAGAGCTCCTTGCTGCCAGCGGGAGTCTTGTCTTATTTTCTCGCTGTCTCCCGGGCCAAGACTATAAAGCGGGCTGCCTTTCCCCAGCTCATGAATTTGAGACCGTTTTTGCTTTCTCCATCTTGCGTTGTCAGCTCATGTTAGTTTCACCCGCGTGTTGAGACAGCGCCGGGCAAACCTGTTGTTGGCGGTTTCCCCACCACCCGCTCTCAAAATGAAAATCCCGTTTGGTTCCCAATACCATGCCGAGATCCAATCTGCCAGTCCCCGGAGTCCATCTGGGATTGGTGCGTCTTCTTCTTGGGGGGGGGGGGGCACGTATGCCATGAACGAGAAGGATCTGAATCGATCCAGGGTTTGGGGGAGAAGGAATCAGCCGTGTCACCTCACCGACAAGGCATTTATGTGGGAGAGGTGAAAAAGAATGTATGGGGAGGTTGGGGGGCGCGCGGGCGGGGAAAGCCACTGGCTATGTGGGAGGCTTAATCTGGGCTCCGGTAAATTCTCAGCTGCTGATCCTGAGAAACTCCATCTTAATTCAAAGAGCCTCAACTAGGTATGTTGGAGAAATTCACAGTGGAATCAGAGGGATTCAGATTTCTATGAATCTAAGCTGCGAACGCCGGAGCGGATCACTTTTTCTGAGTTGCACCGATGCTGTGGTTTCCCAGGCTCGTCCCCCCCCCACCCTCTAGGAATTTAAGCAAATTTAGTTATAGAAAAAACGATTCTATCTGCTGGATAGAATCATAGTGTTCTAGTTGGAATCCAACGCATTGCTCAGTGCAGGAATGTTGCAAATACATTCCTGCACTGAGAAACGGAAAACAATGCGATGAAGCGAAATACGGTTTACTGATTTTGATATAATTCCAGAAGATGGTCTCACCTTGAAAAATTTAATAAAGAGAGATTGCGTGAGCTTTCCACTGCCTGTTGGCAAGTACAAAGACCAACGTTTTTGAAGGAGATACTTCGAAACAAGGAATAACATGAACCTTGTTGACTAAATTTGATCTTAATATACTGTTGTGATTAGATTAAAGTGTTTGTTGTCTACGGGTTGGATTTTCTGCAATGATTGTTAAATACAATTGAATGCTATTGATGTGTAATGAGATGCTACACTGATGTGGTAGTTAATTGTAGACTTGTATTAGCATTGGATTGTAAATGGTTATTTTAGTAAAAACAAATGTGTATAATTTTTTGAATGACAATTTAATTCATTGGGTTTATTTTGTTTCTTCGGTAGTCGCCTTTTGGGTTCCTTTTGTTCACATGTTGCAAATACAGTCTGTGTTGGCTTTGTCTGCCTTTCTTCCCAGTTTGTGGGAACGCTCTGTGGTGGCTGGTGACAGCAATGGTTTTAGCCTGAACCGGTGCCAGGTGCTTGGCTCCTTTATTTTATTTATTTATTTATTTATTTATTACATTTCTATACCACCCAATAGCCGAAGCTCTCTAGGCGGTTCACAAAAATTAAAACTATAGTAAGACAACCAACAGGTTAAAAGCACAAATGCAAAATACAGTATAAAAAGCACAACCAGGATAAAAACCACGCAGCAAAATTGATATAAAATTAAAATACAGAGTTAAAACAGTAAAATTTAAATTTAAGTTAAAATTAAGTGTTAAAATACTGAGAGAATAAAAAGGTCTTCAGCTGGTGATGAAAGGAGTACAGTGTAGGCACCAGGCGGACCTCTCTGGGGAGCTCATTCCACAGCCGGGGTGCCACAGCGGAGAAGGCCCTGCTCCTAGTAGCCACCTGCCTCACTTCCTTTGGCAGGGGCTCACGGAGAAGGGCCCCTGTGGATGATCTCAAGGTCCAGGCAGGTACATATGGGAGGTATGTACCCATATGTACCTGCCCGGACCTTAAATAACCTGGCCCCAAACCGTTTAGGGCTTTAAATGTCAATACCAGCACTTTGAATCGGGCCCGGACCTGGCCTGGCAGCCAATGAAGTTGCAAAAGGACTGGTGTAATGTGATCTCATCGGCCAGTCCCTGTTAGTAACCGTGCTGCCCTGTTTTGTACCAGCTGAAGCTTCCGGACCATTTTCAAAGGCAGCCCCACGTATAACGCATTGCAGTAATCCAAGTGAGAAGTTATCCTTTAGAGTTCTGAGTGGTTAGAACTCAAACCTGGAGTGGATTCACTGTCCTACTGACTTTGGAGCCACAGGCCTCGACTGAGAGGAATTCACTTGTCCATGAGTTCCCCGTCTATGTCCAGTCCTGGCCAGGAGCAGCCCATGGACAGGTCAGGGTCCAGCTGTCATGTTTCCCCAAACCTCCCGCCTTATTGGGAGGCGATAATGAGGCCTGCTAAGTAATCCACAAAGCTTTATTCAGGCAATAAACATCTCTTCCCACCTGAACCTCTAGGAACTTCCCTCTAGGCAAAACTATACGAACTAAGTGAGGCAATTGTCCTGTCTAGAAAAAGGGAAACCCTTTCCCCAGAACGCTTTAACTTCAAGGAGGCTGGTTCTGAAGAAGCCTTCGGCGGGCCGACCTTCTCTTGCCTTCCTTTAGCTCTGCCCGTTTTGGTCCGCAGCGTACTCTTGGGTCAGGTAGTCTTGCAGTGCCCCCCTCAGAAGAATACTGATTCCCCACAGACTGTGTGTTGTTAACGTTTTCATTGATAAGGTCTGGCGAAGGTTCAACCCCAGCTGGTGAAGAGCCCATGGGAGTCACCTCCTCCACTCCCCGTATAGGCTGGAATGTTTCGGGCACCGTCTGTTCTTGATCGCCTGAAACTCCTTCCCCCAGCCTAAGGAGAACAGGCCTAGTCATGACACCAGCATGCACCCTTGGGCAGCGGGAGGAAGCAGCCAGGGTTTGCCGCCTCCATCCAGACTCCTGAAAACAAGGGCTGTTGGAGGCCAAGGTTTCAGCACCTTGGACAGAGCCCCAAGAGCAGAGGAGTTGTCTCAAGGAGCGCTTCTGTGCCCTTTTATACTCTGAGGCCTCTCAAGCTCCGCCCCCTTGCTGTGGATTGCAGAACCTTAAAGGGGCAGAACCTTAACCTGAAGCCCAGCCATAACCCCATGGCAGGTGTGCTGTTAGCAACCAGACTTAGAGGCGCATGGTGGGTTCAGGGGGTGGGATAGGATGCTGGGCTTTTAATAGAATCTGTTTTGAGGGCTGTGTACTCTGGGGGGGCACTCGGGGTTCTCTGGTTGTTGGTTTAGGGCTCATTCAGGCTTCAGGCCTCCTCGTTCTGTGCCACCTGCCCCTCAACCTCCGTGCATGTGTGGGTCACAACTAGGGCTGTGTAGCATCTTGGACGAATGTCTGAATCCCTGGGCTGTTTTGGCCTGCCTCACCTCAGTCCTGAGGCAGTTCTGGTTCAGCCCGAGGCACCACGAAGGTGAAACTGAACGGCTCCGAAGCTTTGGAGCACCTCGGGCCACCTCGGAGCAGCACTGGGCTGCTTACTTGCTGCCATTGCTGCTGCCACCCCCTCGCTCCTGCCAGCTATGCAGCTAGCACCCAGAAAAGGCCAAGTCACCTCGAAGGCCCTGAATCTCGCCTCAGCTTCGGCACCGAGGCGAGGCGGGCAGCCCCCGAAGCACCCCGAAGCGGATCGGGGCTGTTTCGGGGGCTCTGAATCAGCCTCTGAGCCAAATTGGGGATCCTTGCACACACCTGGTCACAACACAGCGACCCCCAGCATTCTAGTACAAACAAGAGAAGAAGAGCAGAGTTCAATATGGTTGCTCTAGAGCAGCCTTCCTCAACCTGGGGCGCTCCACATGTGTTGGACTGCAGCTCCCAGAATGCCCCAGCCTGGCTGGGGCATTCTGGGAGTTGTAGTCCAACACATCTGAAGTGCCCCAGGTTGAGGAAGGCTGCTCTAGAGCCATGAGCACTAGAAACTTGTGAAGGAAAAGTTATGGCGATGCGTTAGGTGTCATATTCTGCACCTGACACCAAATTCTGGCTGTACGCGGTGGCACGGCAGGTGCGTAGGAGCCAACCTGGCTCTGAGAGAAAGCCGACAGCCTGGTTCGGGTCGGCATCTGGATCTGGAAGGATCCTCCCTCCGCACCTTGGCAAGAGCGTCAGGATGACGAAGGCAAGCAGGGTGACTCTGAAAGGCCCCCGTGAGTGAGCGCAGTCGCTAATGGATTTGTGTAATTGCCGCATCGCACACCGGAGCATGAACAGCCTCGGGGTGGGTGGGTGATGCGTGTGTGTGTAGGGGGTCTTTCCTGTGACCTTGTCGGCAGCCTGGCGCACGTCCGCTCCGTCCTAACGCCTTGGAGGTTTGCCGCAATCGGCCGTGATCAACTTAGGGGAATTATCCCATCGATTGGCCCGTTTAAAACGCAAGGGAAACTGTGATTGCCTTTTAATTTGCTTCATCTGTTGGGATGTGAGCTAATTGCTTGTTGTCATCCTGTCTCAGCCCTTCCCCCGCCCCCGCCAGAACTCTCCTCTGTGGGCATTGCATCATTTATTTATTTATTTATTTACTGCTCATTAATGGACACATTCGTTGCTTCAATGATCTGGTCTTTCTCTTAGAACAGGGGTGGGCAACTTGACAGCCTCTAGAGTTGGCCTACAACGCTAGGGTGACCCTATAGAAAGGAGGACAGGGCTCCTGTATCTTTAACAGTAGTATAAAAAAGGGAATTTCAGCAGGTGTCATTTGCATGCATGCAGCACCTGGTGAAATGCCCTCCCCATCACAACAGTTAAAGCTGCAGGAACCCTGCCTACTTTCACATCTGGTCAAGAAGGGAGGGCTCCTGTAGCTTTAACTGTTATGATGAAGAGAGAATTTCACCAGGTGCTGCATGCATACCAATGACCTCTGCTGAAATTCCCTTTTCTATACAACTCCTAAAGATGCACGAGCCCTGTCCTCCTTTCCACATGGTCATCCTATGGAACAACGCCCACTGGCCCTAGCCAGCAGTGGAGACTGATGGCTCCGATGTAGGCGGGGCAGTGAATCCGTTCCGGGTTTCAGTCAGAACCAGCGAGAGGTCCAAGGAAGCAAAGCACCTTGGATAGCAACTTTGGAGGTCTGACTGGTTCTGACTGAAAGCCGGAGCAGATTCATCACCCCACTGATATCGGAGCCACCAGCCACCACTGCTTGTGAACATAACCAGCGGTGAGGGATTGTGGGAATTGTAGGCCAAAACACCTGGAGGGCCACTGGTCACCCAGCTCTGATTTGGGAAACAGCTGCAGCAGCTGAGGTTCCAATATAAACTTCTTCTGTTGACCTACAAAGCTTTTCACTGTCTAGCTCCTTCCTATCTCTCCTCTCACACTATTGCCCCGCTCGTGCTCTTCGCTCCTCTGATGCCATGCTTCTCACCTGCCCAAGGGTCTCTACTTCCCTTGCTCGGCTTCGTCCATTTTCTTCGGCTGCCCCTTACGCCTGGAACGCTCTTCCAGAACATTTGAGAACTACAAGTTCAATCGCAGCTTTTAAAGCTCAGCTAAAAACTTTTCTTTTTCCTAAAGCTTTTAAAACTTGATTTTCTTCTGACTTTTATACTGCCTGTTTGGTGCATTCTCTTCCCCTCCTTATTGTTTTATTATGATTTTATTAGAATGTAAGCCTATGCGGCAGGGTCTTGCTATTTATTGTTTTACTCTGTACAGCACCATGTATATTGATGGTGCTATATAAATAAATAAATAAATAAATAATAATAATAATAAGGTGGATTTGGGAAGCAGCTGCAACTTTACGGATAGCCTTGGAAAATGTGCTCTCTCTCTCTCTCTCTCTCTCTCTCTCTCTCTCTCTCTCTCTCTCTCTCTCTCTCTCTCTCTCTCTTTCTTTCTCTCTAATGTTGGGGATCAACCGGGGGTCCCTCCTACATCTTTCACAGGCCCCTTGCTCTTTAAAGCTCTCCGAGAGAAAAACATTTGCAGTCAAATTGGCTTCTCTCCTTACAAACTGAGCACTGGGCCTGGACTTACCTAATAATAATCACAGTGAGATGGTTTCATGCTCTTCTGAGTAGCTGGAAGCAGTCGTTGCAGGATGTTTGGCTTGGAGGAGGCAGCTGGGGAGATGTGTTGTTTAAGGATCTGTTTATGAGTATATAGGTTGAGAAGGCATCATGGGGTCCAAAGGGAGACCAGGCAGCCTTGTGTTGAATAATAGTAACAACAACAACCTACACCATACTATACATACTCACCCGAAACAATCTTGGAAACTGCAGATCATAAAATATACTGAGAGAGAACAATTCATACAGACAAGACAATACCTTGCAACTGACCAGACCGAACAGTTATAGACAAAAAAGAAAAACACATGTACCTCATCGACATAGCAATACCTAATAACAAAAATGTTGTAGAGGAGGAAGAGGAAAAGAGAGAAAAATATACACCCACTGGCAATGGAAGTGAAAGAACTATGGCAACAGGAAAAGGTCACAATTATTCCGTTAGTCATGTCCGTCCCCGGCATCGCATCAATTATTTTTACAGCAGACGTAGTTCTCAACAGGAATGCCGAAAAAGATTTTCTAATCACTATTTTCATTCTTCCTTTTGAATCACAACAACATGTCTCCAAATCCGGCTCCTGAAGAAGGATTGTATATCCAAAATATGCTTGTCCAGCTGCCTCTTGAAGGCCTCTAGTGTGGGAGAGCCCACCACCTCCCTAGGTAACTGGTTCCATTGTCATACTGCTCTAACAGTCAGGAAGTTTTTCCTGATGTCCAGCTGGAATCTGGCTTCCTGTCACTTGAGGCCGTTGTTCCGTGTCCTGCACTCTGGGAGGATCGAGAAGAGATCCTGGCCCTCCTCTGTGAGACAACCTTTTAAGGGAGACTGAAAGAACTGGGCATGTTTAGCCTGGAGAAGAGAAGATTGAAGGGAGACATGATAGCACTCGTCAAGGACTTGAAAGGTTGTCACACAGAGGAGGGCCAGGATCTCTTCTCGATCCTCCCAGAGTGCAAGACACGGAATAACGGGCTCAAGTGACAGGATTTTTCCATGACAAAATTTGCGCAAAATTCCCAAAGGTAAGGAAAATGGGCTGCAAAGCCACAGATAGGGGGGAAACTGGTCCGCTGTGGAATTTGTGGGATCAGATTCGTAACATTCTGAAGTCACTTGGTCCCGTTGTGCATTTCTCCAACATCCCTAGCAGGAACTGTCTTGGGACTTTCTTCATGAAAAGCCAGTGTTCAACATCAAAAGCTCTTGATTTTTGGAACTGTGTTCAATGCAGGATGAAATTTGGGGCATCCCTGACAGACGGCTGTCTAGCCTTTGCTTGCATATCTGCATCTGGGGAGAGCCCACCAACTCCCGAGGTGGTCTCCTAACATTTCACCAAAATCCGCTTCCTTGCCATTTCTGGTTCTTGGTTTGAGTCCTGCCCTCTGGAGTAATAGGCTGTCTCCGTGTGCTGCATGACAGCTCTTTGGGTGCTTGAAAGCAGCAATCATGTCTCCCTATAACTCTAAAGTGGACTGTGTGGGTCCCTTATCGCGGAATCACAGAGTGTTAGAATTGGGTGGTGTCTTAGAGGGCATCTAGTCAACCCCTGCTCCATGCAGGAGGCTTGAAACGATAGCAGCTTTGACTGATCACCATGCCGCCTTGCTATCATCATCATCATATTTGAGTTAAGCCCAGCAACACCCATTGTGTCTACAAGCCTCTTTAATGCCCTTGATTTGATTTGATTTATTACATTTATATACTGCCCCATAGCCAAAGCTCTCTGGGCGGTTTACAAAAGTTAAAAACAGTGAACATTAAAAAGTATACAAAATTTAAAACCATCAAAAACATAAACAGTATAAAAAACAACGGTATCCGTTTAAAAACATCTGTTCCGGGGGCCGTTAAAAAACAAACAAATTTAGCGGTGTGAAATGCTGTTAAATGCCTGGGAAAAGAGAAAAGTCTTGACCTGGCACTGAAAAGATAACAATGTTGGCGCTAGGTGAGCCTTGTCGGGGAGATCATTTCATAATCGGGGGGCCACCACTGAAAAGGCCCTCTCCCTTGTTGCCATCCTCCGAGCTTCCCTCGGAGTAGGCACTCGGAGGAGGACCTTAGATGTTGAGCGCAGTGTACGGGTAGGTTCACGTCGGGAGAGGTGTTCCATCAGGTATTGTGGTCCCAAGCCGTGTAGGGCTTTATAGGTTAAAACCAGCACCATGAATTCGGCTCGGAAACATACAGGCAGCCAACGCAAGCGGGCCAGAATCAGTGAACTAGAATTCTCCCTTTCTGCATCCCATGAGAATTGTTTTCAGTTTTCAGCACCAGTCAGGATTCTAAAGCACCTTGAATCGCTCCTTTAGAGTTCTGACGATAATCCGGAGTGGATCAACTGCCCCACTGACACCAGAGCCACCAGCCTCCACTGATTCAGGGCTTGGGAATGAAGCTCATTTAGGCTCGCACCCACCCCTGCTTTGGAGAATTCCCACGTTGTGAATCGGGGATCTACAAGGCCGCCTTTCGTCGCCAATTCGAGCTGGCAAACCCAGGCTTCCGTCCTCAAATTTCCTTCGCACGCGCCAGAGTTGAACTCTCCGCTGCCCCACCACCATGCCTGTCTATTCTATTAATAGCTCTTTGGACAAAATGTTTCAGTGCCTTATTAATAAAACACAGTGGGTGGGGGGGTTGTCCAAGGACTTGGGCAGCCATGGTGAAACCCGCTCTAGAGAGCTTCTTCCATATCCTCCCAGAGTGCAGGACACGGAATAACGGGCTCAAATTAAAGGAAGTCAGATTCCAGCTGGACATCAGGAAAAACTTCCTGACTGTTAGAGCAGTATGACAATGGAACCAGTTACCTAGGGAGGGTGTGGGCTCTCCCACACTAGAAGCCTTCAAGAGGCAGCTGGACAACCCTCTGTCAGGGATGCTTTAGGGTGGATTCCTGCATTGAACAGGGGGTTGGACTCGATGGCCTTGTAGGCCCCTTCCAGCTCTGCTGTTCTATGATTCTATGATAATATATAAAATACAATAAATACAAGGGGGTGATTTTACGGGTGCTGGTAAAAATAGGCTCTGCTCCTTGTAAAACGGGACGCTCGGGCTTTGCTCGGAAGAGGCGTCTCCTAGCTTTGCTCGGCAGGAGTGTCTTGAGATGCGTTTCGCCTGATGCAGTCCCTGAGTTCATCTGCAGTGGCCTGTTGCGCGTGGCCGGAGGGCCTGGAGCTGACGCTGAGAGCCAGCCTTTTTTGTCGCTGGCTGCTTCACCCGCTGCCTGAACAGCCCACGCCCAAGCGGTCCCCACTCCTGAGGGTGCAGCGGGGAGGCAGCCTGGGGCAGAGTACGGACACCAAGGACGGCTCACAGATGTGCTTGTGTGCAAAGGAGGGGAAATTATTAACACACCTCCAAGCTGTGTCAATAAGCATTCCAGCGACATTTACATCCGAGGGGACTCTTTCCCAGGGCGAAGAGGTTTGGATCCTCCCCCAGCAGGCTTGGGGCAGCGGGGAAAAGGTAGCAGAACAGGGCTAGGGTGATGGATAGAGGAGGCAGGCCGCCCTTAATTTATTGATTTTATGTATTTCTTTATTCAAACACACTACCAGTGACCGGCTTGCCAGTTTTAAAAATTGCAATGAATGAAACAGAGGATGTGGAACCGTTTACAAAGGAGGAAGGCAGTCGTAGGTGAAGCATCTGATGTGTTATGTGCCACGGAAGGCAGTTGGAAGGGATGGGAGGGGGCGTTCATTCTTTGGAGGGGAAGGCACTTCGAGAGTCAGCGTGGCGTAGTGGTTAGGGCGGCAGACTGGGACGTGGGAGACGCGGGTTCCAGTGCCCACTCTCGGCCACGATGCCCGCTGTGGATGACTTTGGGCCAATCACTGACTCTCAGCCCAATCTACCTCGCAGGGTTGTTGTTGTGGGGATAAAGTGGGGAGGAGGAGAAACATGTCAGCCGCCATGAGTTCCTTGCAAGAGGAGAAAGGGTGGGGCAATAATGATGGTGATGATGTAGCAGCAAAGCTTTATTGTTTCAACCAATGGTTACGACAAGCATAGTAAAAGCAATGCTAAAACAAATCCTCCATTCTGCAAGGTCAGACATTTTGCTCTATACAGTTGGGCTGCAAGAGCGAAGTTGGCCAGCGCCCAGACGAGTCTTGCTATCGCAGGCAAACAAAAGGCATATTCTTGCTGCTGATGGTGATGATGATGGTGTGACTAACGGAATAATTGTGACCTTTTCCTGTTGCCGTAGTCCTTTAACTTCCATAGCCAGTGGTGTATATTTTTCTCTAATAATAATAATAATAATAATAATAATAATAATAATAATAATAATAATAATTTGAATGGGAATTGCTCCCTAGAAATAATAATTGTAATAATAATAATAATTTGAATGGGAATTGCTCCCTAGAAATAATAATAATAATAATAATAATAATAATAATAATAATAATAATAATTTGAATGGGAATTGCTCCCTAGAAATAATAATTGTAATAATAATTTGAATGGGAATTGCCCCCTAGAAATAATAATAATAATAATAATAATAATAATAATAATATGAATGGGAATTGCTCCCTAGAAATAATAATAATAATTTTAATAGTAATAATAATAATAATATAATTTGAATGGGAATTGCTCCGTAGAAATAATAATAATTGTAATAATAATAATAATAATAATAATAATAATAATTTGAATGGGAATTGCTCCGTAGAAATAATAATAATAATAATAATAATAATAATAATATGAATGGGAATTGCTCCCTAGAAATAATAATAATAATTTTAATAGTAATAATAATAATAATATAATTTGAATGGGAATTGCTCCGTAGAAATAATAATAATTGTAATAATAATAATAATAATAATAATAATAATAATTTGAATGGGAATTGCTCCCTAGAAATATTAATAATAATTGTAATAATAATAATAATATAATTTGAATGGGAATTGCTCCCTAGAAATAATAATAATAATAATAATAATAATAATAATAATAATAATAATATAATTTGAATGGGAATTGCTCCCTAGAAATAATAATGATTGTAATGATGATGATGATGATAATAATAATAATAATAATAATAATAATAATTTGAATGGGAATTGCTCCCTAGAAATAATAATAATAATTGTAATAATAATTGTAATAATAATAATACTAATAATAATTTGAATGAGAATTGCTCCCTAGAAATAATAATAATAATAATTGTAATAATAATAATAATAATAATTTGAATGGGACTTGCTCCTTAGAAATAATAATAATGATGATGATGATGATGATGATGATGAAGAATAGGGCTTGCTCCCAAGTAAAGTGAGGTGTTCTAGTTAAAGTGTTGGGCTGGGAGTTGGGAGATCCGGGTTCTAGTCCCCTCTCAGCCATGGAAGCTGACTGGGTGATTCTGGGCCAGTCACGGACTCTCAGCCCAACCTACCTCACAGGGTTGTTGCTGCTGTGAGGATAAAATGGAGAGGGGGGAGGGTTATATATGCCACCTTGGGCTCCTTGCGAGAGAGGAAAAGGTGGGCTCTAAATGCAGTGATAAATTTAAAACATTTCAGAGTACGCTTTCTCAGTTTGAAGCTATAAATATAAGATTAGCCGGTGCAAATGTTATGCGAAAACAGTGCCCTCTGTTTGGGTGATGTCTATAGGGGCCACCGTAAGCCACCAAGAAGGCTCAGAGATGGCCTTAGCGGAATCCAGAGCATCTCTCCCCTGTAGCCTTCTAAAATCAGTCACTAAATGGGTGTGTGTATGTGTGTGTCACAAAATGTACCCTCCTCTGCTACCCGCCTCCTCAAAATTCAAGCACAGAAGGCAGACGGAGGCACAGCCCATCTGGAGATCCGCCGGTGGTGCAACCCTCACGGGAGCAAAAAAGGGTTCGTTTTTAGGAAGCGCCATGCCTGGATATGCCCCCAGGTGGTGGGCCCCGTGTTCATCTGTGCGTGCGTGGGGTGTGTGCGTGCTATTTGGACCCTTCGCCTCTCCGGCACCACGCTGGCTTTGACAATATTAGTGGCGATTAACTCCAGTGTAGCAGGCCTCTTGATGTGCTTTCGGCTCAGCGGTTCGGAGGGCGGCCTTCCGCTGTCGCTAACAGAAGAGAGGCGCAGGTGGTCTCCTTAGCTCTGTGCGGCTGCCTTGGCTGGGCATGAGTTCCCCAGGGTCTTGAGCAGGGAAGGGTCTTTCCCCATCACTTCGCACCTGATCTTTGTAATTGGAATTTCCAGGGATGGAACCGGGGACGTTTTTGTGTGCAAAAGCAGCTGCTCTCCCACGGAGCGGTGGGTGCTATTACTTTACGATCAGAAGATGCCTGATACGAATTCGATCAGGGGTGAGCAACCTCTGGAGCTTAGGGGGGGGCAGTTTGGCTCCCCAAGTCCCCAGCACGGAGCACAGTCTGCGTGGGTGCCCCTCCCCTCCAAAAGCCCAAATGGCCAGTTGGCTGCAAAATTCGCTGGCAAACTGCCCTGTGGCACTACATAGGGCTGCCGTGTTCAATTTAACCCCAGCTTGGAAACAAGATAAATGTCAATGGTTCTGTTCAAACAACACGCGAAACCATGGTTAGGCCGCTAACCCATTTTGCAGCAAATGGTTAGTGAGGCGTGTTTAAACCGTGGTTATGTAGTCACCAGGGTTAGGAAGGGTTCACGTGACACGCTAAGCCATAATGTTTAGGCCAAAATGCTTAACCACTTTGGTTTAGTGCAGTGGTTCCCAAAGTGGGCGGTACTGCCCCTTGGGGGCAGTGGGATTGCATGGGGGGGCGTTAAGAGGCAAGGGGGCGGCTGGGGGCGCTCGAGGTGGTCTTTTGCAAGAACTGCCTCTCCAGAAGGTCTTAAAACCCAGGGACATTCTTATGGGAGAAGGTGGTTTGGTCCCAAGCCATATAGGGGGAAAATCCACACATGTAAGAGTCCTTTTAACGGTGAATTGAAATGTTTCAAATGCACCAAAATGCTAATGAAGAGACATACCCTGCTTGGTCTGCCCCGCCACGCCGGCTGCAAAACAGAGGCGTTCACTCTCTTTTCCCTCCCTCCCTCGGCAAGCCTGTGGCGGGTGCTTCCCATTTAAAGGGGCCAATTGAGCTACAAAATGACATTGAGTTGAAGCCAAAGTTTAAGAAAATCGTACCGGGAGTTTTGGTTACAGAAGGAAATTTCTGATCGCTATCCTGCACTATGGAGAGTGGTTCAGAAGCTCCTGGTTGCATTTCCAACATCATATTTGGTGGAATGTGGTTTTAGTGTGGTCTGCCTACTTCTCTCCAAGCAAAGAAATCGACTCCAGATTACGAAACGTGGTGATTTAAGACTCATGTTAAGTGACTTTAAGCCAGACATTGGGAAACTGGTATCACTTCATCAAGCCCCTCCATCACATTACGTTCCTTTTTTGGGAGGGATTTGCACAACGTCGCACCTGTGCGAACGTGCTTTAGCATTCGTTTGCACAGCAGTGCTAATGCACAGCAACGCTGCTGCGCAATTGCATAAGGGGGAATTAGCACTAATGTGCCTTAGCCCAAGTGGAACGGAAATCTTGGACGTCCCTAAAAAAAAGTCCGATTCTGTCAATGGGTGGAAGATGGAACCACAGACGCCCGGCAATCGCCAAACACAGATGGAATGGATTTAACAAAATATGCACACACCTCTGGAAACAATACTGTTCCTGGTTGCCCCCCCAAATCCTTGATGCTACCCTCTTCTTTTTCATCCCATGTCCCAACTCAACCCAACAGGCATCATGTCCATTACGTCATCCCGTACGACGGAGACCAGTCGGTGGTGGATTCCTCAGAGAACTACTTTGTGACGGATAATGTCACCAAGCAGGAGATTGATCTGATGCTGGGACTCTTGTTGGGGTTCTGTATAAGCTGGTTTCTGGTCTGGATGGACGGGGTGCTCCATTACGCCGTGCGGGCGTGGCGGACAAGCCGACGGTATGGTAAGTGGATTTTTGCTGGCGTGTTTGCGGAAGGGTTTAAAATGTAGGGGTGCCTTTATCTATCCGTTTTGCTTCCTCCTACATTTCAATCTCAAGTTCTTCCCATCCCGGATCTTAGGATTTAGAATCATAGAAGAGTTGGAAGGGGCCTATAAGGCCATTGAGTCCAACCCCCTGCACAATGCAGGAATCTACCTTAAAGCATCCCTGATGGATGGCTGTCCAGCTGCCTCTTGAAGGCCTCCAGTGTGGGAGAGCCCACCACCTCCCTTGGTCATTGATTCCATTGTCATACTGCTCTAACAGTCAGGAAGTTTTTCCTGATGTCCAGCTGGAAACTGGAATCATAGAATAGTAGAGTTGGAAGGGGCCTACAAGGCCATCGAGTCCAACCCCCTGCTCAATGCAGGAATCCACCCTAAAGCATCCCTGACAGATGGTTGTCCAGCTGCCTCTTGAAGGCCTCTAGTGTGGGAGAGCCCACAACCTCCCTAGGTAACTGATTCCATTGAAAGTCTGGGCTGTCCTAATTCAGATATTTCCTTTCTTTTATTACCTTTCTATACCGCCCAATAGCTGAAACTCTCTGGTTCGTTTACAAAGACGAAAACCTTAACAATATATTATAAAAACTGTTTTTTTTTTTAACGGACAGCACATGCAGAGGCACAGATGAATCTAAAACAATTTTAAACCATCCACAATAAGAAGAATGCCGGACTCGATTAAAATCTCATATAGATATAGATTTGCACTTGTATCTATAGGGTATCCCAGTATGTGGCTCATCGGTTTGGTTCTCTCAGGCACTTTTTGCACCTGGTTCTGGTTAGTGGGCCTTTGAGATTCTAAGTGTTCACACATACACCTGCTTTGACTTGTCCACATTTTGTTTATTTATTTATTTATTTATTTATTACATTTTTATACCGCCCAATAGCCGAAGCTCTCTGGGCGGTTCACAAATACCAGGTTACAACCTGGTATTAAAATAGAGTTAATTGGCATGTTTACCATTTGATTTATGCAACATACTTAACTAGTTTGACCATATTTAGGAAACCAAAAAAAGAGGACACCCAGGATAGAACAAAAACTCGGACAAATCCGGGGAAATCCGGACAGTTGTTCACCCTACTGAAGGTGCAAAATCTGGAGAACTTTGAAGGGGGGCGTGAATACTTATCAAAGGCATGGAAATGACCCCCCCAATTGATCTCATAAGCTCAAAGCCTGCCCATGTATGTATTGTATAATTCCCCGAGTTGATGCCCTCCAACTGTTTTGGACTACTGGCTAGGCCTGATGGGAGGACACGAAATGGGGGAAGGTTGGTGAATTGTATGAATGCATCTGTCCATTTTCGTTTCACATTTTTCGAAACTAAAATTAATTCAGTTCCATTTCTTCGTCAGTTTGTGATTTATTTATTTATTAAAAAAAATTCTAACCAAACATTGAATCAAAAATACTTGCTGATCTAGTACAAAACTCCCAGGAGATCCAGAGTAACCTTCTGGCCATCTCTGGTTTGGGACATTGTGTGGGACGGTGCTCATTTATGTATTTCTTTATTTATTGCATTTAAATGCCACCCCATAGCCGAAGCTCCCTGGGTGGTTTACAAAAGTCAAAAAAAGTAAACATTAAAAACAAATATACAAAATTTTAAAACATAAGAAGCATAAAAACAACAGTATCCTTGTAAAAACAGCTATTCTGGGCTCAGTTAGAAAGAAACAAACTCAGCATATGTTGTTAATTGCCTGGAAGAAGAGAAGGGTCTTAACCTGGCGCCGAAAAGATAACAATGTCGGCACCAGGCGAGCCTCATCGGGAAGATCATTCCACAGTCGGGGGGCCACCACTGAGAAGGCCCTCTCCCTTGTTGCCATCCTCCGAGCTTCCCTCGGAGTAGGCACTCGGAGGAGGACCTTAGATGTTGAGCGCAGTGTACGGGTAGGTTCATGTCGGGAGAGGCGTTCCATCAGGTATTGCGGTCCCAAGCCATGTAGGGCTTTATAGGTTTAACATTGTTAAATGCTGTTAAAATGCCTCGTCGGGGAGATTATTGCATAATTGGGGGCCACCACTGAAAAGGCCCTCTCCCTTGTTGGTGCTTCTGCGGTCACCCATCCAAAGTTGGGTGAGGTTTTTGCTAAAGTCATGCTGAGACCTCTCTCTCTCTGTGTGTGTTTGTGTGTTTCTTCTCTTTCCAGACAATTCTTGGTCGTGGATCCCCAAATTTTGTAACTTCAAGGAGTTCAGAAAACGTCACCACCGGCAGTATGATGAACCCACTGGGAACATGGTGCACATCAAACAGAAGCTGTATCATAACGGGCATCCCAGTCCGAGACACCTCTGAGGAAGCAGAGACTGATGAGAGGTCCAAGAACTTGCCTTCTGCTGTCTGTCGAGGGGAACGTCCGTCTGCTCGTTCCTCAATGGATGCCGCTTAAGGACTTCCTTTTAGTTACCCATACGGTGTGTCTATCGGGCACACAGAGAATGCACAATTCAACCCTGTCCCGGATGCCCTGCGCCCGAGACGTTGCACTGTGGTTACCATTTTATTGGTGGACTTCTGTAGATATGTAAAAACAAAAACAAACAAAAAAATCAAAAAAGGAAAAAAAAAAAGAGATAATTTGCATTGTACTTCCAGCCCGTTGCTTCTTCGATGCTGTCCTGCAACGCCAATGTACCTTTTTCGTTTCGTTTCGTTTGTTTGTTTGGACAAATTTGTTGTTGTTGTTCAAGGTCTTCGTAGGTGAATTTGGCCAGAAGATGCAATGTTTAGCATTCAAGAACTTCCAGACTCCTCTCTGATTGTGTCCACCTTCCCTTGCCCGTCCCGAGTTTCTTCCTAGTTTCGAGGATGTCTTGTTTTCGACACGGATTTGATTTGAAGGTTTATACCATCTAGTAGCTATGGGAGATAATACGCTAGTATGGCATATTTTGGTTGTTTTAGAATTGGGTTGGTAGCCTGGTCCCTTCTGTTTATATCATTTGCGGGGAGGGGTTCTATTTCTTAAAATAATGGGATGTAATTCAACTTGCCCGGATTTGCAATTTTGGAAGAACCAACCGACACTGATTGGCCGTGTAAAACTTAGCAAACAGCAGGCTGGAAGCAAAAGAGTCCTACTTGGGATGTCCCATGGGTGGTACTCCGTTGGCTTTGGTGAAATGTCCTTCAAGGCCAGTTAAAACAGATTTGTGATCTCGCCGGCTGCCTGGAGACTGTATCAACTGGTTGTGCGTATCTGTCTTGAGGGTGATTATCCCTTTCGATACATTGCGTTGCTAAAGGGTTCACATGGCCTTGCCTCCAGACGCGTTGGGCAGGAAGCTCCCCTCGTGCCCAGACCGCATGGCGGTGGGAGTTTGCAGCCCAACACATCTCGACAGAAGCAGGTTAGGTTAGGTTAGCAGCTAAGTGACGACTCCCCAATGGCGCTTGTAAGCACTTTACCACTTGGTTGTAGCTCATAATAAGAGCCTCGTGTGGTGCAGAGTGGTAAAGCAGCAGTTTCTGCAGCTGAAACTCTCCCCACGGCCTGAGTTTGATCCCAGCGGAAGCTGGTTTCAGGCAGCTGGCTCGGGTCGACTCAGCCTTCCATCCTCCCGGGGTCGGTAAAATGAGTACCCAGTTAGCTGGGGGAAAGGTAATAACGACCAGGAAAGGCAACGGCAAACCACCCCGCTATGAGGCCTGCCAAGAAAACGTCAGCGAAAGCTGGTGTCCCTCCAAGAGTCAGTAATGACTCAGTGCTTGCACGAAAGGTTCATTTCCTTTCTTGTAGCTCATAAACAGGATTTCCTGGTGAGTTGACCACTGATTCAGCTAACCACGGTGAGGTCTCCACTGTCGACTCCTTCGTTGTGTTGACTAGTCTTGCGAATGCTCCAACCTGTCACTTGGGAACAGAAGATCCTCCCTTATGCAGGTCAGAATAGTCGTTATTTTGGAGTCTCCGGTTTTCTTCACCATGTGCCATATGAGCCTTTAACTGCGAGGGACTGAACGCGGGACTTTCTGCATGCAGAGCATGTGTTCCACCATGGATCTGTGGTCTCTCCCTTGCTAGTTTCACGGGTTCTTCCAGGCCAGGGGCGAGGAACCTGTGGTCCTCTAGATGGTGTTGAACACCAAGTCCGCAGCATGGACCGTGGTCACAGATGGTGGGAATCAGTGGTGCATCTAGGCCTGGATGTTGGGGCCAGAATCCACCGGTGGAGGCAGGTGGTTTCAGTGTCAGTGGGGATGTGAATCTGTTCTAGGTTTCAGTCAGAACCACTCAGAGCTCTAAACAGTGGAGGCTGGTTACTCTGTTGTTGTTGGGGCATTGAATCTGCTCCAGGTTTCAGTCAGAACCAGTCAAAACTCAATCCAGTTCTGGGCATCACACTTTAAGAAGGAGGCAGACAAGCTGGAGCGTGTTCAGAGGAGGGCAACCGGGATGATCAGGGGTCTGGAAACAAAGCCCTATGAAGAGAGACTGAAATAACTGGGCATGTTTAGCCTGGAGAAGAGGAGATTGAGGGCAGGCATGATAGCACTCTTCAAGTCCTTGAAAGGTTGTCCCACAGAGGAGGGCCAGGATCTCTTCTCGATCCTCCCAGAGTGCAGGACACGGAATCATGGGCTCAAGTGACAGGAAGCCAGATTCCGGCTGGACATCAGGAAAAACTTCCTGACTGTTAGAGCAGTATGACATTGGAACCAGTTACCTAGGGAGGTTGTGGGCTCTCCCACACTCGAGGCCTTCAAGAGGCAACTGGACAACCATCTGTCAGGGATGCTTTAGGGTGGATTCCTGCCTTGAGCAGGGGGTTGGACTCGATGGCCTTGTAGGCCCCTTCCAATCCTACTATTCTATGATTCTGTGATCTTGGATAGCTCCTTTAGAGTTCTGACCAGTTCTGATAGAAACCCAGTCAAATCCACAGCCCTACTGACATCAGAGCCGCCAGCCTCCACTGGAATCCACACTCCAGCATCTCAGGAACCCTCAGAACAACCACCTTGCTGATGGAGGCACCAGAACTAAACTCTGTTTTATTCTTGTACGTCTCGATGGTGCGTTGGTTTGAGTTTAAAATGCAAAATTGCATGGGCTCTGTGTATTGTTATTGTTTATTTTAGATGAGGGTTGGCAAATAGCATCTTTATTGTTTTAACACAGAGGTGCAAAGCCTCAGGTCCAGGGGCTGAATCCTAGGCTGAATTCCCAAGAAGGCTCCACCCCTTCCTGTGTCTCCACCCACTTTCCTCCAATCCCTGATCATTTTGGTGGTGTGCCAGCTTTTGTACAACCTTTCCCCCCCCCATCCTAAAAAGTTAAAATGCCTCCCCTAAGGCTTAGTTACTGACAGTGAGAGCTTTAAGCTACAATGGTGCCTCCCCCTGAGAGCTTCTCCCAAATGAAATGCTACCCTCAGGCTGAGAACGTTCCTGCCGTCCTGTTCTCATCTATCAGGAATGTGAGACGTGGAAGCAAAAGAGAAAGGTTAGGTGTGTGTGTTTCATAACTGAAGTAACACACATAGCTGTCTACAAGGGTTTCTCCAGGGCTGGCCCTACCATAAGGGAACGTGAGGCGGTTGCCTCAGGCAGCAGATTTGGGGCATCATAGAATCATAGAATAGCAGAGTTGGAAGGGGCCTACAAGGCCATCGAGTCCAACCCCCTGCTCAATGCAGGAATCCACCCTAAAGCATCCCTGACAGATGGTTGTCCAGCTGCCTCTTGAAGGCCTCTAGCGTGGGAGAGGCCACAACCTCACCAGGCAACTGATTCCATTGTCGTACTGCTCTAACAGTCAGGAAGTTTTTCCTGATGTCCAGCCGGAATCTGGCTTCCTTTAACTTGAGCCCGTTATTCCGTGTCCTGCACTCTGGGAGGATCGAGAAGAGATCCTGGCCCTCCTCTGTGTGACAACCTTTTAAGTATTTGAAGAGTGCTCTCATGTCTCCCCTCAATCTTCAATCATGAAAGAACAGCAAATGGTTAAGTTATTTAATTTGTTGCTATTGTATTTTTACTGCCAGGGATGGAGAAAGGTGTTTGTGGGGTTTTCTGTCTCATGTGCTGAGATCACTCAGCCAGTCTTGGGGATGATGAGGTTGACTTGGGGGCGGGGCGGATTTGCTGCTCTGTCTCAGGCAGCAAAATGTCTTAGGCGGCCCTGGCTTCATTAAGTCCAGGGTCTAAAATGATTTAGCTGCACCACTGAGTCCTACAACCTCTGGAGAGGCTCCGGGTTCCCCAGTCCTGTTCTGAGCCATGGTGAGACATAATTTTGACCTACTGTGGTCTGGACTGGAGCACCTTCTGCATGGCCAACACTTGGCTCAGATGGTCAGGTATTGTCAACTCTAACGGTTGTGGCATTTGCAAGACCAGCTACCTCAAAAGTTTATCTCGACAGGGGGTGTCACCATCAACCCCGACATCACTGCATATGTATTAACTCACTAATTCAGCCAAAGAATTATGAATTGTCTTGATATTGAGGATTGCAGATGCATGTGGACGGCCCCATCATTAAGTGTGCCGGCCCTTTTAAGGGAAATGGGTTCCTGTTGTGTGTGGCAGGTGCCTAATCCAATCCGAAAGAGAGGCTCCTTGCCTGTCCTGAATGCTAATCCAATCAGAAAGAGAGGCTTCTTGACTCGCCTGACTGTTAAACGGGCACAGCACTTTGTCATGTGTAGAAATTCCAGCTCCTAATATTATAGGGGACGTTTTGCCTTTAAAAGCCAAGTGTCAGGTAGAAATTGAACAGGTGCTGTTTCTTCTGTCATTGCCATTGGAGAACAGCAACATCTACAATTGTTGGATTTCTGTCTGCCAGGCAGCTATTCGAGGCACAACAGTTCCCCCTTCACGTTGAGAGAAAACAAGACATTGCCTTTGTTATTTATTTATTTATTTATTTTAGATATGCCAGGTGTTCCCCAGCAATTTCCCCCCGTTATTTATGTATTTATCGATTTAATTGAAATGATGCCCTGCCTATTTTTATATCAACTCTTAAGTGGCTTACAATTATACTAAAGACAAACGAAATAATCCAATGGAATTGCATGTGTGAATTGGTGCGGATGAATGACACAGTTGCTACGCGAGGAGCAACCCGGCCAGGCGGACGTGGGGAGGGTGTCGTTGTGGTTCATTGGGCATCTTGGGGTTTGGGGAAGCCAGAGGCCTCAATCCAACACAGAGCGGAGTGTGCTTACGCCCTGGCCGGGCGGGCAAAGCCAAGGTGGAGCCAGGCGAGGTCGGGCGATGGAAGGAGCGGGATTTTAGCATGGCAACCCGGGCATTTCAGGGCGTGCTGCTTGTTGTCCAAGAAAATGTCCCTTTTTTAGACAATGGCTTCTCCCTCCCTCTGTCTCTCTCTCTCCCCCTTCTTTCTCTCTCTCTCCTTTCCTCCCTTTTCCTCATTTATTCTTTCCTTCCTTTCCCTCCATTTCTTTCTTCCTTCCATCCATCCCTTCTTCCTTCTTCCTCTCTCTCTCTCTCCCTTCCTTCCCTTTCCTTCTCTCTCTGTCTCTCCCTGTCGTCGTCGTCTTCTTCTTCTTCTTCTTCTTCTTCTTCTTCTTCTTCTTCTTCTTCTTCTTCTTCTTCTTCCTCCTCCTCTTCCTCTTCCTCTTCCTCCTCCTCCTCCTCCTCCTCCTCTTCTTCCTCCTCCTCCTCCTCTTCTTCTTTTTCTTCCTCTTTCTCTTCCTCCTCCTCCTCCTCCTCCTCTTCTTTTTCTTTTTCTTTTTCTTTTTCCTCCTCCTCCTCCTCCTCCTCCTCCTCTCCTTCCTTCCTTCCTTCCTTCCTTCCTTCCTTCCTTCCTTCCTTCCTTCCTTCCCTCCTCCTCCTCCTCCTCCTCTTCTCTCTCTCCCTTCTTTTGCTCTCGCCTCTTTTCCTTCCCTTCTCTCACTCTTCCTTCCTTCTCTCTCTCTTTTCCCTTTTCTCCCTTTTCTCCCTCTTCACCCCTCCTTCGCTCCCTTCTCTCTCTCTCTCTCTCTCTCTCTCTCTCTCTCTCTCTCTCTAGACCATGTAGCCTCTCCGACCAGAGTATGGGGCCTGACAAATTCACTTTTCACTCCCCCTCCCACCCAGGATCAAGCAGCTGGCTTACTGCAGAAAAGACTTCATCCTGAATCCCAAGAGGAGAAATACCAAATGGGCGAGTAACATACCAGAAGGTTGTTGGCGACCTGGACGGCCGCCAGTCGGGGCTGCCGTAGTTGCCTCCTGCATTGCAGAGCCTGCATCGAGCAGGAGGCAGCTGGAACAGGTGACCTCCAAGAGCCATTTCCAATTCTACAATTCTACGACTCTGGTTTAAGAACATTTAACTGTGTGGCCTAAATCCCAGGGAAGGACAGCCCTTACTTGGCATGATGGCCTGTTTGGAACAGGCGGGCTTTCTTCTGAGTAGGTAGGAGCAGGGTTGCATGCTCAAAATCCAGTTATCTGCCTCCTCCCCCCATTCCAAAATTCCAAAGAGGCACCAGCCATCTCTGGACACATGCCAACACACCACTTCTTCTTCTTTTTCCTTTTTCTTTAGCAGACTTTATGTTTGTAAAGAGGGTTCCCAACTCATTCCACGTTACCAAAAAAAAAGGGGGGGGGAGAGAGAGAATAATGAAATTTGGACAGAACCTCCTTCTGAAAATATTGACAACGTCTGTGATTATTCTATTGTTGGATTGCAACGTCCATCTGATTAAAAGGGAAAAACAACAACCAACCACACACGAAAAACGCCAAACCAAAATGAAAACATGAAAAACCGACCGCCAAAATTAATCTCACTAATTTTACTGTTGATTTGATTTGCTGGGCCTTGTCAAAGATCATGTTCATTAACGTGTGTGTGTGTGTGTGTGTGTGTGTGTGTGTGTGTGTGTGAGAGAGAGAGAGAGAGAGAGAGAGGATTCAAAAATTTCACATACAACCTAAATTTTGTCTCTGTATGTGGTACATCCTACATAGATATATATTCACAGCTGGTTTCCACACCCAAATGCATTAAGTTTTCATGATTGATCGTGTTTTTGTACATTTTGCCATTCAGATGTTTTGCATGTGATCCTCAAACCATGAACTTCAGATTGTTTACTCTGGAGCAAGAGTTTTCTTTTCTTTCTTTTTTAGGATTGGGGTATGCATGTTTGTAAATCCCATCGGGATAATTTTAACAACCCGCACCCTCTTGGGTGCAGTTCTGGTCTTTCAAAGGGTAAACATTTTATGCAATTTTGTCTCAATGAAATGATATTTTATATAACCTTCCGTGCCCGGGTGATGCAAATTCTTTGCTGGGAAAAGCAAACTCCTGCGATGTGTATAAATGAAGCAAATGTGCATATTCTGGGGGGCCCTCATTTTGCATACTTTATTGTGGTTTTGTTGATAGGACTGGGTTTCTCTTTGCATTGTACACTGGAACAGTGTACAAAATAAGCCAACGCTTTTCGGTCCTCTTCTGACGCCCAGGGCCCATGCCACACTTCCTAAAGGCAGAAGACCAAGTTCAGAAAACAGTGCCTCGATTCGGAGCTAAATTCAACCTTTGCTTTGTGAACTGCCCAGAGGACTTCAGTTATTCAGTTATGGAAACAAAGCCCTATGAAGAGAGACTGAAAGAACGGGGCCTGTTTAGCCTGGGGAAGAGAAGACTGAGGGGAGACATGAGAGCCCTCTTCAAATACTTGAAAGGTTGTCCTACAGAGGAGGGCCAGGATCTCTTCTTGATCCTCCCAGAGTGCAGGACACGGGATAACGGGCTCAAGTTAAAGGAAGCCAGATTCCAGCTGGACATCAGGAAAAATGTCCTGACTGTTAGAGCAGTACGACAATGGAACCCATGACCTAGGGAGGTTGTGGGCTCTCCCACACTAGAGGCATTCAAGAGGCAGCTGGACAACCATCTGTCAGGGATGCTTTAGGGTGGATTCCTGCATTGAGCAGGGGGTTGGACTCGATGGCCTTGTAGGCCCCTTCCAACTCTGCTATTCTATGATTCTATGATTCTAACCCACTTCAAGCAGCTAAGCCCAGATGTAACCGAGAAGTCTAACTAGGTAGGGGCACATGGCGTTATCATTCCTGCTAATCCAGAAGTCCCGGGCCCTCGACCCTGTGAGCCCTTGGCTTGCAACACCACTGCTCACACGCAAATCCTTTTGCGTGCACTGCTCTTATTATCTCCCACGTCTTATTGGTTGCGGTAGCTGAATTTAGGGAGGGGGGAAAAAAGAGGATTTTCATTGTCATAGCTATTAAACTGTTGGGAGTTGAAAGCCCTTCGTGATCAACTGCAAATCACCAGATAGGATCTATCGTCTGCCTGCTGCTGCTGCAAGTCTATAGCAGAGGTCTTCAACGAGTGGGTCGTGACGCAAAAGTGGGTCGCGAGAGAAAATGGTGAAAAAGTGGGTCCCATGTTGCAAGTTGGGAGTCCCAGGGGGGCCTTGGGTCTGGACCAGTTGAAGTCCACTGGTTTTTATGATGTCCTCATCTGGAATACTGTTTACAGTTCAGAGGCAGTGCGGTGTAGTGGCTAGAGTGTCGGACTGAGATTCACCACTCCAGTTAAACCCGGAAATCTGCATTTCAAGTTGGGCCAGCTCATGAGTAAGTCAGAATACGAGCTGTTTAGTGATCAGCTAACGCCCCACCACCACCCCGACCCTCTCCCAGATGGAATTCTCCGGCATTTTGCATCTGGCTCCAGTCGGTAGATTTTGGGGTTCTACCAAAGCAAACAACAAAATGTGACCTGTTAACCTAATGTCTCCCCTCCCCTGAGGTAGGAAGGCCGACATTACTCCCCTCAACGCTCTGTGGAGGGCTGGATTTATCTGAATCGAGCACACGTGGAATTTTCGGTCGCCTCAGAACAGACGTTATTTTGAAAATAGCCAGGCCATTATTGTTGTGCGTGTTGTTTTTTATCATGGGGGTTTATTAAAAATGTTTAAATGTTCCAACAACAGAAAGAGAGAGAAAGAGAGAGAGAGAGAGAAGGTGTGGGTGGAACAACAGACTGGGCCAACATGTTTGAGAAATGCCTCTGGGCGCGACCGATACGCAAGTCTGATTTTCAGCCGGCTCCCTGGTAACGGAGCCTGCGGCTGCTATGAGACTCCGTTTAATATTAAGAAGCAGGTGGGCAGGGTGAATGTGTGAGGGAGCTATATTGAAAGCAAGTATGGCTCCAGGTTTGTCTTTTTGTGGAGGGGGTGTCTTGACATTTTGCCCTCAGCGGCCCCGTTTTCCGAGCAGGGGTCTGGAAACAAAGCCCTGTGAAGAGAGATTGAAACAACTGGGCATGTTTAGCCTGGAGAAGAGAAGATGGAGGGGAGACATGACAGCACTCTTGTCCCACAGAGGAGGGCCAGGATCTCTTCTCGATCCTCCCAGAGTGCAGGACGCAGAATAACAGGCTCAAGTGACAGGAAGCCAGATTCCGGCTGGACATCAAGAAAAATTTCCTGACTGTTAGAGCAGTACGACAATGGAACCAGATACTTAGGGAGGTTGTGGGCTCTCCCTCACTAGAGGCCTTCAAGAGGCAGCTGGACAACCATCAGTCAGGGATGCTCTAGGGTGGATTCCTGCACTGAGCAGGGGGTTGGACTCTAGGCCCCTTCCAATTCTACTATTCTGTGATTCTATGAGCAGGCCCACCTCCTCCTCACCACCTCACAGCTGCTCCTTCAGTTGTCCTCTCCTTCTGGCCCCTCCATTGGGACAACGCCCAGAGGGACAACACAAGCTGAGGAGTAGATGCCACACCATCTTGCGGGGAGACATGCTAGCACTCTTCAAATACTTAAAAGGCTGTCACACAGAGGAGGGCCAGGATCTCTTCTTGATCCTCCCAGAGTGCAGGACACGGAATCATGGGCTCAAGTTACAGGAAGCCAGATTCTGGCTGGACGTCAGAAAAAACATCCTGACCATTAGAGCAGTATGACAATGGAACCCATGACCTCGGGAGGTGGTGAGCTCTCTCACACTAGAGGTCTTCATGAGGCAGCTGGACAACCATCTGTCAGGCCTCTCCCCCTTGCCCAGGAAAGCCAGTGCAGGGCTCGCCGTGAGTCCATCGGTGGCCTCTCCCACACTAGAGGCCTTCAAGAGGGACAACCATCTGTCAGGGATGCTTTAAGGTGGATTCCTGCATTGAGCAGGGAGTTGGACTTGATGGCCTTATAGGCCCCTTCCAACTCTACTATTCTATGGTTCTCCTCAAAAAGTGGCCAGGAGGCTCCATGGGTAGCAGTGGGCCCCAGGCAGTTGCCCTAGTGTGCCGACCCTCGGCGCCATCTCACTGGGAAGAGAGGAGAAGGAAACAGTTCTGCCAGTTCCGCCATGAAAAGACAAGTCGAATCAAAGCCAGAGTCGCAAAGCTGGCAATATTTTGAGATGTTTCTTTTCAACAGCCTCCCCTGCGCTTGGTTCTTCGATACAGCCCGAGGCCAGTTTCAGAAGTGGCCTTTGCCCTCAGAGTGAGATTTTAAATTTGGAATGCACGGCTTGCAGCTGCTGTCGCCGTCACAAGGCAGAAAGTGGTCAGCAGCCATAAAACACAGAGAGAAAGAGAGAGAGCGAACGAGCGAGCGAGCAAGGGTCCATCTAGTCCAGCACTCTGTTCACACAGTGGCCAACCAGCCATCGGCCAGGGATGAACAAGAAGGACACGGTGCAACAGCACCCTCCCACCCATGTTCCCCAGCAACTGGGGCACACAGGCTTACTGCCTTGAATACAGGAGGTAGCACACAACCATCAGGGCTAGTAGCCATGGATAGCTGTCTCCTCCAGGAATTCATCTAACCCCCTTTTAAAGCCATCCAGATTGGTGGCCATCACTACATCTTGTGGCAGTGAGTTCCATAATTTAAGTATGAGCTGTGTGAAGAAGTCCTTCCTTTCATTTGTCCTGGATCTCCCACCCATCAGTTTCATGGGGTGACCCCGGGTTCTAGTATTTTGAGAGAGGGGGAAAAATGTCTCCCTCTCCACATTCTCCAGCTGCGGCCTTCGTGCGAACGAAGCAGCGTTTCTCATTTTGAAACAAGGTGAAAGATGGAGAGGAAGGGAAAAAAGTAATAAAAAGTGAATTGGAGAAATCCTACTAGGTCGTTGGCCCTTCCCTAGCGGCTGAAAAGTCACAGATGGTCAGAGGGGGTGGGGGGCGTTGATGGGCCCAGGGTGGGCAACACTTCAGCCAGTGGTGAAAGGAGCCAGAGGGTTGCAGCTCCACAACTTCTTTCTTAGCAGGGATGCTGACATCATCGGCCACCTCCTTCAGACCCAGTGGCGGCTGGTGGCTCCGATGACAGTGAGGCTGCAAATCCGCTCTGGGTTTCAATCAAAAATGCTAAAGGAGCTATCCAGGGTGCTGAACCTCGATTTCCTGGTTTCCCTCTCAGTTTGGCTGCAATCCTCACAGTAGCTGGAATGGATTTTCCCAGCAACAATAGATTCTTGTTGTAACGTATTTTTTATTATTATTTGGATTTTTAATTGTGGGCTGTCCAGGGAGCTTTGGCTGATGGGCAGTCTAAAAATGTAACAAATAAATAAATAACATATTTTGGGGTGGTCGGTCCACAACGGGCCACGAAGTCCCATCAGCTTTATAAAAGGCCTAAAATTCTGCCTACAATGCCCTCCCCTGCAATCTGAAGTGAAAGGCAGTGTAGTATAATGGTTAGAGTCAGATGCGAGCTAAGCCTAGGGCCTGGTTTACCCATCCAACTCACTGGCTCGATTTTGAACCAGTCACTCTCGTTCAGCCTAATCTACCTTGCAGGGTTGTCGTGACGATATCATGGAAAGGTTTCCACGGCCTGGAGGAAGGACCTGCTCAAAACAACGCGGCAACATTAAACCAAATGCTCTCCAAGTAACACTCATAGAATCATAGAACTGAGGAGTTGGAAGGGACCACAAAGATAATCTAGTCCAATTTATTTATTACATTTCTATACTGCCCAATAGCTGGAGCTCTCTGGGCGGTTCACAAAAATTAAAACCATTCAAAGTATAAAACCACAGTATAAAACCGTAATCTAAAATACAATATAAAAGCTCAACCAGATAAAAACGGCAGCAATGCAAAATTACAAATTTAAACACCAAGTTAAAATTTATTTATAGGCTTGTTAAAATGCTGGGAGAATAAAAAGGTCTTCACCTGGCGTCTAAAAGCATATAATGTAGGTGCCAAGCGAACCTCCTTAGGGAGCTCATTCCACAGCCGGGGTGCCACAGCAGAGAAGGCCCTCCTCCTGGTAGCCACCTGCCTCACCTCCTTTGGCAGGGGCTCGCGGAGAAGGACCCCTGAGGATGACCTTAGGGTCCGGAGAGGTACATATGGGAGGTGTTCCTTCAGATAGCCTGGCCCCAAGCCGTTTAGGGCTTTAAATGTCAATACCAGCACTTTGAATCGGGCCGGACCTGGACTGGCAGCCAATGAAGTTGTAAAAGGACTGGCGTAATGTGATCTCGCCGGCCAGTCCCTGTTAGTAAACGGGCTGCCCTGTTTTGTACCAGTTGAAGTTTTCGGACCGTTTTCAAAGGCAGCCCCACGTATAACGCATTGCAGTCATCCAAATGAGAGGATACCAGAGCATGGATAACTGTAGCTAGGCTATCTCCATCCAGATAAGGGCGCAGTTGGTATATCAGCCGAAGCTGATAAAAGGTGTTTTAGTCCAACCCTCTACCAAATCCAGGAAAACCAATTCAACCATCCTTGAGAGTTGGCCGTTCAGCCTCTTCTGAAAAACCTCCAGAGATGGAGAACACACAACCTCCATAGGTAGATTGTTCCACTGTTGTTCAGATCTTACCATGATGTTTTTCCTTCTGTGTCATCGAAATCTAGGTAGCTGTAACTTACACCCTTTATTCCAGGTCCTAATTTCTGTGGCCATGGAAAATAGCTCTTGACCATCCTCATCATTTATGTGTGCGAACCAGGGCCCCTCCCAGTGCAAACACGCCGTTAAGCCTCAATGTTTGAAGTCGTCTTCAGAAACGTCCCCTTCGCGGCGCTTCTGGCTCTCCCGGCCGTCAGCGGCACGGAGTGCTTTAATCCGACGGGTTTTTCTTAATCCACCTCGGCGGAGAGAGTCAAATCCTTCGAGGCGGCCTGCAGAGGGGCAACGCCGGTGCCTCTTTATTATTGTCAATAGAGTTAATGTAGTGCCAGGAAGAGCGCTCTCCTGTCCAAACACCGCTAATGAGAGCTGGCAGCTTGGGCAAGCAGAAAGGGATGAGATGGAGGACATGGGTGGATTGCGCCTCTGCGGCCGAGAAGCCGACACAACAATTGCCTGCCGGTTAGTGTTGCCCAATTCAACCCAGAGAACACTCATAGAATAGTAGAGTTGGGAGGGGTCTATGCCACCAGTGTGGGAGTGCCCATAACCTCCCTAGGTAACTGGTTCCATTGTCGTACTTCTCTAACAGTCAGGAGGTTTTTCCTGATGTCCAGCTGGAATCTGGCTTTCCTTTAACTTGAGCCCGTTATTCCGCGTCTTGCACTCTGGGAGGATTGAGAGGAGATCCTGGCTCTCCTCTGTGTGACAACCTTTCAAGTATTTGAAGAGTGCTCTCATGTCTCCCCTCAATCTTCTCATCTCCAGGCTAAACCTGCCCAGTTCTTTCAGTCTCTTCTTGTAGGGCTTTGTTTCCAGACCCCTGATCATCCTCGTTGCCCTCCTCTGAACACGCTCCAGCTTGTCTGCCTCCTTCTTGAAGTGTGGTGCCCAGAACTGGACAAAATACTCAAGGTGAGGCCTAACCAGTGCCGAATAGAGGGGAACCAGTACCTCGTGTGATTTGGAAGCTATACTTCTATGAATGTACAATCAGCTTGTGATGTACGACAATTCCAAGATCATAGAATCATAGAATAGCAGAGTTGGAAGGGGCCTACAAGGCCATCAAGTCCAACCCCCTGCTCAATGCAAGAATCCACCCTAAAGCATCTCTGACAGATGGTTGTCCAGCTGCCTCTTGAATGCCTCTAGTGTGGGAGAGCCCACAACCTCCCTAGGTAACTGATTCCATTGTCATACTGCTCTAACAGTCAGGAAGTTTTTCCTGATGTCCAGCTGGAATCTGGTTTCCTTTAACTTGATCCTTCTCGCTTGTAGTGTTGCTGAGTGAAATATCCCCCATCTTGTAACTGTGCATTTGGTTTTTCCCCCCTGGGTGTAGAACTTGGCATTTATCTCTATGAAATTTTATTCTGTTCTTTTCCATCCAGCGCTCCAGCCTATCAAGATCACTTTGATGTTTAGTTTCCGTCTTCCAGGGTATTAGCTATCCCACCCAATACGCTGGCATTTCTTTTGCATTTTTCTCCCACATCTTTGTCATTAAGCTCTGCCCACTCCTGGAATGCGACACCCGAGAGAGGCTCTGAAATGCAATTCATCCCTCAGGTTGAAAGAGGTTCGGGACGGGTCCAATTTCCGAGCTGTCGTACGGATCCCTTTTTAAAAATTGGTTTTCCATCAGCCCCAAAAGGTTTAGCCAGTTACAGGATGGAAGCTGCCCAGTGCCGAAAAGAAATACCGTCTCTGAATCTGGACACGATGTGATTTACGAATCCGTAGACCTATTATAACTGTATTTTTTGCCGGCCGGTGAACGTGGTGAAGAGGTAGGGGAGAAATGAGTGTGTCCATCACACCGACAGTCGCCAGCAATACCGGCTCGGTGTCGTTTTGATACGGGATAGCATCCCATCTCGGGGACAGACTAATTGCTTCTCTCTCCCATTTCACCTCTCGCCCTTGCTATCAATCACAAGCATGTATTTTGCTCAGGATGACGCTGGCAGAGAAAAAAAGATCCATCACAGAAGATGGAGGTGTTGTTATGGCTGCAGCCCGGAAGCCAAGAACACAACCCAGGTGATGGCAGGCCAGCTTCTGTCAGTGTGGGCGAGAATCATAGAATCGTGGAGTGGGGAGGGAACACAAGGGTCATCTAGCTCAACCCTCTGCGATGTGCAGGGAAACCAATTCGACCATCCAGGAGAGGGGGCGGTCCAGCCTCTTCTGAAAGACCTCCAGAGATGGAGAACCCACAACCACCATAGGGAGACAGTTCCACCGTTGTACAGATTTTACCATCAGGAAGGTTCTCCATAATTTAATCGGAATCTAGCTGTAACTTATGCCCATTATTTCAGGTCCTAATTTCCGTGGCAATGGAAAATAGTTCTTGACCATCTTTCCCGTGGCACCCTTTGATGGACTTGAACCCTGCTCACATGTCTCCCTTTAGTCTTCCCTTCTCTAGACTGAACATCTCACGTTCCTTCAGCCTGTCCTCAAGTCCCTGCATCATCGTTGCAGCCCTCCTCTGAACCTGTTCTAACCTGTCCATGTCCTTCTGGAAATGTGGTGTCCAGAAACATACACAATACTCCAGGTGTGGTCACTCTAGTGCCGAGTAGAGAGGGATAAAGACTTCATGTGTCTTTGTTACAATGATTCTTCTAACGCAGCTCAGAACTGTGCAAGCCCTCCTAGTGGCCAGCTATGTATTGGCGCGTCATAGAGGGTCTTGGAGGACATCAAAGTCATAGAATCATAGAGTAGGAAGGGGCCTGTAAGGCCATCTAGTCCAACCCCATGCTCATTGCAGGAATCCACCTTAAAGCATCCCTGACAGACGGCTGTCCAGCTGCCTCTTGAAGACCTCTGGTGTAGGAGAGCCCACCACCTTCCTAGGTCATTGGTTCCATTGTCATACTGCTCTAACAGTCAGGAAGTTTTTCCTGATTCCCAGCCGGAATCTGGCTTCCTGTAACTCAGGGAGGATCGAGAAGAGATCCTGGCCCTCCTCTGTGGGACAACCTTTCAAGTATTTGAAGAGGGCTCTCATGTCTCCCCTCAATCTTCTCTTCTCCAGGCTAAACATGCCCAGTTCTTTCACCCTCTTTTCATAGGCCTTTGTTTTCAGACCCCTGATCCAAACCACATCCCAGCACAAGTAGGGACAGACGGACTCACTGCCATTTATTCTCACTGGGTGCTCCCCAAGCCAAAGGCCCGGTGAGCGTCCACCGAGCTGGCTGGGGAATGTTAGGAGTTGTAAGATATATATTTTTTGTCTAAATATATATCCTAGTCTAAAAAACTAAGGACATAAGAAGAGCCTTGCTGGACTAGAAGGGCCCTTCTAGTCCAGTATTCTGTTCATTTGTGAGGCTATATACAGCAGTTGCTGGGGAACATGGGTGGGAGGGTGCTGTTGCACCGTGTCCTGCTTGTGATCAAAAGCTGGGTGGCTACTGTGTGAACAGAGTGCTGGACTAGATGGAACCACGGCCTGATCCAGCAGGGCTCTTATTGATTGATTGATTGATTGATTGATTGATTGAATTCTTATACTGTCCAATAGCCGAAGCTCTTATGTTCTGTTGCGTATTTCTCGGTCATCCCTACGCAGAGCGGGATACAGGACTCCATCGATGGCTCAAGACGTTGGCAGGACAGAGCAGCGCTTTGATTTCTCCGCGTTCCGAAACAAATACGCACACCCGGGCAATATCAGTACGGCCAAGCATTTCCCTTCCTTAACAAGGATTCCCTGCCCTCCGTCCGCTTTGCTTTGCTAACCTAGGCCTGTCAAGACCAATTTCCTCAAGCTGACCCAAAACGTCCCTGGCAAAATGGCCAAAGCCGAAGTCGCTGTCGCTTCATATAACAGCCGGGATGTTTGAGGCCAGTTGCACTGGGGGAGGCTTTGAAGGCGAGGCAAAAAAAATGTTCTCGTAGCGCGAGCACCAAGCAGGTGGCCAGGGCATCACCAAAGGCAGTGCATTGTGCCCCGCCCCAGGAATCCGGGTTCAGTGAATTTATTTTTTATTATAATTTCCTACTGCCCAATAGAATCATAGAATAGCAGAGTTGGAAGGGGCCTACAAGGCTCAATGCAGGAATCCACCCTAAAGCATCCCTGACAGATGCTTGTCCAGCTGCCTCTTAAATGCCACTAGTGTGGGAGAGACCACCACCTCCCTAGGTAACTGATTCCATTGTCGTACTGCTCTAACAGTCAGGAAGTTTTTCCTTGATGTCCAGCCGGAATCTGGCTTCCTTTAACTTGAGCCCCTTATTCCGTGTCCTGCACTCTGGGAGGATCGAGAAGAGGTCCTGGCCCTCCTCTGTGTGACAACCTTTCAAGGACTTGAAGAGGGCTCTCATGTCTCCCCTCAGTCTTCTCTTCCCCAGGCTAAACATGTCCAGTTCTTTAGGGCTTTGTTTCCATAACTGAAGTCCTCTGGGGAGTTCACAAAGCAAAGGTTGAATTTAGCTCCAAATCGAGGCGCTGTTTTCCGAACTTGGTCCTCTGCCTTTAGGAAGTGTGGTGTGGGCCCTGGGCGTCGGAAGAGGACCGAAAAGCGTTGGCTTATTTTGGTACAACCCTATGCCTTTTTAGACAGGGGGAAAAACTCCATACTGGCTGGGGAATGCTGCGAGTTGTAGGATTGTGGCGGGGTTTTTTACTGCCAGGGAAGAGGATGAGATGCTGCTTGTGGGATTTTCCTGCCTCAGGTACTAAAATAATTTGTCTGTTTTGAGGTACCAGTCCCTCTTGGCTTGGATGAGTCGGAGGGAGAAATATGCCCTCAACACACCAACAGTCATCTAAGCAATCAATAACCTTTTAGGGGATTATTGCCTCTTTTATGGGAGGCAGTCCTCTATTTGGAGGGCTCCTAGAGGTCAGCCTTCTATTTGAAGGTATCCTCTATTTCAAGGGTTGTATTGTTCAGTTCCATTTAAACAATAAAGAACCGTGTCAATGGTCGTCCGTCAACGGTTAGCATCTGGACGGAAAACAGAAACAGCACACCCATGTGACTTAGTCTTCCACAGAAGAGTGAGAAGCACTGTATTTCTGTTTAAATTCTAAAAAGAATTGTGTCCAGTTCTGGGCTCCACAATTCAAGAAGGACTCAGACAAGCTGGAGCGTGTTCAGAGGAGGGCAACCAAGATGATCAGGGGTCTGGAAACAAAGCCCTATGAAGAGACTGAAAGAACTGGGCATGTTTAGCCTGGAGAAGAGAAGATGGAGAGACATGAGAGCACTCTTCAAATGCTTAAAAGGTTGTCACAGAGGAGGGCCAGGATCTCTTCTCGATCCTCCCAGAGTGCAGGACACGGAATAACGGGCTCAAGTTAAAGGAAGCCAAATTCCATCTGGACATCAGGAAAAACTTCCTGACTGTTAGAGCAGTACAACAGTGGAACCAGTTACCTAGGGAGGTTGTGGGCTCTCCCACACTCGAGGCCTTCAAGACGCAGCTGGACAACCATCTGTCAGGGATGCTTTAGGGTGGATTCCTGCCTTGAGCAGGGGGTTGGACTCGATGGCCTTGTAGGCCCCTTCCAACTCTACTATTCTATGATTCTAATAATGATGTCTAAATTGGCATCTATATATATAGCAGTGGCTGGGGAACATGGGTGGGAGGGTGCTGTTGCACACATGTCCTGCTTGTGGTCTCTGGCCGACAGCTGGTTGGCCACTGTGTAGAGAGTACTGAACTAGTACTGATTGGTAGGAGATTCAGGGCAGAGCAAAAGGAGGATTTATTCACAGAGCGCAGAATGAAACTATGGGAATTCGCTACAAGATGGAGTGATGGCCACCCATTTGGACAGCTTTAAAAGGGGGTTGGATAAATTCCTGGAGGCGAAGGTTGCCCTGATGGTTGTGTGCTCTCTCTAGTATTCGAGGCAGTAAGCCTGTGTGCCCCAGTTGCTGGGGAACATGGGTGGGAGGGTGCTGTTGCACCGTGTCCTGCTTGTTCATCCCCGGCCGTTGGCTGGTTGGCCCCTGTGGGAACAGAGTGCTGGACTAGATGGACGCTTGGTCTGATCCAGCATCAGGGCATGTCTTATGTTCTTAATGTGGCCCCCGAGAACTAATCTGAATTGAACGCGGCCCTCGAGATAGAAGAGGTTCAACACCTCAGCTCTGGAGTGAAAAACCAATTAAAAAACCCTGGCGGTTCAGTGTAAAAGCCTCTCTTTTTGGTGAAAGAGGGAGCTGACCACACTCCCCTGCCGTGACAGGGACATCTAGAAGAAAGATAGGACGCAAGACAGGGAGGCGGGGCGCTTGCCGTTTGGCAACGGAACTCTTTTAATATATTTTCATCTGCTTCGATACAGCCAGACGCACACAATTATTCCAGGTGAGGTATCAAAAGACCCCGAGGAAGCGGATATTCCAGCGCCTGGAATCGTTCCCGCCCCCTCCAGTAAGACGTCCTTGTTTTCTTTGACATGATTCCAGTGAGGCCGCGGCCCCACGGCCAGAGGACACTTTCCCATCATCCCCTGCTGCCGCGGACAACGGTCTGCCCTCTCCTCCTCCTCTTCCTCCCAGCCGCCAAGGCACCTCACGCGGACTTCCCCAGAGCCAGAGGCAAAGGCTGGCTCTTGCCAGGCTCCACGCCTTCCGCTTTCAGCCACTCCATTTTCTGCTTGTGCTGCTGGACGGCGTCGGCCACCCGGGCGTCGATCATGGCCTCCGTGAGCACGCCGTCCTCCGAGGCGTACGCCGCTGCCTGAAGACGGAGAAAGGAAGTATGAGCGCCTGTTTCAGTGTGGCCCTCCCCAAAACGAAACTTTCCTGGAGCGCAGCGAAGAGTCGCCTTTTCAACCCTCTTTGAGGTCCGGCTCATTTATTTATTTATTTATTTTTGTCCCAGGGTCGCCCGCCGCGAGGCTGAAAACCCGCCGTTCCCCCATAAAGGGATTTCCAAAGGGAGACTCCAGTGTGAATGTGCTGAATCGGAATTCCTCGAGAAGGTTGATTCGGTTCTGCTAGGCTTGAAGAGAGACACTGGTTTGCTGTCACATTGTAAGGCAGGGGGACAGAACCTGACCCGGGTGGGGGGCAGAACCGTCCCTCCAGGCCCACTCAAAGGCTCCGCGTCCCTTATTTATTTATTTACAGTTATATACCGCTCCCATAGCCAGGGCTCTCTGGGCGGTTTACAGAAATTCTAAAATTGAGATAAAAACAAGTAAACGAAATTTAAAATTCTAAAACACAGAACATACACACCGAAAGCATTAAAAACCGTTAAAAAACTAAACATGTGGGTGATTAAGATGTGCCGCCATATGCCTGGGCAAAGAGGAAAGTCTTAACCTGGCGCCGGAAAGATAGCAGCGTTGGCGCCAGGCGAGCCTCGTCAGGGAGATCGTTCCACAGTCTGGGGGCCACCACCGAAAAGGCCCTGTCCCTTGTTGCCACACTCCGAGCCTCTATCGGAGTAGGCACCCGGAGGAGGACCTTAGATGTTGAACGTAGTGACCGGGTATATTCACGTCGGGAGAGGCGTTCTGTCAGGTATTGTGGTCCCAAGCAGTGTAAGGCTTTATAGGTCAAAACCAGCACCTTGAATTGGGCTCGGAAACATACAGGCAGCCAGTGCAAGCAGACCAGAGCAGGTTTTATATGGTCGAACCTTCTGCTTCCCGAAATCAATCTGGCCGCTACATTTTGCACAAGCTGCAGCTTCCGAACCGTCTTCAAAAGCAGCCCTACGTAGAGTGCATTGCAGTAATCTAACTTGGAGGTTACCAGCGCTGGGCCACCAACCAGTTACCTAGGGAGGTTGTGGGCTCTCCCACCCTAGAGGCCTTCAAGAGGCAGCTGGACAACCATCTGTCAGGGATGCTTTAGGGTGGATTCCTGCATTGAGCAGGGGGTTGGACTCGATGGCCTTGTAGGCCCCTTCCAGCTCTGCTATTCTATGATTCTATGATTTGCTTGGGTAGCTCATGCGATCCCTTCCTGATGCCGCCGCCGCTAATGGACGCCCGCCGGAGCCGGGAATGCAGGTGCTCCCTGGCGAAATGGGGGGTCCGGGCGTCCGGAAGAGCCAACGTTTTCACAAGGCCCGTCTCTTGGATGTGGCATTTGGGGAGGGGGAGGGCCACGAAGGAGCGGGCTTCACCTCTCCAGCGCACGCTGGCCACCTTTATTTATTTTTTATTGCCGTGGCTCCAGCTGGGGCCATGCGGTTCATGCTTGGCTGGTTCTCTCAATGACTTTCTAAAAATAGACGTGCCCGGGGCCCCGGCTGTCAGGAAGGCGAGCGGGAGAACGCAGCTACCCCCCCTCCCCACCAGGAGAAGCGTGCGCCTGTCAAAGCGAAACACTTGGACTTTGTTGAGAGGTGGATGTCTTGTCACGGCAAGAGCTGGCAGGCCGGACACTGTTCTGTTTACCTTGAGATATTCACACTCCTCCGCCCCCCGCACACACACTTTATCATCCTGATCATGAGGGCTAGAACCTTGCCCTTAAAAAAAAAAATCAAAATCAGCCCCAGCTGAATTTGGCACACACAAAGGGCAACTGTAGGAACGCCGAAGGGATTGCACAAGCGGAACGCACGACCACTTGCGCATACGTATCTCTTCTTGTGCATCGTTCAAAACCTAGCATCATTTGCGCTCACGGGACGGCACAACTGGACACTGCCCATGGTGCTCCTCTTCCCGTTTGTATCCGTACGACAACCCTGCGAAGTACGATGAGGCCCAGAAAGTGAGCGGCTGGCCTACGGTCACCCAGTGGACTTCAGCGCCGGGAAGGCGGGTTTGAAGCCCCTTTTGTCGAACCAACGGATGGGGAAACTGAGGTTCTCCAGATGTTGCTGCATTGTTCCCATTTGCAGAGAGAGAGAGAGAGAGAGAGAAAGGGTGGAAACACTGCTGCAATGGGGGCGTTGGCAGAGGGGGTGAAAGAAAACAAATTAAAAGGAATTAGAGGCAAATTAAGCAGCCGTCGTCAGCGGCAATTAAGCCTTCCCCTCGGGATTCGCTCGAAGGTGCGCCGTGCAACAGGCCAAAAGCGGTGGAGAAATTGCTGCCGTTAAGCTCCGGGAGGAAAAAAATGGCCGCCTTTTTTGTTGTTTAACGTTCCGAGGTGTCGGCTGAAGAGGCCGTGAACTTCGCCTCCCAATCGAGACGTGGTTCTTGTGTGAGCCCCCGTTTTCTTTAAGGGCGTCGCAACGCTTCTCCGGGGCTGGCCGGGAAAGGGAAGAGGGACACGCCGAGAGGAAACAAGAGTCTAAAAATGCCACCGCAAGGCATCCATTTGCCTCAAGGCTGTTTAGCGGCTCCGGAAACGCAAGCGCGTGGAGGAGGAAAAAGGAGACATCACACACACACACACACCCGTTTCCGGCATTTTCTCAAGACCCGCAAATCCAGTCAGGTTTTGATTCCGTTCCTAGCCCACCTACCCTCGGGGCGGGGGGTGTTTGTAGGGCTGAGCCGAAAGTTAGAATGTGTGTGTGTGTGTGTGTGTGTGAGAGAGAGAGATGTGAGCAAGAGAGTAATAGGTGTGTGTATGTAAGAGAGAAAGAGGGTTGTGTGTGTAAGAAAGATGTGTGTGTGTATCTGTGTGTGATCAAATGTGTCTGAGAGAGAATATGCATGTGCGTGAGAGAAGTGTGTAAGAGAGAGATGTGTTTTGTGTGTGTGTGTGAGAGAGAGATAATGTGTGTGTTTGTGTGTGAGAGATGTGTGTTTTATGTGTGTGTGTGAGAGAGAATGTGTGTGTTTGAGTGTGTGTGAGAGAGAGAAAGATAATGTGTGTTTCTGTTTGTGTGAGAGAGATAATGTGTGTGTTTCTGTGTGTGAGAGAAAGTTAATGTGTGTTTTGTGCGTGTGTGAGAGATAATGTGTGTGTTTGAGTGTGTGTGTGAGAGAAAGATAATGTGTGTTTCTGTTTGTGTGAGATAATGTGTGTGTTTCTGTGTGTGTGAGAGAAAGAATGTGTGTTTGTGTGTGAGACAGAGATAATGTATGTGTTTGAGTGTGTGTGTAAGAGAAAGAGATAATGTGTATTTCTGTGTGTGTGAGAGAGAAAGAATGTGTGTGTTTGTGTGTGAGAGAGATGTGTGTGTTTGTTTGTGGGTGAGAGAGATAATGTGTGTGTTTCTGTGTGTGTGAGAGAGAAATAATGTGTGTTTCTGTGTGTGACAGAGAAGTAAAATGTGTGTGTGTGTGAGAGAGAGAGAGAGAGAGAGAAAGAATGAATGAGAGGGTGAGCGCATGCACACACACACACGTACATGTGGGGCAATGCAAGGGCGAGTGTGCACTTGTGACCCGAAGGGCCCGGTGGCAGGGCCTCTGACCACCGCCCGGCTGAAGGGCAAGCCAGGCAGGACTCCTGCAGGCTCTCAGACGCACGGGGCAGCTGCGGCTCGCGGCTGACGAACGAGGTTTTAATGAGAAAACGTTCCTCGGAATGCAAAGCAGGGAGGGAGGCACGGTTGAAGAAGCCACTCGCTCCCCGCCCCCGCCCAGCAGACACCAGCAAGCGTCCGCCCGGGTGCCGCGCTGAGATGAGGAGGAGAGACGGCAAGCGGCGCTTCAGGAGAAATGACGCAGCCTGAGGATCTCTGGAAGGGAGCCAGCGTCCGCTTCGCCGCTGCCTTAGCGGCCCCAGGGGGCCGAATGCGCTTCGGCAGCTAAAAGGCTGCGTTGGATTGGCCCAGGGGAGGTGGGGGCAGCAAGTGTGCAAGCTTGCATGTTTCACAGAACTGCTAGAGCAGAAAAGAGCAAGGTTCCGCGTGAGAATCGGTAGCGCAGGGCCCCTCGGCCCACAGTGGTCTTACTTCGCGTTTACAACTGCCCTCCACCCTTCCGTCTCTGCCGGCCTCGCACGGTCGATGGAAGCCACGTCCTTTGATCCCCTGGTCTCATGCGTGTGCGGTTGCAGTTCCGACCACCGAAAGGCCACTCTGTACACACTCTAAAAAAACCCTTTTCTTCACATTTGCTTCGGCAGAATTGCCAGAGATCTGCCCAATGCAACGCAGCCGCCCACCCCAGCACGAGCTGAAATCGAACAAGTTGTACCTGAGCGTCTGCAAAACTGTGTTGACAGCAAAGTGTTGCAGTTTATTTATTTGACTGACTGATTGACTGATTAAAACATAAAATTGTAGAGTTGGAAGGGGCCTATAAGGCCATCGAGTCCAACCCCCTGCTCAAGGCAGGAATCCACCCTAAAGCATTTGTACCCCTGCCCTATAACTCTGGGATCGGAGGGGCGGCGTACAGATAAAATCAATTCAACGTATCAAACCCTGGTTAGGCCTCATCTAGAGTATTGCGTCCAGTTCTGGGCTCCACAGTTCAAGAAGGACGCAGACAAGCTGGAGCGTGTTCAGAGGAGGGCAACCAGGATGATCAGGGGTCTGGAAACAAAGCCCTATGAAGAGAGACTGAAAGAACTGGGCATGTTTAGCCTGGAGAAGAGAAGATTGAGAAGCACTGTATTTCTGTTTAAATTCTAAAAAGAATTGCATCCAGTTCTGGGCTCCACAATTCAAGAAGGACGCAGACAAGCTGGAGCATGTTCAGAGGAGGGCAACCAGGATGATCAGGGGTCTAGAAACAAAGCCCTATGAAGAGAGACTGAAAGAACTGGGCATATTTAGCCTGGAGAAGAGAAGATTGAGGGGAGACATGATAGCACTCTTCAAATACTTAAAAGGTTGTCACACAGAGGAGGGCCAGGATCTCTTCTCAATCCTCCCAGAGTGCAGGACACAGAATAACGGGCTCAAGTTAAAGGAAGCCAGATTCCAGCTGGACATCAGGAAAAACGTCCTGACTGTTAGAGCAGTACGACAATGGAATCAGTTACCTAGGGAGGTTGTGGGCCCTCCCATACTAGAGGCATTCAAGAGGCAGCTGGACAACCATCTGTCAGGGATGCTTTAGGGTGGATTCCTGCTATAAGCAGGGGGTTGGACTCGATGGCCTTGTAGGCCCCTTCCAACTCTGCTATTCTATGATTCTATGATTAACAGCTAATATCAGTAAACAGTAAAAACAAATTTAGCTCTCAAAGGCTTTGATAAAAAGCTTCATTTTAGCTTGGCACCGAAACGAAGCCAGTGTCGGCGCCAGTCAGGCCTTCAAGGGGAGGGGATTCCACAACCAGGGTTCCACCACAGAATAGGCCCTCTCCCATGTCCCAGCCTAATGTATGTCTCACATTGGTGGGACGAGGAGGAGGGCTAGAAGGTGGGATTTGGGTCTTACCTGCCAGGCTACAGCGAGCTGGGAAATTTCTCGTCCAGACATGCCTTCCGTCAGCTTGGCAATCTCAGAACACTTTTCCCCGTAGTCAAACTGAGCCAGCTTCAGGCGTCTGAATGTGAAAAGAGAGCATGGGTCACGGTTAAAATGGGGCAGTGTGGCGTAGTGGTTACCGCAGCCTTCCTCAACCTGGTGCCCTCCAGATGGGTGGGACTTCAATTCCCATCAGGCCCAGCCAGCATGGTCAGGGATGCTGGGTGTTGTAGTCCCACGCATCTGGGTTGGGGTAAGCTGTAGGGATGTGCTCCGCTTCTCCTCGGACCGGAGAAGCAGGAGCAGATCGGGGGGCTTCGCCTCCCCTTAAGGCGGAGGCGAAGAGGATCGGGGGAGCCGAGGAGCGTTGCGGAGCGGATCAAGGGGAAGGCGGATCCTTCGCCTCAATCCGGAGCTCTGCATAAAAGGTAAGGGGGGTTTACTTGGCCCTGTCGCTGTCGCTGCCACCCATGTGGCGACGGCGGCAGAGCCAGGTAAGGGAGAGGAGGGAGGGGGGGTCTTACCTGCGTCTGTCCCGGCTCATCCCAGCTTCACTAGAGCCCGCGTCTCAACCAGGAAGTGTAGGCCGCAGGGCCTACAGTTCCTGGTTGAGACGCGGGCTCTAGTGAAGCTGGGATCGGCCGGGATGGACACAGGTAAAGGGGAGGAGGGGGGGGGCTTACTTGGCGCCACTCCCCGCCATTGCGGAGCTCCAATTCGGAGCCGGAGCTCTGCAGCGGAGTGGAGCGGCCCCTAGGCGGATCGAGGCGGGGCGGATCGGGCGCGAAGAGGATCGCGGGGTCCCGTGCACACCCCTAATAAGCTCCACCCAAGTGTCATGCTTTCAACAGCTTTAAAAGTCGAATGGCCCATTTTGAAACAGTGTAGACCAGTAGTTTGGAAAAAGCCGACCGCCACCCCAGATCCTCCAATCCAACAGCAGCAAAATAACGTCCGCCAGTGTTTACTGACTGCTTGCCCTCCGTGGCTGGCTTTAGGACGTGCTTGTCGAAATACATCCGGACCAGTCTCTCTCGCTCTTCTAGCCCTGGCAGCTTAAAGTGAACCATTTCATCTATCCGGTCGTTGATGGCCCAGTCGAACTGCTCCGGCTGGTTGCTGGCTAAGACGAGCATGAACCTGCAGGGAAAAGGAAAATGAAGTCATAGAATCATAGAATAGTAGTGTCGGCCATCAACTTCTGCAAGGCGCTCTATATCAGGCTACCTTTGTGCCTAGTCCGGGAACTTCAACTAGTTCAAAATATGGCAGCCAGGTTGGTCACCGGTACACCTAGGGGTGACCACATCACACCAGTCTTAAAATCTCTTCGTTAGCTGCCAATTAGTTTCCGGGCGAAGTATAAAGTGTTGGTTATCCCCTTTAAAGCCCTACATGGTTTGAGTCCAGGTTACTTGCGGGATAGGTGTCTCCCGTACGATCCGCCCCGCACACTCAGGTCCTCTGGGAAGAATCTACTTCAGCCAGCAAAGACTAGGCTGACAACCATAACCCAGAGGACCTTCTCTTCTGCCGCTCCCAGACTATGGAATAGCCCGCCGGAGGAGACTCGTCAACTTGACAGTCTTTTAGAATTCAAGAAAGCTATATAAAGACTGATCTCTTCCGGCAGGCCTATCCAGTAGAATTTTAGGATATTTTAATGTGTTTTTAGGATGCTTTTAGGATGTTTTTAACAGTGCATACTATGTTTTTAATCAGTATTTTATGTATTTTATACTTGCTGTTGTTCTCCGCCTCGATCCAATTGGAGAGGCGGGTAAGAAATAAATTATTACTATTATTAACATCAAGTCCAACTCCCTGCACAAGGCAGGAATCCACCTTAAAGCATCCCTGACAGATGCTTGTCTAGCTGCCTCTTGAAGGCCTCTAGTGTGGGAGAGTCCACCACCTCCCTAGATCATTGGTTCCATTGTCGTACCACTCTAACCATCAGGACGTTTTTCCTGCTGTCCAGCCGGAATTTGGCTTCCTGTAACTTCAGCCCATGATTCCATGTCCTGTACTCTGGGATGATCGAGAAGAGATCCTGGCCCTCTTCTGTGTGACAACCTTTCAAGTATTTGAAGAGGGCCTTCCTGGACCTCGAGCCTCCAGAGGTGTTGGGTAACAACCTTTCAAGTATGCACGTGACCACCCCGACAGTTTTTCCCTCCTGAAAGCAAGTCATTTAAACCTAATTCCCCTTCACACCAGGATGAGCTGCGTAGATGTAAACTCAGAGAGACTGTTGCCCGGTTCACCCATGGATTACGCTGCCGCTGCCATAAAATGCACTGAAGACACATTGATTCGCGGGTGTTAAGAGGCACACGGGACCCATGATGAAACTTTCCAGAGATGTAGCGGCACTCAGCCAAAAGGGAGCTCTTAAAAGCACTGCTACTTCAATTCCCGTTCCTTTGCTTGCATCTCATTATCCAGTGCCTCTGTTCAAACAAAGAACACCCCTCATCAACCAGGGCCAATTGAGAGATCCCATCTGTGTGAATTCTGACTACAAGTGACCCGATCCGCACCACCTCTTCCACTGGTAGGTCGTGACCCAAAAGTGGGTCCCGCAATCCATCCAGATGGGCCGGGGGCAAAGCTGATGCCGCCATGTTTGGCAGTTGTGAAAGTGGGCCCCATGTTGTCGGTTTATTTCTTACATTTATATCCTGCCCTTTTTTCCTCCAAGGAACCCAAGGCGGTGTACATAATCCTCCTCCTCTCCATGTTATCCTCACAACAACAACCCTGTGAGGTGGGTTGGGCTGAGAGCCTGTGACTGGCCCAAAGTCACCCAGTGGGCTTCCATGGCCGAGTGGGGACTAGAACCCGGATTTCCAGTCCAACACCTTAGCCACTACATCACCGCACTGGTTGGGAGCGAGGTGGGTCTGGAACAGTTCATAGAATCATAGAACAGTAGAGTTGGAAGGGGCCTACAAGGCCATCTAGTCCAACCCCCTGCTCAAGGCAGGAATCCACCCTAAAGCATCCCTGACAGAGGGTTGTCCAGCTGCCTCTTGAAGGCCTCTAGTGTGGGAGAGCCCACAACCTTCCTAGGTAACTGATTCCACCGTCGCACTGTTCTAACAGTCAGGAAGTTTTTCCTCTGGGAAGAATCTACTTCAGCTAGCAAAAACCAGATTAACAACTGTTACTCAGAGGACCTTCTCTTCTGCCGCTCCCAGACTGTGGAACGGCCTGCCGGAGGAGACTCGTCAACTTGACAGCCTTTTTAGCATTTAAAAAAGCAATAAAGACTGATCTCTTCCGGCAGGCCTATCCAGTGGAATTGTAGAATGTTTTAAAGATGTTTTAATCGTGTATGGTATGTTTTTAATCAGTATTTTATATCGTGTTTTCATACTGTCTGTTTTACACTTTGAATGGTTTTTAGTTTTTGTGAAGCGCCCAGGGAGCTTCGGCTATTGGGCGGTAGAAAAATGCAGTAAATAAATAAATAAATAAGCGCAGGGATCCGAAAGGCAGAGGTGTCTTCCCTCCCTTGGCCGTGCTATCACAGCGCAGGCCGCAAACTGACGAAATGCTTTCATAACGATAGCTGCTGTTGCTGCTCATTTTCTTCCCTCCGCCCTGTTCTCAGCAACTTGGATTTTAACGCAGCCGCTGCCTTAATGGCGCATTATGATCTGAAACGGCCTTCTTCGCGGGAGCCGTCGGAATAGCGGCGTTCTCGCCATCTGTCATGAGCCGGGCCCCGCTGGGGTGTGTGTGTGTGTAGGGGGGGAGAGGCGACGAGCAATTTCTGCATTCATTTGCAACTGGCAGCTTTTCAGACGTCCCGTCCCTGGCTCTCGCACATATGCAAGGAAGCGGCTACGCGGCCTCCAAGGCCCCCCAGTGTTGAGGTAAGGAGATGAAGGCCCCCAAATAGGAACGTAAGAAGAGCCCTGATGTTAGACCAGTCCGAGGGTCCATCTAGTCCAGCACTTTGTTCACTCAGTGGCCAACCAGCCATCGGCCAGGGACCCACAAGCAGGACATGGTGCAACAGCACCCTCCCGCCCATGTTCCCCAGCAACTGGGGCACATAGGCTTATTGCCTCGAATACTGGAGATAGCACACAACCATCAGGGCCATTGATAGCCTTGCCCTCCAGGAATGTATCCAACCCCCTTTTAAAGCCATCCAAATGGGTGGCCATCGCCGCATCTTGTGGCAGAGAGTTCCACAGTTTGACTATGTACCGAGTGAAGACCTATTTCCTTTTATCTGCCCTGAATCTCCCACCAGTCAGCTTCAGGGGATGACCCTGGGTTCTAGCATTACGGGAGAGGGAGAAAAATGTCTTTTTTAAAATGTTTTTTTAATAAAAAAAATTGCACTAGAGGATACATCGTTTTAGGCGTTTCTGTTTGATGGAACAGCTCTGGTTTGTCTTGGGTGTTTGCTTAAGAAGAGAGCATTCCCAAGAACACTTGAAACAGATTACTTAAGCCAGAACTGAACAGGGATCTCAAACATGCGTCTTGCTTTGTAAATTGAAACGCACACGAACGGGCCACTGAGAGTTTGGTTGAAGATGGAAAGAAAAAGTAGTACCGTATTTCTTCGACTGTAAGACGCCATCGATTGTAAGACGCACACTAATTTCAGTACCACCAACAGAAAAAAAAAAGCTTTGATTCTAAGAATATTAATCGCACCCGCGATTCTAAGACGCACCCTGTTTTTAGAGATGTTTATATGGGGGGAAAAGTGCATCTTAGAATCGAAGAAATACGGGGGATAATGGAAAATTGAAGTGCACCAAGACGGCGTCTAGAAACTTCATTTATTTATTATTGCTTTTATATCCTGCCTTTTTGCTTCCAATGAACCCAAGGTGGCATACATAATCCTCCTCCTCTTCACTTTATCCTCACAACAACAACCCTGTGAGGTAGGCTGGGCTGAGAGTCTGTGATTGGCCGAAAGTCACCCAGTGGGTTTCCATGACTGAGTGGGGACTAGAACCCGGATCTCCCAACTCCCAAGTCCAACACTTCCCCCACTACGCCACACTGGCTTTGGACTTCAACTCCCATCAGCCTAGGCTGCGTAGGCAATGGTAGAATCATGGAATCGTGGAGTGGGAAGGGGCCACAAGTATCATCTAGTGCAACCCTCCGCAACGTGCAGGAAAACCAATTCAACCATCCAAGAGGTGCCTGTCCAACCTCTCCTGAAAAACCTCCAGAGATGGAGAACCCACAACCTCCGTAGGTAGACCGTTCCACTGTTATGCAGAACTTACCGCCAGAACGTTTCCCCTTATATTTAATCGGAATCTAGGTAGCTATAACTTACACCCATTATTCTGGGTCCTAATTTCTGTGGCCGTGGAAAATAGTTCTTGACCATCTTCCCTGTGGCACCTGAGGCAATACCCGCCTTTCGGTCCCTTAGGTATGTCTGGGGGTTTGTATATTCTAGCGAGTGTGGAATGTTTGACTGAGTGGGTGTGGCTAGTGATGCGTCGAGAGAGCGGGAGGGAGGAGCTTAAATAGGTTGGCTGAGGGGATTGTGAGGGTTAGTTTGAGGTTTGGTTTTAGTCTGGGAGTTTTAGTCTGGCTTGTGCTTCGTGAGAGCGTTTGGTGTGTGAGGAGTGAGAAGAGATAGGATTTTAAGGGACTCGGGATGGTTGTTTTTAAATATAAAAATAAGCAGGTTTGATCTAAATTGAAATACTAAAGATATGTTAAATTTCAATAAACTTTACTTTGTGTTCTGTTACCACAAACCACGCGTCAGCTCGGATTTATTACCTGCTATATCACACAGGCTCTCCCACATTAGAGGCCTTCAAGAGGCAGTTGGACAACCACCTGTCAGGGATGCTTTAAGGTGGATTCCTGCATTGAGCAGGGGGTTGGACTGGATGGCCTTGTAGGCCCCTTCCAACTCTGCTGTTCTATGATTCTATGACAGTGTAAAAACATCTACCGATACACCTGCAGTTCAGTACCTCAACAATAGAACTTATTTTCCAAAACCCTTTACCGTGTTCCCTCACATATAAGGGAAAGGTTGGTTTGGTTTTATCCTTTCCACAGGCTTTTCAAGAGGTGGCGCTTGGCTTGAGAAAAGTGTCCTAGGCAAGGCCTAGGACACCCTTTGATGGACCTGAACTAGGGTGACCATATGACCGGATTTTCCTGGGTTTTTGGTGACAAATCCGAGAGGGGGAGGGGAAATCCGGATTTTTCCAATCTTCCCCAGCCAAAGAGCAGCTCTAATGGGAATTAACAAAAATGCTTATAACTCCGTCATTTTTAAAGATAAAGACATGAAACTTCACACGATGGTAGCTCTTAGGAAGGGCTTTAGTCATACCAAATTTGAAACAGATCCGTTCATCCATTGATTTTTTAGGATTTTTTTAATAATTGAGGTTTTAAAATTATTTTTAAAATCGTCACTTTTAAAGATAAAGAGATGAAACTTCGAAAGGTTTTAGGTAGAGCTTTAGCCATACCAAATTTGAAACAGATCTGTTCATCCATTGATTTTTTAGGAATTTTTTAATAATTGAGGTTTTAAAATTGTTTTGTAGAACAGATTTGTCTTAAATGTGTGCTGTAAAATCAGACATGTGACCAAGGCTATGTTCGGGTGGGCACGCCCTCTTGGTGCTAGACACGCCCCCTTGGGGGCCGACCGTGTTGTCCTCCATTTTGGTTTCCAAAATATGGTCACCCTACCTGAACCCTGCTCACATGTCTCCCCTCAGTCTCCCCTTCACCAGACTGAACATCTCACGTTCCTTCAGCTGGTCCTCAAGTCCCTGCATCATCTTTGCCGCCCTCTTGTGAATCCGTTCTAACCTGACCATGTCTTTCTGGAAACGTGCTGTCCAGAATCATACGCAATACTCCACATCCTCACTAGGGCCAAACAGAGAGGAGGAAGGACTTCACGTGTCTTGGATATAATGCTTCTTCTAACGCAGCCCACAATTGCGTTCGCCCTTCTAGCGGCAATCTCACACCGCGTAGAGAGAAGTGTTGTCTGAACTGAGACAGCCTGTCGTTTTGAGGATGCCAGACGTTCAGGGAAATACAGAAGATCGAGTCATCATTATTACAGGCCAGGGGGTGCAAGAGAGACGACGTGACCCACACCTCCGCCCCCCCCATCCCACCCCACCTTGAAGAACAACATCCTTACTTGTTGCTGTGCTGTCCTGTCCTGTGCAGGAAAGCGTTCAACGTTGCTCGCAGGTCTTCGCTGATCTTTTCCTGCAGGGGACCAACCCCCCCAAAAATAAGAAAAAAGGATGTAGCAAAAGTTCATGAGGATGAAAACTCTTTCCCCAGGCATTTAACAGCATTTAACAACATATGCCAAGTTAGTTTGTTTTTTAACGGACCCCAGAACTATTGTTGTTTGAATGGATACTGTTGTTTTATACTGTTCTGATATTTTGGATGGTTTTAAATTCTGTATACTTTTTCAATGTTCACTGTTTTAAACTTTTGTAAACCGCCCAGAGAACTTTGGCTAAGGGGCGGTATATAAATTTAATCAATAACTCAATAAAAGCATGCGAAGAGTTTTAATCTATCCCGGATTTGTTTTTATGGTTTCGCTGATTGATCAAAGCTGCTTTTAGATGGCTGTTGTCTCTGGGTGTATTTTTTAATTTCGCCTATTGGTTTTTAACGTTTCGATCTTTGTCAACTGCCCAGGGAGCTTCGGGCATGGGGTGGGGTAGAAATGTAAGAAATAATAACGATAGAAAATTCAAGAACTGTGGAAACAGGAAAAGGCCACAATTCTTCCATTAGACATATCAGTCACCAGCATCACACCCAAAAAGTATAGTGTTGGTTATCACCTTTAAGAGCCTCGTGTGGCGCAGAGCAGTAAAGCAGCAGTTTCTGCAGCTGAAACTCTCCCCACGGCCTGAGTTCGATCCCAGCGGAAGCTGGTTTCAGGCAGCCGGCTCGGGTTGACTCAGCCTTCCATCCTCCCAAGGTCGGTAAAATGAGTACCCAGCTAGCTGGGGGAAAGGTAATCACGGCCAGGGAAGGCAACGGCAAACCACCCCGCTCTAAGGCCTGCCAAGAAAACGTCAGCGAAAGCTGGCGTCCCTCCAAGAGTCAGTAATGACTCAGTGCTTGCACGAGAGATTCCTTTTTCCCTTCCCTATCACCTTTAAAGCCCTACATGGTTTGGGTCCACGCTACCTGCGGGATCGCCTTCTCCCGTACAATCCGCCCCGCACACTCAGGTCCTCTGGGAAGAATTTCCTCCAGCCAACAAAAACAAGGCTGAAAAATATCACCCAGACGACCTTTTCCTCTGCCACTCCCAGATTGTGGAATGGCCTAACGGGAGACATTCGTCAACTTAACAGTCTTTTGGAATTCAAGAAAGCCATAAAGACGGATCTCTTCCGGCAGGCCTACCCAGCTGAATGTTAAGATGCCTTTGTTGGTGCCTTTGGTGTGCTGCTTTTAAAGATGCACTGGTTTTAAATGCTCGAATTAGTTTTATGTACTCTATGGTGTTTTAATTGTGTTGTACCCCGCCTCGATCCAGAGGGAGAGGCGGGTAACAATATTATTATTATTATTATTATTGAAGGAAAGGAAAGGAACCTCTCGTGCAAGCACGGAGTCATGACTGACTCTTGGAGGGATGCCAGCTTTCGCTGACGTTTTCTTGGGAGGCCTTATAGCGGGGTGGTTTGCCGTTGCCTTCCCCGGCCATTATTCCCTTTCCCCCAGCTAGCTGGGGACTCATTTTACCGACCTCGGGAGGATGGAAGGCTGAGTCGACCCGAGCCGGCTGCCTGAAACCAGCTTCCGCTGGGATCGAACTCAGGCCGTGGGGAGTTTCAGCTGCAGAAACTGCTGCTTTACCGCTCTGCGCCACACGAGGCTTATTAAGGTCTAATGTATATTATTTTACCAGCCAAGACCAACTAAGGTGAAAGGAGACGGGACGGGACGGGTGGCAGATGGGTGCATATGTGTGTGTGTGTCTGTGTGCAGAGCCTTTACCGTTGCCCTCTTCCGCAAGAATGCATCGGCTTCATCCACGAACAGCAAGAGGCTGGGGAGGAAAGAAAACAAAAGGGAAAAGAACTCGGGTGAGGCGTGCGGGACGGGTCGAGCCAAGCAAGAGAGGCAAAGCAGCTTTGGTGGAACAAATACAACGACGGCATTCAGCGGGGGATTCCTGCACTGAGCAGAGGGTTGGACCGGAGGGCCAAAATGGGCCTTCCCGACTCTGTGGTTCGGTTGGGTTCACACAACTCTCCCTAAAGGATCGGGTCCGTAGTTTGGGGGTGCTCTTGGATCCAGAACTGTCACTTGAGGCACAGGTGAACTCAGTGGCAAAGAGCACCTTTTATCAGCTTAGGTTGATATAGCAACTACGCCCTTATCTGGACAGAGATAGCCTAGCTACAGTGATCCATGCTCTGGTAACCTCTCGTTTGGATGACCGCAATGCGTTATATGTGGGGCTGCCTTTGAAAACGGTCCGGAAGCTTCAGCTGGTACAGAACAGGGCAGCACAGTTACTAACAGGGACTGGCCAACGAGACCACATCGCACCAGTGGAACGCTTCCTCCCATATGTACCTACCCGGACCTTAAGATCATCTACAGGGGCCCTTCTCCGTGAGCCCCTGCCAAAGGAAGTGAGGCAGGTGGCTACTAGGAGCAGGGCCTTCTCCGCTGTGGCACACCGGTTGTGGAATGAGCTCCCCAGAGAGGTCTGCCTGGCGCCTACACTGTGCTCCTTTCGTCGCCAGCTGAAGACTTTTTTATTCTCTCAGTATTATTCTCAGTATATATTATTCTCTCCCCAGATCCGCAGGGAGGCAAGTAAGTGGGAAGGGGGGGGCAAAATGGGGGATGAATCTCGATCCAGCCCTCCGGATCTTGCTTCGGATCCGGTTCCGGAGCAGATCGGGGGAAGGTCGGATCGACCCGAAGCGGTTCAGACCCGATCCGGAAGTTCCAGATCGGGCTCCGAAGTGGTTTGGGGTGGTGGTGCACAGCCCTATTTATAGCCCCCTTCCAAGTCTACTATTCGATGATTTTGTGACCTCAGAGAGGCAGCCCGCGCGGTTCCCTCTGCACCATCTGTGAGTGGGAGGGGCGCTTGGACTCCGACCTCGGATCCAGGAATCCGAACTCTCCTCTGTCTCGGGGCCATCGGATCGCTCCCTAAGTCTGGGTCCAACTCAACGGTCAAAAGGGTTCCTCAAGGAGACGCCGGCCAAACACACACCACAGGGCAGGGCTTTTAATTCGGAAGGGACGCCCCCCCCCCGGAGGTTCACGCCCGAAGCTACGGCAGGCAGCCTATCACACGGCTCAGGGCCTGCATTCCAGCCGGCGCGGCCCGTTTTCTCCCAGCGGACCCGGAGCAGGTAAATCATTTAACGAGGAACGCCAATCCATTTTTAAACAGCTCTTGATGCTTCTCGCTTCCCCTCCGTCTCTCTCTCTCTCTCTCTCTCTCTCTAGGCTTGCAAAAAAGGCCGGCCCCCAACTCTGCCAAAGGGAGGTTGTTGGGCAGAGTTTTAAATAATTCATTCTATGGGTGGTTCCCCCCCCGCCTTTTTCCCCTTTAAAAGAAAAGGTGGGGGGGGAAGGTGGAAAATAGAAACGTTTGGGTGATGAATGTGGCGGTGTATCGATGCGGACGCCGGGAGCGCATGTCTGTCGGAATCAATCAAGGGGCGCATGCATCACCCATTAGCGGCGCCGAACGTCATCCCCGAACCTCCCCCCCCCGCACCTGCCCTCCCCCCAAAAGATGACACCAGCTGAACGCGCTGAGCCCCAGTCCTCTTACTGGCTTTTAATGGGTGCCTGGGGGAGGGGGTGTGTGGTGGCAGCAAAGAAGAGACGTTGCTGCAGCGTTGGCTTCTCTTATACTGCAGGGAAGAGGCTACTTTCGAACGCAACGCAGCGTTTATTAGATCCCCGGGCTTCAGAAGGTGAAGCCGCTCCATCCGTTAGTCTGTCCAAGTGCCTTCTCCTCTGACCGACAGTGCCCTCGCCCCCCATGGTGGAGAAGGGTCTTTCCCACCGCCTGCCGGGGATGATCCTTTGAAACTCCGGGGTGCACAACCTGTGCTCGGCCCGCGGCTGCTCTTGATGCGGCCCACGGGGACCACAGCTGCTGCACCCAGTTAAAATTTAAACGGAGAGGCCCAGGGCTGGACCTTCTGCGTGGGAGCAGCTGCTGGGCCACGACCTTTCGCGGGAATCCAAGCACGGCCCCGGAGGGCAAAAACAGACGCGCCGTTTCCTGACGCGGTTTCGCAACACTTGTGCGGATTAGGGATCTCCGAACCAGGGCTTTTGGGGCCTGACGGATCTCCATTGCAGGTTTTCGCAACTATCTTAAGCCTGGGGCAGAAGGTTCAGAAAACAGGAAGCTGGTACTGGCTCCATTCAGTACCACGGCTTTAACCAGGGTGGTTAACCCAGAAAGCCTAATTCACCGTGGTTAAAGGTGTCTTCTGAACACGGCCTGGCTCTCTGGCTTAACCACCATGGTTAAAGCCGTGGTTTAAAGTGTCTTCTGAATACAGCCTGGCTTTCTGGCTTAACCACCATGGTTAAAGCCGTGGTTTAAAGTGTCTTCTGAACACAGCCTGGCTTTCTGGCTTAACCACCATGGTTAAAGCCGTGGTTTAAGGTGTCTTCTGAACACAGCCTGGCTTTCTGGCTTAACCACCATGGTTAAAGCCGTGGTTTAAAGTGTCTTCTGAATACAGCCTGGCTTTCTGGCTTAACCACCATGGTTAAAGCCGTGGTTTAAGGTGTCTTCTGAACACAGCCTGGCTTTCTGGCTTAACCACCATGGTTAAAGCCGTGGTTTAAGGTGTCTTCTGAACAGGGCCACTGTCTTGTCTGACCAGTATTTGCCCTCTTTAGGCTCAAGGAGAGACAACTCTATCCCATCAGCTACTAGGGGAGGGACTGTACCTCAGTGGTAGAGCCCATGTTCTGCATGCACAAGGCCCCAGGTTCGATCCCCAGGTAGAATCAGAAAAATTCCCGCTTGGAGCCCTGCAGAGATGCTGCCAGCCAGTGTCGACAATACTGGGCTATATGGACCAAAGGACTAAGGCAGCTTCTGAGGTTCTTATGTCCTGCGAGATCCTTCTGTGCGAATTTTACAGGAGTAACCAGACAAAGCTGCTTTGCGTGATCGATCAACGAAACGGCAACACCATCCCAGCCGCCGTTCCTTCCACTCAGCCCCACCGCTGGAGACCCTTTGGAAGCCGGGGATTGAATCCGGGACCTCATGCATGCAGATGCTGGGTGGGGATGATGGGATATGCAGCCCAGCACACTTAGAAGGCTGCTCTAAGTGGCGCTGGTGACTTTGTCGAGGGCCAAGCGCGCCGAAGGCCCTGGCGTCTGCTGGTTTTTCTCGCAAACGCCACAAACGTGCCAGTTGTAATCCATAGAACCGTAGAGTTGGAAGGGGTCTATAAGGCCATCTAGTCCAACCCCCTGCTCAATGCAGGAATCCACCCTAAAGCAGCCCTGACAGATGGTTGTCCAGCTGCCTCTTGAAGGCCTCTAGGGTGGGAGAGCCCACAACCTCCCCAGGCAACTGATTCCATTGTCGTACTGCTCTAACCGTCAGGAAGTTTTCCTGATGTCCAGCCGGAATTTGGCTTCCTGTAACTTGAGCCATTATTCCGTGTCCTGCACTCTGGGAGGATCGAGGATCATAGAATCATAGAATAGTAGAGTTGGAAGGGGTCTCTAAGGCCATCTAGTCCAACCCCCTTCTCAGTGTAGGAATCCACCCTAAAGCATCCCTGACAGATGGTTGTCCAGCTGCCTCTTGAAGGCCTCTAGTGTGGGAGAGCCCACAACCTCCCTAGGTCACAGATTTCATTGTCGTACTGCTCTAACAGTCAGGACGTTTTTCCTGATGTCCAGCCAGAATCCGACTTCCTGTAACTTGAGCCCATTATTCCGTGTCCTGCACTCTGGGAGGTTCGAGAAGAGATCCTGGCCGTCCTCTGTGTGACGAGTGCTCTCATGTCTCCCTTCAATCTTCTCTTCTCCAGGCTAAACATGCCCAGTTCTTTCAGTCTCTCCTCATAGGGCTTTGCTTCCAGACCCCTGAACATCCCCGCTGCCCTCCTCTGAACACGCTCCAGCTTGTCTGAGTTCTTAATTAACTCTGCCTTTCCGGGTTCACAACCGCAAATAATTCAGAAATGTTTCGGAAGGATTCGGCGGAGGGGGAGCAGCGGCAAGGAAACACAGAAAAGGCGGATGGCTGGAGTGAAGGGATTTGGTGGTGCCCAAGGGACATTTTGCCCAAGCCACAGAAAGCGTCCGATCGAAGAAAGCCACAAGAAAATCGACCCAACTCACCCTCTCCGGCTCGTGTTTGCCCAGTCGAAGACCTTGTGCATGGCCGTAACTCCTTCCCGCCCCATGGGGGCGACATCGCCACCAGTCATGATGGCATAATCCATCCCGGAATGCACGGCTAATTTCTGGAGAGGAGAGGAGGCAGAGAAAACACCGAGCAATGATCAATATTTGCTCCGTGGCTTTACTGCGAGGTTCAGGGGAACGTCCAGGAAATCAGAGAATCGTAGACTAGTAGAGTCGGAAGACGCCTACAAGGGCATCGAGTCCGACCCCCTGCTCAAGGCAGGAATCCACATAATCTAATTTCGGAACCTCCCATCCCAAGAATGTCAAACGTATTACGTCTTTAAAAAGCAAGTTCCTAGCCCTCATGACTAAAGATAGAAGGAAGCATGCTTATAATTCCTGTTAGCTTCGGCCAACTTGGGTTGAAGTCGCCCAAACGGACACAATCCGTCATTCAGATGTCCAATGCTACCGTCTCTCCCTTAGTTACGATGCCTGAAAATTTGCCCTAGGTGAAGCAGCCTTATAAGAAGCCAGAGGAAAAGACAGTGTGGTGTAGTGCTTAGAACGTTGGACTGGGGCTCGGGAGACCCGGGTTCGAGTCCCCACTCGGCCATGAAGCTCACTGGGTGGCTTTGGGCCCGTCACCGACTCTCAGCCTAGCCCACCTCACAGGGTCGTTGTCGTGAGGACAAAATGGAGAGGAGATTTAGACTCCCTGGAGAAAAAGGTGGGATATGAATGTATCAAACACAGCTTGGAGGAAAGACAAGATATAAATGCAATAAACCTATGTATCGCAGATATTTTTGAACTACAACCCCCATCATCCCTGACTGGGGCTGATGGGAGTTGCAGCCCAACAACACCTGGAGGGCCACAGTTCTTCCACCCCTGCTCTATCAAGACCGGGATATAAATGCATCAAACACAGCTTGGAGGAAAGGCAAGATATAAATCTATGTATCGCAGATATTTTTAACTACAACACCCATCATCCCTGACTGGGGCTGATGGGAGTTGCAGCCCAACAACACCTGGAGGGCCACAGTTCTTCCACCCCTGCTCTATCAAGACCGGGATATAAATGCATCAAACACAGCTTGGAGGAAAGGCAAGATATCTATGTATCGCAGATATTTTTGAACTACAACATCCATCATTCCTGACTGGGTCTGATGGGAGTTGCAGCCCAACGACACCTGGAGGGCCACAGTTCTTCTACCCCTGCTCTATCAAGACCGGGATATAAACGTATCAAACACAGCTTGGAGGAAAGGCAAGATATAAATCTATGTATCGCAGATATTTTTGAACTACAACAGCCATCATCCCTGATTGCGACTGATGGGAGTTGCAGCCCAATGACACCTGGAGGGCCACAGTTCCTCTACCCCTGCTCTATCAAGACCGGGATTATCTTACGCTTACCAGCCACAGGGAGAACTCCATCTTTACCTGCTACCCATTTTTTAATCGGGGATCAAAGCCGGGACTCCCTGCCTGAGAAGCTGGTTTTCTACCGCTGGGGCGTGCCGTGCCACTTTCCCCTGGAGCGAGAGGTCAATCCCCTCCGGGTGGCATTTCACGCACCTGGCCTGCGGGCGAGGGAGGGCCGTGGCGTGTCACCACCGCCTCCGTTCATTAGGCCAGGCTGCTTGCACACGGAGAGGCCGCCTCGCTGCCTGAAAAACGCTCCCTCCGCCCTTTCTCTCTTTCTGCAGGGAGGCACAAATGCTGCGGACGGTTCTGGGCACTCTGTTTCAAAAGGGATAAGCGCTGAGCCGGAAACGGTGCAGAAAAAGAGCCGCTCGAGGCTTCATACATGTTGTGTATGAAGAAATGCTGAGGTGCGGCTGATTTAAATTTAGACACACACGCACAGGAAAAAGCAAGAAGGCCGAGAAACAGTGGATAAAAGACCTAGGAAATGTTAATTAAAAAAACAAGTGAGACCGTTATCTTTCACTGCTGCCACACACTTCTCCCTTGATAATCACAGAATCCTAGAATCGTAGAGTTGGAAGGGGTCTTTAAGGCCATCGAGTCCAACCCCCTGCTCAATGCAGGAATCCACCCTAAAGCATCCCTGACAGAGGGCTGCCCTGCATTGCGCGATATATCTGTAGTCAAACTGTGGAACTCACGACCACAGGATGTGGTGAGGGCCACCAATTGGGGACGGCTTTGAAAGGGGGTTGGATAAAGTCCTGGAGGAGGAGGCTATCCATGGCTCCTAGCCCTGATGGTTGTGTGCTACATCCAGTATCAGAGGCAGGGAGCCTAAACACATGAGTTGCTGGGGAACAGGGATGGGAGGGTGCTGTTGCACCCGTGTCCTGCTTGTGGGTCCCCATCTCGCGCTGGGCTAGATGGACTCTTAGCCTGATCCAGCACAGCTTTTCTTATGTTCTTATCACAGAATTCGTCGTCTACCCCCAGACAGACATCTGTCAGAGATGCTTTAAGGTGGATTCCTGCATTGAGCTGGGGGTTGGACTTGATGGCCTTATAGGCCCCTTCCAACTCTACTATTCTATGATTCTATGATTGCAAAATGTGGATTTCCCGGCTGGCATAGGTTTTAATTCTTTACACGGCTTGGGACGGAACGCCTCTCCCGACGTGAATATACCCGGTCACTATATCGAAGGTCCTCCTCTGGGTGCCTACTCCGAGAGAGGCTCGGAGTGTGGCAATGAGGGACAGGGCCTTTTCGGTGGTGGCCCCCAGACTCTGGAGCGATCTCCCTGACGAGGCTCGCCTGGCACCAACGCTGCTATCTTTCCGGCGCCAGGTTAAGACTTTCCTCTTTGCCCAGGCGTATGGCGGCACATCTCAATCGCCCACATGTTTAGTTTTTTTAAACCGTTTTTAATGCTTTCGGTGTGTATGTTCTGTGTTTTAGAATTTTAAATTTTGTATACTCGTTTTTATCTCAATTTTAGAATTTCTGTGAACCGCCCAGAGAGCCCTGGCTATGGGAGCGGTATATAAGTGTAATAAATAAATATAAATATAGATCAGGCCTTGCAGGGCAGGTCAAACTGTGTGAAAACTGTGTGAAAACAAGGGACAGGGCCTTTTCGGTGGTGGCCCCAAGACTCTGGAGCGATCTCCCTGACGAGGCTCGCCTGGCGCCAACGCTGCTATCTTTCCGGCGCCAGGTTAAGACTTTCCTCTTTGCCCAGGCATATGGCGGCACATCTCAATCGCCCACGTGTTTAGGTTTTTTTTAACCGTTTTTAATGCTTTCGGTGTGTATGTTCTGTGTTTTAGAATTTTAAATTTTGTATACTCGTTTTTATCTCAATTTTAGAATTTCTGTAAACCGCCCAGAGAGCCCTGGCTATGGGAGCGGTATAGAAGTGCAATAAATAAATAAATAAATAAATAGCACGGAGCGCCTGCGCACGCACACAGAGCCCTGGCCATATTGCTGCAACGACCCCCTCTGCAGACAACCTCCCCTTTGCCATAACCGTGATGGGCTTGGTCCTACCTTGGCAAAGAGCGTCTTCCCGGTCCCAGGAGGTCCGTACATGAGGATATTCCTGTACAGGCTCCGGTTGTTCCTCGTGTTCCGTGTCGCGATGGCGATGTCTCTCACGCGCTCCTCCAGCTTCGGCTGTGGGAAGAAAGGGTGGCGATGGACAAAGAGGCCACGGCATGAATGGGAGGCACGCGGCGTCGTAGATCCGTCACCAAGCATCTGCTTTGTATGCCAACGGTCCCAGGTTCCGTCCCTGGGATCTCTGGGTAGAGTTGGTAACTGGATGGGGTTGCACTTCCCCTGAAGGAGCAGGTTCGTAGCTTGGGGGTTCTCCTAGAACCATCTTTGTCACATGAGGCTCAGGTGGCCTTGGTGGCACGGAGTGCCTTCTACCAACTCCGGTTGGTGGCCCAGCTACGCCCCTATCTGGACAGGGATAACCTAGCTTCAGTTGTCCATGCTTTGGTAACTTCCAAATTAGATTACTGCAATGCCCTCGACATGGGGCAGCCTTTGAAGACGGTCCGGAAGCTGCAGCTTGTGCAAAATGCGGCGGCCAGATTGATAGCTGGAACAGGGAGGTTTGAGCATATAACACCGATTCTGGTCCGCTTGCATTGGCTGCCTATATGTTTCCGAGCCCAAGGTGCTGTTTTTAACCTATAAAGCCCTACATGGCTTGGGACCGCAATACCTGACGGATCGCCTCTCCCGACATGAACCTACCCGTATACTGCGCTCAATATCTAAGGTCCTCCTCCGAGTGCCTACTCCAAGGGAAGCTCGGAGGATGGCAACAAGGGAGAGGGCCTTTTCGGTGGTGGCCCCCCGACTGTGGAATGATCTTCCCGATGAGGCTTGCCTGGCGCCAACATTGTTACCTTTTCGGCGCCAGGTCAAGGCTTTTCTCTTCTCCCAGGCATTTTAACAGCATTTAACAACGTTAAGTTTGTTTTTAATGGACCCCAGAATTGTTGTTTTTAAATGGATACTGTTGTTTTTATACTGTTTTTGATGGTTTTAAAATTTTGTATACTTTTAATGTTTACTATTTTAAATTGTTGTAAACCGCCCAGAGAACTTCGGCTGTGGGGCGGTAGATAAATGTAATAAAATAAATAAATAAATAAATAAATACTCCTGCTTGAAACCCTGGAGTTGTGGCTAGTTAGAGGAAGGGTGGCCGACTCCTGGCCCTCCAACTGTTTTGAACTACAACCCCAAGCATCCTACACCATTGACCACAACTCCCAGTAACCAGAGCCAGCATAGCCAATGGTGAAGGCCACAAATCGCCCACCCCTGGTGTAGACAATCTTGAGCTAGTTGGACCAAGGCTACGATGGTGTATGAGTTGAGTGTGGGTGGTCGCTGAACAACCCACAGTTCACAACCCAGCAACAAACCATTCTCTTCGTGGGTTGTTCCCGGTTAACAAATCATGGTTTGTTGGCACGGCTGGTGTTCACACAACCCAACAACCCATCAGATGCCAGAAACAACACGGTGTGGCACCTGCCTGACCTCCAGAGGCAGGGAGTTACATGGAAAGGGGGCCACCACACTGAAGGCTCTTCTCCGGGTAGACTCCAACTGGGCTATAGGTCCACGTGGAAGCACCAGGAGCATGTTGGGTGAGGGGGACCAGGTATAAGACATTTTGAGGATGAAGGATTTTTAAACTGAGGGGAAATAGCTCAGGGGTAGCCTTTACCACCCCATAGGAGCTAGTGGCTACAAATCAGGCAGTAGCCCTTTTAAGAAACAAACTGCTTCTCTGAGGGGGTGGAGCGAACTGATGGTCTTGAACTGCTGGCCTTTATAAGGCTTCAGAAAGCCTTTGCCTGTCGCTGAGACAACAGCAGTCCTTGCTTGAGTCTCAGCTAAGTCAGAGCTGTCCAAGGTCCTGAAAGACCCTGCCTGGTCTAACTTGCCTGGCTATTCCACACCCTAAACTGGACTTGACATGTCCTTGGCTGCGTGTGACTTGATGGTTTTAGCACCTCTGGGTGCCTTGAACCAAGTCGGAAAGGACACGGATCCAGGAGTCTGAACTACCGTATCCCCACCCCATGCTGTCTAGGAGTCATAGGACTGCTCTCTAAATAAATCAAACAGGGGAGCCGTTTCAAAACTGGCATAGGTGCCACAGGAATGCGAAGCGTTGTGATGACTCACGCTGAGAACGACGCCTTCGAGAGCATCTTGGGCCTTACTCGCGAGTCGCTTGCCAACCTGGGAAGGCGAGAGAGAAGGCGGGAGGCGTTAGCCGTTGCGGCGGAAGAAGGCAAGGAAAAAGAAAAGAATGAAGAAGGCTTGGTTGAGTTTCTTTGACGGCAGACGGGGGTTTACCTTAATCGGATGCTTCAGGGCCTCCAGCACGGTGATACGGGACGTTTCCCGCACCAAGGAAGGTTTGCCCAAGCGAGCTTCAATATACCGCCCGGCAACCGCGGTGGCGTTTTTGGCACTGTAAACGCCGACGGCTAGGAGGGTCAGTCCGGCCACCTGTGGAAAGATGGAGAGAAGGTGTGTTGGGACTTCGTGCAAGGTAGATCCTTTTCTTTCTTTCTCTTTTTAGGAAACAACCCCCTGACGATTTTCTCAAAAAAAAAGCCCTCTCTCTAAACCAAGTTTTATTTGGAAATCTGCATTGAATACAACCAAACCAGAGCCTACAAGCGGGGTATTTCTCCACCCGGAATTTCTAACTCGTCAGTAATGTAATCAAGGCAGCTTAGCAAATATTACGAATACATTGAAGAGACACCTATAGTGGCATTGTTATCATTATATGGAGAATTAAACTGTAATAAAGAGACAAAAGAATTGATAACGAATTTGCTGACGGCAGCAAGGTTAATCACATCTAGGAACTGGAAAGTTCAAGGAGATTATCATATTGAAGATTGGCATAAAGAGATATGCGATATTGCCATTAATGATAAATTAATATGTAATATAAAAATAAGAAGAGGAATAATAAAAACGAATGATTTTGAGGGAATATGGAAACAGTTCCTAGAATATGCTTTATCTAAGGGGAGTGGGAAACCACAATGAGATTCTGGAAACAGGAATAGATCCCGGGGTGGGTTTTTCCCCCCCACTTTTATGTTAAGTATGATTATGTGAACACATTAAATTAGAAAAGTTATTAAGGTTATTCAACATTTATGTATTATGTTGTTGTTTTTGTTATTGTATTGATGTATGTTTAAGTTTTGAAAAGAATAAAAACTACTTTTTTAAAAAAGCAAATATTACGAATACAAAAACGTTGTAAAATGTAAAAGAAGACAAAAGTAAAAAAAAACAAAAAACACCAACAACGGTGAAGATTAAAAAGCAACAGGAAGAGCAAATACATCTTTAAAAGCACCATTCTGAGCAGTGCTGGCTCTAGGTTTATTTTTGGGGGGAGGGGGAGGGGGGGAAGCAGGGAGTTCTTGGACAAGATGCCTCCCCTTTAACAGACACCGTTGCCCATTCGCTAGTCATCCCTGCTCCAGACCCAATCTGGAGATCCAGAAGGAGAGAGCACAGAGAGTGAAGCAGTGGCAATCTGTTAAAACTGAATTCGGGACTCTCTACCCGACACTCTGGGCCTGTTCAGACGACACGCTAAGCCACGGTTAGGCCGCTCACCCTTTTGCAGCAAATGGTTAGTGAGCGTGTTTAAACCGTGGTTGTTTAGCCACCATGGTTAGGAAAGGGTCACACGACTCGCTAAGTCACGGTTCACACAATATTAAGCCATAATGTTTCGCTCAAAGTGCTTAACTATCGTAGCTTAGCGTGTCGTCTGAACAGGTGCCACATCAAACCACGGTTTGGGACAATCCTGGTTGAGAATCCACACCATGGTTGGAGTGCCTGAACAACAGTCTGCTTGGATTCCTGCCCCCACCCTATCACAACAGTGAAGGCTAGAAACTTAAAAATAAAACGGAAAAAAAAACCCGCTAAAATTGTCGGACGTCCGGCCCGAGGCAAAGCAATCCTGCATCACCGGGTGCACTCAAAGGCTTAATGCGCCTTCTGCGTGGATCATAATACATGTTCCTTTCTACTCTCGAAACACGCTTGCAGCACAGCCTCTAATTTTGGGAATTGTGGGGTGTGTGTGTGTTAAGCCACAGGAAATTCTGTCCTTTAGAAGGATGAAAACCGGCCGGCCTTCTTAATTGCAGATGTCCTTTGCCTTTCTGCTCAAGCTGGATGGGTGGGTGGGTAGGACACACGGAGTTGATTAATGGGCCATTTTGATATCGCGAAGAGCTTTAAAAAAGAAAAGAACAGAAGCACAAGCAAATTCCCAGCCGGAGAGATGTTCACAAGGCCGGCAGGCCAGAAGAGGAAGGATGGGGCTGGCCGCGTCCACCTGAGCCTATGTCCCTTCTCTGATGTGCAGTAAATGAATCTCCTCTCCCCCCTTATCCAGGGCGTTCAACTGATTACTATGCAAACTTTCTTCTTGAGGATTCCAACAGGATGGTTACAGCAAAAACTGCCATTTTCTTTTAGCAATCGCTATTAAAACGAGGGCTGCAATTGCACCCTGAGTTTTAAATTATATAATTTTAGTTTAACTGTATTTAGTATTTTATTTGCTTGGAGATACTGACTTTTATATGTTAAGGACTTTGGTGTTTCCCCCCCCCCCTTGAACTCAGGACATTTATTGTCCGTTTTATGCCTTATGTTCAGTTAATTGTTCTAAATTGCAACGGCCAATGGCTTGGTGCAAATAAAATTAGATTTGATTTGTATCTCCTCGCTCCTCGCCACACACACACAATGTACAGGCGATCAAGGAGGCCACGAAAAGGTTTGATGCCTGCGTTTCATGCCCCCGGAGAGACCTTGGCCCAGCTGTTGTATAAATCTCCCCCACCACCGCGCCGAAATTGTGGGTGCCTGCGGCCCCTCGTCAAGAACAAACCGGTATCGATCGGATCAAACCCAGGGGTGAGGGGAATAGAAGACATTAAGGGGAAGGGGTGGAGCAACCTCAGCAGAACGGCTGCTATTAATCTAAGAAGCAGAGCCTTGGCTTAGCAGCGGGGCACACGCTGTGCAGGGTGCAGGTTGAAGGTTCGATTCCCACCAGTTTATTATTTATTTATTAAATTTATCTACCGCCCCATAGCCGAAGCTCTCTGGGCGGTTTACAAAAGTTAAAACAGCGGACATTAAAAAGTATACAAATTTAAAAGCCTCAAAAATATAAAAGCAACGGTGTAAAACAGTATCCATTTTAAACGACAGCCGTTCTGGGGTCCATTAAAAAAACAAAGAAACTTAGCATATGTTGTTAAGCTATGTTGCCTTCAAGAGGCAGCTGGACAAGCATCTGTCAGGGATGCTTTAGGGTGGATTCCTGCATTGAGCAGTGGGTTGGACTCGATGGCCTCGTAGGCCCCTTCCAACTCTGCTATTCTATGATTCTATGAAATGCTGTTACATGCCTGGGAGAAGAGAAAGGTCTTGACCTGGTGCCGAAAAGATAACAGAGTTTGTGCCAGGCGAGCCTCATTGGGGAGGTAATTCCATAATTGGGGGACCACCACTGAATCATAGAATAGCAGAGTTGGAAGGGGCCTACAAGGCCATCGAGTCCAACCCCCTGCTCAATGCAGGAATCCACCCTAAAGCATCCCTGACAGATGGTTGTCCAGCTGCCTCTTGAAGGCCGCTAGTGTGGAAGAGACCACAACCTCACCAGGCAACTGATTCCATTGTCGTACTGCTGTAACAGTCAGGAAGTTTTTCCTGATGTCTAGCTGGAATCTGGCTTCCTTTAACTTGAGCCCGTTATTCCGTGTCCTGCACTCTGGGAGGATCGAGAAGAGATCCTGGCCCTCCTCTGTGTGACAACCTTTTAAGTATTTGAAGAGTGCTATCATGTCTCCCCTCTTTCTTGCTGCCATCTTCCGAGCTTCCCTCGGAGTAGGACCTTAGATGTTGAGCGCAGTGTACGGGTAGGTTCATGTTGAAAAGGGATCAGTGGGAGGAGATGGGAACAGGCTTGCTTTTGGACTGAGGTTCGGTGGACTCGGAACAGACAATACTGATGGGCAAATGTGCCCACCCAGGACAAGGCGTTCTCCTACACGCCGAGCCGTCTCCCGTTTTGTGCCACTTGGTTCGCCGGTACGAATCAGGAGCACGTTTGTGGCACTTCTCAGTAGCGAGAGCTGATGTAGCGCAGCAGCGGAAAGGCCAAGCCATGGGCGGGGAAGTCTCTGGTTTTTTTTTAATCACACCTCTGCCACGGCGTCACTATTTTTAATGATTGATGTAAGGTGATTTTTAGGCTGCCTTTCAGGGTAAAAATGCCTCTCTGTCTCAAATCTCAACCCCATCTGCACTGTAAGGGATAATGATACCGACCTGCCTCACAGGGTTGTTGTGTAAGGGTTAGATCAAGAGAAACGGAAGCTGCAACAAATGTCGCACTCCGGAGTACTCTCGTTTGGGGTTTCAGCCAGCCATGACCTCCTCTAAAATACTCCATTACATCCCACCCTCCATCCTAGTTTTCTGCTTGCTTCTTCTTCCAACATACTATCCCCCGGAGCACCCCCATTTCTCATTCAGTTATTTTTGGGGTCTCCCTTTAATGTTGCTGCTGTTGGCAATTCTATAAACTTGGGGATCCCACAGGCCTGGGGATATCTCTCCCCACACCTTGTGTATGAGTGGCACCGTGATGGCTATTTAACAACCCACAAGCGGAGAACAAGTTCTCTACCAGTAAAGAGCAATGACGGGGAAAATGCCCCCCCCCCCAAGATGCTTGTTGGACTCAAACTCCCAGCATCCCCAGCCAGCATGACCAAGGGTCAGGGATAATGGGAGTTGTAGTACAACAGCAGATATCTAAGTTATTGCACCTGGCTGAAGATAATGCACGTAAAGCGCCTTGAACACAGGGAAATGCTGCATCTTACTAGCGCAAGGAGTAGGTCCCGGATCTCTTCTGAATTGTCCCACAATGCAGGACACGGAATGACGGGCTCAAGTTACAGGAAGCCAGATTCCGGCTGGACATCAGAAAAAACTTCCTGACTGTTAGAACAGTACGACAATGGAACCAGTTACCTAGGGAGGTTGTGGGCTTCCCAATAGCAAGGGAAGGCGGCCCATGAATCAAGCTGACATTGAGCCTGTTCAGACAACACGCTAAGCCATGATGTGGATTCCTGCACTGAGCAGGGGGGTTGAACTCGATGGCCCTAGAAGCCCCTTCCATCTCTACTATTCAATGATTCTAAGACCGGCAGCCCATTCTGTTCGATGACCAATGAGCGTTACACAAGGGTTATGCTTTCAGCAGGCGAAGGGAGAAGCGCCACGGAGCATCTGCCTTGCTTCTCTGATTCTTGCATCACGGCAGCAGCTGGCAGCCAAGGCGCAATTGTGAACCTAAAGGCGTGACTTGAGCTCACTGAATGGCAAAACAGAACAGTGCTTCGGCGGCGCTCGTGACTCAATGGCAGAGGCACCACCTAGGGCACCTACGATGCAATTACTGCTCAGAAAAAACGCCCAAGCTGCACGGGAGCTATTGAGGCCAGGCGGAGAACCCTCCAGTCTCTCCAGGTTCAGAAGCATTCCATCTTTGAACCAGCACAGGGCATGGCCGTTGCCTCCCAAGGCGCCTCTGGCATAACGCAACAGTGCCAACCCTTTCAAGCTTTCTTCTCCTGCCCTGGTGCGATGAAAGCTCATTGCAGAGAGTAGCGGAATGGCTAGAGCAGTAGCGTGTGTGTGAAGGAGAACAGATAGACTGCGCTGAGCAGAAGACCTTCTGAATGTCAAAGAACCTTGGCCAGCCATCGAGTCCAATCCCCTGATCAATGCAGGAATCCACCCTAAAACATCCCTGGCAGATGCCTCTTGAAGGCCTCTAGTGCGGGAGAGCCCACTACCTCCCTAGGTAACTGATTACATTGTTGTACTGCTCTAACAGTCAGGAAGTTTTTCCTGATGTCCAGCCGGAATCTGGCTTCCTTTAACTTGAGTCTGTTATTCCGTGTCCTGCACTCTGGGAGGATTAAGAAGAGATCCTGGCCCTCCTCTGTGTGACAACCTTTTAAGTATTTGAAGAGTGCTGTCATGTCTCCCCTCAATCTTCTCTTCTCCAGGCTGAACAGGCCCAGTTCTTTCAGTCTCTCTTCATAGGGCTTTGTTTCCAGACCCCTAATCATCCTGGTTGCCCTCCTCTGAACGCGCTCCAGCCTAGCCTACCTCGCAGGGTTGCAGAGAGGGAAAAAAGGAAGGGAAGGGAGCCGCCCAGAGAGCTCCGGCTATTGGGCGGTATAGAAATGTAATAAATAAATAAATACATGTGCTGTGCTGAACTCACTGGATGAAGGGTGCGATCAAAATGTAACCAACGTTCAACTCCAAGCACCGTTTGCCCCCTGGGGCTGCTGAGCTCAATGGCAGCACTCATAGAATCATAGAATCACAGAATAGCAGAGTTGGAAGGGGCCTACAAGGCCATCGAGTCCAACCCCTTGCTCAATGCAGGAATCCACCCTAAAGCATCCCTGACAGAGGGTTGTCCAGCTGCCTCTTGAAGGCCTCTAGTGTGGGAGAGCCCACAACCTCCCTAGGTAACTGGTTCCACCATCGCACTGCTCTAACAGCCAGGAAGTTTTTCCTGCTGTCCAGCCAGAATCTGGCTTCCTTTAACATGAGCCCGTTATTCCGTGTCCTGCACTCTGGGAGGATCGAGAAGAGATCCCGGCCCTCCTCTGTGTGACAACCTTTTAAGTATTTGAAGAGTGCTATCATGTCTCCCCTCCACTCACAGGCCTGCGCCTTCGGCCGGAGCACCAAAAGGCCGGTAAGTTGCCCCCCACCCCTGCCTCCCTGGAAGATCTCCATGGCAAAGAGAAGGCCAGCCTGTGGCCCGATTCATCAACCGGAGAAGCAGCAGCAGCCAGGTGCTTGCTGATTCCTTCCCTGCCAGAACAAACGCCTACAAGAACTTTCAAAGCTAAGCGCTGGTGCCTGAATCTTGCTGTTTTCCTCTTCCCAACCCACCCCCTTTCCTTTCATGTCGTGTCTTTTCGACTGTACGCTCAAGAGCAGGGACCGCGTCTAACGACTGATCTTTGTAAGTCGCGCCGGAAGCCTTTTTCAGCTGAAGAGCGGAGTGAAGAAGCTTTAAACAAAGAAACAGATAAATAACGGCCATCAGGCACGGAGGCATTCGGGTTTTTCAGAACTGCCATCTGTTGGGGAAGCCTTTGAAAAGGAAAACAAAAATAAAACTGCCATCCAGGAAGCCACTGAATTGCTTATTAAACGATTCTCTTCCAACACCCGGCCAGTCAGCACTTAAAATCAAGTGGCTGCAGCTTAACGCTGGATAAAAGAGAGTCTGGAGGGAGACAGATGGAACTCTCCTTCGGAAACTCGAGCATGGGGTGTGGATGTGCACCCTGGAGTCGTCCTAACGTCGCTCTCGGGGCCGTTTCTAAAAGAACGGAGCCTTCGCTTCCCAGGAAGAGACAGCAAGGGGTGGCACGCAGCAGAACCCAAAATCCAACGGAGGGACTTCGGCTCAGTGGGACTTCGACGCCCAGAAGCCCCTGCTGGCATGGGGAATAGTCAGGAACTCTGGGGGTTGAAGTCCCAAATACCTGGGAATCCAGTGCATTTTCTTGCCTGCTCGTACACCTCCATTGGCTGCTACTGGCAGGACCGTAGGAACGCGGGAAGTAGCCTTATACGGAGTCAGACCCTTGGTCCACCCAGCCCAGTCTTGCCGACACTGACTGGCAGCAGCCATCCAGGGTTTCAGGCAGGATTCTTTCCCTGCCCTACCTGGAGAAGCTGGGAATAGAACCTGGAGCCTTCTGAATGCAAAACAGGGGCTCTATTACACTGATTGTAAGCCTATTCGGCAGGGTCTTGCTATTTACTGTGTATAATCTGTACAGCACCGTGTACATTGATGGTGCTATATAAATAATAATAATAATAATAATAATAATAATGAGCTACGGCCCCCTGGTATGTGTGTATGGTGCATTTCAATAAATAAATAAACGTCACCGAGCATCTGCGGTGGGCGGGGAGAGGACTAGGGAAGCAGAGATAGGAGTTATCCCCAGCCCTCCCCAGCCTCCTCCACTCTCCCTCTGCAGAGACCTAGCTAGATGGGCAAAAATGCCCATCTAGCAAAAAATAAATGCCCGTCTAGCAAAAGAGAAAAGAAAAAAGGGCCGTCTAGCAAAAATGCAGCACCAGCAGAGTGTGGAGGTGACAATCGCCTCCACGCCCCCTGCCACTCTGCACAGGATGTCCCGTCAGCTTCCAGGTTTGAGGGTTATGAGCATTCGGATAGGACCGCACCCGAAGGAATTGCATAATAGGGTCAATCAAAGTTTCTCTAGCCCCTTGATACAACCTGCAACAAAAGATGAGCAGAACAGACTCCACCTCTCCAAGGATTGCAAGGGCAGCGCCTGTCATTAACTGGAATTTTGTTATATCAACCATCTAGAAGTTTAGAGGAGCGTTGCAACGAACCGGAAAAAAGAGGATATTCCAGAGCTGGAAACAGGCAGAAAAGGGCGTTAAAAGCGGTCAGGAATGGGGTCGGAGATGCCCATGAGGAAATAATGGGCAGTACCCAATGGTAGTCCTATGTAAATTTGGCCCATTTATTGTGGGTCAGGGGGTTGGTAACCTCAGGACCGTGGGCCAACCCCGGCCCTCTAGGAATCCCAACTGGGGTCACCGTTTGGCCCGGCGGGGTATACCTCTACTCCCACCAGCACGGGGAGAAATGAGTCCTTACGGCTTCCTTGGCAGCGCGCCTCTGAAGACCAGCTGGTAGAGGTCAAGCAGCAACAGGAGAGAGAGAGCTACAGCACTCATGTCCTGCTTAGGGGGCTTCCAAAAGACAGCTGATTGGCCGCTGGAAATTTCCGGATGCTGGATGGGTTGGGGCTTTGCTGCGATCCAGCAGGGCTCTTCTTACGCCCGCTACGTTCCACGCTTTGCCCTCCTCTTAAGAGGCGTTGTCTTGTGACAAGGAGTCAAGCTAGCGCTTTCTTCTTTAGCCAGCTATAACCCGAGGTCCCACCAGTAGGGGTACCTGTGGCATTACACCCCACAAGTCAATTCCAAATGTATGTCTGCAGTTTGTAAGTCTGTGGTTTGTAGAATGTTGGCCTGAGTGGGCAGAGTTAGAATGACTTGGGAGTCTTGGGAGGGGGGAGGAGTGATATATAAGGGAAGGACGGAGGGGATTGAGAGTTCTTGTTCTTGTTCCTTTCAGGGAAACTTTTCAGGGGGGACTTGTTAGGTACTCGTAGAGTCTGTAGTGCTCTCTGTGTTTATGGTACTTAAGTTCTGGGAAATTGGAGAGTCAGTGTAGTGAGTGGTGTCTTTAGGGTGTGGTGTGCACGTAGTGGAAGTATATTAATCAATACTGATAATAAAGAAAGTTCAAGAGTGATTGCGTGAGAAAAAGGAAAGCGCGAATGTGAGAGCGACCGGATTGTATGAAAGGTTTCAAAAAGGTTTTTAAATGTTGTTATTTGAAACAAAGCTTGTGAACTTTTAAAAATAAATTTTGATTGTTTTGTTTTTAAACTACCACAAAAATCCCACGTGTCTGTTTGGCGTTTATCATCTTAAGTTTACACATATAACACCCACTCTGACAATCATTCACCTCAGCAGATATAACTCACAGCGCATTATTATATATATATTAAAATCCATTCTCCATTTTAAATCCCTTTCTCCACATAGTTTGGAGGAAGGTAGTTTTTATCCCTTGCCTCAGGCGTATCAAGAGGTGGTGCTTAGCTTGAGCAGGGAGTAGCCTCGGCCGGGTCTGGTGTTCAGAGCCTGTGTCGTGGCACTACCCACGTAGAAATGCACCAGATGTTTTCCACGTTCAGCCTCTGGACGCAAGGGTCACCAAGTCCCCGCTTGCTTCCAAAGCTTAAAAACCAAGGAGACAAGGACTCGGATCTGTAAGCTCTGGTAGTGTCTACCCAGGTCTTACCGTGGCCGTCACTTTGTCCCAGTCCGTAACGAAGGCACGGAATCCTTCTCCGAACAGTGTCCCGGCCGTCCTAGGGAGACAAGGAGCAGAGTCATCAGGAACTCCACTTCTGAAATCTCTTCATTGGCTTCCAATTCACTTCAGAATCCAATATAAACTTCTCCTGTTGACCTACAAAGCTTTTCACGGTCTAGCTCCTTCCTATCTCTCCTCTCTCATCTCACACTATTGCCCCGCTCGTGCTCTTCGCTCCTCTGATGCCATGTTTCTCGCCTGCCCAAGGGCCTCTACTTCCCTTGCTCGGCTCCGTCCATTTCCTTCCGCTGCCCCTTACGCCTGGAACGCTCTCCCAGAACATTTGAGAACTACAAGTTCAACCACAGCTTTTAAAGCTCAACTAAAAACTTTTCTTTTTCCTAAAGCTTTTACAACTTGATGTTGTGCAGACTTCTACTGTTACTTTCTACTGTTAGTTTTACCCTACCCAGTGCCTGCTTACCCTACCCTGTGCCTGTTTGCATTCTCTTCCCCTCCTTATTGTTTTACTATGATTTTATTAGACTGTAAGCCTATGCGGCAGGGTCTTGCTATTTACTGTTTTACTCTGTACAGCACCATGTACATTGATGGTGCTATATAAATAAATAAATAATAATAATAATAGGAAAGGACACACACCCCCTGAGGAGACGGGCCGCAAGACGAACGGCTTTGAAATCATCGTTTATTTACTGGAATCAGAATTATTCATTTCAATGGGACTCCTCTGTATAGGAATACCCTATGGGACCTCGCGGAACCAACACTCTTGCTGCCCCTGCTGTGCTAGAACCAACTGCATGCCAACATACTTGAGAGAATCCAGCACCGTCTGGCGGTGCTCGGCTGCCTTTAACCGTATCTGTTCCCGGATGAGGTCCGCGTTCTCCCGCTCCACCTTGGCCCGAGCTCGGGCCTCGGCCTCGATGCGCAGCATCTCGTTCTTGTGCCGAAGTTCCATCTCCCGCTCCACCGTAGCTGTGAAGGAGATGTCGGAAGTTTTGAACGGAGGGAAGGAGCCGGTGCCCTCCGGACGTCCAGGACTACAGCTCCCATCCGCCCCAGCCAGCAGGGATGACGGAAACAGTCATCCAAAAACATCTGGGGGCCAGCTAGCTGGGGAAGTCTGGTCTACGGCCTCAAGGGGAAAGAAGAAAAATGTGGGTTTCTGAACGTTGCGATGGGAAAATGATCGTCACGCATGGCCCTGATGCAAGATGCGTGGAATTAGAAGGATTTTTGTGCTGGATCAATCTATTTTATTTTATTATTGCAAATAATAATAATAATAGTAATAATAATTCTTACCCGCCTCTCCGTCTGGATTGAGGCGGGGAACGACCGAAGTATAAAATACATAAAACTGAATTAAAAACATTATTAAAACATACTAAAATTCCACTGGATAGGCCTGCCGGAACAGAACAGTCTTTATAGCATTCTTAAATGCTAAAAAAAGCTATAAAGACTGATCTATTTATATTGCATCATGTTTGGTGTTGTTCCCCGCCTTGAACCAGAGGGAAAGGCAGGTAAGAAATAAATATATTGTTATTTATTATTATATCCCGCCTTTTTACCTCCAATAAACCCAAGGCGGCGTACATAATCCTCCTCCTCTCCATTTTATCCTCACAACAACCACCCTGTGGTGTAGGCTGGGCTGAGAGTCTGTGACTGGCCCAAAGTCACCCAGTGGGTTTCCGTGGCCGAGTGGGGACTAGAACCCGGATCTCCCGACTCCCGGTCCAACACTCTAACCACTACGCCACACTGGCTCTCTGGTCTCCCATGTTGTTTTCAACAGCAGCCAGATGGCTTTGGAAGGCGAGAAACCATCACTTACCTGGACCTACAAGGTATATTGCTTTGGTGCCTGGTGGAGCACCCACACAACTGCCCTTATGCCAGGTGTCACATGATTGGTCCATCTAGCCCGGTATACCTCTACTCCCACCAACAGGGTCGTGGACGGAGAGAGAGGATATTCCCATCAGCTGCTACCCAACATCCTCGCAGGGATTGAACCTGGGACCTTCTGCATACGAAGCAGCTGCTCTTCCGCTGAGCTACAGCCCAACCTTCAAATCACTGGCACACAGGAAGCTGCCTTATACGGAGTCAGACCCTTGATCCGTCTACCCGGGAACTGTCGATGCTGACAGAGGAACCGGAGTAGCTACAGCAGAAAGCTGAGGGGCGTGTGGAAGCTTTTCCTTTGCTCTCCTTATCTGCGACTTATTTCCCATCAAGAAACGATACCCTTCTTTCGCACCGTTGGGCCCGAGCTAGATTGGTACCTTCGAATCGGTTTAGCGTGGGGCCCAGCTGGATCGGGCCCCAGGTTCGAGACGGAGGTAACAGCAGGGTTGGAGAAACCTCCGGGTTGGAGGCCGAGCCCCACACGGAGGCACCCAAGGAAGCTCTGCGGGCCACATCAGGCCCACGGGCCGGGGGTTACGCACCCTTGCTTTTCAATGCCTACACTGCTGCTTTCAAACAGTTTATAACGGCATTAATAACTGTTGGGGCCCGGGACATGCCACAAATGCCGTTTTCAAAACGTTTTCTAAGTGTTATGTCCTTATCGGTGTAGATCTGGCCTCTGCGATGTGAGCTTTTCATACAAAAGGCGAAAGGAAGCAGGCATTCCTCCTTCTGGTAGGTGGGAGGCTCTCTCTTCTGTTTGCCTTCAACAGCACCCGCTGAATGCGGAGGGCAAGAGAAGGCAACAGGCTCTGCCTTCCACAAGGAAAGAAAGGGGAAAAAACACCCCGAAATGGGACATTACCGCGCCTCATTGCCTCCTGCTTCTGAACGGATTCCTCCTGCTTCCTCAAGTTATCTTCGTTGAGGTGTTGCTGGTGAGAAGAAAAGAAACCCACAGACATCCGATTGGAGATTGGCGAGTTCTGGGCTTACATTGTACACTTTGGGCATAAAATAATGCAAAGCAGGACAGGGGTGCTGGATTCGGAGTCCAGGGACCGAATCTGGCCCGCTTCGGGACCCAATCCTGTCCTTCTGAGTCCCCCCAGTCCCCTTTCCCCCAACCACCAATCAGTGCAGTCCACCTGCCTCCCATTCTAAAAGGTTGAGATGCTTCTCATAAAGCCAAGTGACTGGGAAGAATCCAGAGTCCTTCTTCACACAGCGCAGAGTCGAACTGTGGAACTCGCTTCCACAGGATGTAGGGATGGTCAATCATTTGGACGGCTTTAAAAGGGGGGTGGGTGGATCAATTCCTGCAGGAGAAGGCTACCGACGGCTACGACGCTACTTCCAATCTCAGAGGCAGTATGTCAACGTGCACCGGTGGGGCTGGGGAACATGGGCAGGAAGGTGCCGTGGCACATGTCCTGCTTGTGGGTTTACAGTCAACGGCTGGTTGGCCGCTGTGTGAAGAGGATGCTGGATTAGATGGACCCTTGGTCTGATCCAGCAGGGCTTTTACCTTCGTACTATTATAAAGAGTAGACCCATTGAAATGAAAGGGACTTAGGTTAGTCATGAGTAATCTAAGTCCTATTCATTACAGTGGGTTTACTTTACATAGGACTAATATTAAATTCTCCCTACTGTTTCACTAAGTTCTGCTGGAATTTCTGGCCCCACGCACCAGTCAAATGCAGGCCCTGAGACCTTCTCCATAATGAAATTCGGCCCACAGGCTGAAAGAGGTTCTGCATCCCCGCTTTAGCGGCTGGACAGACAGAGGAGGGCCAGGATCTCTTCTCAATCATCCCAGAGTGCAGGACACAGACTAATGGGCTCAAGTTACAGGAAGCCAGATTCCAGCTGGACATCAGGAAAAATTTCCTGTTAGAGCAGTACGACAATGGAACCAGTTACCTAGGGAGGTTGTGGGCTCTCCCACACTAGTGGCATTCAAGAGGCAGCTGGACAGCCCTCTATCAGGTATGTTTTAAGGTGGATTCCTGCATTGAGTAGGGGGTTGGACTAGATGGCCTCATAGGCCCCTCCCAACTCTATGATTCTATTATCTGTTAGGGTTGCTGTAGGTGCAAGAGACCTGCAATCAGGGGGGGTGGACTGGATGACTGGCCGGCAAGATCACATCACACCAGTCCTTTTACAACTTCATTGGCTGCCAGTCCAGGTCCGGGCCTGATTCAAAGTGCTGGTATTGACATTTAAAGCCCTAAACGATTTGGGGCCAGGTTATTTGAAGGAACGCCTCCTTCCATATGTACCTGCCCAGACCTTAAGATCATCTACAGGGGCCCTTCTCCGTGAGCCCCTGCCAAAGGAAGTGAGGCAGGTGGCTACTAGGAGCAGGGCCTTCTCCGCTGTGGCACCCCGGCTGTGGAACGAGCTCCCCAGAGAGGTCCGCCTGGCGCCTACACTGTCCTCCTTTCGTCGCCAGCTCAAGAGCTTTTTATTCTCTCAGTATTTTAACACTTAATTTTAACTTAAATTTAATTTTTATTGTTTTAACTCTGTATTTTACTCTTATATTAATTTTGCTGCGTGGTTTTTATCCTGGTTGTGCTTTTTATACTGTATTTTGTCTTTGTGCTTTTAACCTGTTGGTTGTTTTATTATGGTTTTAATTTCTGTGAACCGCCCAGAGAGCTTCGGCTATTGGGTGGTATAAAAATGTAATAAATAAAACAAATAAATAAATAAATGACCTCCAAGATCCCTTGCAACTCTGTGATTCCAGGCATAAAAGGGGCTCTGTTTTTGGGCGACTGAACAAAACCCACCTGCTGCCGTAGCTGGTCTTCGTAACGCTGCCTCGCTAGCTTGTCCTGGTACTGTGCCCTCTTCGAGAAAAAACACACAGAGGAAAGCGCGGATTAAATACTAAAATAAAAAGGGCAGGAGAAAAAATAAACGGGGATCGAGGGTGAAGCTTGGAGGTGTGAGCTCTGGAACAATGGCCAAAAGGACTTTTGACTGAAGTGATGTGGCTGTTGAGTTGATTATGACCCCACCATTGGCTATCGTGTTGTCTGAATGCAGCCACTATTTGGCTGCACGATCCTATGCATATTGACAAAGAAATAAGTCCAGCTGACTACAAGGGAGAGACTGAAACAACTGGGCATGTTTAGTCTGGAGAAGAGAAGATTGAGGGGAGACTTGAAAGCATTCTTCAAATACTTGAAAGGTTGCCACCCAGAGGAGAGCCAGGATCTCTTCTCGATCCTCCCAGAGTGCAGGACACGGAATAACGGGCTCAAGTTACAGGAAGCCAGATTCCGGCTGGACATCAGGAAAAACTTCCTGACTGTTAGAGCAGTATGACAATGGAACCAGTTACCTAGGGATGTGGTGGGCTCTCCCACACTCGAGGCATTCAAGAGGCAGCTGGACAACCATCTGTCAGGGATGCTTTAAGGTGGATTCCTGCATTGAGCAGGGGGTTGGACTCGATGGCCTTATAGGCCCCTTCCAACTCTGCTATTCTATGATTCTATGATTCTACCAAGCATGCATAGGATCTTAGCCCAGCCTTGCATTTAAGCACTAGTCTGGTCGCCACAGGCGACCATGAATTCCATGCAGGCGAGTGAGCAGGCTGGTGGAAGTGGGGGTGGAATAGACCACTCCATCTCTGTGCCCAGCACAGAAGGAAATACAGCCTTCTGTCCCTCTGCAGCCAGAATCTGCAAACAAGTGCTTTGTTTTTTGCAGGCTAGAAACTTTGAAAGTGTTTATTTACAAGGCTCCTTTAGCTTTACTGATCAATAATAAAAAATAACCGTTTACCGCTTGCTGCTGCCTCGTCTCTTCATTTAGGGTTTTTCTCCTCTCGTCCGCTTGTATCCGGACTTGTTCGTTTTTCAGCTGTTCTATGGCAGCTTCGTACTCCTACAACGATAACTGAATATTAGTCAGTGACATTCGTGTGTCATCATGGCTCTCTTCATTTACAAAACCCAGAGAAAACTCTGGATTTCCCAGGGGGGCGGAATCTCTTGAAAAAGAGGAAATTATAGGGGTGAAAGGGTTAGATAGGAAGTCCCTGATTCGAATGTCACCTCTGCCATGAACGTAATAGGTGTCTTAAGGCAAACTACACTCTCTCAGCCTCAGTTAGCCCACGGGCAGCGATATACCAACTTGTCTTCCAGGGTTGTTGGAAGGATTACAATTAGATCATGCTTGTGAAGTGTGCTGGAAGAGCTAAACGAACGCTAAGCATGTTGGATCCTGGACTGGATCATTGCTTTGTTAATTGCTGAGGATCTGGAGGAACAGAGGACTCAGCAGAAACTGAAAGGTCAACTCTACACCTGGACATTAAGTGTCATAATTGAATAATTGTCTAACTGATTGTCTTCAATTAAGGGTTGCAAGGAGTTGCGTCATTGTACAGGTTGTCTATAAAAGTAAATGTGTTTTCATGTTCACTTTACTTCCATGTCCCTTACCCAACTTGATGGGAGCTGTATTGACTTGACCGTTTGTAAGTATTTGTATCTGTACTGCCATAACTAAATTATATATTTATTTGCCAGTAAAAGGTTTATTTTAACCTACATGAATCTTTGTCTTAATTAACGTCTTTGCTGACTTGGCTGAGAACCGCTGCAATCTCTGCTAGTCTCTGGAAGGCCCAGACAGAGACTTAACACAAAAGGTTATGTGCCAGAAACCCAGTTTGTGCTTCTAAAGCCATAACTCAACAAAGCACTCTTACAACTCTTACACTATCGTCGCGTGGCTTCCTAGAAAATACTCAAGGCGACGCGCAAGTCAAAAACCAATACGGAAATAGCAAGAGGTGCAGCAAATTTCAATCACCCAATAAACCAAGATTAAAAGGAAGAGAGACTAAAACAGCTGTGGCAGCACAAATCAGAGAATTATTCTGCAAGAGCTCTCTGAAATAAAATGCCTTCGCCCCTACGAGGGAAGGTTACAGCTGGGATGGTTTAGCTTGGGAAAAAGGAAGCTAAGGGGAGACGTGATAAAGGTGTACAAAATGATGCCTGGTGTGGAGAATGTGGACACGGAGACATGTTTATCCCTCTCTCAAAATACTAGAACAAAGAGGGGTCATCCCATGAAACTGATTGATGGGAGATCTAGGACAGATAAAAGGAAGGACTTCTTCACACAGTGCAGAGTTAAATTATGGAACTCACTACCACAAGATGTAGTGATGGCCACCAATCTGGATGGCTTTAAAAGGGGGTTGGATAAATTCGTGGAGGAAAAGGCTATCAATGGCTACTAGCCCTGATGGTTGTGTGCTATCTCCAGTATTCGAGGAAGTAAGCCTGTGTGCACCAGTTGCTGGGGAACATGGGCGGGAGGGTGCTGTTGCACCATGTCCTGCTTTGTTGTTCCCTGACTGACGGCTGGGTGGCCCCTGTGTGAACAGAGTGCTGGACTAGATGGATCCTTTGTCTGATCCAGCAGGGCTCTTTTGATGTTCTTAGCCAGACAGCTGGTCTATGTAGTCCAGCACTGGTTCAACCGACTGTGAAACAGTTTTCAAGGGTCTAAAGTTCTGGTTTTTTTTTTTTAATTATTCTAATGTGGCTGAGAACCTTTGAAACAGATGTCAGCGTGATGTCCAGCACTGAGTGACAGCCCCACAAAGAAGCTCAGAAGTTAGAATATCAAATCATGCCACTTGGGTTCGGACGTTTAGCTCACCTTCAGTTTGGACTGCTGCTCCAGCTGCACCGTCTGTTCCTGCAACTGTGCCAAGTTGAGGGCTTCTTTGGCATGTCCTGAAAAAGAAAGAAGGTCCTCATCAGTGTTTCTGTGAAAGACGAAAACCTCCATTGAACATCCCTATGTAAACGATCTGGGTTACAGGAGCCCAAACCGAGCATAATAATAATAATAATAATAATAATAATAATAATAATAATAATAATAGTCAAAGTCATAGCCTACTTTGGGTTTGTTCAGATGGCACACTGGTTGCAATCCGACAGCACACTAAACTATGGTTTACCAAAACCAGAACAACCTGAGCCTCCTCTCCCGTTTGCGTGCTCTATACCTCCGTCTCTTCCTCCTGGTATAGCCGGAAGGAGAAATTTGTAAGCTTCCGCTTCTGATTAACCACAGCTTGCCATGTCGTATGAACACGGCACTGTGATCATTCTTACCTATGGTTAGTTTCGACAAGCCAGCTTCGTAAACCGCGGTTTGAAGTTGGCTTGTTTGAAACCAACCATAGTTAAAATTACCCACAGTTTACCAGATTTGGCCGACAAGGCTCATTTACATCTCGCTCAACGATGGTTTAAAGCACGGACAGGCAATGTGGTACCCGCCAGATGTTTTGGACTACAACGCCCATAATCCCTGAGCGTTGGCCATGCTGGCTGAGGCTCACGGGAGTTGCAGTCCAAAAGATCTGGAGGGCATCAGGGTGCCTGCCAATGGCTTAACATTTGAATGTAGCCATTCTCTCTCTCTCTCTCTCTCTCTCAAGCGCTGTTTTGAGCTCAAGAGACATCTATAGGAGATCAAGTAGATGCCCACCTATCTAGTATTGTACTTGGTGTGTGTGTGTGTGTGTGTATGTGTCAGTATTTTAGCTTTTGCTTGTGTTAGGCTAGCAGAAAACAGAAATATCTTAGAACAACAAGTTACACTTGTACCATCCGTCTGTAAAATGGGTAGATTTTTTCTAGCCTGTCTTCATACTTTAAAAAAAACTCAGTTCCTTGATATTATTATTATTATTATTATTATTATTATTATTATTATTATTATTATTATGTGTTCAGTGACTTCATGTGCAATCTATGGAGTTCATATGCTTTGGTTACTGGCTCTGCACACATATTTCCAGCTCTTGTTTTGTGCGTAATGGCACACTTTACTAGTCTGGAAATTCTTCCAATACCCTATTTCAGCCTTCCCTGTTCTGGTGGCTTTAGACGCTTTGGACTTCAACTCCCATCTGCTCCAACCAGAATGGCCAATGGTGAGGAATGCTGGGAGTTGTAGTCCAAAACACCTGGAGGGCACCAGTCTGTGACAAGACGTCCTATATTGATTGTGCTGTATAAGCATCTTAGAAGTTTCCCAAACAGCCTGAAATACTTGAATTGAAATATTTGGGGCAATAAAGCACACTGACAACACAATTCTATACATGTCTACTCAGAAGTAAGCCCTACTGAATTCAATTGAAGTTAAGCGTATATAGGATTGTGGCTCAGAGGTTAACACTTCAAACAAATTCAAAGCTTCACTTGGAAATGATTTCTTTGATTGGAATACTCTGAAATATTTTAAGTCACAACAATTCAACAGCGCTTGCCCTTCCTCTTGCGCGGTTTAAATGTTAAAAGAACCCCAAAGGCATTGAAAATGGCTAACGCCTTCATTTCCCCCTGCTGAGGAGAGGGACGTGTTAGATGTATGGATATTTCCTAGGTTTATGGCAAAGGTTTATTACAAAACACTGAAATCACTGGATTTGACTGGTGCTGTATCCGTTTGTTACCCTATTTCTTCGATTCTAAGACGCTTTCCCCCCCCCATATAAACATCTCTAAAAATGGGGTGCGTCTTAGAATCGCGGGTGTGTCTTAGGTTTTTTTTCTCCTGTTGGTGGTACTGAAATTAGTGTGCGTCTTACAATCGAAGAAATACAGTATGTTACTCGTTACAAAACAACGCATGTCGCTGGTCCTCAGGTCAGATGACTTCTGTAGCATCTACTAAGCAGGCCCGGCCCACCCAGGGCATGTAGGGATCGAATTTGAGTGCTTCCACAAGCAACGTATGCAGTCTGCAGCTGAGCTATGGCCCCCTCTGGCTAGTCCAGCCCCACCCATGGTTCTGCCTTGGCACGGCAAACGGCTGCTCAATGTACACGCTGAAGGCCCCGAGACACGTGAGGGCTGCAAGGTCAAAGGGCGACTCTCACGCAATCCCTGCCAGAAAGCTGCAAACGGGCTCTCAGAAGTTTGATGCACGAGCGGGCAAACGATTGTGTGTCCCACACACGCGCACACACAAAGGGACCATCAAACTCTTTGTGATCCTGACCTTTTCAGCAGGTCCTGAATTTTGCCTGGCTTTTCCCAGCCCTGTCTCTCCCCCTCCTCCTCCTGTTCAGAAGACACACCAAGCCACGGTTAGCCCGCCAACCCTTTTGCAGCAAAGGGTTAGTGAGCGCGTTTAAACCGTGGCTATGTAGCCACCATAGTTAGGAATGGTTCACACGACATGCTAAGTCATGGATCGCATGACACGCTGAGCCATGTTTAGCTCAAAATGCTCAACCATCATGGCTTAGCGTGTTGTCTGAACAGGGTCGAAGAGTTTCTGAGGGCTGAAACCCTTTCCTAACGCTTTTTAAACCATCAGTTTTTTCTGGGAACGTAGAAAAACGATTATGCCAGAGCAGACGATCCAGACCAAGCCATGATGCCCTGGACTGCAATATCCATCATCCCCTGCTTGGGAATGATGGGAGCCAGACCTGTATTGTCTCCTCTGACTAGTGAGTCATTTTTCATCACCAAAATGCCTGGAAAAGCTCCAACCACCCCACCACAGATGTGTTGGATTACAGGTCCCATGTGTCATGCTGGCTGGGGATGCTGGGACTGGTAGTGTGACATATTGGAGGGGCGCTGGGCTGGGGAAAGCTGGCCTCTAGTGGCAAGAAGCTGACATGACCCTCCTCCTCTCCATTTTATCCTTACAACAACCCTGCAAAGTAGGGGAGGCTGAGAGTCAGTGGCTGGTCCAAAGTTACCCAGCAAGCTTTATGACAGCGTATGAACTGGAACCCGGGTCTCCAGTGTCCCAGTCCGATACTCTAACCACTACACCCTTTCCTAACACACACACACACACAGAGGTTTATCCTCTGCCTGATGTTTTAGGGGAAAGGTCTACTCCCCACCTCCAACTCCTGAAAGAGTCCAGTAGATCCAATTAACCCTTTCTAAGCATCTGGACCATCCGTTCCCCACACATCCACTCCCTGTTTTGCTCCGAGCCCCCTCTCCTCTTCCCCCCTTTTCCTTTTTTGCCTCGTATTTGAAGGTGAAAGGGCTTCAGGGGTCCCTTGAGGTCCAGTTAACAACCCACCCTAGATTTCCCCTCCTCTTTGGAATCTTAGACAGGGTCCCTTTAGAACCAGTTAATTCTTTCTTGCCAGCCCTCCTGCTTGGCATTTTAAAAGATGGGGTTTCAAGGGGATCCCTTTAGATCCAGTTAACCCTTTACTATCAACGTCACACCTCCAGATTTCCGTGGCAGGAAGGGTCTCCAAGGACCCCTTTAGATCCAGTTAACCCTTTCCTATCAACGCCCGCCCTCCAGATTTCCCTTGGCAGGAAGGGTCTCCAAGGACCCCTTTAGATCCAGTTAATCCTTTCCTATCAACACCCGCCCTCCAGATTTCCCTTGGCAGGAAGGGTCTCCAAGGACCCCTTTAGATCCAGTTAACCCTTTCCTATCAACGCCCGCCCTCCAGATTTCCCTTGGCAGGAAGGGTCTCCAAGGACCCCTTTAGATCCAGTTAACCCTTTCCTATCAACACCCGCCCTCCAGATTTCCCTGGTGTCTGCCCTTGGCAGGAAGAGTCTCCAAGGTCCCCTTTAGATCCACTTAACCCTTTCCTATCAACGCCCGCCCTCCAAATTTCCCTTGGCAGGAAGAGTCTCCAAGGACCCCTTTAGATCCAGTTAACCCTTTCCTATCAACACCAGATTGCCCTTGGAAGAAAGGGTCTCCAAGGACCCCTTTGGATCCAGTTAACCCTTTTCTTTCAACACCAGATTTCCCTTGGCAGGAAGGGTCTCCCAAGGATTCCTTTTCATCCAGTTAACCCTTTTCCTATTAACGCCCACCCTCCAGATTTCCCTTGGCAGAAAAGGTCGCCAAGGGCCCCTTTAGATCCAGTTAACCCTTTCCTGCCACCCCCGGGACCCCCCTCTTGCCTGGCCCTTGAGGGAAGGGGCTTCCTTGGGACCAGCCCCTCCCTCCCTCCCTCCCTCCCCTCCCCTCCCCACTCACGGGAGGCGTCGAGCTCCCTGGCGGCCTTGGCGGCGCGCTCCAACCCGGTGGGGTCGAAGTTGCTCCATTTGTCCTTGGGGCGGCTCCCTTCGCCCGGCCCTTCCCCAGAGGCGGGGGGCAAAGGAGGGAGGCCGGGGGGGCCCACATCGCCCCCGCCGCCGCCGCTTCCTCCTCCTCCTCCTCCTCGGTTCAGCCCAAAGAGCCACGACATGGTCCCTCCTGGAGCAGCCCAGCCGGCGGGCAGCGAACTCTCCAGGCGCACACGCGGACCCAGCGCCGCCCGCTCTGCGCAGGCGCCGCCCCGCCCTTTCCGGCCTGCGTCGCACGTTCATTGGCGGAAAGCGAGCAGAAGCCATAGATCTATATTTCAACAAGAGCTCTTCCTCAATCATTCATTAACACCCAGCGGCGGCTTCCGGGTTTGCTATCCTGCTTCTTCTTCTTCTTTTTTTAAGACACACAATCCGTATACTATAATTATTATTATTATTATTATTTATTTATATAGCACCATCAATGTACATGTAATACATGTAATATTTATTGTACATGTACAATGTACAATAATGTACATGTAATATTTATTGTAATATTTAATGTACATGTAATATTTATTGATTAAAATTACCGCCTTGAGGCCCGGCATTGTGCAAAAGGCGGGATACAAATAAATATAATAATATTAATTATTATTAATATAATAATATTAATTATAATATTAATTACAATAATATTAATTAATTAATTAATTACATTTCTATAGCACCCAATAGCCAGAGCTCTCTGGGCGGTTCACTAATAATAATAATAATAATAATAATAATAATAATAATAATAATAATAAATTTTGTTCTTGGGCTCATCAGCCAATTTTTTTAAAAAAAAGTCTCCTGGACTTTTAAGGCTGCAATTTTATACACACTTACTTGGAAGTAAGTCCCATTGAGTTCAGTGGTAGGGTGACCCTATGGAAAGGAGGACAGGGCTCCTGTATCTTTTACAGTGGAGCAGGGCCTTCTCTGCTGTGGCGCCCCGGCTGTGGAATGAGCTCCCTATTGGCGGTATAAAAATGTAATAAATAAATAAATAATAATGAATAAAATTTCAGCAGGAGTCATTTGTATGCATGCAGCACCTGGTGAAATTCCCTCTTCATCACAAGAGTTAAAGGTGCAGGAGCCCTGCCCTCTTGACCAGTTACAAAAGAGGGCAGGGCTCCTGCATCTTTAACTGTTGTGATGAACAGAGAAATTCACCAGGTGCTGCATGCCTACAAATGACTCCTGCTGAAATTCCCCTTTTCGATACATTTTAAAGATGCAGGAGCCCTGTCCTCCTTTTCATATAGTCACCCTATTCAGTGGGGCTTACTGGTTTGCAGAATTGCATAGGATTGCACTAACGAATAGAAACTCTGTTATTGTTGTTGTTATTATTATTAATTTAGGGTGACCATATGAAAAGGAGGACAGGGCTCCTGTATCTTTAGCAGTTGTATTGAAAAGGGAATTTCTGCAGGTGTCATTTGTATATATGGGGAACCTGGTGAAATTCCCTCTTCATCACACCAGTGAAAGCTGCAGGAGCCCTGCCCTCTTTTGAATCTGGTCACTCTAGTATAGCTCCTGCAGCTTTAACTGTTGTGATAAAGAGGGAATTTCACCAGGTTCTCCATATATACAAATGACACCTGCTGAAATTCCCTTTCCTATGCAACTGTAAAAGGTACAGGCGCCCTGTCCTCCTTTTCATATGGTCACCCTAATTAATTCATATCAGTGGAGGCTGGTGGCTCCAGTGTCGGTGGGGCTGTGGATCCATGCTGAGTTTCAGCCAGAACTCTAAAAGAGCTTTCCAAGGTGCTGAACCCCAAACTAAATCCCGAGACAGAAAAAGCAGGAAACTTTTATTGCTATCGTCAGCATCAGCATCAGCATCATCGCTACTACTTTGTTGGGGCACTTGAGAGTTCAATTCCATGTTAGTCTAACTTAAGTCCCATTAATTTCAATGGATCTCGTAACACGGATTAGAACTCTTGCTGCTTAATCACACTTTCACTTCCACCCAAGGAGAGAGGAAAAAGAGGAGGCTAGGGAAATCAGAAATGAATGCTATGTGCCACTCTACACTTTTACTATCTCTGTGTTCCCCACATTTCTGCTTGGAAGCGGATTGGGCCGAAGGAAGCTGGCTCGAGGGCGGGGCTCGCTCACTTACTCCCATGTCCTCGGCTCTCGCGCTTACGTAATCACGTGACCCCATTCTCCTCGCTCTCTATTGGCTCCCACCGCAGGGAACCCGCGAAGCTCTGGGAAGAAGGTCCAGAGAAAAGAGGGGACGCCGAAGTGTGGCCAAACGGAGTTCAGGAAGGAAAGCGAGGAGGGCCAAACTTCATCGTCCTTAAAGAGGACGAGTAGGAGGAGAGAGGAGGGAGGGGAGAGAGGAGGCGGTCCTTTCCCTTAGCAACGGGAATGTTGAGGCTGTTACTAAGGGGGATGAAGGTGATGCTACCAGCGAAGGCAGCACATGGCGGAGGCTGGAGATTTGCGGGTTCGAGGCCGCGGAGCCGCCCTCAGGTGCTGGGAGGAGGCCAGGCGACTCTCGGGGATGGGAATGGAAGGAGGCGGCGAAAGAGGAGACCCCCCCCCTTAAAACCCTGTGAAATTGGGGAGGGGGAGAAATTATACTGATTTGGGTGTAATTAGTTGTTCTTTGCAGGGATAAGAAAATGTTAACCCGGCTCTCTGAAATGGAAATGTACAATGCATGGCAATGTTTGCTTCTTGTTTTAAAGAGAGGAGTCAAAGACGTACCTTAGCAACAGCCAGAGAACCAACACTACACACAGCCTTAGCTTCCCAAGCCTCAGGAAGCTAGAGGATCTTCAAAATGACAACCGAGGGAGAGCATTGCTGGTTCAGGAAGAAAACAGTAAGAGCTACAGGCAGTGTGGTATAGTGGTGATAATAGGAGTTGGGGTTTTGTTTTTCTGTTGGGTCCTCTTCTGTGGGACAGGCATTGGCCCTGTTCAGAAGACGCCTTAAACCACGGCTTTAGAATCATAGAATCATAGAATAGTAGAGTTGGAAGGGGCCTATAAGGCCATCAAGTCCAACCCCCCGCTCAGTGCAGGAATCCACCTTAAAGCTTCCCTGACAGATGGCTGCCAAGCTGCCTCCTGAAGGCCTCGAGTGTGGGAGAGCCCACCACCTCCCTAGGTAACTGGTTCCATTGTCATACTGCTCTAACAGTCAGGAAGTTTTTCCTTGATGTCCAGCCGGAATCTGGCTTCCTTTCACTTGAGCCCGTTATTCCGTGTCCTGCACTCTGGGAGGATCGAGAAGAGATCCAGCCTGTTATTCCGTGTCCTGCACTGAATAAGGCAAAAAGCGTTATTTGCGGTGGTTAAAGCTGTGGTTTTCGGTGTTTTCTGAACAGGTCCATCATGTTTTGCGGGGAACAGTTTTGATCTAGGGGCCATTTTGGTTACTGTTGTTTTAAATCAATGGTTTTGCCTTCCCCATAGGTGGGTCCTCCTCTCATCCCATTCCGGACATCCCCAGCATTGACGACTTGGAAGAAAGCTTGCGAAAACTTCGGGTCGAAGTGGACAGCTTGGCTTCTACTCTGAGCTACCTCCCAGGTCAAGAACGCACTTTCGACCTGGAGCCTAGAGCTGACTCAAGTCCCTTTGCCTCAAGGTGGCTGGTGGCCTCCGGTGGGAGCTATGAGGCATTGGGTATTGGAGAGCCACCAGTGCCGCCGATGGAGGCGGAGTGGTTCCTGAGGCCCGAGCATCTACTCAGACCCATGGGGGATTATTCAGCCCTGACTCACTTGGGCCTTCCAACTTTTGCCACCTCCCCGGTGAACCGGGTGGCAGGGCTTCTGGGGAGCGAGATTGCAGGCCGGAACCCTTCGCCCTCGGCGGACCTGGCTTTCCCACTCAAAATTGGGGCGCCTCATGTGATTGGCGTCAGGTCTTTGCTGCCCCCGAAGATCCCGGTCCGAGGTCGCTTGACGGGAAGGCCGCCTTCCCCCCTCGACAGAGGCCGTTCTCTGAGCCTCGACCGTACGAGGGCTGCCCGCTCCTGGTCATTCTCTCCGGCCGCCAAACGCACCCGATCCCGGTCGCAGTCCCCCAGGCCTGTCTGGAGACCCAGCTCGGCCAAAGCGAACGCCTGTGCCGAGCCTCCACCGCACTTTGGAAAGGCCGGGGGCGGCAGGAAGAACGGCAGGTCGAGTCGGCAGCCGCGGGCGAGGATATACAAGCCAGGAACGCTAGCCTCCAGGTCCTGGGCTCCCACAAGGACCCCGGGAAAGGGAACACCGAGCGACTCTTGGACTCCTTACAGTTTGCCTTCCTCTTCCATCTCCTCGCCGACAGCCCAGGAGATCAATGAACGGTATTTATTTATTTGTTTATTTATTGCATTTCTGTACCGCCCAATAGCCGAAGCTCTCTGGGCGGTTCACAGAAATTAAAACCGTTCAAAGTATCAAACAACAGTATAAAAACATGCCGTAAAATACAATATAACAGCACAATCAGGGTAAAATCAGCAGCAGTACAGAAATATAAATTTAAAATACAAGTTTAAAACCGCAAAGTTAAAAATAATTGATCGACTGTTAAAATACTGAGAGAATGCAAAGGTCTTCATCTGGCGTCTAAAAGGATATAGTGTAGGTGCCAGGCGAATGTCCTTAGGGAGCTCATTCCACAGCCGGGGTGCCACAGCAGAGAAGGCCCTCCTCCTGGTAGCCACCTGCCTCACTTCCTTTGGCAGGGGCTCGCGGAGAAGGACCCTTAGGGTCTGGGCAGGAACATATGGGAGGAGGTGTTCCTTCAGACAGCCTGACCCCAAGCCATTTAGGGCTTTAAGTGTTAATACCAGCACTTTGAATCAGGCCCAATAAGAACGTAAGAAGAGCCCTGCTGGATCAGACCGAGGGTCCATCTAGTCCAGCACTCTGTTCACACAGCGGCCAACCAGCCATTCTTTGTGGGGCTGTCACTCAGTGCTGGACGTCACGCTGACATCTGTTTCAAAGGTTCTCAGCCACATTAGAATAATAATAAAAACCAGAACTTTAGACCCTTGAAAACTGTTTCACAGTCGGTTGAACCAGCGCTGGACTACATAGACCAGCTGTCTGGCTAAGAACATCAGAAGAGCCCTGCTGGATCAGACCGAGGGTCCATCTAGTCCAGCACTCTGTTCACACAGTGGCCAACCAGCCATTGGCCAGGGACCAATGAAGCAGGACATGGTGCAACAGCACCCTCCCGCCCATGTTCCCCAGCAACTGGTGCATATAGGCTTCCTGCCTCAAATACTGGAGATACCATACAACCACCAGGCCTAGTAGCCATTGGTAGCCTTCTTCTCCAGGAATTTATCCAACCTTTTAAAGCCATCCACGTTGGTGGCCATCACTACACCTTGTAGTAGTGAATTCCATAACTTATTTATTTATTTGTTTATTTAGAATACTTATATACCGCTCTCCATTGAAAAATTTCGGAGCGGTGTACAAGGTAATATGAAAATAAAAACAGAATAAAACAGTTAAAACAAAATTTAAAAAGAAGCAAAAATCAGAAATCCAAGGCTGCATGGTAAAGAAAGGCTTCTTGGAATAAAGATGTTTTCAGGAGGCGCCGAAAGGAGTACAAGGTCGGAGCCTGCCTGACCTCCAGAGGCAGGGAGTTCCACAGGAGGGGCGCCACCATGCTGAAGGCTCTTCCCCTGGTGGATTCCAATCGGAGGATGGATCTAGGTGGAACCACCAGGAGCAGGCCCTCGGATGACCTCAGTGACCGGGCAGGTTGGTAAAGGAGAAGGCGCTCTCTCAGGTATCCTGGTCCCAAGTTGTTTAGGGCTTTGTACACAAATAAAAGAACCTTAAACCTGGCCTGGTAGCGAATAATTTAACTCTGCACTGTGTGATGAAATCCTCCCTTTGATCTGTCCTGAATCTCCCACCGATCAGCTTCATCGGAAGACCCCGGGTTCTAACACGATGGAAGAGGGAGAAACATGTCTCTGATCTCATAATAAACTGTGGTTTGTATTATAATGCACTGCGGGACCTGGTGCTGGCAATAAAACCTCTGGCAGTGATTGGCTGAGTGATGTTTATGTCACAGAAGGGCACAGCAGTCAAAAGGGTTCTGTCAGACTTTGGCCAAGCTCAGAGACCGTCTGCGGTAGATGGACAAGAGGCAAAAGGGCCGGAGGGAGATGTCATTTCCGCCAGTTTAAAAATACGTGGCTTTAGGGAAAACAATAATTTCAAGTTATTCAGCTGTACGGAAAAGAAAACCCCTTGAGGGGGTGATTAAATTCCTCGTGTTTGTGAAATGCTCCCGGTGCTTCAGCCGTGACGAAGGGCTGACAAATATGTTATTAGGCCTGAAAACATTTCCCTAAAAAGCATGAAACAAGGGTTGCCTCTAGATTTTCAAGCCTGGTTGCCTGCAGGAGGTGGTTATTCGCCATGGGCGACCAGAAGAGTGACTGTGATCAAAGCTGCTTGGGGATGGGGTGGCCGGGAGGTTGCAGAAAACGTGACAGGCCTCTCGTCGGCTGCTCAGTTTCTTGCAGATTCTTGCTGAAGGTGCCGTGGGGAAATCGCTGGTTGAAAGGTCTCCGTACCAGCAAGAGCTGGCTCGGCTCCGGTTAGAGCGGCTGCGGGTCGAAGAGGCGTGGTTGCTGGAGGTAAAGAGGCAGCAAGAGCTGGAGAGGACCCGGGGCCCCGAACCCAAGTGGTAAGCAGAAATTCTCAGATCGGGGGGGGGGGCTTCTTTGTGTAAGGTGCTAGGAGTGTTAACACAGGCGGTAAGATCCTGACACTTCAGTCTCTGCACCATAACAGTACCTTGCCAGCAGAGAGAGGTGTTGGGTTCCCTTTTGTGCTTCAGCGCCATCACTGCAGGCCTTTTTGGGCCTGCCGGATTTCCCCCAGAGAACTCTGGCCCTTTTTAAGCCTGCCGGATTTCCCCTGGAGAACTCCGGCCCTTTTTAGGCCTGCCGGATTTCCCCCGGAGAACTCTGGCCCTTTTTAGGCCTGCCAGATTTCCCCCGGAGAAATCCGGCCCTTTTTAGGCTCTGGCCCTTTCCCTGCCCGTCCCAGCCTTCTGTATTATTTATTTATTTATTTATTTATTTAGCACCATCAATGTACATGGTGCTGTACAGAGTAAAACAGTAAATAGCAAGACTCTGCTGCATAGGCTTACATTCTAATAAAACCATAATAAAACATACCTTTCCCAAATTCTTCTTCCGAGAAACCCGTATTCTGTGATCAGGCTGCATAAATCAAGCTTCCACCCCCCCCCCCTCCTTTTAGGTACGAGATGAGAAACTCACGGTTCCATTACGAAGCCCGCAAGAATAACGAACTGCTGAGAAACAGCCAGGAGGTGGAGTCTGTGTATAAGTACAGGCAGGAGCTGGTAACGGCTTCCAAGGAGTTCCAGCATCTGCCAAGCTCCAGCTACCTGGAATCCCAGGGGTAAAGACCTGGAAAGCATTTGTGAACCCGTGCTGCCTGGCGAGCTCTTGGGCCTTTGTTCCTTACAGCTGGTGGAGATGGAAGCCAGACAGGGTAGGTGAACAGAAGATCTAACCTTGGGGAGCATCTACCAACACCCTAATTTTATTTCTGGGTTAGCACGGAGAAGATTTCTAGTGTGGTTCCAGAGGACCTGAGCCCGAAGACGAAGTTTCCCTGGATTTCAGCTCCCATTCCTAGTCGCTCAGTGCCAGTTTGGCCAATTTGTACCACGATAGAATGAAAAAAGAGGGATTGGGGGATTGAATGCTCCTTTGGGTCAGCAATTCCCTGCCTGCAGAAAGCTAGTTCTGAAGCAGATGAATCAGAAGCCTGATGGAACGTACCTGTTCCTAGATGGTACCATTTCAAACTGCAGGTGGTGGTGGTAGGATGACTGAACGTCAGTATTTTCCTCAGTTTAAAAAACTCTCTACACATAGAAAACTAGCATGTCAGGGACAAAGCTTGAGGCTAGCTTTTTCCCTGACTTGGTAATTATTTATGTGCATATATATGTGTGTGTGTGTGTGTGATTATTTTAGGGAAGCATTCAGACTTTTAATTTCTATCACCTGGAGTCTCAAATTTTAATGGGCACGCAGTAGATGCGTCATGTTGGGCTTCCACTCAGAAGATTATTATTTTTTTAACTCCAATGGTTTTTAAATCTTAGATTAAACAGAACCAAAAAGAAGGATGATGTGAATCAAAAAAAACTGATTGCAGATCAAGAAAAATGTCCTGTGGTTCAGAAGACAAAATAATAATAATAGTAGGCTAGACTCTAGCTGCTAGAGGGAGTTGAATATATATTAAAAGTTTTCAATTCTTTCTCTATAAACTGTTTCCCTGTTCTATTCTCTGTAGTCTATTTTTTTTCTTTGTGGTTGTGTGTGTGTGGTGTGTGGGGAGTTAACTCTTAGACTGTCAGGGAGAATAAACATAATCAACCATTCTTCCTGACATGCTAGTTTTTTTACATGCGGAGACTTTTAAATATACGGAGGAGCATTCAATCCTTCAATTGCCCCACCGGCGTTCTGAAATGATGAAAGCTAGCCTGTCAAGGAGCGTTGTGGCTTTGACTGCCTGGCATGCTAGTTTTCTATGTGCAGGGATTATGTTTTATTCTGTATTTGCACGGAGAAGCATTCCATCACTTGAGCTTCCCCCTGCCCTGGCGAAAGTGGTACAGCCCAGACACTGGTTGATTCCTTCCATGAGAACTAAGGCACTGAGAACAATGCTAAATAGTCAACAGCACTCCAAACGTCCAGCGAAAGGTCTTTCATCTCATGGCTTTCGCCCATAGTCCTTTGCAATAAACATTTGATTAAAGCACTCAATATCTTCTGGCTCCTTTCGGAAGATTTTTTTTTTTTAAGAGCTAGTTAGAGAGCTGTTGTCCAGGCAAATGAGTTGCTCCTTTTTTGCAAAGTCCTACAGGACTTATTTTGTCAACAGTGAAAGATATCACATTAAACACGCAGTCCTACCTGGGTATCAGTGGGATTTCCTTCTGAGCGGCCGTGGATAGGATTGTTTTGTTAATTGTTAGCTGCTTAAAAGGTCTGGGCCCTGGCCCGTAGATACAAGAAAAGAAAATGGTGCCTTCCCTGCAAAGCTTATGACGCGTGCTAGCGCTTGACCCTTCGCCACCCCCACCTCCATCCCAGCAACTGAAAGCTGATCCGGGGCACGTCCCAAAAGATACGGGGCCCTGTCCCTTTTTTGCTCACTAACAACGCCCCCTACCTGAGACCTTCCCCATTCTTGGCCAGGGCTCCAGATTGGAAAGTGCGTCATCACAGAAAGGCTTTGTAATGCAGCACCGCATGAATAGAAGCCTCTCGCCTGCCTGCAGACGCCGTTGGCATGGCGGCTGGCGTGCTTTGCTCACGTTCTCCCTTGCCTGCCCATCTCTGAAAGGCTCCAGATTCATATCCAGTTATACACAGGATCAGTTAGACCGGTGGTTCCCAAAGTGGGCGGTACCAGGATTGCATAGGGGGGCATTAAGAAGAAAGGGGCGGCAGGGGGGCGCTCGAGGTGGTCTTTTCCGAGAAGCGCCTCTCCAGAAGGTCTTAAAACCCCGGGACATTTTTATGGGAGAAGGTAGTTTGGTCCCAAGCCATATAGGGGAAGAATCCACACATGTATTAATACCGTTTAGGAAGAGTCCTTTTAACTGTGAATTGAAATGTTTCAAAAGCACCAAAACGCTAATGAAGAGACATGCCCTGCTTGGTGTGCCCCGCCACGCTGGGTGCAAAACAGAGGCGTTCGCTCTCTTTTCCCTCCCTCCCTCAGAGAGCCTGTGGCAGGTGCTTCGGATTTTGAATAAATATTCAATTAATTGTTACTGGTTTGAATTTTATTGTTATTATCTTCCTTAGTGGGTCATTGAAAACCGCTATTCTGAATAATGATTTTTATAGGGTAGGGTAGGGGGCGCTGGGCATGAGTTTGTGGAACCAAGGGGCGGTTACATGAAAAAGTTTGGGAACCACTGAGTTAAATGATGGGAAAGACCTTGGTGTTAGGACCACTGCCATTGCAGTAGACAACGCTGTACGAGTTGGAGAAATTGTCTTTCTACGCTCCAGGTCAGTCATAGAAAACGGCACACACACACACACACTCTTCCTATTGCCCCCTTCTGTCACCTGATCCCAGTGAATTTCATAGTTGCAATACCACCCTTTGGCCACCTGCAAGCGGTGGTGCTATAGTGCAGCAACGTCCTAACCTGGGAAGCCACCCAAATAGCTCCTACAGCAGGGGGTAGGAACCTGGGGCCCATTCGGTGTTGCTGGAGCCCATTTACCATCAGCTCCAGCCAGCATGGCCAATGATCAGGGATGATAGGAGTTGTAGTCTGACAATATCTGGAGGGCCACAGGTTCCCAAGTCCTGCCACACAGGAAGGTGTCATGTCCTGGTCTTCTTCAGGCAAGGTCTTCCCAGGCCCTGCTCTGTTCTTCCATGCTCTTTCTCCTGCTGTTCATAAACCAACTTTTTTTTTTAAAGAACCAGGATGTTCTAGAGTCTCTTTGCTAGATCTGAGACCTTCAAATAGCATTTAGCAGTCCCTTTCTGTGGTTCCTTGAGGCTCACAAGGAAAGCTGTTCGTAAGATCAAGGCAGATAGAAAGCAGGACTTTGGATATCTCCAAAGGGGTGTGTGTGTCCTACTAGGACAATAGGAAGATGTTGTCTCAGCAAGGAACTGAAGTCAATTGAAACTTTATATAGGCTGACAAGTTCTGTAGTGTGGTCAACTCCTGGAAGAGCTGACTGGTTTAGAATCATAGAATCATAGAATAGCAGAGGTGGAAGGGGCCTACAAGGCCATCGAGTCCAACCCTCTGCTCAATGCAGGAATCCATGCTAAAGCATCCCTGACAGATGGTTGTCCAGCTGCCTCTCGAATGCCTCTAGTGTGGGAGAGCCCACAACCTCCCTAGGTAACTGGTTCCATTGTCGTACTGCTCTAACAGTCAGGAAGTTTTTCCTGATGTCCAGCTGGAATCTGGCTTCCTGTAACTTGAGCCTGTTATTCTTATTACTAAAGAGCCCTCATCTGGTTTTGTAACCTGACTTATGTGAGGCTGGGGGGGGATGGAGATTCATTCCCTGAGCTAAAGGAAGATGGCAGTGTGGTGTCCTCTGGCCACGTGGGCCCTGAATAAGGCATTGACCGTCCTACACCTGAAGATCCTTTCCTGCACACTGAAAAGTCCGAAGGCTGGAGGTCACGACATTAGCTTGGCCCCCCTTGGAAACCCCCAAAAGGAAGAATCTTCCAAAGCAAACGGATCATTTGTTCTCTGTTTAATTCACTGTCTTCCAAAGGATGTGTTACAACAGAGGAGGGAGGCAGTGGTGACCACGTTAGTAAAACTATACATGGAAGAGTTTAGGAACTAATGCAGGAACGTTTCTGGGCATCTACTCGAAAGTGTTTTAACGAATATGCGCTGCAAGGGATTACATGTGTGCTGGAGGCCAAGGCAGAACAGATTCCCTCCCCCCCCCCCCCAAGGGCAACCATAAACACCCAAAGGGATGATTCTTCTAAACTGATCACGTTTCTAGGGTCACCAACTTCATTTCGCTTTACTCTGCACCCGGCTAATTCTCCAGTGAAAAGTGAATCGGAGAAAGCAAAATGGACTGGCGGGCCTGTCTTTCGGTCCAACACAACTGCAAAATTCCCCTCCGAAACTCAGGCGCAAATCTGCAAGGGCTGGTCACTTCCCAAAATGTTTTAATTCTCTCTATATTTACTCCTTCGTGAAAGGTGGTTAAAAAAAAAGGGGGGGTATCAGCCCACTGCAGTCTCCTTAGAGGTATGTGCTTTGGGGCACAGCGTTGCAACATCTGATGCTGGGATTTGTTCTGCGGATGAAGAGTGCTGGCTAGTTTCTGTTGGGTCCAACCTCCATTCTTGGTGAACCTCGGAAAGAACTGTAGCCCACCGGCCACAGGAGAACATAAGATGAGTCCTGCTGATCCCTGGAGATCCATGTGGCTCATTCCGTTTGCCACGGTGGCTGGACGGATGCCTCCAGGAAGTGGGGTGGAGGGTGGTTTTCCAACGGATCTCATCCCATCTCCTGGCTTCGCCCTGGTTGCACAGCTAATTTTGGGGTGTTTTCCTAGTTTTTGCATGGTTTATTTATTTATTCATTTATTACATTTATATACCACCCATAGCCGAAGCTCTCTGGGCGGTTTACAAATTATGTGCTTGTGAAGGCAATTGGTAGATACATAGATCTATGAACTGAAAATCATAGAAAATCTTGATCATAGTTTAGGGCTGACCTCTGAGATGCTATCCATTCACAGCTGGGTCTACCTGCAGGGATTAAAAGTGATGTTCAGAGCTGCTGTTCCTCGTAGTCCAGATGAACTATCACAGGATGTGATAGTTCCTGCCAGTCCACAAGCTGTGGGTGTGTGGGCTGTGCAGTTCTTTGCATGGATAGTTTCCCCAAACTGAGTACGGCGGTATGCGGCATAAGTTTTTCCCCGGCGGCGGCCATCTTTAATCTCGTGATGGAAGAACGAGACACGCAGCTACCATTTTCAGCAGCAGCAACAGGTAAAAGTGTTAACAGGTGGTAAAAGTGTTAACTTAAAATATACTGGTATTTGGCCAGGTTCCTTCCGTCCCACCCACCAAAACGAAATTTGACCCTTAGGGTGAAAGAGGTGTGACATGCTTCTGCTGTCGTCCGTTCACCACTCTTGGCCAACCCCTCCCCGCCTTTGAATCGGTATCGCAGATGTACTCCCTCGACACCTCGAATTTCCACTTTGTGATCACGGTTAAGAGATTCGTCCCTCCCCAAATCTGTCTCGCCGCCTGGTGACCGTCACCGTCTTGTGGCAGCGAGTTCCAGAAGTTAATGTTTTCTTGTACGGTGAAGTCCTTCATCTTACGAACATAAGGAGCCCCCTGCTGGCTCAGACCAAGGGTCCATCTAGCTCAGCATTCTGTTCGCACAGTGGCCAACCAGCATGACGACACTCAAGCAGGACGTGAGTGTAACAGCATCCTCCTACCCATCATCCTCAGCACCTGCTGCGCACAGGCAATGTTGCCTGTTCATAATTTGCTTTCTGTCTATTGACTTGGATGATCTCAAGTCTCGATATGGTGGAGGACCAAGGAATCAACACCTCCCTTCTGCGATGTTTACATTCCCAGCAAAACCAAGAGGTTTATCCGTTCTCTCTACGGCTGGTGCATCATGGTCAGCTTGGTGGGCCGTGCGTCAGACGGCTGCACTTTATTCCCATCACATCAAAATCGACCCACATGGAAGCCAAGCTCAGACAGCGGAGAATTCTCAAGACAGGATTACAAAGCCCTGGATACCATTATCTGTTGATTTATGCTTATCCTATCCCCGGCTGGATCTATAAAGCTTTAAAGCGCTTTATAACAGTTTTGACAACATATACAGTTGTCAAAACAAACGATATACAGTAATACAGGCTGCATTAATAGAAGTAGAGCTTCCAAATCACGTGAGGTACTGGTTCCTCTCTATTCGGCCCTGGTTAGGCCTCATGTAGAGTATTGCGTCCAGTTCTGGGCTCCACAATTCAAGAAGGACGCAGACAAGCTGGAGCGTGTCCAGAGGAGGGCAGCCAGGATGATCAGGGGTCTGGAAACAAAGCCCTATGAAGAGAGACTGAAAGAACTGGGCATGTTTAGCCTGGAAAAGAGAAGATGGAGGGAAGACATGAGAGCACTCTTCAAATACTTGAAAGGTTGTCACACAGAGGAGGGCCAGGATCTCTTCTCGATCCTCCCAGAGTGCAGGACACGGAATAACGGGCTCAAGTAAAAGGAAGCCAGATTCCAGCTGGACATCAGGAAAAACCTCCTGACTGTTAGAGCAGTACAACAATGGAATCAGTTACCTAGGGAGGTTGTGGGCTCTCCCACACTAAAGGCCTTCAAGAGGCAGCTGGACAACCATCTGTCAGGGATGCTTTAGGGTGGATTCCTGCCTTGAGCAGGGGGTTGGACTCGATGGCCTTGTAGGCCCCTTCCAACTCTGCTATTCTATGATTCTAAAGCAGTAGTGTAGATCCTGCCCCTGTTGAGTAGCTAGCTGGCAATCTCCTGCCTAAGTTTCTAGGGACAATTCGCTTCGAAGCAGCAGCAAGAGAAGCACAGATCAACAGCAGCAAAAGGTGACCAGATAAACCTCTCCAGTTCTGTCTTCAGCTGAGCCTTTGGCATTCTCTGCCTTTGGACCCGGCCTTCTCCGTGGCTAATTTTCGACACAACGTGTGTAATGCTTAGCTAGGATTCGGTTGCCCTCTGGACTTTTCAGTCCTAACCATTGTAGCTTGGTCCCTGTGGAATTGATTTTCATCTGCTTTGCGCCTCTCATCCGTTAGCCTCCTATCGAATTGCGGCGGCATCCGTTAAAGGTTACGCAGCCGTAGAACACACTGAAAAGTGGGGTCGAGGGGGCACGGATACGGGGCTGGGCTGGGGTTCCTGTAACCTCCTTTCTCACCTACAACAAATACTAAGCACAAATAAATAGAATTACAGTAAGGGAAGAGGAACTTAGATTCCCAGTCTTTTGCTGGAATACAAGGAAGGATAAAGAGATTGATAGCCAACAGCTCATCACAGCGTCGTCCGGGTGGAGCCATTTTCAACATGCCAGGCCAAATCTTGAGGATTTGTAGGCATGACAGCCACAAGGGGGAGCCAGAGGGGCTGGAGGAGGTTTAGGAGAGCGACTCTCTCATACTGCTTCCTTGCCACGGTCCTTCTCGTCCAATCCTTTCCCTCCGCTCTGCAGAGGTGCCTCTGTAGTCCATTCAGGCTCACACTCTCCGTCGGTGATGATAGCCTCCCGTTGCCGAAGCTGGGAAAGAAAACAGGAAAAGGAGGAGGTCGGTTGTGGCACAAAACGAGCTTGTCGATAGCTAGTCGCCTGCGGCGAGTGAAAAATGACCTGCAGGTGATCAGGATGATTTCTTTTTTGGGGGGTATATTGAAAAAGGAGTCGCTTTGTTCTCCCGTCCCTCCCTTTAAATGATTGCCAGGCCTCAAATAGCAAAACACTCCTCATCAGGCCGTGGGTTCCAAATAACCCACCCACCCTCCCACCGTCGCCGTGTCCAGATGTCATGACAATCCACAAGGATAATTAGGGAAGTGAGGTGGCATGCGACCGGCACACAGGAGTATGGTGAACAAGCCTTATTAACTGTTGTGCCTCAGCTCGGGATGGAACAGGGAGGATTTCTTATGCTAGCAGCCAAATTTGTTGTACAAAACTCTCGGTTTTGTACAACGAATTCGGCTGCTAGCATAAGAAATTGTTTCATTATAGATATCTTATTTTTTAAAAAAATTGTATTTGTATGGGTGTTGTCCTCATTCCTTTTCTTAATACTAAATAACGGTTTTGTAATCTGTTTGTTTTCGCTCCTGAAAAAGGATTCTTTCAGGAATCCGAAACGTTGAGCTTTTTACATTGTGAAATAATAAAATGTTCATTGCTCATTCGTACTCGCCTCTTTTTTCTCCACTTTCCATTGGTGCTATTCCCCCTCACCCAGCAACCCAATATAAGTCATGTCAGAGCCCATGAGTGCTGCTGGAAGCAATTGTTGTACTTCCGTGCCTTTGCCCTTGTTCCTTGCATACCAGCTCCTGAACCTTGCTTGAATATAACCCAATCTTGGACCAGACTCTGACTACTCTTTGGTGCATTCCTGAACCCAGTATTGTTTGACCCGGTTTCTGACGGATACTTTTGGCTTTTGACTTCGCTGTCGTGTTTCTCAGAAAGCTCCTGCTTTAGATGAGAGACAAATGACGAGGCTTGCTAGGTAATCTACAAAACAACTATCTCTTCTACTTGAAGAGAGTCTAATTTTTTTTTGGGGGGGGGGAGCTTCTCTTTAGGCAAAACTATGCAAACTAAGCGAGACAATTGTCCGACTAAGGAGAACAGGGTTCTCAAACGTCTGGTGCGGAAGCAGGTTCTGGTGCAATCCTAGTCGGACTGACTTTCTCATGCCTTCTTTCTGCTCCGTGCCTTTTAGCTTCTGGCGGACCCAAGCATCAGCTAGTTTGTCAAAGCACTTTCCTCTGGAAGAAAGCTCACTTCCCACTGAGTGTGTAGGATTTGGCCTTGAGGAGATAAGCTCTGGAGGGGGCTGACTTCCAGCTGGGGAATCGCCCGTGAGAGCTTCCTCCCCCACTGATCCAGGCTGGCTGGTGTCTGGCGCCGCCTCCTCTATTTCCAAATCTGATTCTGATTGATTACCTGAAACACCTTCTCTCAAAACAAGGGCAGTAGGGTTAGATAGGCTGACCCTATGAAAAGGAGGACAGGGCTCCCGTATCTTTAACAGTTGCCTAGAAAAGGGAATTTCACCAGGTTCTCCGACACCTGCTGAAATTCCCTGTGCTCCTAGCTGTGTTTATATATCCTAATAGTTAGCAACACAAAGTTCTTCTCATAGCTCAGAACCTCCAGCATTCAAAGTTCTTCTCATAGCTCGGAACCTCCAGTGTACAAAGTTCTGTGCCATGCATTGCCATGCACTTTAGTGTTCTATAGATATAGATATGTGTTCTATAGATATAGATATAAATATGTCTGTCTTCTTACCGTGGCTGCCACTTACTCTTGCCGGTTAGCAGGGAGGCAGGGCGTCTATTGCCCCTCTTCCTCACTGCTATCAATGTTTGGGCAGGGCGAGAGGCAGGTGAACAAACAGGTTGCAACGGCAAAGAAAAGGAGGAAGTCCAAGTGGCTTTTGTCATGCTTACTCTTGGCACCAGCCCTGATCAAGGTATTAGCTTTCATCTTCAGTTATCGAGGCAGGACGGAACAACATGGGATGTCAGATTCTAGTCACACCATTGAACAGAAGCCATGTTGCTCCCGTCCCACAGCTTACCGGGTTGCATGTGCACCATCCGGCACAGCGCTCTTCCGGGAAGGTTCTTATACACGGGCTTCACACAGACTTTGTTAGCGCTGCCTGCGGCCAATTCCGACAGCAGCACGCTGTGGATTTGGGGCGAGACGCTGAGAAGGGTGGACGGCCCCGCCTGCCGCCGACACCGGACGCGGTAGCCGAGAACGTTGCCGCCTGCAGGATCCCAGGAGGCCTTCACGGTGCTGGGGCTCAGGTCTTCGAAGCGGAGGTGCTTTATTTTGGAGTTTTCTGGTCAACGGAGAAAAATAGGGCGGGGCATGAGGCCATTACTCAGGCTTAGAGCATCTTTCACCCGCTCAGACCAATCCAAACATTTGGGACTACATTCCACCATCATCCATGGGCCGTGTTAGTTGGGGATGATGGGAGTTGTTTGGGGCTACAGTCCACCACCACCCTTATCCATGGGTCATGGAGTTGTAACTATAACCTTGTTATATAACAAGCACCCTCCGACAGTGCTGGCTTCTGGTTTGGGGAGATGCCCACTGTAAGCCTCTGTAAGCCTCTTGTTGCTTGTTCTGCCCTTTTTGACTTGCCCTTTTCCTTTGGGTCAAATCTCCCCAGAAGCCCAGAGGGAAAGGGAGGAGCAAGCAGAGGCTGCAACGCCTTCTTCTTGTTCCTGTCACTTAGAGGGGGCAGATGTGGGCTCAGCAAGTGCCCAATGACGCAACCCCCCCGACTTGGGCCCTGCTCTGAGCATACACAAAATGCGGTTCGTTTTATTTATTTACCGCATTTTTACCCCGCTCTTTGGCTGAAGGAAGCTCCCAGAATGGCTGACCCAGGCCCATAATGAGACAGTCCCTGCCTTCAAGCGTACAATAATAATAATAATAATAATAATAATAATAATAATAATAATAATAATAATAATAATAATAATTTAAAAAACACAGCACAAAAGGAAAGGGTACCAGGAGGGAGGAGGAAAAACAAGCAGGCAGGGTTTTCTTAGTTATTATTTGACAACTGTTTGGAATGTTAAGCCGTGCCGGCGCCTTCCTGTCTCCACATTTGCATCACCAGGTGGGGCCCATTCCTGCTCACCTTCCTGGGTGCACGCTTTGGCCGAGAGCGCTTTCTCCTTGCCCGATTTATAAATAGCTGAAACGGTCACCAAGTAGGTCGTGTTGGCTTTCAGGTCCTCCAAGACCGTGCTGTTGAGGCTTCCTTTGACTTCCACCTGCTTGACTGAGTTCCCGGGCAGCGGGCCGTACAAGACTTGATAGGTGGCTACGCTGTCTGGGGTGGGAGACCAACCGACCCGGATACTGTGGGGTTTGGATTCCGAGATAAGAACCTGCACAGGGCTGATTATCTCTGTAGGGAGAAGAAACATAATGAAACATCTGCAAATAATCTGCTCTGGTATGAAGCATCTCATTAGAGGTGGGTGGGTGATTGCACTCACCCTGAAGGAGCAGGTTCGTAGCTTGGGGGTTCTTTTAGATCCATCATTGTCACTGGAGGCTCAGGTGACCTCAGTGGCATGGAGTGCCTTTTACCAACTCCAGTTGGTGGCCCAGCTACGCCCCTATCTAGACAGGGATAACCTGGCTTCAGTTGTCCATGCTCTGGTAACCTCCAAGTTAGATTACTGCAATGCGCTCTACGTAGGGCTGCCTTTGAAGACGGTTCGGAAGCTGCAGCTCATGCAAAATGCAGCGGCCACACTGATTTCGGGAACCAGAAGGTTCGACCATATAACACCTGCTCTGGTCCGCTTGCACTGGCTGCCTGTACGTTTCCGAGCCCAATTCAAGGTGCTGGTTTTGACCTATAAAGCCTTACAAGGCTTGGGACCACAATACCTGATGGAACGCCTCTCCTGACGTGAATATACCAGGTCACTACGTTCAACATCTAAGGTCCTCCTCCGGTTGCCTACTCCGAGAGAGGCTCGGAGTGTGGCAACGAGGGACAGGGCCTTTTTGGTGGTGGCCCCCAGACTGTGGAATGATCTCCTTGACGAGGCTTGCCTGGCACCAACGCTGCTATCTTTCCGGCGCCAGGTTAAGACTTTCCTCTTTGCCCAGGCATATGGCGGCACATCTCAATCACCCACATGTTTAGGTTTTTTTAACGGTTTTTAATGCTTTATGTGTGTATGTTATGTTTTTTAGAATTTTAAATTTTGTATACTTGTTTTTATCTTACTTTTAGAATTTCTGTAAGAGAGCCCTGGCTATGGGAGCGGTATATAAGTGCAATAAATAAATAATAAATAAATATTTACTGAATTATTGGAAATTATTTATTTAATCTTCAGTCCTTTATATAATTTCTGAGAGCCAGCGTGGTGTAGTGGCTAGAGTCCGGAGATCCAGGTTCTAGTGCCTACTCGACTGTGAAACTCACTGGGTGACTTTGGGCCTGTCACTGACTTTCAGCCTCACCTACCTCACAGGGTTGTTGTGAAAGTTTGTAGCCTACAGAGGCAAGGTAATAAACTCAGGCCTAGAGGCCTGGAGTTTTCTGTTGGAAGCGGTTATCTCTGAGAGGACTAGTTTCATTTCTCCAGTTGGAGTTCATTTCCTGGTTAAGTTTCATTTCCTCTAAGTGAGAACATTACATTGATTTTGGGGAAAGAGGGGATGAAAGAGTGAGAGAGCCAGCCAGGAGACACACCAGGGCCAGAGAAAGACCACAGCTTATGGAAGGAGCAGAAAGAAGCAGCATAGGGTAAAAGAATGTGTGTGTTTTCAACTCGTATTAGCAACTTTTAATGACTTTCTATCACTCAGCTCTATTGACGAAATGCCTTTAGTTGTAATTTGCTTGCTTTACTTTACTCGTAAACGGTTGTGTTAAGCCACAAGCCTCTGGAGTGTCACTCACCCCATGTCGAGAGCCTAAACCAGACAATACCAGAAAGAGGAAGGTAAAAAGAAGGTATCTGGGACCCTTAAGGAGGCAGAGATCTTTAAGGACTCGCTCAGGAAGTCTGGGTCATAGGAGGATCCCTGACTCTTTTGTTTTGTTAACTTGGTTTTTAAATAAAATAAAAGGTCATGACCAAAAGAAAAGAAAGACAGCAGACAGACAGACAGTAAGAAAAGGTCGCAAGTGATGAGTGAAATCTAGGGCTGTGCATGGACTGGATCCTGATCCGCAACTTCTGGATTGGGTCCGCTCCACCCCACGTTGATCTGCCTATGCTCCGATCTGCTGCGGGGCTCCGGATCCGGATTGGAGCTCCGTGTCCCCCCATAGACTTGCATTGAAAATCAAATGCCTATAACTTTTTTACTTTTAACGTTAGAAACCTCAAAATTGGCACCATGAGGGCTTATACATGTATCCACATTCATGGCCAGTTTGAAGCAAATCTAAGCATCCAGAGCCAAGTAAGGCCCCCCTCCCCCCTCCCCCCTTACCTGCCTCTGTTGCAGTCTGGCGGCGGCTTCAGCTGAGGCCCAGGCCTCAAACAGGAAGACCAGGCTGCAGCCTGGTCTTCTGGTTTGAGGCTTGGGCCTCAGTTGAAGCTGCCGCTGGACTGTGACGGAGGCAGGTAAGCCCCCCTCCCCTCCTGCCCCCTTACCTGGCTCTGCCGCTATCGCCGCACGGACCGTGGTGGCGCCAGCTAAGCCCCCCTCCTGCCACACCTACCTTTCTTTTGGAGCGCCAGATCGAGGCGAAGGATCCGCTTCGTCTCGATCCGCTTCATCTCGATCTGCAGCTCCCCGACCCGATCCGTCTCCGCCGTTGTCGGAGGCGGATCAGGCCGCCCCGCTATTGGTTCTAAGAAGCGAAGCGAAGTGGAGCGGAGCACAGCCCTAGTGAAATCCCTCCTTTACCTGAGACCTCAGGGAACCACTTAGTAGAGGCTGGTGGCTTCTTTTTTTAAAAATAATTTTTATTAACACAAATTAAAATACATCAACATAACATTAAAACATCAATCAAAAGGAGAAAAAAATTACATAAATTTGCTCAACTGTTAACATTTGTAATTTATCATTATTCATAATCAAACAATAAAATTGCTCCCCTTCACCCTTTGGGATCTATTCCTGCTTCCAAAATCTCATTACTTCTTCTGGTGGTGGTTTTCCACTTCCCTTAGAGAACACATATATCAGGAACTGTTTCCAGATTCCCTCAAATTCATTCGTATTTGTTATGCCTCTTCTTACTTTTATATTACATGTCAATTTATCATTAATGGCAATATCCCAAATTTCCTTATACCATTCTTCAATACGATAATCTCCTTGAACCTTCCAGTTCCTAGATATAATTAATCTCGCTGCTGTCAGCAAATTTGTTATCAATTCTTTAATTTCTTTATTACACTTTACCTCTCCATATAATGATAGTAATGCCACACTAGGTGTCTCTTCAATCTCCATTCCAACAATTTCTTTTATCTCATTAAACCCCATTTCCCACAATTTTGGTACATATCCGCATTCCCACCACATATGTAAATATGTTCCTTTTTCCCCACAACCTCTCCAACAATTTGCTGAATACAGCTTATTTATTTTATTTAGTCTCACTGGGGTTAGATACCACCTCCATATAATTTTATAATAATTTTCTTTCATTCTCACCGACATGTTTCTCAATATTCCCTCCCAACTCTGTTGCCCTATCTGTACCATCAAATCTGTTTCCCAAACCATCATTCCCATATTCTCTATCACCCCCTTCCCAACCAGTATTCTATATATTCCACTCATTAAACCTTTTATCCCTTTATTTTCTCCCTTTCCCTTTTCTATTTTAACAATCAGCTCCTCAAATTTTGTCAATTCTCTACATTCACCATGATCTCTTAACCATTTCTTCGTCCATTGTTCCAATTGAGGCTGGTGGCTTCTATTTTAGCGGGGCAGTGAATCCACTTTGGGTTTCAATCAGAACCAATCGGAACACTAAAGGGTCTCTCCAAGGTGCTGCACCAGATTTCTCCTGCGGTTGCTCTTACCTTCCAGTGTGGTGACTCGAGTGGTCTTGGGTGGGATGTACCACTCATTGGATTCCGGAATGAGGGCAACCTCATAAGTGGTTTTGGGTGCCAGGTTTTCCACCACGATGCTGGTACGGTCACCAGTCAACTGTTTGGTCAATTTCCGCTTGGGGTCTCCCGTCGGGGCATACTCCAGAACGAAGTACCCCATGTCAGGGGACAGAAGCGGGGGCCAAGTGAGCTTAAAGCTGTTGGAAGTGATTTCTGTGGCCCGCAGGCGCACCGCCTGGATCACATCTGGAGGAGGGAAAGGAGAGAAACAAAACAGTAATCTGTTTATCGGCGTTTCTTTCTCTTCGGCTGTTTCAATATTTGACTCTTTGGGAACGTGTCGGACCTTTTTCAGCCCGAGGGCCGAGCGCAATACCAGAAAAGCTCTTTGGGGGCCGCCTTCCCAGGGTAGGCGGAGCCAGACAAAAGGAGGTGGAGCCAAAGGTGAAAAGGGGTGGAACAAAAGGCAAAGTCGCCCAAGCCAAAACATTGAAAAACACCGCCGTCTTTTAGCTTAAAGCTCTCAGGGAGCCTTGGGAGGCATTTCAACTTTTTCGAATAGGGAAACACGTCTGCACCTGCACTTTAAATCAGTGGTTCCCAATTAGCTCTTGGAGGGACGCCAGCTTTCGCTGACGTTTTCTTGGCAGGTCTTATAGCGGGGTGGTTTGCCGTTGCCTTCCCCGGCCATGATTGCCTTTCCCCCAGCTAGCTGGGTACTCATTTTACTGACCTCGGGAGGATGGAAGGCTGAGTCGACCTGAGCCGGCTGCCTGAAACCAGCTTCCGCTGAGATCGAACTCAGGCCGTGGGGAGAGTTTCAGCTGCAGAAACTGCTGCTTTATGACTCAGTGCTTGCACGAGAGGTTTCTTTCCTTTTCCTTCCCAATTAGCTAAGTACTGAGGACGCCTTGTTTTTCAAATGCCAAGCCATGGGCCCCCTACTTTTGAAAATTTTGTTATCTCTATGGTGGTTACCTGTGCGAAGCAATTTTTTGGAGAACATAAGGGGTAGCCCCTAATAAGCAAAGGATTTTAGGTGTACTAAAAAATAGACTATAAAATTTGTGATATTACCATGCAAAAGTGACAATGATTTTAGTTAGGAATATAAAGACGAATTTAATTTTACTAACGTCAACCCACCCCAGTATTTTTGCCATGAAAACTAAATGGATCAGTACAAGCAGAGATATGTCGGTATACCATCGGAAGATGGGACCCCCAGGTCGGAAGATGGTCAAAATGCTACTGGGGAGGAACAGAGGATAAGTTCAACTAGCCCCAGATGTGATGACGCAGCTAGCTCAAAGCTGAAAGGACGGCTAGCGGCTGACGGCGCTGGTGGCGAACGATGAATCCGATGTTCCAAAGAAGAGGGGATGACCAAGGGCAAGATGGATGGATGATATTCTGGAGGTGACAGACTTGACCTTGGGGAAGCTAGGGGTGGCGACAGCCGACAGAAAGCTCTGGCGTGGGCTGGTCCATGAAGTCACGAAGAGTCGGAAACGACTGAACGAATAAACAACAACAACAGTTTACAATTGAACAAATTATGACATGTCTAGCAGCTACTAAGCCTAAATGTGATGGGAGAAATCATGCCTCTTTTTGTCCCGAACAATCCCTTCCACATCTGGTTCAGTATTTCCTACTTTTAATCTCAAATCTGGATCAACATCGAGCCAATTTCTATGCCTGTTCTTCATATAACAAAATGTCGAAAATTTTGTTCACAAAGAGATGTGGAACGAAAGGGAACTAGACGTTTCAAAGCTTTTTCACCTAACTTCTCATAATCAGGAGAAACCTTCACCCAGAATTGGTACAGTCTATATTCCTTGAAAAATGATTTCAATGAACCATCATCACAAGTCACGTCAACAAGTGCATCTCGCTCTTCCGCAGAGAGAGTTGTTAGTTGTACATCACCACATTCAAAAGGATTCCTTATCCATACATTTTCAGGATTAGGTGCAGGGAAGTAACCTCTGAAGATAGTCGCTAAATCATGCAGGTGCTTTTGCGCATGTTGTCACGTCAAAGCAAACGGAGCGTGGGAGACGGCACATTTTCTTTTATTAAAATGCGGACATTGCAGAGCTAATAGGTGAATGGTGCCACGGACCTCCTGGGTGGGGTCCATGGACCACCAATTGGGAACCACTGCTTTAAATGATCCGAGGGGGTCATGTCTCAGAGACGGAGACATGTTTGTTCTGACTATCCAACATTTGGGGGTAGTGCAGTTTAGAAGGTACGTGCATGTATCTCACAAGACCAGCAGATGTCAGCAGAGACAACAACTACCAGGATGCAAGGATTTAAATAGGGATGTCACGGACACCTGACTGGGTCCAGGAATCCACTGCTCCCCCAGGCCTGCACTTAGAAGGCCTGCACGGCCTGACAAGCATCCGGCAGCCGTCGGCCATCGTACAGAACCTCCGCTCTGTGCAACAATGGAGTCTCCAGAAATTATGGCTTTTTCTCCATTACATAAATGGCAGCCATAATGTCACCTCTCACTGAAGCCTTTAAGGCCAGGCCATCCCTCCCTCACATAATCTATAATATTATCTAGGAATAGAACCGGGCCGAAATTTATCAGAAGAGGGTGTTTTTTTTCTGAGAAGCACGCTGAGAATTTTCTCTTTTTATCCACCGCACCTGACGAAGGGCCATTTTGCCAAATATTCTTCCCCTGCCCCTGTTATCACAGAGTTTCAGAGCTGGAAGAAAAATTGAGCCTCCTGAATGAAGGCAGTCCATCCCACTTCCTTGCGTTAGGAAGCTCCTCCTAAAGTTTCACCAAAATCCGCACCTGCAATTTCTACGTATTGGTCCTGGAGAGACAGGCCACAACTTCTGCTCCTTCTGCGAAAACAGTCTTTTAGATATTTGAAGAACACTTCCCATAACACGGAATAATGGGCTGAAGTTAAAGGAAGCCAGATTCCAGCTGGACATCAGGAAAAACTTCCTGACTGTTAGAGCATGTTAGGAAAAACTGTGGTGGTAATAATGAGCAGCCGGAAGAAACCGTTGGGAGAATTTCCGGCGAAACGCGCGCTCCGATTTTGCTGCCCACGAATACGATGAGAGATTTGGGCTGGCCGTTTTTGGCTCAGCTAAAATCAGCACTACTTGGCCCGTATATGAGGCTGATTCTGTGGAAGAGGAGAAACCCCTCCCATGTGAAGAGTGCTGCTTTCTCTCCATCCCCCGCGTGTCTCTTAGATGTCTATCTTTCGATCAGGGAGATTGACAGCTGTCAGTGAAAAAGGGGAGTAGTTTTGCGGGGCGGGTGGATCGTTGAGAGGTCTGCTGGCAGCTATTTGATTGCTTTGCCGTGAAAGCTCAGTGTCGGACGGACGCCAGCTTCCTGTTGGGTCTGGACAGGGCAGAATTTTTCCATTTGCTACTGTACGAACAGGCTGCGGCCCAACCCAATGCAGGCCTCTGCCCAGGCACGGAATCTCTCGGCTGTGGTTTGCAAGACTCTGGAATTGCAGATTTGACCGCAGATGGGCAGAGACAGGTCTGTTCCCCACCCGAGAGAGCAAGAGGGCCACCAATCCCGCCTAAGCTGAGCATGTTTAAAGTCCCGCAGCGGAGAGCGTGACAAACAGAGATTTGAATATCCCTGGTTCAAATCTCGCCCTCTGCCATCAGCTTAACCTGAGAGCGTACAAATAGCCCTGCTGGATCAAACCCAAGGGGAAAGCAAAGCCCATCTTGCTGGCTGTACAATGGGAGCTGTAGTAGGGTGACCCTATGAAAAGGAGGACCGGGCTCCTGCATCTTTAACAGTTGTATTGAAAAGGGAATTTCAGCAGGGGTCATTTGTATATATGGGGAACCTGGTGAAATCCCCTCTTCCTCACAACAGTTAAAGCTGCAGGAGCTATACTAGTGACCAGATTTAAAAGAGGGCAGGGCACATTCGAGACGTTCCCCGTAGAGGAGGCTAGAAGGAGGTTGCGTCACTTCCCTCTCGCGCCGAGGGATTGCCAACGACCGACTGGCAGATGACGGGGAATTCGAGGGAAAGAGGGGCCCATTTCATCAAAACAATGCCCCCCTGTGCATCCACAAAGGGAGCCATTGAAACACCCTCATATGACATCATAGTGCAATTTCTGGGCATCTTTCCAGGCTGACGGTTCTGGGATGGTTCTGCCCTCTCAGGCCCTGCAACCCAGACCTCTTCGTGATCTACTGCTTAGCAAACAGCGCCTGGTTGAAATAGCCCTTGCTTTGATACAACGAAGCCTTCAAGCAAATGTACACGGTTGGCAGAGTGGGACACATTGATCTCGCCCTGTCTGAGCGAAGCCATGCCTGCTGGCACCCCTAGGCCCTGGTGTGCCATGGTGCACCTCTGAAAAAGGGGGTCTGTCCTCTCCATTCCCCTCAGGGGGGCTGCCCTACAGCAATGGGGTGGGGACAGGCATATAATTCTGCCCCTCAGCCTACTAATCTCTCCTGGCTTCAAACCTTAGGGACTGTAGAGCTATCCACTGGTTTGGGATGTCTGCCACCTAGTGACTGAAGATGGCACGGCACGCTTCAAACACATTGGCATACATTAATTAATGCCATTTTTAAAAAAAATAAATGACCCCAGGTGCACATACTTAGGGTTGTCATGTTTTGGGAGAAGGTGTTTCACGTAATCAATCAGAATCAGATTCAGAAATAGAGGAGGCGGCACCAGACACCAGCCAGCCTGTACCAGTGGGAGAGGAAGCTCTCACGGGCGATTCTTATCTCCAGAGCTTATCTCCTCAAGGCCAAATCCTACACACTCAGTGGGAAGTGAGTCCCGACAAGCTAGCTGATGCTAGGGTCTGCCGGAAGCTCAAAAGCACGGCATGAAAGGAAGGTGTGAGAAAGTCGGTTAGATTACACCAGAACCTGCCTCCGCACCAGATGCTCTGAAGTTACCGGCGTTTGGGAAGTGGCTTCCTAATTGTGGACAATTGTCTTCCTTAGTTTGCATAGTTTTGCCTAGGGGGATGTTTTCAAGAAGTTAGACTCTCTTCAGGTAGAAGAGACATTTGTTGCTTAGTAAAAGTTTTGTGGATTACTTAGCAAGCCTCGTCATTTGCCTCCCATCGAAAGCAGGAGTTTTCTGAGAAACACAACAAGGGTCCCCTCAGTAGGCATGCCAAGTTTCAGGAGTCTAGGTTTTATGGTCTTAATGCCAGGGCACTGACACAGACATACAGGCATCCTCTATTACTATAGAAGATGCATTAAGCACACCAATGATAACTGGGGGGTACATGAAAACTAGGAGGTAGAATAGGGGGAGTGTCTTGCAATGGGAGGGGTGTGGCTCAGTGGTAGAGCACCTGCTTTGCAATGCAGAAGGTCTCCGGTTCGATCCCTGGCATCTCCAGGTACAGTTACAAGATGGGGGATACTTGGCTCAGCAATACGACAAACGAGAAGGATCTTGGAATTGTTGTAGATCACAAGCTGAATATGAGCCAACAGTGCGATATGGCTGCAAGAAAAGCAAATGCTATTTTGGGCTGCATTAATAGAAGTATAGCTTCCAAATCGCGTGAGGTACTGGTTCCTCTCTATTCGGCCCTGGTTAGGCCTCATCTAGAGTATTGCGTCCAGTTCTGGGCTCCACAATTCAAGAAGGACGCAGACAAGCTGGAGCGTGTTCAGAGGAGGGCAACCAGGATGATCAGGGGTCTGGAAACAAAGGCCTATGAGGAGTCCCCCAAACTAGCAGCCGTCATGGGGACAGGAGACACACCACTTTGGCCACCTTTGGCCTCAGGTTCTGCATCCCTGTGGTAGCAGGTCGGTAAGACCCCGCCATCCTGTTTCCGAGTCTGCCCGTTGCCCCCGGAGATTAGATCCTTCCTTCTGTTGAGCAGAATGAAATTTGTAGTGGGGCTTTTCCTTCGAGCGAAAGAAGGTTAAGGAAAGGATTAAAAGAAGAAGAAGCTCAGCAACCCTGCAAGATGCAGAGGGGAATAATTTAAAAAAATAAAAAAAATAAAAGCCATCCGCAAAATGAAGAAAAGTTGCCAAGAAGTGGGCGGAAAGGTTTCCCAGCTCCATAGTAACCCTCCTTAATTTCCAAACTGTTAGCAGATTTGGGCCTGCAGCTGCAAGGCCGGGCCCAGAGCAGAGGTAATGAAGGAGCGGGGAGGTGCATTGTGGGTAACGAGCCACAGGGTTCCTTGCTTTGTTTGGGGAACAGAACTGAGGCGGTCGGGATTTCCTTCCTTGGAGCTGAATCATGGAGAGATAGTAAAAAGCATATTCACAGTATAGATCACACTGAAGCCGCCTATCCAGATGTCCAGATGTGAAGGAACCAAGGACCGCCCTCTCCCAACGGCCTCCAAATCTTAGAGTCAACGCACAAGGCTTAACAATACTCCCCTCTTCCTCTGGAACTCTGGGAATTTTTGTTCTGGGTCTATAACAGAACGTTCACTAGACTGGAATTCCCAGGATGCCTCGGGGGAAGCCATGACAGTTCAATCGGTCTAAAGCCAGGGATCAGTTTGCGGTGGAATTAGGGCCTGGCGTTTCCTCACACAAGAACACCCACCCACAAAAAATGTCCAACCAGTCAAGCAAGAAAATACCACCCCAAAGTGAGAAGTCGGTTGTTGTTTTGGGGGTTGTGGTGGTGGGGTTACTATGGGAAAAAGGACAACCAAGCTTTGCTAGGGTGGCCTCTTTTATAGAGGAAGTCCTCTATTTGAAGGGCGGTCCGGTCCAAGTCCAGACAAAAGATAAAGAACGCAAAGAATTGTTGGACATCAACAGGTAGCACCTGGACAGCAGAATGAAAGGGCAAAGATACAGGTCTCCTCATCCCGGTCTTCCACATTACAGTGAGGTGTGTTGCATTTCTATGTAAATTGTATCAATCATTTCAAATTTGCACCTATATATATCAATTGGCCTATGTAAAAGTTACGCAAATCACTGTCCTCTTTGGTCTTAATTCTTTGGTGATGCATGTCCTCCTTTTTTGGCAAGGGGCCACCCTGCGGGCGCGCATGAGGGCGAGGAATTATGGACTGATTGGACAGAAGGAAATGTTCTCTCCCCTCCCAGAATACTAAAGACTCAAGTTCATTCATTCAACTTAGCTGACCGGCAGCGGGTTCAAGGCGGGCTTATCGCTGTCGAATTCACCTGTGGAACTCCTTGCCAAAAGATGCAGCGATGGTCCCTGGCTTAGTTGACTGATTTACAATGATCAGACATATTTGCTAATTCAGGTCCGGTTAACTTTAGAACCTACACCAAATGGGTTCTAAATACCCCGGTAAGTATCCAGGTGAATCCCAAACAGACAAATAGTGTCTTTCTAATGCTATAACCACCATGCTACTTCCTTTCAATGTTGCATTGAAGTAAAGCAGGACATAGTTTAGAATTTGCAGTTTTGTCTGTGGCAATGTTCATCCATTTGGTTTGGACCCGTTTGGTGTAGGGCCATGCACACACCCCTCAATTTGCTTCGGAGGACGATTCGGAGGATGATTTGGCCCCAATTCGACTCCAGGTGCTTCGGGCCCAGGATGACCTACTTCAGATCTGGATCCGAAGCGAGATCAGAAGCAGGTCAGCTGTTGTGGGTGCTTGGGTGCCTGCTGTGAAGCTGCTCAGAGGGCACCCAGGAAAGCTGGGCACAAGGCCAACTGGGAGTCCATTGGACTCCACCTCCTCCTCCCTAGGGAAAGGGAAGGAAAAGGAACCTCTTGTGCAAGCACTGAGTCATTACTGACCCTTGGAGGGACACCAGCTTTTGCTGATGTTTTCTTGGCAGGTCTTATAGCGGGGTGGTTTGCCGTTGCCTTCCCCTGCCGTGATTACCTTTCCCCCAGCTAACTGGGTACTCATTTTACCGACCTCGGGAGGATGGAAGGCTGAGTTGACCCGAGCCGGCTGTCTGAAACCAGCTTCCGCTGGGATCGAACTCAGGCCGTGGGGAGAGTTTCAGCTGCAGAAACTGCTGCTTTACCACTCTGCGCCACATGAGGCTCTCCTCTTCCCTGCTCGCCCCCAAACCCAGAGCCACTGCCCCCACCTATCCACGGGACTTACCAGAGCGGTTGTAAAGGGCCATATCTGTAGTTCGCAACTTTAGATGTAGGAAACTCCATCTTCTTTTAAAATGGCATCTCTCATCAAGGATGCACGGCTACAGGGATGGCTCAGGTAGGTCCCGTGAGCAGGCTGGGGCAGTGGCTTACCATTGCCCGGGATCAAGTTGAGGCAGTCTGAGGCACTTCAGGCCTGGCCCAATTTGCTCCTGACTGCCTCAGCCTCATCCGGTGCTGATCCAGATTCGGACCGAAGCCCAGTTCAGATTCGGGGTTTGGTCCCCGAGGCGGTGCACAGCCCTAATTTGGGGGTAGGTTCTCAAGTTAAAGAACGCCAAATTAGCAATATTCATGGACTATCCAGCCATGATAATAAAGCACAGAAATCGTCTTATCTTTGAATAGCAGAAGTTGGAGCAAAGCAAGAAAATGGCGTTGCTTGCAATTACGCTGAAGGTTTTGGCTGGTCACGGCTTGGACGCAGGGCGCCAGGCCGAAAGGACTTAGTTCTGATCCGGCACCACCATGCTCTGTCCATTTCACCCAGTTACCTGCAATGCTGTCTCTCAGCTCTTTGGTTATAATGCCCAGGTCGTCCACATCCACGAAATGGAGGTGCTTCTCCGGGGGTTGGCTGGCAGCCGCCGAAAGCTCCAGGTAGTTCCCGCGCCCGGTGCTGACGATGAAAACTGTCACCCCCATGTCCTTCAGGAGCTGCATGGGCTTGGAGACGTCATCTCTGCTGAGGCCATCGGTCACCCAGACCAGGACCTTTGGCACGCAGGGCCGGGCCCCGGTCTCCTCGGTGAAGAGTTTCTCCTTGGCTAAGGAGAGGGCTTTCCCCGTGTTGGTGTCTCCCATCACCTGTTGGATGCCGTGGATGGCGTGCTGGACGGCCCCGCTGGAGAGGTGGCGGTCAAAGGGGAACTCCAGGGAGGGCACGGTGCTGATTTGGATAACGCCAGTCTGGACGCCATGGGGGCCGAAGGTGAACGGCCGGAGGAGGTCAGCAACAAACGCCTTGACCCGGGAGAACTCGTAATACGAGATGCTGCCGGAGCTGTCCAAGAGGAAGAGGAGGTCCCCTTCTAAATCGGTGGAGGTCCCAGGACCTGGAAGACACACAAAGAAGGGGACATGAGCATTAATGAAAAGGTACACCAGCTCCCAGGGCGTTCCAGGAGACACCGTCAAAGAATCCAACTGATAGATTCTGCAGCCAACCTGCTTGTCACTGAGTTGCAAGGATTCCGTAGACCTGCAGACCATTTTTTTTTAATTTTAGGAATGTTATGCAAATTTAGTTACAGAAAAATCTGTAAAATATCATCATCAACAACAACAACAACAACAATAATACAAACAGCACTTGAAAATACACATTTCCTCTATAGGCTAAAACATGAAAATGTGCATGAGGCAAATTTCACATTTGCGGACCAGCAAATTTGCGTGAGTGCGAATTTGCGCAAATGTGAAATTTGCGCATATTGGAAAATTGGAAAAATCTGATTCTGTCAATAAGGGGAAAACGCAATGAAAGGCGTCTGACAATCTGCAAAACATAAACGGAATGGATTTTTCGAAATACGTACATCCCAATTCTGGACATAATGATCTCCTAGGGACCCCAATTTCAGCACCTGTGTGTAACTCTTCCAGTTTGATCGCACACATATCTCTTCTACTGCCACGATCACCATTCCATGCTTTACAGCAAATATTTCTGATATATTAGAGCAACAACAACATCTTTTGCCAACCCTGATATCTATCCATCCATCCACACATACTTCTCTGAACATAGGCAGTTCTGTATGATTTTAACCTCACTGAAATCATAGCACCAGCATGACCACAGGAAGAAAAGGGGAGTTTATAGAATCATAGAATAGCAGAGTTGGATGGGGCCTACAAGGCCATCGAGTCCAACCCCCTGCTCAATGCAGGAATCCACCCTAAAGCATCCCTGACAGATGGCTGTCCAGCTGCCTCTTGAAGGCCTCTAGTGTGGGAGAGGCCACCACCTCCCTAGGTACCTGGTTCCATTGTCGTACTGCTCTAACCATCAGGAAGTTTTTCCTGATGTCCAGCCGGAATCTGGCTTCCTGTAACTTGAGCCCGTTATTCCGTGTCCTGCACTCTGGGAGGATCGAGAAGAGATCCTGGCCCTCCTCTGTGTGACAACCTTTTAAGTATTTGAAGAGTGCTATCATGTCTCCCCTCCATCTTCTCTTCTCCAGGCTAAACATGCCCAGTTCTTTCAGTCTCTCTTCATAGGGCTTGGTTTCCAGATCATCCTGGTTGTCCTCCTCTAAACATGCTTGGCTAACCTGATGCCTTCATGCCCTACTGCTCTGGCTGGTCATTCGGGCTTTGGACCCCTGGATTTTGGGCCCAAGTTTCCGCCATGGCTGCCCCACTGTTCACATGGATTGTATTGTTCTACAATACAGCTTGTTCTGCAATGGATTATAATTACAGGAGGTGCTGGTTCCGTTGATTAGAGACGCGCCAGGAAAAGACATAATGAATTGCCCTTTACTTCACTCCTCAGCGCTGACAGCTGAAATGACAGACAACCAGCTCCCTTTTTGCCTTAATGTTCATGCGTGACTGCATGCACATTCATGCACATTGAGAGAAGAGGCAGCTTTGCTGCACACCCACATGGAAGAATTCGCTTCTGGAGATACAGGAGAAAAGGTAGTTGAATGAGAAGTCAGCTCAACAGCAAGCAGCTTTGGACATCTGCTAGGGTCTCAGCATCCTAACTGGATGACACCTGAATCATAGAATCATAGAAAAGCAGAGTTGGAAGGGGCCTACAAGGCCATCGAGTCCAACTCCCTGCTCAATGCAGGAATCCACCCTAAAGCATCCCTGCCTCTTGAAGGCCTCTAGTGTGGGAGAGCCCACAACCTCCCTAGGTAACTGGTTCCATTGTCGTACTGCTCTAACAGTCAGGACGTTTTTCCTGATGTCCAGCCGGAATCTGGCTTCCTGTTAACTTGAGTCCGTTATTCCGTGTCCTGCACTCTGGGGGGATCGAGAAGAGATCCTGGCCCTCCTCTGTGGGACAACCTTTTAAGTATTTGAAGAGGGCTATCATGTCTCCCCTCCATCTTCTCTTCTCCAGGCTAAACATGCCCAGTTCTTTCAGATGACACTCTCAGCTGTCCATCTCAGCTTATGCTGGAAAGACCCATTTGTGGTTTGGAATTTGACAGGTTTTCCTAGGCTTTGATTCGGTCCCTACTGGATTTGATCTGCAGTGCAGAGTTTCTGGGAATTTTGCACACGTTCTGCAATTTGTGCACGCTTCTGAGCAATTCGAGCAAACTGCCTTGCAAAGTTTCACGTAGAAAAGGCAGTGGGCTATAGAGAGGAAGCGTGGTGCAGTGGTTGGAGCGCTGGATTAGGGAGTTTTGGGTTCTAGTTATTGTGAGGGGAAAATGGGGACCTGGAAGAGGAACATATATGGCAAGATAGGAAGAAGAAGAAGAAGAAGAAGAAGAAGAAGAAGAAGAAGAAGAAGAAGAAGAAGACGACTGGCCATGGAAGTTAAAGAACTATGGCAACAGGAAAAGGTCACAATTATTCCAATAGTCACATCAATCACAGGCATCACATAAAAGAACTATACAGAAAACCTTCAGAAACTGGGCCTACCCAAATACATCCACACCAACATCCAGAAAGCTGTCATACTTAAAACATGCCCAATTGCCAGGAAATTCCTGAACCAGTAAAAGACAGCACGACCGGGCAAAGCTCATCATGTCCTTCTAGAACAACCAAATGAATGAAAATTGACAATATTTTCACATTGTATTTCTAAAGGATTGGATAAAAAGGCCTCTTCATTGGCTTTGTATTAAATTTGGTACTTTTTATGGGCCTTAACTTTTCTTTTCTTTTTAATCAACTGCTTGCATTCTGTTAAGGCTAGTACCTTTTGGTGTGTGCATCTTCTAGAGAAACCTTCACAAGTGAGAAAAGAGATGACGAGGAGGAGGAGGAGGAGGAGGAGGAGGAGGAGGAGGAGGAGAAGAAGAAGAAGAAGAAGAAGAAGAAGAAGAAGAAGAAGAAGAAGAAGAAGAAGAAGAAGAAGAAGAAGAAGAAGAAGAAGGGTGACCATATGAAAAGGATGACAGGGCTCTTGTATCTTTAACAATTGCATAGAAAAGGGAATTTCAGCAGGTGTCATTTGTATGCATGCAGCACCTGCTGAAACTCCCTCTTTACCACAACAGTTAAAGCTGCAGGAGCTATACTAGAGTGACCAGACACAAAGGAAGGCAGGGCTTCTGCAGCTTTAACTGGTGTGATAAAGAGGGGATTCCACCAGGTGCTGCATGCATGCAAATGACACCTGCTGAAATTCCCTTTTTGATACAAGTGTTAAAGATACAGGAGCCCTTGTCCTCCTTTTCATATGGTCACAAGAAGAAGAAGGAGGAGGAGGAGGAGGAGGAGGAGGAGGAGGAGGAGGAGGAGGAGGGTGACCATATGAAAAGGAGGACAGGGCTCCTGTATCTTTAACAGTTGCATAGGAAAGGGAATTTCAGCAGGTGTCATTTGTATGCATGCAGCACCTGGTGAAATTCCCTCTTTACCACAACAGTTAAAGCTGCAGGAGCTATACTAGAGCAGGGCTCCTGCAGCTTTAACTGGTGTGATGAAGAGGGGATTCCACCAGGTGCTGCATGCATGCAAATGACACCTGCTGAAATTCCCTTTTTGATACAGGAGCCCTGTCCTCCTTTTCCTATGGTCACAGAAGAAGGAGAAGGAGAAGGAGAAGGAGAAGAAGAAGAAGAGGAGGAGGAGGAGGAGGAGGAGGAGGAGTAGTCATGCTTAGCAGAAAAGCAGATCCTTCCCCTGGGCTATTGCTTCACTGCCCTTTTAGGGAGATGCCTGCTGCATGTAGCTTCCATATCAAGCACAGCTCTGCTGCGGAGTTTGAGGATCCCACATTTGGCAAGGCCCGAATAGCAGAGTTCGCCCTGCTGTCACGCCAAGTTCCTTTTAAAGTCACGGCTCCTACAATGGCTAAAATAAGGAGAGAGGAAGAGAGAGGAACGGACATTGGAGCAAGTATGACGAAGCGGTAGTGGTGACGGGGGTGGTGGATAAATTCCAGCACTTCCCGTCTTTCTCAACAATACTGTCATAAAGGGAATGTGTATTGTGTTGGGTCAAGAAGAGAGGAGATGACGTGTCCGCTGGTCTTTTTGTGTGTGTGTGTGTTTGGTTCAGTTTAATAGCCAAAGTTGTTTCCTCAGTGGGTGCTGATGGCCGTTGATGCTTGCTTGTATGAGCATTGATGGCTGGTGGAGATTAGCTGCCGCCCTGCTCTAGACTGAGTCCTGGCTCTTTGCAAAGCGAGTACAGGGAGGTCTACCTTAGAGTAGTCAATTGAGCAAACAAATGGCCAAGCATTCAGATTTCAGCCCAGCAGGGGTTCAGACTAAGGCAGGAGTGTTCAAGAAAGCAGGCAGAGTTTAAAACACGGTTAGGCAGTCAGTTACATTACGCCATCTAGAAACGGGGTCAAGAAACAGTCCCAGGGTCTGTAGCACAGAGCATCAATCACTGGGCAAGGCACAGGAGGCAATGTAGCAGCCACTGGGGCTAGCAAAGGCATCGTTTCCAGTGACTCTCAAGTTACCAGCGAGAGCTGACATAGCTAGGGCTACTGCAGCCCCACCCAGTGCTCAGCTGCAGGGCCGACCCTACCATTAGGCAGGCAGTAGATGCTGGGAAGTGGCAACAAAGTGTTGGAGGAGACAGCTGTGTGCCTCACAGCCTGCTCTATGCTCCCTAAGCTATCCTGCGGCCTTCAGGTTCACCGGAGGATGCAGTTCCATCACCAGTGTTGAAGAAACAGTGTTTGTACATGAAATGGGAGAGGGCGCCATGTTGTTCTGCACCTCAGGAAGCAAAATGTCTTGGGCCAGTCCTACTCAGCTGTATCATGCTGGAGGCTTGTCAGATGTCCTCATGAGGAAAACCCAACTCATGAGGAGTCCTCTTCAGCAAGTGAGCACTCCTTCACCGGTCACCATCCTATCATGGATCTTAAATCCCCAGTGTTCTTGGAGACCAGCCTCTCCCTCAGGCTCAGAAGCCAAGTTCTCTGCCTCTCTGGAAGGCAGGTTCAAAGGCGTCATACCTGATGGTCCACGGACCATCTTGGCTAGTGCCAGGGTCTCCTGAGGGGTCCACTGACCCTGAAAGTTCTAGCGCCTCCTCAGAAGATGACTCCAGTGGTGGCATGACACCTGGAACCATGACAGCTACTAGCTCACTGGACCAATTCCCCTGCTTGGGTTGAGGGCTGATGGGTAAGAGTTTGCAACTGGAATGTAGCCGGTGAAGGAGACAAACATTTTGAAGCTTGGCCTCCAAAGGAATAGCATTTTCTGGTGGGAGTGGCAAGCTGTGGTGCTAAGTTATAGTCTATCTTTGCCTGCTTTCCTCTGCTCAAGGTTTAGCCACTACACCAGTGTGGTGTAGTGGTTAGAGTGTCAGACTGGGAGTCGGGAGATCTGGGTTCTAGTCCCTGTTCAGCCATGGAAGCCCATTGGGTGACTTTGGGCCAGTCACAGACTCTCAGCCCAGCCTAGCTCACTTTCCGCTGTCAGATCATCACCTAGTTTCTTTCAATATTACTCACAATCCTCCTCCTTCACGTCCTGCTTCTCGCTCTTGTCGTGACTTGCAATCTATCAATTATGAGGCTTTTTCCCAGTCTCTAGCCTCCTCCCTTCCTTCTGTCTGTTCGGCTGTCTCCTTGGACTCAGCTGTCTCCTTCTTTAATTCCTCCTTATCTTCAACTCTTGATAATCTTGCTCCATCTACAACTCGGATAGCTCGCCCTTCTCAACCCCAACCGTGGCTCACCTCTTCCCTCCGCTACCTTCGCTCTTGTTCCCGGGCAGCTGAACGCCTTTGGCGTAAGACCAGGGACCGGGCAGACTTTGTCCATTACAAATTTGTACTCTCCTCTTTCTCTTCTGCCATCTCACTGGCCAAACAGCAGTACTACTCAACGCTGATCCAATCAAATGCTAGGCATCCTCAGCGGCTCTTTGCGTCCTTCAATTCTCTTCTGAAGCCTAATCCGCCATCTCTCCCCGCCTCTCTGTCTGCTAATAACTTTGCCTCTTTTTTCAATGCTAAAATCCAAACTATCCGCTCTGATCTGGCCAGCTCTGCTCCTCTTCCAGTTCCTGTTCCTCATCTGTCAGCTCCTCCTGCAAATTTCTCTGCGTTTCCTTCGGTCTCTGCGGATGAACTGTCTACAATACTGCGCTCTTCGAAGCCTTCCACTTGTTCTCGTGATCCGATTCCTTCTCGCGTCTTTATTAATCTTATTCCTGCTATCCTCCCTTCCTTGCTACATATTATTAATCTTTCTCTGTCCTCTGGTTCATTTCCTTCTGCTTTTAAACATGCTACAGTCTCTCCCATTCTCAAGAAACCTACTCTTGATAGGCTATCTCTATCTAACTACCGACCTGTCTCTTTGTTGCCGTTTGTTTCAAAGATCCTGGAGCGTGCGGTCTACTCTCGCTGTCTTGACTTTCTTTCTAGTAACTCTGCTTTGGATCCATTTCAATCTGGATTCCGTCCTCTGCATTCCACCGAAACAGCCCTTACTAAGATCACCAATGATCTCCTTACTGCCAAGTCTAAAGGCCATTATTCCGTTCTTATTCTCCTTGATCTAACTGCAGCCTTTGACACGGTTGATCATGATCTTCTCTTAGATTCCCTTCATGACCTTGGATTTTGTGGCTCTGTCTATAACTGGTTTGCCTCCTATCTAGCGGGTCGCTCTTTCAGCGTGTTGGCTAATGGCAGCTCGTCTTCCTCCTTTCCCCTTTCAGTAGGGGTTCCGCAAGGCTCGGTGCTTGGCCCGTTGTTGTTTTCCTTATACATGTTGCCCTTGGGCAAGCTTATTCAATCTCATGGCCTCCAATATCATCTGTACGCCGATGATACACAACTATATCTGTCATCTCCGGAACTTTCTCCTGATGTTCACGATCGTATCTCGGCATGTCTTTCAGATATCTCAGCTTGGCTGCTTCATCGTCGCTTGAAACTTAACATGGCAAAGACTGAATTGCTTGTTTTTCCTCCTAAACCTTCTCCTCATCTCTCATTCTCTCTTACTGTCAATGATGTTACGCTTACTCCGGTCAAGGAAGCTCGTAGCCTTGGCTTTATCTTCGACTCCTCGCTCTCCTTTATTCCTCATATTGAGGCAGTAGCTAAATCTTGTCGATTTTTCCTGTATAATATTGCCAGGATTCGATCATTTTTGTCTGTCTCTTCTGCCAAGACGCTTGTTCATGCACTGGTTATTTCACGGTTGGACTACTGCAACCTTCTTCTCTCTGGCCTTCCTTCTTCTCACATCAGTCCGTTGGTTTCTGTTCACCACTCTGCCGCAAAGATCATCTTCTTGGCTCGCCGCTCTGACCATGTTACTCCGCTTCTGAAATCTCTTCATTGGCTTCCAATTCACTTCAGAATCCAATATAAACTTCTCCTGTTAACCTTCAAAGCTTTTCACGGTCTAGCTCCTTCCTATCTCTCCTCTCTCATCTCACACTATTGCCCCGCTCGTGCTCTTCGCTCCTCTGATGCCATGTTTCTCGCCTGCCCAAGGGCCTCTACTTCCCTTGCTCGGCTTCGTCCATTTTCGTCTGCTGCCCCTTACGCCTGGAACGCTCTTCCAGAACATTTGAGAACTACAAGTTCAACCACAGCTTTTAAAGCACAACTAAAAACTTTTCTTTTTCCTAAAGCTTTTAAAACTTGATGTTGTGCAGACTTCTACTGTTACTTTCTACTGTTAGTTTTTCCCTACCCCGTGCCTGCTTACCCTACCCTGTACCTGTTTGCATTCTCTTCCCCTCCTTATTGTTTTACTATGATTTTATTAGATTGTAAGCCTATGCGGCAGGGTCTTGCTATTTACTGTTTTACTCTGTACAGCACCATGTACATTGATGGTGCTATATAAATAAATAATAATAATAATAATAATAATTGTGAGGATAAAATGGAGAGGAGGAGGATTATGTACGCTGCCTTGAGTTCCTTGGAGGAAAAAAGGTGGGATATAAATGCAATAATAAATAAAATAATAAATATTTCAAAAGAAACAGGTATCGGACATCTCCATTTCACCTTTCTCATGGGGCAACGCATCCAATAGATTGTCTCGTCATCCTTGACCCCTGCCCTTGTTGGCTGGGGTTGATGGGAGCTGGAGTCCAATCCCAGTATGACGGCCTTACTGGTTCCTGGTGCTGAGATTTGACACCTTTATCTATATCTTTAACTTTATATTTTTTTATCTTTATCTTTATCTACCCTGGTCAGGTCCTTGACATGCTAGTTTTCTCTATGCGGGGGTGGCGGCGATGATTATGATGATGATTAGGACAATTTGATATGAACCTCACCCTGCAGTCTGTGGTGCTTCAGGTCAGACCCAAGTTCACCACTTCAGTAGAAATGAGACTTTATCAATAAATATCAATGAACCAGGAAATACGATTCAGTTTTGGGGATCAGCCTAGATTTATCTGTGCACCTAAGGCCAATTCTTAGGGCTGTGGGAGCTTAATCACGAAACACTGCTTGTTTAAAAACAAACAAAAACATTCCATTCATGCTTCCTTTGGGATGCAAAGATCACATGGGCTGTGTTTTGGAAAGACAGACTCCATGCCCTGAAAAGCTCCTAGTCAACAGATGTTATCCGCGTTGGGATGTCAACGCTGCATATCCCAGAGTCCTTCCATGTTCAGACAGAGAGAGATAATTTCAGCACTGGTATTATGACTAGCTCAGGTGAACCACGCTAGGAATGCGTGCAGTGGGGCAGGAGGAGAGCGGGGGGAAGAGAAAATGACCACGTTAGTGAAACAGTCGGTTGGTCTGATATCGCCCGAAAGAAAAGCTACAATCCTTTTCGGAATGACACAATTAAATCTAAGTTTGTAACTACGAGGGCAAGTGGAGGAAGGGTGGAAAACAGACCCGTTGATCTTTCCCAAATGAAAAGAGGAGTGCCCTTGTAGCATGTCTCACTCCAGGGCCGGCCCTGCCATGAAGCAGCCTGATGCGGGCGCATCAGGTAGCAGAATATGGGGAAAGTGGTGCGTTGTTCTCCTCTGCCAAAGGACCCGCTGCTTCCTGGCAGGACGAAGAAGCACCCTCGCACTCGCACGCCTGCCTCCCACCCACTCGGACTGCCTGGGCAGCCCATTGGCTGTGCCCACTGTTTCGCCCACTATTGAAAGCTCCACTGATCTGCTTTTCTAGTTTGAGGCCTGGCCCTCAGTTGAAGCCGGTGCCAGACCGCGACGGAGGCAGGTAAGTGTGGGGGAGAGAGCCAGGTAAGGGGGCAAGGGGGAGGGGGCTTATTCAGCCCCCATTTTGCCCCCCTTCCCCACTTACCTGCCTCCACCATGCGCCGTGGAGGCAAGTAAGTAGAGAAGGGGGGCAAAATCTCAATCCACCCCTCTGGATTTCACTCCTCAGAGCAGAGCAGGGGAGGGCCGGATCAACCCGAAGCGGATCAGCCTGATCCGAAAGTTGCGTATCGGGCCACGAAGTGGTTCGGGGGGGGGGTTTCCTAGTTTTTGAGCTCACCTCAACCTCAAAAAACCCAAGACTATGGCAAACAGCTTGATTGATAACTGGCAAATAGAGGGAGAAAATGTGGAGGCAGTGACAGACTTTGTATTTCTGGGCGCAAAGATTACTGCAGACGCTGACTGCAGCCAGGAAATCAGAAGACGTTTACTTCTTGGGAGGAGAGCAATGACAAATCTCGATAAAATAGTTAAGAGCAGAGACACCACACCGACAACAAAGGTCCGCATAGTTAAAGCAATGGTATTCCCCGTAGTAACCTATGGCTGCGAGAGCTGGACCATAAGGAAAGCTGAGCGAAGGAAGAGAGATGCTTTTGAACTGTGGTGTTGGAGGAAAATTCTGAGAGCGCCTTGGACCGCAAGAAGATCAAACCAGTCCATACTCCAGGAAATAAAGCCAGACTGCTCACTTGAGGGAATGGTATTAAAGGCAAAACTGAAGTGCTTTGGCCACATAATGAGAAGACAGGATACCCTGGAGAAGAGGCTGATGCTAGGGAAAGTGGAAGGCAAAAGGAAGAGGGGCCGACCAAGGGCAAGATGGATGGATGATATTCTGGAGGTGACAGACTTGACCTTGGGGGAGCTAGGGGTGGCGACAGCCGACAGAAAGCTCCGGCGTGGGCTGGTCCATGAAGTCACGAAGAGTCGGAAGCGACTGAATGAATAAACAACAACAACAACAACACTGTGAGATCATAGAATCATAGAATCATAGAATAGCAGAGTTGGAAGGGTCCTACAAGGCCATCTAGTCCAACCCCCTGCTCAATGCAGGAATCCACCCTAAAGCATCCCTGACAGATGGTTGACAGATGGCCAAAGGTGATGTATAAATAGGCAGGGAGAACATGCACACATGTCTCCCCATTGCTCTGCAGCCTCCCAGGCTTCCTGCACTTCCTGATCTGAAACAGCCCTATAGGGGGACTTGAAACTGTTTTGTAGTCCCACTGCTTCCGGTTCTACGGCCATGCAGGTCGCCGGCAGGACCGAAAAGGAGCCGGCTGTTCGCTCACCTCTCTGCTCGCTTGTGCAAGAGCAGCAGGGTGCCTGCATGAGGTCGGCTGAAGTCTCGCGATACTCCTGGGATGAGGCGCGAGAGGCTCGTGCTCCTCATCTCGGAAGTCTCACAGGGCTTGAGATTTCCGGGAGAGGTGGAGAGGCGGTGAGGGTGCGTACGCACCGAAAAAGGCAGGCAAGAAAACCCGCAGGTGCGCCCAGCTGAGTTACCTGGCAGGCAGAGAGGGTCGGAGGGTAGCAGGTGGCTGTAGGTGATCGCTTCAGGTGTCACCCTGCCTTGGGCCAGGCCTGTCTCGCTTTGTAATGTATTGCTGAAAATTTGACGCGGTTTGCTGTTTCACTCAGCAACAGATTGCTCCGCTTCACTGGTCATTCTTTAGAGCAGGGCTGCACAACGTTTTGGGCCGTGAGGGCCGCATCTGGTGTCGGTTGGGAGGCCGGGGACCCTGCATGTGAGCGCATGGACACATGTACAGATGCAGGGTCGGGATTGATGCTTTCCTGCCACCAATAAACCAGCAATCCCAGTTCGGGGTCACCGCCCCAGACCGATGTTCAACAGTGCAAAATCCAGCTGCAAAATCAGCAGAAAACGGCGGCAAAATCTACGGCAAATCGGTGGTGAGTTTGGTGGCCGCTGGGACAATATTGGCAGGTTGCATAAAAGGCCCTGTGGGGTGGGCACATGGACCCCTAAAGCCGTGGGTTGGGTAGCCCAGTTTTGCAACCCCATTGTCTTTTCAAAAATACAATCTTTATGCTTTATATTTATTTATTTATTATAGTACTTTTATCCCGCCCTTTAGCCAAAAAGGCTCTGAAGGCAGCTTACACAAACATTTCTTAAGACAGTCCCTGCCCACAGTCTTACAATCTAAAAAAAGATGACACAAAAGGAAAGGGGATTGGGAGGGAGGAGGAAAAAAGAAGCAGCAGCAAATTCAGGCACTTGATTCTTAGCTGCAAAGTTCAGCAGCTGTTTGCTTTCCCTCCGATGGCTTATGCTTTGCCATGGGGTTGCAGCCACCGAAGAATTCTCTGGGGCTCAACGATCGACTTGCATCATCTCTGATTTTACGAGACCTGCGTTAGTGACCTGTCCATTTCCAGGTTCAGTTTAAAGTGCCAGATCCGGAGCCTTCAACAACATGCTCTTATGCATCTTGACTCAGGAGTAAGCCCCACAGTGTTCAACGGTCACCCCTTTACAACCGGGTCCGGATCCTGGCCAGCTGAGAGAAATCGAGAAGCTCTGAGTTGCTTCCTCTTGCAAGTGGCAGGAGATGTTCTCTGGCTGAAGTCCACCTCATCTGATGTTCATAGAATCATAGAATAGCAGAGTTGGAAGGGGCCTACAAGGCCATCGAGTCCAACCCCCTGCTCGATGCAGGAATCCACCCTAAAGCATCCCTGACAGATGCTTGTCCAGCTGCCTCTTGAAGGCCTCTACTGTGGGAGAGCCCACAACCTCACCAGGCAACTGATTCCATTGTCGTACTGCTCTAACAGTCAGGAAGTTTTTCCTGATGTCCAGCTGGAATCTGGCTTCCTTTAACTTGAGCCCATTCTCTCCAGAATTTGGTGTCCCTCTTTCGAGGTTCCTCTCCCTTGCAATGCACGGCGGCAACAGAAAATGCTCCACCTATCTATTTAATTAACCTTTCTTCTGTTTGGATTTCTTAGTCAGAATGGGGCAGGAGGAGAGACATACCAGCTTCATGATCAAGCTCTGACAGGAGGAGCCAGGGAGATAGAGAGAACACAAAACAAACCCAGTATGAGGTAACTAACTCCATCGTCCACGCCCGGGAGGTGTTGTTTTCTACCAACGTGTCATATTGCCACAGCCACCTCTGTCAATTTCGGCTCCGCTCAGTTTCTCAGTTTTCTTTATCGGCTGTTCATTTCAGCCCGTTTTTGCGACGCTTTCCGAATTCGGCCGAAAAAAGGCTCCACACAAACATTGAAACACACTCTCATGGGCACATTTTTCTTATATCTGCATTGTTCTACGCATGCTTGTGCAAGCGAAGCGAGCGATTTACACATCTCCTCGCATACATACTTCCTGTAAGCGATTTCAGCCTAAGATAATGTGTTTGGGAAACATACTTTCTTCCAAGCATGCTCTTTTCCTTAATAATTATACACGGTTTTGCACGCATATTTTGGAGTACCGAATCGCCTCGCAGAATTCCGAATCGCCTCGCAGAATTCCGAATCGCCTCGCAGAATTCCAAACTGCCTCTCAGAATTCTCAAGAGCGCATTTCAGTCCACAAGCACGTTCTGGTCTGGATACAGGTTTGGGAGGTGCATATTGGGCACGTTCATGAACAAAAATTCAGACCAAATGAATTTCTCGACCATCCCTCCCTGTGCCTGTTACAACCACAAAACAGCATCAACCCAATCTGCAAACATCAGCGATCCACTGGCACCTTGGCAGAAAAGTACAAGGCAAAGTTGCTGCTTGGGATTTACATAGAATCATAGAATCATAGAATAGCAGAGTTGGAAGGGGCCTACAAGGCCATCTAGTCCAACCCCCTGCTCAATGCAGGAATCTCCAGTCACATCCAAAGTGACTGTAATTTACAGCTAGGCCGTACATGTAACTGGTAGAGAAAACTAATAAAATCTTTATTTAAAAAACGAGCTGTGGAATATATGGCTTCTTTATGTTTCCTCCATGGAGCGCAGGGTGACGTTTGAACCTCACAACAATCCTGTAAGGTAGATTAGGCCTGGAGAGAAAGAGCAACTCGCCCACGGTCTCCAGACCTTCAAGTGATTCCCAGGTTACTACAGGGACATGCTTATAACTACAACCCAGTTAAAGGCATTTTCCTCAGTGATATGAGATTTAGGCCATAGCTAGACCTAAGGTTTATCCCTGGATCATCCAGGGGTCAAACCTGTTCATCTAGGTGACACACAGGGGATCCAGTGCTCAGGCAGGGGTGAACCCTGGATGATCCCAGGAGAAACCTTAGGTCTAGCTGTGGCCTTAGGGTGAAATGCTATGATTGTTTAGACTGAAAAAAGTCCTACAATGCCGGCAGGAGATGCTGGGAGTTGTGGGACTTTTTTTCTGCCTAAGCAGGCGTAGGATTGCCCCCCTAGTCAATTAATCTGCTAGCTGCATTTGCAGATGCATCTTGTGGTAGGGAGTTCCATAATTTAACTGTGTGCTGTGTGAAGAAGGACTTCCTTTTATTTGCCCTGGATCTCCCACCCATCACCTTCATGGGATGACCCTTGGTTCTAGCATTTTGAGAGAGACAGAGAGAGGTTCAGGGCGGGCAGGCATGGGGGACTCCATTGGACTCCCGGATCTCTTCGGGCATGCACAACATCCCTACTTAACTTTGGGGTTTGCTGATGGCAATGGAGTCTGGAGGCTCCGATCCCCGTGGGCCGTTGATTCCGCTCCGGATTTCAGTCAGAGCTCTTTAAAAAAAAGCTTTCAAAGGCGTGACTGGCTGTGACTGAAACCCGGAGCGGATTCACCACCCCACTGACCTTCGAGCCACCAGCCTCCACTGTTGGCTGGTGCAAGTTGTGAAGGACTATTTTGGCTCTCGTCTTCACTGCCGCTTGAGCGCTTTTTGGAGTCAGCCAACCGGCTGCTGTTAAAAACAGGATGTTAGGCCGAGAGCTGTTACTGGGCTAAAGGCATCTGAGTTAATTAACGACACGGCTTTTACTAGCTGGTGGAGACAAACTGTTTGGAAGAGGCAGCAAGACAGATCTCAGCGGAGAAGTTTCTTTTACTCTTTTTTTTTCCTTGTAGGGTGGGAATCGAAACTCTCCGATGAGATGTTTATGACATCGGTCTAATTGGGGAGAGTGGGGGGGGGGATTTGGGGAAAAGAAGAACTGTTTCTCATTAAAACCTTGGACTCTCCAGTTTTCGGGGTCCGGAATTCTGCTTGCCGATTAAACCGCCTCGTTCCTCGTCACGTAAAGGGGGGCAGGCCGCTCTCTCCCTGTGCTTCGAGTGCCCTGAGCCAGCTGGCTTGCGTTTTCTGGAGCTGTGCTTTTACGATCTGAGCACCACCGTTTGGGCTTGCCAGAGTATATGTTCAAGTTTTCCAGAAAGCTCCTGAAACAGAAGCTGCTGGGATTGCTGTTATTATTATTCTTTTGCATTGAGGCATCCAACCGCTGGGTTGCATGCAGATTCCAGCTTAATTAGATGCTGTTGGAATGCAAGCTGATGAGCCTTTACAATCTGACGAATTCACGGAGGGAATCGGGGGTGCAGAACCTAATCCGGCCTGTTTGAGGCTTGTGCCGCTTCCATGGGGCCCGCCCCCTTGGCCCTGCAAACGCCACCCCTCCATAAACCCTGCCCCTATCGGGGATTGCGAAGGGGGTGGGGAGAGGAATTCCCACTGGTAACTCCATTCACAGATAACAGTGTAATGTCCAATCACAGATTTCCCATCACAGATTGGAGATAATGGTGGGGATTTCCCTGCACTCTTATCTCCCATGGTGGCGGGTTTCCCTGCACTCTTGTCTCCCATCACAGATTGGAGATAATGGTGATGGTTTTCCTGCACGCTTATCTCCTATGGTGGGGGTTTTCCCTGCACTCTTATCTCTCATCACAGATTGGAGATAATGGTGATGGTTTTCCTGCACGCTTATCTCCTATGGTGGGGGGTTTCCCTGCACTCTTATCTCTCATCACAGATTGGAGATAAGGATGGAGATTTCCCTACACTCTTATCTCCCATGGTTAGGGTTTCCCTGTACTCTTATCTCCAATGGTAGGGGTTTCCCTGCACTCTTATCTCCCATGGTGGGATTTCCCTGCACTCTTATCTCCCATCACAGATTGGAGATAACGGTGGGGGTTTCCCTGCACTCTTATCTCCCATCACAGATTGGAGATAAGGGTGGGGGGTTTCCCTGCACTCTTATCTCCCATCACAGATTGGAGATAACGGTGGGAGTTTCCCTGCACTCTTATCTCCCATCACAGATTGGAGATAAGGGTGGGGGGTTTCCCTGCACTCTTATCTCCCATGGTGGGGTTTTCCCTGCACTCTTATCTCCCATGGTGGGGTTTTCCCCTGCACTCTTATCTCCCATCACAAATTGGAGTTAACAGAGGACATTCCCCTGCACTGCTGCTTCACTGTGCACAGGCCTTCCCAGTCAAGGACGCTCCGCTCACAGTGAAGGTGAGCCATCTGAGTTCCCTTTGTGCCACAAACAGTGGAGTGATGGGGATTCAGATGGCTCTACTTCTGCCACCCTGCCTCCTTCCTTCTCGGTAGGCATCTTGGCTAAGCCAAATAAGAAGAGCCCTGCTGGAGCAGACCAAGGGTCCACCTAGCCCAGCATTCTGTTCACCCAGTGGCCAACCAGCTGTCATCCAGAGACCCACAAGCAGGACCTGAGTGCAACAGCACCCTCCCACACATGGTCCCCAGCAACTGGTGTACGTAAGGCATACTGTTTCAGAGGTAGCGTTAAGCATCAGGACTAGTAGCCATTGTTAGTTTTCTCATCCATGAAGCCATCTAGCCCCCTTTTAAAGCCATCCAAATTGGTGGACATCATTATGTCTTGTGATAGTGAATTCCATAGTTCATGTGCTGGGCGAAGACGTCCTTCCTTTGATCTGCCCTGAATCTCCCACCTACCAGCTTCCTGGGATGACCCCGTTCGTTTCCAGGATTACGGGAGAGGGAGAAAAATGCCCCCTCTTTCCACACCATGCATAATTTTACACACACAACCATATTCCCACTCCTTGGGCCGGCCCTGCATTCATGCAATTAACACCATGTGCTAAGAGCTGCATGAGCTACCATGGGCGTCATTTCTAACATACACATGCTCCTAGCTGCAACTTGGGATGGAATCTCCCGTTCCGTTTTGCTCAGTTTCTCATTTTCCTGATGGTGCATTCGTTTGGTCTCACTTCTGCATCAATTTGTGAATTTCGCAAAAAACCCCAAAAGGAAACAAAAACCCTCTTCACCGAAGCATGTACACATTTCTGTACTAGTTATTCCTAACAGACCCATCTGTGTATGCTCTGAAAACCTCTCGTTTGGATTACTGCAATGCGTTATACGTGGGGCTGCCTTTGAAAACGGTCTGGAAGCTTCAGCTGGTACAAAATAGGGCAGCCCGTTTACTAACAGGGACTGGCTGGCGAGATCACATTACACCAGTCCTTTTACGACTTCATTGGCTGCCAGTCCAGGTCCGGGCCCGATTCAAAGTGCTGGTATTGACATTTAAAGCCCTAAACGGTTTGGGGCCAGGTTATTTGAAGGAACGCCTCCTCCCGTATGTACCTGCCTGGACCTTAAGATCATCTACAGGGGTCCTTCTCTGTGAGCCCCTGCCAAAGGAAGTGAGGCAGGTGGCTACTAGGAGCAGGGCCTTCTTCGCTGTGGCACCCCAGTTGTGGAATGAGCTCCCCGGAGAGGTCCGCCTGGCGCCTACACTGTACTCCTTTCATTGCCAGCTGAAAACCTTTTTATTCTCTCATTATTTTATCACTTCAATTTAAATTTTACTGTTCTAACTCTGTATTTTAATCTTATATCAATTTTGCTGCGTGGTTTCTTATCCTGGTTGTGCTTTTTATACTGTATTTTGTAATTGCGCTTTTAACCTGTTGGTTGTTTTATTATGGTTTTAATTTTTGTGAACCGCCCAGAGAGCTTCGGCTATTGGGCGGTATAAAAATGCAATCAATCAATAAATAAAATAAAATTTCCTCCAGTGCACATTTTTTGCCAGCCAATTTACCTTACTCTAAAGATGCGTCTGTTTGGTGCACACTTTCCCATCGCTTGCAAATTTTGGGAGTTGCGAATTTCAGAAACCTTCGGGTTTCAGCCTGCGATTGCTTCCCGTCTTGCAGATAGATTTGGGAGGTACGTTTATCAAAAAATATGGAGCTAAAATAATTCTCCGTCCTTCGCTGCTACAAACACAGTATTTGTTTAGCTCCTCTTGCCTTTCTTCCCAGGATCTCAGTTTGAGAGGGAGGGGGGACCTAATTCCACTGCACAATACAACAAGTTTCTGTTACACAACAGAGCCTCACTGCTGCGTCAGCAAAATGTTGCCCGTTTCCACCGTGCCTTGCAAAAGAGGGGCAGAGGGCAGCCGACGACGCCACCCGCGTGGGCATCGGGGGGAAATCCTGACGGAGCAGCGGAGTTGTAGCAGCGGAGTTGTGGGTTTGTAATGCTACAACCCGACAAAACTGCCTGGCTGTTAGAAGCTAGCTTCCAGCTTGTGGCGTTTCTCGGCCTCCGTCGACTTTCGGTTGCAGTGTGTCAGCAGTTTTCTTGCTCTGCAGCTTCTTGAAGGGGGAGGAAAACTCCGCTAACGGCAAATGAAAGCCGCCGTTTCGGTTGCGCTGACGCGCTGACCACCCTAAAGCATCCCTGACTACCCTAAGGCAGCAATGCTGCACATGTTTATCAGAAATAAGTACTCCAATGCCCAGCATGCCACAGCGAGCCATGCTGGCTGGAGAATGCTGGGAAATTGTAAGACTTGTTTCTGTCTCAACACGCGTAGCCTTGCATGGAGGCTGCATCCCTATACACAACGGAGTAAATCTATTGAACTCAACGGGGTTTACAGGATTGCACTGTAAATCTGTTTCAGCTGGTCTTGAATTTTTTAAGAACTCCTGTAACTTTAACAACAGAAGCCTCGGTTATTGGGTTTTTATCTCCTCTCCCCTCCTCTTCCCTCTTTCCTTTTATGTCATGCCTTTTCGATTGCCCGCCTGCAGGCAGGAGCGGTCTTTTTATTTGATCTTACGAAAGCCGCACTGGCCCTCATCCAGTTGCAGTTTAATCAGGATGCCTTCAGTAGATTCATTGACCTGGGGCTTACTCCAAGCATGCATAGGACTGCAGCCAAGGTTCTAGGGAAAGGAGAGGCTGGCTGTAGCTCAGTGATAGAAGCCTGGCTTTGCATACGGAAGGTCGCAGGTTCGATTCCCAACATCCCCAGGCGGGGCTGGAAACATTCTTTCTTGAAACACTAGAGCACCATTGCTGCTAGTCTAGGGTGACCCTATGAAAAGGAGGACTGGGCTCCTGTATCTTTAACAGCTGCATAGAAAAGGGAATTTCAGCAGGTGTCATTTGTATATATGGAGAACCTGGTGAAATTCCCTCTTCATCACAACAGTTACTAGTCAATGTTTGACAATCCGGGGCTAAATGGACTTCCTATAACACAGCATGTATTGTCCTTAATTGCTGGAAGAAGGAGCAGTGATCAAGTCCCATTGCTTTCAATAGGAACCACAGCTCAGAACTATTCATGATTACTCAGAAACATGTCCTTCGGGTTGGAATCCCGAGTGAATATGCCAAAGATCCTAGTATCACAGAATAGTAGAGTCAGAAGGGTCCTCTAAGGCCATCGAGTCCAACCCCCTGCTCAATGCAGGAATCCTCCTTAAAGGATCCCTGACAGATAGCTGTCCAACTGCCTCTTGAATGCCTCTAGGGTGGGAGAACCCACCACCTCCCTAGGTCACTGGTTCCATTGTTGTACTGCTCTAACAGTCAGGACGTTTTTCCTGATGTCCAGCTGGAATCCGACTTCCTGTAACTTGAGCCCATTATTCCGTGCCCTGCGCTCTGGGAGGATCGAGAAGAGATCCTGGCCCTCACCCGTGTGACAACCTTTCAAGCATTTGAATAGTGCTATCATGTCTAGGGTGACCATATGAAAGGAGGACAGGGCTCCTGTATCTTTAACAGTTGAATAGAAAAGGGAATTTCAGCAGGTGTCATTTGTATATATGGAGAACCTGGTGAAATTCCCTCTTTATCACAACAGTTAAAGCTGCAGGAGCTATAGTAGAGTGACCAGATTTAAAAGAGGGCAGGGCTCCTGCAGCTTTAACTGTTGTGATGAAGAGGGAATTTCACCAGGTTCCCCATATATACAAATGACACCTGCTTTAATTCCCTTTTCAATACAACTGGTAAAAATACAGGAGCCCTGTCCTCCTTTTCATAGGATCACCCTAAATCATGTCTCCTCTCAATTCCACACACCCTCGACAAGTAGCAGCTAATTGACGTGAGAACCCTTTGCCCAGATTTATTTATTTCCAACTGAAAGGAGGGCAGGGGGAGAAGGGAAAGTAGAGGCTGGTGGCCCAAAGGTCAGTGGGGGCGGTGAACCCACTCCGGGTTTCAATCAGAACTCTAAAGGAGCTACCCAAGGGGTGGTTAGAGTCCTGACTAGCTCTCACCGAAACCATGAGCGAAATCACTGCCCTGCCGACATTGGAGTCCCCAGCCGCCGCTGGAGTAGGGAGCCGTAAAGTTGGACGGAAGCTCAAAGGTCAGCTAGGCCAACCCACAGCTGATGCAGGAAATCCATCATGAGGGAACCCCTGGCAGCTACGTGGCCATCCAACCTCTGCTGAAACTTCTCTGGAGAGTCCACCGCCAAGCATCTGCTGCCTTGAGGAAGTTCATCCTCAGGTGTAGTTGAAATCCTGCCCGAAGCCGCGCTTTGGGTCCTGCCCTCTGGGGTCAAAGGTAGGTCAATGGTAGGGTGACCATATGAAAAGGAGGACCAGGCTCCTGTATCTTTAACAGTTGCCTAGAAAAGGGAATTTCAGCAGGTGTCATTTGTATATACGGAGAACCTGGTGAAATTCCCTCTTCATCACAACAGTTAAAGTGCAGGAGCTATTCTAGAGTGACCAGATTTAAAAGAGAGCAGGGCTCCTGCAGCTTTAACTGTTGTGATGAAGAGGGAATTTCACCAGGTTCCCCATATATACAAATGACACCTGCTGAAATTCCCTTTTCTATGCAACTGTTAAAGATACAGGAGCCCTGCCCTCTTTTAAAATGGTCACTCTAGTATAGCTCCTGCAGGTTTAACTGTTGCGATGAAGAGGAAATTTCACCAGTTTCTCCATATATACAAATGACACCTGCTGAAATTCCCTTTTCAATGAACCTGTTAAAGATACAGGACCCCTGTCCTCCTTTTCATATGGTCACCCTATTCAACGGGGCTCCATCCTCTAGGTGACAACCTTTCCGTTTTGGATAGTTGATTGATTGATTGATTGATTGATTGCATTTCTATACCGCCCAATAGCCGAAGCTCTCTGGGTGGTTTACAAAATTAAGACAATTCAAAACAAAACAACAGTATAAAACCCTAATATAAAATACAATAGAAAAACACAACCAAGATAAAAACAGCAGCAATGCAAAAATACAAATTTAAAATACAAATTTAAAACAGCAAAGTTCAAATTCATTTATAGACTGGTAAAATACTTGGGAGGATAAAAAAAGTTCCTCTCTCTACCTCAGTACCATTCACAAGCTGCCTCTCCAATTTCACAAGAAGGGCTGTTCTCGTGGTTGACCGTGGCTGGTCATAGAACCATTGGTGGTTGACCACTGGAATTGAAGCTTGCTGCGTCCCAACTCCGCGGCAGGGGGCGGCCCTCATCTCGCAGAGAACGGTTTAGCTAGGACAAAATCCCCGAAGGCAACTGTCTGCCAGAGGCCTGATGGTGTTTATTTTTTAATTTTTTATTGCATTTATATCCTGCCTTTTTTCCTCCAAGGAACCCAAGGCGGTGTGTACATAATCCTCCTCCTTTCCATTTTATCCTCACAACAACAACCCTGTGAGGTAGGTTAGGCTGAGAGTCTGTGACTGGCCAGAAGTCACCCAGTGGGTTTCCACGGCCGAGTGGGGACTAGAACCCAGATCTCCCGACTCCCAGTCCAACACCTTAGCCACTAGACCACATGGGCTCTGATGGTGTTCATTTATTTATTTTTATTTATTTAAGGATTTTTATGCCGCCATTCAGCCAAAAAAGGCTCTCACGGCTGCTTGCAAAAGTATTTTTTGACAGTCCCTGCCCACAGGCTTACAATCTAAAAGACATGACACAAAAGGAAAGGGGATTGGGAGGGAGGAGGAAAGTTCATCAACCTTCCACAGGTGGGCTGCCTTCACTCTTCTGTTCACATCTCTCCTAACATCCACACCAAGCTGCTGATGTCACTCCTTTCGTCAAAGACAAAATACACACCACTGTGAACTTCTCAGCTATTCCTCTGCTACTACCTTCAGCTTCTCCTGCCTCACAAAAGCTTCGATCTGTAACCTCCTCGGGGCAGGGACCTGCGTCTTGGCTCTCCAGCCTACGCACTACGGACACTGCCAGTAGCCTGGCGTTTTACATCCCCGTTTCTCCCAAATGCCTTGCTCTATAACGGGGGCAGAGAACCGTTGGATGTTGCTGGACCACCGCATCCAACATCCCTGACCGGGCTGTCTGGGGCTGATGGGAGCTGGAGTCCGACGACGACATCCAGAGGACCACAATTTCCCCGTTCCTACGCTATAATAATAGCCAACATTGCAGAAGAAGGAAGTTAGAAAGGACGAACACACTTTGACAAAGGCAGGCTGGAAAAACGGCAGAAGATGTTTCCAGAGTGACACCAGGTTTCAACTTCCATCAAGACAGTTGACAAGTCCTTCTCTCAGGTGGTTTCCAGGTGAGGTTTTTAACAGAGCCGTCCCGCTTCTTTCACGGCCGCGTTTCCCCACTGCTTTGCCTTTCTTTACGGCGGAAAATCCGCTCAGAAAGGAAAGATGGGAAAGCGGTGCTTTCTGAAAGCGAGCCCATGGACCCCTCCGTCCGAAAACACCCCGAATCGTAGTGCAGTTATGTACCTTTTGCTAGCCATACTCTACCTCTGTGTGTGTGTGTGTCCAGCAAATTCTTACGCAGCCCGAGCTAATATTAACTTTGGAAAACATCCAACACACCTTAAGAAAACAAAACTAACAAAAAAAAAGTCACAAAGAGAAATAGCCGCAAATAAAAGCTGGGATTTCGGGTGGGGGGGTGGGGACACAGATGACCGCACGGTCTTTAAACCACTCACCTCTTTGAAGGAGAGGTTGTCCCAGCAGCACATGAAGGCAGAAAATAAGCAGCAGAGCTTTGGACCACATAGCAAGTCCCTGAGCAGCTACCTTAAACCCAATACGGCAAAGTGGGGAAGACAGAGCGGACGTCTGGGCTCAGTCATATTAAAGTCTCTGGCAGCGCGAGTCAGGATTCGTGCGTTTTATGCCACCCCCCTGGCCTTGAGTGCAGAAACACCCACCCTTCCAGGGCTTGGTAATTTCTCTCTCTCTCTCTCTCTCTCCCTGCGCAGTTGCGAAATCTCCAAGTCAGTTCCTCTCTTTTCCTTTCCTTTTTTCCGAGTCGTAAATCCTTTCTGACAGGGGTGGCTACGAGAGAGACGCCCCCCCCCTTCTCCTCTGGCTGCTGCTGCCTTCTTTAAAAGTTTGCCTCGCCTAGGAGTGGGAGAGAAGCAGGCCAGCAGAAACAGCCAGAGTTTGGGTTGCCAGCTTTCAGAGAGCTGTCCCAGCGGCAGAACTTTCCAGAACCATTGCCAACTTTTGGGCTCTTTAACTGCACTGCCACCACCGGCAGACGTTCGCAAGTGGACGCCACCTGCTCATTCCCAGAGATTTCCAAGCCACCGTTCAAAGCAGAGGAGCAGAACCTGGCACAAAAGTTGGCAACGGCTGTGTGAAAATTTCACACACAGAAATTTAGCTGGAGAACTCTCTGGCGTGGAAAGGAAGCTTTTCTCATCACCTTACCTGGTAGAGTTAGGTTACTGTCAAAGACACAGGAACATGGCCAGTAAAAAAAGTTGGCAACCCTATGGCGAGACCTATAATTTGACCCCTGTGCCTAGCTTTTGTTGTTGCTGTCTTGGAGGCAAGTCCAACTGTTTACGGTAAGATGTTTACTTCCCCCTAACTGTGGACAGCATTGCAACCCTGAGGTTGCCAACTCCACACACACACCCCAGTACGGCTCCAATTCCTTAACATCTATGCAGCTCAACTACTCAGAAGCCAAAGTTTTTCCTGGTTTGGAGATTCAGGGATAGGGAAAGCATCAGCTGACTGAATCTCTGTTTGTGATGCAGTTGTTTAAAGCGGAGGAGCCCTCCCCCCCAAAAAAGTTGGCAACCCTAAAAATCAGTCCTTATGGAGATGGGATGGGGGCTACAGTGGTCTTATTCTTTTCAGAATCCATGTCTAACCTCAGTGCCCCCCCCATTATATCAACCCCTTCTGCTTCTTCTCTATGGGGTTGTTCCTATCTTTGTGGCTTGTTATTCTGTGTTACGTCCCCCCCCCCCCCCGAGAAGAAATTAGTGCAAGAAAAACCCTTTCACAACCCACACTAATTTCTAACAGGCCGGGAGGGATCATACATTTTGCCATCAGTTCACATCCTACCCCCTGCTTTATAAAAACACAGTGATGTCTTAGCAAGGTCATATTTTTAAGGGTCCCACCCGTTTAGGGTGACCCTATGAAAAGGAGGACAGGGCTCCTGTATCTTCAACAGTTGCATAGAAAAGGGAATTTCAGCAGGTGTCATTTGTATATATGGAGAACCTGGTGAAATTCCCTCTTCATCACAACAGTTAAAGTGCAGGAGCTATACTAGAGTGACCAGATTTAAAAGAGGGCAGGGCTCCTGCAGCTTTAGCTGTTGTGATGAAGAGGAAATTTCACCAAGTTCCCCATATATACAAATGACACCTGCTGCCATCCCCTTTTCAATAAAACTGTTAAAGATACAGGGTCACCCTAACCCATTCCTGATAGCGGTTAGCATCAATTTTTCTGTTATCAAGAGCAAGTTTCTCAGCTGACCGCTTCCATTTTTAACAACGTTAAGATTTTATTTATTTAAGAACATAAGAACATAACAAGAGCTATGCTGGATCACACCAAGGGTCCATCTAGCCCAGCACTCTGTTCACTCAGCGGCCAACCAGCCATCGGCCAGGGATGAACAAGCAGGACATGGTGCAACAGCACCCTCCCGCCCATGTTCCCCAGCAAATGGCGCTTATGAAAACATTTGTATTCTGCCATATGTCATTTGGATCTTATCAGCGTACAGATAAAATCAAACAGTACAAAACCAGAAATAACATGCACAGTTAAAAACGTATGAAAGAATCAACGAGCTAAAACCAATAGAAAATCTAAAAGAGATAAAAACATTTTAAAAAATGACTTCAAATACCCTTTGCAAAATGGGGAGGTCGTGGCATAGTCCCAAGAGGCAAACAATGTTAAATTTCTTACGTGCGCAAAAACAGACAGACATAAGACAGGGGATTTGGTAACGCTCCAAATAACGGTGTGACCTTACGGAGGGTGGATTCGGGAATTTTTTGCTTACGGACCAGTACGGCCGAAATGTGTTTTGCGTGTCGCTGAAAAACACTTGACTTTTCTAGAAAGTAAAGGATCTGGTTGCAATCGAGAGGAATCGCTGAAAAACAAGCTTGCCCACACAAAGTATGCACAGTGTCCCACCCAGTCGCAATGGCTCGGCGAGGACTGCTGGCTGAGATTCAGAGAACGAGGCAACCAAATCTGCACACTGGCACTGTTGTTAAAAAGGCACAGCTGCAGAGCCCGGCAGAGAAGTTGGCAACCCCAGAGACAAAAACACAGCTGCTGATGTTTCCCCAGGGCTTTTTTTTTTAAAATGTGCGGAGCTGCCCAGAAAGCCGAAAGCCAACGAAATGGTGGCACCGATTCAGTAACACTATCTGGGTGACTCAACCTCACATGCCTCGTTCGTTCTGACTGGCCAAAATATTTCTACAGATTTAAGGGAGCCCAGTGCTGAGAAAGGGTGTAACGAGAGTGAGGGGGGAATATCTAGTAGGTACCGCTATTTATTTATTTATTTATTTATTTATTTAATGCATTTCTATCCTGTCTTCCTCACCCCCATATCCTCTCAGGAACCCTGTGAGGTAGGCCAGGCTGAGTGAGAGCGAGCAATTGTTTCAAGGTCACTCAGGGACAGCTTTAACTGTTGTGATGAAGAGATAATTTCACCAGGTGCTGCATGCATACCAACCACACCTGCTGAAATTCCCTTTTCAATACAACTTAAAGATACAGGAGCCCTGTCCTCTTTTCCATATGGTCACCCTATATATTCTGCTTGGTGTAGATCTGGCTCAGCACTCTGACCACTACACCGCACTGTCTCTCACAGACTGTTGGCCTTGGAGTCCCATTCTTCCTCCTTTCACTGTCCCCACTTTGCCCCATGCCTGCCTCTTTCTGGCCACACCCTGCCTTTTAAAGAATTAGAGATGAAGTGCTAAGAGTATCTCTGAGCATGTACCAAGTGCTTTCCTGTAGCACAACCATAGCCTGTTTTCACCCACTTAGAATCATAGAATCATAGAATAGCAGAGTTGGAAGGGGCCTAAAAGGCCATCGAGTCCAATGCAGGAATCCACCCTAAAGCATCCCTGACAGATGGTTGTCCAGCTGCCTCTTGAAGGCCTCTAGTGTGGGAGAGGCCACAACCTCCCTAGGTGACTGGTTCCATTGTTGTACTACTCTAACAGTCAGGAAGTTTTTCCTGATGTCCAGCTGGAATCTGGCTTCCTTTAACTTGAGCCCGTTATTCCGTGTCCTGCACTCTGGGAGGATCGAGAAGAGATCCTGGCCCTCCTCTGTGTGACAACCTTTTAAGTATTTGAAGAGTGCTATCATGTCTCCCCTAAATCTTCTCTTCTTCCAATGAAAGAGCAGGAGTTTTGTGTTGTCTGGGGATGATGGGAATTGCAGAAGGCATCTGTATTAGGGCTTCCTACAGTAATCCACTAAAGGGGCTAACGTTTATGTCATTATTCCAGAGCTCTTCTTACTTTCACAGCTGATGCTGAGAACCTGTGGGCTCCAAAGGCAAGAACCAATTCAGCTGGTTTTTATATTTTGGGTTGCCAACATTGTCTAGCTTATGAACCCGGCAAACAAAGTTTATTAAATGTCATGGAGGACTTGAAGAAATGGGGAACAGGTCTATCTGCTCATTTATCTATTTATCACAAATGTGTCTACCCATGCAGACATTTGCACAAGTTAGGCTTCCATTAAAGGCAGAGGAGCAGAACCAGGAAAAAAAATTGGCAACCCTCTTCATGTATGACATAATAATAATTAGGGCTGTGCACAGACACCCCCCCCCCGATCCACAACTTCCAGATCAGGTCCGCTTCGCATTGATTCGCCTCCGCTCCGCTCCACTCATTTATTATTATTATTATTATTATTATTATTATTATTATTATTTATTTATTTATATAGCACCATCAATGTACATGGTGCTGTACAGAGTAAAACAGTAAATAGCAAGACCCTGCCGCATAGGCTTACAATCTAATAAAATCATAGTAAAACAATAAGGAGGGGAAGAGAATGCAAACAGGTACAGGGTAGGGTAAGCAGGCACAGGGTAGGGTAAAACCAGTTGGAGTTCATTTCCTGGTTAAGTTTCATTTCCTCTACGTGAGAACATTACATTGATTTTGGGGAAAGAGGGGATGAAAGAGTGAGAGAGCCAGCCAGGAGACAGACCAGGGACAGAGAAAGACCACAGCTTATGGAAGGAGCAGAAAGAAGCAGCTTAGGGTAAAAGAATGTGTGTGTTTTCAACTCTTATTAGCAACCTTTAATGTTTCTATCACTCAGCTCTATGGACGAAATGCCTTTAGTTGTAATTTGCTTGCTTTACTTTACTCGTAAACGGTTGTGTTAAGCCACAATTCTCTGGAGTGTCACTCACCCCATGGCGAGAGCCTAAACCAGACATTACCAGAAAGAGGAAGGTAAAAAGAAGGTATCTGGGACCCTTAAGGAGGCAGAGATTTTTAAGGACTCGCTCAGGAAGTCTGGGTCATAGGGGGATCCCTGAGTCTTTTGTTTTGTTAACTTGGTTTCTAAATAAAATAAAATGTCATGACCAAAAGAAAAGAAAGAAAGCAGACAGACAGACAGACAGACAGTAAGAAAAGGTCGCAAGCGATGAGTGAAATCTAGGGCTGTGCACGGACCCCCCGTTCCGCTCTGGATCCTGATCCGCAACTTCCGGATTGGGTCCGCTCCACCCCGCGTTGATCTGCCTATGCTCCGATCCGCTGCGGGGCTCCGGATCTGGATCGGAGCTCCGTGTTCCCCCCCATAGACTTGCATTGAAAATCAAACGCCTATAACTTTTTTACTTTTAATGTTAGAAACCTCAAAATCGGCACCATGGGAGCTTATACATGTATCCACATTCTTGCCCAGTTTGAAGCAAATCCAAGCATCCAGAGCCAGGTAAGGCCCCCCCTCGCTACTTTCCTGCCTTCATCGCGGTCCGCCGCCGGACCGCGACAGAGGCAGGTAAGCCCCCCTCCCCCCTTACCTTTTTTCCAGAGCTCTAGATTGAGGTGAAGGATCCGCTTGGTCTCAATCCGCTTCATCTCGATCCGCAGCTCCCCTGATCCGATCCATCTCCGCCTTTGTCAGAGGTGAATCAGGCCGCTTCGCTATCGGTTCTAAGAAGTGAAGCGAAGCGGAGCACAGCCCTAATAATAATAATAATAATAATAACAACAACAACAACAACAACAACAACAACAATGGTGCATTGTGCTCTCTCTGCCTTACACGAAAGCGGTTCCTGCAAAAATGGAGAACAAATTGAATGCATACAGCAACCACAGACTGTTTTCACAGTCCAATTGAAGAGCAAGGCTTTCATGTTGGCTGGGAATTTTGAGAATTGCAATCCACTGAAATTTGTCGACACCAGGGATGGGCAGAATTCTGGCTTACGGGAACAACTTTGTCTTTTACCACAATCCACCAACCGGAGCCTAGTGTGAAAAAGATACACTAACAATGAAAGCACTCAGAGACCTGGGATTTGTTCGGAGCACCAGAAGTGAAGGCAGTTCAGCATGCTTCAGGGATAATGCTCCCCAAAGCTGTCTTCATTTCAGGACTGCATATTTTTAGGATGATAAAGAGCCATTTCATTGTTGCAAATCAGAAATCGTTGCAGATTTACTGACATCTTTTCGCTTCAATCTCTCATTGCCGGTAACCAAGAGAGAAATTTCAATCTTTAAAAAAGGGGGGGGGGAACCTGCAAAAATTCCAGGAAACCCCTTCCTCAAAAGTTTAGTAGTCAAAGGCAGGGGAAGATGGCTTGGCTATTTGGGTTTGATTAGCACCCCACTGATGGGGTTACTTGGTCATGGTGTTGGGAAGGCAATTAGCAGAGAAAAAGCAAAAGGCAACACGGAATGAGTGTTTACCAATCCCACATGCACACAGGCTCTCTTAGCCCAATAAAACGAGACCACATTCTTCTTTTAGTGAAGGAAAGAAAAAGAGTTGCACTCTCACAAATATTCTTGCACGTATAATGCAGGTACAGAGTCGAGTTTCACAAAGAGTTTGGTGAGGTTCATTTTGTGTTCCATTAAACTGGTAGGGGGTGGGAGAGCAAAGACATTATAGGCCCCTTCCAACTCTACTATTCCATGATTCTATGATTCTATGATCCAATGGTACTTCTACACAGAGTAGAGCCATCGAAGTCAACGTGCCTAGTCCAAGTAGGCCTACAGTCGGAGACTATCCTGTAAGTGCAACACAACTGGCCATGATGGGTGTTGTAATGCGACACATCTAGGGGGGCGCCAAGTTGGGGAACACTGACATCAGTAAAGGCTGGTGGGTCCGATTTTGGTTGGGCTGTGAAACCACTCCAGGTTTCCGTCCGAACCAGCCAGGACTCTAAAGGAGCAATTCAAGGAGCTGAAACTAGTTTGATGGCAGGGATCAGCACAATGAAAACTTCTTTTAAAACACTGACTGAAACCCCAAATGGGTTCACAGCCCCACCGAAATCACAGCCACCAGCCACTGCTGGCCAGCATCATTGGTTAAAATCAACGTTCAGGGCTGGGTTGGGGAATGAGTTGGACTGGTCTTCGCCGAGGGTGAGCCCTGCTGTAAATACCATGGGTGAATCAGCCAAAGAGTAAGACGTAAGTCAATAGTTCGCCATGACCCGTCTGGGGTGTCACCTTTCCAACCGGCGCCCCCTGGAGATCATATTGCAATATTTGTTTACGGGAGAACAGGATTCGACGTGAAAGTGACAGCCAGGGTGTGACCTGCCTGGAGTTCACCCCAGGGGGACCGAGGAGGGCGCTTTCCCCCACAAATGTTGCCAGTGGGCCTCTATCCGGTGGAGGCTGGGAGGCTCCAATATCAGTGGCGTAGTGAATCCTCTTCGGATGTCAGTCAGACCCGATCAGAACTCTAAAGGAGTTATCCCAAGTGTGGCACCTTGGGGGATTCGCTGCCCCACTGACATTGGAGCCACCAGCCTCTACTGACACTAGCCCAGAACATATCAGTATGAAAAGGGTGGGTCAAGGGGCATTGCTACTCTTGAACCCATGGGTCCCAGGTCCCAAAAGTATTTCCCACGTGCCTGGATCTCTTTGCCCTGCATGTCCATTGGTTCCATAGAAAGTTTTCCAACCACTCAAATTATTTGTTTGTTTGTTTGTTTGATCGCATTTATATACCGCCCCATAGCCAAAGCTCTCTGGGCAGTTTACAAAGATTAAAAAGAGTGAACATTAAAAACAAGTATACAAAATTTAAAACCCTAAAAAGCATAAAAACAGACAATATCCATTTAAAAACCACAATTCTGGGGTCAGTTAACTAACAACAACAACAACAAATGCTGTTAAATGCCTGGGAGAAGAGAAAAGTCTTGACCTGGCGCCAAAAAGATAACAATGTTGGTGCCAGGCGAGCCTCGTCGGGGAGATCATTCCATAATTGGGGGGCCACCACTGAAAAGGCCCTCTCCCTTGTTGCCATCCTCCAAGCTTCCCTCGGAGTAGGCACTTGGAGGAGGACCTTAGATGTTGAGCGAGTGTACGGGTAGGTTCATTTCGGGAGAGGCGTTCCATCAGGTATGGTGGTCACAAGCTGTGTAAGCAGGGCCGGCGCTGCCATAGAGGCAACTCAGGCGGCGGCCTAGAGCGCCAAGCAAACGAGGGCGCCGAACAGCGCACCTGGAAGCTGCTCTCCTAGAGCGGCTTCCGGGTGCGCTGTTCCAAAGCCACCGCCCCGGCCGCCCCCCAACCCCAGCGTCATGGCTTCGAAGCCAGGATGCTGGGGTTGGAGGTGGAGGCTTCAGAACGGCTCATCAGGAAGTGACTTCTGGGCGCGCCGCTTCGAAGCCTCCACCCCGCCCCGCCCCCCAACCCCAGCGTCCTGGCTTCAAAGCCAGGAGCGGGCGCAGGGCAGAGGCTTCAGAACGGCGCACCAGGAAGCCACTTCTGGGTGCATCACTTTGAAGCCTCCACCCCGCCCCGCCCCCCAACCCCAGTGTCCTGGCTTCAAAGCCGGGAGGGGCGTGCGTGCGCATATGGGGGGGGAGGCGGAGTGGAGGCTTCGGAACGTGCCTGCCTAGGGCGCAATATAGTCTGTCACCGGCCCTGTGTGTAAGGCTTTATAGGTTAAATCCAGCACCTTGAATCGGGCTCAGAAATGTACAGGCAGCCAATGCAAGCAGGCCAGAGTCAGTCTTAAATGATTGAACCTTCTGGTTCCGGTTAATTGATCTGCAGGAGGTCATTTCCAAGGAAGATTGAAGCCAGGAAGGGAAGGGTTAACTTTCCGCGCTTCCCTCCCTCAAATCTTCCCTTGCAGGGCCGGTAAGAGGAGAAAAAAGCTTTTTCCATTGGTTTGGGAAAGATCCTGGTCAGGGTGCGAAATAAAAATAAAGACTGTGTTTCATTTGAGATGATTTGCATGAGAAGTGAATCGACTGGGAAAGCCCAGTAATTATATCTCAATTGGCCTAACATAGGTCTTAATTAGCATAGGCTGGTTTTATGCAGATTTGTGTCCTACGGGCCTAAGCCCCTTGTGTGTGTGTGTAGGCTTCTATAGGAAAAGGCAGTTGCACGCTTTGAGAAAAGGGGTTATGTTCAATGTAGCAATGTGCAAATCACGCTAAGCTCAGTTCACCGGATTTCTCCAAATTCCATCTCGAAGCCCATTCTGGCTTGAGCTCCTATCAGATCGCAAGCTTTCTTTCTTTCTTTCTCGTGAAAATCTGTGCAGGTTTCCCCAAATGTCTGCATCAATGGCGCGCATCAGAGCTGGGGGAAAGTGCAGAAAAAGGGCAACTCAATATTTCAGAAGCTGGAGAATCTCCCCTATGAGGGAAGGTGACAACAGCTGGGATTGTTTCACTTGGGAAAAAATGGTGAACAAGGGGAGACCTGATAGAGGTGGACAAAATGATGCCTGGTGTGGAGAATGTGGTTGGGGAGTTGCTGGGGAATGTAGGTAGGAGAGTGCTTTTGCACCAGTGTCCTGGTTGTGGGTTCCTGGTCGACAGCTGGTTGGCCACTGACGTCCAGCCGGAATCTGGTTTCCCGTTTCTGGTAACAGGAAGCCAGATTCCAGCTGGACCTCAGGAAAAACTTCCTGACTGTTAGAGCAGTACGACAACGGAACCAATGACCTAGGGAGGTGGTGGGCTCTCCCACACTAGAGGCCTTCAAGAGGCAGCTGGACAAGCATCTGTCAGGGATGCTTTAGGGTGGATTCCTGCCTTGAGCAGGGGGTTGGACTCGATGGCCTTGTAGGCCCCTTCCAACTCTGCTACTCTATGATTCTATGAACAGAGTGCTGGGCTAGATGGACCCTTGGTCTAATCCAGGATGGACCTTCTTATGTTTTTAAGCTATGATATTGCCATTATTAATGCCGAATCCCACCTCCAAGAAAAGGCTTTTTCAACCTCTCGAGAAATCCAGGGAAATGGTTCCCCCACCACCACGAACATGTCTCTGCCCACGAACAGGGTCAGGAATTTCATGAGGTGGTTTGCGCACAGCTCTAGGCAAAATCTTTGCCGCTTCACCCGAAGAAGCTTTCTCGGTGTTTTCATTTGTGTAAAAAACGAAATGCACAAAACGCTTCGAAGCCTGTCAAGATAAAGAATACAGACACATAACTTAAAAAAAAAAAAAGTTACAAGACGCGGCGCCATGTAATATTTACACTAAATTCAAAGAGCTGTTATTCCCACCGGAGGCTGCCTGGTGTAGAAGAATTCATCACCAGCTTTCAAAAACAACATCATTTTGGATATTTACAACGAACATTTTGACAGGCAGTTAATTTGACCACTTGCAACCCCTTCCCCACACCTCCAGCTAAAAATAAATAAATAAATAAAAAATCCTATACTCACTTTTCTGGAAGTAAGCATCATTGAATTCAATGGGGTTTACTTCTGAGTAGACATAGGATGGCACTGTTAATTTCATGCAACTTTTTTTGAGACCGTTCCATTTCTTTGGTTTCTTGGTTGATTTCCAATACCTCAAATCAGCCTCCCCCAGCCCAGATGTGTTGGACTACAAACCCCATCACCCACAACAAGATTGGCCAAGCCCTAGCACATCCAGGGGGTGCCAGGTTGGGGACGGATCCTTTCAGTGCATAATTCTTGCTCCAATGAATACATACAGTAGGCAGTTTTGTTAAAGCTTCTCACGTCAGCATTCTTAGCTGCGTGCCCAAAATTTCTTTCAGATTTCCCCCCTGACCATTCTTCTTCAGTTTTGTAGAAAAAAATGGCTTTGGGGGTCAAAAGAGGAGAAAATTTCATGGCGCAGAGTGGTAAAGCAGCAGTTTCTGCAGCTGAAACTCTCCCCACGGCCTGAGTTCGATCCCAGAGGAAGCTGGTTTCAGGCAGCCAGCTCGGGTCGACTCAGCCTTCCATCCTCCCAAGGTCGGTAAAATGAGTACCCAGTTAGCTGGGGGAAAGGTAATAACGGCAGGGGAAGGCAACAGCAAACCACCCCGCTATAAGGCCTGCCAAGAAAACGTCAGCGAAAGCTGGCGTCCCTCCAAGAGTCAGTAATGACTCAGTGCTTGCACGAGAGGTTCCTTTCCTTTCCTCAAGAGTTGGCGTTGGGTTTGTGCTTCCCTTGTTGGAAGTGTGGGTTCAACTCAGCTAGCTTCAAAGAGAAAACAATGAATAGTGGGAAGATCTCTAAGAGTCCTAGATGGTCCTCTGACCTGTGCTGACCTTCCTTCTATTGCTAGGGTTGCTGACCTCACTTCCTACTTCTTCATCTTCTTGCAGGTAATGGTTAGTTTAGAATTGTGGTGGGGAACACCTGGGTATCTACCCTGTGTGGGGGGGGGGGAATAGGGTGCCCCATTGCTTCCAGCTTTTGACTCCCAGATTTCACTCCTTGCCCCTGAGACTTTGAGAATGTGGTTTATAAAACCCTGAAATGTTGCAAGTAACTTAGGGTGTCCATATGAAAAGGAGGACAGGGCTCCTGTACCTTTAACAGTTGTATTGAAAAGGAAATTTCAGCAGGTGTCATTTGTATATATGGGGAACCTGGTGAAATTCCCTCTTCATCACAACAGTTAAAGCTGCAGGAGCCCTGCGCTCTTTTAAATCTGGTCATTCTAGTATAGCTCCTGCAGCTTTAACTGTGGTGATGAAGAGGGAATTTCACCAGGTTCTCCATATATACAAATGACACCTGCTGAAATTCCTTTTTTCTATAACACTGTTAAAGATACAGGAGCCCGGTCCTCCTTTTCATATGGTCACCCTATGCAAGTATGAAGACTTTGGTACATCTACCTGGACTTTGCTTGCTCCAACGGAATGCAGAGGCAATAAGTTAGAGAGCAACAAGGGGGTTATTTTAGGTGGAGCTGTTCACATGTCTGATTCCCCTGGAGTGACTGGGTAGCAAAGGAAAACGAGCACAGGGACATGGTCCCTGCACTGACTTGCCCATGGTGCCCGGTGGTAGCTCCACGAGATCACTTTGGATCAGAGCGTCCGTCGCTTGAAGAAGCCCAAGGGCATACGACTTGTCGTACCGTGCCTACCACTCCGGATGAGCGGCAAAACCCAAAGTGACTTACGGATTGGATTGGCGTTCTGCAGAACTGGCAGAAGAGGAAGGAGGGGAATGACATTCCACTTCGAAGTGAGAAGGAAATGGTAGAGCCACTGGGCCTGGGAGGGAGGTGGAAACAGCACAGAACGGAGAGAGAGAGAGAGAGAAAGAGAGAGAAAGAAAGAGAAGTGTGTGTGAGAGAGGCATGATAAACAGACACATGTAAGAATGTTTTCCTCCCAGAGGCCTAAATTACCTTTGGGCCTTTCGTGTGGTATTTCTGTAAATGTCCAGTTATGAGTGCCGATGTGTGGTTCAAAAAGGACAGCTCGCCGCCACCAGCAGGGCACCAACCAAAGAACGCAGAGAGGAAGGGACCACAGCATGCAGAAGGTCCCAGATTTAATCCTCCATAGGAGAGGGCCTCTGTCTTCCACAGTAATCACAATCATAATAAGCACTTACATAGGGTGACCCTATGAAAAGGAGGACGGGGCTCCTGTATCTTTAACAGTTGTACTGAAAAGGGAATTTCAGCAGGTGTCATGATTTGTATGCATGGAGCCCCTGGTGAGATTCCCTCTTCATCACAACCGTTAAAGGTGCAGGAGCTATACTAGAGTGACCCGATTTAAAAGAGGGCAGCTTTAACTGTGGTGATGAAGAGGGAATTTCACCAGGTTCTCCATATATACAAGTGACACCTGCTGAAATTCCCTTTTCAATACAACTGTTCAATACAGGAGCCCTGTCCTCCTTTCCGTAGGGTCACCCTAACTTACATGGTGCTTTCTAGAATTCAAAGTTCTTCACAACCACCATCTCACCCATCTGTATGACAGGGATGTCGAAGATGACTTGTGGGGCAGCTTTGGCCCGCCCCAACTGACCAGTAGAGGCCTCAGGCAAGCCCCCTCACTGAAGCTCCACCCCTCCCCAAAAAGGGTAGGAGAGCTACTACACTTCGAGGAGCACTACTTGGGGGCATGGCTCACAGTCGGCTTTGTTTCCCTCGCTCCTTCTCGAATCAAGCAATGGGAGTGAGGAATGAAGCTGGCTTGGGACTCAGCCAGTGCGTCCAGGAGCCAGCCAGCCAGCTGCTCAGGCAAAGTTCCCTTGAGACAGGAAGCCTTTAATCCTCCTTCCTAACCTGGGAGAGGGTTTTCCCCTGAGAAGCTGCAGTGATGTGGTTCACCACCGGGGGCAGTGCTCAGCAGTCACTGACATTTGACTGAGAAGCTGCAGTGATGCAGCTCACCACCAGGGGCAGTGGTCAGCAGTCACTGACATTTGACTGAGAAGCTGCAGTGATGCGGTTCACCACTGGGGGCAGTTTTCAGTAGTTAGTTACTGACATTTGACTGAGAAGCTGCAGTGATGCGGCTCACCACCGGGGGCAGTTTTCAACAGTTCCTGCAGTTCCTGTTTGGTCTGCCCGGGTGAAGAGCAGAGGTCAATTCCAAGTGTGGTCATGATTCTGTCTCTGCATCTCTGTCCAAGAAGCAGATGAACCCTCACCAACCTCTGAGATGTGGCAGCCATCCGACTAAAAGAGAAAGAGAACAGGTTGCGTGCCACAGCTTAATAAAACCTTCCCCATGCTCGTGCCCTTCACTCGTTTTGGACTTCAACTCCCATCAGTCCAAGGTCAATGGGTAAGACTTTAGGGAATTGTAGTCCAAAACACCTGGAGAGGCCACCGGGTTGGAGAAGGTTGGGCTGGTGAGACCTTAACAGTGGCAAGAGTGGAACAGGAAGCCTTGTGTTGATCATTTCGCTCAAGCCCAATTCAATTTTCATGCTTCCAAACCAATTTCCCATTGCCGGTAGCTTCCAAGTTCTGTGACAGTTGAACTAATTGCCTGCCCCCGGGGCTACAAAAGGATCATCAAAGGGTTCCTTTGGGTGCCTACGGCAGGCAATGAGAAGCAAAACTTGTATCCAAAATTCCCCAGCCCTTCCAGCCCAGGGAGCGCCTCACTGAATCACACCAGATATATAGAACGATGAGCAGATTTTTCCGAAAACCCTCCAGGCCATAACAGTGAGGCAACGGAAAATATATACATTGCTTCAAGTTGTAACGTTTGATTTCAGGAATGGAAGATCCAGGTCAGAGCCATTCCCTGCCCCCTCCCACTTTTATATTTATAATATAAGGTCTGTTTCTTCCCCCCTTTTGAAATAAGCCGGAGATATTTATAACCAGAGACGGAAACAGGCGAGCAAGCCAAGAAAGTGTAGCTCGTTGACAGCGTTACGTTCTGGCATTTTCATTTTTTATGCAGCCAAGCGAGGAGGAGCTGAGGAGCCTTATGACGAAGGTGAAAGAAGAAAGTGCAAAAGCTGGGTTGCAGTTAAACCTCAAAAAAACCAAGATTATGGCAACCAGCTTGATTGATAACTGGCAAATAGAGGGAGAAAACGTGGAGGCGGTGACAGACTTTGTATTTCTGGGCGCAAAGATTACTGCAGACGCTGACTACAGCCAGGAAATCAGAAGACGTTTACTTCTTGGGAGGAGAGCAATGACAAATCTCGATAAAATAGTTAAGAGCAGAGACACCACACTGACAACAAAGGTCCGCATAGTTAAAGCCATGGTATTCCCCGTAGTGACCTATGGCTGCGAGAGATGGACCATAAGGAAAGCTGAGCGAAGGAAGATAGATGCTTTTGAACTGTGCTGTTGGAGGAAAATTCTGAGAGTGCCTTGGACCGCAAGAAGATCAAACCAGTCCCTACTCCAAGAAATAAAGCCAGACTGCTCACTTGAGGGAATGCTATTAAGGGCAAAACTGAAATGCTTTGGCCACATAATGAGAAGACAGGATACCCTGGAGTAGAGGCTGACGCTAGGGAAAGTGGAAGGCAAAAGGAAGAGGGGCCGACCAAGGGCAAGATGGATGGATGATAATCTGGGGGCGACAGACTTGACCTTGGGGGAGCTGGGGGTGGCGACGGCCGACAGAAAGCTCTGGCGTGGGCTGGTCCATGAAGTCATGAAGAGTCGGAAACGACTGAACGAATAAACAACAAATAACAAATTAAGAGATGGATAATGAGATGGAGGAACGGTAGCCAAACCAGGATTAAAGGTGGCACAATGGATGGACAGCCCCATTCTCACGGATGCTGGCTATGTTGCACATGCGTGCACATGCACACACACCATCAGAGAGTTCAGGATCTTGTGAACCCTAGATTTCCCTTTTTCTTTTCTTTTTTTAAAAGCACGTTTCTAACCCTTGTGACATGGTAGTTAGCTCCACCCCTCTTCTTGCTCCACCTGGATTTCTCCCTTTTAGGGTCACAATTAGGGCTGTGCACGCCCTCCCCGAACCGCTTCGGATCCTGATCTGGACCTTCTGGATCGGGCCTGAACCGGTTCGGGTTGATCCGGACTTCCCCAGATCCACTCCGGAAAGGATCCGGAGCAAGATCCGGAGGTTCGGATCGATATTCGGATGCCATTTTGGCCCCCCCTTCCCCACTTAGTTGCCTCCATGGCAGACAGTGGAGGCAGATAAGTGGGTAAGGGGGAACAAAATGGGGGCCAAATAAGCCCCCCCCCCATTACCTGGTTCCACTGTCCACTGTCGCACAGACTGCGGCGGCGGCAGGTGGCAGAGCCAGGTAATTCCCCCTCCCTCACTTACCTGGCTCTGTCGTCCGCTGCTGCCGCGGTCCATGCAGTGGCTTCAACTGCCGCCCAGGCCTAAGGCCAGAAATAGGCCTCCCCCACTTACCTGGCTCTGCCACCGTCACCACACGCACCGTGGCGGCAGAGGACAGGGGAGCAAGGTAAGCTCCCCTCCCCACTTACCTGGCTCCGAAGCTTCGCAACGGTCCGAATCGCTTCAGACCATTCCAAAACGCTTCGGGCCAATCTGTACCTCCCCTGATCCGCTCCGGAACCAGGCTTAGGAAGTCCAGATCGGCTCGCTCTGCTTTGGATCCGTGGATCCGTAACGGAGCGGAGCATATCCCTACAATCCTGACTTCGGGCTCCAGGCTTAGTCCAGACTGCCTCCCATGACCAAGTCCTTACATCTGCCCTATGCTTTTTGGAGTGATGACAAGTTAAAAATGAAACTAGTAGAGTTCAGAGGCAGCTCTATGTCTGGGGTGCATGGGGTGACACCCCTCTGCCACTCCCCCGCCCACCTATGGCAGAGAAATCCCCACACAACCAGGTACAGGATGATCAGGGGTCTAGAAACAAAGCCCTGTGAGGAGACACTGAAAAAAACTGGGTCTGTTTAGCCTGGAGAAGTGGAGACTGAGAGGAGACATGAGAGCCCTCTTCAAGGACTTGAGAGGTTGTCACACGGAGGACAAAGGTGGGAGAGTGCTCTTGCACCCGTGTCCTGCTTGTGGGTTCCTGGTTGGCCACTGATGTCCAGCTGCAATCTGGTTTCCTGTTTCCAGTAACAGGAAGCCAGATTCCAGCTTGACATCAGGAAAAAACATCCTGACTGTTAGAGCGGTACGACAATGGAACCAGTTACCTAGGGAGGACGCGGGCTTTCTCACACTAGAGGCCTTCAAGAGGCAGCTGGACAGCCCTCTGTCAGGGATGCTTTAAGGTAGATCCATGCATTGAGCAGGGGGTTGGACTTGATGACCTTGTAGGCCCCTTCCAACTCTACTGTTCTCTGATTCTATGATTGCTCCATTGCATGGTATGCATTGCCACGCATGGTCTTCTCATGCCCTCCTCCATCAATCTCAGTAGACTTTCTTTCTCCTTTCTTTCTTTCTTTCTTTCTTTCTTTCTTTCTTTCTTTCTTTCTTCTATTTCATTTCTATACTATCCAATAGCTGAAGCTCTCCGGGCAGATCACAAAAGTTAAAACCACAAGTACAGCATGAACTATAATACGAAAGCTTAACACCACAAGACAAAACCACAAGACAAAAGTACAACCAGAATAAAACCAGATCATTGACGGGTCTCCGCCCCACCAGAGTCAATGAGCACCAGCCATTACTGGTTATATATATAATATATATATTATTTCTCACTGCATCCTTTCCATGCCTGCCATAATTCACAGTAATGGCCATGGGCTGAAGAGAGACAGTGTGGTGTAGCGGTTAGAGTGTCGGACCGAGAGTTGGGAGATCCGGGTTCTTGTCCCCGCTCGGCCACGGAAGCTCACTGGGTGACTATGGGCCAGTCACAGACTCTCAGCCCGACCTACCTCACAGGGTTGTTGTTGTGAGGATATAGTGGAGAGGAGGAGGATTCTGTACGCTTCCTTGGGTTCCTTGGAGGAAAAAAGGCGGGATATAACTGTAATAAAATAAATGAATAAATGGGAGATCAGGGTAATAAATGTGGGCTATGAAAAAAATGCTCTTGCTTGTCCCCCAAGTTTCTGTTCTCAGGTGGACGTAGGTCGCTTCGCAATCTTTGCCAAAACACCAAAGAAAACAGCGGCTTGCTGAGAGCAGCTTAACCTCCCGACACTTTCAAAACACAATATTGACAAGTCCGAGGGATTTAGTTGTTTAGCCGGGCTTGACTCTGCAGCTGCCCTCCCAACGGATGGAGGCAGATGTTTGCAGCTGGCCAAAAACAAACGTGCAAAGCGATTCCCCGGGGGGTCGTTTTGGATAAAAGCAGACTTCCGAAGAGCGTGTTAGTCCTCCATCTTACGCTAACCCTTCGACGGTCCCCCCAAAGGCACCTCTATTGATGTTTTGGTTACATGGGAGTGCTTTTAATTTGGAAGGCAGGAGATTAAATAAGCTGGACACTCTTTAATGGGTTGGCAGAGTACATATTGTAAGAGGTCTGGGTCTAGTGGGGTGTTGTTTAAGCTTTTGAACAGCTGAAAATGCTTGTTTAAGGCACACCGGTGGCCTTTGATGGCTTTTGGCTACCAGCTACTGAGCGCGTTCCCACCTGCTTTGATCAGGGCTAATGGAAACAAGCTGGCAGTTTCTGGAATGTAGCTGCAAACTGGAAGCAAGTGTGAATTTGGGCTGGCTGGCAAGAGTGGTGGGTGTGGGTGTGGGTGTGAAATCTCAAGATATGTTGTGGCTTATGAGGAAACTGATACTGGTTTAATCTAGGGCTGTGCACACACCCCGACTCAACTCAGAGGCCATTTTGGAGCCCCCGAAACAGCCCTATTGTGACTCGGGGCGCTTCGGGGCTGGGCTGTCTTGCTTCGGAACCGAAGCCAAAGTGAAGTGAAGTCTCCCCCTCGAAGCGGGTCAGCCGTTGCAATTTCCTGTGTGCCCACTGCAAGGCCGCAGGGCCAGCACCCAGGAAAGATGGGCACAAGGCCAACTGGAAGTCGAATGGACTCCCTGCTCGCTTGCCCCCTCCTTTCCTCCGTTCACCCCCTGAACTCAGAGCTGTAGCCACTGTTGCCACTGTCTGCAAACTTCCCTTTGCCATCTGTCTTCACCCATTAGAGCTATGATTTAAAGATTGGATGGGGGCGCTCTCGTTTTCATAGATCTAGGGCCGCAAACTACAAAATCGCCCTATGAAAATGAGAGAGCCCTCATCTTACCTTTGCTGCTCTAATAGAGGAAGATGGATACAAAGGTAAGTCCCATGAACAGCGGTGGCTCCGGGTTCTGGAGGGTGAGCAGGGAGGGAGAGAAGACGGAGGGGGAGGGAGGGGAGGCCAATGGACTCATGGTCAGCCTCCCACTGGCTTTCCCTCAAGGACAGGAGGGTGGGGGAAGTGGACCACCATCTCCACCAATTCGGCCCGAGGTGCTTCAGAACTGATCTGCTTCGCTTCACAGTGCATCGGGCTGACCTGGTACTGCCTCGTATTTGGGCCGAGGCAGACCGAATCAGCCCGGCCTGCCTCAAATTCAGGGGGTTGGCCCAAGGTGGTCCCCAGCCTGGTTCTCCCTGTGTGGAACATGTATATTGATAAATTAATAAATGCAAAAGACTCCATTACACAAGGAAAAGGTTGCTTTCCCACGTAAAGGGTTGCCACAGCCACTCAGAAAAGTGGAGGGCATAGAACCTTCCCTCCTCTGAAATACAGCAGGGAAAATCTCCCAGGTGCCTTTTCAAGGCACGTTTTTATTAGTCAAGCCCAAGGCGGTGAGAAATACGTACAGAAACAAATCGATATAATAACACAGAATTAAAATTTCAGTCCCCACATTGAGACGGGAATCAATTGCAGGGCTACGAAGAAAGAAGCTTTAATAGCAATCAAATCGCTATATCTCCACAGCAATTTGCAGCAATTTTATCTAGCTCTGCCTTCCTGATAGTTCTTTGCTGCTAAGGTGCCATTAAAAAAAACCAAACCCACTTTGTGGGTTACAGATGCTTTGGTAACACTGGAAAGCAGAAAGAAGAGATTTATTTATTTATTTAAAAAAGATGTTATGCACAGCCCAATGTGGACAGTATAGAAATGTAAGAAATTAACAAATAAAAATACAGTACTACTACTAATGTTTAACTTTTTTATAGTGCGATGCCAGGGTTGGCTGTCCCACAAAGCAGGATGAAGCCCCAGCCTCAGGCGGCAGAGTGGGTGGAGTGGCAAATTTTGCACCTTCTCTCGATCTGCTGTCATGGTGCTCCTTCATTTTAGTATCGCTGCTGCCATCACAATTATGTTTCCCAGCTAAGAATGGTAAAAAAAAGGGGGGGGGAATTGAGATTGCTGGAGCAAAACATAAAATAACCAAACAGTGACCGAATCAAAGGCTTGCTGGAAAAAGAGATGCTTTCAGACGCTGGCATTCTTTCCATGGGAACCAATGTGCGCCTCCCCGTGCTTTCAATTGTCTGCTTCTGTCCCAGCCTTGGCACAAGCTCTGCCTTGGCAGGAGGCGATGTTATCCCAGTGTGATGCCCGTCTTCCAGAACCCTCTAAAAGGAAAAGCAGAAAACGCTGTTCGAAAGGGGCTCTATTTATATTCATCGGCCCCAAACGCACAGCCAGGCTTGTGATTGGGAAGGGAGGGGGGGTCAACGGAGACCTGGCTCAGTGAATAAGCGGGTCGGTGGGGGGGCATGATTTGTTTACAGTTCTTTGGGTCCAACGAAGCCCCGTCTGCAGAGCTCGGGGGCTGTAAATGGCCGCCGGGGCAGCTGTGCCAGCTTCACGCCAGCCACGGGTTCTTTTATGGTACAATGTCCCCATTGTCTCTTTGGCAGCGAAGTTGGCCCGCGGCCACGAGAAGCGATTCGGGCTTTTATGGATGGCATCTGTGTCCTTCGGAGAGAAAGAGGGGCCGGGAGAGTCACGCATGACGTTGTCAACGATTCCCCGTAGACAGAGACACTGTCTTGGATCAGGGGGAAAACGAGTGATACACAATGTCGTTCTGAGTTGGAATGGGACCCTGTGGGCTGGGCGCGGAAGAGAAACGGATCGAGGGAGCCCTCTCCCAGCCAAATTTACCCTCTGTCTGTAAAGCAAAACAGTCTCCCCCCCTCCCGCCCCACCACCAACTGGCTCCCAGAACTTTGATACAATTTCATGTTTGAAATTTCAGGTTTCGTGCCTGGAAGAGGCGGGTTTATCGGAAGACGTTTGGCACGCAGCCTAGAGATGGCAGCAACAGCAGGGTTGGCATGTTGTGAATTTGTCTGGAAGAAATCTCACTGGGATGTTCCCACATGGGTTCCCCCGTTTTTCCAGTTTCTACCTCAAAAACATAGAAGCAAACCACCATTCCATTGTCGTACTGCTCTAACAGTCAGGAAGTTTTTTGCTGGACATCAGGAAAAACTTCCTGACTGTTAGAGCAGTACGACAATGGAATCAGTTACCTGGGGAGGCCCACGCTAGAGGCCTTCAAGAGGCAGCTGGACAACCATCTGTCAGGGATGCTTTAGGGTGGATTCCTGCATTGAGCAGGGGGTTGGACTCGATGGCCTTGTAGGCCCCTTCCATCTCTGCTATTCTATGATTCTATGACCACCACTACCACCACCACCACTCTGCAAAATGCCTGCTTTCCCTTGGTTCAGTTTCACCCACTGACACCCAGGTTTCAGCCCTTTCCCTTCCTTTGGGCTTCAGAGACGTCCAATATGCCTTATTGATTCCCCCAACCCACTACAGGAGGAGTTTGTGTATATATATATATTCCTAAATTTTAGGGTTCTGCAGCACCTCGTGGCAAACCCTGAACCTGAGCTGAAGCAGACTGATTCAGCCCACTTTGGCCCGAATCTAGAATTATTTATTTATTTATTTATTTACATAGCACCATCAGTGTACATGGTGCTGTACAGAGGAAGACAATAAAATAGCAAAACCCTGCCGCATAGGCTTACATTCTAATAGAATCATGATAAAACAATTAGAAGGGGAAGAGAATGCACCAAACAGGCACAGGGGAGAGTAAAAACGAACAGTATAAAAGTCAGATCAAAATCAAGTTCTAAAAGCTTTAGAAAAAAGAAAAGTTTTTAGCTGAGCTTTAAAAACTGCGATTGAACTCGTCGTTCGCGAATGTCCTGGAAGAGCGTTCGAGGCATAAGAATCGAACCAGATCAGGTCAGGGCACCCCGAAGCAGATCAGAATGGGACTGAAAGCTTTGGGGTGCCTAACCCAATTTGGGGGGGGGTGAGCCACTGCCCCCCACCTTCCACGAGGCTGAACAGGAGCCCATTGGACTCTCTGGTGGTCCCCCTCCCTTCCTCCCTGCTCACCACCCTTCCCCAGAACCCAGAACTGCTGTATGAGAATCTCATTTTGCTTCGTTTTTGACTCGAATTTGCCCCGTTCGCACCTCCGAATGCAAACACGAACGCAAGCACAGCATTTTTGAGGAAAAAAATGGCGTGTTCCTGAACTTGCATTTCCATTCCAAAAACGGGCTTTTCTTTTTCATCCACGTTTGCGTAGGTTAGCCCAGCGCGCTTTCAGAAAGGCATTCCGAAATCTGCACTTTCCCCGTTCGAACGAACAGAAGAACGGAACGTGGTTGGAAATGGAAAAGAGGCAAACTGAGAGCCGAGGTGGGACCTGGAGAACGTCCACAAGGTCATCTGATTCTCTCCTCCCTGCCCAGGTCTTGGGATGAGGCAGCGACGTCAATCCTGCAGAAATTCAACCCCGTGCTGTTTTGCAAAGCAGGACTAGGACGGAGCTGGCATTAAAGAACTGACCTCAAAGCAAAACCTGAACAGCCAAAAGCAATCAGTCACGCCGCCAAAGCATGTCCCGCTCTCCAGGTAGACCAGAGAACTGTTCTGCAGAAGGTCTCCCCCTCCTGTCAATGTACATATCCCCGGTCTGAGTTGAGCAGGCCAAATTTGTACAGGCCTCGCTGTCAGAAGGGATCCACGTCCACTTCTGCTCCATCCGAGATGCTAGTCATTGTCAACACAGATTAGTTTAACTGCCGACGAGGGTGCAGGGAGCTGAGCAAAGTCCTGATCCGGCCACTTTTTCACGGTTTGACTTCCGAAAGAGGCAGAAAAAGCACCTGGCCAGAAAAGGTTAGAGGGATTTTGCCTTTTTAAATGCCATCCGATTTAGGCGACAGATAAGGCTTTTCGCAACCCCAAGCCTCCTCTTTGATTTTAACTCGCACCTAAATGCCAATCATTGTTGTGGTTCATTTGCAGTTCAATCCTGTTTCTACTTTGAAGTGAGTCCTGTTAGGTTTACCAGTGTTTAGTCCCAGATAAATCGGTATAGGACTGTAACCATAGTTAGGGTGGTCCGCCATGAGAAATTCCAGCCCTTTGGGAGGGGGGGTCTGACAGATCCCCGCAGTGCCTCCAACTTGGCTGGCATTTGCGAGCTGAGCCACAGGTCAGTTCCCGAAACCCAGGAATTTTATCAGGTATTTTTTTTCTTTGCTCAAGTCGGAAAGTGCTTTTTCTTTACCTTGCGCAAATCACGTTCTACGCAACACTGTTCACAGCGGGATTGGCACAAAACTGCCGACATAAATGGTCTCATTTGCGCAAATGAGAGTCTTTATGCCTGCAATGTTGTGAAAATTGTGCTATTTTGCACAAATTGTGATTTGTGCAAATAATAATAATAAAAAAACCTGAATCTGCGAGTTGGCCTAACTCACTGCACACCAAATCAAGCTGGTTTGTGAATAAATGAGCCAGAGTCCAGGGAGGGGGGTGACCCAGTGAATAATAATAATAACCTATTTCTTCGATTCTAAGATGCACTTTTTCCCCCTTATAAACTTCTCTAAAAATGGGGTGTGTCTTAGAATCGCGGGTGTGTCTTAGGGTGTGGTTTTTCTGTTGGTGGTACTGAAATTAGTGTGCGTCTTACAATCGATGGCGTCTTACAATCGAAGAAATACGGTAATAATAATAATAATAATAATAATAATAATAATAATAATACCATATTTCTTCAATTCTAAGACACCATCGATTGTAAGACCCACACTAATTTCAGTACCACCAACAGAAAAAAAGCTTTGATTCTAAGAAATAATAAACGCACCCGCGATTCTAAGACGCACCCCATTTTTAGAGATGTTTATATGGGGGGGAAAGTGTGTCTTAGAATCGAAGAAATACGGTAATAATAATTGATTATTATTATTTTCTGGTACCCCTCTAGAATCCTGAATTACATTTTGTCCTTGTCTTCAGTTCTGGGAAATTAAAACCACAGCGTTCTCCTCAACCGCATATCAGACCTCTGAGTGTGAGAAGGGCTCACTTCCTGTGTCCCATACAGGCACAACTTTTGGGTTTGGGCCCCCAAATGGGGGACGTGCCCTCTTCTTTGAGCCCAGCATCTGTGGCTGAGTAATTTTAGAGGCTGATGATTTGGACAGCAGCCAGAGAAAAAGGAAGTCAGATGCTGCGATAAGCACGTCGCTGGCTGAGTTTTTTCAGGGACCTCTCTACCTTCGGTGGCCCAAAATAATTGCCCCCTGGGTCGTGTCCAAATCTTTTCAGTGGCAGTGCTGCCTTGCCAAGTTTCGCTACTAAGAAACGCCCGGTACCTGAGCAGTCCTGAAGATGTGTTGGGATCTGTGGTGGAGGAAATGGAGGAGACATACAAGAGGCAGTGAAGACAGACTGGATCAGGGCCAAGTGTCTTAGACCTTCAGGCCAAAGCAAAAATGAAAATAAACATTTAATGGGCGGGGATTTGGCTAAGGTAATTATAAGAAGAATAGAGTGTCACACATATGAAGAGAGACTGAAAGAACTGGGTATGTTTAGCCTGGAGAAGAGGAGACTGAGGGGAGACATGATAGCACTCTTCAAATACTTAAAAGGTTGTCACACAGAGGAGGGCCAGGATCTCTTCTCGATCCTCCCAGAGTGCAGGACACGGAATAACGGGCTCAAATGAAAGGAAGCCATATTCCAGCTGGACATCAGGAAAAACTTCCTGACTGTTAGAGCAGTATGACAATGGAAGCATGACAATGGTGGAATCACGTACAGGTCAGCTGAGTTTTTGCAGACAAGCTCAGAATCAGGAGAAAAGCACAAAAGCTCCACGGGTCACTTCAGGGGCAGATTTTACTGTCGGCGTATTGTTCTCCTTCTCGGATTTCAGCGCGACAAATGACTCGGCTCTGTCGGGAAATGTTGCACAGCCCAAAGGATGACTTCATGATGTTTTCTTCTTTGGGCATGCTCTGGCAACCTCCAAATGAGAGGAAGTGAATGACAGATCACTTCCTGCGACAAACAAGTATTGTGTACAAGGGTAAAGCGGTGACAGTGAGCCCGACCCTAGGATAAACAGGAGAGCGAGAAAAAGCGCCGGAGTTGCAAATGGAGGTGCCCCGTCCTCAGTCCGGGGCTGCAGAAAAACCGGGCCATAAGCGAATCCGCTTATGCCGGTTCAAGCGAGGTCTTAGCCCGGCCTGACCCCGGAATCCCCTGTGCGTCATCTGGATGCACAGGAGGGAGACCAGGCCTCACACCGCGCTAACGCCTGGTCTAGCAACGGCCTAAAAATGTTAATTAATGGATTCCTTCTTTTCTTTAACAAGCTTGATTTATTGTCATGTACTTCTTTTTGTTGCCTTTATTTTGTTAACTTTATTTCAAAATACAATAAATTTTCATGAAAAAAGAGAGGTAATGCGGATATGACGGCAGAATGTCGCGTCCGTCCCAAAATTCGTTGGTTCCATTATTATGGACAAATACAGGCCTTTCATTCTCAGGGTTGAAAAGTATTTCTTCTAAAGAAGGACCCGAAAGAAGAAGAAAAGGCCTTCTCCCAGTTTAGCCAAGTAAACAACCTGAACCTTTGAAATCTCTCCCAGTGTTTTCTAAACGCCGGCCAGATTCAATATTTACCCAAGAGGTTGGAAAAAGCCCAGCGGCAGCTGGTCTCTTTAAGAACATAAGAACGCAAGAAGAGCCACGCTGGTTCAAACCAAGGGTTCAACTCATCCAGCACTCTGTTTCCACAGTGGCCAACCAGCTGTCAGCCAGGGACCAACAAAGCAGGACATGGTGTAACAGCACCCTCCAGACCATGTTCCCCAGCAACTGGTGCATTTAGGCTTACTTCCTCTGATACTGGAGGCAGCACATAGCCATCAGGGCTATTAGCCATGGATAGCCTTCTCCTCCAGGAATTTATCCCACCCACCCGCTTTAAAGCCATCCAAATTGGTGGCCATCACCACATCTTGTGGTAGTGAGTTCCATAGCTGACCTCTGAGCTGTGTAAAGAAGTCCTCCCTTTGATCTGCCTGGAAACTTCCACCATCCAGCTTCATGGGATGATCCCAGGTTCTAGTATTATGAGAGAGGGAGAAAAATGTCTCCCTATCCAGTTTTGTACACCTCTATCAGGTCTCCCCTTAGCCTCCTCTTCTCCAAGCTAAACAATCCCAGCTGTTGTAACCTTCCCTCATAGGGGAGATGCTCCAGCCCCTTCATCATTTGAGTTGCCCTTTTCTGAACTTTTTCCAGCTCTGTAATATCCTTTTTTAGGTGTGGTGACCAGAACTGTACACAGGACTCTAAGTGTGGTCGCACCATAGATTTGTATAAGAGCAGTACGATACTGGCTGTTTTATTCTCAATTCCTTTTCTTATAATGCCTAACATGGAGTTTGCCTTCTTTACAACGGCTGCACACTGGGTGGACATTTTCATTGATCTGTCCACCACAACCCCAAGATCTCTTTCTTGGTTAGTCACCACCAGCTCAGATCCCATTAGGTTATACTTGAAGTTGGGGTTTTTTTTTGCCCCAACGTGCATCACCTTACACTTGCTCACATTGAACCGCATCTGCCATTTGGATGCCCACTCTCCCAGCTTGGGGAGATCCCTTTGGAGCTCTTCACAATCCCTTTGTGTTTTAATAACCTTAAATAATTTGGTGTCATCTGCAAATTTGGACACTTTACTGCTCACCCTTTGACCCTGTGGGTATGGGGCAGGTGGCTACCAGGAGGAGGGCCTTCTCTGCTGTGGCACCCTGGCTGTGGAATGAGCTCCCTAAGGAAGCCAGATTCCGGCTGGACATCAGGAAAAACTTCCTGACTGTTAGAGCAGTACGACAATGGAATCAGTTACCTAGGGTGGTTGTGGGCTCTCCCACCATAGAGGCCTTCAAGAGGCAGCTGGACAACCATCTGTCAGGGATGCTTTAGGGTGGATTCCTGCATTGAGCAGGGGGTTGGACTCGATGGCCTTGTAGGCCCCTTCCAACTCCGCTATTCTATGATTCTATGAAGTTCACCTGGCACCTACACTATATTCTTTCAGACGCCAGGTGAAGACATTTTTATTCTCTCAGCATTTTAACGGTCTATAAATTTAATTTTAACAATGCTGTTTTAAATTTGTATTTTAAATTTGTATTTCTGCACTGCTGCGTGATTTTATCCTGGTTGTGTTTTTATATTGTATTTTATATCATGTTTTTATACTGTGGAATGCCCTGCCGGAGGAGATTCGTCAACTTAAGAGTCTTTTAGCATTTAAAAAGCAATAAAGACTGATCTATTCTGGCAGGCCTATCCAGTGGAATTTTACAACGTTTGTAGGATGTTTTACGAATGTTTTAATCATGTACACCATGTTTTTAATCAGTTTTTATGTATTTTATATTCACTGTTGTTCCCTGCCTTGATTCAAGTTATTATTATTATACTTTGAATGGTTTTAATTTTTGTGAACCCCCCAGAGAGCTTCGGCTATTGGGCAGTATAAAAATGCAATAAATAAATAAAATAAATTTGCAGGTCGCAACCTTCCAGCGAAAGAGACCTTTGCATCCCCTCCAGGTCCAGACCTATGAGTTACTGGTTTTTGGCTACATTGACAAATAAATCAATTGAAAGAGGAACACAGACCTTGTGTGACTCTCATAAAATAGGAAGAGCATCAGGGGTGCTTCCGAAAGAGCCAAGTCGGTTCCTTTGTTCTTAATCCTGTTCCTTGCATGTCATCGTTCCTGCTTGCTTTATTCTCCCGGATGAGGACAGGAAAGATCTGGGGACTTTACAATGCCAGTTTCCTGCTTCAATGCCTGCCAGTATCCTACTGCCGTTATACAAATCTGTGGTGCGACCACACGTAGAATACTGTGTACAGTTCTGGTCACCACATCTAAAAACAAGATTTTATAGAGCTGGAAAAAGTGCAGAAAAGGGCAACTAAAATTATCAAGGGGCTGGAGCATCTCCCCTACGAGGGAAGGTGACAACAGCTGGGATTGTTTAGCTTGGGGGGGGGGGAAGGAGGCTGAGGGGAGACATGATAGAGGTGTGCAAAATGATGCACGGTGTGGAGAATGCGGAGAGGGAGACATTTTTCTCCCTCTCTCAAAATACTAGAACCCAAAGGGATCATCCCATGAAGCTCATGGGTGGGAGATTCAGGACAAATAAAACAAGGACTTCTTCACACAGTGCACAATTAAATTGTGGAACTCACTACCACAAGATGGAGTGATGGCCACCAATTTGGATGGCTTTAAAAGGGGGTTGGATAAATTCCTGGAGGAGAAGGATATCCATGGCAGGTAGTCCTGACGGCTATGTGCTATCTCCAGTATTCGAGGTAGTAAGCCTGTGTGCACCAGTTGCTGGGGAACATGGGTGGGAGGGTGCTGTTACACCATGTCCTGCTTTGTCGGTCCCTGGCTGACAGCTGGTTGGCCACTGTGTGAATAGAGTGCTGGACTAGATGGACCCTTGGTCTGATTCAGCAGAGCTCTTCTGATGTTCTTATGAATTGCTGCATGGTGATCTGCTTGGGGAAAGTGTCTTTCCATGCCTGGTTGGAAGGGTGGCCCCTTTTTGAATTGCCAAAAAATAAATAAATGAGGAAATTCATGAACAAAGTAGAAGAGGAGAGAAGAGGGTGCTGATTTGCATAAAAACCGCATATGCAAATGTGTTGATGCACATTTAAAAAAGAATTGTGATCATGTAAATAGAAACAAAGTAAATCTCACCTCGGTGAGGAAAATTGTGACGAGATGGCCTTGTCTATTCAGTCTGCTATCCAGATGCAAATTATTTCTGAGCAACTGTCCTTATTTATTTATTTATTTATTTATTATATTTATGTGTTACATTCAGGTCCCCCCTTTCTTCCATGATCCTCTTCCTCTTCCTCTCCATTTTATCCTCACAACAACAACCCTGTGAGGTAGGTTGGGCTGTGATTGGCTCAAAGTCCCCCAGTGAGCTTCCATGGCTGAGTGAGAGATTAGAACCCAGGTCTCCCGAATCTCAGACCAACACTTGAACCACTACACCACATTGGGTCTCTTCTGGTTTCTTTCTTCTGGTTCTTCATCTTCAAAATTGAATTGGACTGGGCCACCATTCAAATGGAGGAAGCCTTCAAATAGAGGACAGTCCTCTGTAAAAGATGACACATGGCCACCCTATGTGGGACTTGAACTCTTGAATTCCCAACAATTTCCTCCACATAAAACATTTCTGGAGCATTGTGGGAAATTTAAAAGATGGCAAGAGCCAGCTGCCAAGCACTGTTGGAGTGCTACCACATCAGCCATGTGAAACTGCCAGAGACCACTAAGAAAAGAAGGTGACCATCAGCGGACACTTACCTGGGGTTCCTACAAACTGACCCTGTTGGGAGTTTTTCTCTAGTTCCTGTTTAAGATTATGATGGCAGTTTGCCAAGGGTAGCCACTGACCCATCTCCTGAAAAGAGGAAACACAGAGGTCTTTATGGGTGGTCTCAGTGACTGAGCCGCAACTTGAACCCGGATCTCGTGAGACCCTGTCCAACATTCGACACCACGACATCATGCTGTCTCTCTTCTGGCTTCTTTTATATAGTTCTTTGGCTTTAAACTAGAATTGGACAGGAGAGCCCTTGAAAGAGAGGACAGTCCTCTGTAAAAGAGGCCGCACGGCCACCCTATTAATAGCTCAGACACAAAGAATTTCAGGGGAAGCGAGAGAAACTCGCATCATGGAAACTCTCCCGTTGTCTGGAGTGTCCTTGGCTGAGCCTAGGGTCCTTTCCACCCTCTCCATCCTGCCCGCCTGACACGGCTGTGACCTGGCTGGGATGAAAATAGAACGAGTGGCTTGTTCCTTAGTTTCCAAGGCCAGGCCGTGTGGGCCAAGAACCTGCTGGAGCATGTAGCATCATGGAAACCGCGTGACACCAGAGGCCCCCAGGGCCCGGGGTAGCCAGCCATGGCATCTCAGCTCCGAAATGTGTGCATTGTATAAACAAAACGGCAGGCATGGGGCTCAGGTGAAACTCAGGCACAGCCAAGTTTGCCTCGAGCGTAAAATGATCCAGAAGGTCGGAGCCAAGGCTTCCGAGAGGCTTGGTTTCTTGGGGAATTTGAGGCCAAGGTTTAACATTTGGGCAAGGCCTCTTCTGTCTTGTTTTCCCTCTCTTCCTTTGTAATTTTAAACCAAAATGTGCGTTGACGGCTGACTTTTAGTGAAAGAATGCTCAATTTTTCCTCTTCCATTCCTATCCCTTTTTCGTTGTGTGCCCTGTCTTTTTAGATTGTAAACCTACATGTAGGAAGGAAATGTCTTGTCTTGCTAATTGCATGTGAGCCGTTCCAACAGGTACAAATGCTGTACCTGTTGGATTCCGTACCTGGAAATGTTGGCAACCCTTGAATGCATTGTTGGCTCTCCTTCATCTCTACTGATGCCTTATCTTGGTTGAAGCCCACTCAGAGGGTTGCTTCACCTCCCCAAATCTTGGGACCTCTGGGAAAAGCAGAGATTCAACAGAACATTTTTTTTCCAGAACAGAAATGCAGGAAGATTTTAAGAAGAACCTTGCTTGATCAGATCAATTTATTTATTATTTATTCTGTTGTTGTTGTTGTTGCTGTTTGTACTAGACACTTACAAAACAAAGTTATTTAGCCATCTGTCTGGTATCCTGTTGCAACCAGTGGCAAACAGAGCATGAAAGCAATGCTAGGGTGACCATCTGTCCGGATTTCCCCGAGTTTCCCCGGGGTTTTGCTCTATCCCGGGTGTCGGGGGGATTTTCTGAAATTTTTCAATAATGTCGGGGAATGACATACTTTCCTCTTTAAGGCTGCCATTAGCATGGTGGTGGTGGTGGGGAATGGCATGCTTTCTACTCCTCCACTCCACTCGGGGCTTTTAAAGAGCGGAGGAGGGGAATGATGCGCTTTCCGGAAGCCCAGGAAAGCATGCTTCCTCCCGCCCCACAAACAGGTGTCCTCTTCTTTGGTTTCTCAAATACAGTCACCCTAAGCAATGCACATACATTCATCAGTGTTTTCCAAGCCTGCACTAACTCATTTTCAAAGATACATTAGCCATGGCTAGACCTAGCGATATCCCGGGGATCGCCCCAGGATCATCCTACGTCTTTCATGGATGCCATGCGCCGCATGTAGACTGAGGGGGAGGATCTCGTGATCACCATATCGTGAGAGCCTTCCCCTCCACCCCCCTGGTGTAGACATGCCTATTGTCTCTGACCACAGAAGTTCCATTTAGGTATCATGACAAATAGGGACCGATAAACCTCTCCTCCTCTGAGAACTTGTCCAATTTGTTTTTCATGATTTCTATGTTAGGGGCATGCCACACCTTGGAGTAATGTTGGGGGAAACTGCACCTATCGAACTTCAGTTATGCAGCTCTTAAAGTCACAGGCGCCTAGCCAGATGGCATCCTTTGCCTGTTGGCTAGAAGAGACTCGCCTTGAGGTGCTCCATATGTGCCGCAGAGCAGTAAAGCAGCAGTTTCTGCAGCTGAAATTCTCCCCACGGCCTGAGTTCGATCCCAGCGGAAGCTGGTTTCAGGCAGCCAGCTCGGGTCGACTCAGCGTTTCATCCTCCCGAGGTCGGTAAAATAAGTACCCAGCTAGCTGGGGGAAAGGGAATAACGGCCAGGGAAGGCAACGGCAAACCACCCCGCTATAAGGCCTGCCAAGAAAACATCAGCGAAAGCTGGCATCCCTCCAAGAGTCAGTAATGACTCAGTGCTTGCACGAAAGGTTCCTTTCCTTTCCTTACCTGCATTTTTAGCAAATACCAAGTTGTGTCAGTTTCCTCATTTCCCTTGGCAAAGGCAGGAGCCTAGCTAGCTAAGACACATCAAGCTAAAAATAGACTTCCCCTGAATGGGGCATTTTCTACGTCTCAGTAAAGGATTCAAGGCAATCCAAATTGGGAAGAAAGACTGGCTGCCTCATGATTCCATTAACACTGACAGTGTCGCCAAAAACAGGGGAGCCCATTTATGCGCGAGATTGAGATCTGTCTCTGAACGATTGTCAGTGATGCCCTTGAGGGATGCCTCGTCCCCGGGCTTGCAGGATTCTGCTTTTGTCGACACACACAAAATTTTGACAACTTTGGCCCAGAATTTCAATCACTCCCGGTAACAGTGCATCCAACTGGTGAGTGCCAATAGAAACACAGCCCAATATCTTTCATTTAAAAGATATTTTAACAGCCTAAAGGGTGTGGTGGGGGGAGACCAAGGACAGATAAAAGGAAAGGCTTCTTCACACAACACATAGTTAAACTCTGGAATTTGGATGGCTTTCAAAGGCGGAGGTGGATAAATTCCTGGAGGAGAAAGCTATCAATGGCTACTAGTTCTGATGGCTAAGTGCTACCTCCAGTATCAGACCCAGTAAGCCTGTATACACCAGTTGCTGGGGAATATGGGTGGGAGGGTGCTGTTGCATAGGGTGACCATATGAAAAGGAGGACAGGGCTCCTGTAACTTTAACAGTTGCATAGAAATGGGAATTTCAGCAGGTGTCATTTGTATATATGAAGAACCTGCTGAAATTCCCTCTTTGTCACAACAGTTAAAGGTGCAGGAGCTATACTAGAGTGATCAGATTTAAAAGAGGGCAGCTTTAACTGTTGTGATGAACAGGGAATTTCACCAGGATCCCCATATATACAAAAGACACCTGCTGAAATTCCCTTTTCAATACAACTGTTAAAGATCCAGGAGCCCTGTCCTCCTTTCCATATGGTCACTCTACTGTTGCACCATGTCCTGCTTGAGGGTCGCTGGTCAACAGCTGGTTGGCCACTGTGGGAGCAGAATGCTGGAGTAGATTTATTTATTTATATTTATTTATTACATTGATGGTGCTATATAAATAATAATAATAATAATAATAATAATAATAATAATAATAATAATAATTTGTATACTGCTCCATAGCCGAAGCTCTCTGAGCGGTTTACAAAAGTTAAAAACAGTGAATATTAAAAACCAAAAGACAAAAAATTAAAACCATCAAAAGCATAAAAAGAACAATATCCATTTAAAACAACTATTCTGGGGTCAGTTAAGAAAAAACTCAGCATATGTTGTTAACTGCCTGAGAGAAGAGAAAAGTCTTGACCTGGCGCTGAAAAGATAATAATGTTGGCGCCAGGTGAGCCTCGTCAGTGAGATCTATTTATTTATTTATTTAGATGGACCCTTGGTCTGATCTAGTGGGACTCTTCTTATATTCTCACGTAGGGTGACCCTATGAAAAGGAGGCCTCTAGTGTGGGTCCAGCTGCCTCTTGAAAGCCTCTAGTGTGGGAGAGCCCACAACCCCCCTAGGTAACTGGTTCCATTGTCGTACTGCTCTAACAGTCAGGAAGTTTTTCCTGATGTCCAGCTGGAATCTGGCTTCCTTTAACTTGAGCCCGTTATTCTGTGTCCTGCACTCTGGGAGGATCGAGAAGAGATCCTGGCCCTCCTCTGTGTGACAACCTTTCAAGTATTTGAAGAGTGCTATCATGTCTCCCCTCAATCTTCTCTTCTCCAGGCTAAACATGCCCAGTTCTTTCAGTCTCTCTTCGTAGGGCTTTGTTTCCAGACCCCTGATCACCCTGGACCCAATGAGGTGGCCCAATGATATTCAGGGCCCAATGATCACAGCTGCTGTTTCATCGACTGGAGTATTTCGTTGTTTTTGTGACGTCCTTTGATTGCTGCCTGGCTAATTCCTTCTTTCCCCTGCTCTCTCCCCTAAATTGTTTGCTCTGGAGGGGTGAAGGACCTTCCAAAGCATCCTTGGAGGTCGCACCGGAAGCTGCAGGGGGAATGAATAAAAACTGCTTCCCCTCCCTCCTGCTTCCGTGAATGGCAGCCTCCGCTGGGTCACTGGCCCTACTGACGTCAGAAGGTAAGCCTTCAATGTGCGAGATTTGTGCAGCAAACGCCCCCAGCGATGTTCCTTGGCGCGAGATGGCGAATTCCATTCAATAAATATTCGGGTTCGTGAATTCAAATTGTTGTGTCTGGCCCGGCCTTGGGTTGATAGTTCAACTTGACCTCCTGAGTGTTGTCATTCCCTCGCCTTCTTTCCAAAGACATTGTCCTTCGTCCCTGCTGGAGCGGAGAAAATATTTGCCATTTGGGGTTCCACTGCCCCCCCCCCCCAAAAAAAGAATCTGTGCTTCTTTTGCATATAGGCATCTGTTGTTCTTGGGTCATTTTTGGCTCCAAAAGGAAAGAAAAGCGAGAATGAGCTATTCAATCCACCCCCTCCTGAATGACGCAACTTTGGGGGGGGGGGGAGAGAAAGAGAGAGAGAGAGAAAGAGATTTTTGCTACAAAAATGGCACATTTGCTCCGTCTCAAGGGAACTTTTGTTTACTTCAGCAGCGAGACAAGAAGAGGAATCGCTGATAAAGACACACAAAGACGCGAGATTGGCAAGGATGGAGGCTTTCACCTCCGCGTGGGCTGCTTGCTATTCTCTAAATATTTATCGGACCCAAAGTTCACTCTGCATTTCTTCCTAGCACTGCTTAGATACGCAGCCTTCCAGCATAAAGAGTAAATGCAATGCAGTCAGGGCCGAATTGAGACAGTCTGACGCTCCAGATTCGGAGGCCCCATACCATAAAATTAAAGACAAAGAGAGAGAAAACGACATTACATTTTAATAGAAAGAGTAATGAAAGGGTACCATGCTGCATTAGGGGTTGTTTGTAGTTAAACCATGTCAGGTAGCCTTCTCTGGAGATGTGTGAACCGCCCAGAGAGCTTCGGCTATTGGGCGGTATAAAAATGAAATAAATAAATTAATAAACATAAAAGCACTAAGTGGATTTGGACTTCTTTTAAACTAGCCCTAACCTGCGGTTCCTGCCTCCAATACCTAAATGCCGCATTGCCACGCTTCCTCTATATAAGGCAACTCTGCTGCAAGCCGCACCAGGTTTTCCAACATATTTTAGCCGAAGCAATTTCAAATAGAATGCATCTCCGACATATTTAGAGGCCCAACATAATATGAGGCTCTAAGCCATGGCTTACTTGGCTTGTTCCTAAATCCGGCAATGAACAGTTAGGACTGGGACAGCAGTCAATTGAGTAGGCACAAAGGTCATTTGGTTGCACAAACACTAGAAGCATCTGATGAAGTAGACTCTAGGTCACAAAAGCTTATGCCCTAATAAATGTGTTCATTTTTAAGGTGTCACGAGTCTCTTTGTTGTGGCTCCACTCTGGTGAGATGTACTGTATTTCTACTCAAATGATAGTATTTATTCCCACATTTTCATTTATATATAGATTAGGAGCTTTTCTACTGAAGGCATTTATTGTGCACTTGTCATTCCCTACTCACGGTTGTTTACAGGTTCTTCAGACAACGTCATGACCCTCCAGTTTCACTTTTGTTTTTAAAGAGTACTTTCTGGGAGGATTTTTTTTTTCAGAGCACGGAAAGTGCAACATTATTTGTGGAAGCAAAAGAAAACACTTTCCGCCACTTATGTATCTGCACTATTCAGCTACGCCACAGAGCCACCTAGAGGTTATATGGTAGAAAAGCAGGAAAGGAAACACTCCTCATCTCAATTCTGTTACAAAACCGAAAGCAGATACAGCTTCATGTAGAAAAGTCCTAGGCCGTTCAGAGGGAGAAGAAATAGGATTCAGGAGTGGTGTCTGCAATGAAATTTGATCTGGATTGATATCATGCCTGGATACCACTCCAGATGAGAGCCCTTCTCCCTCCTGACAGCAACTGCTACTGATGAGGCCATGAGACGGAGAGGACTCAGCAGCCTTTCCACTGTGTTAGATCTAACTCCAAGTCCTGCTGAACTTTGCAGCTAAGAAGCTACTGCCTGAAACTGCAGTTTTCCTTCTCTCTTCTGATCCTCTTTCCTTTCGTGTCGTATCTTTTAGATTGTCAGCCTGCACGCAGGGACTAACTTATTTCCAATCTTATTTCTGGGAGCCTTGGCTGAAGAGTGAGATAAGAATGCTTCAAATAAAGACATGATCAATTAGCATATGCAAATATCATGCAACTCTGTGTCTTCTTCTTCTTCTTCTTCTTCTTCTTCTTCTTCTTCTTCTTCTTCTTCTTCGTGATACGTTTCTTCTTCTTTTACAGTGTGTAATTGAACAGCCTGCTCTTCAACGGAGAAACTTATCCAATCAGGCTCAATGTTATTCTGTGCTACTGATTGGGCAAGTCAACCAAACGAATCAACAGATCCAAAACTTAAAAACTTGGGTTCAAGCGAAAGCAAAGATTATGTGGCATGGCAGAGATTATATGGGGTGGCTTTTTTAAAAAATAAAATAAAATCTTTAAAAAGACTCCAAGAATGGATGACACAACCACCCCCGTAATAACAGGGAAGCTAATTGCAGAAATACACCCACTGCCTGCTTAATTACATGGCCTTTCAAGTTGCTAATTGTTCTGTTAGTGATGGGTGGCTTCGAGGGGGGGAAGTCTGATCAGTGCCATGCAGAGCTTTAATTATTCAGACGTGTGCTACTTTTTTTTGCAAGCGTTCTGCAAGGTATAAATTTGGTGGCTGTGGGCTTTATCCCTTGACTCCTGGCTACCCTCAGATGGCTGCGGGCAGCCCAACTCTGGCACTAGAATGCTTGGGTCTCAGCCGCTGCTCAAATGCTCCTTGTGATGTCATCACTCCCTATCCATAAAAACATAGAATAGCAGAGTTGGAAGGGACCTACAAGGCCATCGAGTCCAACCCCCTGCTCAATGCAGGAATCCACCCTAAAGCATCCCTGACAGATGGTTGTCCAGCTGCCTCTTGAAGGCCTCTAGTGTGGGAGAGCCCACCATCTCCCTAGGTAACTGGTTCCATTGTCGTACTGCTCTAACAGTCAGGAAGTTTTTCCTGATGTCCAGCTGGAATCTGGCTTCCTTTAACTTGAGCCCGTTATTCCGTGTCCTGCACTCTGGAAGGATCGAGAAGAGATCCTAGCCCTCCTCTGTGTGACAACCTTTTAAGTATTTGAAGAGTGCTATCATGTCTCCCCTCCATCTTCTCTTCTCCAGGCTAAACAAGCCCAGTTCCTTCAGTCTCTCCTCATAGGGTTTTGTTTCCAGACCTCTGATCATCTTGGTTGTCCTCCTCTGAACATGCTCCAGCTTGTCTGCATCCTTCTTGAAGTGTGGAGCCCAGAACTGGACGCAATACTCTAGATGAGGCCTAACCAGGGCCGAATAGAGAGGAACCAGTACCTCACGTGATTTGGAAGCTATTCTTCTATTAATACAGCCCAAAATAGCATTTGCCTTTCTTGCAGCCCCATCGCACTGTTGGCTCCTATTTAGCTTGCAATCTACAACAATTCCAAGATCCTGCTCGTTTGTAGTATCGCTGAGCCAAGTATCCCCCATCTTGTAACTGTGCATTTGGTTACTATTTCCTAGATGTAGAACTTGGCATTCATCCAATCGGGCTCAATGTTATTCTTAACCAATCACCAGTCTTTGTAGGAAAGCTATTGATTTCAGACACTCCTATAGAGCAAGTTGACCAAACTAGTCAACAAATCCACAACTGGAAGCCTAGGGTTCAAGCAAAGGCAAAGAATCATAGAATCATAGATAAGTAGAGTTGGAAGGGGCCTACAAGGCCATCGAGTCCAACCCCCTGCTCAAGGCAGGAATCCACCTTAAAACATACATGAGTGGTGGCTGCCTCTAGTGTGGGAGAGCCCACGACCTCTTAGGTCATTGGTTCCATTGTTGTACTGCTCTAACCATCAGGACGTTTTTCCTGATGTCCAGCCGGAATCTGGCTTCCTGTAACTTGAGCCCATTATTCAGTGTCCTGTACTCCAGGATGATTGAGAAGAGATCCTGGCTCTCCTCCGTGCTATGTGGTATGGCTGCTTTTAGAGTTCTGACTGGTTCTGTCTGCAACCCATCAGTTTCGCAGCCCCACTGACATCGGAGCCACCAGCCTCTACTGGACCCACTTTATGCCTTGTACAGTAACTGTAGGGGGGAGGCAATACAATCCAGGAAGCCGAGATGTTAGTTCAAGTACTGTCTCAAGGTATGACGCGGCAAGATTCCAAGGGGCGATAAATTGTCTTTCCTTTACAGTTCTCCATTTTGGCCGAAAGCCGGCCCAGGAACGAAATTTCACGAGCCGCGTTTGATGGATGGGACGCGGGGCACGGGGGCATTACTTTGAGCGTCTCACACACACGGCCAGAGAGGTGAAGGTGGTCTGGAACCGAGAGCTAGGATTAATGATGCCATTTAAATGCTAAGCAAAGGCCGGTCGTGCCGAGACGGAATGTAAACTATGGAGGAGAAACACACAAATGGCACGCAGCCCGCTTGGTTAAAATAAAATAAAATCCAGTCTGCTAATAACTCTGAAGAAATGCACCTGTCGAGGGAAATAATTGGTCGTATTGGTAGACTGCGTGGCTGGGCTTCACTTTCACCCTGGCGTCGTTCCTCCTGTGGAGGTAGAGACAATTCCCCCATGCCACTTCCTGACCCTCCTTCACCCCTAATGCTAGAATGTCATTGGTGCAGGGGGAAAAAAGGGAAGAGGGAATTAACCTGCGGAACTCAGTGCCACTGGAGTGACGATGCCCACTCATTTAGATGGGTTGTGAAGGGTAGGTATGGAAGTGGCTCCATCTCCTTTTCCCCCCTTTCTCCATTATGCACTCAGAGTTCTGTGGCCAATTGGTATGGTCAGTCCTCAAGAGGCTGTTTGGTTTGGTTTTCTTGACTTCTGTCAGGGTTCCTTCTATGACCTCCCGTACTCACTGAGCAATTTCTTAAGGATCTCTGCCTCCTTAGGAGTCCTCCACCTTCTTTCTTTTTACCTCCTCTTTCCCAATAATGCCTGGTTTAGGCTGTAGACCTGGGGTAAGTGACACACCAGGCACTTCTGGATTAACAGAACAAGTTACTAGTGAATTAAAACAACCAAATTACAATAAAGGTATTTAGTCAATAGAGCTGAATGATGCAAAAGGCATGAAAAGAAAAGAAAAGTTGCAAAAGCACAAGTTCTTTTACCCTAAGCTGCACCTAGACTTCTTCAGGCTGCTTTCTTCTGCTCCTTCCTCATGCTCTGGTCTTCCCTGGCTCTGGTGTGGCTGGCTCTCCCACTCTTTTATACTCTCTTCCCCCCAAATGGAAAGTACTGTCCCCACTTTGAAGAAATGAAACTTAACTGGAGCAATAAAACTTAACCAGGGAATGTATCTTAGCTGAACAAATGAAACTACTTTTCTCAAGGATACCCCCCTCACAACAGAAAAAACCCGGGCCTCTAAGGCCTGACTTTATTACCTTGCTATTTCGTACTTGTGTGAGCCTTCAAGGATGCTGTTATGAATCACAACCACAGAAAGGATACAATTGCCAGGACATCATTCCTTAATATTCTGAAAATAAAGTTGGTATTTTTCTTTGAAGGGATGTGCGAATGTTTTAGAAGAAATGTTTTTTGGTGTGAAATGTGTGAAAGATGCCCACCCCAACTAACTTTTTTCACACCATTTCACTCAGCTGCTTTGGTTGGAATTGGCTTCCTGATGATCTTGCTGGATTTTGGCTACACTACAATGTCACAAAGCCAAATTAGAGTGAGGTCAATGCTCCTTGGAATAGGCTTCCTCATGATCTCGCCGGATTTTGACTACACTGCAATGTCACAAAGCCAAATGAGAGAGAGGGCAATGCTCTTTGGAATCGGCTTCCTGATGATCTCACCAGATTTTGGCTACACTGCAATGTCACAAAGCCAAATTAGAGTGAGGTCAATGCTCCTTGGAATAGGCTTCCTGATGATCTTGCTGGATTTTGATTACACTGCAATGCCACAAAGCCAAATGAGAGAGAGGGCAATGCTCCTTGGAATAGGCTTCCTGATGATCTCACCTGATTTGGCTACACTGCAATGTCACAAAGTCAAATGAGAGAGAGGGCAATGCTCCTTGGAATAGGCTTCCTGATGATCTCACCTGATTTGGCTACACTGCAATGCCTCAAAGCCAAATGAGAGAGAGGGCAATGCTCCTTGGAATAGGCTTCCTGATGATCTCACCTGATTTGGCTACACTGCAATGTCACAAAGCCAAATGAGAGAGAGGGCAACGCTCCTTGAAATAGGCTTCCTGATGATCTAGTCATTGGCTACACACTGCAATGTCACAAGGGCAATGCTCTTTGCCCTCCCTCTGAATGGGTGAATATTCCTAGAAGCAATTGCTGAAATGGGAGGAGGAGGTGTGTGTGTGTGTGTGTGTGTGTGTGTAATTGTCCAGGAAAAAAATGCCCCCTGTTTTGGCTTATACTAGATTTTCTTTCCAGTTTAAAAAGATCCCGGCATACCTGACACCCAGTAGGCTGCAAAAGGACATAGCAGCTGGTAAATTGCCATCAGCTGCATAATGCCCCAGGGTTTCTTTCTTCCTGAACGGCAGCATTGGAGCTCAGAAGAAACTAATCATAGCAGAATGTGGAGAAGAATTGAGAGAACGCCGGCCTAGCATATGTTTCGCAAGAGCTAAGTGTCTTAATGCGTTCTCGACTTGCAAACAAATAAGAATTTAAAAACATCTCCCCCAATAATACTTAGCTTCCCTAGAGTTCTAACGGCTAAAAGCACTTTACAAGGCGACACACATGGCATCTCTCATGCTCGCCAGACAGCTTTGAAGCTGTCAGACAAACAATAGGCGAAACGGAAGAATGCGGGCGGCTGTTTTCGGTCTGTGTTTGAAACTCCGGAGGCTTTCAAAGAGCCAGAAACAAAACCGCAAGTGTACGCACACCAAGGGAACAGAAGCGATACCCTTGTTTCCCGAGCTGCAAATTGGTCCTGAGTTTTAACTCCTTCTGATACATAGAGAGTCAGAAGGATCTTGGAATTGTCGTAGATCACAAGCTGAATATGAGCCAACAGTGTAATATGGCTGCAAGAAAGGCAAATGCTATTTTGGGCTGCATTGATAGAAGTATTATTGCATTTATATCCCACCCTTTTTCCTCCAAGAAACCCAAGGTGACATACAGAAACCCCCTCCTCCTCTCCATTTTATCCTCACAGCCCTGCGAGGTAGGTCAGGCTGAAAATCTGTGACTGGCCCAGAGTCACCCAGTGGGCGTCCATGGCCAAGTGGGGACTAGAACTCGGATCTCCCGACTCCCAGTCCAACACTCTCACCACTACACCACACTGGCTTTTTTGTAGCATACACAAAGCCCTGCCTGGTAGTTCTCCTCCTCCTCCTTGTAGTCTAATGTTTGTTCGTTCCCAGGAAACACAGAAGGGTTAAAGACCTTTTAGCACCTCAAGTAATCCACTTCTGTGGAGTTTCTGCTCTGGGCGCACAGTCAGATCAGCCTCTCCCATCATACCTTTGCTTGGCTTCTCATTTGCTACTTTCCCCAATGCCAACGGAAGGTACAGTTAGCTGGGAATCTCCGGAAGGTTATCTCACCCTGAAATGTTTACACGTCTACTCCTCTCCATCAGGGCCCCAGACACCCTGGCTTGAATCCAACGTAAGACTTAGTTAAGAAGCGCCCTGCTGGATCAGACCAAGAGTCCATCTAGTCCAGCACTCTGTTCACACAGTGGCCAACCAGCCATCGGCCAGAGAGACCAACAAAGCAGGACATGGTGCAACAGCACCCTCCCACCCATGTTCCACAGCAACTTATTTATTTATTTATTTATTACATTTTTATACCGCCCAATAGCCGAAGCTCTCTGGGCGGTTCACAACAATTAAAACCATCATAAAACCATCAACAGGTTAAAAGCACAAAGAAAAAATACAGTATAAAAAGCACAACCAGGATAAAAACCACGCAGCAAAATTGATATAAGTTTAAAATACAGAGTTAGAACAGTAAAATTTAAATTTAAGTTAAAATTAAGTGTTAAAACACTGAGAGAATAAAAAGGTCTTCAGCTGGCGACGAAAGGAGTACAGTGTAGGCGCCAGGCGGACCTCTCTGGGGAGCTCATTCCACAACGGGGATGCCACAGCGGAGAAGGCCCTGCTCCTAGTAGCCACCTGCCTCACTTCGGGCTCACAAAGAAGGGCCCCTTTGAATGGGGTCGAGATTCTTCCGCAGCTGGCGCTGCCTAACTCACAGTATACACAGTAAAGAAAGAGGCACTTCTTTTAGGTACGTCTTTAAAAAAGGCGCCTTCACAACGACGTGTAGATCTGGCCCTAGTTCCGTGAATGGAGCCTTTACAGACACCATTTAATGGAGCAGGGGGAATTGCGCATTTTCCGGCGCATCCATTGTTGCGCCCAGTGGAGGTGCTGGATGAGGACAGACAGTAGCTAGGTGCTTGTTGGGTCATGTGGGCCCTCAACCCGTGGGCCCGGGAACGTGCCAAGGATGCCCAATTGGGGCAGGGAGGATGCAAGGATTCTGTCGGACTCCTGGACCTATTTGGGCACCTGCAACATCCCTAGCTTTGAGTCATTAGTTCTTAAAAGTCTGGCTTTGAATTCTGGTGTTTTTCACCCTGGTTGTGGTTGTCACCATGTTTTCATAGAATCATAGAATAGTAGAGTTGGAAGGGGCCTATACGGCCATCGAGTCCAGCTCAACGCAGGAATCCACCTTAAAGTATTCCTTGCAGAGGGCTGTCCAGCTGCCTCTTGAATGCCTCTAGGGTGGGAGAGCCCACCACTTCCCTAGGTCATGGGTTCTATTGTCATGCTGCTCTAACTGTCAAGATGCTTTTCCTGATGTCCAGCCGGAATCTGGCTTCCTTTAACTTGAGCCCGTTATTCCATGTCCTGCACTCTGGGATGATCGAGAAGAGATCCCGGCCCTCCTCTGGGTGACAAACCTTCCAAGTATTTGAAGAGTGCTCTCATGTCTTCCCTCCATCTTCTCTTCTCCAGGCTAAGCATGCCCAACTCTTTCAGTCGCTCCTCATAGAGAGAGTTTCCTCATAGAGAATTGCCAGTAGATTTTTAGGATATCTTTAGGATGTTTTTAGGATGTTTTTAGGATGTTTTTAAACAGTATTTTATGTTGATGTTACCCACCTCGATCCAATCAGAGAGGCGGGTAAGAAATAAATTATTATTATTATTATTATTATTATTATTATTATTATTATTATTATTATTAATTTGTTTCCAGACTCCTGATCATCCTGACAGCCTCCTCTTCTTTAAGAGCTACACAACAGGCAGATACAACCACATTCACCTGTCTGCACTAGGAACAGCTGTACCTGTTGAATTTGCGCTTGTGAAGATTCTTGGCTCTCACTTCTTCACCCTCCGAGGAGGTGTGCACGCTCATCTGGTACTTCCGCAAGAGAGAGCCAAGACGTGGGGCGCATGTCGTCCGAAAGCGATTCTGTCGCAAGCAATGTCAAGAAAGATGACGTTGCTTATGTATTTATTCATTTTATTACTCTGCTTTTGCAAACCAACCCGGGGCCTGTGAAACTTCCAAACCTGCCTCAAGCTGTAGGAGGAGAGATTTCCCAGTAGCTGGTCAGGAACGTTAACGAGCTTGTTTATTCTCTGCCGTCATATCTGCTGCCTTCCTGACAGTGCGCTCTGGCTTGCATGTACTGTTGCAGAATGCCAGCGGTATTTACTACTCAAGCATATCCTAACACTCCCGAGGACTGGGGGGGAAAAATGCTGCACCTACCATAGGAATCGTGCCGCAGCCTAAACACCAGGCCAGTAATTCTCCTAGCTGAGCCTTGCCATGGTGTTGCAGGGGTTCTGTTGCGCTGTCCCCAAAGATGGAGATCCCCCAGCCTGCTCTTCCGTTCCCTCAAAAAGAGAGAGGGAGACGTTAAGTTTCGTGTAGCTCTCAAAAGAGATGGAAGAATCACTTGGAAAGCACAGGGGAACGTAAGAACATAAGCGCCCTGCTGGATCAGGCCAAGGGTCCGTCTAGTCCGGCACTCTGTTCACACAGTGGTCCACCAGCCGTTGGCCAGGGATGAACAAGCAGGGCATGGTGCAACAGCACCCTCCCGCCCATGTTCCCCAGCAACTGGTGCACACAGTTTGGTCATGGCATATCAACATAAAGAAGAGCTGTTGCAGGATGAGGCCAAGGGCCTATCTAGCCCAGCCTTCTGTTCTTTCAGAAGAGAAGCCCATGAGCGGGACATGAGTGTAACAGCATCATTCTGCTCGTGTTCTCCAGTGACTGGTGTGGAGTAGGGCTGTGGAGTAGGGCCCAAACCCCAAATCTGAGATAAGGCGAGCCAATTCACAGAATCATAGAATAGCAGAGTTGGAAGGCGCCTACAAGGCCATCGAGTCCAACCCCCTCATATTCAGCCTGCCTCAGCCTGAATAGGAGGTACCTTGAGGTGAAGCAGATGTTGCCGGGGTGCCTTGGGCCAATCTGGGGCAGTGGTGGGCCACTCCCGCTGTCCGCGTGGGAAAGCCAACACAAGGCCGTGATTCCATTGGACTCCCCTCCCCCCTCCTCTTGTAACCTCCCTGAACCCAGAGCCGCCATTGGGACTTGCCTTTGCCATATTTATTTATTTATTTATTTATTACATTTCTATACTGCCCAATAGCCGGAGCTCTCTGGCTGGAAAGGACCATCTCCCGAGTTTGTGACCATAGATCTATAAAAAAGACAGAGCACTCATCTTACTTTTAAATTGCTGCTCTAACGGAGGAGGACTCCCGGCAATGGTAAATCCCAGCAGTGGTGACTCCGGGTTTGGGGTGAGCAGAATGTACTCCCAGTTGTCTTGCATCCAGCTTTCCTGGGCGCCTGCTGTGTGAGTCCACCGCAGTTGCCAAGGGAACCCACGAAACCTGACGGCTTCGGGGAGGGGGGAACCTTGCTTCGGCTTTGGTTCTGAAGCAAGGTGGCCCAGCCCTGAAGCACCCTGAATCAAATTGGGGCTATGTTGGAGGCTCCCAAACAGCCTTCAGGGCGAGTCGAGGAGAACCCAGCTGCTTCGGACCCTGGAGGTAATAAAAAACCATTGTGATTACTAGCCATTGATAGCCCCATAAATCAAGGTGTGCACAAAGAGTGGTAACTCCAAACTAAACAAGGACTGTGCGGAAGTCGACGGGACTTTCCGACTCAGGATGGAAGCGTGACACGCCCCACCGGACTCTCCCAAATGTTTCCTCTTGGGCTTGGGCTCTAGTTCCATGCGACGCAGCTCTGTTTGGGGTTATTTTTGCACTTCCTCTTTCATGGGCCCAGCCGGACACCGGACCTGCGAAAGCGTCACTTCAGATGGAAGAGGGGCTAAAAGGTGACTCAGAGTTCGGCAGCACGGCTCACCCCCCCCTCCCCACGCAAAATGGGACAAACTCAGCGGATGTTATTCAGCTCATCCAAGAAGCTGAAGGCAGAGTAGATACCACACTTCAAGAAGGATGCAGACAAGCTGGAACGTTTTCTGAGGAGGACAACCAGGATGATCAGGGGTCTGGAAACAAAGCCCTACGAGGAGAGACTGAAAGAACTGGGCCTGTTTAGCCTGGAGAAGAGAAGATTGAGGGGAGACATGAGAGCACTCTTCAAATACTTGAAAGGTCGTCACACAGAGGAGGGCCAGGATCTCTTCTCGATCCTCCCAGAGTGCAGGACACGGAATAACGGGCTCAAGTGACAGGAAGCCAGATTCCGGCTGGACATCAGGAAAAACGTCCTGACTGTTAGAGCAGTACGACAATGGAACCAGTTACCTAGGGAGGTTGTGGCCTCTCCCACACTAGAGGCCTTCAAGAGCCAGCTGGACAGCCATCTGTCAAGTATGCTGTAGGGTGGATTCCTGCATTGAGCAGGGGGTTGGACTCGATGGCCTTTTAGGCCCCTTCCAACTCTACCATTCTATGATTCTGTGATACTTTCCCCACACTTAAAGATTCTGTTTAATCTTCACCACACTCCTAGGTTAGACTGAGAAAGACAGGCTGGTCCAAGGTCACCCAATGATCATCATGGCTGAATGGGGACTTGAACTCAGGTCTCCCTTGGGCCATGCCAGGTGGGGATGATGAAATCTGCACTCCAACGCAGCTAGAGGGGTATCACGTTGGAGAATGCCGCTCTAACCACTGTACAACATTACTTCTTCAACTGAAAGTTGGGAAGCTCTTTGAGCTTATTAGGATTTTGATTCAGGAAGGAAGGGTCTCACTTCCCTTTTTCTAAATGAGCTTAGCTTTTGGCCCAGGGGACTGTTCTGCCATTTTTAATTTTTTTCATCTAGAAATATCCTTACCCTGAAGCAATGCAAAGTCGGCATGTTCAGGTGCCGTGTTCTAGAAAGGAAAGAACAAGCCAGAGGCGAAAAGGGGGCGGGAAAGGAAAAGGAGAGGGGACGAGGGAGACCTGGAAAAGGATGGATGAAAATGCATCATGCTTATAGAATCATAGAACAGCAGAGTTGGAAGGGGCCTACAAGGCCATCGAGTCCAACCCCCTGCTCAATGCAGGAATCCACCCTAAAGCATCCCTGACAGATGGTTGTCCAGCTGCCTCTTGAAGGCCTCTAGTGTGGGGGAGACCACAATACTTGTAACACTCAACACAAAACAAACAAGAGCATTAATAGGAAAACGGTTGCATTCGTAGTTCACACCAGCCAAACAGAAAAATCACTTATGAATAGCAGCCAAATTAAAGTCAATTGATGGCTTGAATAGGAGTTCAGTGTTCTTTGATGCTGCGTCCCTGAACTGATGTACTTTAATTCCATCGCTCTTTAGAATGCTGTACATGCATTGACTTACCTACGGTTTGAAAACTAACATGAGTTAAGGAAGGGGCTGCATAAAGGCCCTACCTCCGATGCGACCATTTTTTAAATACATACTTTGGTTTATTTCTTTACTAATTTTAAGAAAGCAAAGGGGTTTTAACTACCGCAAGATGTAGTGATGGCCACCAATCTGGGTGGCTTCAAAAGGGGGTTGGATAAATTCCTTGGAGGAGGAGGCTATCCACGGCTACTAGCCCTGATGGTTGTGTGCTATCTCCAGTATTCGAGGCAGTAAGCCTGTGTGCACCAGTTGCTGGGGAACATGGGTGGGAGGGTGCTGTTGCACCATGTCCTGCTTGTTCATCCCTGGCCAATGGTTGGCTGGCCACTGTGTGAACAGAGTGCTGGACTAGATGGACTCTTGGTCTGATCCAGCAGGGCTCTTCTTATGTTCTTACCAAACATGCCACCCAGTGCTGCTGCTTCTGCAAGCAGGACCTTCGAGATAATATTTCAGTCTCAAGTGCTGCTGGTCAGGGTTCCAGCCAGCCATGTCCTCTTACTTGCTACTCCATTCCACCCCGCTGCCTCTTTCACACACACACACACACACACACACACACACACACACACACACACACACGATGCCCACTGAGCATATTCAGACCTCATTGGGAGGCTTTCAGGGCCGGCCCTTCCATGAAGCAAGAGGATGCAGGTGTAGCAGGCGGCAGAGTATGGGAAGAGCGGTGCCTCCAGAGGGTCTTCCACTTCTTGGTCCTGCTAGCCACCTGCATGGCCAGCAGGACCAAGAAGCAGCTGCTCGCTCCCTCCCTCCCTCCCCTCCTGTTCCACCCCCCTCGTGCACCTCCCAACCCAGCTGGCCCTGCTCACCTGGCTGCCACGTGGCTTACTTTTCTTTTCGTGCATACTGCATGTTCCCCCGCCTCCCCAGTGCGCTGCCCACAAGGTGTTTCCACCTTTAGGAGCCGCGTGAGTTCGAACAAAGTATTGCGAGAGGCCGTGTAAGTTTCGGGATCGCTTGTGATACTTTGCTCAGCAAGCAGGCGCTGCGCAGCTCCTGAAGATGGAAAGATCTTATGCGCGGTGCGCTGGGGAGGTCAATGGATGCAAAGAAAACTAACCCGGCTGTTGAAGTGTGCGCATTTACGGGGGTCAAGAAAAGTAAGCTGTATGGATGGAGGAGCCAGGTGTCCATTTCAAACAGCAGTCTGCCTTGGGACAGGCCTGGATGTTTTATGTCACTCCACCTTTCGTCACCCCCCCCCACGAAACATGTTTGTAGCTTGGGTGCCCAGGTGTCCTTTTTTGCAGGTCTGCCAGAGGACCGTCCTCTATTTCTCAGCATCCTCCCCTCCCGCAAAGACCTTCCCCTCCGCTGCAAGTCAGCTTGGGAAGAGGGAAAGTTAATTTCTTTGGAAGATCAGGGCCGGAATGCACACTCACTGGTTTTATTTGCGAGGATTTGGAGGGGCGAAGGAGTGGCCTGGCTGGGCCTCCTGTGGAATTTAAACGGATCCTGGTCATGCTTTCTAAATCCGCGTAGGTAGATATAAATTAGCCTATGCAGATTTGATGCCACTCAGGGTCCCGTGGGCTTGGGCCCCGCATCTCTCCAGCGCCACGAAACAACAGCAGGAAATGAGGTAGAGCGAGTTTCCCCGTCGAACACAGATGGCCGGGAGAGAGACGTGACTTTTGATGAATCCCACATGGTTGCGCAAAGCTGAGTGCAGCAGCCAGAGGGCACTTCTCCCTCTGCTAATAATTTCTCCTGATTGAAAGCTGCTTAGCTGCTGTTTTCCTTCCTTCCTCCGCTCGCTCGTGGACGCCTTCCCATTTTGGCAGGTGTCTGCTGCGGAAGGGATCGATCACGGCCTAAGCAACGGTCTCGCCTCATCGAGCCCTCGGAGAAAGGGCTTTGCTCTTTGTCAAAGACTTGGGGCATGTCTACACTGGGGAGGATCTCACAATATGCTGATCATGAGATCCTCTCCTTTGTCCACACACGGCGCGTGGCGTCCAACGGGGAAGGAGGATGTCATGCCCGCCATTTTGTTTTTTGTTTTATTGAAGATGAGCGCACGAGTGCTCCAACGATAAGGTCATGTTTTTTTTTCAAAAAAATGATCCTGTGCCCCCCCACCCCGCCCCCGATGGGCATGGAGTGCCTGATGAGCTCCGTGCCCCATGCCCGGTTCCTCGCGTTTCATAGAAATCATAGAATAGCAGAGTTGGAAGGGGCCTACAAGGCCATCGAGTCCAACCCCCTGCTCAATGCAGGAATCCACCATAAGGCATACCTGACAGATGGTTGTCCAGCTGCCTCTTGAATGTCTCGGGTGTGGGAGAGCCCACAACCTCCCTAGGTAACTGATTCCATTGTCATACTGCTCTAACAGTCAGGAAGTTTTTCCTGATGTCCCGCTGGAATCTGGCTTCCTTTAACTTGAACCCGTTATTATGTGTCCTGCACCCTGGGAGGATCGAGAAGAGATCCTGGCCCTCCTCTGTGTGACAACCTTTTAAGTATTTGAAGAGTGCTATCACGTCTCCCCTCAATCTTCTCTTCTCCAGGCTAAACATGCCCAGTTCTTTCAGTCTCTCTTCATAGGGCTTTGTTTCCAGACCCCTGATCAACCTGGTTGCCCTCCTCTGAACACGCTCCAGCTTGTCTGCATCCTTCTTGAATAGTGGAGCCCAGAACTGGACGCAATACTCTAGATGAGGCCTAACCAGGGCCGAATAGAGTGGAACCAGTACCTCACACGATTTGGAAACTCTACTTCTATTAATGCAGCCCAAAATAGTATTTGCCTTTCTTGCAGCCATATCGCACTGTTGGCTCATATTCAGCTTGTGATCTACAACAATTCCAAGATCCTTCTCGTTTGTAGTATCGCTGAGCCAAGTAACCCCCATCTTGTAACTGTGCATTTGGTTTCTATTTCCTAGATGTAGAATGTGGCATTTATCCCTATTAAATTTCATTCTGTTGTTTTCAGCCCAGCACTCGCGATGAGCCAGGACAAAACCGGGACAACCGCCCACACCTTCCATGGTCTCAGGACAGTAGTATCTTCTTATGGTCTTAACAGATTACTAGGGATTGAATAGGGATGTCCACCACTTGACGTTTGTTTATTTATTTATTTATTTATTTATTTATTTATTTATTTAATTTCTATACTGCCCAATAGCCGGAGCTCTCTGGGTGGTTCACAACCATTCCGTTTCTTTTTGGCTCGATGGAATTCCACAGCATGTACAACTTGCTTTGCATCTGAGAGCCAAGCGGCAGGCCGCTCCCTGAACTCCGGGAACCTTTTTGCACATTTTTTGCGGGGTTGGAGAGGCACTGCACCTTGCATGAACATCTGAGCAATTTGCGTAAATGGCAGCTGAATTTGCACTAATTCGGCCACAACTTGCATCATTTGCGCAAATTTGGCCACAGCTCACGTAATTTGCGCAAATTCGGCCACAACTTGTATAATTTGTGCAAATTCGGCCACAACTTGCGTAATTTGCGCAAATCTGGCCACAACTTGCGTAATTTGTGCAAATCTGGCCACAACTTGCGTAATTTGCGCAAATTCGGCCACAACTTGCGTCATTTGCGCGAATTTGGCCACAACTTGCATCATTTGCGCGAATTTGGCAACAACTTGCGTAATTTGTGCAAATCCGGCCACAACTTGCGTAATTTGTGCAAATTCGTCCACAACTTGCGTAATTTGCACAAATCTGGCCACAACTTGCATAATTTGCACAAATTCGGTCATAAAAAGAAATTCAAACCTAGGAAAATTTGTCAAATTTATTTACTTTGTTTTATTTATTTATTTATTTATGTATTGCACTTTCATACCACCCAATAGCCTAAGCTCCCTGGGCGCAAAAATTAAAACCATTCAAAGTATAAAAACAACCCTAGAAAAACATTTAAATAATGGCTTTGTCAATGCATGCAGCAAAAAAAGGTGGAAGTTTTCAGTCTGTGGGTCGAAGAGACCTGAAAATAAAATAAAAAAAGAGAAAGGCTTCTCTCTACTTTTGAAAAACGAAAACCAACTCCCTGCAAGTAGAAAGCTTGCGGAAAGCAAATGATTTCTCTGGCATCCCTACCCCAAGGACACCCCTGGTACAGAGTGACGTGTATGTACACATGTGAGACAGCCCTGCCATTCAACTCCATTTACTTCCCTTGGGATCCTAGAAGTCAAGATAACCTTGAGTCACATTCTCCAGAGGCGGGAAACAACTTTGAGCATCTCCGAATCTGGAATGGACCTGCCTGGAACGAACCTGCGGTGATAATTGTTTGCATATTCGCATAAGCATCCTAACCTTTTTCGGTGTTGGATCCTCCAGTTAACTGGAATTTGAGCAGGTGTACCCCGCTGACCGTAGAAGAAGCGTGGGAGGAATCGCTCGGGGACGCAGAGCCTCAGAAAGAAGGAATTTTGTTTTCCCCCAGTCTGGATACGCTCGATCTGAGCCAGAGGATCCATTCCAGAAGTGACATCATGAGCCAGACAGCGTTATGGGAAGTGTGTGTTTGTGTATGTATGTATGGGGGGGCTGGGGGGCTGCACACAGATGACTATCTCTCCAGAGGGATTTGGGATCCTACTGTTATTGTAGCGGTGATCTGTCCATTCTGGGAAGCAGCTGGTTTCAGAACGGAGAGTGTAACAGAGCATTCTTTCTTCATGTTTTGAACATTGCTCAGAACGACGGATGCGTTGGCTGTTGATCATCTGAGCACCAGAGAGATTTTAGACACTGAGAACATGATGCTATCAAGGACATCTGGTGCGCTCTGGGGCTTGTGGTACAGGAGGCAACAGACCATTTCCGGTAAGGAGTCTTGACTAAAAACTGTGGGGTAGCGTCGTTGGCTTCTGGCCCACGCCTCCAACGTAAGCTCCCGTTCTAATGCACACATACACAATCTCTCTCACACACCAGGGGGTTAAAGCACTGCTGGGGTTCACATTGAGGGGAAGATGGAGGGGAGACATGATAGCACTCTTCAAATACTTGAAAGGTTGTCACACAGAGGAGGGCCAGGATCTCTTCTCGATCCTTCCAGGGTGCAGGATACGGAATAATGGGCTCAAGTTAAGGGAAGCCAGATTCCAGCTGGACATCAGGAAAAACGTCCTGACTGTTAGAGCAGTACGACAATGGAATCAGTTACCTAGGGAGGTTGTGGGCTCTCCCACACAAAAGGCATTCAAGAGGCAGCTGGACAACCTAGGGTTCAAGCAAAGGCAAAGAATCATAGAATCATAGATAAGTAGAGTTGGAAGGGGCCTACAAGGCCATCGAGTCCAACCCCCTGCTCAATGCAGGAATCCACCTTAAAGCATCCCTGACAGATCGTTGTCCAGCTGCCTCTTGAAGGCCTCTAGTGTGGGAGAGCCCACCACCTCACCGGGCAACTGATTCCATTGTCGTACTGCTCTGACAGTCAGGAAGTTTTTCGTGATGTCCAGCGGAATCTGGCTTCCTTTAACTTGAGCCCGTTATTCCGTGTCCTGCACTCTGGGAGGATCGAGAAGAGATCTGGCTTCCTTTAACTTGAGATACATGCCTCTTGTTCTTCAGTCTTTAACAGGACTGTCTTTATAAGAGTTGTAATTGTAGTTATTCTAACCTGTCGGTTGGAGACTTTTGTCTCCCTGTTCTTAATTTGGCTTGCTTTTATTATTGCTGTATTTTGCTTTTATAATGACTGTATTTCTAGCTATTTTTAATTTGCTGGTCTACGGCCGTGATAAATTTTGACTTTGACTTTGTGTCCTTAATTAGAGTCACCATTTTAAACAAAGATGGGGGCTCTGGGGTTTTGCTAGATCTATGGTCACAAACTATGGCAGCCATAAAGAGTAGATGTGGATGTGTGAGAAGAGATAGGGGGTCCCCCAATACCTGAAAGATTACCCCCCCAGGCATGCAGCACAAGTTGTCCACCCCTCTCTAAAAGTTTTTTTTTAAGTATTAGAATAGATATAAGACAAACACAGAGTGTGTGAGTGGCGTGTACATGTGAGTGAGTGAATTGTACATGGATATGCACGTGTGAAGGTGTGTGCATGTGCAAGCACCCATAGGTGTAGCCCTTTGCCTCCCGAGCAGACGCTAGGGATGTACGCAGATTTCATTTCAGTCACAAATCATTCGAACATGCCCCGTTCGCAACCCCAAATGCAAATCGGAACACCGGTTCTCTGCAAACGCCCACAAGTTCCCAAACTTTGAACAATCTGCATGTGCCCTTTTTTAAAAATAAATAAATCCATGCTTTAAGAAGTTTAGAATGGGCGAACTCATCCCGTTAACCTCCTGCTCCTGTTTGTTGGTCCGTGTGAGATTTTTTTCAGGCCTGAAGAGCACTCTGCAGCCGTCTGCCCTTACTCCGGAAATGACTCATTTCCCCCTGCTGTGCAAATGGTGCCCATAAATGCCCCATTTATCAGGAGTAAAGGTGTGAACAGAGCATTCATGCCTTTACTTTTGCATACATGGGGGCTTTATGGCCACCATTTACACGACGGGGACCATGAGTAATTTCCGGAGTGATGGCAGAATGCATTGAGGATGATCAGGGCTCTGGAAACAAAGCCCTATGAGGAGAGACTGAAAGAACTGGGCATGTTTAGCCTGGAGAAGAGAAGACTGAGGGGAGACATGAGAACACTGTTGATAGTGGAGCACTCTTGATAGTGGAGTGAATGGCCACTCTGGACTCAGCTGAGCTACAGCGCCATCTAGGGATAAGTGAGAGATTCATCTCAGTTCGGTTTTGATAAGAATTTACCAAAATTTTGCCTGGTTGCTCTGCTCTTCACCTGAATGCGGGGCCGGCCCTCCTAAAAGGCAGAGTGAGATGACCACCTCAGGTAGCAGATACTGAGGGGTGACAGTGGCAGCTTGCTAGCTGTTTTCATAACCTCTACGGCTGATTACTGGAGGAAAGGGCCGTGTATGCTACACAAACAGCCCTGGGTGGACCTTCTACTCCAGGACAATCCCACCACTAACATCAAATGTGGAGGAACACCTCTTCTTACTTCTTGCTATAACCACCACTTGTAGAAGATCATCTCTCACCACTAGATCATCTCTCACCACTAGGCACTCCCTCCCTTCACTGCTACCATCAGTTGAATCCCTTAATTTAATATATGCCTTTTCCCCTAAAATGGCTGGTCATTAGGCATGAGACAAACAGATCAGAGGCGCAGGCATAATAACCAAAGATATATAACCTCAGATATATAACCTCAGCCAAGGCTAGACTCCCACTGCTTTCAATATTAAAATGAAGCATGGCATGTGGCCTCCTGTACAGAGGATAGTCCTCTACTAGAAGGACGGTCAGAGAACAGTTTTCTATTTTAAGTCATCTTCTTTCAATGGGCTGTCCAGTCCAAGTCTGGTTTTTGATGGGATTATTTGGTAATGATGCCTCCTGTTAGAAAGGCAGTTTGCAGAGTAAAAAAGCAAAAGATAAAAGAAAATGAGCATTTACCCGGCCCATGTGCAGACAGGCTACTTTGGCTTTAGTAAAAAGAGAGACCACACTCTCCTTCAATGAAAGGGGGGATTTTCTCACCAATCTTGCATATACAATGCAGATATCATGTAGAGCATTAAAATGAGTTTGTTCTGTCCCTTTTGTGTTCCATTACACAGGCAGGTGCGAGAGGGCAAACACACGTGCTCCCAGCAATGGTGGATGTCAGGGGGAGAGGTGGGGAGGAAGTAGGGTGACCATATGAAAAGGAGGACAGGGCTCCTGTGTCTTTAACAGTTGCATAGAAAAGGGAATTTCAGCAGGTGTCCTTTGTATATATGGCGAACCTGGTGAAATTCTCTCTTCATCACAACAGTTAAAGCTGCAGGAGCCCTGCCCTCTATTAAATCTGGTCACTCTAGTATAGCTCTTGCAGCTTTAACTGTTGTGATGAAGAGGGAATTTCACCAGGTTCTCCATATATACAAATGACACCGGCTGAAATTCCCTTTTCTATGCCACTGTTAAAGATACAGCAGCCCTGTCCTCCTTTCCATATGGCCACCCTAGAGGAGGAGCAGAAGGGAGAAATCACAGGAAACACAGGAAATCACAGGAAACACACTAGGCTATAGAGATCCTAAGGCTAGCTGTGGCCAAAATTCCCATGAACTAACTAAATACAACACTGTCTCTTTCCTGTAACTTGCAAATGAAGTTGCAATATTCCCCAAGTGCAAAAGCAAGCATCTTTTTATTGCTGTCGTTGTGATTTTGCCCCCACCCCCTTTGCGTGTGATGCATTTCCTCTTTGGGGGCAAATGTGTAAATGGAAAAAAAGGAAAGGAACCTCTCGTGCCAGCACTGAGTCATTACTGACTCTTGGAGGGACGCCAACTTTCGCTGATGTTTTCTTGGCAGGCCTTAGAGCGGGGTGGTTTGCCGTTGCCTTCCCCGGCCATTATTACATTTCCCCCAGCTAACTAGGCACTCATTTTACTGACCTCGGGAGGATGGAAGGCTGAGTCGACCCGAGCCGGCTGCCTGAAACCAGCTTCCGCTGGGATCGAACTCAGGCCATGGGGAGAGTTTCAGCTGCAGAAACTGCCGCTTGACCACCCTATTAAAAAGCCGGTCGCCCTCCCTTTTCTGCAAGCCTGGCTCTTTTTTTTCCCCATTAATAGAAGTATAGCTTCCAAATCACGTGAGGTACTGGTTCCTCTCTATTCGGCCCTGGTTAGGCCTCATCTAGAGTACTGCGTCCAGTTCTGGGCTCCACAATTCAAGAAGGATGCAGAAAGCTGGAGTGTGTTCAGAAGAGGACAACCAGGATGATCAGGGTTCTGGAAACAAAGCCCTATGAGGAGAGACTGAAAGAACTAGTCATGTTTAGCCTGGAGAAGAGAAGATTGAGGGGAGACATGATAGCACTCTTCAAAGACTTAAAAGGTTGTCACACAGAGAAGGGCCAGGATCTCTTCTCAATCCTCCCAGAGTGCAGGACATGGAATAACGGGCTCAAGTTAAAGGAAGCAAGATTCCGGCTGGACATCAGGAAAAACTTCCTGACTGTTAGAGCAGTATGACAATGGAATCAGTTAACTAGGGAGGTTGTGGGCTCTCCCACTAGAGGCATTCAAGAGGCAGCTGGACAACCATCTGTCAGGGATGCTTTAGGGTGGATTCCTGCATTGAGCAGGGGGTTGGACTCGATGGCCTTGTAGGCCCCTTCCAACTCTGCTATTCTATGAATCCTTTCCCGCCTGCGAGAAAATAATTTTGTTTGCGTTTGAGAGCTCTCAGTTGCTGTTGTGTCCTGGAGCGAAACAATAGAAGTTGGGGTAAAAAAAAACAAGAAGCAGAGGGCGAAATAAAATCACTAGAAGGGTGTGCGTGTGTGTGTGATCTCATTTATAATAGCACTGTTCATTTGAGAGGCAGAAAGAGAGAGATCCGACCTCAGGCAATATAGAGAACAGTTCAGAGGCAGCACAAGCAAGCCTGGCAGAAGCACGTCTTCAAACAAATGGAATTCAGGCGACCCTATTTGGCAGCAAAGAAGCCTGCTGAGCTCACAAAACAAGTCAATTTGTAAGCGTGGGCACAAAGGCGCCCTAGAAATAAAAAGGAACATCTCCAGAATTTTCTTTTCGTTCCTTCCTTTTAAAAAAAATAAAAATCTAGGAAAAACCAAGGGGGAGGGGGAAATCACTGCACCCCATTTTCTCCAAGTTTGAACTTGGGGGCAAAATTAGGACTTTGTGTGTGTGTTGGGGGGGGGTCTCCCCAAGCTTCCCTCCTCCCATCATTTTATATTTTCATGTTGATTTGCTGCTCTACTTGACTCCCCCGATGGGCTGCTATTTCAATGCTGTTTTAAAAAGAACAGAAAAAAAGAACACAGCTTTCTTCTCGGTGAATAGTAGTTTTATCCCCCAACGATCCTGTAAAGTAGGCAAATCTGAGAGACCGTGATTGGCCAAAGGTCATTATGTCCTTTTTAAACCATTCGTGCCTGTAATTTAGCATAAATCGCTCCTTTATGGCCACTATTTAGACAAATGGAACTTTATAAAAAGTAGGGTGACCCTATGGAAAGGACAGGGCTCCTGTGTTGCGTGGAAAAGGGAATTTCAGCAGGTATCATTTGTATGCATGTAGCACCTGGTGAAATTCCCTCTTCATCACAACGGTTAAAGCTGCAGGAGCTATACTAGAGTGCCCAGATTTAAAAGAGGGCAGCTTTAATTCTTGTGATGAAGAGGGAGTTTCACCAGGTTCCCCATATATACAAATGACACCTGCTGAAATTCCCTTTTCAATACAACTGTTAAAGATACAGGAGCCCTGCCCTCCTTTTCATAAGGTCAGCCGAAACAATCCCATAGACTTGTATGATACTGGCAGTTTTACTCTCGATTCCTTTTCTACCGCTCCAGAATCGGGCTTTGGAGGTCCGATTTGGCCCGCTCCACTTTGGATCCGTGGATCCGTAATGAAGCAGAGCACACCCCTAGTTCCTACTGTTAAGTTAATCTCACCCCCCCATCTTAAACCCTTGTTAAAATATATATCTAATGCAATTTCATTTGCTGCCATTTTTACATGCAGAAATGATCGGCACGTCTGCTTTCCCTCACCATATTAGCGAGATGACAGAGGTTTTTAGTAATGCTTTCTGAGAGGGAAAGAAATCTTGGGCAGGAGGAGAAGACTTTTGAGGGTATTTTGCGTCACTGTTCATTACAACACTTTTCTCCCCGCTGCCAGCCAACAGCCGAGGTAAAATTAAAAACTTTCCCAATGCCACCAGCCACCACATCTCCATTTGATATTGCCTGAGTGATCGTTACTGCATTAGGAAGTTGGAGAATATTCACAGGGGCAAGACAGAGTCGCATGGAGGTGGCTACGACCGTTGCATTGTTTATGAGGGACGAAGCCATCGTCCGCGGCGAAGACCAGCGTCTGATTTACACCCGGGGTTCCGCGGGTTTCATTGTTAATTTATAATGATTAAGGCTGTCACCCAGTTAAAGGCCTCTTAGTTGATTAATTGTGTGCCGTTTGCTCAGCTGACGGATCAATTACATTTGCATGTGTTCGCACGTCCGCGTTGCTGAAAAAAAAGAGATGCGTTCTTTGCTTTTAGACCAGGATTAGAGGGAGCTTTATCCTCCCAAGGGCCACATTAATTTGGGGTTAAATCTGACAAGGGTGAGGACGGGATCCAGAGCCCAAACTTTGCAACATTGCGGGATTCTATAGCGCTCCTGCAGTGGAGGCTGGTGGCTCCAATTTTGGTGGGGCTGCGAATCCATTCTGGGTTTCAGTCAGAGCAAGCCAGAACTCTAATGGCGCTCTCCAGTGTGGTGGATCCGTTTTAGGGAAAGGGTTCAGCGCCTTGAAGTGCTCTTTTAGAGTTCTGGCTGGTTCTGACTGAAACCCAGAATGGATTCACAGCCCCACCGAAATCGGTGACACCAGCCTCCACTGCTCTCTTTCTCTCGATGTGCACAGCACACACCCTCTCTAAATGCCACCCCTGAGAACCTCATGGAGTTCTTATTTATTTTATGTATTATTACATCTATATCCCACCTTTTCCCCTCTTGCAAGGAACACAGAGTAGCTCACGTCGTCGTCGTCATCCTTCTCACCGTTAGACCCTCACAACCACCCTGTGAGGTAGGTTAGGTTGAGAGCTGGCGACTGAGAGTTTGGGCCAGGCACAAACCCTCCTGGTCCCTGAGCTCTGAGAGCGCACAGCTCGTGCCCCCATCCCTTCTTCCATCCACCTTGAGCTACATTCCCCCACCTTTCCCTTGTCAGGCATGCTCCACTTTTCCCCTTACCACAGCATTGGTTCTCTGGAGAGCGTGCAGTTGGAAAAAAACAGCTAGCGCAGGTCTCGAGAGAGCCCACCCAATCACCCTGCTCACCACTCGGCTGTCTCTGAGAAGCTTCTCAGTGTGAACCAGAGGGCAGGTGGCCAAGGGCAGCTGCCCGTCCTTGGTTTCACTTTGAGGATCTCCTCAGAGCAAAACAGAGGGATGGTGGCTGAAGGCAGCTGACTGTCCTTGGCTTAGCTCTGAGGATCTCCTCAGAGCAAAACAGAGGGATGGCGGCTGAGGGCAGCTGACCGTCCTTGGCTTAGCTCTGAGAATCTCCTCAGAGCCAAACAGAAGGATGGTGACTGAGGGCAGCTGCCTGTCCTTGGCTTAGCTCTGAGGATCTCCTCAGAGCAAAACAGAGGGATGGTGGCTGAGGGCAGCTGACCGTCCTTGGCTTAGCTCTGAGAATCTCCTCAGAGCCAAACAGAAGGATGGTGGCTGAGGGCAGCTGACTGTCCTTGGCTTTGCTCTGAGGATCTCCTCAGAGCCAAACAGAAGGAGGTGGCCAGTCCAGAGAGTCCCATTGGCCGCTGTCTCACTGCAGCATTTGCCCCAGTGGGAAGGTGGAAACAGTAGGACTGTCTGGAGAACCCTCTGGGGGAAGCAGCAGCAGTGGGGACAGAACAATTTGCCACCCTTCCGGCTCTGCCGCCAGAGGCTTCTCCCTGCCTCATTGGAGGGCCAGCCTTGGCTGTTCAAATCCTTTTCCAGGATACAATCATAGAATAGTAGAGTTGGAAGGGGCCTACAAGGCCATCGAGTCCAACCACCTGCTCAATTAAAGCATCCCTGACAGATGGCTGTCCAGCTGCCTCTTGAAGGCCTGTAATGTGGGGATAGCCCACCACCTCCCTAGGTCATGAGTTCCATTGTTATGTCGCTCTAACAGGCAAGAAGTTTTTTCCTGATGTCCAGCCGGAATCTGGCTTCCTGTAACTTGAGCTCGTTATTCCGTGTCCTGCACTCTGGGAGGATCGAGAAGAGATTCTGGCCGTAATAAGCTATGAGGAGATCAAGGAAGGTGTTCTGCTCCTCCACCACCAAGTTTTTTCTCCTTCAGCAAACCTCGGAGTTCTCCATAGCCTGCCAATACCTCCTGCTTGTTTTTCAGTTGCCCTGTTTGGCTCCGTTTCCGTCGGCACGCACCAAGAGAGTTTGCTACTAGCGGGAGCATTGATGCAGGTGACAAAGAACGCACCATCTTGCAGTAGCTTTGCCCAACCTGCTGCCCTCCAGGCTATGACTTCCATATCATCCCCAGCCAGTATAGCCAACAATTGATGGGAGTTGTAGTCCAACACATTTAGGGAAAGGCTATCTTAGGGCAATCCACCTTTCTCTCTCTCTCTCTCTCTCTCTCTCTCTCTCTCTCTCTCTCTCTCTCTCTCTCTCTCTGTCTCTCTCTGTATTTCAGATGAGAGCAATTTGGAAAGTGTTGCTTGCTGACAGATATAAATGACAGTGATGATGATAATAATAATGAAATTCCCTTTTCTTATTAGGTCTTTTTTCCACAAGCGAAGCTGAATGTACTTCTTTCTTTTATTTTTTTTCATTACCCACCGCTAAAGGATCCCTGGAATGGTGTCTCTGTTGACATTATTAAAGTGATCTTGGAACTAGAAAAAACGGGCTTTCAAACTGAAAATGTACATCCCAGACAATGCTGAGATTGTTGTCGTCTTTTTCATTTGAATGACAAATGGGGGGAAATGCACAAACCAATTTCATGTGCCTCTTCTCTGAATGGCCTTATTAATTGGGGTGTAGATTTACTCTGCATTTTAAAGTCCTTCGCCAAGGTAACCCCGAGATGGTCTGAAAGCTGCTTGCAGAGTCCTCAGTATTCAAAATCAGAAATTCAATGTAAATTCAGAAGAAGCTCTTCCAGAAGAGGAGATTCCCAGCATTAACTATTCCCACATAGGGGCGTTGGAGAAATCCACCTTGGATTCAAAAGAGCGGATTTCTATGAATCTGTCGGTTCCGCACCAGACCAGCTTTTCCCAAGTCACACAGATTTCACGGACTTGCAGATGTGTGTTTTCCCCCCACTTTTGCGGGAGATTTCCACTAATTCGCATTAGAGCTAGTAGGCATCATCATAATTATTGTCTTTTTTCTAGCTCATGGCGATTTTTCTAGATGGACAGGTCATGGGGTCTTTTACTGATTCAGGAATTTCCTGACTATTGAGCATGTATTAAGTATGACTGCTTTCTGGATGTTGGTGTTGATGTACTTTGGTAGGCCCAGTTTCTGAAGGTTTTCCGTATAGTTCTTTAATGTGATGCCAGTGATTGACATTACCAGTGGAATAATTGTGACCTTTGCCTGTTGCCATAGCTCTTTAATGTCCATGGTCAGTGGTGTATTTTCTCTCTCTTTTCCCCATCCTTTTCTACAACATTTTTGTCATTAGGTAGTGCTATGTCAATGAGGTATGTGTGTTTTTCTTTTCTTTTCTTTTTTGTCTATAACTGTTATGTCTGGTTGGTTGCAAGATATTTTTTTGTCCATATGAATTGTTCTGTCCCAGTATATTTTATGATCTGCATTTTCCACGATTGCTTCAAATGAGTATATATAGTATGGTGTAGATGAGGTTGAATTTAATGGCCAGTTGTTGGTGAATTATTTTTGCAGCTGTATTGTGTCTGTCCATCAGTGCCAGTATGCATCATCATCATCATCATCATCATCATCATCATCATCATCTTGTATACTGATTTTTAATGTTCCGTGTTTTTAATTTATGTAAACCGCCCAGAGAGCTTTAGCTATGGGGCAGTATATAAATGTAATAAATAATAAATAATCACCATCATATTTATATCCTGTCTTCTCCCCAACACTGGGACTCAAGGCAGTTTACAAAATTAAAGGAAAGGAAAGGAACCTCTTGTGCAAGCACTGAGTCATTACTAACTCTTGGAGAGACACCAGCTTTCGCTGACGTTTTCTTGGCAGGCCTTATAGCGGGGTGGTTTGCCGTTGCCTTCCCCGGCCGTTATTACCTTTCCCCCAGCTAGCTGGGTACTCATTTTACCGACCTTGGGAGGATGGAAGGCTGATGGAAGACCCGAGCCGGCTGCCTGAAACCAGCTTCCGCTGGGATCGAACTCAGGCCGTGGGGAGAGTTTCGGCTGCAGAAACTGCTGCTTTACCACTCTGTGCAAACATATGCAATTAGTGCAAAAAGAACTAAATCCCTTTTTTAAATTTTTTTAAAAATCCATACGTCCCTGTTCTCACCCTCCCTTAGCTCGCAATATTATAGTCGTGATTAATTTTGCTAGAAGCGTTTCAGTCCAGGATGAGATCATCTCAAGCAATCCAGGAAAGGAAAATTGCGTGAGCCCTTTGCCTTCTCTCGGAATAATTGCGTCTTCTTTAGTACACAGCGTTTAGCGATGCAAAGCACGACGTGCTGGTGCGAAATCCGGGTGCGATCATTCCTTTTTACAGGTCTGGCTTGCTCTTGGCAAAGAGGCCAGGCGGTGGCTTGCTGTTGCTCTTTATGACCGCAATAATGCTTTACGAACCAGATATTCTAGAAACCTGTACTGCCCTCAAGAATTTCGGAGAGCTTATAAAGGCCCTCCAAGTCAGCTCCGTTCCTTCTTGGAAGCTTCTGGTCTGCTAGCCTACAGACACATATAAAAAGAGCCTTGATGGATCAGAGCCAGGGCCGTTGTCAAGGGTAGGTATGAACGGGCATCTGCCGAGGGGCCCACACCTCTGTATGGGCCACCGGCAAGAGCCTTCTGGAGTTGCTCCTCCTGCTCCCTCTTGCAACCACTCTCTCTGGGCCACGGAAAGGGTGCAGTGTAGAAAGAGGAGCAGCAGATGTGACGGGCTACTTCCTCATTGGCCTTGTTCAGATAACACCTTAAAACACAGCTTTAACCACAGTGGTTAAGCCAGAAAGCCGGGCCGTGTTCAGAAGACACCTTAAGCTGTGGCTTTAACCACAACGAAAAAGACTTTCTGGCTTAACCACCGTGGTTAAAGCCATGGTTTACGGTGTCTTCTGAACACAGCCTGGCTTTCTGGCTTAACCACCGTGGTTAAAGCCATGGTTTACGGTGTCTTCTGAACACAGCCTGGCTTTCTGGCTTAACCACCATGGTTAAAGCCGTGGTTTAAGGTGTCTTCTGAACACAGCCTGGCTTTCTGGCTCAACCACCATGGTTAAAGCCATGGTTTACGGTGTCTTCTGAACACAGCCTGGCTTTCTGGTTTAACCACCATGGTTAAAGCCATGGTTTAAGGTGTCTTCTGAACACAGCCTGGCTTTCTGGCTCAACCACCATGGTTAAAGCCATGGTTTACGGTGTCTTCTGAACACAGCCTGGCTTTCTGGCTCAACCACCATGGTTAAAGCCATGGTTTAAGGTGTCTTCTGAACACAGCCTGGCTTTCTGGCTCAACCACCATGGTTAAAGCCATGGTTTAAGGTGTCTTCTGAACACAGCCTGGCTTTCTGGCTCAACCACCATGGTTAAAGCCATGGTTTACGGTGTCTTCTGAACACAGCCTGGCTTTCCGGCTTAACCACCGTGGTCAAAGCCATGGTTTAAGGTGTCTTCTGAACACAGCCTGGCTTTCCGGCTTAACCACCATGGTTAAAGCCATGATTTAAGGTGTCTTCTGAACACAGCCTGGCTTTCTGGCTTAAAGCCATGGTTTAAGGTGTCTTCTGAACACAGCCTGGCTTTCTGGCTTAACCACCATGGTTCAAGCCATGGTTTAAGGTGTCTTCTGAACACAGCCTGGCTTTCTGGCTTAACCACCATGGTTCAAGCCATGGTTTAAGGTGTCTTCTGAACACGGCCTGGCTTTCTGGCTTAACCACCATGGTTCAAGCCATGGTTTAAGGTGTCTTCTGAACACAGCCTGGCTTTCTGGCTTAACCACCTGCTTTTGAAATGGACTAATCATGAATGTCATCTCGCTGACTTGGCGTACGAAGGAACACCTGTCCTTCCCACAGAAGGAGCCGAGCCAAAGAAAGGCTGTCAGGAAAATAAATTGTGTACTGGGGCAGCGAAATTAATATCGGTCAGCTGCCCTGCGCGCTCATTTTTCGATTTAATAAACACAAACACGCCAGGCGGGTCCTGTTGAAAGTTGATGATGTGTTATTTGCAGCGCGGTCAGGGGAACAAACACACACAGAGAGAGATTGTCTGGAGAGAGATTTTCCCCCTCCTTCTGCCAGTTGCTTTTCTCAGCGTACAAATGACCTGCTGTTTGTGATAATAGAAAACTCCCTCTGTTCCGCCGCTGAGCTTTTTTGTAAAGCCATTAACCATGTCAGTGAGACATCTGGGAAAGCTGTTGAAAGCTTAAACAGAGAAGAATTTTATTTAGGATTATTTGGTGGAGCGGGCAGGAGCAGGGACCACCTTAAAACGAAAAAGACAGAAAGGTGAACTAGAAATTGCTTTTTAAAACAAGCAAACTATAAGCTTTTAAAGTATAAACCTACCCGTCCACTGCGTTCAACATGTAAGGTCCTCCTCCGAGTGCCTACTCCAAGGGAAGCTCTCGGAGGATGGCAACAAGGGAGAGGGCCTTTTCGGTGGTGGCCCCCCAATTATGGAAGGATCTCCCCGATGAGGCTCGCCTGGTGCCAACATTGTTATCTTTTCGGGAACCAGGCCAAGACTTTTCTCTTCTCCCAGGCATTTAACAGCATTTAACAACGCTAAGTTGTGTTTTTTTTAACGGACCCCAGAACTGTTGTTTTTATACTGTTGTTTTTATATTTTTGATGGTTTTAAATTTTGTATATTTTTTAATGTTTACTGTTTTTAACTTTTATAAACTGCCCAGAGAACTTCGGCTATGGGGCGGTATATAAATGTAATAAGGAAAGGAAAGAAAGGAACCTCTCGTGCCAGCACTGAGTCATTACTGACTCTTGGAGGGACGCCAGCTTTCGCTGACGTTTTCTTGGCAGGCCTTATAGCGGGGTGGTTTGCCGTTGCCTTCCCCGGCCGTGATTACCTTTCCCCCAGCTAACTGGGTACTCATTTTACCGACCTCGGGAGGATGGAAGGCTGAGTCGACCCGAGCCGGCTGCCTGAAACCAGCTTCCGCTGGGATCGAACTCAGGCCGTGGGGAGAGTTTCAGCTGCAGAAACTGCTGCTTTACCGCTCTGCGCCACACGAGGCTTCTAAAAATGTAATAAATAAATAAATAAATAGAAATTTAAGCATCTTAGCCAATACATATTTCTCCACTTCTCCCTCCTAAGGCTTGCCGTCCCCAGACTGTGGAATGGCCTGCCGGAGGATTTTCATCAGCTTAAAGCTCTCTCAGAGTAAGATAGCCGTAAGGCCGAGTCTCTTCCGGCAGGCCTACCCAGATGAATTTTAAACCCAAGAATTTTAAGATGCTGTGATGGTTATTTTAATACTGTATTGGTTTGATATGCTCTTTTAACTAATTTTATGTATTATATTGTGTTTGGTGTTGTTCCCTGCCTCGATCCAGAGGGAGAGGCGGTTATTAAATAAATTTATTATTATTATTATTATTATTATTATTATTATTTGTATAAAGAAATACATAAGACAGGTTTTAGGTTGCATCGCTTAGACTGCAAAGCTTAGAATGCAAGAAATGCAGCACAGGGTGAGTCTATGCAGATGAAGGGGCGGGGCCATGCAAATAGGATCCAGCTCAGCTCTTAATGGCTCCCATTAAGTCCTATGGTCAAAATCAAGGCAAAGAATGGAGGGACCGGCCTCCCAGGAATGGGTGAGATTTAACCACCCACCATAACAATGGCGTATTTCCCCCTTTTACTTTTTCACCCAGATAGGTAAATGGTTGCCATTCACTTCTATGGGGAGAAAAGTCATGAGAAGCACTGGAGATACAGCCCTGAGTAGATGGATCAACGCCCAGCTCCCCCTTGTGGTGAATGACTGAACTTCAGGTAGCTCTGGACTGCCTCCTACCTAGAGTTAGGGGAAGCTGGTACTCAGATTTCAGTGGGGCTATAATTCCGCCTCAGGTTTCAATCAGAACCAGTCAGTATTGAGTATTGAGTATTGCGTCCAGTTCTGGGCTCCACAATCCAAGAAGGATGCAGACAAGCTGGAGCGTGTTCAGAGGAGGGCAACCAAGATGATCAGAGATCTGGAAACAAAGCCCAATGAAGAGAGACTGAAAGAACTGGGTATATTTAGCCTGGAGAAGAGAAGATAGAGGGGAGACATGAGAGCACTCTTCAAATACTTAAAAGGTTGTCACACAGAGGAGGGCCAGGATCTCTTCTCGATCCTCCCAGAGTGCAGGACACGGAATAACAGGCTCAAGTTAAAGGAAGCCAGATTCCAGCTGGACATCAGGAAAAACTTCCTGACTGTTAGAGCAGTACAACAATGGAATCAGTTACCTAGGGAGGTGGTGGGATCTCCCACACTAGAGGCCTTCAAGAGGCAGCTGGACAACCCTCTGTCAGGGATGCTTTAGGGTGGATTCCTGCACTGAGCAGGGGGTTGGACTTGATGACCTTATAGGCCCCTTCCAACTCTACTATTCTATGACACTATGAATATTTATTAATTTATTTATTTATTACATTTTTATACCGCCCAGTAGCCGAAGCTCTCTCTCTCTCTATGAAATTGGAGCAAGTGGATGAAAGAGCTCTTACTAGGTTTTCACATTCATCTCCTGCATCTCCTCCTACCCGACCTTACCCCCCATGCTGTGAAAGTATAGATTCTGGGGATGCTGGGATTTGTAGTCCAGCTGATCTGGAAGGCAACAGGTTGTAGAAGGCTGATGTAAATGTTAATTTCTCTCTGAGTACAGCAGGGCCTTTTCATTTTTTGCTTACGAAAAATATGAGTCGACAGGATGGAGTCATTCATCGTTATTATTAATGCCCTGCCATCCTATTTATTTATTTTAAGATGTTATAAACGTTGCCTTCATCTGGGGGGGGGGGGAATGGATTTCAACATAACAACTTTGAAATCATACAATATTAAAACAACATGAAACATTCAACAACAGCACAATCAAGTTACATGCTTAATGGGGGCATCGCCAATAGAAGGAATGCTACCAGTGAACTTCCCCCAAATTCTGAGAAAACAGCTATATCAGGACAGGGTGCCTTGGAGCATGTTCAGAGTTCGGCCTCTCAAAGTCATGCTGTTGTATCTCGTTGTGATTTTAAAACCACGCACGGCAGGCCAGAGGTTAGATCTACACCGAGCAGGATATGACACTTTTAAAACAGTTTGTATATGGCGTGTGTCCGGGGCCCCAACAGTTGTCACTTCTGTTATAAACCATTTTAAAGCAGTCGTGTAGCTCCTGCCCAGGCCTCCTAAATCCCAATCTGGCATTCGAACCACTTCACCACGGTGGGTCTCTTAGATTCTGGCCCCAAGTCACCCAGTGAACTTCATGGCTAAGTGAAGACCAGAAAGTGAATCCAACACTCTAACCACTTCACCACACTGCCTGTCTACTGGTTCTCTACAGAGATCCCTGCTTATTTCTCATCCATCTCCTAGTCCCTGAGGCTAATATTAAAATTAGGGATGTGCTCCGCTCCGATTAGGAGCGTAGAAGCAGTAGCGGATTGGCCTGCTCCGCCTTACCCAGAGGCGGAGTAGGAGCGGACCGCGGACCCCCTAGAAGCAAGGCGAAGAGAAGCGACCATTTTTCGGAGCTCCGAGTTCAGGCGGAGCGCTCCGGTCGCCATCTTGAAAACATTTTGCCATAGGATTGCATTGCGGCAAATAATCGCGCATAACTACGTTGTTTTTGAAGCTATCATTCTGAAAATTCTTGTGCACAGAGAGTCGTGGATGGGGGTCATTTTGAGACCACTCTCAACTTTCTGCGTTGTCTGGGTCGCGGGCTATATTTTTGTGAAAATCGGGTCAACCGCGCGGCTCAAACTGCGTTTTCGGCTTTTCGCCCATAGGATTGCATTGAGGGAAAGAATCGGGGATAACTGGGGGGGGGGTTAAGCTATCGTTCTGGAAATTCTTGTGCACAGAGAGTCGTGGATGGGGGTCATTTTGAGACCACTCTCAACTTTCTGGGTTGTCTGGGTCGCGGGCTATATTTTTGTGAAAATCGGGTCAACCGCGCGGCTCAAACTGCGTTTTCGGCTTTTCGCCCATAGGATTGCATTGAGGGAAAGAATCGGGGATAACTGGGGGGGGGGGTTTAAGCTATCGTTCTGGAAATTCTTGTGCACAGAGAGTCGTGGATGGGGGTCATTTTGAGACCACTCTCAACTTTCTGCATCGTACGGGTCGCGGGCTAGACGTTTTTAAAAAATCGGCGGGAAAAATACCTTTTTCAAAGGGCTGAGGGGCAGAGTCAGCTCCCGGTCATGATGATCCCAAAGTTGGAGGAGGGCATAGGCAAAACAGGTAACTTGGGATTCTGGGAAACTTCTCTTTCTTCATCTGAACGGGCTTTTCCCCGTGTTTTTTAACACAGTAGCCCCACCAAATGCACAAACACAACCTGAAATCATATACTAAGCCAAGAATAAGAGATAGAAACACAGCACTGCTCCCCACCCTAACCTTGGGGAACAACTGAATCGATGTGGTGCAAGGGGATGAGCTCCCCTAGGGCATCTCATCGTGGACGTGCCCCCACTCTCTCCTGCACTGGAAGGCCATTAGAGCCTTCCAAAGAGAGTAAAACGGTGGAGCAATGCCTATCATGAGTTGAAGTGAATGGTCACTTTTCAGTGGTGGAGCAATGCCTGTTCTGAGTCGAAGTGAGCGTTTTACTTCTTCTCAGAGCTGTGGCTGTCAGTGTCTTGAACTGGCAGCTACTTCCCCCTCCCCCGGGCACGTCCCCCTATTGCTGGTAAAAGACAGATATAGCCTTTTAAAAAAAGTTCTTCTTGTTGTTTATTGAGCAACACTGCTGCTTTTAATTCCACCCCTCCTTTGTTTATTGATTGATTTATTCCATTTTATATGCATTACTGGCTTATCCTTGGCTCACTTCCTTATGCCCCCAGAAATGCCAGCTGCATGCCTGCCTGCCTTCCCTCCCTCCTCCCCTGCCCACCTCGCAGGGATGTTGTGTGTGGGGTGCCCGATTTTCAAAAATTCGCCAAAAATCAGGGGATGATGGGATTGCTTTGAAACTTGGCATGCGTGTGTATATCCCCATGAGGTGTCATGGTGCCAAACATGAGGTTTCTAACTTGAACAGAAAAAAAGTTGTATAATTTTTTAGCTTTCAATGCAAGCCTATGGGGGGGGGGGGAACGGAGCTCCGGATCCGGATCCGGAGCTCCGGGCGGAGCGGAGCGGAAGTGGGCGGAGCGGGGGCGGGGCGGAGCGGCCCGATCCGGAAAATGGCGGATCTGCAAGTGAAGCGGAGCGGGGGGTCTGTGCACACCCCTAATTAAAATATTACTTGTCCCAGTCGCACAATTTGCGTCTCGTCTTGTAGCAATCAGCCTTTCCCATTTGGGCCGCTGCCTCGCTTTGCCACCCTTCGCTCTTTCAACTTCCCATAATCCTCGGGGCCATGTGCTATTTTCCGCTCGCTCCATCTCTGGGGGGGTGGCGTAGATAATTCCAGGCCCATCAGCCGCCAATGTCGGCTTCCTGGCTCCGGCTGATAAATGTTTCATAATGCAGGCGTAGGCTGACGACTGGAGCTGTGCAACGGGCCCACGGCGGTCGTGAAATATTTAACGGGGCTGCTTGAAAACACAGAGTTGCATTAGGGGCCTTTGTGCCTGGTCTGGATTTTCGTTCTCGCCGAATATTGCCACAATTTTTAGAGGCCCCCCAAAACCCGCTGTTGGCCAATTCATTCACTCCAGTCATCCCTGTTTATTGGAGACATTTATTTTTCGATCCTTTTGGTATCTCTGTTTGGCAAATCCCCCGTCTCTATTATGTCTTTGTGGATTATTTCAGGATGTCTTCTCTTCTTTTAACTGTCAGCGTGAGTGGCTAGAACAGTAGATCTTCCCGTTTCAGCTTGCTCATCCGTTAAATCTCCAAGATACATTCACCACTCAAACATATAAACCCCTGGGAAGGGTATCAGAGGAAATGAGGAGGAATTTATTTATTCATTCAGCTATTAGTCAGTATAGAAAGGTAATAAACAAATGCAAATATATCTGATTTTGCACTTTTAAACTGCTAGGCATAACCGTAACTCAGTTCTCTCTTTTTAAAAAAAATTTTTTTTTATTGATTAACAATACACTATTACAATACTACAGTAATCACAACAGCACAAGACAACAACAAAAAAACATAATACATAAATTGCATAACCTTATAACATTTCTAATTTAATATTTTTACATCATTGCATAACATAAAGTGCACCCCCACCCCACCCTGGGATCTATTCCTGTTTCCAAAATCTCATTGATTCTTCTGGAGTTGGTCTTCCACTCCCCCTAGATAATACATATTCTAGGAACTGATTCCAAATTCCCTCAAAATCATTTGTTTTTGTTATCCCTTTTCTTACTTTAATGTTACATGTCAATTTATCATTTATAGCAATATCCCAAATCTCTTTATACCAATCCTCAACATGATAATCTCTTTGCACCTTCCAATTCCTAGATATGATCAACCTTGCTGCTGTCAGCAAATTTATCAATTCTTTCGTTTCTTTATTACATTTTAAATCTCCATATAGTGATAGCAATGCCACTGCAGGTGTCTCTTCAATCTCCATTCCCACTATATCATTTATCCCTTTAAACACCATTTTCCACATTTTTGAACAAATGCACATTCCCACCACATATGTAAATACGTTCCTTTTTCTTTACATCCTCTCCAGCAATTTGCTGAATTCAGCTTGTTTATTTTATTTAATCTCACCGGGGTTAGATACCACCTCCATAAAATCTTGTAATAGTTCTCTTTTATCCTCACTGGCATACTTTTATCCTCACTGACATTCTAAAGAGAACTCCGTTCTCTTTAGAAATTTGCAATTCTCTGAATTTTGCGATGGCAAAACTGCATTCCAAAATGCACATGTAAGAGGAGATCATGTTTTGTTGTTACAGAGAGGAGGCCGCAGGTAAGTCCCGTGGGCAGGTGAGTGGGCAGAGGCAGCAGCTGGCTATTAGTCCAAATGATAGAACAGTCCAATCTGCTTCTGAACTGGATTCGGGCCGAATCGCCCCTCTTTGACACAGATTCAGGCTTTGGGATAAAGGCAAAGCATAGAACTACTGAAAATCATCCAACCTTTCCCAGTACATCCTAACCTTCCACCCTATAATACCCACACCACGGGCAGGCAGGTGTCTCTGCCTCGCACTCAGCAAATCAGGAACCTGTTTCAAAATTTGCAAGCACCTGTAGTTTTTCAGCATCACTGGATGCCTAAGGCAGCGTGCCGAATTCCAAACAGGCACAGTCTGCTTCTCCATCGGTGATGCAGAAGAAACGAGCCCCCCTCCAGCCGCAGCCTTTAAAATTTCACTTGTTCTCTTTATTTCCCGATGAGAGGTTTTAATATCGTTGAGGAAAATGAAATTGCCACGGGACCGCCATTAACCTTGCGTGGCAGGGCAGACGCTTTCAGGGGTGAAATCAAATGGGATTTAATTCATTCCCCTTCTCCGGGAAGTAGCGAACTGCCTTGGAGATGACATGGTGGTTTCTAGCTCTCTGTGTCTGCATTTGATTATTTGGAGCGGATGACATTTGCAGAACGCTATATTTCTACGATTTTCCATTTCGTTGCTAGCTTTCACCTAGTATAATTAATTGATTTACATACCGTCCTTTCTCAGTGCTTCTGGGTCATTTACAAAAGCAGGACACAAACACAAAAAGTTTAATCTTACGCACATCTGCTCAGAAAGTAGTTATTTATTTGATTTGATTTCTGCCTCACCTGTCCCACCAAGAAGAATGGGAACTCAAAGGGTAAAATCAAACCTAAGTCCTACTTAGAGTAGACTCATGGAAATGAATGGGACTTAACTGAGTCATGATTAACTGAAGCCCCATTCATTTCAATGGGTCTATCCTATATGGGACTTAGGTTGGATTCTAGGGTGACCATATGAAAAGGAGGACAAGGCTCCTACGTATATCTTTAACAGTTGTACTGAAAAGGGAATTTCAGCAGGTGTCATTTGTATATATGGAGAACCTGGTGAAACTTCCTCTTCATCACACCAGTTAAAGCTGCAGGAGCCCTGCCCTCTTTTAAATCCTGTCACTCTAGTATAGCTCCTGCAGCTTTAACTGTGGTGATGAAGAGGGAATTTCACCAGGTTCTCTATATATACAAATGACACCTGCTGAAATTCCCTTTTCTATTCAACCGTTAAAGATACAGGAGCCCTGTCCTCCTTTTCATAGGGTCACCCTATGTGACGCCAATCCTGCATTGATTGTCTATTCAGGCTCAATTTAACTTCATGGCTACAGTGACCATATGAAAAGGAGGACAGGGCTCCTGTATCTTTAACAGCTGTATTGAAAAGGAAATTTCAGCAGGTGTCATTTGTATATATGGGGAACCTGGTGAAATATCCTCTTCATCACAACAGTTAAAGCTGCAGGTGCACTGCCCTCTTTTAAATCTGGTCACTCTAGTATAGCTCCTGCACCTTTAAGTGTTGTGATGAAGAGGGAATTTCATCAGGTTCTCCATATATACAAATGACACCTGCTGAAATTTCCTTTTCAATACAGCTGTTAAAGATACAGGAGCCCTGTCCTCCTTTTCATAGGGTCACCCTACCGTTGGGTAATATCCAACATGAGTTCTATTTAGAGTAGACCTATTGAAATGCATGGGACTTAAGTTAGGCACGACTAATTTCAATGGATTTACTCCTAATAGGAGATATGTTAGATTTTCTCAACCTGAGCAATGTATTTCGCTGAGTAACTGCACCAGTTCTTGTCCTGTCAGTTCGGAACGTGACCACCTAATCTTTCTTTGGCAACCATCACTGGCCCTTTTGATCTCCTGTTTGCTTGTGCCAGAAACAGATTTTCATCTGTGGCTTTCCTCGTAGGGTGTCCTGGTGTCCTCTTTTATAAAAGTCAGTCCTCTGTTTGGATGGCTGCCAGCGGACAGTCCTCCGTTTGAAGAGCTGTCTTGTCCCATTCCAGTTTAAAGTTAGAGCCGTAAATACCGTTGCCCGTCAAGGACAACAGGTTGAATGGGCAGGCCCAGAAGTTGCATAGTCACAGTCACCCACACTATAGTGAGACAGATTGCATTCGGGCTGTGCTCCGCCTCGGACCGAGCCCCCGAGCCGAGGTGGGCTGATTCGGCCTGCCTCAGTTCAGTTCCAAGGCGGTTCTGGTGAAGCCCAAGGCAGCCCAAAGCCGAAGCCAATTGTCTCCAAAGCTTTGGGCTGCCTCGGTGCTGGCCCTGAGCAGGTCCCTTACCTGCTGCCGTCCGCCGTTGCCACCTTGATTCTGGTGGCTTCTGGCGCCACTGACGCAAATGACAGGAAGTAGGCCGTGTGGTTTTAAGATATCACGGGGCCTCTGAGTGATTAGTACCTCGTGTGGCGCAGAGCAGTAAAGCAGCAGTTTCTGCAGCTGAAACCTTCCCCATGGCCTGAGTTCGATCCCAGCGGAAGCTGGTTTCAGGCAGCTGGCTCGGGTCGACTCAGCCTTCCATCCTCCCGAGGTCGGTAAAATGAGTACCCAGCTAGCTGGGGGAAAGGTAACCGCGACTGGGGAAGGCAACAGCAAACCACCCCGCTACAAAGTCTGCCAAGAAAACGTCGGCGAAAGCAGGCGTCCTTCTAGGAGTCAGCAATGACTCAAGTGCTTGCATGAGAGGTTCCTTTCTTTCCTTTCGCAAATGCAATCACAGGAACTGCGCCGAACCTCTAAAGGGCCAGATCTGCAAGCAAGAGACATCCCTATCTATGCTTGGATTTTACTCTGTTTTTATGGCTGCCATTTACGCAACTTAGAAAATATGTCATTTCCAAAACCATCAGTGTATGCAATGAAGGGGGGGCATTCTGGACGATGGCGGATGACTGCCAGGTGCTCACCAAAATGCGGGGTGCTCAAAGAGCAGGCCCTGGATCCATTGGGGAGCCATTGGACTCCCTGACCCAATCAGTGACCCACAACATCCCTAAGCACAGTATCATTTGTGCTAATGGATACTGTTGTCTAATCTCCGCAACCCTATAGATTTGTGGGCAGTTCTACAGTTAGGGCGAAATGGTAGGGTGACCATATGAAAAGGAGGACAGGGCTCCTGTATCTTTAACGGTTGTATTGAAAAGGAAATTTCAGCAGGTATCATTGATATATATGGGGAACCTGGTGAATTTTCCTCTTCATCACAACAGTTAAAGTTGCAGGAGCCCTGCCCTCTTTTAAATCTGGTCACTCTAGTATAGCTCCTGCAGCTTTAACTGTTGTGATGAAGAGGGAATTTCACCAGGTTCTCCATATATACAAATGACACCTGCTAAAATTCCCTTTTCTATGCAACTGTTAAAAATACAGGAGCCCGGTCCTCCTTTTCATAGGGTCACCCTACGAAATGGTCACCCTCAGCATGGCAGCTAATGGAGCCCACCAAAGCCAACGCTGCTCCTTCCAGCATTTTTTAATAGTCCAGGAATTGCTGGCTGGATCTTTTTAGCATGGCTACAGAGGCTTGTTTTATCATTTTTACAATAAAAATATATTACCCTTTTCGACAGCGAAATGGCGCTTATTCCCAAGCAAATGCTTTTAGCATCTGGGCACCAGAAGCGAACTCTGACTTTATTCCGATAATCGTGACGGCGCTGTGCTTCCAGGGAGTTTTACAATGCAAACCATCTCATGCTCTTTAAAAACCAGGGTTTGGAAACTTTTTTTTTCTTTTTTCCCCCTCTAACCTATGAGGAATGCAGAAGCAGTTGCAAAGCCTGGAACGGTGTGAGAGAATTTGAGGCGTGTGTTCCATGGGCCAGTGAAGTGGAGGCCAGGGCCGAACATTAATAGTGCTGTGCTGAAAATTTCGACCATTCCATTTTCAGCATTTCACGGGATGGGAGTCAATAGAAAACTTGGGCGAAGAATCATAGAACAGTAGAGTTGGAAGGGGCCTATAAGTAGGGTGACCCTATGAAAAGGAGGACAGGGCTCCTGTATCTTTAACAGTTGCATAGAAAAGGGAATTTCAGCAGGTGTCATTTGTATATATGGCTTTGAACAGCACAGCCCTACCCAGGGCTCAGCTGCAGCATGTTAGCACTCATTGATCAGAGGAACTGGGCATCATCCTCTGCTGGATCCTCAAACTTTTCCTCCTCCTTGGAGGAGTCCAATGGGGGCATGACGAATAACAGCAGGAGACATGGCTCCACCTCTTTGACATCTGGGGTGCGGCCATGCCTACTGATCTCTTTGAGCCCATGGAGGGCTGGCTGAGGGCGGACATAGAGTCCCCCAGCCCATTCTGACTGCCGGCCTCTGGGATATATGATAAATAGCATTCTGTGAGAGTTTCGTCTGAATAAGCAGGTGTCATGTCTAACCCTACTGCCCCTGTTTGGAGAGAAGATGTTTCAGGTAATCAATTAGATTCAGAACTAGAAGACGCAGTGCCAGACACCAGCCAGCCTGCACCAGTGGGGGAGGAACACGGGCAATTCCCCAGCTGGGAGTCAGCCCTCTCCAGAGCTTATCTCCTCAAGGCCAAATCCTACTCACTTGGTGGGAAGTGAGACTTCTTCTGGAGTTGAGTGTCCCAACAAGCTTGCTGATGCTAGGGTCTGCCAAAAGCTCAAATGCATGGGGTGGAAGGAAGGTCTGAGAAAGTCAGTTCGACTATGCCAGAACCTGCCTCCACACCAAGCTCTCTGAAGTTATGGGTGTTTAGAAAGTGGCTTCCTATTCTTCTGGAGTGGACAATTTTCTTGCTTCATTTGCATAGTTTTGCCTATGGGGATGTTAGACTCTATTCAGGTAGAAGAGACGTTTGTTGCTGAACAAAAGCTTTGTGGATGACTTAGCAAGCCTCGTCATTTGCCTCCCATCGAAAGCAAGTTTTTTTCTGAGAAACACGACAGCAGGGTGAATAAATAGTCTGCAGCATTTCTTCCCTAATAAGAAAAAAGGAAGGAGATAAGGACAGGCAAGCCAGGAGAGGCAGCGTGGAGATAAATCCTCTATCTTTGCAACAGTGGCACCCTCCCAATTTGATTCACTATCAAATGAGTGTGCAAAAGAAAACATGCGAGACTAACTCATTACACGGCTGACAAAGCAGCTAGCAGTGTGATTCCAGGCTTTGATGGTTCGGTCCTTAATTCTAAGAGATCTTTGAGCTACCTGAGAGCTTATATGAGAGCCATTTTGGGGGTCCAGACATAGAACAAGTTGGAATTTGGTATTGTGTATTTATTTTGTCAGCAACGCACAAGAGCTATTTTGGACCTGTGGGGACAACTTTAGATTAGGGTCTGAAACCCAGGCTGGAGGAGGGACCTGGTTGTATATCTCTGCTTCAGAGGCAGCCCCGGCCTCTGGCAGCATTTGCGGACCAGCGGCTGGGATGTTGACTAGTGGGTTAGCTGTCATAATGGGCCAATGACATGGTCCAGGGTAGGCTCAGGTCATGTCCAAGCAGTGTTGGCCCTACCATTATGCAGGATGAAGCAATGGCTTCAGGCAGCAGATGTTAGGAGGTGGTCTCAAAGTGCTGGAGGAGAGACCTGTGTGCTTTCCTAAGTTAGCCTGCTGCTTTCAGGTACAGAGGAGAATCTTGTCCCATCAGCAGTGTTGAAAAGGCAACTGGACATGGAATAGGAGGCAGCAGCATCTGTTTCTTTGCCTTGGGCAGCAATATATCTTGGGCCATCCCTGTGTCCAAGAGTATTTAATGAGTCTCCAAAGGGCCAGAGGAATCTAACACAGAATCATAGAATAGTAGAGTTGGAAAGAACATAGAAGACCATGGAGTCCAACCCACCTGCTCACTGCAGGAATCCACCTTAAAGCATCCCTGACAGAGGGTTGTCCAGCTGCCTCTTGAAGGCCTCTAGTGTGGGAGAGCCCACCACCTCCCTAGGTCACTGATTCCATTGTCGTACTGCTCTAACAGTCAGGAAGTTTTTCCTGATGTCCAGCCAGAATCTGGCTTCCTATAAATTGAGCCCATGATTCTGTGTCCTGCACTCTGGGAGGATCGAGAAGATTCTCCACTGGCTGCCAATTACTTTCCAGGAGAAGTACAAAATGTTGGTTATTGCCTTTAAAGCCCTACATGGTTTGGGTCCAGGCTACCTGCGGGATCGCCTTCTCCCGTACAATCCGCCCCGCACACTCAGGTCCTCTGGGAAGAACTTCCTTCAGTCAACCAAAACTAGGCTGACAGGTATTACCCAGAGGACCTTCTCTTCTGCCGCTCCCAGACTATGGAATGGCCTGTTGGAGGAGATTCGTCAACTTTTAGAATTTAAAAAAGCAATAAAGACTGATCTCTTCCTGCAGGCCTATCCAGTGAAATTTTAGAATGTTTTAAGGATGTTTTAATCATGTATGCTATGTTTTTAATCAGTTTTTTGTGTTTTATATTCACTGTTGTTCCCCGCCTCAATCCAAGTGGAGAGGAGGGAAAGAAATAAATTATTATTATTATTATTATTATTATTATTATTATTATTATTATTATTATTATTCTGGCCCTCCTCTGTGTGACAACCTTTCAAGGACTTGAAGTGGGCTCTTATGTCTCTCCTCCGTCTTCCCTTCTCAAGGCTAAACATGCCCAGTTCTTTCAGTCTCTCCTCATAGGGCTTTGGTTCCACATGGTTCCTGCCCTCACTCTAACTTGGCTTTGTGACGCCATCGAGTCGGCAGTTCTAATTGGATGCATGGCATTGTTAGGAAACTTCCTGTGGTCTTTTTGTTTTTGGCTTTGTGACGTCATCACGTAGCGAAAATCTGATTGGCTGCATGATACGGCCACGTTTTCTAAGTGAGCCCTGGCCTCAATCAGAAGCTAATGGTGTGTGTGTGTTTAAATGTACTAAATCTATAGTTCAGAAAAAGAAGCAACTGCAAAAAGTTGGCAAACAGCACATGCTAAAGGAAAGCAAGCAGGATAAACTTTTTGCCTTCAGAAGCTCCCCTGTTTTATGGGTGCACATTTGGCTCAGCGCTAAAAGGAAATATCTCAAGAACGGCTTGAAAGAATGGCTCCCTTATCAGCTCATGATTTTCCACAATGCTGAGCAAAGCGTTTCAACCTTTTCAGAATGCACCGTTCTTCATTCTTAAGAGGGCTGCATCATTTCTCCGGAGCTGACCCTGACATAAACGCTGGATAATTTGATGCAAATACATATTCATTGAGCTTTGGGGAAATGATAACTTAGATGCTATTAGGTCCTGAATCTTAAGTAGCAGGGAGGCAGGTGAGAGAATAATTGCAAAGCGATCGGAATATATTAAAATAGCTGAAGCTCTCTTGGCGGTTCACAAAAACATTAAGATGTTATGTAGAAGAGATTTGTCTTAAATGTGTGCTGTAAAATCAGACATGTGACCAAGGCTATGTTCGGGTGGGCACGCCCCCTTGGTACTGGACACGCCCCCTTAGGGGCGACCATGTTGTCCTCCTTTTTGGTTTCCAAAATATGGTCACCCTAGCTGTGAGAGTTTTGCCTAGCCAACCCAACGCTGGCATTTCTAGCTGCCCATTTAGGCTGGGCGACAATTTCTGGGTTAGAGTTATATGATACTTGCCCTGTTCAGAAGACACCTTAAACCACAGTGGTTAAGACTTTAACCACCACGATTAAGGTTTTATTTTATTGTTGTTAACAGTAGATCCTTAACCACCGTGGTTTAAGATGTCTTCTAAACAGGGCCACTTGGTTAGGTCAAGTGAGGAGAAGACCATCGCTCACATTTGGGTAGCTTAAGATGTTGAATTAGCGTTTACAGCTGGTGGCTCCTACCAGAGACATTCCTATCCACTTTAAGACGTTGAATTAGCGTTTACAGCTGGTGGCTTCTACCAGAGACATTCCTATCCACTTTGGCAGGGCTTGAAGGGCATAATTTGATGGCTGTAAGGAAGCCAGGAAATGTGGCATTTTTTTGTTTATGTCCAGCCCGAGTGCGGTGAATTTCGTCAAAAGGATGCAGAGTAACAAGAACAAGGGCGATAGATAGAGCTACATAGATATTTAAAAACCATCTTTAATATATAGCTAGAAATCGCAAGAACATTAGGCATCACATGAAAAGTGTACAGTTGGTGCTCAGCACCCCAACAGTGATACACAGCAGCAGCAGCTGGAAGATTTACACAGAACAGGCAGCCAAATATAGCACAGAACATGCAGCTTTGAAAGGTGCTTGTTTCAGTACTTTTCCAAAATGTGGATAAGGCCAAGAAATAAGCAATGGTGTCATCCAACACCACCCATCACTAATTTTCAGGGCCTTCGTGGGGTGGGGTGAACATTTACCGTGCCTTAGGGCACAGCTACATGAAGCAATTATTCTGGTGGCTCCCCATTGAAGAAACGCCAGCGAATGCACTTCAGTGCACCTTTGCGATGTTCAGTGAACTCTAATGCACTTCCAATGAAAGCAACGATGTCGACGAAGCCACGTGAGGAGTTCACAGCTCTGGAATACGGGGGCGAAGTGCTAGTTTCCTTTAAAAGACCTTCATAGTAACTGCAGAGGTTACCACAGGCCATGATTATTAGCACACACACTTCAATCATAATAGAGTTAAAGAAATGCACTTCAAATGATCCAGAGGTCATGGACGCAATATGCACCTGGGGAATGCAAGCAGACAGGTGCAGCGTGCAAACCCATTTCTGTTACAGAAGAAAAACCTGTCAAACAGAGAGTTTTGGGTTCACTTTGGATCAATTTTGCCACTCCATTTTTATCAACCTACCTCTCAACCAGCAGCTTTTGCAAGACACATCCAAAGTAGGGTGACCCTACGGAAAGGAGGACAGGGCTCCTGTATCTTTAACAGTTGCACAGTAAAGGGAATTTCAGCAGGTGTCATTTGTCTAGATGCAGAACCTGGTGAAACTCCCTCTTCATCACAACAGTTAAAGCTGCAGCAGCCTTGCCCTCTTTTCTATCTGGCCAAGCTTTTACTGTTGTGTTGAAGAGGGAATTTCATCAGGTGCTGCATGCATACATACAAATGACACCTGCTGAAATTCCCTTTTCTATACAGCTGTTAAAGATACAGGTGTCTGGTCCTCCTTTCCTTGTGGTCACCCTAATCCTAGGGTGACCATATGAAAAGGAGGACCGGGCACCTGTATCTTTAACAGTTGCATAGAAAATGAAATTTCAGCAGATGTCATTTGTCTAGATGAAGAACCTGGTGAAATTCCCTCTTCATCACCACAGTTAAAGCTGCAGGAGCTATACCAGAGTGACCAGATTTTAAAGACGGCAACTTTAACTGTTGTGATGAAGAGGGAATTTCACCAAGAGGGAATCTACACATCGTACTGAAGGCGCTTCCATGCATCCCCAGTACGCCCCCAAAACGATGGTGTATTCCTGCCTACCTGCAGCCCAGAAGAGACGGAGGAGGAGGCCGCTGAGGAATCCGGCCGCATCCTTGCTGCTGCCTCCGCCTCCGCCTCCGCCTCCGCCTCCTCCCCGCCGGTCTCCTGCTGCCGGGGTAAGAGCAACCTGGGTTGGAGAGCTCGGTGGAAGCAGAAGCCGAGCTCTCCGACCCGGGTCGCTCTTACCCCGGCAGCAGGAGGCCGGCGAGGAGGCGGCGGCGGCAAGGACTCCCCGGATTCCCCAGCCACCTCCTCCTCCGTCTCTTCTGGGCTGCAGGTAGGCAGGAATACACCATCGTTTTGGGTGCGTACTGGGGGCGCATGCAAGCGCCTTCAGTACGACGTGTAGATTCCCTCCAGGTTCCCCATATATACAAATGACACCTGCTGAAATTCCCTTTTCTATGCAACTGTTAAAGATACAGGAGCCTGGTCCTCCTTTTCATAGGGTCACCCTACCTAACCCAAAGACATGTTTGGTGCCTGTGGTGGGAAATCAAAATGGCGGCCCTTCCCCTCCCATGCATTAGGGGGTGGAAAAAAGCACTTGAATAATTTGGCAATTTGCTGCCTGGAAATAATTTGAAGACTTTGTACGGCTTAACGGTAGGCCCCGCCCGGCTTGTCGAAGGAAGAAGCTGCTGACAGGCTGTGAGGTGGAATTCACCGTCTGCGTTTTATCGAAGCACGTCGAAACTCTCCTGTTTCGTTTATTTGTTTGGATGTTGTCATTGTGTGCGCTTTTGTGAGTCCTTATTCTGAGCCTGCGTGCTGCGGACAGACCCCTCACACCTGCACTTCACAAGGGACGCTGTTTCGTCAGGAGGTTTTGTATGTTCATTTTCAAAGCCAGGGATTGTCTCTGCCGGTAAAACGTCACACGCGACGAAGCCATGAGCAGGAATGGCCTGAGACGGTTTGCAACGGACAAGATGTCAACAGGCCTGGCAGTTGAACCCTACTTCAAAACCGTGCGAGGTCAGAGTCTTTTTGCCTCATCTGAGGACAACAGGCTGCACTCAGCTCTGTCCTCAAACATTTTACCGCCACCGCTCTCTCCACTCCACCCGGGTGCTGCCGCCCCTATCCCAGTATTTGCCGCCTGAGGTGGCCAACACACTTTTCGTGACGCCCCGTCCTTGTGAAAATCGGTACACCTTTCTGCGCACGTTCCTCGTCATACCGGCATTTTGGTACGCCGCGTGGCCCGACGTACACGTTTGTCGCTTGCCGTTTTCCTAACGGAATGCAGTGTTGAATGTTTGCTTCCACTTAAGATTGTCATTTTGATGTGTGCCTTCCCCTAGTATACAACTCCGGGTGTGCGTTTCTTGATTGGAGAACTCCGTTGGAAAATTCAGGAAAGGGTGAAGTGGATAACGGAGTTTCGGTTCGTGCGTTGGTTCGGAAGTGCAAACTCCGGTACATTTACATTAACTTGCTAATTTCTGCCCCATCCCTAGAGCAAGATTGATATTCAGTATTTTCATCACCGGCTTGTACTATTCCCTTATCACGGGTGTCTTCAAACTACACTCCAGGGACCACAGAGTTTCCTCAGAAACTTATCAAGGGTCCTGTTGTGCCTCAGCTTGAGGGATTAAATAGAAAGGAGGAACAGCTGAGCCTGGGAGTGTTTGAGGAGGGGCCCTTCACAGGAACAGGCAGAAACTAGCGGAAGGCCCATGCAACTGACAACAATTCCCATTCACCACAATCCCCATAAAAGACTTGCAGAACTCAGAAGCGACGCTGGAAGCAACTTGGTGCCTAGTCTTCGTTGCTTGCATACCAGCTCCTTGATCTTGCCTGGACTTACCCTGACTTTGGACTGGACCCTGTCCAAAGTGGGTGGACCCTGATTACGCATTCCTGAACCCAGTGTTGTTTCACCCGGTTTCTGAATGACGCTTTGGACCTTGGACTGTTTATTGATGTTTTCAGCCTGCTTATCGCGCTAACGCCGGTGATTTACGACAGGTCCCTTGAGGAAAAGCCCAAGAATGGTGGGCAAACATCCCCAAAAGGTGTCTGCGTGAATGGAGTGCGGGACTTAGAAACATGCCCGCAGGGTCTCATACCAAGCCCAAGGGTTCCACATCAGAAATGCAAGGATTACCTTAGCTGATGACATGCATGCAGCCCCGGTGAAATTCCCTCTTCTTCACAAGCTGCAGGAGCCCTACCGTCTTAGAATCATAGAATAGTAGAGTTGGAAGGGGCCTATAAGGGTCCTCCTTTTCATAGGGTCACCCTACTGAAGCTGATTTGTGGGAGTTTCAGGACAGATAAAAAGAAGGATGCCTTCACACAGTGCATTGTTAAACTATGGGATTCTCTGCCACAAGATGGTGTCATGGCCTCACTAGAGGAATCCTCCGCAGAGGAAGATGTAGAGCCTCCAGAAACCAGGGTCACTGGCACCAGACCAGGAGGAGCCTAGGCCTTCAGTAGGGTGACCCTATGAAAAGGAGGACCGGGCTCCTGTATCTTTAACAGTTGCATAGAAAAGGGAATTTCAGCAGGTGTCATTTGTATATAGGGAGAACCTGGTGAAATCCCCTCTTCATCACAGCACTTAAAGCTGCAGGAGCTATACTAGAGTGACCAGATTTAAAAGAGGGCAGCTTTAACTGTTGTGACGAAGAGGGCATTTCACCAGGTTCTCCCTATATACCAACGACACCTGCTGAAATTCCCTTTTCTATGCAACTGTTAAAGATACAGGAGCCCCGTCCTCCTTTCCATACGGTCACCCTAAGGTCGCGTCACCGCTTCAATCCAAACAATGCCAGCTGCGGATTTTGAAGGCTGAGCGCAGAAAGCCAGGGGGCGAGTAGGCCGCAAAGCCTCCTTCTCATCACCACCACCGTTGCCTGGGCCAGAGGAAAAGGCAGGTGAAGAAGCAGGTTGCCATGGCGAAGAGGAAGAGCAGCTCCAAGGAGCTCATGTCAGTTGGCCACTGCTGGGTTGGGGGCCCTCAGCAGGAGCCCCAATCTACCTACTTTTGACACCGGCCCTCAAGTGGGGGGGTTCTCATTAGTTATTGTTCCACTCTAAAAGAGAAAAAAGTACCAAGTTCCTGCATAATTATCCACTAAGGGGTGACGGCTCCAGGAACCAAACTCAGCTCCTTCAGCCGTTTAGCTGTCTGAGAGAACTTAAAGTAGTATTGTGCAGGTTCTTCATTCCTCACATCCAGAAGAGCACTAGAAACCACCCTATGACAGACAGAGCGCTCTTTTTATGTGCCGTTCGGAGTACTTCCTGGGCATTCTCTCCAAAACCAGGGCGTGGACCCTGCAAAGCAGGGCCAGTTTTGCTGCCGTCCCAGTGCCGATGAAGGAAAAGCTGAGAGGTTAGCATCTGGACTGGGGGTAATGTTTGGGTTTATGGCCGAGGCAAGAGTGGAAGAAGGGCAGGGGGCGTTTCCCAGCTCATAGAAAGTTCTGGAATCAACCCTGGTGCCCTTCAGCAGAAGAAGCCAAAGTAGCAAAGGTTCTCTATGGTGCTACAATCACTCCTGCCTCTTTGTGCCCCCACCAAGCTGAGATATGGGGAACTGGGCATAGGGATGTGCTGCCCGGCAGGCCGAGGAGGGGACCGCTTAAACCCAGGCCTTCACGTGGGCGTTCCACTCCTTGACACAGCCGCACAGCCCGCCTTCTTCATACCAGCGCCACTTCACACCCTTGTAGACTGCCCGGGCGCACGGCTGGAAACACATAAAGAGGTGGAGGCGTCGCGCCAGGCTGCAGTAGATGGCCATGGCCACCACGATGAGTGGGGACATGATGACGAAGCCGAGGATGATCAGGGCGGAAGAGCTGTTGTCGTCCAACACGGACTTGCAGTAGTAGGCTGTGGAATGGAGCACCTGCAAAGAGACGGAGAAAGCGAGTCAGGCGCAAATAGGGAGGTGGCAGTGACTCTTCTGGAGGTCTAGCACTACAGGTGGGAGTGTGTCATGCTGGAGGAATCCTCCTCTGAGGAGGAGCTAGAGATCCCAGAGACAGATGACACCAAGGAGCCAGCCATGTCAGGAGATCTGGGGGAGCCTAGAACCTCAGACAAGATCATCACTAGTCCAACCAAGCAGCAGGAGGAGAGTTCCACATGTGAGGCAGAGGCTGGGCAGCCCCCTAGCCCCCCAGAATGCCGCCGCCTCATGAGGCACGCTAATAGGGCTCCTCTGAGAAGGAGTGGTCGATTACAATGGAAGACTCAGGAGCAAGGCCCTCCTCTTGAGTAGGACTTTTGCCAGAGAGCCTGTAATGCACTGCAGCTGAGCCCTGGGTGGGGCTCAGAAAGCTCTGGCTATATAAGCCTTCAGTTTCCGCCTAGCCAGTGCTGGAAGAATATTGTTCATCAATTCCTGTGCCTTGCACTTTGCTTTGCAGGGTGTGCCTTGTGATTGACCTTCTGTGCTACTGAACTTTGGACTCCTGTTTGACTCTTTTGGATTATGTGTGGTAACTTACTGCTTAACTGTACTTTGATCTTTGCTTGTATCTGGACCACTCCTGCCTTTGTCTGATTCCCCCATAATTCCCCCATATCTGGACTGGAACTTTTGCCTGCTTTGCTGCCTTGCCTTTTGGATTGCCCCATAATTTGCTTGTATGCTGAGTCTGATTCAGCCATAGGAGGACAGATTGCAGACCACCCCACAACTGACATTGCTCCTTTCCCCTGGCCTGTCCCCTTTCCCACAAATGCCAATCATGGTAATTTGGGCCATCCCATTGGCCCCAGCTAACATAGCCAATTGTCCAGGATGATGGGATTTGTAGTCTAACAACATCTGCAGGGCTACAACCAGGTTCCCCAGCCATGGCTTGAGTGGTCAAAACCAACACGGGGCACTGTTCACACTGCACACTAACCAACACTCAGTGGTTGAACCATGGGTTGTAGTTGAACTGTGGGTTGTTGCTGAACCACGGGTTAGCATGTTGTCTGAATCCAGACATTTTCCACAGGATGGCTTGTTAACTGTGCAGTGTGATTTGTTAACCACCCTGAACAACTCATCAACAAGGGGTTGACAACAACAGAATGAAATTTAATAGGGATAAATGCCAAGTTCTACATTTAGGAAATAGAAACCAAATGCACAGTTACAAGATGGGGGATACTTGGCTGAGCAATACTACAAATGAGAAGGATCTTGGAATTGTTGTAGATCACAAGCTGAATAGGAGCCAACAGTGCGATGTGGCTGCAAGAAAGGCAAATGCTATGTTGGGCTGTATCACGTGAGGTACTGGTTCCTCTCTATTCGGCCCTGGTTAGGCCTCATCTAGAGTATTGCGTTCAGTTCTGGGCTCCACACTTCAAGAACGACGCAGACAAGCTGGAGCGTGTTCAGAGGAGGGCAACCAGGATGATCATAGGGAAACAAAGCCCTATGAAGAGAGACTGAAAGAACTGGGCATGTTTAGCCTGGAGAAGAGAAGATTGAGGGGAGACATGACAGCACTCTTCAAATACTTAAAAGGTTGTCACACAGAGGAGGGCCAGGATCTCTTCTCGATCCTCCCATAGTGCAGGACACGGAATAACGGGCTCAAGATAAAGGAAGCCAGATTCCGGCTGGACATCAGGAAAAACTTCCTGACTGTTAGAGCAGTACGACAATGGAACCAGTGACCTAGGGAGGTTGTGGGCTCTCCCACACTAGAGGCCTTCAAGAGGCAGCTGGACAACCCTCTGTCAGGGATGCTTTAGGGTGGATTCCTGCATTGAGCAGGGGGTTGGACTCAATGGCCTTGTAGGCCCCTTCCAACTCTGCTATTCTATGATAAGCTGTAGGTTTTCAAAGTGGCGTGTTCAAGCAGAATTAAGCCATACTGCATGGTTAAATGTCCAGACAACACGCTAACCCACGGTTCAACAAGAAACCCACGGTTCAACAACAACCCACTATCAACCACTGAGTATGGGTTAGCTTGTTGTGGGAATCCAGTCTCGGGCCCTCTGAAATGAAGGTCTGATTGCTTTCCTTAGCATCTGTTTCATACCGCCATCCACATTGTTTTGCTTTCTCGGATGTGAAAGTTGCCGCCTCCTTGAAACCGTTCCGCTTGGCGAGAATTAATGTTTCAGCGGAGTGCAATTTGCAAAACGCCCATTGCTGTGATCCTCCCCACCTTCCTTGCCTGCTTCTCTGCACCTCAAGGTCACCGAGTCCTGCTCTGTGCATCTGATACCCCTCCTGAGATAATTAATGTTAAGCAAATACTTTGGAGAATCAGAAGAGGTGGGTGGGAGAAAAGGTCCTTTGATGCTGAGGACGGGAGACAACCTGTGTTTGAACCAGCCACATCTCTCCCTTTCTTCAAAGAAAAAGATGGTTTGGAATTGGTTTTAAAACAGACACGCAAGAATCAAATGGGGGGCTGGGGGCTCCGATTCCAGTGTGGCTGTAAATCCATTCCGGGTTTCAGTTGGCACCAGTCAGAACTCTAGAGGAGAAACCCCCAATCCCCCCAATTTTAGGGTGATTTCCTGGCATTTGTGCACTTTCCCCCCACTGCTCTTAAAAAAAAAGAGAGAGGCTGAAATACCTTTTCCAAGGTGGGGTCCCTGGCGCTAAGACTCTTAAGCAAAAAGATGCTGGTGAAATGTTGGGCCCGCCCCCTTTTCCTTTGGCCCACCCCTTTCCCTTTGGCCCCTCCCACCACTGGAAGGCGGGCCCTGGGAGCTTTTCTGAAATGGAATCCGGTCCTGGTGTCGGTTAGTTAGTTATGTGCCATCAGTGTTTAATGAGATAAAAGAAATTTTAGGAATGGAGATTGGAGAGACACCTATAGTGGCATTGTTATCATTATATGGAGAATTAAATTGTAATAAAGAGACAAGAGAATTGATAACGAATTTGCTAACAGCAGCAAGGTTAATGATATCTAGGAACTGGAAGGTTCAAGGGGATTACCATATAGAAGATTGGTATAAAGAGATCTGGGATATTGCTATTAATGATAAATTAACATGTAATATAAAAGTGAGACGAGGGATAACAAAAACGAATGATTTCGAGGGAATATGGAAACAGTTCCTAGAATTTGTTTCATCTAAGGGGAGTGGGAAATCACCTCCAGAAGAAACAATGAGATTTTGGAAAGAGGAATAAGATCCCGTGGTGGGGGGTGCATTTTTATGTTAAGTATGATTATGTTAACAGATTAAGCTAGAATATATGTTATTAAGGTTATCTAACATTTATGTATTATGTTGTTTTCTTTATTGTATGAGTATGTTTAAGTATTGAATTAAAAATATTAAATTTTTAAAAAAAGTTATGTGCCTTCAAGTTGACTTTGACGTATGGGCTTGTCTATACAGCTTGTTTACCCTGACTTAAATGCGCATATTCGCATTTCAGGACACATGGCACAGCCGTCCATTTGCCATAGCACCGGGTTTTTTAAGCGATAACGCGCATATTCGCACTCGTGATTTACCGCTACTTTTCGATCACGTCCGAGTTTGCACCGCATTATGGTTATGTGTCTTTGGGGGGAGTTAAATCGCATTTTGACATGTGGGCAGAGCTTTGAGGGTAGGACAACATGATTGACAGATTTCCCACCAATTGGCTGCTTCGTTCCTTCATGCCGTTTTAGTTTTAATTCTCTGATTCTGCGCAGCTCCGCAGAGAAACCTTATTAAAACGAACAGGTGGAACGGGCATCCTTCTCTGCTGCCTTGTTCCTCTGCTCCCAGTTTCTCTGTTATATGAATCTGTGGAGCTCCGCATATAAACTTTATCGTTTCCATCGTAGCATCGTATATGCACATTTATAACGGCATGTGGCGATACCCGCCATTCGGTCCCTTAGGTATGTCTGGGTTTGTATGTCTAGCGAGTGCGGAATGTTTGACTGAGTGAGTGTGGCTAGTGGTGCGGCGAGAGAGCGGAAGGGAGGAGCAAAAATAGGTTGGCTGAGGGGATTGTGAGGGTTAGTTTGAAGTTTGGTTTTAGTCTGGGAGTTTTAGTCTGGCTTGTGCTTCGTGAGAGCGTTTGGTGTGTGAGGAGTGAGAAGAGATAGGATTTTAAGGGACTTGGGATTTTTGTTTTTGGTATAAAAATAAGCAGGTTTGATCCAAATTGAAATACCAAAGATCGGTTAAATTTCAATAAACTTTATTTTGTGTTGTTACCACAAACCACGTGTCAGCTCGGATCGAAGGTGAAAGAAGAAAGTGCAAAAGCTGGGTTGCAGTTAAACCTCAAAAAAAACCAGGATTATGGTAACCAGCTTGATTGATAACTGGCAAATAGAGGGAGAAAACGTGGAGGCAGTGACAGACTTTGTATTTCTGGGCGCAAAGATTACTGCAGACGCTGACTGCAGCCAGGAAATCAGAAGACGTTTACTTCTTGGGAGGAGAGCAATGGCCAATCTTGATAAAATAGTTAAGAGCAGAGACACCACACTGACAACAAAGGTCCGCATAGTTAAAGCAATGGTATTCCCCGTCGTAACCTATGGCTGCGAGAGCCGGACCATAAGGAAAGCTGAGCGAAGGAAGAGAGATGCTTTGGAACTGGGGTGTTGGAGGAAAATTCTGAGAGTGCCTTGGACTGCAAGAAGATCAAACCAGTCCATACTCCAGGAAATAAAGCCAGACTGCTCACTTGAGGGAATGGTATTAAAGGCAAAACGGAAGTACTTTGGCCACATAATGAGAAGACAGGATACCCTGGAGAAGAGGCTGATGCTAGGGAAAGCGGAAGGCAAAAGGAAGAGGGGCCGACCGAGGGCAAGATGGATGGATGATATTCTGGAGGTGACAGACTTGACCTTGGGGGAGCTAGGGGTGGCGACGGCCGACAGAAAGCTCTGGCGTGGGCTGGTCCATGAAGTCACGAAGAGTCGGAAGCGACTGAACGAATAAACAGCAACAATATTACACAGTGTAAAAACATCTACCGATACACCTGCGGTTCAGTACCTCATCAACAGAACCTATTTTCCAAAACCCTTTACCTTGCTCCCTCAGATAGAGGGAATTTTTAATTGTTGTAAACTGCCCCGAGAGCTTCGGCTGTGGGGCGGTATATAAATGTAATAAATAAATAAATAAATAAAAGGTTGGGTTGTTTTTACCCTTTCCTCAGGCTTTTCAAGAGGTGGCGCTTGGCTTGAGAAAGGTGTGCTAGGCAAGGCCTTTTGCCTGAGGTCAGTGCCGTCGCACTGCACTATAAAAAAATATTCAAGAAATAAATTACTGTTGCTGCAGCAGCGTGACGCTCTTTACCAAGATTCAAACCAACAAAAAAATCGGTTCTTATTTAATGAGGAGCAATCCTGTTGTCATATAGACAAGGGCTATGAATCAGTGACCTCCAGTTGCATCTGTTGTAGCCTCTACTCGACTTCTGGTGCGCTTCTGCCCAAGCTTTTGAAAAGCAGACCACGGAGTCGTGCTGGGCTTAAAGCCCAGTGTCTTGAAATGGGAAACTTTCCCAATTTAAAAGAGAGCAAAAACAAACCACGAACCGAAAGAGGGGAAATAAACGAGGCTAGAAGCCATGTTTCGCAGCCTCATCCGGCAATGGCTTCCATCTTCTAAAAGAAAGAAAGCATGTCACATCAATCTGTCCTTGAAGTGAGCTCCACGCAAGCCTGCCCCCATATATATTTAATCTCAGGGCTGCCAGCCTGCCCTGATATATTGCCGAGAGGCGATTGCACTTGTCAGATTAAAGGTTTAATTATCCATTATGTCTGCCAGGCCCCGTGTCACCTCTTCGAGCTCTTTCCAAACTAATAGGCCGGCAGAAATCTCTGACAACTGCTTCGCCGTGGTGGCTTTTCCAATTGGGTTCAAGGATTCTTCTGAGGGCGGTATTTATTTGTTTATTTACAATAGGTTACGGCACCTTTTAAGGCGGAAAGCTCTCCCAAAACGTTTTACTAGGGTGACCAACTGTCAGGATTTCCCCGGATTTGGCCTGGTTTTTGTTCTTTCCATGGTGTCAGGGGGGATTTTCTAGAATTTTCAATAATGTCCTGGAATGACACACCTTCCCCTTTAAGGTTGCCATTAGCATGGCAGGAGGGAGTGACATGCTTTCTTGAGGCACGTCATTCCCCCACCCCGAGCTCCAATTGAGGTCTTAAAGGGGAAAGTGGGTCATTCCTGGACATTATAGAAAAGGTCCCAATTGGAGTGGATGGTGGTGGTGCAGAATGAAATCCTTTCCCCTCCTCCACTCCAATCGGGTTCTTTAAGGTGGCGGGGGAATAACGTACTTTCTGCAAGACTCAGAAAGCTGCTTCCCCACACACACACTAGGTGTCCTCTTTTTTGGTTTCCCAAATATGGTCACCCTAGTTTTACTAAACTATAAATTTGTGATTTTAATGAAATGTCATACAAGGGAGGGGGCCTTCTCTGTTATGGCAGCCCAACTGTGGAATGCCCTCCCCTTGGAGGCCCGACGGGCGCCAACACTGATTTTATTCCGGCGCCAAGTGAAAACATGGCTTTTTAACAAAGCCTTTAATGGTTAAAATTCACTAAGATGGCACATTGTTTTAACTGTTTTCGTTGTATTTACTGCTTTTAAATTATATACTGCTTTAACTTGGTTCAGGGTTTAATTTGTTTTTAGCTGTGCATATTTACTGTTTTATACTGTATGCTTTTATCTGTGGGCCGCCCTGAGATCTTAATGATATAGGGCGGGATATAAATGTTTTAAATAAATAAATAAATAAGGAGCCCCCTTGGCAACTGGCTACACCTTAAAAAGGTAGGTGGAAACCCTGGCCCTCGCCCCAAGGAGAAAATTCTATGAATTTCGCCCCCCTCCCTGTGAAAGAGGCAGAAAAAAGAATGGCCCTGTTCAGAAGACATATTATTATTATTATTATTATTATTATTATTATTATTATTATTATTATTATTATTTGCATCCCGCCTTTTGCCCAATACTGGGCCTCAAGGCTTTTTGCCTTATTCACCATGGTTAAAGCCGTGGTTTAAAGTGTCTTCTGAACAGGGCCAATGCCTCTTTTGCAGGGGGAGAGAACATTCCCAGAAATTGGGAGCAGGATTCAGCCCAGGACTCTTTAACGGTGCGCCAATGTCTAGTTCGAACCATTTTCCGTTGCTTGCTTGGGGAATGATGGCCCTGGCTTTTTGCCTTTCGTCGGCAATTGTGAGTCGGCCTTTTCTAAAAAGGCGGTGGACACCACAGGAGCCAGCCAGAAGCAAGCCCTGGTCTGAAGGCCCTCGGTGGAAACGGTTCGCCTCTATTCTCCGCCAGCGGCTGGATCAAAACAGCTCAAAGAGAGACATCCAGCCGAGATGCGAAAGGGCAAACCAGTGCTGTAACGGTTGCCAAGATCCCACTTTGTGAGACCACTCGAGGATTTGACGGTGCTTCGGGGCTGCACTCGATCAACACTAAGTTCCTCGAAAGATCGCCCAGCTGGTGAGAACGGGCAAAGCTCCAAAAGCGCATTACTTGGTGCTTTAGAACGACGCCAATTTAGACCAAGCAGCTGATCTGGCTCAAATGTTTGTTTTGTGAGACATCAAATTTCTTCGCCTCCTCCCATCTCCTCGCTGCTGCTTTCACAACTAACCTACTTCAGTAGCTTTCTGGAGCTCCCTTCTCTCAGAACAATCCCCCTTTTCCCTCAACTGTCATAGAATCATAGAATAGTAGAGTTGGAAGGGACCTACAAGGCCATCTAGTCCAACCCCCTGCTCAATGCAGGAATCCACCCTAAAGCATCCCCGACAGATGCTTGTCCAGCTGCCTCTTGAAGGCCTCTAGTGTGGGAGAGCCCACCACCTCCCTAGGTAACTGATTCCATTGTTGCACTGCTCTAACAGTCAGGAAGGTTTTCCTGATGTCAATCATTTGGTGGTTTCTCTTGGTTTCGTACACCTGCCTCCAAAAGGTTGAAACGCCTCTCCGAAGCCTTAGGTGCTAGCAGCTAAAATATGCCAGTGCCTTTGGGTTTGGGTCCTTTCCCTTTTATTTATTCATTTTATTTATTTGCAATATTGATACACCACTCCCCATTCGAAAATTTCGGAGCGGTGTACAAGATGAAATAAAATAACAGAATAATAAACACTTTAAAATAGATTTTAAAAGAAGCAAAATGTACAGTGAACCATAGCTGGCCATTAAGGAAATGAGATCGCAAGCTGAATATGAGCCAACAGTGCGATATGGCTGCAAGAAAGGCAAATGCCATTTCGGGCTGCATTAAAAGAAGTAGAGCTTCCAAATCGCGTGAGGTTCTGGTTCCTCTCTATTCGGCCCTGGTTAGGCCTCATCTAGAGTATTGTGTTCAGTTCTGGGCTCCACAATTCAAGAAGGACGCAGACAAGCTGGAGCGTGTTCAGAGAAGAGCAACCAGGATGGTCAGGGGTCTGGAAACAAAGCCCTATGAAGAGAGACTGAAAGAACTGGGCATGTTTAGCCTGGAGAAGAGAAGATTGAGGGGAGACATGACAGCACTCTTCAAATACTTAAAAGGTTGTCACACAGAGGAGGGCCAGGATCTCTTCTCGATCCTCCCAGAGTGCAGGACACGGAATAATGTGCTCAAGTTAAAGAAAGCCAGATTCCGGCTGAACATCAGGAAAAACCTCCTGACTATTAGAGTAGTACGACAATGGAATCAGTTACCTAGGGAGGTTGTGGGCTCTCCCACACTAGAGGCCTTCAAGAGGCAGCTGGACAACCCTCTGTCAGGGATGCTTTAGGGTGGATTCCTGCATTGAGCGGGGGGTTGGACTCAATGGCCTTGTAGGCCCCTTCCAACTCTGCTATTCTATGATTCTATTAATAATAATAATAATAATAATAATAATAATAATAATAATAATAAAAATGTATTTCTTTAGGGTGACCATATGAAAAAGAGGGCAGGGCTCCTGTATCTTTAACAGTTGCATAGAAAAGGGAATTTCAGCAGGTGTCATTTGTATATATGGAGAACCCAGTGAAACCTGCAGGAGCTATACTAGAGTGACCAGATTTAAAAGAGGGCAGGGCTCCTGCAGCTTCAACTGGTGTGATGAAGAGGAAATTTCACCAGGTTCTCCATATATACAAATGACACCTGCTGAAATTCCCTTTTCAATACAACTGTTAAATATACAGGAGCCCTGTCTTCTTTTTCATATGGAAAAGATCTGCTGTTCCCTATCTAGATGGATGAAAAAGCCCATCTAGCAAAAATGCAGATGGGGAGGAGCATGGAGAAAAAGATCTGCCATTCCCTAGCTAGATGGATGAAAAAGCCCATCTAGCAAAAATGCAGATGGGGAGGAGCATGGAGAAAAAGATCTGCCGTTCCCTAGCTAGATGGATGAAAAAGCCCATCTAGCAAAAATGCAGATGGGGAGGAGCATGGAGAAAAAAATCTGCTGTTCCCTAGCTAGATGGATGAAAAAGCCCATCTAGCAAAAATGCAAAGGGGGAGAAGCACAAAGATCACTTCCATGTTCCTCCCGCTTTGCATAGGATACTCCTCAGCCTCTTGAACTTGGAGGCTGATGGTTATCCCATAAGATGACACCTTTAAGAACTATGAATGATGCAGAAAGGGTAGGTAAGAGGGGGGAAACATCTCCCTCTCTCATGGGATTAATATTCAGAATTATGCAGTGAAGTCAGCACAAAAGTAGATTAAGACCTGAACACATGAATGACTTCTTGTTGACATGGTGCAAAGTTAACCTATGGAAGTCCCCACCACAAGATGGCCAGTAACTGAGTTGGCTTTTCAAAACGACAACAGCACAGTCAATAGCTGATATTAGCCGGGAAATCCAAAGGAACCATCCATGTTCGGAGACATTTTGTGATGAAACTGAATAATCTCTGCTTTTTAGAGAGGCCCGAAGAAGCAGTCAGAAACTCTCTTGGTGGCTGAGTCGATCTCAGCTCCCCCGGGCTTCAAAGAGACCAATCAAGGAACAAAATTCGGCTGTCATCCTCCGTCAGCTCTTCAACACATTTCACAAAGAAAGTCTTTAAGAAAAAAAGCACTTGGAGACGCTCGCTTAATTTCACTGCCTCGCCAGAGACAGAGGCACGTCGGCGATGCTGCCGTCAGCCTGAAATTCACATAAAAGCAAATGCAGTGAGACGAACTCCGGGGAACCTTTCAGCTACGTGATCTTTTCAAGTAGTCATTCCACAGGGCCGTGGCTTGTGCTTTTTAGGTGCAATCTGCAGGAAGGTCTCCCACTTGAGCGGATGCAGTCAGAAATCCATAAGATCGATCCAGCAAGTCGAGGCAAAATGGCTTTGTGGAAAAGGCCAGGGGTGTAGCATGCCCAGATTTTACAGGGAGGGAGCCCCAACACTCTTTTATTACTAGGGTTGCTGATGTCATCTGCCACATGCCTCAGAATAAGTTGTACGGATCTTGGGTTGGACCTAAACAACCACCCAGAGTGTGGCAAGTGATAGGATTATTTAGTAACAATGCCTTCTGCTAGAAAGGCAATTGGCAGATTTATTTATTTTTAGAAAAAGCCAAAACAGAATGAACATTTACCATTCTCACATGTACACAGGGCTGTCTTAGGATAAAAGGAGACCCCACTCTTCTTTAGTGAAGAAAAGGCAGAATAATTTGACTCACAAAGTATTCTTGCATAAAAATGCAGGTACAGCATAGCGGTTTCAAGAAGAAGTTCGCACAGTCTATTGTGTGTTGCAGGTCGTGGGGAACATGGGCGGGAGAGTGCCGTTGCACCCGTGTCCTGCTTGCGGGTTTCCCACAGGCAGCTGCCTGGCCACTGTGTGAACAGAATGCTGGACTAGATGGACCCTCGGTCTGATCCAGGATACGTTCTTAATTTTGTCAATACCATTCCCCCCACCTCCAGGAGAGATCTGAAAAAAAGAGAGCAAGAGAAAGACAGTGCCCTGCAGGATGGCCTATGCCTCCATTTCCTCTTCAGCGCTGCAAACGCCATCCATTAGCGGCCTGGGGCAAGGAAGTCCTCAGAGAGAAAGCTTTCCTCTCTCGTTGACATTTCCTGTATTAAAAAGCGCCCAGACGATTCCGAAGCAAGAGGAGAGGGCCCTCGGCGCACAAAAGCTGAGGCTTCAAGAGCCTGCCTCGTTCCGAAAAGGCCTGGCGGAGAGGCAGAGATGCTTTTAGCGACCATCTGCTAAGTGGAGTGTTCCCCCCGCCAACTCCGGCTGAGAGCAGCGGCTCCTACCTTTGCACCCTCCTACCTAAAATGTTCTTTTCCACAAAGAAAAACCGCCGTTCCCATTAGGAGGAGGGAAACGCGCCAGCCTGAGGAGAGCAAACTTGTGGCGCGGCTGGATCAGGCAAGGGAAGACCGGATCTGCGTGGAAACCGTGGTTTGGGTGGGGCGATCGCCGGGGCAGCGAGCCGCAGAGGACGCCAATGGACCGATGCTAATTTGTGCAGATAGATGCAAATTTAAACGTAACAACTTTAATTGAAATAGAAAAACAGGAGGAGGAGGAGGGCTGCTAACCCTTTTGCAGCAAGTGGTTAGCAAGCGTGTGTAAACCGTGGTCATGTAGCCACCATAGTTAGGAATGGTTTCAACAAGACACTAAGTAATAATAATAATAATAATAATAATAATAATAATAATAATAATAATATATTTGTTACCTACCTCTCCCTCTGGATTGAGGCGGGGTACAACACAAATGAAAACACCATAAAATACATAAAACTAATTGAAACGTATATATAAATATTTATTTATTTATTTATTTATTTATTACATCCGCCCAGAGAGCTCCAATAGCCGGAGCTCTCTGGACGGTTCACAAAAATTAATTTTTTAAATGTTTTTAACATTAATGTTTTTTAATGTTTTTACTGTATTTTTAATGTTTAATGTTTTTAATCTTTTGTAAACTGCCCAGAGAGCTTTGGCTATGGGGCAGTATAGAAATCATCATCATCATTATCATCATCATCATCATCTATATGGACAGGCACATTACAGCTGTAAAAATAATTCACCAACAACTGGCCATCAAATTCAACCTTACACCATACTCTACATACTCACCCGAAACAATCTTGGAAAATGCAAATCATAAAATATACTGGGACAGAATCATTCATAGGGACAAGACAATACCTTGCAGCCAACCAGGCATAACAGCCATAGAAAAAAAGAAAAAAACACACATACCTCATTGACATAGCAATACCTAATGACAACAATGTTGTATGAGGAACAAGAGAGAAAAATATAGCCACTGGCCATGGAAGTCAAAGAACCATGGCAACAGGAAAAGGTCACAATTATTCCACTGGTCACATCAGTCACTGGCATCACATCAAAAAACTATACGGAAACCCTTCAGAAACTGGACCTACTTAAAACATGCTCAATTGCCAGGAAATTCCTGAATCTGTAAAAGACAGCATGACTTGGCAAAGCTCGTTATTTCCGTCTAGAAAAAGACACCACGAGTGAGAAAGAGATGTAATAATAATCCTCTGTCCTGAATCTCGTATCAATCAATTTCTGGGGATGAGCCCATTGGGTTCTAGAATTATGAGACGGATAGAAAAATGTGCCTCTCTCCACATTCTCTGCACGACACTGAATGTTATCAAACTCTGCCCTGTCCCCATGACCTTGATCACCATTTTTCCAAACTAAAAAGGCCCAGACATTTCTTTTATTGCTTCATTTTTAACATTGATATGCCGCATTAACTGCTCAATAGGCTGTGTAGAGCCATTTAAAACAATTTCAAACCGTAATGCGAAGAAGCCCCAAATGTTGTAACTTTTTATTTGGTCTTTTTTTCTGCAAAGTTTGCGGCTTCACAATATATATCCTCTCTCTCTCTCTTTTTATTTTAAGCTGTAGTGCAATGGTTATAGGAGGGGATGACAGGTAATTAGGGGCTATAAAATAGTGGTGAGTTGGTTTGTTTTCGAGAGCCCTGGCAGTAAACAATTCAAGAAAGGTAGGCTGTACGCACCTCTGTGCCCGCCTACGTTAAGGAAATGTCAGCGGTAAGAAATATCTGCAGGAAGAAAACTGAAGGGGGAGGGAACGGCTACTGCACAGATAAAAAAACAAGGTAGATCAGCATTGAGCCATTCCCTTGTTCTTTATGGCTGGAGACACAATTGTTTTTAAGAGAATAGAATGTCCCTGGTGAGGGACATCACTTTCTGTGATGCACTGGCATGATTTTTTCCCTCTCCCGCGTTTGTTCCGGGTCAAAGAGGTGCCGCAGGTTTTGACACAACTGAAAAACCTGCCAGACCTGTTCAACCAGAAACAAAAGTTTTTGTGAACCGCCCAGAGAGAGCTTCGGCTATTGGGCGGTATAGAAATTAAATAAATAAATAAATGTGTGAAGGTTGTGCAAAAAAAAAAGGGGAGGAGAAATGTTGATGTGGGATTAAGGTTAGGGCTGTGCTCCACTCCGCTTTCGCTTCGTAGAAGCGATAGCGAAGCGGCCTGATACACCTCTGACAAAGGCGGAGACGGATCGGGTCGGGGGGGCTGCAGATCGAGGCGAAGTGGTTCGCCTCGATCTGGAGCTCCGGACACTGGTAAGTGGGGGGGGGGGAGGGGGACTCACCTGGCAACGGCACCGCTGCCGTAATCTTTGCGGCGATGGCGATGGAGCCAGGTCAGGGGGGAGGGGGGCTTACCTGTGTCCGTCGGGGGCTTCAAATGAGGCCCCGGCGGCCTCTTCTGACTTGAAGCCAGGGCCTCAATTGAAGCCCACGACAGACCGCGATGGACACAGGTATGGCTCCACCGCTGCCACTGTCCATGCAGCGACAGTGGCGGAGCCAGGTAAGGGGGCAGGTGGGAAGGGGGCTTACCTGTGTCCGTCGCGGTCCATCGCGGGCTTCAATTGAGGCTCCGGCTTCAAGCCAGAAGAGGCCGGCTTCAAGCCGGGCTCTCAATTGAAGCCTGTGATGGACCGCGACAGACACAGGGAGGGGACGGGAGGGAGTTCAGCTTTTCGGCCCCCATTTTGTTCCCCCTTACCTGCCTCCGCCATCCGCCCCGGAGGCAAGTAAGTAGGGAAGGAGGGGCAAAATCTCGATCCACTCCTCCGGATCTTGCTCCATGGAGCAGAGCGGGGGATGGGCAGATAGACCCAAAGCGGTTTGGGCCCAATCTGGAAGTTCCGGATCGGGCCATGAAGCGATTCAGGGGTCCGAGCATAGCCCTAATTAAGGTGGAATAACGCAAATCGAGATCTCCCGCCACTTTGGACGGCCACTCCTGCCCCTGTGCGCCGTCTGCAACAGCTGGCGGAGCGTTTGATAAGGAAATTTCCGACGGACTCGATTTGTTATCAGCCTGCGATAATGCCCAATTCGGCGCTGGACCTCCTTGAAGCCATCCGAAAGGCACCGCTCCATCTCCCGGGTGAAGCGCGGTCAGAGAGAAATCAATTCGCGATTCATCTCTGCAACCCGTCGTGCGCTCCTGGCTTTGGAGCGGCTGTTTTTGAGGTCCCCAGGGTCACACGGGGAGGGGGGGTGGGCTCCAGCAGGGCCGTTGGTGGAACGAAAGCTGTGGAAACGGGGCCGGTCAACTAGCGTAATGAAGCACTTTAAGTTGCTTCAAGCCTCCGTCGGCGCAACGCTCTTAAATCAATTCAAAAGTAATTGAAAAGAAGGGGGGAAAGGACGTTGATGAAGTCTTTAATCACAGAAGAACTCCGGCCAGCTCCAGGGACGGAGTATTTGTGCAGGGTGAAAGGAGGGGAAGCCATGACCTAAGGAGGTTGTGGGCTCTCCCACACTAGAGGCCTTCAAGAGGCAGTTGGACAGCCATCTGTCAGGGATGCTTTAAGGTGGATTCCCGCAATTTGGAGAGCCTTGGACACAATGGCCTTGTAGGCCCCTTCCAACTCTACGATTCTGTCTTACTAATCGTAAGAACAAGGTTTGCCTCAGCATAAGCAGTGGAGACTGGTGGCACTGATGTCTGTGGGATGGTGAATCTGCCCTGGGTTTCAGTCGGAGCCAGACAGAACTTCAAAGGAGCTCTCCAAGGTGCTGAACCGGATCCTCCAAAAATGGCTTTGGCATCTTGGATAGCTCTCTTAGTCTTCCAGCTAGCCCCTAACTTCCCCACTGATATTGGAGTCACCAGCCTCCACTTTGCTAGGAGGAGGAGGAGGAGGAGGAGGAGGAGGAGGAGGAGGAGGAAGAAGAAGAAGAAGAAGAAGAAGAAGAAGAAGAAGAAGAAGAAGAAGAAGAAGAAGAAGAAGAAGAAGAAGAAGAAGAAGATGATGTTGGCTACCATAATTGCTGAGGAACCCCGCTTTTACTGCCTTTTTCACAGTGGTGCAGAAAAGCATGTACTCTGGGGACATAGTTATAACAACTTAAGAAGAGCCCTGATGCATCACTGTTCACAATTACCTAGGGAGGTTGTGGGCTCTCCCACACTAGAGGCCTTCAGGAGGCAGCTGGACAACCCTCTGTCAGGCATGCTTTAGGGTGGACTCCTGCATTGAGCAGGGGGTTGGACTCGATGGCCTCATAGGCCCCTTCCAACTCTACTCTTCTAGGATTCTGTGATTGAAACCTGAGTTCATAAAAGCCCCGAAGGTCCTACGAACCAAAGAGGGGAGATCACGACTCATCTTTTTTATCACAAGGAGCGGAGCAGCGATGCGGGGCGAATCTGCAGAATGCTTAATGAGAACAAAATTAGTTTGTCAATTTGAACAAATCGAGGGACGTCCAGCGGCGGCTGGGAAGCGAACCCACACCGTGTTTTGGGATCTCTGCGACAAAAGCGCAGATGTTGAATTGATTCAATTTCTGTTATTGTTGCCCTTGGTTAGCTTCTCTCTCTTTCTCTCTCTCTCTCTCTCTCTCTCTTTACATTTTCTCTTTAATTTAATAGACGAATTGCAAAGACTGAGTCTAGCAGGGAGCAGCCTTAATTAAAATGAAATTAAACAGATTTCGGTCTGTGTAGGCAAAGGCAGGCAAAGGCAGGGGAGAAGCAGGCCGTTGCCTGGCAAAGGCACAGAAGCCGAGGAGGAAAGAAATATTGTGACAATAAAATAAAAATTGCAATGAGTATACCACCCAGGGAAGGAGGCTCTGTAAGCCCAGACGCTGAATTTATTCAGTTTGTCACTGAGGTTTAGTAATTACTGCAGGGTAATTTTTGTGGGTGGATGGCCTCAGAGCTGACTCTTGTTAGTAGGGTTGTGCATGCCCTACCCGAACCACTTCGGATCCCAATCCAGAACTTTGGATTGGGCGCGAACCGGTTCGGGTCAATCTGGACCTCCCTCCAATCTGCTCTGGAACCAGATCTGGAGTGAGATCCGGAGGTCCGGATCGATATTCGGCCCCCATTTTGCCCCCCTTCCCCACTTACTCGCCTCCGCGGTGGACAGCAAAAGCAGGGAAGGGGGGACAAAATGGGGGCTGAATAAGCCACCTTCCCCCTTATCTGGCTCTGCTGTCCGCGCGGACAGCAGAGCCAGGTAAGCCCTCCTCGCCCCTCCCCCACTTACCTGGCTCTGTCATCCGTCACTGCCGTGGTCCATGCAGTGGCTTCAACTGCAACCCAGGCCTCAGGCCAGCCTATTTCTGGCCTGAGGCCTGGGTGGCAGTTGAAGCCGCCCCACGGACCACAGCAGACGACGGAGCCAGGTAAGCCCCTCTACCCCCTACCCACTTACCTGGCTCTGCCACTGTTGCCACACGGACCGTGGTGGCGGCGGCGGCGGCAGACAGGGGAGCCAAGTAACCTCCTCTCCCCACTTACCTGGCTCTCAAGTTTCGGACCATTCCGAATCGCTTCAGGCTGATCCGGACCTCCCCCGATCCGCTCCGGAACCGGGCTTAGGAGGTCTAGATCGGCCTGCTGCGCTTCAGATCTGGGGATCCATGACGGAGCAGAACACACCCCTACTTGTTAGTGCTACAGGCAGAACCAGTTTCTCCTCGTGAGGATCAAAGTACATTGGGGTCAATCTCCTTTGGGATACATTTCAGCCCCAGTCATTACAAAGAGGAACCTCAGCAGTGGCCTTTGGTTAGAGGCTGAGGGCATCTAGGCCACGATTGTCTGTGTCAGGGGACCCCAGTCTTGTTGGACCCATGGGGACGTTTGAGAATTTGAAAAACTGCTGTGGGCACCACCACCAAATGGCCACCCTTTTCCAACACTCACTATCGGATCCTTGTAACTGGAGTTGCCAGGGTACTTCTAGCTCTTCTGCCTGCAAAACAGGTGCTCTGCCACTCAATATGACAGTGATGCAGGGATGATGGAATCAGGACAAATCTGCCCATCCAGGTTTTCCCCCAAAGCCGCACCCCCTTCTCCACATTGCCAAATGGTTCCCACTGACCCACCCCCAGACACACGACCATGTGGCCTTTTCCCAGCTTTTGCGTGACTTCCCCCGTCTGCACACATTCCTGAGCCCGAAGCACAAAAACGTTCCTTTGAACCCAAATAAAGATAGCACTGGAAGGAAGCACTTTGCAGCCTGCCAGCCTCCTGGGTGTAATTTTGAGAAAAATCTTCAGAAATAAAATAAAAATCTGAAAGGGTAGAGAGCTTAGATGCTGTGGACTTCAACATTCGCGCGCCTCTTGCGGCTCTGCGTTGGAGACCCCAGGTTTCATGAATTGTTTAATGTGAATATATGTTATTCATGGTTCGTATTAGATGAGCTACTGGTCTGCTTTGCCCTAATTTACATTTTTGTTGTGATTTAAAGGAGCGGTAATCAAGCTCATGTTGTATCAGGAGGCATTATAATTACGGCTATTGTGTTTGTTTGGTGGAAGCGTTGAGCAACAAATGGCTCTGACAGTGGCTAGAAAATGAAAACTGTGCATTCAGGGTCATTCATTATTTCCCTGCTTTTTATAACAAGCCAGTGGAGAAAGGAATAGAACTTTGCATAAGCTCAAAAGGCACAATCCCATGACTTTTTCCGAAGCTGCTTCCCATGGGAAAGAAATAGGAAATATTCCCAATATTCTGGCAGTGCTTCTGTAGCCAAATAGGCACCAGGAGGTATTAGCAGGTTTGGGGTAACCCTCAAAATATGGCAGCCAGGCTGGTCACCGGTACCCAGGGCCGACCATATTACAACAGTCTTAAAATCTCTTCACTGGCTGCCAATTAGTTTCTGGGCGAAGTATAAAGTGTTGGTTATCACCTTTAAAACTCGACATGGCTTGGGTCCAGGCTACCTGCGGGATCGCCTTCTCCCGTACAACCCGCCCCGCACACTCAAGTCCTCTGGGAAGAATCTACTTCAGTCTGCCAAAACTAGGCTGACAAGTATTACCCAGAGGATAATACTTCTCTTCTGCTGCAGACTGTGGAATGGCCTGCCGGAGGAGACTCGTCAACTTAACAGTCTTTTAGCACTAAAGAAAGCTATAAAGACTGATCTCTTCCGGCAGGCCTATCCAGTAGAATATGGAGGTGCTTCTGGGATGCTTTTAGGATGTTTTTAAAGTAAGTTTTAACAACGTATACTATGTTTAATCTGCAGGAGCTATACTGAAGTATACATTTAACAATGTATACTTTATACATAGTATACTTTATACATACTTTATACATATACTTTATACATAGTATACATTTAACAATGTATTCTATGTTTAAGCTGCAGGAGCTATACTAGAGCGACCAGATTTAAAAGAGGGCAGCTTTAACTGGTGTGATGAAAAGGGAATTTCACCAGGTTCTCCATATATACAAATGACACCTGCTGAAATTCTCTTTTCAAAACAACTGTTAAAGGTACAGGAGCCCGGTCCTCCTTTTCATAGGGTCACCCTATCTAGCCCCTGTTCACATACACACACAAACACACACAGAGAGAGAGGGGGGGGGGTGGAGAGAGGGAGAGTGGGGGTGCTTCTTCACTGAGAGGTTGAGGAAAGAATTGGACATCTTTAAGCCGGGCAGTTTTGTTTCCGCAAAAAAGGAAACAGATTGAGAAAGGTGGTGCGTGTGTGTGAGTGAGTTCAGCTGCCAATTCGCATGGGGGTCTCCGAGGGCATGCTGTAGGCTTTTCGGATAACTGTTGCCACTTGAAAGCTAGCCCTGTCTGTCAAGAAGATGGCCCATTCCCCCTTTCCCCTTTCGCTTGAATATTTCTAAAATGTGTTTATTTTATACCCTTCCATGCTGCTTTTTCAGACGCAAGCAACCCTTCAAAGCAGTTTACAGCCGCATTTAAACAAACCAACCCAAAGCCCCAAAGGTAACTGACAGGGGAGACGTTAAACTGAGCCGTGAGACCGAAAGAAGAAGATTGAAAAGAAGATTGCAAAATGCACGGGGGGGTCGCATACAAAATGACCCCTCGGTCACTCTCTCGCTAGGAAGGTGACCCCCTAGCACAGGGGGTGCAGTACCTTTTTCGGCCAGAAGGCTGGATGCCAGTTTGGAGAAGCTGAAGGCAGGAGGGGGCGTGTTCTAGCGGTGGGCGGGGCCAAAGGAAAGGGGTGGGGTGAAATACCAGCACATTGCAGCATAAAGCTCTTACGGCCAGTGACTTGGGAGAGAAAGTTCAAGCTATTCGCACGGGGGAACAACGGCACAGCAGTTAGGAAACTGCCCAGTGATCTGTGGTTGGAAGAAAGGCGATGGATGGGCCAAAGGGAAGGGCACCTTTGGGTAATGCCCAGATGGCCGGATTTTGCCCCAGGCTTAAGGCTGTTCACCCCTGCTGAAGAAGGTATCATCGGAACTGCCTGTTGCTTGAGGAAGTGACCTCCCCTTGCCCTTGGGTGTCTTTTATCCAGTGCCATTGTTCATCCAAGGAACATGCAAGAATACTAATAACCCTGATAATGGTGCCTCTGAGATCGTGCAGAGCACAGGTCTATCACCATCCAGTAATCAAGTCCACGTATCTGATGTGGGGTGGGTGGGTTTGTTGTTGTTGTTGTTATTATTATTATTATTATTATTATTATTATTATTATTATTATTATTATTATTATTTACATTTATATACCACCGGAAAACCAAAGTTCTCTGTGTGGTTTACACAGATTAAAAACAGTGAACATTACAAACAAATATACAAAATTTAAAACCATAAAAAGCATAAAAACAGAATATATCCATTTAAAAACAACTGTTGGAGATCAGGAAAAACTTCCTGACTGTTAGAGCAGTACGACAGTGGAACCAGTTACCTAGGGAGGTTGTGGGCTCTCCCACAATTGAGGCATTCAAGAGGCAGTTGGACAAGCATCTGTCGGGGATGCTTTAGGGTGGATTCCTGCCTTGAGCAGGGGGTTGGACTCGATGGCCTTATGGGTCCCTCCCAACTCTACTGTTCTATGATTCTATGATCATATTCTGGGGTCAGTTAAGAAAAAAACCTTAGCATATGCTGTTAAATGCCTGGGAGAAGAAAAAAGTCTTGACCAGGTGAGCCTCGTCGGGGAGATTGTTTCATAATTGGAGGGGGCACCACTGAAAAGGCCCTCTCCCTGGTTGCCATCCTCTGAGCTTCCCTCAGAGTAGGCACCTGGAGGGGGACCTTAGATGTTGAGAATAGTGTACAGGTGGGTTTATGTCGGGAGAGGCAGTCCGTCAGGTCTTGTGCTCCCAAGACGTGTAAGGCTTTATAGGATGGGGGTGTCATAGAATCATAGAATCATAGAATAGCAGAGTTGGAAGGGGCCTACAAGGCCATCGAGTCCAACCCCCTGCTCAAGGCAGGAATCCACCCTAAAGGAATCCACCCTGCTGTCCTACCCAGCAGGGCCTGGGGGGCGGCACTTACCCGGGAGTGGCATTGGAAGCCAAAGTAGACCACCACGATGGTGGGCAGGAGGACGACGGCAAAGATGGCGGCCATCAGCAGCACGTTCAAGAGGAAGGCCAAAGAGTTCATGGCTGCCACCAGGCACGCCCACGCCCAGCAAGCGCAGGTGCTACGCCGTTCCATGGGCAGGAGATGGTCCTCCATGTTGTAGGGCGGCAGCCCCGGGACCATGCGCGACGTATCCGACAGGGTGTCCGCGTCGAAGTCCTCGATCTCCAGATCAGACATTTTCAAGCGCAGACGGGCTGCTGTTTATCTTTCCCCTAACGATTTATTTATCTTTCCCCGACTGCCCCCCCCTTTTGTAATTTCTCTTTTCTGCCCCCTGATCTCTGGGATGCTCCCCAGTCTTTCAGAGCAGGCCAGGAGACGTGAGTTGTGGGTGGGTGGGTCTTGCCTCGTGGCCGGCCGCTGTTGGGAAAAGGTCTTTGGGTATCACCCAGCCAGGTTTTCTCAGTTCTTTATAAAGCTATCAGCCGTTGATCATTCAATGGAGAGAGATGGAGAGGTCTGACCAAGAAGTCCTTTTCCCAACGCCCAGGGCTGTTCCCATAAGCGGAACGTCTCCAAGCAGTGACTGGAGTTCGAAAAGAAAAGAAGACGGCACACCCTTAGTGTCTGAATATGTGCTCTTTGGGGACACCGCTCCTGGTGCGATGGACAGCTCTCCCGGAGTTCCTATGATGCCTTCCAGCCCTCCCCAAAGCACAGGAGCGGTCTCAGCGTCAGGATCCAAATTCATCCAGCACCTGCCTCTGCAAGGGCAAATCCTTGGGCACTGTCCTCCTCCGCAATCCTGGAAGGCAGGAATGTTCTCTCCCAAAGTTTGATTCGATTTGATTTTTCCCCTTTCCTTCCCCTCTCTCCTCGTCTTTCCAGGCAGGACAAACTGGAGCCTTTGGGCACCTCAGAGATGAAAACCCCAGTGCCGCTGCATGGCACGCAACGCAAAAGGACCGGAGCCGATTTGAGCTGGAGAATGTTGCATATTTCTACCTGCAATCCAGATCGGATGCTCTCTGTGTGTGGTTTTTCTTTCCCCCTCCCCTCTCTTCTCGCCGGCTCCGGTTGCTGTGCGGTGTGTTGCAGCGTGCGCAGGCACTTTCATTGAATTCCAATCCTGCCTGCAGCCAATCCGGGGCAACGGCTTGCCCCTCTTCCCCACCCACTTTCAGCCTGCTTACTACACAGTGCCATCCAGCCGGGCCGTGATGAGCGCTCGCTCGGGGCTGAAATGCAGACAAGGCATTTCATCATGCGCTCAGAGGTTATGGGCATGATGTAAAAGCCTGGGGGAAAGGCAGACGCCGAATTGAAGAGTGGGCGAAGGACCAAAAAAGAAGGGTTAATAGGGACAAGGGGAATTGGGATTTTAAAATGTGACCCTAATTATGGGTAGTGCCCTGGGCATTTTCACAAACCGCCCCCATGGCTCAGGTAGTGCAGCAAACCCAGATCGGTTGTCCCTCCCGCTAGTACCAAGCTCAGCGCTGCTGTGCCGACAGGACTAGCGGCGAAACAGGCCCGGAGAAAACGAGAGCGAGTTGTCGGGATGCTTGAGGAAACCCTAAGGCTTGTAATATATCTAGGGTGACCCTATGGAAAGGAGGACAGGGCTCCTGTATCTTTAACAGTTGCACTGAAAGGGGGATTTCAGCTGGCAGCAGCTGGTGAAGTTCTCTCTTCATCACAGGAGTTAAAGCTGCAGGAGCCCTGCCCTCTTGACCAGATACAAAAGAGGGCAGGGCTCTTGCGGCTTTAACTCTTGTGATGAAGAGGGAATTCCACCAGGTGCTGCCTGCATACAAATGACACCTGCTGAAATTCTATTTTTATACAACTGTTAAAGATACAGGAGCCCTGTCCTCCTTTCCATATGGCCACCTAAAATCTCTATCTATCTATCTATCTATCTATCTATCTATCTATCTATCTATCTATCTACCTATCTAGGGTGACCATATGAAAAGGAGGACAGGGCTCCTGTATCTTTAACAGTTGTACTGAAAAGGGAATTTCAGCAGGTATCATTTGTATATATGGAGAACCTGGTGGAATTCCCACTTCATCACAACAGTTAAAGCTGCAGGAGCTATACTAGAGTGACCAGATTTAAAAGAGGGCAGGGCTCCTGCAGCTTTAACTGTTGTGATGAAGTGGGAATTCCACCAGGTTCTCCATATATACAAATGACACCTGCTGAAATTCCTTTTTCTATGCAACTGTTAAAGATACAGGAGCCCTGTCCTCCTTTTCATAGGGTCACCCTATATTAACCTAAGGGCAGTTAATATCTAAAGAGTGGAGTGAACCGGTAGGTAGGTGGTTCTCTTGGTCACTGTCGTGAGATGGGGCACATTTGTATTTAAATTATGATGATTATTTCTAAATTTGCACTTAGATAGATAATAGGGTGACCATATGGAAAGGAGGACAGGGCTGCTGTATCTTTAACAGTTGTATCGAAAAGGGAATTTCAGCAGGTGTCCTTTGCATGCGTGCAGCACCTGGTGAAATTCCTGCTTCAGCCCCAACAGTTAAAGCTGCAGGAGCCCTGTCCTCTGTGGTATCTGGTCAAGAGGGCTGGGCTCCTGCAGGTTTAAAGAGTTGTGATGAGGAGGAAAGCACAGGCTTCCTTATTAAGGTAAGGAACTATGGGTGAGAGGCTTTTCAATGGAGTCGTCTTCCTCCTCCTCCTCCTCCTCCTCCTCCTCCAAAGATATCTGCTAAAGATGTTTTCTCATTTGTTTTTATCTGCAAAGGAAAGATGTCTCCTGCAAAGAGACAAAGGGTGAATTTCACCAGACTGAAATAGATCTTTCCCTATTTCAGTAACCACCCACCCACGCTCCATCATAAGCCATCAAAGGGAGGCTAGAGCCAACTTTGGGAAAAAGCTGTTGTGCCGGATCAAAACAAACGTCCAACAGCAGACTGCGATAGATGCATCCCGGAAGCTCGCCACAGCTAGCAGCCTTTCTTGAATTGTCAACCCGCATCTGGTATACAGCTCCTATTTATGGAAGTTCCATTTAACCAGGATTTGAAGAGGTCTCTCATGTCTCCCCTCAATCTTCTCTTCTCCAGGCTAAACATGCCTTGTTGTTTCCGTTTCTCTTCATAGGGCTTTGTTTCCTTGATGATCAGGGGTCTGGAAACAAAGCCCTATGAAGAGAGACTGAAAGAACTGGGCAGGTTTAGCCTGGAGAAGAGAAGATGGAGGGGAGACATGACAGCACTCTTCAAATACTTAAAAGGTTGTCACACAGAGGAGGGCTAGGATCTCTTCTCGATCCTCCCAGAGTGCAGGACACGGAATAACGGGCTCAAGTTAAAGGAAGCCAGATTCCAGCTGGGCAGCAGGAAAAACTTCCTGACTGTTAGAGAAGTACAACAACGGAACCCATTACCTAGGGAGGCTGTGGGCTCTCCCACACTAGAGGCCTTCAAGAGGCAGATGGACAACCATCTGTCAGGGATGCTTTAGGGTGGATTCCTGCATTGAGCAGGGGGTTGGACTCGATGGCCTTGTAGGCCCCTTCCAACTCTGCTTTTCTAGGATTCAGGAAAAACTTCCTGACTGTTAGAGCAGTTCAACAATGGAATCAGTTACCTAGGGAGGTGGTGGCCTCTCCCACACTAGAGATCTTCAAGTTGGACAACCATCTGTCAGGGATGCTTTAGGGTGGATTCCTGCATTGAGCAGGGGGTTGGACTCGATGGCCTTGTAGGCCCCTTCCAACTCTGCTTTTCTAGGATTCTATGATTCAGGAAAAACTTCCTGACTGTTAGAGCAGTACAACAATGGAATCAGTTACCTAGGGAGGTGGTGGGCTCTCCCACACTAGAGGTCTTCAAGTTGGACAACCATCTGTCAGGGATGCTTTAGGGTGGATTCCTGCATTGAGCAGGGGGTTGGACTCGATGGCCTTGTAGGCCCCTTCCAACTCTGCTATTCTAGGATTCTAGGATGGCTGAATGCAGTTGATTCTCTCTGAGAGGCTGCCTTCCACGGTGCTGCATTGACGTCTCTCCACCATCCTACACCACAGTATCGCTATTGCGGGGTGGCAGCGAATAATCCCCCCTGTGAGAGACAGAGCGGGCTTTCCAGGGGCTATTAGGCTCACTGGGCACACCCCCCTATGGCTTCCAGCAACCAATGGGAGGTCACCTTGCACCTGGGAATGCCCCCGGCGCAGTGCCAGAGTGAGGACGGTTGGCAGAAGAGCCTGCACCGGCCTCGTCCCTGACTTTGCAGTTCTTTGCCCCTGGGTGGCTCCAAATCAGCGGCTGCATGATCCCAGGGTGGTGGAGGCTGGTGGCTCTGACTTGGGTGGGGCTCTGAATCTGTTCTGGGTTTTTATTATTCATTCATTTATTTATTTATTTATGACATTTTTTATACCGCCCAATAGCCGAAGCTCTCTGGGCGGTTCAGAAAAATTAAAACCATAATAAAACAACCAACAGGTTAAAAGCACAAATACAAAATACAGTATAAAAAGCACCACCCGGATAAAACCACGCAGCAGAAATTGATATAAGATTAAAATACAGAGTTAGAACAGTAAAATTTAAATTTGTGTTTAAATAATGAGAGAATAAAAAGGTCTTCTGCTGGCGACGAAGGGAGTACAGTGTAGGCGCCAAGCGGACCTCTATGGGGAGCTCATTCCACAGCCGGGGTGCCACAGCGGAGAAGGCCCTGCTCCTAGTAGCCACCTGCCTCACTTCCTTTGGCAGGGGCTCATGGAGAAGGGCCCCTGTAGATGATCTTAAGGTCCGGGAAGGTACATAGGGGAGGAGGCGTTCCTTCAGTCAGAACCAGCGAGAATTCTGAAGGATGTATCCAAGGCATTGAACCCTTTGGGAGGAGAAGCTCCAGCATCTTGGGTAACTCCTTTAGAATTCTGGCTGGTCCCGACGGAAACCCAGAATGGATTCTCAGCCCCACCCAAATCGGAGCCACCAGCCTCTACTGGAGCAGGGTGTATAAGTTGCCCATCAAGAGTTATCAACACCTGGACAGTAGACTGAGCTGACAGGCATGGAGGTCATCTGATCACAATCTTCCCTATTTACATTTCTGTAGCTAAAGAGCACTTTGGGTGAGTTTTCTTTGGAGCAGGGAAGATGCGGTCTTCCATTGCAAAAGCGAAAGAAAACACTTTCCCCATTTGCGCATTTGCACTACTCCTCTCCGCTGGGTATTCCACTCTGCCTTGCCACCTCCAGGTTTCTACGTTGTTCCCTCACCTGTCAGTCAGTATTTCATGTCCATTTTGTGTTCTTTTCTAAAGGTTTATTTATTTATTTATTTATTTGTGTAGCAACTCCAACGTACATGGTGCTGTACATCGTAAAAGAATAAAACAGCAGCACCCGGCCACACATAGACTTACATTCTAATAAAATCATAGTCTCCCTCTTATGTGTGTGTGTGTGTGTGTGTGGTGCCATTCTGGCTACGTCCGCAACGTCACTCACCACCCGCACGTTGGAAATAGCGAGAAGCCGTCAATCAATCTTTCCTCCACAAACTGAGGCAGAGCAAATTCAATGAAACATCTGATCAGATCCCGAAGGGGAGTAAAGTAAAGCACACTCACACTTCCCCCACCCTTTTCCTGCACAGACGTAATTAACTCCACAGAAAAGCCATTACTTCTGGCGTCGGAGCAACAATAGCCTCACTTTGTAAGTTTCCAAGACGTTCACGCAGCTCACTGCCTATTAATGAGCTCTTGACATAGCCCCCTTCCTGGGTACCTCTGCTGAGCCTGATAGCTCATTAAAAGCAAGTGTGCAGCTGGGATCCCTGAGGAGCTAGGACCGGGCTAAACAATCAGTCACGCCGGCCTCTTGGGATGGGAATGGGAAACGAACCTGTTTCGGTGCTGTCTGTCGGCTTCTTGCCCGTTCCCTTGGGCATTCACACGTGCTGGCAAGCTGACATGAAACACTCACATCAGTGAGACTTCGTTTATCGAGGAAATCGCACGGTAAAGAAGCTTAATGGTTACAGGGTCTGCAAAACACACTTAAAGATGAACGATGTTTAGAAAGCTCTAGGCTCTTTTTTCTGAAATGATCCTTAAGGCAAACACTCGGAGAGGGGAGATGAATAGGGTACGCCAATAACCACTTTGAGCTTCTCCAGATGCCGCATACGCTGGCACCTCAAAGGAACATGGCCCAGGAAAGGTTTCTCTGAGCCACCAGAGCCGGGCAGAGAGATTCGTCACGCACTTGTCAATCTCAGCCTACCGCTACTGAGCTGACCGTGTTACCGTGACTTCAGGAAAGGTTAAGCCTCAGGCCCAGGAGTCCCATCCTTCTGCAAAGGACTGGGAACTCCCTGCCACCTGAGTCTGGGCACGGAGACAGAATCCACAGCATATACAAGTCCAAGTCTATGAAAAGCCTCACTGCTTTTCATGGCACAGTTCTTAGACATCCAAAGTCCAAATAGCAAAGCGTCCACGTGCAGAGTGCTTTCAAAGTCCCAAGCGGAGATGGAACCCAAAGCAGGAGGGGAGGTCTGGCGTTGCGTCAAGAGATGAAACCTAGCAAAGCTTTTTCAGTTTTGCACCAGCCTTTAAGGCTTATTCGAAGTCACTTGACAGACAGGTCCTCTGACCTGAAAACCATACCCACATGCTGGCAGGCCTATCCAGTGGAATTTTAAGATGTTTTTAAAATGTTTTTAGGATGTTTTTTAGGATGTTTTTAACAAGGTATCTTATGTTTGAATTGAGTATTGTGTATTTTATCGTTTATTGTTGGTCTCCGCCTCGATCAAAATGGAGAGGCGGGCAAAAAAGAAATTATTATTATTATTATTATTATTATTATTATTATTATTAGGGTGGGATGTTACAACCCACTTCAAAGAGTGTCTCCCACCTTTTCCAAAACACTCTGAAGTTCCCAGAGAACCGGCAGTTTCAAGGCCGAGACTGGGAGTGAACCAGCTACTCCCATGGGAACCTTTTACAGAAATAAAATTCAAGGGAACATCTGACATTCTCAAACCATTTCCAAAGAAATCTACCCACTTGGTACAAGGCCAACTGTACCTATACCTGACACCATCTTTATTTATGATGCAGAGCTCCACCTTCTCTTCTCCAGGCTAAACATGCCCAGTTCTTTCAGTCTCTCTTCATAGGGCTTTGTTTCCAGACCCCTGATCATCCTGGTTGCCCTCCTCTGAACACGCTCCAGCTTGTCTGTGTCCTTCTTGAATTGTGGAGCCCAGAACTGGACGCAGTACTCTAGATGAGGCCTAACCATGAGGCCTAATCCTGCTTCTGTCCTCTTTGAAGCGTGGCTCCAGGCAGAGCGATTCCTTTTCATTTCTGCTGGGAGCAATGGCGTGCTGTGGCGAGCAACGGAGCAGCCAGAGATCAGCCGGAGGAGTGATTCTGCTGCATCTGGATCTCTTTCTGAATTCCTATCCAATGCCCCCCTAATTTGGCGCTTATTTCTTGAGACGTAAGGGTGTTCCCAGGCACACTCGGCACACCCCTTGTATACACCTATGGGAGTGGGGGTGGTTTTTACTGGAATAAGAGAGAGGGGCAAGGATGCTGGCAAGGGGGAGATGGTGAGGATTGGGGAACTAAGAAGTAAGCGAGACCAAGGCAAAAGGAATGGGCTCTCCCACCCTAGAGGCCTTCAAGAGGCAGCTGGACAAGCATCTGTCAGGGATGCTTTAGGGTGGATTCCTGCCTTGAGCAGGGGGTTGGACTCGATGGCCTTGGAGGCCCCTTCCAACTCTGCTATTCTATGATTCTATGATTCTATGAAGGAGCATTAAATAGGACATTTTTCTGTCTACACACGAAAAGGATTGCACCCTAAATCAAGGGTTCAGAAACAAAGCCCTATATTTATTTATTTATTTATTTATTTATTTATTTATTTATTTATTTATTACATTTTTATACCACCCAATAGCCGAAGCTCTATGAGGAGAGACTGAAAGAACTGGGCATGTTTAGCCTGGAGAAGAGAAGATTGAGGGGAGACATGATAGCACTTTTCAAATACTTAAAAGGCTGTCACACAGAGGAGGGCCAGGATCTCTTCTCGATCCTCCCAGAGTGCAGGACACAGAATAACGGGCTCAAGTTACAGGAAGCCAGATTCCGGCTGGACATCAGGAAAAACTTCCTGACTGTTAGAGCAGTACAACAATGGAACCAGTTACCTAGGGAGGTTGTGGTCTCTCCCACCCCAGAGGCATTCAAGAGGCGGCTGGACAACCATCGGTCAGGGATGCTTTAGGGTGGATTCCTGCACTGAGCAGGGGGTTGGACTCGATGGCCTTGTAGGCCCCTTCCAACTCTAATATTCTATGTTTCTATGATTGTGATTCTGTGCCTACAGAACCCTATTCCACTTTCTCTTGCCGCCTTGCGTTGTTTACCCTCCGCATTGAGTTATCTTGAGAAGATGACAATTGTGGCGAGGAGCTGAGAGGCGGGGAGGGGGAGCCCGTTGAAGTGCGGCACGTAAAACTAAAAGAAGGTGCAAAACCTGCCAAGAGGCCTCTTAAAAATAGGCTCTTCAGCCGCAAGCGGAAAGCGTTCCCGGCGGAGTCGTGCGACGAGAACAATAAAGCCCACGTCTCTCGCCGCAAATTGAAGAGGACTTCGCGGTCTCTTTGACACTTCGGAGAAGGGGAGGGAGGCCACTTACACAATGCCGGCTCCGGGTTTTGGAGGCAATGCGCCATGAATGGGCCGTCTCCGCCAGTGAGTCTGCTTTCTCACCGCCGTGGTCACCAGCTGCTGTAGCTTCTCCTCCTCTTCCTCATCATGGCTTCCACTAGCTCACCAGACAAGCAGAGAGCCAGGGAGACAGGAGGCCGTGGCATCTCCTGTTTCTCCTTCTCACCACCGCCGTTGTCTGGGCCAGAGCAGGAGGCAGGTGAACAAGCAGGTTGCCATGGCAAAGAGGAGGAGGAGCTCCAGAGGGCTCTTGTCACTGGGCCCCTGCTTGGTTGTGGGACCTTGACAGGTGCCCAATCGTACTTACCCTTGACACTATAACTGCACTTACACACCACCGAGAAAAGAGGAACTGCATCACCCCAATAAAGGGCACAGATTTGCCTAAAATCTCCCCATGCCAAGCTATATCCAAGAAGTATGCAGATGAGCTGGAGGGGGTTCAGACAGAGGATGATCAAAGGTCTGGAAACAAAGCCCTATGAGGAGAGACTGAAAAAACTGGGCACATTTAGCCTGGAGAAGAGAAGGCTGAGGGGAGACATGAGAGCGCTCTTTAAATATTTGAAAGGCTGTCATGCAGAGGAGGGCCAGGATCTCTTCTCAATCCTCCCAGAGTGCAGGACACGGAATAACGGGCTCAAGATAAAGGAAGCCAGATTCCAGCTGGACATCAGGAAAAACTTCCTGACTGTTAGAGCAGTGCGACAATGGAATCAGTTACCTAGGGAGGTTGTGGGCTCTCCCATACTAGAGGCCTTCAAGAGGCAGCTGGGCAACCATCTGTCAGGGATGCTTTAGGGTGGATTCCTGCATTGAGCAGGGAGTTGGACTTGATGGCCTTGTAGGCCCCTTCCAACTCTGCTATTCTATGATTCTATGAGTTCCCTGTCTCTGGAGGTCAGGCAGGCTCCAACTTTGTACTCCTTTCGGTGCCTCCTGAAAACATCTTTATTCCAGGAAGCCTTTCCTTAATGTCCAGCCGTGAGTCACTTTATTTGCTTCTTTTAAAATATTTTTAAGTGTTTTATTCTGTTTTTATTTTCATTTTATCTTGTACACTGCTCAGAAATTTTCAATGGGGAGCAGTATATAAATATTCTAAATAAATAAATCAAGGAGCTGTCCAAGGTTCTGAACCAAATCCCCACCACCTTGGTTAGCGCCTTTAGAGTTCAGGCTCATTCTAAAATCCAGAATGGACTCCCAGCCCCACTGAAATCAGAGGCACCAGCCGCCACTGGTTGACGGACTGTATGCATTCCTGTTCCGCGATGGAGAGAGCAGACAGCGATAATGCAAAGTAGCAATGCTTTCTCTCAAGCAAGGTGCTTTAAAGTAATTCTTCAGACCTCCACCCCCACCCCAACCAGGCCTCCGAGGGGAAATTTCTGCCTTTATCCACCAAGATTGCACTGGGTATAGCCCAGAATAACAGCAGAAGATCCAGATGGCATCCTGGGTGCTGGACTGCACAAAATGTTCCCAAGTGATGCACAATGCTTGTTTCTCATTTTCTCTTCCACCCACCCACCCACTCACCCTTCACCCCGTGTCAGGACTTATTAATTCGTTGCAAGCTTCACTTCTAAAGGACTGTCCCGTTTTGCTCCAGGATCGTCCCAAAGGGAAAAAGAAATCGCAAGGAATGAGGACATTCCAAAGGGGAAAAAGTATCTAGAGAGAAAGACAGTCTGAAGGCTGCAGCCTCTGATGTCAGTGGAGTGGCGAATCTGCACCAGGTAATAACGGCCGGGGAAGGCAACGGCAAACCACCCCGCTATAAGGCCTGCCAAGAAAACATCAGCGAAAGCTAGCGTCCCTCCAAGAGTCAGTAATGACTCAGTGCTTGCACGAGAGGTTCCTTTCCTCCTAATGGAGCTATATCCAAAGTGCTGAAGCTAATTTGGGTTAGGATTCAGCACCTTGGATAGATCCTTCAGCTTGGTAAAAAGGAGGCTAAGGGGAACAAAACAATGCAGGGTGTGGAGAATGTGGATCGGGAGACATTTTTCTCCCTCTCCCATAATACTAGAACCCAACGGGGGTCCTCCCATGAAGCTGACTGGTAGGAGATTCAGGAGAGATCAAAGGAAGGACTTCTTCACCCAGCGCAGAGTTAAACGATGGAATTCACGACCACAAGATGTGGTGATGGCCCCCCATTTGGACGGCTTTAAAAGGGGGGTTGGAGAAAGTCCTGAAGGATTAGGCTATCGATGGCTGGTAGTCCTGATGGCTGTGTGTTACCACTAGCAGCAGAAGCAATAAGTCTATATACACCAGTTGCTGGGGAACATGGGTGGGAGCGTGTTATTGCACTCATGCCCTGCTTGTGAGTTTCCCTGGGGCAGCTGGCTGGTCACTGTGTGAACAGTGCGCTGGACTAGATGGACCCTTGGCCTGATCCAGCAGGGCACTTCTGATGTTCTTCAGAGGTCACCTTAGATAGCTCCTTTAAAGTTCTTAAGGAGCTATCCAAGGTGCTGAACTTATTGGGGCATTTAGGATTCAGCACCTTGGATAGCTCCTTTAGGCTTCAACTCAGAGAGGATCTCCTACCCCACTGACATCGGTATTGGGACAGATTTGGGGCCCTCTGCGTGCAGAGAAATTGGGGGAACATTTCACCAAATTTCTCCAAAGGGGGGAGACCTTCTCCAATTAATTCTCACAGGTAGGATTCACCATTGGAAGGGGGTGCAGCAAAGCTTTTGGTATTTTTGCCCTGCTGCTGCAAGCGGCAACAGCTGTGTGGGTAGCCTGTGTGGGTAGCATCCCCCACAATGCAAGCACAGGGGTGGGGGCAGTGTTATATCCAGCTCCTTGGAAGACATGGAGTTAATGCTGTGCCCAACTCTCTCCTCCAGATCCAAGAATCTGAAATATCCCACAGCCCCCAAAACTCTGTCTAGTGGGGGAATAGGAGTGCTCCCTCTGTTACCAAAGGGTGTACCAAGCCCAGACTGGCTAGCAGCTTAACCCTTCTCTTGTCCAATTTATTTATTTATTTATTTATTTATTACATTTTTATACCGCCCAATAGCCGAAGCTCTCTGGGCGGTTCACAAAAATTAAAACCACAATAAAACAACCAACAGGTTAAAAGCACAATTACAAAATACGGTATAAAAAGCACAACCAGGATAAAACCACGCAGCAAAATTGATATAAGATTAAAATACAGAGTTAAAACAGTAAAATTTAAATTTAAGTCAAAATTAAGTGTTAAAATACTGAGAGAATAAAAAGGTCCAAACCCTACCCTCCTCAATATACTCCCATCGAGAGTACTTTCTCTCTTTGTTGCACTGCCACCTGAAGGCGGGTGTGTTCATTGCTAATGTAGGGCGAACTGTAAGGTCATAGAATCATAGAATAGTAGAGTTGGAAGGGGCCTATAAGGCCATCAAGTCCAACCCCTGCTTATTGCAGGAATCCACCTTAAAGCAGTCCAGACAGATGGTTGTCCAGCTGCCTCTTGAAGGCCTCTAGTGTGGGGGAGCCCACCACCTCCCTAGGCAATTGGTTCCATTGTCGTACTGCTCTAACAGTCAGGAAGTTTTTCCTGTTGTCAAGCCGGAATCTGGCTTCCTGTAATTTGAGCCTTTTATTCCATGTCCTGCACTCTGGGATGATCGAGAAGAGATCCTGGCCCTCCTCTGTGTGACAACCTTTTAAGTATTTGAAGAGTGCTATCATGTCTCCCCTCAATCCTCTGTTCTCCAGGCTAAACATGTCCAGTTCCTTCAGTCTCTCCTCATTGGCCTTTATTTCCAGACCCCTGATCATCTGGAATTCTCCTAATAGGCCAAAGGCTGGCATAAAACCATAGGCAAAACTCAGCTCAGAGTTGTCATCTCTGAGTCGGAAGCCTGATAGACTTAGGGAAATGATGTCATTGATTCACCATGTGGTCTGATTTCAATATGGCCGCCTGAATTTAAAATGGTGGGTCAAAACGGTTCCTCACGTCACCCCCCTGTGGCTTGCCCTACTTTCTGGTGGTGGAAAACGATAAACTAAATATCCAGTGTACATTTAGGCAGGGAAGCATCCTACAACTACCAGCATTCTCCAGCCAGACATTTCTTAGGATCTGCACCCTAGCAGATTCCTCGTGCCCTTTTGGCTCCAGTGAAAATGAGGACTCACTTCACATTTGTTACAGGATCTCGCTCAGGACTACAATCTTTAATTCCAATCGGTCCCCATTGTTATATTATAGCCAACATGCCTTATGCACTGTTGGACTCTTCCCCCACCCCCACAGGGCAAACTGTCATCTTGGCCCTGTGGGGAAGAAGAAAGTGCAAGGGGACAGGAGCAGGCAGAAGAAACATCACGGCCTGCTCCTATTGGACTCTCTCTCTCTCTCTCTCTCTCTCTCTCTCTCTCTCTCTCTCTCTCTCTCTCTCTCCTCCCCACTCCCTCCCTCCTGAACTCCTGTTCCTTGTGTGTCATGTCTTTATTAGACTGTAAGCCTGAGGGCAGGGCACTTTTTTGCTAAGTGTAAGCTGCTCCGAGAGCCTTTTTTGGCTGAGGAGCGGGGTATAAATATTAGGGATGTGCACAGACCCCCGATCCGCCCTGTGGGCCAATCTGAAAATTTTGGATCAGGCCCGCTCCGCTCCACGCCGCTCCGCCCATAGTCCGCTCCTCTTCGCCACGGAGCTCCGGCTCCGAATCGGAGCTCCGAAGTGGAGGGGAGTGGCGCCACGTAAGGCCCCCCTCCCTCCTCTCCCTTACCTGCAGAGCCCGGTAAGGGACCAAGGGGGAGGGGGGCCTTACCTGCGTCCGTCCACGGTCCCTCAGCTTCTTCAATTGAGCCTGTGGCTCAACCAGGAAGTCAAGGCCGCAAGTGCGGCCTAGACTTCCTGGTTGAGCCACGGGCTCAATTGAAGAAGCTGAGGGACCGCGGATGGACGCAGGTAAGAGAGAGGAGGGAGGGGGGGTTACCGGGCCCTGCCGCTGTTGCCGCATGGGAAACAGCGACAGCGGCAGGGCCCGGTAAACCCCACTTACCTTTCTTGCGGAGCTCCGGATCGAGGCGAAGGATCCGCCTTCACCTCGATCCTCTTCGCAACGCTCTGCCGGCCCCCCAATCCTCTTCGCCTCTGCTTTAAGGGGAGGCGAAGCACCCCGCTCCGCTACTAATTCGCCGGTCCGATTAGAAGCGGAGCACATCCCTAATAAATATGATAAATAAATAAATAAATAAATAAATAAATAAATCATGGGCAAATTCAGCCAAACTTGTACAACTCGATCCGCAGTTTATACAAACGCTTCACAATTTGCACACATCCCTTAGGAATCGGCTCAGAAATTTGCGCAAGTTGCAGAATTGGTGGCCCTCGCTATGTCTTCTAGCTATGCCCGGTGCATAAAAGCCCTCCCTTTTATCTGTCCTGAATCTCCCAAGAAAAGGCAGGGAGCATCGATTCTATCTTTTTCTTCCTTAGATTGTTTTTCCCCTTGTAGAATAAAGATGGAAGAAGAAGTGGGAAAAGAGACAGGAGAGTTAGAAATAGAAGATCGTGTCATCTGGACACATGCACGATAGAATTCCATGAATAAGGGATGGTGATGCGTCCATAAAAGCCTCATCCGGAAGCGCCTTCCAATATATTGAAAGATAAACTTTATACTCCCTGGCTAATAAAGTTTGTTCTCTCCCTGTGGTGGCTCATAGCACGTTACCTGGTTATAGAGCTTCTTCATATTATCTGATTTCCCTTAGAAGAATACAAGCCTATAAGATATTTATGCATCCAAGATTTACTGCTCTAACCTACACCAATACTCCAGGGTTGATTTCTGAGTTTTCCATTTCAGCGTCGGTGCTGTCCATGTAGTGATTGACTCCCTGAAGCCTTAATGCATGCATTTTTATATTGTAACTTCTGCTCTGATCGGTGAGACATCCTACAATTTAACCTCTTTAAACTGGTTTACCAGGGCACCCAGGCGCCAGGCTGGTTACACACTGCTGATCCGATGAAGTCCCATACATAACTGAACAGATGGCTAATTCCTTTTTAATTGCTATGTGTATTAGTGCTGTGCCAAATATTTCTTCTGCATTTTTTTTCCTGTGACCATTGTCATTCAACTTGATTTTGTTCTGACTTTATACTGCTAGTTTTACCCTACCCTGTGCCTGTTTACCCTACCCTGAATGTTTGCATTCTCTTCCCCTCCTTATTGTTTTATTATGATTTTATTAGAATGTAAGCCTATGCGGCAGGGTCTTGCTATTTACTGTTTTACTCTGTACAGCACCATGTACATTGATGGTGCTATATAAATAAATAAATAAATAAATAATAATTTGTGGACAGGGATATAGATATAGATGGAGAACAACATTTTAGTGGAATTCTTGTGGGTATGATGGGGATATCTTCAGATTACCTTAGTTATGTGAGCTGGCCAAGAGGTAGGTAGCTCTCTCTGTGTGTGTGTGTGTGTGTGTGTGTGTGTGTGTGTGTGTGTGTGTAACTTCCCTGTCTTTCATTGTACAATGTCTCTAACAAGGGAGAGGGCCTTTTCAGTGGTGGCCCCCCAATTATGGAATGATCTCCCTGATGAGGCTCGCCTGGCACCAACATTATTATCTTTTCGGCGCCAGGCCAAGACTTTTCTCTTCTCCCAGGCATTTAACAGCATTTAACAATACGTGCTGAGTTTGTTTGTTTTTAATGGACCCCAGAACTGGTGTTGATTAAATGGATACTGTCGTTTTATACTGTTGTTTTTATATTTTTGACGGTTTTAAATTTTGTATACTTTTTTAATGTTCACTGTTTTTAACTTTTGTAAACTGCCCAGAGAGCTTCGGCTACGGGGCGGTACATAAATTCAATAAATAAATAAATAAAATAATTGTTTAATTTATGGGAGCCTCATTGGTCTGGTTCCCACCTAAAACCAGGTTTGAGGGTGACGAAAATGATACAGATCACAAATGGATCAGTTTAACAGTTCGTTGAATGCACAAAAGATGATATATGGAGGTAGAAAGAATAAACAAGAAACTCACGTCCCTTCGGGGTACAAAGCAGTTGTCCACCTGGTTGTATGCCGGGGTCCACACGACATACGGAACGCCTGTCCTACGGGCCGAAGTAGATTCTCCAGGCCGGTTCACAACTCCTTCTGAAGCCAGACCGGCTAAATCCCTTTGTTCTCAAGGTTATATAGATCTTCGAGACATTTTGCCCTGCCCTGGGAACGGGATGAGCTGTTTCCTTTAGAGAGCCAAACCTTTCCCAAGCGAAGGGAAGAAGGTTCCCAGGTTAAGGGATGAGATACCGCTCTTATCACTGAGAGTAGAGGCAAAAGATATAGAACTACAACTATCTCGCCCTAATTGGCAAGCTGAGGGAAAAGCCAGAAAGCTTTGCTACTGAGGAGGCCTACTTCAGCTACCTGAAGCTTTCTAAAAGCATTATTATTATTATTATTATTATTATTATTATTATTATTATTTGCATTTATATCCCGCTTTTTTTCCTCCAAGGGACCCAAGGCGATGTACATAATCCTCCTCCACCACCTCTCCATTTTATCCTCACAACAACAACCTTGTGAGGTAGGCTGTGCTGCCCAAAGTCACTCGGTGGGTTTCCATGGCTGAGTGGGGACTAGAACCTGGATCTCCTGACTTTAGCCACTACACCACACATTTGAGTATACTAGCTTCTATCCATGTAACGCTGCTATCTTTCCGGCGCCAGGTTAAGACTTTCCTCTTTGCCCAGGCATATGGCGGCACATCTTAATCACCCACATGTTTTGGTTTTTTTCAACGGTTTTTAATGCTTTATGTGTGTATGTTCTGTGTTTTAGAATTTTAAATTTTGTGTACTCGTTTTTATCTTAATTTTAGAATTTCTGTAAACCGCCCAGAGAGCCCCGGCTATGGGAGCGGTATATAAGTGCAATAAATAAATAAATAAATAAAATATATTATTGATAAACATTTGCACACAGGACAGACCTGTGAGAACTCACTAATCCCTCTTGCCATTTCTTCCAGTCAAAAGCACTACATACAATAATCTCGCCGATGGATTTGCAGCCTTCTCAGCTTCAGGGAAGACATCAAGAGGTAATTCTTTCTTTCTTTCTTTCTTTCTTACATTTTTATACCGCCCAATAGCCGAAGCTCTCTGGGCGGTTCACAAAAATTAAAACCACAATAAAACGACCAACAGGTTAAAAGCACAAATACAAAATACAGTATCAAAAGCACAACCAGGATAAAACCACGCAGCAGAATTGATATAAGATTAAAATACAGAGTTAAAACAGTAAAATTTGAATTTAAGTTAAAATTAAGTGTTAAAATACTGAGAGAATAAAAAGGTCTTCAGCTGGCGACGAAAGGAGTACAGTGTAGGCGCCAGGCGGACCTCTCTGGGGAGCTCATTCCACAACCGGGGTGCCACAGCGGAGAAGGCCCTGCTCCTAGTAGCCACCTCCTAGTGGCTCCTAGAATAATTCTTCCCATAGGACTTTTTTTTTCCAATTCAGGGAGTGCAGGCAGCCTGGGAGGCCACATAGGAATGGAAAGATGTGTAATAGAAATTAAAACACACACACAGTGGGCACAGCTAGGGAGTCTGCAAAGCACCTCAGCCACCACACAAGAAGAAGGGGAGCTCAAAACTACCACCAAAAATAAATTCAAAGGCGCCCCAAGGATGAGGCGGAAAAATGGAAGCCTCTTTAGCAGAAACAAACTTCCAGAAAACTGCAACCGAAGAGATCTTTCTGCCTGCCCTCCCGGATGTCTTCCTGTGACATCACAGCAAGTCATCCAATCCTGGCTAGAGGAGTTGCCACCATTTCAAACAAAGTACCTTCCGCTCTTGAAGCCTCTCTGCGTTTTTTTCCTTTCGCAACAGAGATGTGTTTTCTTTTGGAGCTCAGAACGAGACGAGGAAAATCAGAGAGGCTTTGGGTGTTCTCTTTTAGCCTACCTTTTGCACCTCCTGCTTGAGAAACAAATGATGCTAATGTTCTTTCAAAAAAAAAGTGTCAGCGACTGAATCTAATTTTATTTTATTTTCGCACACGCACACACCGGTGATACTGAAACAGGATGATTTAAGTGTGAAGCTGAGGATGCTGGAGAGGGACCATCAAAGATGCTGTTGAAGGGAAATGAGAAAGATTGCTGGAAATCGTGGGACGTTTCCACATTCTGTATTTGCCATTGTCGGTTTGATTTATTTACTTATTAAAACATTTGTATCCTTCCCGATATCACTGGGATCTCAGGGCGGCGTACAGATGAAGTTATACAACAATATAAAACAATAAGTATGCACAGCTAAAAACAAATTGAACCATTAATCGAGCAAAACCAGTATAGAATTTAAAAGCAATTAAAACAGTTAAAACGATGTGCGGTTGGTGAATTCAGCCATCAAAGGCTTTGTTAAAAAGCTACATCTTTAATTGGTGCTGGAATAAAGTCAGCGTTGGCACCAGTCGGGCCGCCAAGGGGAGGGTATTCCACAACCGGGGTGCCACAACAGAGAAGGCCCTGTCGGATCCGCTTATGGCCTGGCTTTTCCGCAGCCCCGGGCTGAGGCTGGGGCTGCGGTCAGTCTAGCGACTTCCGTGGCTTTTCCCGGCTGCTCGCTTACTCGTGAGTAGCCGGGAGAAGCCACGCACTGGGCATAGCACTCCATAGGAGCGCTGTGCCCATCGGGCCGGGGGGGGAGGGAAATCATGGGGGGGGAGAGATGGGGGCCAGGGGAAAGAGCAGACCCGGCAGAAGAGATGGGGGGGAGAAGAATGGGGCCATGGCATGGCAGACGGGGGGGAGAATGGGGACGGGCATGGCGGACGGGGACGGGCATGGCGAGCAGAGACAGGCATGGCGGACGGGGGGGGAGAACGGGGACAGGCATGGTGAGCGGGGCAAGGGCATGACCAACGGGGGGAGGACAGGCGAGCGAGCGGGCAGGGGGGGCATAAGGCATTGTGGGGGGGAAATCAGGGGCAGGGGGAGCAGGGAACCCTTTATTTTAAAAAAAACCCCTACCTTTTGCGGCGGTGCGCTCCTGCGCACACGGCCCCTTTAAGTTGAAAGGAAAATGGCTGACGCAACGGGGCTTCCCTCGGCCCCATCGCGTCTTATGTGTGGACAGGGCTACAGGCCACGCTACTTCTAGTGCGGCCTGGCCCCTCCTCCCACACAGATTATCAGGTAGGTCTAGCAAGGCCCTAAGATGTGCTGCCACATGCCTGGGCAAAGAGGAAAGTCTTATCCTGGCGCCAGAAAGATAGCAGCGATGGTGCCAGATGTTTTCAGGAGGCGCCGGAAGCAGCCTAGTGTTGGTGCCTGCCTGACCTCTAGTGGCAGAGAGTTCCACAGAGAAGGGGCCACCACACTAAAGGCTCTTCTCCTGGTGGATTCCAATAGGGCCACAGGTATTGACCTCAGTGGTCGGGCAGGTTGGTAAGGGAGAAGACACTCTCCTGGTCCCAAGTTATTCAGGGCTTTGTGCACTAGTCCCAAAACCTCAAACCTGGCCCGGTAGCCAATAGGTAGCCAGTGCAATTCCCTCAGCGAAGGAGCTGCATGCTAAAAAGAGGCAGCTCAGATTGTTGCCTCAGTTTAACACGGCTCTCTCCCCCCTTCTGCAAAACCGTTGTGAAACCGGGCCTTAGGAGAGCGTGTGCTTCCGTGTCTGCGTGTAACTGGCTTCTGTTCCATTTGAAAAGACCCCTCAGGCCTTTTCACTTGCCATTCTGAGTTGCCAAGTCAACGTAGACAATGTATTCATCGCACCGCGCGTCCTCGTTCTTCTCCTCTTCCCCGCCCTCTCAAACAAACAAGGCGTTTGCGCCGTGCCCAGAGATTGCCAAATCTCACCTCAGGTTCTCCCCGTTCGCGGGGGCCTGTCAGGACGACGGCGCCGGAAAGAAAAAGGAAGAAAGCGCTACGTGAGGTGAGTTATTAGGGGGTTGCTATGGTGCTGGACCAAACCAAGAGGCGGCTGTCTGCGTGAAGGCTTCTGTGCGTCTTCTTCAGGGCCAGGGTCAAAGGTAGGCATGGTCACGCACCTGTCGAGGGCCCACACCTCACAGGGCCCCACTGGGAAGAGCCGCCTGGAGCGGCTCTTCCTCTTCATCATGGCAACCTGCTTCTTCACCTGCCTCTCACTCTGGTCCAGACAACGGTGGTGCTGAGATGGAGGAGTAGGAGACGTCACGGCCTCCTTGCTCCCTAGCTCTCTGCCTTTCAAGCAAGCAAATGGGAGCCATGAGGAGAAAGAGGCTGAGGAACAAGAGCCGGCAACAGTGATGCACACAACCCACACTCAGAGGTTGAGTATGGGCATTGGTTATTTTTCTCAAACAAGGCACCTTGGGAATCCATAGTTCATTACTGGGTTGTTCAGGGTGATTAATAGGGGTGTGCACGGCCCCCCCAATCCGATTCGTGGCCCGATCTGGAAAATCCGGATTGGGCCCAATCCGATTCGCGCTGCTCTGCCCGTCTCGCGGAGTGAGATCCGGCTTCGCCGCCGTCACTATATGGGCGGCGGCGGCGCAAAATAAGCCACCCACCCACCCACCCCGCCCCCTTACCTTCCTCCTTCGCGGGCTTCAATTGAGGCCCCGGTTGAAGCCGGAAGAGGCCTCGGCCTTCACTTCCTCCTTCAACCGGAGCCTCAATTGAAGCTCGCGATGGAGGAAGGTAAGGGTCCCTCCTCCCTGCCCTTACCTGCCACCGCCGCCGCATGGATGGTGCCACCGGCAGCACCAGATTAATCCCCCTCCCCCCCCCCACTTACCTGCAGGCGAAGCTCCGGATTGAGGTGATCCTCTTCGCCTCGATCCGCAGCCCCCCTGACTCTCTTCGCCTCCGCCTTTTCCGCAGGCGAATTAGGCCGCCTCGCTCCTGCTTCTCTGAACCGAAGAGAAGTGGAGCACATCCCTAGTGATTAACAAGCTGCACTGCACAGTTAACAAGCCACTGTGTAGGAAATGTCCTCTGTTCAGACAACATGATAACCCACAGTTCAACAACAACACCACACTCAACCATTGAAGGTGGATTACCGTGTTGTGGGAACCCGACCTTAGTCTCCCGTACACTCTGGCCACAAGGGAACTGACCTGGTTAAAACCATCCCCAACAATCTCTTCTTGATCATCCCAGAGTGCAGGACCCGGAATAATGGGCTCAAGTTACAGAAAGCCAGGTTCTGGCTGGACATCAGGAAAAACTTCCTGACTGTTAGAGAAGTATGACAATGGAACCATTTACCTAGGATGGTTGTGGGCTCTCCCACACTAGAGGCCTTCAAGAGGCAGCTGGACAGCCATCTGTCAGGGATGCTTTAAGGTGGATTCCTGCATGGAGCAGGGGGTTGGACTCGATGGCCTTATAGGCCCCTTCCAACTCTACGATTCTATGATTCTATGAAGTTAAGTGTGTATGCGCTAGTGCCGTTGGACATGTGTCTACCCTAGCTTTTGGCCCTCCAGATGTTTGGCCTACAACTCCCATCAGTCCTGGCCAGTATAGCCAATGGTGAGGGGTGATAGTAGTTGTAGGACATAACATCTGGAAGACCTCAAGTTGCCCACCCCGGGCCAGACTACACAACCTTTTATTTGCTTCCATCCTAGGCAATCTCCACTTTGAATTCACCACTGCCGTATTTCACCATGACATATACCCTTGAAGGCGAAATATAGTGGTGACATGATTCACTGTTCCCCCACCCCCCAATCCTTTCCAGCACTGATATATTGATTTTTATTCCGTTTTTAAGGGGGGGAGAGCGGCAATTTTAACAAAGTAAAATCACGGAGAGTCCCATCTGCATTGATGAGCACGCCGGCTGCATTTGGCCACGGTGAAGAGATTGATGTCCCTACATCCCAGCGCCTTGCCTGATCTCTTTGCGTGACTGGAATCCCTGCCTCATCCCGCGGCAGCCGAGACCTTGACTGCTGGCGCTTGGTGACTCAGCCACTCAGAGCAAGCGAGCACTGGGAAAGCAGCAGGTATAGGATCTCTGAGTCAGACAGGACCTTAGAGGTCATCTAGTCCAACCCTCTGGCTCAGGGCAGGATGTGCAATGCAGGGTGTAACTGCAGCATCTCTCGCGGGTGGCTGTGCTTAAACACCTCCAGCAATGATGCCATTAGGACCCAACCAGCATTCACAGCCCCACAGTCCTTAGGGGCCCCATGTGCACTCGATTCCTTGGACTCCACTTGCTCACCCCTGCCAAGAACCCCACAACTCCTCTTTCCCCCTCCCCCATCCAGTGACAGATTTCTCTCTGTCTCTATTTTAAATTTTACAGCGGACCAGGCATGCTGCGGAAGAAGTTGTGGTCGTGCCCATTTGGTTCATGGAATCATAGAATAGCAGAGTTGGAAGGGGGCTACAAGGCCATCTAGTCCAACCCCCTGCTCAATGCAGGAATCCACCCTAAAGCATCCCTGACAGATGCTTGTCCAGCTGCCTCTTGAAGGCCTCTAGTGTGGGAGAGCCCACCACCTCCCCAGGTAACTGATTCCATTGTCGTATTGCTCTAACAGTCAGGAAGTTTTTCCTGATGTCCATCTGGAATCTGGCTTCCCTTAACTTGAGCCCGTTATTATTATTATTATTATTATAATTATTATTTATTTATTTATTTATATAAATAAATAAATAATATTTATTTATTTTATAGCACCATCAATGTACATGGTGCTGTACAGAGTAAAACAGTAAATAGCAAGACCCTGCCGCATAGGCTAACATTCTAATAAAATCATAATAAAACAATAAGGAGGGGAAGAGAATGCAAACAGGCACAGGGTAGGGTAAACAGGCACTGGGTAGGGTAAAACTAACAGTATAAAGTCAGAACAAAATCCGTGTCCTGCACTCTGGGAGGATCGAGAAGAGATCCTGGCCCTCCTCTGTGTGACAACCTTTTAAGTATTTGAAGAGTGCTCTCATGTCTCCCCTCAATCTTCTCTTCTCCGGGCTAAACATGCCCAGTTCTATCAGTCTCTCTTCATAGGGCTTTGTTTCCAGACTCCTGACCATGCTGTTTGCCCTCCTCTGATAGCACTCTGATAGACATGATAGCACTCTTCAAATACTTAAAAGGTTGTCACACAGAGGAGGGCCAGGATCTCTTTTTGATCATCCCAGAGTGCAGGACATGGAATAACGGGCTCAAGTTAAAGGAAGCCAGATTCCAACTGGACATCAGGAAAAACTTCCTGACTGTTAGAACAGTATGACAATGGAACCAGTTACCTAGGGAGGTTGTGGGCTCTCTCACACTAGAGGCCTTCAAGAGGCAGCTGGACAAGCATCTGTCAGGGATGCTTTAGGGTGGATTCCTGCATTGAGCAGGGTTGGTCTCAATGGCCTTATAGGCCTCTTCCAACTCTACTATTCCATGACTCTATGATTCTATGGATTACACAAAGGGCAGCTGAAATTTGCACACATTACACACCGCAGCTGAAATGTGAGTGAATTCCGCAAATGGCGGCTGAAATTTGAACAAATTACACAAACCGCAGGTGGAATTTGTGCAAAGCGCAGGTGTGAGTTGAGCGTGTTTCTAATGACCCGAAGAAGACGAAATGGGAAATCCAGAAGTTGGCCTGACTCGACGGAGAGTGCAGCCAGCTTGCAGGGAAGCGAGCCAAAGTCCAAGGGGATGAACTGATGAAAACGTGGTGAGCTTCTCTTCCCAGATGGATACCTCCGAGGTCTAGATGGGGTGGTAACCACATCCAGATAGGGAGGCTGGCTACAGCCCCTGCTACTGCTCAGCCATGGAGAACCAGATTCCAGCTGGACATCAGGAAAAACTTCCTGACTGTTAGAGCAGTACAACAATGGAACCAGTTACCTAGGGAGGTTGTGGGCTCTCCCAACCTAGAGGCCTTCAAGAGGCAGCTGGGCAACCATCTGTCGGGGATGCTTTAGGGTGGATTCCTGCCTTGAGCAGGGGGTTGGACTCGATGGCCTTGTAGGCCCCTTCCAACTCTGCTATTCTATGATTCTATGAACCAAATGGATAGACCCAATCTCATCCAGACGAGATGATATTAGAACCCCACTTTCCTCCTTCATCCCTGAAAAACCCCACTGGGGGAGAGTGATTCAACGCTGAGGAAGAGAGATCATTTAATTACATTCCCAGCCCGCCTCTTCGCATTGCAAATGAAGCCAGGAGACTGCCACTGAGTATGCCTTCCCTTAAAGACTTAGCTGATTCCTGGCTGTCAAGGGCAATCATTAACGTAGATATGCTGCCCCAGAATAAATTATTGGAAGCCGCATTCGGAGAGGGATGGGAATCCATCTCTCATTAGCATTCCGAAGAGGAGATGCTCTGTGGATGGATCTGAGCTTCTCTTGCACCGGCTCTCAATAACATTGTGAAAACCTGCCACCCTTTTCTTTTTTAAAAGGGAATTTTCCTTAGGCCAGCGTTTCAGGTGGGTGTAAAGCAGTGGTACAGCTAGAGGGGGGGGAATACCATAGAATCATAGAATAGTAGAGTTGGAAGGGGTCTCTAAGGCCATTGAGTCCAACCCCCTGCTCAAGGCAGGAATCCACCCTGAAGCATCCCTGACAGAGGGTTGTCCAGCTGCTTTTTGAAGGCCTCAATTGTGGGAGAGCCCACCACCTCCCTAGGTAACTGGTTTCATTGTCGGACTGCTAGAACAGTCAGGAAGTTTTTCCTGATGTTTTGTCGTACTGCTCGAACAGTCAGGAAGTTTTTCCTGATGTCCAGCCGGAATCTGGCTTCCCGTCACTTCAGCCCATTATTCTGTGTCCTGCACTCTGGGAGGATCGAGAAGAGATAGAATAATAGAATCATAGAATAGCAGAGTTGGAAGGGGCCTCTAGGGCCATGGAGTCCAACCCCCTGCTCAAGGCAGGAATCCACTTTAAAGCACTCTATAAAGGCAGCCCCACGTAGAGTGTGTTACAGTATCATAGAATCATAGAACAGCAAAGTTGGAAGGGGCCTACAAGGCCATCGAGTCCAACCTCCTGCTCAGTGCAGGAATCCACCCTTAAGCATCCCTGGCAGATGGTTGTCCAGCTGCCTCTTGAAGGCCTCTAGCGTAGGAGAGCCTACCTAGGTAACTGGTTCCATTGTCGTACTGCTCTAACAGTCAGGACGTTTTTCCTGATGTCCAGCCGGAATCTGGCTTCCTGTAACTTGAGCCCATTATTCCGTGTCCTGCACTCTGGGAGGATCTGTTGAAGGAAAAGGTTCTGGTTTTCCCAGCATTATTCCTGCCCATTTAGCTCCATTTATTACTGGCTTCTGTCTTTGGCCATGCCCCCCCCCCATTGCATTATCAGCCATAGGCAACAGGGCCGGCCTTACCATTAGGCAAAGTGAAGCAGTCATCTCAGCCGGCTGTCATGGTCAGGCTGTTCCCCTTAGTGTGGGGGAAGGAGTTTCAGGCTATCAATCAGAATCAGATTCTGAAGCTGAAGAAGCAGGGCTAGAAACATCCCAGCTTGCACAGGAAGAGGGGAGATGATTCCCCAGGCTCTTCACCCACCAGGGAGGAATCTTCACCAGACTTTATCAATGAAAACATTAACAACTCTCACTCTAGGAACTCAGGAATCCTTCAACGGGAATCCTTCAGACCTGGCTGATCCCAGGGTCCACCATAAGTTTAAACAGGCAGATCTAAAGGTAGGTGAGAGGTGACCAGCTTGACTAGCCTCTTACCAAAGGCTCCTTCCAAGACATCCTCCTTGAAGTTAAAGGACCTTCCCTTTTCTTGAAAGAATAATTGTCTCACTTAGTTTAGCCAAGAGTTAGACTAGAGGAAGTTCCTAGACTTTAAACTCTTTTGAGGTGCAAAGAGATGTTTATTTATTGAATAAAGCTTTGTGGATTAGTTGGCAGACTTCTTTATTGTCTTGTATTTTGGCAGGAGAGCTTAGAAACATGGCAACGGCAGACACTGGGAGGTGGCAACCAGATGTTGGAGGAGAGACTGTCTGTCGGGCAGCCTGCTCTGCACCCCCCTAAATTAGCCTGCTGCCTTTGGGTGCAGTGGAGGGTCCTGCCCCATGAACAACAGTGTTGAGAGTTTCATCAGCCAGTCCCGTTGGCTTTTGAACTTGGGATGGGAGGGGGTGCCATCTTGTTCTTCACCTCCGGCAGCAAAATGTCTTGGGCAACCTTGAGAGCAGGAAGACCAGTGAGAGGAATCCATTCGGTGAACAAGAGAAGGTTCTAGCAGACCTCATCAAGGCCAGCCTTCAGATAGTTTTTTGTTGTTTATTCGTTCAGTCGCTTCTGACTCTTCGTGACTTCATGGACCAGCCCACGCCAGAGCTTTCTGTCAGCCGTTGCCACCCCTAGCTCCCCCAAGGTCAAGTTTGTCACCTCCAGAATATCATCCATCCCTCTTGCCCTTGGTCAGCCCCTCTTCCTTTTGCCTTCCACTTTCCCTAGCATCAGCCTCTTCTCCAGGGTGTCCTGTCTTCTCATTATGTGGCCAAAGTACTTCAGTTTTGCCTTTAATACCATTCCCTCAAGTGAGCAGTCTGGCTTTATTTCCTGGAGTATGGACTGGTTTGATCTTCTTGCAGTCCAAAGCACTCTCAGAATTTTCCTCCAACACCACAGTTCAAAAGCATCTATCTTCTTTCGCTCAGCCTTCCTTATGGTCCAGCTCTCGCAGCCGTAGGTTACTACGGGAAATACCATTGCCTTAACTATGCGGACCTTTGTTGTCAGTGTGGTGTCTCTGCTCTTAACTATTTTATCAAGATTTGTCTTTGCTCCCCTCCCAAGAAGTCAACGTCTTCTGATTTCCTGGCTGCAGTCAGCGTCTGCAGTAATCTTTGCGCCCAGAAATATAGTAGTAGTTTATTATTACGGTTCCTTCAGATATGTTGGACTACAAGTCCCATCTTCCTCAGCCAGCATGGCTACTGTAGATTATGGGAGTTGTTGCCTACATGTCCGGAGAGCAACAATTTGAAGAAAGCTGGACAAAGCTGATTGGCTGTCAAGAGCTGTTGACCTGGTGCATAGCTCGCCCATGTGGTGAACCACAGAACTGCAGGTGGAAGCCTTCTCTGTGAAGAACCTTCAGGTCCAGGACTGACTTCGTCCACTCAGGGTGGCCGTTGTTCCCTCCTGGACAGGAAGGGGCATTAAAAGTTTTCCTCTTCCAGTTGAGTCTTGCTGGAATGATGCAGTTTGTTTGAGCAAACTGTTTACCACATGGAGGAGAAGGGTATGAATGGCTACTAGTCCTGAGGGCTCTATGCTACCTCCAGAATCCAAGGCAGTCTGCCTATGTACACCACTTGCTGGGGAACATGGGCAGGAAGGTGTTGTTGCACTCTTGTCCTGTTTGTGGGTGTCTGGTCGCCAGCTGGCTGGCCACTGTGTGAACAGAGTGCTGGACTAGATGGACCCTTGGTCTGATCCAGCAGGGCTCATATGTTCTTATGAGCTCTGGTGTGTTCCTGTATCCTGAGCCATTTGTTTGTCCTGACTTCTGTCTGTCCCCTGATTCACCCTTTAGTCCTGGCTTGTTCTTTGATTCTGATTATGGGGTTGTGCCACAGCTTGTGGCTCACCTCTGACTGCTGCCTATGGTCCAGCGCAGACACTTGCCTAGACAACCCAAGAGTGACCCAGAAGATTTGATAGCCCTTCCAGGTCCGGGAAAGCAAATAGTCTGTCTTAGTGGATGGAGTCACCCTACATAATGTCAAATGCATCAGTTTGAAGGCCATACTACATGTGGAATGGGGTTAACAGCAGGTCCAGACTAGCCTGGCTTCAGAAGGCCTCTGTATGCTGCTGAGACAACAGCTCTCCTGGGGTGAGTTCTAGCCAGCATTTGCCACAGTGATCTGTCCAAGGTCCTGACAGACCCTGCCTTCCCAATTGTAGTCCTGCATTTCCTATTCTAACTGGTCTATCAGATGGGTCTCTACCCTTCTAGTAAATATCACTGCTTCAGATTAGCTACTTCTAAAAGCCAGAAGAAGAAGAAGAAGAAGAAGAAGAAGAAGAAGAAGAAGAAGAAGAAGAAGAAGAAGAAGAATATAATTCTCCCTTTGGATCGAGGCGGGGAACAACATTAGAACAGGAATCAATACATCTTGAAAATTCTTGATTTAACATTGATCTGGATAGGCCTGCCAGAAAAGGCTAGTCTTTAAAGCTGTCTTAAAATCACACAGAGGGTTAATTTTACGAATCTCCTCCGGCAGGCCGTTCCACAATCCGGGGGCGACAGAAGAAAAGGTCCTCTGGGAAACTGATGTCAGCCTAGTTTTAGCTGACTGGAGTAAGTTCACCCCAGAGGACCTGAGTGTGCGGGGCGGACTGTATGGCAGAAGGCAATCCCGCAGGGCGTTGAGCTGAAGTTGGGCACGACACTGATATCAACAGGGGAGAAATAGCTGCAAACCATGCTAAAGAGCAACCCTCCCAGTACTACTCAGCTCATGCTTTAGGATCAGCTGGGCAAGCCCTGCTCATGTTCTTACCAACAGACATGGCCTGTGGTGTGGTGACTCAAGGTAGGGCATTCTCGGTGGTGGTGCCCTGATTCTAGAACTCCCTCATTGGGGCACTACGGTTGGGCCCCATGTTGCTGAGGTGTTTTTTTTAAAAAAAAAACACCTAAAAACATCTTTGTTTGCCTAGGCTTTTAAGATCCAACATGGCCCTGGGAACTTACTGCTTTGAGATTCTGTGTGTTGGGCTACTTTTATAGTTTTATGGTTGACACTCATTGCTGAGATGTGTATTATTTATTATTTGTTGCATTTATATCCCGCCTTTTTTCCTCCAAGGAACCCAAGGTGGCATGCATAATCCACCTCCTCTCCATTTTTATCCTCACAACAACAACCCTGTGAGGTAGATTGGGCTGAGAGGCTGTGACTGGCCCAAAGTCACCCAGTGGGTTTCCATGGCCGAGCGGGGACTAGAACCCGGATCTCCCGACTCCCAGTCCAACACTTTAGCCACTGCACCACACTGGCTCTCAGAAACAAAAATACAGACAGTTCCCTCAGCTACCTGACGTAAGGTCAAAAACACCACCAATACACATTCAAAATAAATTATAAAATGCCCTAAGAATGAGGCAGAAAAATGGAAGCCACTTTCATGAGGAAAGATTTTTTTTCAGGGAATTGGAGGATGGATTTTGGCAAAGCGTTAGCCTAGACGTGGGTGCAACACTTTCCCTCCTAACCTCACACCTGCTAGAAGGCTTTCAGGGAAGGAGCAGTGTTGCCGGCACCTCCATTAGAGATAAGATGTCTCTACAATCACCCCTCGGAAACGTAACATTTGGAAGTTTCTCTGACAAATGACAACAAGAGCTGAGGCAAAATCCCTCAGAAGACACTTTTCTCAGAAAATTCCAGAGATGTTTGTCTTCTTATCCCCTAGAAAAAAAAGGACACTTTTCGGAATTCTCCCCACATTTTCTTCACCGTTATTATTTGGGGTTTGTTGTATTTCTTTCCCTCAGGGCCCTGGAGTGATGCTTGGTGCAGGGGGCATTGTGGAGGATGCAAAATGGGTCCAGGCTGCCGACACAGTTGATCCGGCAGGGCAAAGAAACCAAAAACCCTTGTGGGGCGGGGGGGAGAGAGAGAGAAAAGAAAGAAGCTTTTCTACAACCCTTGCCAATGGGGATGCTGAACTGTGAGAAATTGTTGGAGAATTTCTCTTCCCCCCCCCCGCCCCGAAATCTGGTGAATTTGTCCCTTCAATTTCTCTGCCCACAAAGACGGTGGAGAATTTCGAGAAGACACTAGAGCACAGCTCTAATATAAATACATACACACATATAGCACCATCTTGTGGATAGCTGTAGAACCCGTCATAAGAACGTATGAACATCAGAAGAGCTCTGCTGGATCAGACCAAGGGTCCATCTAGTCCAGCACTCTGTTCACACAGTGGCCAACCAGCTGACGACCAGGGACCGACAAAGCAGGACATGGTGCAACAGCACCCTCCCACCCATGCTCCCCAGCAACTGGTGCACACAGGCTTACTGCCTCGAATACTGGAGCTAGCACACAACCATCAAGGCTAGTAGCCATCGATAGCCTTCTCCTGCAGGAATTGATCCAACCCCCTTTTAAAGCCATCCAAATGGGTGGCCATCACTACATCTTGCGGTTGTGAGTTCCATAGTTTGACTATGCGCTGTGTGAAGAAGTCCTTCCTTTTTTTTGTCCTGAATCTCCCACCAATCAGCTTCATGGGGTGACCCCGTTGCGTTCTAGTATTATGGGAGAAGGATAAAAATGTCTCCCAATCCACATTCTCCACTCTGCTCTGAGTGATGAAATCCTTCTGGGGGTTGGACTTGATGGCCTTATAGGCCCCTTCCAACTCTACTATTCTGTGACTATTCTATGATTCCCTCGCCTTTTCTCCAAGCTGACCGATCCCAGTTGTTGTAACTTTTTCCCATAGGAAGATGCTCCAGACCCTTAAACACTGGAGTTCATTTATTTATTTATTAGTTTATTTATTTATTTATTTATTTATTTATTTATTTATTACATTTATATACCGCCCCATAGCCAAAGCTCTCTGGGCGGTTTACAAAAGTTAAAAACAGTAAACATTGAAACAAATATACAAAATTTAAAAACATAAAAAGCATAAAAACACCGTTTTCTTATAAAAACAGCTATTCTGGGGTCCGTTAAAAACAAACCAACCCAGCATATGTTGCTAAATGCTGTTAAATGCCTGGGAGAAGAGAAAGGTCTTAACCTGGTGCCGAAAAGATAACAATGTTGGTGCCAGGCGAGCCTCATCGGGGAGATCATTCCACAGTCGGGGGGCCACCACTGAAAAGGCCCTCTCCCTTGTTGCCATCCTCCGAGCTTCCCTCGGAGTAGGCACTCGGAGGAGGACCTTAGATGTTGAGCGCAGTGTACGGGTAGGTTCATGTCGGGAGTGGCGTTCCATCAGGTATTGCAGTCCCAAGCCGTGTAGGGCTTTATAGGTTTAAAGCAGCACCTTGAATTGGGCTCGGAAACATATAGGCAGCTAATGAAGTGACCGCTGTGTACCTTAGCTTGAAGGCTTCACTGTATTAACCCGGGTCTGCATTTGCTAGTTCATAGTAATGATAAAGTCCTAGGATGAGGGACCTCAAAAGCCACGGGATGTCTTTGGGCCCCGTTGAAAAGGTGGGTTAATGATTGAAGCCGGTGTTCTTGCGTTCCAGTACACAACCCTGAAGCACGACCCCGGCGCGAAGAAGATCAAACCCTGGGCAAGCGTTCAACAAGGCAAGTTGTTGTGTAAGCTTAAGAATCGACGGAGGGGACGTGTCAGTGCACGCCGGATTGTCTGTAACAAGATCTCCCCAGGACTTTTCTTTCACTGCCTTGCCCTTTCATCAGCCTCTCTCTCTCTGTGCCAATGTCACCCACCCAGAGCTTTTCAGGCGCAACGGTGCAGAACCAGCCGGGGTCCATCGAAGGGCGATTTCATTGTGACCCGTTCCTTTAACGTGGGTCTAATCAGCATGTCCACCGCAACTTCAGAGGGTCCTGGGGCCACATGGCTCCACCCTCTCGCCCCCACTGGGAGCCACCCCCTGCACCCCATTGATAAATTTGCCACTGAAACTCAGTTGCACGGCGACATCAGGGCTGGCGCTGACATAGAGGCCAGTTAGGCGGCCGCCTAGAGCACCAAGGTAAGGGGGCGCCGAATGGCATGCCCAGAAGTCACCCTTCCGCTCCCAGAGTCGCTCTGGCTGAGTGAGGGCAGCTTCCAGGTGCACCATTCCAAAGCCTTCCACCACCACCCCAGCGTCCTTGGCTTGGCTTCAGCTGGGCACCTGCCCAGCAGCCGAAGCCAACCCGGGACACTGGGGGGCGGGGGATGGGGCAGGCGGATGGCTCCACATTCTGACTTCTGGCGCGCGCCAGACATCAGAACTTGGAGACGTCTGACTGCCCTTCCCCCAGCTTCCCGGCTTGGCTTCAGCTGGGCGCTCCCAGCCAAAGCCAAGCCGGGACGCTGGGGGGGGGGGGAGCGGAATGGACGGCTCCACGTTCTGACTTCCGGCGCACACCGGACATCAGAATGTGGAGCCATCTGACTGCCCTCCCCCAGCTTCCCGGCCTGGCTTCAGCTGGGCCCTCCCAACCAAAGCCAAGCCAGGACGGGGGGGGGGGGGAACGGACAGCTCCACGTTCTGACTTCCGGGCACGCCGGAAGTCAGAACGTGGAGCCGCCCGCTCGCCCACCCCACCGCAGCGTCCCTCCAAGCCAGGAGGACTTCGGGCGAGGGATAGGTAACGTGGCCTCATCCCCGCCTGCCTCTGCCTACCTGGTGGGGTGGGGGGGGTATGGTGGGATGGGGTGTGTGAAAGCAGCTCCACTTGCCTAGGGCGCAAAAAAGCCTGGCACCGGCCCTGGGCGACATAGTACCAGTGGTTTCTTAGGACGTAAAACTGTTGTCCTGCCTTGGGGATTTGCCTAGTCTGTGGAACCTTCCAACTGCCTCCTCGCAGTCTCAGGCTCCCAGCACAGAACCATCTCACCCCCAGCTGCAACAGCTTTTCGGGACTGGGAGCTTCAGAGGCAGGCTCCTTTGTCCCCTTGTTTATTTGTTTATTTGTTTGTTTGTTTTGTTTTGTTTTGTTATGTTTTCTCCCCTTACTGACTTACAATTTTGTTGTGAATTTTAAACTTTTTTTTTTTTTAACATTTTTTTCCCTATGTTTTAAAATGTATGTTTTAAACTTTGTAATACCGCCTTGGGGCCCAGTATTGGGCAAAAGGCAGGATACTACTACTACTACTACTAATAATAATAATAATAATAATAATGCGCCCCCGAGAGGCTTCTGGGAACATTATTATGCGCCATGTGTGCTTTTTTCTTAAGCAAAATTTGCTGCTCTGTTGGTGCAGCAAATTCAACAGTGTGGGGCTCGAGGGGGGGCTCAAAAAAGGACAGGGAGCTGCATGTTGTGTGTCCCCCACACCCTTGGTATGGGGAAATGTATAGGCAGGTAAAGAATCATAGAATAGTAGCATTGGAAGGGGCCTGTAAGGCCATCAAGTCCAACCCCCTACTCAAGGCAGGAATCCACCTCAAAGCATCCTTGACAGATGGTTGTCCAGCTGCCTCTTGAAGGCCTCTAGGGTGGGAGAGCCCACAACCTCCCTTGGTAACTGATTCCATTGTCGTACTGCTCTAACAGTCAGGAAGTTTTTCCTGATGTCCAGCCGGAATCTGGCTTCCTGTCACTTGAGCCCGTTATTCCGTGTCCTGCACTCTGGGAGGATTGAGAAGAGATCCTGGCCCTCCTCTGTGTGACAACCTTTCAAGTATTTGAAGAGTGCTGTCATGTCTCCCCTCAGTCTTCTCTTCTCAGTTCTCTCAGTCCGTCCTCATAGGGCTTTGTTTCCCGACCCCTGATCATCCTCGTTGTCCTCCTCTGAACACGCTCCAGCTTGTCCGCCTCCGTCTTGAAGTGTGGTGCCCAGAACTAGATGCAATACTGAAGATGAGGCCGAATAGAGGGGAACCAGTACCTCGCCCAATTCGGAAGCTCTACTTCTATTCATGCAGCCCAAAATAGCATTTGCCTTTTTGGCCGCCACATCGCACTGTCGGCTCATATTCAGCTTGCGATCTACAAGAAGTGAGGTACTGAAGTACAACCTGGGGAAAAAGAGAAACTAGCCAAGATAGAGCCTGTGGAGACAGAGCCATCGTCTCTTGCAGCCTTCTCCCCACCTAGGGGTCTCCAGTGTGTTAGACTATAGAACCCATTATCCCTAGACAACATGGCCACTTGAATGCAGCAGCTTAAGAAAGGCTAAGCTGAGGTGTGGCCTCATAAATAAATACCAAAAAGGAAAAAAAAGGACCACATTTCATCAACGAGGTATGTTTGATTTAGGCTCATACCTTTCGGTTCAGGTGTGCCTGTGTGCTTTCACTGGAAGCCACCCAACTGGATAGATTTCACATTTGACAGTCACCCGCGGATTATACTCACGGCGTACAAAAGCTCTTCTTCATGCCGGTGAAAATCATAGACTCATAGAATAGAATCATAGAATAGCAGAGTTGGAAGGGGGGCCATCGAGTCCAACCCCCTGCTCAGTGCAGGAATCCACCCTAAAGCATCCCTGACAGATGGTTCTCCAGCTGCCTCTTGAAGGCCTCTAGTGTGGGAGAGCCCACAACCTCCCTAGGTAACTGATTCCATTGTCGCACTGCTCTAACAGTCAGGAAGTTTTTCCTAATGCCCGGCCTTGCCAAATGCAAGGGACGGCATGCGAGCTAAGAGCCACGCCGGCTCACAAGAAGAGAAACTGCGGTCCAGGAAGGGGCAGCTTTTGGGGGGGGGTCTGGTGGCCTTTTTTGCACCCTGGAAACCCCCCTCCCAGAGATCTGTACTCCTGCCAGCCCCTTCCCCATGGTAGGGTGAGCATATGGACAGGGCACCTGTATCTTTAACAGTTGTATAGAAAAGGGGATTTCAGCAGGTGTCCTTTGTATGCAGGCAGCGCCTGGTGACGTTCCTTCTTAATGCTGCAGGAGCCCTGCCCAATTTTATAGAATCATAGAATCATAGAATAGTAGAGTTGGAAGGGGCCTAAAAGGCCATTGAGTCCAACCCCCTGCTCAAGGCAGGAATCCACCCTAAAGCATCCCTGACAGATGGTTGTTTTTTTGCATCTGGGCACTTTTCTACCGAACTATTAAAGGCACAGGAGCCCTGTCCTCCTTTTCATATGGTCACCCTACCCCCCCTACCCCCCCCCCCATGGAATTCCACCGTGTGCCGGCATCAAAAAAACACCCCTGATTTGCCACCGATATTCAGAGGCAATCCGCTACGGAAAGCCAGCTCAATTCGGCCATTGCGGAATCCCGTAGCGATTTTCGGCGATTTTTGGGGGGCCTGATGGCGACGGCAGCAGGGGACCGCAGGGCACGCGCCGGGGGCCGCAGGGGCCGCCTGTTCCCTTCCCCTGCTGTAGCCTGACATAGCTGGGTCGCGGGAAGGCTGCTCTATTGCAATGAAATGTCAACTCAAAGCCACTTCTGCGTACGTGGGGAGCGTAGAGCACTGGCTTGTATATATCCTATTAACCATTAGCAGCCAAACACCCCTCCCTCTGGTTCGAATCCATTTAGTCCTTAAGTAAACAGCTCTCAGCACACTCAAGAGGTCGCCGAAGATGGGAAACAATGCCACCGGGAGAACTCGCCGGCTGCATTTCTGAACCGTCGGGATATTAATGGGACACGCCTCGACAGGGTCAAAATATGGCCGGCTGGCCCGTTTCTTTTCCCTGGCTGCTTTGGTGAGTCTTCTGCCAGCCACCTCCGAGTCACACGCCGGGGACGTCATTGAGGTTTTCTGTGTGCAAACACATCCCGAGTCGCTCCTCCCAGGACGACTCGGTGTGGCTCGCGAGTGAAGCGTCGCAAAGGGCGGGGCAGAAGAGCTTCTCGGGACTGTGGAGTAGCCGAACTCCCGCCTGGGAGTAAACACACGTTTTCAGAGATCCGGCGGCCAGGACAGTGCTTGGGAGCAACCGGGGGACGCGTTGTACTTTGTTTGGGAACAGTTTGGCCTTCAAGAAAAGAGCTCCTGTCAACATTACAAGAGAACATGACAGGTAAGAGGAAAACTCCCCGCCCTGCGTAAAACTGAAGACACCCAAGATCTCCAGCTTGGTGTTATGCCGTAGTGTGCAAAATGCAGTGTATGTTATGGCTTGGACCCAGGTTTCTGAGCCAGGTGAGGGGTCCCACGGGAGGGGGGAGGCCCTTTTCCGTGAAACACTGCCCCAGAGGGATGGGGGATACTCCAGAATGGTGAGGCAGGTGACGGTGTGGGCTGCAAAGGCTGGGGGAACTGGTAATGGCTCATTGGCGCAGAACAGAAGGTCCCAGGTTGGATCTTCTGGTAGGGTAGGAAAAATACCTGCCTGGAATCCTGGAGAGCCTTTGCTGCCAGTCAGTGTCGCCAATACTGGTCTTGATGGACCAACGGCATCAACATTGCAGCCAGTCAGTATCAACAATACTGGTCTTGATGGACCAACAGTGTTCACATTGCTACCAGTCAGTGTCGACAATACTGGTCTTGATGGACCAACAGTGTTCACATTGCTACCAGTCAGTGTCAACAATACTGGTCTTGATGGACCCATACCGGTCTTGATGGACTCGGTAGAAGACATCTTCTGGTGTTCCTATGTAAATGTTGCAACCACCACCCACTTTTGACCAGCAGGAGTCTTTCGAGTTGATCTCTACTCAGGGCATACTCCTGCCAGGAGAAACTGGATTCAACTCTGTGTACTCGGGATGTGTGAGAAATTCGTCCAAGTTTGTTTTTGATCAGGATTTAGCCAGTTTGCACCTTCTGGACCACACGAAGCCTCGGATGGTATCTGCGGTCCAAAACTGTACACTTCTAAGCCTGCAGTGTGGTTCATCAACATCCCACCCCTGAAAATATGCTTGCCAGCTGGCAGGCATTTAAAAATTACCGCATGGAAAAAAAATATGCCAGTGACCCTATACAAGAGGGCGGGGCTCCTGCAGCTTTAACTGTTGTGATGAAGAGGGAATTTCACCAGGTGCTGTTTGCATACAAATGACACCTGCTGAATGCAAATGACACACTAGAGGCCTTCAAGAGGCAGCTGGACAACCTTCTGTCAGGGAGGCTTTAGGGTGGATTCCTGCATTGAGCAGCGGGTTGGACTTCATGACCTTATAGGCCCCTTCCAACTCTACTATTATATGATTCTATGAACACTTGCATACAAATGACACCTTTTCTATACCACTGTTAAAGATACAGGAGCCCTGTCCTCCTTTCCATACGGCCACCCTTGTCATGCCACTTTTCCCAAGTGGCCCGGCCACCGGTGGCTTTTGCAACAACTCGCACTTTGACACAATTAACAACGGTTTAAAAATCCGCTCGGAGACGCCTTTTTAATCAGTCAAAAGGTTTTTAATCCACAAAGCCAATTTCTTAATCCACAAAATGTCATGGCAGTAACACAAATGCCAGTCGTAACACTGGTACGGGCTTCTTTTTCATTTTGGCTTGGTGTCCTAGATTTCTGGGGGTTGCAGAGAGATTGGTGTGTGTGTGTGTGTGTGTGTGCGCGTGTGTGTGTGTGTGTCCCCAACTATATGGCAATATGCAGTCAGCTTCTTTTGGAACTGGTCTAGCCCAGGAAGGGAGTGCCATAGAATCATAGAACAGTAGAGTTGGAAGGGCCTCTAAGGCCATCTAGTCCAACCCCCTGCTCAGTGCAGGAATCCACCCTAAAGCATCCCTGACAGGTGGTTGTCCAGCTGCCTCTTGAAGGCCTCTAGTGTGGGAGAGCCCACCACCTCCCTAGGTAACTGGTTCCATGGTCGTACTGCTCCAACAGTCAGGACGTTTTTCCTGCTGTCCATATTCTTTCTCCTATCCCATCTTCTAAACATAGCCATTTCTTGGACCCACATCCATTAAAATGGCCCTCCTGAATGAATCCGGTCCAAAACACACACACCTAGGACTATTTATTTACAATATTCATTATTAATTTATTTACAATATTTATATAACGCTCCCTATCCGAAGATTTCAGAGCGGTGAACAAATAGAATAAAAGCCGAATAAAAGCACCATTAAAAATGACATTTTCAAAGAACATAGTTCAGATAAAACCACAGCCGGTCATTCGGGGAAAGCTTCCTGGAGCAACGACGCTTTCAGGAGGCGCCGAGAACTAGGGTGACCATATGAAAAGGAGGACAGGGCTCCTGTACTTTTAACAGTCGTATTGAAAAGGGAATTTCAGCAGGTGTCATTTGTATATATGGGGAACCTAGTGGAATTACCTCTTCATCACACCAGTTAAAGCTGCCCTCTTTTAAATCTGGTCACTCTAGTATAGCTCCTGCAGCTTGAACTGTTGTGATGAAGGAATTTCACCAGGTTCTCCATATATATAAATGACACTTGCTGAAATTCCCTTTTCTATGCAACTGTTAAAGATACAGGAGCCCTGTCCTCCTTTTCATATGGTCACCCTACGAAAACAGTACAATGTTGGAGCTTGCCTGATCTCTAAAGGCAGGGAGTTCCATAGGAAGGGGGCCACCACACTGAAGGCTCTTCTCCAGATGGACTCCAATCGGACCATAAGTCCATGTGGAACCACCAGAAGCATGATGGTTGCTATTTACATATTATTAAAATACTTGTTGTTTTCAACGTGCTCTCATTTACGCTGCTTGACTCTAATACTAAATTCTGTGTTGCCGCGCTTTCTCAATATATGAAGCCCCTGAGACCTTACCCAACAATCCTCAGAAGTACTCCTGCTTTGAGCCTTCCATGACACTAAAAAATGGATACAATGGTTATTGTAATGTGCTGTCGAATATTGGAAATCAACCCGAAAATTCAACTGGTGCTAAACACCACCACCAGATTACCAGCTGGGGACCGGATGCATTTCACCTGCATCAGTTACGGCTTTGTTCCCATTGCTTAATTCAAGGATGCTTGTCCTTTTCTATAAAGCCCTAAATCCAGCACTGGATTTAGGAACAAGCCAAGCGAGCCATAGCTTAGCAACTCATACTATGAGGGATCTGGAAATAGGTGGGCGATAACGAAGATAACTAACGTGAAATCGCTTTGGCTTAAATGTGTTGGGAAGTCCGGTGTGATTTACAGCAGTGTTGCCTTATATAGAGAAAGTGCGACAACGCAGCATTTGGAGCAAGTTTAAAAGAAATTCAAATCAACTTACTTTATTAGTCCTTTTACACAGGTCTTCAGAGAAGGCTATCTAACACTGTTTATTAACTTCAAGCACCTCTGAAGGCTGGGTGGGACTTTTTCATTACCCTTCTTATTATAGAATCATAGAATAGTAGAGTTGGAAGGGGCCTATAAGGCCATCGAGTCCAACCCCCTGCAATACATTTTTCTCTCTTTATTTTTATGGTATGGGGCCTCTGAATCTTGAGACGCCTTAGGGTCTCAGTGTGTCTTAATCCAGGCCAGCCTAGATTGCTTCGGTCCTGGGTAATCGAAGGACCACCTTCCCCTATATGACCCCTCCAAGGTCCTGCTCCAAATACCCTCATAAGGCCCTGCTCCCGGTAGAGTGAACTTGGGTGCCAGTCTAACGGGAGCAGGGCCTTATAAGTGGTGGCATCTCTTTGATATGTTCCCTACCTCCAGAATTCAGCCCTTCCTGGTCATTCTCCTTAAGGGGGCCCTGGACAAAACCCCCAAAGTCCTTCCGCAATGACGCCACCACACCCTGCAGGGACTGCCTGGTTTCAGCCCCGCTCCAAACCTCCGCCTTTCCACAGTCCCCTTAGGAAGCAACGTGTGGGGTTTAAGGGGTCTCTCATTCTCTCTTCGAGAGGCGTGAGAGCCGAGACGGAGCTGGCAAGGAGGTGGATGGTGTTGAGCGAAGAGGCGGCCATGGAGGGCAACCTGAGCGGAGACGGCAGCGAGCCCCTTGCTAAGGCTACTGAGAATAATTTGATGCCAGGTGCGGTGCAGCAAAGCCGGCATGAGCTCCATTGGGCGGCCAGGAACGGGAACACGCACAGGGTCAAGCAATTGTTGAAGCAAGGAGCAGCTACGGAAAGCAGGTGAGGTGAAGAGGGATGGAGGAAGAATCACAGAATCACAGAATAGCAGAGTTGGAAGGGGCCTACAAGGCCATCGAGTCCAACCCCCTGCTCAATGCAGGAATCCACCTTAAAGCATCCCTGACAGATGGTTGTCCAGCTGCCTCTTGAAGACCTCTAGTGTGGGAGAGCCCAAAACCTCCCTAGGTAACTGATTCCATTGTCGTACTGCTCTAACAGTCAGGAAGTTTTTCCTGATGTCTAGCTGGAATCTGGCTTCCTTTAACTTGAGCCCGTTATTCCGTGTCCTGCACTCTGGGAGGATCGAGAAGAGATCCTGGCCCTCCTCTGTGTGACAACCTTTTAAGTATTTGAAGAGTGCTCTCATGTCTCCCCTCCATCTTCTCTTCTCCAGGCTAAACATGCCCAGTTCTTTCAGTCTCTCTTCATAGGGCTTTGTTTCCAGACCCCTGGTTGATCATCCTGGTTGCCCTCCTCTGAACACGCTCCAGCTTGTCTGCGTCCTTCTTGAATTGTGGAGCCCAGAATTCAGAATCCCCTGGGTCAAATCCAGCATATGTCTTTAGATGCTTCCTTACCTCCTACTGCATTGGGAGATGGAACCTGACAGCAGGTGCTCCCAAATATCTTTTTTTCCCTCCCCTCTAAAAACTACATTTCCCATGATCCTCTGGGGGAGAGGGGGTGCTTGTTAGATGTGCATTAAGAGCATAAGAGCCATGCTGGATTGGACCAAGGGTGTAGCTAGGCCAGCGTTCTGTTCACACCAGCTGCTCACTGAGGTTTTCGGGTCGATTTCATGATGTCATCAACAACCAGACTGACTCCCGTGGAATCCTCTAGAAATCCCGGGATAAAAAGAACCACTAAAGTGGTAATAGCCGGGAAACAGCAGGATCTTATGCCACTAGACAAAGTTGTCTCAATAGAACTCAATGGAACTGAACAGAGGGGAAATATTCAATTCACCCCTTGTCGCCCCTATCCTGCCATATAATGCAGCCAATAGCAACCATGCCAAAGAAGCAGAAAGCAGAAAAGCCCCAGGTAAACAACACAATTTCCCTTAATGTAGAGAGGCTCACTGCCTCCGATACTGAAGGTGGCATATAGTTAGAGTGACCCTATGAAAAGGAGGACCGGGCTCCTGTATCTTTAACAGTTGTATAGAAAAGGGAATTTCAGCAGGTGTCTTTTGTATATATGGAGAACCTGGTGAAATTCCCTCTTCATCACAACAGTTAAAGCTGCCCTCTTTTAAATCCGGTCACAGTATAGCTACACTATAGCTCCTGCAGCTTTAACTGTTGTGACGAAGAGAAAATTTCACCCGGGGCGACATGCATTCAAATGACACCTGCTGAAATTCCCTTTTGTATGCAACTGTTAAAAGATACAGGAGCCCTGTCCTCCTTTTCATAGGGTCACCCTACAGATAGCTATTAGGGTCAATAGCTGTTGATAACCTTCTACTCCAGGAATTTGTCCAACTCCCTTTTAAAGACACCCAAACGGATGACCATCCCAACGTTTTCTGGTAGCGAATTTCATAGCTTAACTCCGCCCTGTGTGAAGGACTTCCTCGTATCCGTCCTAAATCTCCCACCAACCAGCTTCATGGGATGACCCCGGGTTCAAGTATTATGAAAGAGGGCGAAAAATGTCTCCACATTCTCCACATCACGCATAATTCTGTGCATCTGTCTAGGGTGACCATATTTGGGAAACCAAAAAAGAGGACACCTAGTGTGTGTGTGTGGAAGCAGCTTTCTGAGTCCTGCAGAAAGTACGTTATTCCTCCGCCACCTTAAAGAACCCGATTGGAGTGGAGGAGGGGAAAGGATTTCATTCTGCACCACCACCATCCACTCCAATGGGGGCCTTTTCTATAATGTCCACGAATGACCCACTTTCCCCTTTAAGACCTCAATTGGAGCTCGGGGTGGGGGAATGACGTGCCTCAAGAAAGCATGTCGCTCCCTCCTGCCATGCTAATGGCAGCCTTAAAGAGGAAGGTGTGTCATTCCAGGACATTATTGAAAATTATAGAAAATCCCCCCCTGACACTATGGAAAGAACAAAAACCAGGACAAATCCGGGGAAATCCTGACAGTTGGTCACCCTATCTCTGTCATGCCATGTCTACGATGTCTTTATTGTAAAAAAAAAAAAGTCAGATTATTGTGTGTGTGTGTGTTTTACACGTTTCAGAGATGAGAATGGGTGGACGCTGTTACACGCCGCCTCCTTGAACGGCTACGCCATCTTGGTGAAGTTTCTCATCCAACGTGGCGCTCTGGTCAGTGCGGGCAACGACGTGGGCTACACACCCCTGCATCATGCCGCTTGGAGTGGCCACACTCAAGTGGCGGAGATCCTCGTGGCTCGGGGGGCCCCCGTAATGGCATCGACTGGAAAAGGCCTGACCCCACTTCACCACGCGGCAGCCAATGGACACACCCTGATGACGCAGCTCCTCTTGCGGCGGGGGGCGGACCCCGCTGGCGTGGACTGCAACCAATGGGCGGCCTTGCATTGGGCCACAGCCAACAACCAGCTGCATATTATGGACTTGCTGACTTCCCAGGGCGTCAGCCCCAATCTAGGGAGCAAGGGGGGCATTACACCATTACATATCGCAGCAGAGCTGGGACGAACCCGCACTCTGCGTCTCTTGCTTGCCCAGGGCGCTGACGTGAACGTTCAGGACGGCCTGGGAAGGACAGCGCTTTCCATCGCTTCCAACAACGGCAGCTACGAGGTTGGCCTGAATTTCTTTATTTTTTAAAGTTGGCAGGTTGTCTTTTAGGGGAGAACCCTCCCAAGCCGGCTTACAAAATTACAATCATTAAAATTGCAAAACGCGATCGAACCACGATCAAACCATAATGAGAATAAAATAACTAAACGTACGTATTAAGACCAGCTAGCGCCGTCTACACAACCGATAAACTAGCCCAATACTAGCCAAGGTGAAAAGATAATTGGTTATGATCATCGTCATCATCTTTAAAATCCACTGCCCAATTAATTAATTATTATTATTATTTGTTATTTATTTAGAATATTTATATACCGCTCCCCATTGGAAAATTTCGGAGCGGTGTACAAGGTAAAATGGAGGGGGAAAAAACAGAATAAAAACAGTGCCCGCCATTCCATGCAGATAAATCATTTAGGTGAGCAGTTGAAACACAGCTAGGATGACCATGTGAAGACGAGGACAGGGCTTCTGTATCTTTAACACCTGTATTGAAAAGGGAATTTCAGCAGGTAATATTACCTTATTACAATATAAGGTATTACAATACCTTATTACAATGTAATATAAATATACCTATAGAATATTACATATTCTATATATAAATAAATAAATAAATAATAAATAAATAAATAATAATGCACGCAGCACCTGGTGAAATCCCTCTTCATCGCAACACTTAAAGCTGCAGGAGCTATACAAGAGTGACCAGATACAAAAGAGGGTAGGACTCTTGGAGCTTTAACTGCGGTGCTGGAGAGGGAATTTCACCAGGTGCTGCATGGCATAACAATGATACCTGCTGAAATTTATTTTTTATTATTTATTTATTTATTTATTTATTTAAGGCATTTATATCCTGCCCTATATCAATAAGATCTCAGGGCGGCGTACAAATAAAAGCATCCAGTATAAAACAGTAAATATACACGGCTAAATTAAACCATAAACCAAGTTAAAACAATATATGATTTTAAATTCCCCTTCCAGTACAACTGTTAAAGGTACAGGAGCCCTTATTATTATTATTATTATTTATTTATATAGCACCATCAGTGTACATGGTGCTGTGTGTCCTCCTTTCCATATGGTCACCCTAAACATAGCCCGCCATGACAGGTCCTGCATCAAGGGTCGGCGGGATTGGGCACCTGTCAAGGGCCCACACCCCAGCAGGGGCCCACGGACAAGAGTTGCTCCTCCCCTTCGCCATGGCAGCCTGCTTGTTCGCCCATCTCTCGCTCTGGCCTGGACAACGGTGGTGGCAAGAAGGAGGAGGAGGAGCCTAGAGATGAGAACGAGGATGATGGGACAGATGGTGACAAAGTGAGAAGGTCGACTCACTGAGGGAGGGGACCCACTGATGGGCTTAAGGGAGCCAGCACTAACTGGTGACATGACCGGATGTAGCACGCCCGGAGATACAAGAAGAACCTCCTTAGCTCATGTTTGGGCTCCCTACAGGCAAATAGGATGCTGGACTTGATCAACCTGCTTGGTCCGGATCCAGGAACATAATTACACTCTTATTGAGATGACATACATTCTAGATAGGCAAGCCTATCAGGGACTCTTAGCCATGGTTGCTAAGAAGTGAGCCTCCAGGTTCCCGTGCAGTATACCACGGAATGCTTCGGTTATGGGGCGGTATATTTATTTATCTATTTATTTATTTATTTATGACATTTTTAGACCACCCAATAGCTGAAGCTCTCTAGGCGGTTCACAATAGTTAAAACCATAATAAAACCGCCAACAGGTTAAAAGCACAATTACGAAATGCAGGAGATAAAAAGCACAACCAGGATAAAAACCACGCAGCAGAAATGGATATAAGATTAAAATACAGAGTTAAAACAGTAAAATTTAAATTTAAGTTGAAATTAAGTGTTAAAATACTGAGAGAATAAAAAGGTCTTCAGCTGGCGACGAAAGGAGGACAGTGTAGGCGCCAGGTGGACCTCTCTGGGGAGCTCGTTCCACAGCCGGGGTGCCACAGCGGAGAAGGCCCTGCTCCTAGTAGCCACCTGCCTCACTTCCTTTGGCAGGGGCTCACGGAGAAGGGCCCCTGTAGATGATCTTAAGGTCCGGGCAGGTACATACGGGAGGAGGCATTCCTTCAAATAACCTGGCCCCAAACCGTTTAGGGCTTTAAATGTCAATACCAGCACTTTGAATCGGGCCCGGACCCCATAGGTGGTATATAAATTTAATAAAGAAATAAATAATAAGAGTGAGGTTCCAGCTCAAGCAGGCTACGGGGTTCTCATAACAGATGGGTTCACCGCTTTTATCGCTTCTAAATTATATATTGTTTTAACTTGGATCGTGGTTTAATTTGTTTTTAACTGTGTGAATTTATTGTTTTAGACTGTATGTTTTTATCGGTTCGCCGCTCTGAGATCTTAATGATATAGGGTGGGATATAAATGTTTTAAATAAATAAATAAATAAATAAACCCTCCCACCCCACATTCTACAATGTCCCCCCAAACCCCCACCCTGTACGGCAATTAAACTTAGGCAATAATGTTCCCGTTAGCGCCAATGGGAATATTTCCCTAATCTTAGGCCCTTCCTACACCTAAGGAATATCCCAGGAAAATGGAGGGACCGCCCCTGCCTGCTCCCGGGATCCCGTGTGTTATTTGGATGCACAGGGACGATCCCGGGGGCGGAAAGGCAGATGTAGAAATGGCCTTAGGTACCATGTGATGGGGTAGGGATTTAACCCTCCCTTACCTGTGGAGTTTGGGGGTCCCAAAATCCCCCCTCTGTAAGGTAAGGAATAATGTGCACTGATGCCAACAGAAAGATGGGGTCCCAAACCTTCAAAGTACCTAGTAATGCATCTGTGTTTTTGCTGTGCCGCTAGGTAAGCTCTTATCACCTGCAAATGCAGGTGAACACAAATTGCTGGTCTGGCACCTGTTTCTGGTATTTCTCTCTTTCTCTCCCTTTAGATTGTGAAGCAACTGCTCCAAAGCCAAGCCGAGGTCAACCTGGCTGACCGCTACGGCTGCACCGCGCTGCACAAGGCCGCGACGGCGGGACACCTGCTCACCGTCCAGCTCTTGGTCGAAGGAGGGGCTGCCGGCGTTAACGGCAGGGACAGCCTCGGTCTGACTCCTCTCCACAGAGCTGCGAACTGTGGCCACGGCCACGTAGCCGGCTACCTCCTGGAGCGAGGAGCCGAGGTCAACGCAGCTGGCTGGCTAGCCAAAACTCCGTTGCACCTAGCCGCGGAAAAAAGACACGTCGCCTTGATGGAACTTTTGTTGGCAAACGGGGCCAATCGCAAGCTGAGGACTCGGTGGAAGGAAACGGCTAAGGAGCTGGCATCGGAGGCTTCAATTTCTGGGCCGCCTCAGACTCACCTCACCTTTACCTCCACTGTCTCCTGACTAAGGAAAATGGGGAAATCCATTTCGGGGGTGGAATGCACGGGGTCTTGCTCAGCATAGCCCCATGATCTGATTCTGATTCCTGCTATGACACCCACCACAGTATGCAGCAAGCATTCTATTTTTTGCAAGTTCTGCCGTTGGTGCACATTTTTAGCATTTTGCGCATCTTTTTTAAGCAATTTGCGCACAATTCTGAGCAATTTGCACACGTTTGAGCACATGTCTGAGCAATTTGCGCACATTTCTGGGAGATTTGTGCACATTTGAGCTCATGTCGGAGCAATTTGCGCACATTTCTGGGAGATTTGTGCACATTTGAGCTCATGTCGGAGCAATTTGCGCACATTTCTGGGAGATTTGTGCACATTTGAGCTCATGTCTGAGCAATTTGCACACAATTCCGAGCAATTTGCGCGCAATTCCGAGCAATTTGCGCACCATTCCAAGCCGTTTGCGCACATTTGAGCCATTTGAGCAATCTGCAGGAGTTTGCGCAAATTGTTTACACGCCTAAGCAAATTGCTCAGAACAATGTTCCAATGGCTCAAAAGCGTATGCAAACTGCTCAGAAACCTGCAAAAATTGTTCCGGAACTTAGCAAATTCCTCAGCAATTTGTTGAAAATGCAGAACGTGCAAAAAGAAATGCACAAAAAGGTTCCCTGAGTTTGCGGGGGGGACGACGACTCACAGTTCAGCCTGCAAATGCAAATCGAGTCGAACATGGTGCGGAACTCCGTCGAGTCAAAAAAGAACCAGATATCCTAGCGGTGGACACCTCTACTCCTGATGCATCCCTTCCACTACATCTTGTCCAATATTAAAATGTCCGTCTTGTAAAAAATAAATAAATGAGTTTACACTGTATAAAGAGATCAACCATAGCATTGGTACAACATTGTTGTATGTAAGGGAGGGACTGTGGCTGAGTGGTAGAGTCCTTGCTTTGGATGTACGAGGGCCGTACACGAAGCAGGCTATTGCACTCTGAAAGCGGTATGAAAGCGGTTTATAAAAGGCAGGAGCCACACGACTGCTTTATGGTGGTATTGAAGTGCGCTGACAACTGTTGGGGCCCATTGACAAAGACCACGTACAGCTTTCATACCACTATATCCTGCTTGGTGTGGCTCCTGCCTTTTATATACCACTTTCATAGTGCAATAGGCTGCTTCGTGTAGATTAGGCCAAGGTCTCAGGTTTAATTCCCAGCATTTCTAGTTAAAATGGTTCAGGTAGCGAGGATGGGAAAAGAACCTTCTCTGTCAAAAACCCAACATCTAGACCCTGGGCTTGTTCAGGTGACATGCTAAGCTGTGGTTAGGCTGCTAACCCTTTTGCAGCAGATAGTTAGTGAGCATGTTTAAACTGTGGTTCTGTAGCCACCATGGTTAGGAATGGTTCACACGACACGCTAAACCATAAGGTTTAGATCACTTAACCACTGTGGCTAAGCATGTCGTCTGAACAGAGGCAATACAGGCTAAAAATGGACAAGAATTCTGATCTAGTAAAAGGCACGTCCCTAAGTTCGGGTCGACTCAGCCGGCTCGGGTCGACTCAGCCTTCCATCCTCCCGAGGTCGGTAAAATGAGTACCCAGTTAGCTGGGGGAAAGGTAATAACGGCCAGGGAAGGCAACGGCAAACCACCCCGCTATAAGGCCTGCCAAGAAAACGTCAGCGAAAGCTGGCGTCCCTCCAAGAGTCAGTAATGACTCAGTGCTTGCACGAGAGGTTCCTTTCCTTTCCTTCCTAAGTTCGTTAAGTTGCCATCCGAAATATCCCAAATATTATAAATTACATGTGATCAATTAATTCCACCCGTCTTTGGATTCTACAACTGTAGCGTGAATAAACAGACGTTATAGATGCTAATTGCTTTTGCCTTGTACTGAGCTTGATTTCATTCCAAATTCATAATATTCCCACAGTCACGTCCCGATGGAAACATCTATTCGCCCCAAGCCGGGAAACGGTTTCAGTTTTCGTAAGATGCCCTAATAGCCATGGAAGGTTAACATTTTTCTCCCTCTCCTGTAATACAAGAACCCGATGGGGTCATCCCAGGAAACTGATTGGTGGGAGGCTGAGGACAGAATAAAGGAAGGGCTTCTTCACACAATGCAGAGTTAAACTACGGAACTCGCTACCACAAGATGTAGTGATGGTCACCCATTTGGATGGCTTTAAAAGGGGGTTGGATCAATTCCTGGAGGAAAAGGCTATCAATGGCTACTAGCCCTGATGGTTATGTGCTACCTCCAGGTTCAGTGATGGTAAGCCTATATACACTAGTTGCAGGGGATCATGGGTGGGAGAATGCTGATGCACCATGTCCAAACATGCATAGGATTGTAGCATTCCCCAGCCAGCTTTGCTACAGACTTTTTCATGCAATTCCATTGAAAGATTTTTTTAAAAGCCTTACAGACACAATCTGATGCATGTTTAGACAGAGAGAGAAAAAGTCTTACAAAAAAGGGGAGGAAAGTCCTACAGGAGGGGAAGGGGAATCCTACAGCAAAATAAATAAATAAATAAATAAATCCTACAGCAAAGCCAGCTGGGAAATGCTGGGAGTTGTAGGACATTATTTCTCCCCTCCGTCCAAACATGCATAGGATGGTAGGATTCCCCAGCCGGCTTTGCTGCAGGCTTTTTCATGCAATCCCATGGAAAGAAAGGTTTTTTTTAAAGCCTTTCAAAACACAATCTGATGCATGTTTAGACACAGAGAGAAAAAGTCTTCAAGGTAGTATGGCTGTAGAAGCGAAATAGAACTACACTTTGAAAATCCTCATTTTATCATAGGAGGTGATTTAAACGCCCGTCTGGGGCAATCGAATACAGAGAAAAAGTCTTACAAAAAAGAAAAAAAATCCTACAGAAAGGGGGGGGGGAATCCTACAGCAAAATAAATAAAATTCCTACAGCAAAACTAGCTGGGAAATGCTGGGAGTTGTAGGACATTATTTTTCTCCCTCCGTCCAAACATGCATAGGATGGTAGGATTCTCCAGGCTTTTTCATGCAATCCCATGGAGAGGGAGGTTTTTTTTTTAAAAAAAAAATGCATTAAGGGCACAACCTGATGCATGTTTAGACATAGGAAAAACAGTCCTACAGAAACAGTCCTACAGCAAAGAGGAATCCTGGGCGTGGTGGGTCTGTCTAAACACGCATCGGATCGCGTGTCGTCAGTTTGCTTCTCCTCTTCTCACAAATGGCATGCAGGCGCGCCTGCGCACTCCGCTCCTCGCCCTTTGCGCCCCTCTGCAGCGGAGACGCCCGAACAGCACCGGAAGCCGAGGGGCGTGCGTTCCCTTCGCCTTTCTCTCGACCTCTAGGGGCCGCGCTTGCAGCTGTGCCTTTTGCAGCCCGGGAAGCGAAGCGCTGCAGTTTGCACCGCGTGGGTCCTTATATCCACCGAACCCCACTCATTCCGCCCCCCATCTTTGCAGAACCAAGGAAGTCTAGGGGTGCACTGGGATGGTCTTCTTAACCTCCCGTCTGTGGATCCGCGCCCGTTTGACCGATCGCTTTTTCCGCAAGCAAGAGGTGCTCCAACATGCACGGGTAAGATCTCGGATCGGGGCCCTTCAATCACCCCCACCCCCCCCAAAAAAAAACACCCCAGGATTTCCCCCTCCCTGCACAGCCCTGGTGCTGCTTTGCAGCTAGCACCCAAAGACTCTTGGATTGGATTTGAATTTCAGCCACGTCCCCATCAGGTCTACTCAGAAGTCGTCCTTCCCCTTGAGTACAACGGGGCTGATTGATGGATTGATTGATTGATTTCATTTCTATACCGCCCAATAGCCGAAGCTCTCAGGGCGGTTCACAAAAATAAAATAAAATAAAACCGTGAAGAGCATAATAAAACAACCAACAATTTAAAAACACAAATACAAAATACAATATAAAAAGCATATAAAAAGATACCAATGTTGGCGGCAGGAGATCATGAATTGGGAGGCCACCACTGAAAAGGCCCTCTCCCTGGTTGCCATCCTCTGAGCTTCCCTCGGGTATATAAAGGGTATTGGGTGACCATGTGAAAAGGAGGACCGGGCTCCTGTATCTTTAACAGTTGTGATCAAGAGGGAATTTCAGCCAGTGTCATTTGTATATATACAGCACCTGGGGAAATTCCCTCTTCATCACAACACTTAAAGCTGCAGGAGCTATACTAGACTGACTAGATACAAAAGAGGGCAGGGCTCCTGTAGCTTTAAGTATTGTAAGGAAGAGGGAATTTCACCAGGTGCTGGATGCATACAAATGACACCTGCTGAAATTCCCTCTTCATCACAACTGTTAAAGATACAGGAGCCCTGTCCTCCTTTTCATATGGTCACCCTACTTAAAGGGTATATAAATGCAGTGCAGGAAAGGGCAACTCAAAATTATCCAGGGACTGGAGCATCTCCCCTATGAGGGAAGGTTAGAATAGCTGGGATTGTTTAGCTTGGAAAAAAGATGAGCAAGGGGAGACATGATAGAGGTGTACAAAATGATGCCGGGTGTGGACAATGTGGACAGGGAGACATTTTTCTCCCTCCCCCATAATACTAGAATCCATGAAGCTGATTGGGGGGAGATTCTGGACAGGTAAAAGGAAGGACATCCTCGTATAATGCATAGTCAAACTGTGGAATTCACTTCCATGTAGTGATGGCCACCCATTTGGATGGCTTTAGAAGGGGAGTGGATAAATTCCTGGAGGAGAAGGCTGTCCATTGTTGCTAGACCTACTGGCTAAGTGCAACCTCCATTATCAAAGGCAGTAAGCCTGTATACACCAGTTGCTGGGGAACATGGGTGGGAGGATGCTGTTGCACTCATGTCCTGCTCGTGGGTTTCTCATGAGCAGCTGGTCATTCACTGTGGCCCTGTTCAGAAGACACCTTAAACCATGGCTTTAACCACGGTAAATAAAGCAAAAAGCCTTATTCACTGTGGTTAAAGCCATGGCTTAAGGTGTCTTCTGAACATGGCCTGGCTTTCTGGCTTAATCACCATGGTTAAAGCCATGGTTTAAGGTGTCTTCTGAATGGGCCCTCTGTGGACAGAAAGGTGGACGAGATGGACCCTTGGTCTGATCCAACATCAGGGCTCTTTTTATGTTCTTACGAGCTGCATGGACGAGAGAGAAGCGATTTCTGTACTGTGGAAGATGGCGCCCGCCTCTTTAATGTTATCGCAAGCCTTTTCACGTTCTGATGCTCTTTTCCCCTTTTTAGCATTTCCGTGGACGGAAGAACCGTTGCTACAGCTTGGCGGTCCGAGCTGTCCGGAGGGCTTTTGTGTATGCGACGAAAGCCAGGTTTCTGAAGAAGAGAGACATGCGAACGGTAAAGTAGGAAGGAAAAATATTCACACGTTTGCTATGTTCACCTGCCCGCAAATTACACCCCATGCGCATTTGCTTAATGCAGTGGATCTGGAAATGCCACAGGAGAGAGGGGAATCTAATATTCTGTTATTTTTTTTACTGGGCTTTAGAACAGAACTCAGTGGCAGAGAGACTATTTTTTGCCGGCAGGAAGATCTGGGATCAATCCCCAGAATCTCCAGTTAAAAGGTATCAGGGGATGGAGAAGATAAATATATAAATAAAATATTTCTAGGCAATGTCCTTGGGACGAGCAAGTTCAAAATCCACCTTTGCTATTGAAACTTGACACCAACTTTTTGGCTCTCTGTGAAAATGCCTTCTGCTCACACACTTCCTCTCGCTCGGCTTTTCCCGTCTCACTTTACTGGCAAACCACAGTTAGTTGTTCCATATGAACTGCCCCCGTGGGTAAATTAAGCCACAGAGGGCGGCTGTGTTGTGCAGAATGGCTTCATCTGAAATATTGACTGGGTTTGCACGACACGCTAACCCACACTCAGTGGTTGACTGTGGGTTGTTGTTGAATCGTGGGTTAGGGTGTTGTCTGAAGCCAGGGCATTTTCCACAGGGTGGCTTGTTAACCATGCAGTGGGGGTGATTTTTCTGAAACAAGCTGCCTTGAGAACCCATGGTTTGCTGTTGGGTTGGTAAAAGTGGTTAACAAGCCATGCTGCAAAAAATGTCCTGACTACACAGAATCATAGAAAAGTAGACTTGGGAGGGGCCTATAAGGACATTGAGTCCAGCCCCCTGCTCAATGCAGGAATCCACCCTAAAGCATCCCTGACAGAGGGTTGTCCAGCTGCCTCTTGAAGGCCTCAAGTGTGGGAGAGCCCACAACCTCCCTAGGCAATTGGTTCCATTGGCATACTGCTCTAACAGTCAGGAAGTTTTTCCTGATGTCCAGCCAGAATCTGGCTTCCTGTCACTTGAGCCCGTTATTCCGTGTCCTGCATTCTGGGATGACCGAGAAGAGATCCTGTCCCTTCTCCGTGTGACAACCTTTCAAGGATTTGAAGAGTGCTCTCATGTCTCCCCTCCGTCTTCTCTTCTCCAGGCTAAACCTGCCCAGTTCTTTCAGTCTCCTCAGAGGGCTGTGTTTCCAGACCCCTGATCATCCTCATTGCCCTCCTCTGAACACGCTCAAACCACAGTTCAACAAAACAACCCTTGATTCCACTACAACGCATGCTCAATCACTGGGGGTGGGTTAGCACGTTGTGCGAACCCAATCAATGTCTGTTTCTAACCCTGAGATAGATCCGTTGAGCACTGCAGCCATTGTTACCGTGCCACTTGAATTCTCCCATTTCCATTTTCAGCTTTGGGCAACCAGAATTGAGGCCGCCTCTCTCGAACACGGCGTGAAGTACCACGTTTTCCTAAGCGGCCTGTCGAAGGTAAAACGGATTTTTATTTTATTTCCCCGCTCAGGGCTACATCCCTTTTCTGTCTCTCCAATGTTTCCTCTTCCAGCATCTGGCAGACACCACTTCTAACTCCACAGCCTTAGTGCAGGCCGCTAACTCCATAGAACAACCGAGGACGGGCTTGAGAAACAGCCTATTCGGGCTTCCAAAAAATGGGCAAGTTGGCCAAGTGCCTGGTACGCCGTACCAAAGGCAGGCAGAACTTCTTTCAGGCCAAGGACCAGATTCCATTTTGGAGAACCTCCCAGATAGCTGCGTTTATTATTCATTTTTTACATATCTATAGACTGCTCATTAGGCAGCCCCATCACTGAGGTTGTCACACAGAGGAGGGCCAGGATCTCTTCTCGATCCTCCCAGAGTGCAGGACACGGAATAACGGGATCAAGTTAAAGGAAGCCAGATTCCAGCTGGACATCAGGAAAAAAGTCCTGACTGTTAGAGCAGTACGACAATGGAACCAGTTACCTAGGGAGGTTGTGGGCTCTCCCACACTAGAGGCCTTCAAGAGGCAGCTGGACAACCATCTGTCACGTATGCTTTAGGGTGGATACCTGCACTGAGCGGTGGATTGGACTCGATGGCCTTGTAGGCCCCTTCCAACTCTACTGTTCTTTGATTCTACCTCACAGGGTTGTTGTTGTGAGGATAAAATAGAGAGGAGGAGGATTATGTACCCCACCTTGGCTTCCTTGGAGGAAGAAAGGCAGGATAGAAATGCAATAATGGATCAGTGTTAGTAGCTATTGATAGCCTTCTCCAGAGAGATAGATAGATATATAGGTAGATCTTTATTTTTTCAACCAGTGGTTACAACAAGCATAGTAAAAGCAATGCTAAAACAAATCCTCCATTCTGCAAGGTCAGAAATTTTGCTCTATACAGTTGGGCTGCGAGAGCGAAGTTGGCCAGCGCCCAGACGACAGTCTTGCTATCGCAGGTAAACAAGAAGTGTATTCTTTCTGAATCGGACCAGCTGGACTTTTTCCTCAAGAAAACAATCTAAATATTTAGAACAAATTTGGGAATAGATAGGGCAGTACAACAGATACAGATCCTCCACTATGCCGCTGTGGCAAGGGCAAAGTCTCAAGGCATAAGGAATTTTATTAAGATGCCCTTCTAGCACCGCTGTTTTCATTTGTTGCATCTTTAATCGTGCCAGGGCTGATCTAAGACGAGGGTGAGAAATTAGAGTCAAGTAGCATTCGCATTCAAATTTAAGCTTAGTCTCTGCAAACCAAGGTGTTATCTTATTACTTGAATGAAACTGCAGGGATCCATTTGAAGAGAAACCTAGAATCATAGAATAGTAGAGTTGGATGGGGCCTACAAGGCCATCGAGTCCAACCCCCTGCTCAATGCAGGAATTCACCCTACAGCATCCCTGACAGATGGTTGTCCAGCTGCCTCTTGAAGGCCTCTAGTGTGGGAGAGAGCCCACAACCTCCCTAGGTAACTGATTCCATTGTCGTACTGCTCTAACAGTCAGGAAGTTTTTCCTGATGTCCAGCCGGAATCTGGCTTCCTTTAACTCGAGCCCGTTATTCCGTGTCCTGCACTCTGGGAGGATCGAGAAGAGATCCTGGCCCTCCTCTGTGTGACAACCTTTTAAGTATTTGAAGAGTGCTCTCACGTCTCCCCTCAGTCAGGCTAAACATGCCCAGTTCTTTCAGTCTCTCTTCATAGAGCTTTGTTTCCAGAGCCCTGATCATCCTGGTTGCCCTCCTCTGAACACGCTCCAGCTTGTCTGCATCCTTCTTGAATAGCGGAGCCCAGAACTGGACATAATACTCTAGATGAGGCCTAACCAGGGCCGAATAGAGTATTATAGACCCTCTCCTTAAAGACCACTTTGCTGTGAGCTAAATTCAAAGTAGTAAAGTACTGAGAAGAAAAACCGTAATAATGAATTTGAGGAATCAGTTTCTGAAACCAAGATGATGTATTTGGTGAATTGGCTGTCATCTTCTCCAGGAATTGAGCCAACCCCCTTTTAAAGCCATCCAAATTGGTGTCCATCCCTACATCTTGGGGTAGTGAGTCCCATAGTTTAACTAATCAATGTGTGAAGAAGTCCTTTTTATCTATCCTGATTCTCTCACCAATGAGCTTCATGGGTTCTAGTATTCTGGGAGAGGGAGAAAAATATCTCCCTATCCACATTCTCAACACCATGCATAATTTTGTACACCTCTATCAGGTCTCCCCTTAGCCTGATAATGAATGGCCAAGCTGTTCTTTTCCAAGCTGAACAATCCCAGCTTTTGTAACCTTCTCTCATAGGGGAGATGCTCCAGCCCCCGTGAACATTTGAGTTGTCCTTTCCTGCTGTTGAAAAAGAGAGCTGTGTCCCTCACGGCCTGCTTTGTGCTCCCTAAGCCACCTTCAAGTTCGATGGAGGATGCGATTTCATCACCAGTGTAGACAAAACAGTCTAGTCAGTACATAAAACGGAAGAGGGTGCCATCTTGTTCACCTCAGGCAGTGGAACGTTTTGGGCCGGCCCTGTGTAAACCTACAGCTGGACGATCAAAAATGAAATAACTTGCTACGTGGTTTGAGACCTTTTGCTGGCAACACCATGGTGACTACTGACTTTTCACCCCCTTATATTTCAGTGCCAAGTGGAACTGAACCGGAAAGTTCTGGCTGACTTGGCGATCTACGAGCCAAAGACATTCAAGTCCTTAGCTGCGTTAGCCAAAAGAAGAGGCCAAGAAGGCCTGCTTGCCGCCCAAGGAGATGGAAGGGAACCCGAAGGGATATTTTCACGCTTCACGAAATATGTCTGAAGATATTGCTTAGTTTGCCTCCATTTGTGAACCTGAATAATGCTCTCCAGAGCCTCATAATCAACCCAATTTGGTCTGTGATGTTGAGGTGGTGGGAAGACTATCCTGTTTGTACTTGTCTTTGAAGATGTGTAAATTATAAATCAGCTTGCAGAAAGTTTTTTGGTCTGACTCTTGCTTGGTGACTAATTTTCAGTCGTTGCCTGTTTTCCAATGAGAAAAATCTGAAGGACCGGTGACGTTGGCTTTGTGCACTGACAGTCTGGTATACGCTCAGCTACTGACAAAGGGCTCTTTAGCCCCTTCTGCCTGTTTGCAAACAACAGTGGAGGTTTTGACAGAGTCCTTTTCAGCCCCTCAGTTCCATACTACCCATTTCTCTGTCTTGGCTTCTACCTAGGGGTGAGGGATGAAATAAGGCAAAGGCGCTGCCTTTCTGATTACACTGCAGGAGAAAATGAGTTGAAGAGCCCTTTGCCTGACTGAGGTTGGCAGAAAGTGGCCAGGGTACATACTAGGGCAAAGGCCTCTGCCAGAACCTCCCTTTACACAACAGGACATGGGATTAAAGAGCCCTTTGCCTGTCTGAGTAGGGTACATACTAGGGCAAAGGCCTCTGCCAGAACCTCCCTTTACACAACAGGACATGGGATTAAAGAGCCCTTTGCCTGTCTGAGTAGGGTACATACTAGGGCAAAGGCCTCTGCCAGAACCTCCCTTTACACAACAGGACATGGGATTAAAGATCCCTTTGTCTGTCTGAAGTTGGCAGAAAGTGTCCAGGGTACATACTAGGGCAAAGGCCTCTGCCAGAACCTCCCTTTACACAACAGGACATGGGATTAAAGAGCCCTTTGCCTGTCTGGTCTTGGCAGAAAGTGGCCAGGGTACATACTAGGGCAAAGGCCTCTGCCAGAACATCCCTTTACACCACAGGACATGGGATTAAAGAGCCCTTTGCCTGTCTGAGCTTGGCAGAAAGTGGCCAGGGTACATAGGAGGGCAAAGGCCCCCACCAGAACCTCCCTTTATAAAACAGGACATGGGATTAAAGAGCCCTTTGCCTGTCTGAGCTTCGCAGAAAGTGGCCAGGGTACATAATAGGGCAAAGGCCTCTGCTAAAGACCCTCTTTACACGATAGGATATGGGATTAAGAAGCCCTTTGCCTGTCTCAGCCTGGAAGAAAATGACCACGGTACTTAATAGGGTTCTGTCAAGGCCTCCTTTGCTGTTCACTCTACAGGAGTCTTAAAAGAGCCTTTTGCTAACATCTCAGCTTGGGAGAAAGCGGATGAGGTGCCTGATGGTGCGTGTTTGCATATGTGTAGATGTCTTCGGGATGCCGAGAGCTGAATCGAAAGCCTTTGTGCACCAAATTTGGCACCAGGGCTCCCAACTTCCTATCCTTGACTATCTCCAGCTATTTTTCCTTGGGGTTTGTTTTTTTTTAATGAAAAGGGTTGTTGAAATGTATTGCTATCGGATATTTGCCTCTCGTTTTCTATGCAGAATATGGCCAGTGAGATGCGAGTTTGTGGAAATAAGCTGCAGGGGACAGAGGCCTGGTTCAGACAACACGCTAAACCATGCTGCTTAAGCAACATGGTTTAGCGTATTGTCTGAACCAGGCCAGAGTTGGTCACTGAGCCTGCAGGGTTATAGGATGGGATAGCAAGAGGGGAAAATGAGCCTCTTCTCTTAATTATACACACTAATACACAAGATTTGAAACAGACAAGAGTAAGTGGCAGAATTTGTTTCTTGAGAAACATTAGGGTGGCCTAAATATTATTCTCATTTCTATACCGCCCAATAGCTGAAGCTGTCTGGGTGGTTTACAGTTCATAAGGCAATAAAATAAAGGCTGACAGGAGTGCTTCTGTGCATATCAAAACTCCCGAGTGTTAAGTCAGTTTAGTGTTTTTCTTCAAATAAGAAAGAATCCAGGTGTACCTTAATTTTTTCTCATTTCTATACCTCCCAATAGCTGAAGCTGTCTGGGCTGTTTATAGTTCATAAGATAATAAAATAAGGGCTGACAAGAGTGCTTCTGTGCATATCAAAACTCCCGAGTGTTGTCATCTTAGTGTTTTTCTTCAAATAAGAAAGAATCCAGGTGTACCTTATTTTTTCTCATTTCTATACCACCCAATAGCTGAAGCTGTCTGGGCTGTTTATAGTTCATAAGATAATAAAATAAGGGCTGACAAGAGTGCTTCTGTGCATATCAAAACTCCAGAGTGTTGTCATCTTAGTGTTTTGCTTCAAATAGGAAAGAATCCAGGTGTACCTTAATTTTTTCTCATTTCTATACCACCCAATAGCTGAAGCTGTCTGGGCTGTTTATAGTTCATAAGATAGGGCTGACAAGAGTGCTTCTGTGCATATCAAAACTCCCGAGTGTTGTCATCTTAGTATTTTTCTCCAAATAAGGAAGAATCCAGGTGTACTTTAAATGATTTAAGGCACAATCCTATGATTGTTTAGGCGGGAAAAAGTCCTACAATTCCCATCATGCTGTGGCATGATGGGAATTGTAGGGCTTTTTTCCGTCTAAACATGCATAGGATTGCGGCCTAACCGATTTTGTCACATCCTGGCCCTGTGTGCGTGTTTACCCAGAAGTAAGTCCCACTGAGTTCAATAGGACTTCCTAATAAAGTATGTGTAGGATTGCACTATAAAAGCAGCACTGAAATCAAAGGGGATTTAAACTCCCCAGTTAAAAAACTATTTGAGGCATGGTCTGTAAACTAAACTTCCCTCAGGCCAGAGCCAAAAAACTAAAACCGGGTTAATTCAGGCCTTGAGGTAATTGAAAGAAGGGACTTTGGGGCCTAGTCCACTCAGAGGCGGTCGATTTGTGTGTGGGCTGTACCTCTTCATAACTAGGGGGGTTCCCTCCATAGTTGAATGCCTCCCCACAAAAAAAGAAAACGCTGTGCACAGAAAATTAGATGCTAGGGTGCTTCCTTAGCCTTTTCCTTAACGTAATTTTCTATGTGGCGGGATTTATTTATTTTTAATGTGGGGATAGTCGATTATATAAGCAGCTCCCCCCCCTCCGCGCTTTGAAGTGGTACAACCCCAAAGGCGTAGAGAGCGCTTAGGCTTGTGGGCGCGTGTTGCATGTCGGGAAACTTCCCCCCTCCCCCTCGTTTGTCTCAACTCCCTAACGACTGAGGGAAGGGGAGGGGGAGGAGGAAAAAAAATTGAATTCCCAACCGTTGCGTCACAACGGAGAGCCGGCGGCTTGCGCCCAATGGGAACGCGTGTGCTCGCCGCGGCTAGCCAATGGGGAGGCCGAGAGGGGCGGGGAGGAGGGCAGACAAAAGGCTTGCGCGAGACGGAAGCGGGGGAGGGGAGACGGGAAGAGGCGACGGAGTCAGTCAGGCTGCGGACGTCGAGACAAGATGGCGGCGATAATGGCGGCCGCGGGAGGAGTCGGGGCGACAGGCCTCGGGCCGGGCTTGGCGGGTGCTGCCGGGTCGTCGTCGTCGTCCTCTTCCTCCAGCGGTTGCCCGGCGGCCCTGGCGCCGCCTCCGCTGCCGCCGCCTCCCGGCGCGGTCCGCATCGGCGACCGGCTCTACTCGGGGGTGCTGATCACGCTGGAGAACTGCCTCTTGCCGGAGGACGCCCTGCGCTTCACGCCGTCCATGGGCAGCGGCCTGGACGTCGAGACCGAGGCGCAGCTGCGAGTCACCGGCTGCGAGCTCATCCAGGCCGCCGGCATCCTGCTCCGACTACCTCAGGTGAGGCGGAAAGGCGCCTCCAGACTAGGCCCGCTTCGCCTCGGGCTGGGGTGGGCTGCGAGGCGGCAGGACGGACGGACGGGCGTGGGGTGCGGGGAAGGCCCAAGGCAGCCTAGAGGTGGAGGAAAGGCGGCGGGGAACGCTTCTCCACGGCGTTCTGGAGGGGTACACGCGAGAAATACACGTGTACTAATATATTCACCCTTGTTTGTGTGGAGGGAGGGAACAGAGCATCTATCTTAAGGGATTCTCGTGTGTGTGTTTTAATCCGCTTTCTCCAGGGCAAAACCGAGGCGTGTTTAGACAGAGGGGAAAAAAACACGACTTGAAGCACTCCCCAGCTAAAGTATATATTTATTAAAAAATTATTTCCTTTATCTAAGGCACAATCCGAGGCGTGTTTAGACAGGGGGGGGGGGAAAACACGACTCCAAGCACTCCCCAGCTAAAGTATATATTTATTAAAAAATGATTTCCTTTATCTAAGGCACAATCCGAGGCGTGTTTAGACAGAGGGGGGGGGGGAAACACGACTCCAAGCACTCCCCAGCTAAAGTATATATTTATTAAAAAATGATTTCCTTTATCTAAGGCACAATCCGAGGCGTGTTTAGACAGAGGGGGGGAAAAAACACGACTCCAAGCACTCCCCAGCTAAAGTATATATTTATTAAAAAATGATTTCCTTTATCTAAGGCACAATCCGAGGCGTGTTTAGACAGAGGGGGGGGGAAACACGACTCGAAGCACTCCCCAGCTAAAGTATATATTTATTAAAAAATGATTTCCTTTATCTAAGGCACAATCCGAGGCGTGTTTAGACAGAGGAGGGAAAAAACCACGACTCCAAGCACTCCCTAGCTAAAGTATATATTTAAAAACTGAAAAAAATGAATTTGTTTATCCAAGGCACAATCCTAGGCATGTTTAGACAGAGGGGGGGAAAACCCACGAGTCCAAGTACTCTCCAGCTAAAGTATATATTTAATAGAGTATATATATTTTTAAAAGTTATTTATTAAAAAATGAATTTGTTTATCCAAGGCACAATCCTAGGCATGTTTAGATGGAGGAAAAAACCCACGACGCCAAGCACTCCCCAGCTAAAGTATATATTTAACAGAGTGTGTGTGTATATATATATATATGTTTAAAAACTATTAAAAAATGAATTTGTTTATCCAAGGCACAATCCTAGGTGTGTTTAGGCAGAGGAAAAAGCCCCACAACTCCCAGCATTCCCCAGCCAAAGTATTTATTTAACAGGATATAACATTGTTTTTATTTTAATTAGCTTATCCCAGGTCACAATTGTATGCATGTTTAGATGGAATAACTGTATATTTTAAAATTTAATTTGCTTAACTGAGGCACAATCCTATGCATGTTTAGACATAGGAAAAAGTCCTACAAATCCCAGCATTCCCCATCCTACAAATCCCAGCATTCCCCAGCCAAAGTATATATTGAACACTGTATATAATTAAAAATCATTTTTGTATTTGAATTTGCTTGTTCCAATGTTTAGACAGAGGAAAAAGCTTTACAACCCCCAACGTTCCCCAGCCAAAGTATCTATTTTAATAGGATATATTTTAAAATATACATTTCTTTATTATAATTAGCTCATCCCAGGGCACAATCCTATACATGTTTAGACAGATGAAGAAGACCTACAACTCCCAGCATTCCCTAGCCAAAGTATTTTTTTAAAAACATTTTTTATCTTAATTATTTTATCCAATTTTATTTATTTCATTTCTATAGTGCCTGGTAGCTGAAGCTCTGTGTGGCTCACAACAATTCATTAAAAAAATATAAACTACATTATACAATATTGTGATGAAATGTAGACTAAAAAATGTAACATACAAAATTTACAACAGTGAGTGCACTTTCAAGCCACAGTAAAAAGGGTGAAAAAACAAAAACCTTGTGTGCGATCCTATGTTTGTGGGGCTTAATCCTGTGTTAAGAATCCAGCTAAAATCCTACAACTCTCAGTCCTCCAGCCAGGTATAGGACTTTGTTCTGTCTAAGCATGCATAGGATAGCACCCTTGCTTAGTTATATTGAAAATGCATTTAAAGCCTGGTAAAGGAAAACGTCTGGTCCTTGTATCTGAAGGTCCACTCTAACCTCCCTTGGGAGGGAGTTCTACAGTTGGGGAGTACTGGCCTGGAACTGTACCAAAATGTATATCCCCCCCCCCCCCCCCGAAATGGAGAAGCATGGGCGTATTGTCACTTGCCTTTTGTAGTCCTATATGTAGGTAAAGTACTGTGCAGTTCTTTCTGGGCAAATCATTTTAGATACATCTTTATATAATATCTTCCAAGAAAAAATTGGTGTGGGGGGGAGCCATGCTTCTATATAGAGACTGGTATTAACTTTTTTAAAATGCCTTTTTTCTCTAAGCATGCATAGGATTGCGCCCTAAACTTGTTAAGGTTAGATCCAGATTAAGTTAGTTGAGCTAGTTTACGATTGGAATCAGTGGTAGTTAAGTGTGGGTTATTAAGTCTCGATTAGCCATTAAGGTGATACAAGATGCCTTTAGAGCTGGCTTTGAATTCCTTGAGGAAAAAAACTAGCATGCCCAAGCTCATGTCCTCGCCATCTTGGACTGGATGAGACCTTCCTCAGTGAGGCCTGTTCAAAGAGGAGAATGAACATTTGGTCTGCTCCAGGAAGGCAGTTTCTGTTTTCTTAAAAAGGCTTGAATAAATTCATGGAAGATGGGTCTATCCACAGTTATTAAGTAAGTTCTGTTATAAGGGATCAGACAAATTGATGAAGGGATGGCTAGAATCGTGATGCCTACACGAAACCTTGGGTTCAGAGGCAGCAGCTCAGTTGCTGAGAAGAAAAGCTGACCCTGTTGCCTTGATAGCAAAGGAGAGCTTCAATCCTCAGAAGTGCCATTGAATGTCATTAGTCTGAGGCAGGAGCTCTTCATCTGTTGAAACAGGATATTGGACTGGATGGATATTTGCTCTGATCGATCGAGGTAGCTTCATTATTATTATTATTAATAATAATAATTATGGTGCGCTACATTTATATACCACACCATAGCCAAAGCTTTCTGGCCCGTTAACATAAGATTAAAATCAACATACAAAATTTAAAACCATAAAAACGTACAGCATACATACACAAAAGCATACATCTAAAAAAGCTATAACCTGGCAGCCAAACCTAAAAACAGATCTGGGATCGGTTAAGCTCATTGCATATAGCTAAATGCCTGGGAAAAGAGAAAAGTCTTGACCCTGGTGCCTAAAAGATAGCAATGTGGGCACCGGGCAGGCCTCGTCAGGGAGATCGTTCCATAATTGGAATCTTCTTACACAGAATTTCGACAATCTATGAAGTCTGGGTCTCTCAGCTTATCGATCGTGGCCGTGCTCAGACATAGTTTATCACTGAATAGCAGGGGGTTGCGGGGGGGGGGGGCACAATAGCAAGAGTGGGCTAGTGCCCTGCTAGTGGGCTTTCCAGAGGCCTTGTGTCAGACAAGAGGCTGAACGCTTGGTTTAACCCAGCAAGGCAGTTTCTAGGTTTGGATAGGTCTGTCTGATTTTTAGTGGAACCTCCATTTCTAGAGGCAGTGTACCTCTTAATACCAGGAGTTGGGGATTGATTAACAAGGAGTTGATATCTTCATTATGACCCAACTAGACCCTAGGGGAGAGAGTGATGTGTCCGGTAGGCAATTCCTCTGATCCGAGGGCGTGGAAATCCTTAAAAGGGGAAAGTATTGTTTAAGGAAAAGTTTCAGGGTGGAGTGAGGTAGAAATGACATTGAAGATAGGTGAGAAAGCATGTTTAGCTGTGGTTGGATTGAGTTATTGGAGTAGGGGTTGTGATTCACACCCACCCACACCAACAGATGCCTCATTAAAAGGATTTATAGGGAAAACAGGGCTACCTCACCGGTGTATTGTATAAAATACATTGAAGCCATGTAGAATACAGAAATGTCTGTGTGGTTTTGTGGTGAACCCTTCTCCTAGATCAACTCCTAGAAAACTGCCTGCAGCGCTGATCTGTGCCCAGTTATGATAGTAGCGGGCACAGCCTTTCTAGGCAGGGACTTGGGGGTGGGGGGTTACTAAGAAGTTGCTGTATTCAAGGAGGCAGTGGGAGAAAAAATGTGGGGACCTTTCAGAGTGAGAAAACAGCTTGAGGGAGGAGTTATTGAAGGTGTTTGAAATCAGCTTGGTATATAGGGGTGTCTGCCTACAAGTACTGTAGTGTTTTGGGTGTTTAAAATATCTGAGGATTAGGAGGAAGTGGGGGGTGAATATGCTCCTGGATCTGTGGCTTTGTTCTGTTTCCCTTGCTGGTGCTGGGTTTCAGGGCTTTTGTTCTTACTTCTGGGCAGAACAATGCAATTGAATCCTAGAACAAAGAGCCCCAGTCTCCAAAACAAAGTATTATCTTAAGATTCCCATGAACATCCCAAGGGCTTGGGGGGTTCCCGCTGTCAGAAACTGGGTGGATAGCAGAGAGAGAATCTTGCGCCGGCATTCTGTTGGGCATTCTGTTCCAGGAAGTGAGTGACGTCACAGGCCGTGCCCGGAAATGACAGCTGTCCCCTCCCTTGCTACGCCTGATGTATGTTTGCCAATGCGTTCCTGGAAGGCCGCTTTGATAGCGATGTGTGTTTTCCCCCCTCTTTCTTTAGTAATGTTTTTCTGCTGGAACTGTGTCTTGCTCTGTGTCTGATTCATCACTCCTCACTTACAGAATACTTGTTTTTATATTCTGAATGTGGCATTAGTGGAATCTACTCCTGTTTTCTCCTTCAGGGCCGTATATCTGGCAAAAACAGATTAGTGGGGGGGATTTTTAAGGATTGAGTAAGTGCATATATAAGCTTGTGCTTGTCTGTCTAATTTTGGACAGTAGTTAGAGCACAAAGTTATGCAGTTGTGGATTCATTGGTGGAATTTTCATTTAAAATCTCTGTAACCTCCGTCCCTTAATATGCGAGGGAGGGTTTTTTCACTTACAGTGTTTGCTGGGTTTTATCCTAACATTGGGAGAACAGGGTTGTATGAAGATGCCCTCTGTGACTTGAGTCTACATCCGTACTGGATTATTAGGTGGAGAAGATCCAGGGGTGGATGAAAAGCAATGTTTGATTTTTAAGAATTAAAATTTGGGTTTCCTATTAAAATTAGATTTAATACTTGTTTTAAAATAGTAAATACATTTCTCGGATAATAACTTGGTTAATATTAAGGGATAAATTCAGTGGTGTCATTCTGCTGGCAGAACTGCTTCTGTCCACAGAAGCTGGAGGAGGTAATTCTCCCTCCAAACCTGCTCCACAGGGCTGGGGAACTCTGAAGCAGATTTTCAGGTGGCACAAACAGCTGCTAGGAGGAGGAGAAAAGGAGAAAGTCCCGTTTTGCTAGCAGACGTCCGCTATTTAATGTTAGATTTAACCCTAAATTCTGATATAAGCATGTTAGCCCATACGGTTAATCTCTAAACTGAATCAGTGTCCCTTTCTGGTATATTGAGTTAAAGGAGGCTTTTCAATCTAAATGAAGAGCCACTTTGATTATTTCTCAAATATAGGTATTTATCCATCAAACATAGGCATGTAATTTTCACCTGATGGAAATATTGTTGTTGTTGTTGTTGTTGTTGTTGTTGTTGTTGTTATTATTATTATTATTATTATTATTATTATTATATTTATTTGTATCCCGCCTTTTGCCCAATGCTGGGCCTCAAGGCGGCCTTACAAAGTTTAAAATACACATGGGGGGGGGGGGAAACAAAACCATAAACAAACTGTTATGTCCTACTCAACTGTCCTAAGTTCAGAATCAACAGTGATCCATTTGCAAGTCCTTCAAACAACTCTATTACAGTAGTAATATAGGTTAATTTATACTCTGTTTTTTCCTAGGTGGCCATGGCTACAGGTCAGGTGTTGTTCCAGCGTTTCTTTTATACAAAATCGTTTGTGAAGCATTCCATGGAGGTATGGAATTTGTTTTATGAAGTCAATGGATGTAAACTTGTTTTTCATAACTAAGTAGGATGCTTAGTGATTGAGCTTTCTGCTTGGTGCAGTATGGCATTGCTGCTGATTTTATCTTGGCTGCGCTTTTATATTGTATTTTATATTATGGTTTTATACTTCGAAGCCTCGTGTGGCGCAGAGCGGTAAAGCAGCAGTTTCTGCAGCCGAAACTCTCCCCACGGCCTGAGTTCGATCCCAGCGGAAGCTGGTTTCAGGCAGCCGGCTCGGGTCGACTCAGCCTTCCATCCTCCCGAGGTCGGTAAAATGAGTACCCAGTTAGCTGGGGGAAAGGGAATAACGGCTGGGGAAGGCAACGGCAAACCACCCCGCTATAAGGCCTGCCAAGAAAACGTCAGCGAAAGCTGGCGTCCCTCCAAGAGTCAGTAATGACTCAGTGCTTGCACGAGAGGTTCCTTTCCTTTTCCTTTATACTTCGAATGGTCTTAATTTTTGTGAAACGCCCAGAGAGCTTTGGCTATTGGGCAGTATAGAAATGCAATAAATAAATAAATGTTCACTTGCAAATCATTCCCATTGTTCCAAGCAAGTGTACCTCGATCTTTTGTGAAGCTGCTTGAATTGCAAACTGTGGCATTTTTTAATTTTTACGAGGGTGGCGCACAATAAAAACGGGATTTTAGAATTCACCTCCAAAATTCACGATGTTCTGGAGAGAAAAGAAATGGTTACTTTTTACTTCTACACTGAACGTGTTTGCATGACCACTGTGGCTTAAACGAGGCATTGATGCTTGTTTAAGCTGCAGTGTGTGCTGTGCCCCATTTGCCTAATTGCCTACCCAGCACAGCTTGTGTTGAATCCGAGAGGCATGGCTGGAAGGGGAAACAACAGTCAAATAACCCAACAACAGCCCATGGGTTGTATGAGAGTTATTTTTCCCTCTAACGAGCCATGCCATCGGTGTTCGACTGACACAAGGAACCACGCCTGACACGAGAGGCTGTGCCTGAAACAAGCTACGTGTGGGTGGTAATTAGGCAAATGGTGCCCGGTGCACTCCATGGCTTAAGCAATCCACAGTGGCTTGTTTAAGCCACAGTGATCATGCGAACATACTCAGTATAGCAGTAATAAGTAACCAATTCTTTTCTCTCCAGAACATACTCACCTTGCATTTTGGAGGTGAATTCTAAAATCCCCTTTTTTAATGTGTACCACCATCGTAAACCTTAAGAATGCCGTCGTTTGCATTTGAGGCAGCTTTGCAAAAGATCGAGGTATCTCTATAATAACTACATGAAACAGATAAAATCAGAGTGTGTTCAGTTATACATAAAATAGCGGTTGTGTTCATGGTTATTTATTCATTTAGTACGCTCATCTCTGGCTTTTCTTCCATCGTGAAAGTTTTAAAAGGAGCGTTCATGGGGTTCCAGGCACTTACCAGACCCTGTCTCCTTGGCTTTAACAAGGTGGGTGTGTTATGTGCTCTCAAACCATATGCTGGTACCTCAAGTTGGATTGCTCAGAAGCCAAGAAACCAAGAGATTGGACATCTCCAACTGCAGACATTCCCTCTTCTCTTCCGCTCCTGCATCTAGCAAAATACAGCAAATCAAGTTACTCACAGAAAGCCAAAGTCAGCCTTCCTCAACTTGACGCTCCAGATGTTTTGGTCTACAGCTGCCAATATCCCTGACCAATGACCATGCTGTTGCAGAAAGCTGGAGGGACCAGTTGAGGGATGCTGTTTTAAGGAGACAAGAATAGAACAGACTATACTTTCTTTTGGGGGGAAGAAGATGCGAGGGAGACTGGAGCAGGCAGGCACCATCGGGGCCTGCTTCAGTTGGACCCCCACCCCACCCCCCACAGGGCTAACTGCCATCTTCACCCTGTGGGAAAGAAGATGTGAGGGAGACTGGAGCAGGCAGGCACCATCGGAGCCTGCTTCAGTTGGACCCCCCCCACAGGGCTAACTGCCATCTTCACCCTGTGGGGAAGAAGATGCGAGGGAGACTGGAGCAGGCAGGCACCATTGGAGCCTGCTTCAGTTGGAAACCCCCCCCCCCCACAGGGCTAACATCTTCACCTTGTGGGGAAGAAGGAGCTGTTGGTTTGCCCCTCCATTGGGAGATGAGAGGACGGAGCAGGGCCTTCCCACCAGCCTAAACAGTCTCCTTAATTTCTTTTTATTTTCTCCCTCTTCCCTCCCCATCCACTTTTCCTTGTGTGTCACGTCTTTTTTTTAGAATGTAATCCTGAGGGTAGGGACTGTCTTCTTTATTGATACATTGTAAGCCGCTCCGAGAGCCTTTTGGCTGAGGTGCGGGATAAAAATACTCTAAATAAATAAATATACTTTCTGACTACATTATAACAACAAAGACACCATTTTGATCTCCTTTGGGAGGGAGATCCACAATTGGCTGTCTACCATAGAAAAGGCCCTCTTTGCTGTAGCCTTCCAAGCAAGTTCAAATGGGAGTAGATAGTTTTTCGGCTGCTCTGGCCCAGACGTAGAGCTTTAAAGGTCAACAACACCCCCTTTGCACTGGGCCCAGAAACGAACGCGGTGAACCTCCTTAAACACTGGTGTCATGTGTTCATAGTGGCCTGGCTGCCACCTGTTGGAATTGTTCGGCTACAAGTCAGAATAAAACTTGGGCGTGTTGGCTCTGCTTGTTTTCCAGCACGTGTCGATGGCCTGCGTTCACTTGGCATCCAAAATTGAAGAAGCACCAAGGCGTATAAGGGATGTAATTAACGTATTCCACAGGCTTCGCTATCTGAGAGAGAAAAAGTAAGTCGCATACAAAAGTTGGGAGGGTGTGTGTGACCCCAACTGTAGGTCTTCAAAGTCATGCAATATTTTAATTTAAGGGGTGGCAGTAACTGCTTAAAAGACCTGTTGTTCCACCCCCTCCCACGGGGACAAAGGAGGAGTTAAGGGGGATTTTGGAACCAGGGAGAGGCAGGGTGTCTTCACTTGGTGTACAGTGCTTTAGCTACACCCTGGATCGAAACTGGTGCCCGACCAGTTATATTCAGAATATTCAGCCCTTGCCATGCAAAAAGAAGTTTCACATTTCCAGACGGCGAAGCTTAGTTACAGTTTTACACTAAAGGAATCTCAGATAGAGAGCAAAACACCTTTAACTGGACTAGTGACCATCCTGTGGCGATTTCTTCAGGAGAAACTGGGTGCTGCATGTAAATCACTGAAGCGTTGGCTTTCAAAGGGCTAGATGATTTTGCTTAGGTGGCATTGATAGTTTCAGAGGCCAGAAGCCGTCTCTGCCTTTAGGTCAATTGAGGGTGAATCCCAGTTTGCCCTTGAAGGTGATCTTTGGGGTTCAGAATGCTGATTTGGGCCCATAATCATGCCTAGTTAGCTGCAGGCTTAGAAGTTGCCGTCCCCCCCCAGCCAACTCTTGTGCACACACACCAATGAGACACCTAAATTGTTCCAAAGCCATGAACTATGCCAACTCTCGCGCCTTCGGATTGAGACTCTTCCTTTCATTTCTCCCTCTCCTGAACAGGAAACCTGTACCTCTAATACTGGATCAAGAGTACGTGAACTTGAAGAACCAAATCATAAAAGCTGAGAGGAGAGTTCTGAAGGAATTGGGGTTCTGTGTGCACGTGAAGCATCCTCATAAGGTTTGTGTCTCTGTTTTTTTGTTTTCGTTCCAAGAGTGTGTTCTCTCGAGTCATTGTCGAACGAAACAGACAAGCGTCTAGCCTGTGCTTAACATAGCTGAACTGTAGTTAACAGCGTTTGCTGTCTTTTGTTTCTCATTTCAAGAAATGCCTGCTAGTTGGTCCGGTGTCTCATGTGGTGAGTGAAGGCTGGAGGCTTCAGATTTTAAGTGCTGATTAGACTTAGCTATACTTGGATTCTCCACTCCCAAGTCCTTAGCATGAAAGCAGCTTATTCTTGTGCATGCAGGTAACGCCGTTGTGGAACTGTTGGATAGTGTGCGATAAGACTTTGGGGGCCGGCCCTACCAACTGGTACGATGCAGGACAGGACTTCACTTGCCAAGATGCTGTTACTTCAGAGTTGGGCTAGTGGCAGTATATGGAGGTTGCTCTTTTCTTCCCCTTCTCAGCGTCCTTTACAACGCAGCATTTCTTTCTGCCCCAGAGACATTTCAGCATGGATGTGCCATCGCTTTAAGGTTCGAGAAAGCCAACCGTTCGGGGATATAGGCAGGCAGTTTTAGTTGGCCACTTAAAATGGTCACTTCTGTCCTCATACTTCAGCGCTGGCCAGCCACTTTGGTCAAGTGTGCTACCAGTTCCATCCAGCATCAGAAATAGTGGCACCGTGGTGCATGTAAACAGCTTTGCGTGGTTTGGTTTGGTCTCGGGTCAGCTGCATCAGGGAGCCGGCAGTGCTGAGGAAATAACCAGACGCACAGGCCTGGCTTTTTGCTTTAGTCAAGCTTCAGGTCTTCCCATTTTTATTTTTTGTTCGGGCATGCCACAAACCATCCCAGTGCTTATGCTGTAGGTTGGCCGTAGTGATTTCAGCCTTAACCACGAATGGTAGCTCTCCCAGGATGCTCGGAGCTAGTGCGGTGGATAGAGAGACCTAGGTTTGGGTGATCTTGAGCTAGACACTATCCCTCCTCCTAACTTCACAAGATTTTTAGGGCCTTGTGCACTGCCCTGATCATCTTAAATAAAAGGAAGGGTGAGAATGGAAGATGGGGAAGATCAGGCATTAACGAAATCGGGTTTTACAGCAGAGCGAACCTTCCAGCAGTATGTAGGGATACCTTGAGCAGCTGTTTGTGGTAACATTGTAGTGCAGACAACAATTTCTTCTGCAACTTTCAGTCCTTGAATATCTGCCTTCCATCACGATGGTTTTATTTCACCTACGTCAGAATATCTTGATGGTTCTGGCTCTTAAATCGATAGTTCACTTTAAGTCCCATTTTGCTTTGCTTCTCCACCTCTCCGGTCTGGTCTGTCTTGCTCCTGTCTTAGTAAGATATCGCAACAAATACTTGCACAGACGTTCCCCTACTCTTCCCTCTTTCTTCACTGGTTGCTACGATACGTTTGAGGTGGGCACTGAAGGAGCAAGGCGTTCCATCCCTAACCATCTTTGCATACATTAGGCGACACTTTCTCAAGCAGCTTAGAACCATGCATTTATAAGGCCAAGGCTGCAGACCTGAATTCAGAAGAGTTTTTGCCTTCTGCCCACACTTTTGAGTACCTTTCTCTGCCTACCCGAAGGCATGTTCTTGGCATCTTAGTCACTGTGGATATTGGTCCAGACTAGAACAGCCTGGATTGCATGGGCCACCCTCCTATCTAAATTAAAACCTCTGTCCGTACCTTGATCACCTGTATAACTCAATCACCCATATCTTCCAGATAATCGTTATGTACCTTCAGGTATTAGAATGCGAACGTAACCAGCACCTGGTCCAGACCTCATGGTAAGTTGACGTTTCTTGTTTCTCTTGCGGGCCAGTGGCAGAATTGGGTCATGTTTGTGGGCAGTGCCTGTTTGCCTCCGCTGCCATGTTTGTGGCATTCCACTCTTAACCTGGAATGCCACTTCTGTCATTCCAAGTTGACGGGCCTCTTTGTAAACGATTCAGACAGTGCCTTAAAGGGTAAGAGAGCTTAAAACCCTCCCGGATGTGCCCTTCGCTCTTTCTTCCTCTCTTCCTGCCCGTTCAGTTCCTTTTTAAGTAGAAGGTGTCCTGTGTGTTTGTGAACATAACAGCCTTGTTGGATCAGACCCAAAATCCAACTAGGTCAGATTCCATTTCCAGCTGTGGCTTCCAGATGCAACAGCTATTCCCTGTTTACAGTATTTGTTATTCAAAGGTATACTGCCCCTGTATACGGCCTTTCTATTGTCATTAGTAGCATATATATACCCTGGGGTGGGGAGGTGGTCTCTTTAGGCTTACAATCATTTTAGTTACAAATGTGTGGAGAAACAGCCTCTTTCAGATATGCCTTTTATTCCCTGCAACTATACAAGCGTTCAGCTACTCAGCCTCAGTAACTTAATGTTTTGTTTTCGTATATATATATATCTTGGCTTTGTTTCTGTTTTCCTGGGAACGGGCCGTATTAAACACCTTCCCCAGAGAGAAGTTTCAGTTAACAATTGATAAACCTGTGAAACTGATAACCTGTGAAACTGACATGATGTAAAGTTGATCTAGAAGCGATTTCTTTTTTTAATGAACTGTTCTGGTGCTGTTTTGAAAGAGAACCCCTTTTGACTGTTCTTTTCTGTTACTCTTTTGATCAAAGGGTAGCCTCTGAGGGTAAGTGACTAAGACTTCTCCTCTGCTGCCCCAAGCGTCTTCAGTCAAACGCAAGCAGGCTGCACAGAGCGAAGGCTGGCTCTAGACAGGTGGTATGCGTACGCTAGTAGAGTTAAAAACATGGCCGACTTCTGCGTGTGACTTCTTTTCTTTTCTTTTTTTCCCTCCGACTTGTTAAAAATTTAATTTGCACACTTAACAGATATATATATATATATATAAATATACATATTTTTCAATGCAAACATTTGATTAAACTTGGGTTTTAAATCGTACTGGGTTGCGAGGGTGAGGGTGGAATGCTATAAAAGCTGGCAATTGCATCTGTATATATATTAACTTCCGTAATTGAAAACATAAATGTTGCAATAAAGAGATGTGTTCACCTTACTTAGCCGCCAGATCAGAGACCGCCACACATTTTCCTCTGTTGTGCTATAAAAGTTGGATCCTGCCCTTAACTACTTTAGTGGGGCTTTGGATATATTTCTTCATCAGTTATCCTCATGACAAATTCTTTTGAAACTCAGGAACTCTGAAAAATTAAGTTGTCATTTATATTCTGTCTACTGTTAAATAGCGGGAAAGGAATCCCAAGATCCCATTAGACGCAGGCAAACCTTTTGATTCCTCCCAAAGTAGCTATTTGAATCATATCCATGGGCAGCAGTCTGATGGGAGAAGGAAGAACTACAGTAAAAACATTGATTAGCAAATTGCTAATAGATTTGCAGCAGGAACTGAAACCAGCCCACATCCGAAGGGTGGTCAAAATATAGACCCACACTTTTTTGCAGGTCTGTCGGGCTGTTTCTGCCCTATAGCTACAAGAGTGAAGGTGGTTAACCCCAAAGAAAAGATGCAGATTCCAGATAAATTCACATGGGTACTTTCATTTGGGACAGTTTTATTCAGAGGATAGCAAGTAGTTGAGCTTCCTCATACACATTTAAAGAATTGTGTATGCCCCTAAAAAAACTGGCTCTGCTATTCCAAGCCCCAACCCAGTTGGGTTAGCTGAAGATGTCGTCATTTTGGATCCAGTTACCTTGACATTTTGGAGGGAGAAAGGCATCGATTCCAATTCCACCTTTTGCTGCTTTCTCCCTTTTGAAGAATTAAATTGCAGCTAACCAAAGCCCACCTCCTCCATCTTCTTTAACTGCCTTCCGGGCAGAAATTTTATACACAGCTTGACTTGAAGCTGAATTGGGTAAACTGGCATTCGTCTCTCCATGTGAATCCAGTCTTCGTACATCTGAGTCTCGCTACGCATAGTTACCCCTCCCACAATATAATGATAGAAGCCTTTTTTTCCCCTGGATCTTGTCCTAACTAACTAGCACTACACATTTTGCTCATGAATTTGGGTTGCAAAAGGCATTGTGTTCAAACCTCCTTTTTAAGGTCGCAAATGTGTAAAATGTACTGACTGTGAGTCATGTGCGATATTTTTTACAGTTGCCTCACTCTGTGAACATTTGTTTTGAGAAGCCTTGTTACAGTGGGGCAAGTTGGAGGCCGCCCAATGACAACCTCAGTGAAGAGAACCGCTTGAACTCTGGCCGTTCAACGGGGGTAATACCAAACGTCAGAACTTGGACTTCTGTGGCTATGTCTGGCTCTCTAAAAGGAATATGTGTGTTGGATGCTTTCACAAGTGGAAACGGGCCCTTCCAAAGAAGCTTGCAGCGGAAGAGACTGTGGAAGACGATCCTTTTCTCTCAAAACCACCAGCGAGATCCGTAACTCCAGACTGGCCGTTTTTTGAGTTTGCATGCTCCTCCGCGTGACGGGATTAAGCCTAGATTTTGAAGAGAATTCTTCAAACTCTGCTACAAGTTGTGCCCACCAGGAATAAAATAACACGTTGTGCTTTGTCTGTGAACAGGCCAGCCAGTAGATGGTAGCAGGCAGAAAAGTGAAGTTAAAACTGGTTCTCTTTCATAAAACTCCAGCATCCAGTTGATAGTTTCGTGATAAGACGCCCTTCCCTGGGAGGATGCTGTCAGTTCGTCCGTTCCAAATTCTTGTCAGGTTTCACAGGGTTATCTACCGTTCAAACCTAGCTGTAGAATGCCTAGAAAAGCTAGAGCGACAGTAGACCTAAAAAGCAGCGTAGCCCAAGGAGGGGGACTTGGCCAGACTCTGCAACTTTCTCTCTTGTTTGCCTTCTCAGGAACTACATGAACGACAGCCTTCGGACCGACGTCTTTGTACGATTCCATCCCGAGAGCATTGCGTGCGCCTGCATTTACCTTGCTGCCCGAACTCTTGAGGTTGGTGTGAACCTGGCTCGCGCCATTCAACAGGCCCCACTGGCTTTCCCAGTGGGGCTACTGCTGCAGTGGGGAATTTTGAGGAAATAATAATAATACATTTTTTTCTTACCTGCCTCTCCATTTTGATCAAGGTGGGGAACAACAGTAAATATAAAATACATAAAACTGAATTAAAACCTAATATATATATTGTTAAAACATCCTAAAAACATCCTAAAATTACACTGGATAGGCCTGCCAGAAGAGATCAGTCTTTATAGCTTTCTAAAATGCTAAAAGACTGTTAAGTTGATGAATCTCCTCCGGCAGGCCGTTCCACAGTCTGGGAGCAGCAGAAGAGAAGGTCCTCTGGGTAATACTTGTCAGCTTAGTTTTGGCTGGCTGAAATAGATTCTTCCCAGAGGACCTGAGTGTGCGGGGCGGATTGTACGGGAGAAGGCGATCCTGTAGGTAGCCGGGGCCCAAACCATGTAGGGCTTTAAAGGTGATAACCAACACTTTATACTAAAAGTGGCAGCCAGGTTGGTCACCGGTACATCTAGGGGTGAGCATATTACCCCAACATTAAAATCACTCCACTGGCTGCTAATTAGTTTCCAGGCAAAGTACAAAGTGTTGGTCATTACCTTTAAAGCCCTACATGGTTTGGGTCCAGGTTACCTGCGGGATCGCCTTCTCCCATACAGTCCGCCCCGCACACTCCGGTCCTCTGGGGAGAATTTACTCCAGTCAGCTAAAACTAGGCTGACATCAGTTTCCCAGAGGACCTTTTCTTCCGGCGCCGCCAGATTGTGGAACGGCCTGCCGGAGGAGATTCGTAAAATTAACTCTATGTGTGATTTTAAGGCTGCTTTAAAGACTAGCCTTTTCCGGCAGGCCTATCCAGATCAATGTGAAATCATGAATTTTTAAGATGTATTGATTCCTGTTCTAATGTTGTTCCCCGCCTCGATCCAAAGGGGGAGGCGGGTAAGAATTAAATTATTATTATTATTATTATTATTATTATTATTATTATTATTATTATTATTATTGTAAGCCTATGCGGCAGGGTCTTGCTATTTACTGTTTTACTCTGTACAGCACCATGTACATTGATGGTGCTATATAAATAAATTATTATTATTATTATTATTAATATTATTTATTCGCCTGGTAATTAATTGGCAGCCAGTGAAGAGATTTTAAAACTGGTGGCTCTTTCTTTGTATATCGCTCTCTTGGACAGAAGAGAAGTGGTAACTAAGGAGGTCAGTCTTGTCTTGAAAAGGGGAATTTATCCAACTGTTCCTACCTAGGAGGGACAGAAGTCATTTACAATTCCCTGCCGTTTCGGCTCTCAGGCATCCGGGGGCTGCCAAACCTCTGCTGATCCGAAGTGACCCTGTTCAGACGACACGCTAAGCCACAGTGGTTAAGCATTTTGAGCCAAACGTTATGGATTAGCGTGTCGTGTGAACCATTCCTGACCATTGTTGGCTACATAACCCCGGTTTAAACATGCTCACTGACCGTTTGCTCCAAAAGGGTTAGCGGCCTAACCACAGGCCCAGTGTAAACTAAATGTTTGACATTGTGTGTCCCCAGACACCTTCCTTGACCCCTACCTCACCCTTCCCACTGTTTTAATTTTAATTAACACATTTTCTTACCCGCAGCTGGAATTGCTGTGAAATAGAGTTCTGCTGATGCTGAAAATGAGGTTCAAAGGAGTTGTTTAGTGTGTTGGGGCTCAGTCCCCCACCTCTGCTTTTTATTCAGCAGGTTATTTGTCCGTTGCCACGCCTCTCCTGGCAGCCATTTTGTGGTGGTGCCCAGGACAGTTTCTCAAATGTGTCCACAGCTGAAGAAGCTTGCCTGCCCTTGTGCTAGGGACTCCTGTGGAGGGAAACTAAGATTGTGTGCTTTTAAATGCCTGATTCCCAGAGCACTAGTCTTCCTTAAACTGGGGCATGGTTTTGCTAGTGAGTGCCTTTCTCAAACCCGTGTGCAAATTCCCTTCCCGGCCATTGCCGAAGTGGTGCTTAGGCTCATGCAGAAGGCGTGCATCAGCGCCGTGGAGTGTCTTGACTTCCCTGCTCTGTCTCATTGAGTTTGCCATGTAGCGTGTGGTGCTGTTAGAGGAGAGCCAAGCCTGAAGCCTCTCTTGGCCCCCAGTTCCTTGGCCCATCTCTTGGAAAGTAGATGAATAGATGGTCTCATCTTTCTGACTTTCAGTTGAGAACATGAATGTAACCCCTCATAAAGTCACGTGATGTAACCTTGCTGAAGCTAAGGAGGACCCAGACAGTGCTTTGAGGGGAGATAGTCCAGGAACTTTCACAGACGCCGTAAATGACTTGTGTTGAAAGGGGAGTGATTTAATTCCATCACTATCACCTGTTTGGTTATAAACAAATGCACGGCTAATACAGTGATGACTGTCTCAGTGTTGGACGTATCCCTTATATTGGCTTGAAATGAGTTTGTTGCTGATGGCAAGCGTTGCCCTTCCGTTTACAGATTCCTCTTCCTAATCGTCCTCACTGGTTTCTCCTCTTCGGAGCTACAGAGGAAGAAATTCAAGAGATCTGCATGAAGATTTTACAGCTATACACACGGAAAAAGGTTTGCTTCCACTTTTGCTGTGGGTTTCCCAAACGTGGTGGCAGGGTCCCCTGGTGGGTGTTTAAGGCTTCAGGGAGGATCCAGGCCTGTTTTCATGTGTTTCGGTATCAAAGTGCCAGGGAATTTTGTCCCACGCTGCCTGCCACGTGGACTTGGTCTTTATGGTCCACCGGAAGGCAGGCGTATGTATTAAACAGAGGTACCTCCACTCATTATCGTATCACTTGAGTCTCTCTGCCTCCCTGTGCCGGTGTGTCCTGCCGCTCCCACATTTCAAGAAAGGCCTGTCTTTTAGTGCAATGTGTCCAGGTAGATGCCGTAAAAACACGCTAAAGTGCTTGCTCTCTCCTTGCGCTCTCAGGTTGACTTGGCTATCCTGGAAGGCCGAGTAGAGAAAAAGAAGCTGGCCATTGAAGAGGCAAAGGCACACGCAAAAGGCCTTTTAGCAGATGGAAAACCCACCTTGGATGCCGTGTCAGGATTTTCTCCTATCCCTAAAACTGGTTGGTGTTTTTGATCTTGTGTTTGTGGTTCTCTTCCTTTGCACTCTCTCCCCCCCCCCCCCTTTGATACACAAGACAGGCCTGGCCTACACATGCAGGAGAATGAGGCGGTAGAGAATCGGGGTGACAGAATAGATTGTAGTACTTCACGCTACCCTGGTGTGGGGGAGTAATGCTTTCGAATGCTCACCCAACGCTCAAAACACCAACCCTCCCTGCAAATAGGCAGCTTAGCCCATCAGGCGAGAGATCCTTTGCATCCTGTGCGGATTTCTTCTTGGAGTCTTTTAAAAAATGTGTTCGCTCTCTTCTCACCCACCCCCCTGTACATTGATGGGGCTATATAAATAAATAATAATAATCTGAAGAGATGCAATTCATTGTAGCATCTGCATGAATAGGCCGGGCCCGACCTCTCTAGATGTGGGTCCATCCCATCCTTGCAAGATTCAGGTCTTGATTGTACCAGATTAGATCTGCGCTTGCATTCTGCCGTGGTCCTGGCTCTGTTGGCCGGGAGGCCCAGTTGAAAAGTGCTAGGCGTGTAAGAAACCTGTGCAGCGTTCCATCTGGTTGGTGCCTCATTTAGCCCTGGCGTTGTTGTGGCACATGCGTCGTGGAATGCTTCCCTGGGCATGCCATTGGGGAACAAATGGGCGAGGTGGCCTAGTTTAAAGGAACCATCTGGAATGCCACACAGGTAAATTAGTCTTTCCCAGTGTGGCATCCTGTCTTAAATTGCACCTCACTTAGCATGGCTGTAACTCAAATAAGCTGGTGCACCTCATGCTCAGTTTATTATTAATATTAATATTTATATAGTGCCATCAATTTTCATGGTGCTGTACAGAACAAAATTAAAACGGAATACAAAACACCCTGCCCATACGGCTTACATTCTAAAATCACAATAACTTCATTCTCAAACTTCATTTGGTTTGAGAATGAAGACAGGTAGGATTTACAGGGTCAAATGCAGCTGGCAGACTTGAGTTCTGAGTTGCAGAACGCTGCTTCTTGGCTTAGATTTTTCCAGGGTTTGCCATACCTGAAATATGGCAAAGGCATTTATGTATGTATGTATGTAAACCACTAGTGAAGAGAGATGATCAACAAGAAACCCATTTATTATTATACAAAAGTTACAAAACTTTGTATAATTGTATAACATCAGCCTTTTTGTAACTTTTGTATAATAATAAATGGGTTTCTTGTTGATCATCTCTTCACTTGTGGTTTGGGTAGTTGTGTGATTTCAGGCGCCTTATATATATTAGTCATTTAAAAACTACTGCCTTCTATTTATTTTTGAAAGGCATTTATGTTAAAGCAATCAATGATATTTTTTTTTAAAAAATCGGTTTTTTATTTAAATCGGATTTTTTTTAATAAAATGCTTTTTGAGGGAAAATCTATCTAAAAGTCGTTTTCTACTTAAGATACTTCTTGTCCAAAGGTTATTCATCATGAAATAAGGATTAGTTTTTAATTATGTAGCATGAAGGCTGTATATTCATGCAATGTTTAAATTTTGGGGTAAATGAATTCCATTACTCCATTCACAATATCATGCTCTTCCAGAGGTTTCTGTAAGATTATTGGCCATTTTTTCTATCTAGAAGGTATTATCACAGACGCTTGGTTTTACAGTTCTCAAAACTGTGAATTTGTGTCTGCAGCGATCACAATCCCTTTGTTCCCTTGCAAATCTATGTACACAGAATCAACCCCTTATCTATTAAGTGCTAAGTTCCAAAGAATTCAATGAATAGAGTGCACTTTTGTGTGGTGGGAGGGGAGTCGATGATTAAATCAAGTCTTTCTGAGTAGTGATTTAAATCAAATCCACCCTGATGTTAAGTAGTTTCTTTATAAGGCACAAATGACATCACTAGAAAGACTGACTGACCGGATTCTCCTCCTCCTCCTCTTGCTTCTTCAGAGTCGCCAAAAGAAAATAAAGGCACCAAACCTTCCCCACTCGCTGTGCAGGTGATAAAAAATGCCAAGAGGAAAATGGAAGGGGTGAAGCGGGTGAAATCAAACAGTCCCATTAACGGGTAAGTACCTTGCGCCGTTTAAACTTCTCTCGTTTTTTAAAAATGTTTTTACAACTTCTGGCACTGCTGGACTCGAGCAACGGGGACTGGAGGCTTGCTTGTGGCATAGTCTGCCCTGCCTTCCTGTTTGCCTCTCCCATGGGGCACTGCTCTCTGGCTTAAACAGTGCCCTGCCGAAAGGTCTCCAAGCCCCTTGGAGCTTAAATTAGTGCATACTAGAGTAGTGTTAAAGGTTTGAAACACGCTTGCCAGAAAGCTAGCGCACCGGGGCTGTAAATTATTATGTGCCCAGAGCACAGATTCCATGACCCGTTTTTGACACTTACGTGCCGACTTCCTAATTGTTGTGAAAACGCCCACCCCGAGACCTTCAGCTATTGGGCGGTATAGAAAGGGAATGAATGAACGATAGCAGCATTGCCTTGAAAGTGATTTAAGTTGGCTGTTCGCTATAGACTTCTTTAGACACCCCTGTGAAAATGCGCTGATATGCCTGACCGTGTACATACAGGCTTAACTCTCAGCTATTAAAATCAACGGGGCTTTGCTGAGAACTCCGTCTGCTTTTGCCTCGGGTGTTCAGCTGTAACCAGAGCAAACTTGACACTCCGTTCAGAATTTTTTTATCCTGCTTTGCTCAGACTTAAAGCTGCTTACAGTGACTAAAGCTCCCTCTGCCTTTTGTTTGAATGCCTCCAGAGATTTGGTGTCTCAAAGAACATGGGGGGGTTCTATCGCTATTACTAATTGCAACAGATGGATGGGAATAAATCCCTAGCACTTCCCAAATGGCCAAGTCTGCCAGCCACCCGACTCTTAAAAATGGGATCGGTCTCTGGTTACCAAAGTTACAGTGGCATACCATAACCAGAGTCCAGGTATACTTCCTCCTAAAAGAAATGACGTTCCAATTCTGTGCCCAGCGAGACCAAATTCTGCACCATACTGGGCCGAATGTGGCCTCCACCAGATTTGCCTAATTTCTTCTACACTTGCTCTGCTTTGGCTAGTTATGGGCAAGTGTTTGGAAGCCTTGTCCTCAAGACGTTACTCAACTGCCCCTCTTGTTTCTGAGTCTTCAGCAAGTTTGTTTTTAAAGCCCAAGGGGGCTAGAAACATTCTGTATTTCAATGAAACAGAAGCTAAATCATCAGGATGTTGGATTTTCCACTTACTACGCTGTCAACTACTCCTGTAACCTCTGCATACTCCAAGCTGAAGCATGTATCAGTTATAGAATTCCCATTTGGAAGGGAACCATACAGTATCATCACACAAACCATGAGATTATCCCCACGTTTTCCTCTGGCCAAGATACGCGCAAATTGGGGAAGCAGGCCATGTGTTACTTTGACACTTAATTCTCTTTTTCTTCACCGTACAGCATTCCGAAAGGCAGAGAAAGCAGGAGTCGTAGTGGAAGCAGGGACCAGAGTTACTCTAGGTCGCCCTCCAGGTCACCTTCTCCAAAGCAGAGGTACGTACCGTTGAAAAGACTATAGTTTGGACGTACAGGAACCCGAAGTAGGGGAGTGCAGCCTCTGTCCTCTGCTCAGAAGGCATGTCATAGAGGGTGGTTCCTCCATCTTGGCCCTGCCTTTCCCAACCTGGTGCCCTGGCTATGTTTGGGGATGATGGGAGTTGCAATCCGGAGCACCCCCAGTTTGGCAAAGCCTGCTAGAGTGGCAGTGACTGACGACCGCTCATGACTGTGTGGCAGTTCAGATCCTTCAGTAACCGGGTCCTAGTTCTCACAGGGGGAGTCAACTTGTGTCAGGACCTTAACCCTTGGCTCCGGGTTGCTCCATATTAAAAAGAAATCCCTCCACGTGAAACAGAACCTGCGACGGCACTGACCTTATTCTCCCCCTGTTTTTGGTTCTGGGCTTGTAAGCCGGCCACATGAAGCCCGCTGAGACGCCGCTTCTCCCCGTCACCACAGCCCATAACGGTTTCTCTGCTGTTCCCGATGGCCTGATCTTTGCCTCCCAGCTTTGCCCGTATTGTGGTTAGCCAAGCTCTCCCGTAGCTTTGGGGCAGGGGATGTCTCTCAGATTTGCCGGTGGGGCGTTTGTGCACCATTTCGGATGTGTGTGTTTTGTTTTAACTGCACTTAACGGGGTACTAGCCCCCCCCCCCATGGCAGCGAACGTAACACTCTTCTTTCTCTCTCTCTCGCACGCGCCCTCCAGGAAGAGCGAAAGCTACTCCCCGTCCAGCGGCTCGAAATCCCACAGCCGTTCGCGGAGCCGCAGCGATTCCCCTCCGCGGCAGTTCAACCACGGCAGCGCCGCTTACAAAGGCTCCAAGGTGAGGAGTTACAAAAAGGCCAAGGGGTACAAGTACGCCTCCCCCAAGCAGCCGAAGTCCCGCAGCCGGAGCTCGTCGCGGTCCAGGAGCCGCTCGCGGGAACGCTCCGACCACTCCGGGAAGTACAAGAAGAAGAGCCACTACTACAGGGATCAGAGGCCCGAGAGGCCACACTCCTACGAGAGGCCAAGCCACCGCTACGAGAGGGAGCATCCCGGCCACAGCCGTCATAGGAGATGAAGGCGCTCCGGGAAACGGCCACAGCGAGCGCTCTGCGGGATCCCACGCGGCGCTTCTTACACCTGCGCTGGATTCCGAGGGCTTCGTGGAACCTGTCTTGACGCCTGCCTGGTTCTACGCCCGCTTGGCACCAAACCTAAGGAAGGATATTGAAAAGGACACAACTGGGCCACGTGTGTCACGTCTTTTGGCTGTTCTGGAACCTCTTTCCCTAACGGGAGAGAGCCGCTCTCTTCCGCTTCTTCTTAATCCCGGACTGGGGGATGCTCCTTTGTGGAAGCAGGATTGTGCCCAGAGAACAGTCGGGATGCTGTGGAGAAGAATCGCCTCGCGAGGCTGTTAAGAGTGTTCAAACATCCTCCCCCCCCCTACTTTCCACCTCTCCCCCCCACCCCCCCAAAGGCTTTTGGAAGCTCAAACTGCTTGGTGCTAACAGCAGGTCCTTGTTTTTATTTTTATTTTTCCAACGGACTTGATCGCATTGTCATAACACAAGGTGATTTTTTTTATTATTTTTTTTTTAGAGTCAATGCCTATATTAGGCGCGGCCTTTTTGTGTATATATCTGGTGTTGGAGCAGTAAGGACAGAGAAAAGGCCTTAAACCCCTTAAAAGTTGCAAATGCATTTAATTAAACTTTGGGGGACTTGCAACGTGCTTACTAAATACGGAGAACTTAAAATTTCTCGACTGAACACTTCTTCCCTGCTCCCTTTTTATTTTAGGTTGGGTTTTTTTCCCCCCCTTTTTGCATAAAGAACTCTGTGGAAATGTGAAAAGTATTTAGATTCCGTGTGTTGGAAGTGGTCTATTTTTTAAAACTGGCGGAAATGCCTGGTGCTGGCCACCAGCTCAGGACTTGAGAGGCTTTCATATAATATAACGTTTTATGTGGTTTAGATAAACTCTCTACTCAGGATCTTTAAAAACTCTGAACTGATAGTTTGTCCACCCCTTGCTTGCTTAAGAGAAGGTGTTTATATTAAGAGAGAAATGTATGCAGTGCAGGAATATCCGTTTTAGGGGTATAACTGAGCTGTCTTCCTGTTCCTTGATTTCATTAAAGTATTTGATTTTGTATTTAAACATTCCGCCTCTGTCCTCAAAACCGCCAAGGACGACTGTTGTAGTCAGGAAGTTTGGAAACAGTTCTCTTGTTCTGAAGCTGGACTTCACTCCAGGGCCTTTTTTCAATCCCAAAGCTCAGGCTAGGCATAGTTACAGGAAGACGCGCCTCCAGATATCATAGAATAGCAGAGTTGGAAGGGGCCTACAAGGCCATCGAGTCCAACCCCGTGCTCAATGCAGGAATCCACCTTAAGGCATCCCTGACAGATGGTTGTCCAGCTGCCTCTTGAAGGCCTCTAGTGTGGGAGAGCCCACAACCTCCCTAGGTCATTGGTTCCATTGTCGTACTATTCTTACAGTCAGAATGTTTTTCCTGATGTCCAGCCGGAATCTGGCTTCCTTTAACTTGAGCCCGTTATTCCGTGTCCTGCACTCTGGGAGGATCGAGAAGAGATCCTGGCCCTCCTCTGTGTGACAACCTTTCAAGGACTTGAAGAGTGCTGTCATGTCTCCCTTCAGCCTTCTCTTCTCCAGGCTAAACCTGCCCAGTTCTTTCGGTCTCTCCTCAGAGGGCTTTATTTCCTGACCCCTGATCACCCTCATTGCCTTCCTCTGAACCCCCTCCTGCTTGTCTGCATATGCAGTGACCACAGCAGCGGGTTGTCTTACATGAATACAGTACAAGTGATTAATGTAATACTGGGTGCAGAGCTTGGCTTTCTGGAGATCTTGACTTTTTTAAACAAACTACAGCAACATCAGGGTATGTGGTAGGGGTGTGCACGGACCCCCAATCCGCTTCGTGGCCCGATCCTCTTCGCGCCACTCTGCCCGTCTCCCACTCCGCGGAGCGAGATCCGGCTTCACCGCCATTGCTACATGGACAGCGGTGGCAGTGCAAGATAAGCCACCACCACCCCGCCCCTTACCTGCATCCGTCACGGGCTTCAGTTGAGGCCCCGGCCTTCACTTCCGCCTTCAACCAGGGCCTCAATTGAAGCCTGCGACGGACGCAGGTAAGCATCCCTGCTCCCTTACCTGGTGCCGCCGCCACCGCATGGATGGTGGCAGCGCCAGATGAGTCCCCCTTCCCCCCCCCACTTACCTGCAGGCGAAGCTCCGGATTGAGGCGATCCTCTTCGCCTCGATCCGCAACCCTCCTGACTCTTCGCCTCTGCCTTTTCCGGAAGCGAATTAGGCCGCCTCGCTCCTGCTTCTCTGAACCAAAGAGAAGCGGAGCACATCCCTAGTATGTGGTGTCTTAAAGTTACGTAGGCAAAACTACAGTACTCCTCTCTAAGGAGCTTTACAGCCCAAAGCGGACCATGGTCGAGGGGCAGAGAAAGAATCCGGGCAAATCCATATATATATTTTTAGCAGTTATGGAATTAACAGTTCACAAAAATTAGAACCATTAAAAATACACTATGCAAAGTGCGAAACCGTTTGCCTATAAACGGAGAACGAGGACACACACACACACACACAGGCCACATATATCTAAAAACAATTTTTAAACAACCAACCAAAGGCAGTCCAGGAACTGATTAAAAGTTCACGATAGGCTGCCAAATGCCTGAGAGAAGAGGGCAGTTTGATCCTGGCGCTAAAAAGATAGCAACGTTGGCATCAGCTTTTCCCCATTCTGTAATTGGGGGTTGGGGGGGTGCATCACTGAGAAGGTAGTTCTCGCCCTCAACAGGTCATGTTAGCTTGGGATGGTGGGAGTTGTGGTCCATCACACAATGGCCCCAGCCTGGGATGTGTGCAAAGGGTCCTTATAACCTCTTGCCTTCCAGAGTCAGCAGCCAACAGAGGCTTCGATGAAAACTCTCCCTTTTGCTCCTCGGCTGTGCTTGCCTGACCTGTGGAGCAGGGGCGTGGAAAAAAAGGAGTGGAATATCTTCACGCTGAGGAAGGGGTTCGGGAAAGAACGTCTTCCTTGGCCTGGGAACTCCTGGGGATTCAGCTACTTGTACTAACAGGAGAAGATTTATTATTATTATTATTATTATTATTATTGTTATTGTTATTGTTATTATTATTATTATTATTATTGTTATTATTTCTTACCCGCCTCTCCGATTGTTAAATATGGAGTGTCACTTCTTTTTATTTCGGGGGAGAGAGGCAGCTTAACTTTCGCATTGTCTTAGTCTAGCTTTCCTCAACCTGTGTTCTTCCAGATGTTGGATTACAGTGGGAGGGACCATAGCTCAGTGATGGAGCACATGGTTTGCATGTAGAAGGTCTCCGTTTTGTTCCCCAGCCTCTCCAGATAAGGCTAGGAAGGAATCCTGACAAACACTGGTGAGCCGCTGTCAATCAATGGCCTGGTTCGCACATAACAACCCAAAGTTTGGGCTGAATCATGGGTTATACTTGAATCGTGGTTTGTCATTGCATGTGAACCCTTCACTGTGGGTTGTTAAGAATGAACAAACCCAGAAGACGTCCCTGTGTTGTGAATTCTGGGTTCGTGGTTACCAAACCGTAGTTAAACCATAGTGCAAGGTTCATTGACGACGACGACAACCCATGATTCAACGACGACCCATACTCAAAAGTGGACTCTGGATTGTCGTTACGTGCGAACAGGGTCATAGTTGACAATACTAGGCTCAATGAAACGATGGTTGACTCAAGATAAGGCAGCTTCTGATGTTACTAACCCCCATCAGCCCCAGCCAATATGGTTGAATACTCGGGGATGCTGGGAGTTGCAGTCCCAATCATCTGGAGACCACTGCCTCAGACTAAATTTAGGTGGGAGGAGAAGGGGGAGCACTTAAGCAGACAATTTTAAATCACTTGCTGTGACGCTGATTGGCTGGTGTCGCTGGGCACTGCCTTTAGTGGGCCAGTCAAGGTAACAGATGGGCCGTGCCGGGAATATGGTACTTTCCACTTCTTAACCAGCCTTCCCTTCTGACTGCGGTAGATTTTGGGATCAGTCTCACCAGCTGCCCAGCCTTTCCAGGTGTTGGCGCTGGCTGGCCCTCCCGGTCGGTGTTGAAGCTTTCAGCACAAGCCAAGGGAATCCACATAATTGCGGGGTGCTTTGACGGGCATCGCACAAAAGCGTCGGGGAATCTCGGCCCCCTAGCCAAAAAGTTAACCACAAGGGGCGAGCCGAGAAGAGGCGTGGGAATCATTTCTGCCCAAAATAAAAGGATTACATGGCTCTGAATTTAGAACATCTTGTTCTCGAAGAGTATCTCCCTCTCTCTCTCTCTCTTCTCTGCTCCACCCTCCCAAAATTACCCTAAAAACAGCTTTTAGGTTTGAGAGAAGCTTATACAGAGATGCTTGTACAAGCATGGTACGTGCTTTTTTTCTCCTCCGCTCTGCTTGGTGTCTCTGAACTGGTATCGAGAATGGATATATGGGCGTCACCTCTGCTTGTCCCTTCTGATCTGGTGTCACAGTCTGCTATCTATGTACAGCAGAAGGTAGGCGACCCAATGTCTGCCAGGGGGTTGGGATTGCAACTCCCATAATCTGACTATTGGCCATGCTGGTTGGGGCTGATGAGTGTTGTAGTCCAAAGCATCTGGAGGGCGCTAGACGGCCCGCCCTTGGTGTACAGGAATCAGCCCCAACTACAGATGTAGAGGATGAGTAGCACAGAATTGGTTGAGATTGAGTGGCAGAGAACCGAGCCAAGGTTGACTAGCACAGAATCGAGCCGAGGTTGAATGGCACAGAACTGGTTGAGACTGAGTGGCAGAGAGCCAAGCCAAGGTTGAATGGCACAAAACTGGTTGAGATTGAGCGGCAGAGACTAGCACAGGTTGAGTGGCAGAGAACCGAGCCAAGGTTGACTAGCACAGAATTGAGCTGAGGTTGAATGGCACAGAACTGGTTGAGATTGAGTGGCAGAGAGCCGAGCCAAGGTTGACTAGCACAGAACCAAGCAGAGGTTGAATGGCATAGAACTGGCTGAGGTTGAGTGGCACTGAACCGAGTTGATGCCCATCAGCCAAGGTTATTCTGTTCCAGCAAGGAAAAACAAATGTATTCTCAAATAACTGAGATGGGGGTCTGAAAGTCAAAGAAACTCTTGAGTTCTGCTCATCCACCATCTTTGTGGGGGCTTTGTCTGTGTCCAGTTCCAGGCATTGCCACACTCCAGATCTCTGGCAACAAGAGCTCATTTAATGCACTGCTCAGCTCTTGGGGAGGAGGGCGTACAGCAAGGTAAGTCACGGCAGCATTAGGGCAGCAGAGTGTGGTAACTGGGGATGGAGATGGAGGTGAATCCAATGGACTCATGGCTGGCCTCCCACCAGCTTTCTCACGTGAGTGAGCAGGCCACCACCACCCCGAATATGGCCGAGGCACCCTGAGTTCTTCACTACCGAACTGCTTTGGCTTCGGGCTGACTGCTACCTCCTCGTATTCGGGCTGATGCAGGCCGAATCGTCACACCTCAATTCGAATTCAGGGCTTTGGCCCAAGGCAGTGCACAGCCCCACTGATTCCCCGCGCCACCTGGGTTCTGGTGGGTAATTAGGGAAATCTGGCTGGCATGCAACCCGCACACTCGGTGGGGAAAATAAGGTACAACTGATGATGTGAAACAGTCCCGTGGGCTGGTTAAAACTGGAAATGTACGACCTTTGCCAGGTGCTTTCTCAGTGCACGGATGGAACAAGGAAATGGTCTCCTTCCCTTAAGAATGCCTATTTGCCTCCATTCGTACCCTACTTGTAGATTTCAAAAATACGTTGAATCTTTGCAAAGTCGCCGCCGTAAAACTCCCAATGCACTTTCATTCAAAGGAAAGTCAGCCCGTGCGATGGTTGTTGTTTTTATTGCATTTGGTTATAGAGATTTTGAACTGGCCAAAGTCGCTTTCGGACGTTCAAAACCCAATTAAAGGACTATTAAAACAAACCCCAAAAAGGAGGAAAAAAATAACCAAAATCACTGAAATCCTTTAGGAAGAGCAGTATCAGCCAAGGAAAGGAACCTCTCGTGCAAGCACTGATTCATTGCTGACTCTTGGAGGGACGCCAGCTTTCGCTGACGTTTTCTTGGCAGGCCTTATAGCGGGGTGGTTTGCCGTTGCCTTCCCTGGCCGTTATTCCCTTTCCCCCAGCTAGCTGGGCACTCATTTTACCGACCTCAGGAGGATGGAAGGCTGAGTCGACCCGAGCCGCCTGCCTGAAACCAGCTTCCGCTGGGATCGAACTCAGGCCGTGGGGAGAGTTTCAGCTGCAGAAACTGCTGCTTTACTGCTCTGCGCCACACGAGGCTAGTATTAGCCAAACGAAAGGGAAATATTTAAGAAGATGATCAGCCAGTTAAAATTAAATGGCCTGAAAAAGTGAAGCCTCCTTGGCCTGCTGCTAAAATGATCTCAAAATGGAGGCTCCCTGAATCTCCCTCAAAGGAGCTACTCACGATGTATGGTGTGCCCTGAAACATCCCACACTGTTGAAGGACGTGGGTAAGAATATAGTCAACTATAGAAAAAGGCCCATAACTCAGCGGCTGGGATGGCACCATAACCTGGCACCTTGGGCAGCTGCTGGTGCCCCCCCACCCCCTGTTTGATTTCCAACCAAGGCCATGCTTTTATTTTTTCCCAGCCTAATGCTCTGAGTAGCATCAGCTGGCCGATACTAGCAGCCATTTTACTTTCCCACAACGCCTCTGATGTAGCGTCACTCGGTGCATTGTGGGAAATTTAAATGAGGGCACCGTTGCAAGCGGCCACCATCGCTGCTTGGTAAGGACCTGCAGTAATGGAAAGGAACTACCAGAGTCCGCTTCGCCAACCTGTGATGACCTGCCGAGGGTGGAAAGAGAACCGCAACAAAAGGTGAAGAGAAGACCGTGACCCCGTTTAGACAACACGCTAAGCCGTGGTGGTTAAGCATTTTGAGCTAAACATTGGGCCCGTTCAGAAGACACCCTAAACCATGGCTTTAACCACAGTGGTTAAGCCAGAAAGACGGGCTGTGTTCAGAAGACACCTTAAACCATGGCTTTAACCACGGTGAATAAGACCTTTTTGCTTTATTCACTGTGGTTAAAGCCATGGTTTAAGGTGTCCTCTGAACATGGCCTGGCTTTCTGCCTTAACCACCGTGGTTAAAGCCATGGTTTAAGGTGTCCTCTGAACATGGCCTGGCTTTCTTGCTTAACCACCGTGGCTAAAGCCATGGTTTAAGGTGTCTTCTGAACGGGGCCAGTATGGCTTAGCGTGCTGTGTGATCTATTCCTAACCATGATGGCTACATAATCATGGTTTAACCACTCTCACCATTTGCTGCAAAAGGGTAAGCGGCTAGCTTAGCGTGTTGTCTGAACAGGCCTGGTTTAGGGATAGAAAAGGTCAAAGAGCGCGTGGGTTGAACATTCGCACGACCGTGATCTTACTGGAAAACATATGAAAGACGGGACTTTCCCCATAATGGTACCATTAGGGGCAGATGTCTGGGGAACCCACACAAGACGAGGGCCTTGCTTTCCACAATATTGAAGTGAGTGAAATAATACATATTTGCCATTTTAAAAGCCCCCATGCACACGTGTGCATACACACGCCCTGTAAGACCATTATGTCCACGGTCTAAAATCGCCTAGCCGCACCGCTGCCTACTTGTAGCAGCTCAAGGCATTGTGGGAAATTAAAATGGCCACTGGCTGAGGGCCTTCCGACACACTCTGTGTTGAAGCCTGTTAGGTCTTGTTCGCTTTGTTCTCCGTCCGTGAAATGTTACAGTTTATCTGGGGAATTATGCAGCGGTGACTCAGGAAAATAACACTGGGTGGTTTGTCTTTGCAACGGGGGACTGGCCCTCATTATATTAATTCTTTAATTCAAACCGTGGCTTATGCACCAGACGCCTGCATTATTGTTCAGTAGTACTCTTAGACGTGCTTATTATTAAGTGGCGTCAAGTGAAGTGAGAAGGAACAACGTTCTCAGACTTTCTGTTTCGCAAGCAGCTAAAGGTGTTTCTTTGAAGAGGGCCTGTTGGCTAGACAAGTCTTGCGTGCATCGTCGTCCTCTTCTGCATTTTATCCTCACAACATCCCTGTGAGGTAGGCTCGGCTGCATCAGGTTCCTGGCTGTTGTGCCTGACCCGGGCCAGGAGGTCTCATTGGATGGTGATGCTTCTGAGACCCTGCAGTCCAATGACTCAGAAGAACATAAGTGCCCTGCTGGATCAGACCAAGGGTCCATCTAGAACAGCACAGTGGCTGACCAGCCATCGGCCAGGGATGAACAAGCAGGACATGAGTGCAACAGCACCCTCCCGCCCATGTTCCCCAGCAACTGATGCACACAGGCTTATTGCTTTGGATACTGGACTCATCCTGACACAGCCAGTCCAAGCACCTCCAAGGGAAGCTATACCAGGTGGATACTGAAGCGTTCTGGATGAAGCCCCTGAGGACAAGGCATAGAATCTGAGGCGGAGAACGAGCGTCCACCTAACCCTAGAACATGCCGGGGCCAGAAGGCAGAGGCACGTCACCCGGAAGCGAAGCAATGCGCTCTACGTGGGGTTGCCCTTGAAGACTCTTCAGGAGTTGCTGCTTGTGAAATGTGCAGGGGGGCAGTTTGATAACAAGGATGAGAAGGTCTAAAATTCTGCGCCGCTTGCACTGGCTGACTGTATGTTTCCGAGCCTGATTCATTGCGCTGGTTTTGATCTATAAAGCCTTACACAGCGCCTATCCCAGCATGGACTACCCATGCAGATTCCAGCTGGACATCAGGAAAAACTTCCTGACTGTTAGAGCAGTACGACAATGGAATCAGTTGCCTGGTGAGGTTGTGGGCTCTCCCACACTAGAGGCATCCAAGAGGCAGCTGGACAAGCATCTGTCAGCGATGCTTTAGGGTGGATTCCTGCATTGAGCAGGGGGTTGGACTCGATGGCCTTGTAGGCCCCTTCCAACTCTGCTAGTCTATTATTCTACACTACGCTCATCATCTAAGGCCCCCCTCCAGCTGCCTCCTCCGAGGAAGGTTCGGAGAGCCGCAACAAGAGAGAGGGCCTTCTCAGTGGTGCCCCCACCCCAATATGAAATAAACTCAGCGAGGCCTGCCTGGCACCAACATTGTTGTCTTTTCGGTGGTGGGATAAGACCATCCCCTTCTCCCAAGCATTTAGCAGTGTTTGATCAGTTTTTCATCAGTTCATGGGACATTGTTTGGCTATGTGTATCCAAACAATGTTCTATGTTTGTAGCTAGACTGCTTTATACTATTCTCAATACCGTATTTTTAAGGGTATTTATAATTTCATATCTATCCCACCTTTTTTTCCTCCAAGGAACCTAAGACAGCATGCATCATAATCCTCTCCATTTCTATCCTCACAACAGCAACCCTGTGAGGTAGGCTGGGCTGAGAGCCTGTGTTTGGTCCAAAGTCACCCAGTGGGTTTCTATGGCTGAGTGGAGACTAGAACCCCGATCTCCCGACTCCCAGTCTGACACTCTAGCCCATTGGTTCCCAAAGTGGGTGGTAGGTGGGATTGCATAGGGGGGGCACTAAGAGGCAAGGGGGCAGCAGGGGGGCGTTCAAGGTGGTCTTTTCCAAGAAGCACCTCTCCAGGTCTTAAGACCCAGGGACATTTTTATGGGAGAAGGCAGTTTGGTCCCAAGCCATATAGGGAACGAATCCACACGTGTATTAATACCGTTTAAGAAGAGTCCTTTAACGGTGAATTGAAATGTTTCAAAAGCACCAAAACATTAATGAAGAGACATGCCCTGCTTCTTGTGCCCCGCCACGCCGGCTGCAAAACAGAGGCATTCGCTCTCTTTTCCCTCCCTCACTAGGCAAGCCTGTGGCAGGTGCTTTGGATTTTGAATAAATATTCAATTAATTGTTACTGTTTTGAATTTTATTGTTATCTTCTTTAGTGAGTCATTGAAAACCACTACTCTGAATAATGATTTTTATAGTGCAGGGTAGGGGGCACTGGGCATGAGTTTGTGGAACCAAGGGGGCGGTGACCTGAAAAAGTTTGGGAACCACTGCTCTAGCCACTACACCACACTGATTCTTTGTAAGCTTGAATCTTTGTAAACTCCTTACAAAGGGCTTTGGCTATTAGGCGGTATAGAAATGTAATAAATGAAAGGACGCTCGGGCTTCAAGAATCACAGTAAATCAGACTCCTCATGAGAAGGGCTCAGGTCTTTCTAGATCCCAGGTCTGATTCGGACTGATCGCCCTATACCAGACAGATTTGGTTTACAGCAACCGTGAGGTTTGCAGCTAAGCTCAGAAGCAACTGTGAGAACATCAGATGTTGAAGAACATCAGAAGAGCCCTGTTGGATCAGGCTGAGGGTCCATCATCCAGCACTCTGTTCACACAGAGGTCAGCCATGGACCAACAGACCAGGACATGGTGCAACAGCACCCTCCCACCCATGTTCCCCAGCAAGTGATGCGCACAGGCTTACTGCCTTGGATGACCATCAGGGCTAGTAGCCATTGATAGCCTTCTCCAGATTGGTTGGTTATATCAGCCACTTTGCTAATCAAAGTGTGCCAACGTTCCAGGCCTGGATCCGTTACACCACTGGACGGGCTTCTTCGAAAGAGGGGATTATTATTTTTTTTTGCACATTCTCAAAGGAAATCCGTTTTAGGAACGTCCTGCCAATTCAAAGGTGCGGAGCGTGTGCCCCTCCGGGTATTGTTGGACTGCACTTCCCATCAGCCCTCGCTAGCGTAACTAGTGGTGAGGGGAAATAGGAGTTCTAGTCCAACAATATCTGAAAGGCCAGAGATTTCCGGGGCCCCGCTCTAATTTGAATTCAGAAAGGCAAAACAAAAGCGCATTCTCCAGCTATCCAAACTGAAGATGGAGGAACACAGCTTGAAACAACAACCCATGGGAAACTGGGATAAAGCACTTGAAGAGTTGCATTCCTTGGGCTTATCTCTTCAGACACGTGCAGAAAGCCAGGCGTCGGCTTCCCTTCTGGAATTCGGTCAGGGGTCTTCCCGGAGCCTTCCCGGAGACGAAGCCCATGGTCTAAACCGTCTCCGCTTGAGAATTAGTACCTGGCACAGAGCGGAAAGGGTGCCTCGTGCCAATTCTCAGAGCGGGTAAACATTTCAAAGGTCATGAGCATCAAGATAATCTTTTGATGTGCAGCAAGTTGAAGGAAGGGGACAGGAGGCATGGGGAGTATTCCTGGAATTGCTGAGGTGTGTGGAACGGGATAAAAACAGTGGGAGGCCAAGACAAGGCGGTGTGGTGATTTTGCCCGGAGAAATGGCCAGGCGGCTTAGTGAGTTCTCACAGCCCTGTCCCGTGTACAAATATATGTCAATATCATGATCATATTATGCATAGTATAGTCAATTGTATAGTATATGCATCATATAGTCAACCTCCAAATTAGATTACTGCAATGCCCTCTACGTGGGGCAGCCTTTGAAGACGGTTCGGAAGCTGCAGCTTGTGCAAAATGCAGCGGCCAGATTGATAACTGGAACCAGAAGGTTTGAACATATAACACCGATTCTGGCCCGCTTGCATTGGCTGCCTATACGTTTCCGAGCCCAATTCAAGGTGCTGGTTTTAACCGATAAAGCCCTACATGGCTTGGGACCACCATACCTGACGGAACGCCTCTCCCGACATGAACCTACCCGTACCCTGCGCTCTACATTTAGGGTCCTCCTCTGAGGGAAGCTTGGAGGATGGGAACAAGGGAGAGGGCCTTCTCATTGGTGGCCCCCCAATTATGGAATGATCTCCTAGACGAGGCTCAGCTAGTGCCAACATTGTTATCTTTTTGGCACCAGGTTAAGACTTTTCTCTCAGGCAGTTAACAACATATGCTGAATTTTTTTAATTAACCCCAGAATGGTTTTTTTAATCGATGTTTTTAAATAGATATTGTTTTTATGCTTTTGATGGTTTAAAATTTTTGTATATCTGTTTTTAATGTTCATTGTTTTTAACTGGTATTAACATTTAAAGCCCTAAACGGCTTGGGGCCAGGTTATCTGAAGGAACGCCTCCTCCCATATGTACCTGCCCGGACCCTAAGGTCATCTTCAGGGGTCCTTCTCCGTGAGCCCCTGCCAAAGGAAGTGAGGCAAGTGGCTACCAGGAGGAGGGCCTTCTCTGCTGTGGCACCCCGGCTGTGGAATGAGCTCCCTAAGGAGGTTCGCTTGGCACCTACATTATATGCTTTTAGACGCCAGGTGAAGACCTTTTTATTCTCCCAACATTTTAACTTGGTGTTTTAAATTTGCAATTTTGCATTGCTGCTGTTTTTATCAGGTTGAGATTTTATATTGTATTTTAGATTATGGTTTTATACTGTGGTTTTATACTTTGAATGGTTTTAATTTTTGTGAACCGCCCAGAGAGCTCCGGCTATTGGGCAGTATAGAAATGTAATAAATAAATAAATAAATAAATAAATAAATAAATAAATAAACTTTTGTAAACTGCCCAGAGAGCTTTGGCTATGGGGCAGTATATAAATGTAATAAAATAAATAAATGCAAGAAACAGCTTTTAGAAGGCTTCAGGTAGCCGAAGTAGGCCTCCTCAGTAGCAAAACTTTCTGACCGTTCCCTCACCTTTTGCCTCTACTCTCAGTGATAAGAGTGTTATCTCATCTCTTAACCTGGGAGCCTTTTTTCCCTTCGCTTGGGAACGTTTGGCTCTCTAAAGGAAACAGCTCATCCCATTCCCAGGGCAGGGCAAAATGTCTTGAAGATCTATATAACCTTGAGAACAAAGGAATTTAGCCGGTCTAGCTTCAGGACGAGTTGTGAACCGACCTGGAGAATCTGCTTCAGCCCGTTGGACAGGCGTTCCGTATGTCGTGGGGACCCTGGCATACAACCAGATGGAAAACGGCTTTGTACCCTGAAGGGTCGTGAGCTTTCTTTGCTTATTCTTTCTACCTCCATATACAGTCGTGTGAAAAAGAAAGTACACCCTCTTGCAATTGTATGATTTCACATATCAGGACATAATAACAATCATCTGTTCCTTAGCAGGTCTAAAAATTAGGTAAATACAACCTCAGATGAACAACAATACATAACATATTATACCGTGTCATGATGTATTTAACAGAAATAAAGCCAAAATGGAGAAGCCATGTGTGAAAAAGTAAGCACACCTTATGATTCAATAGCTTGTAGAGCCACCTTTAGCAGCAATAACTTGAAGTAATCGTTTTCTGTATGACTTTATCAGTCTCTCACATCCACATCGTTGTGGAGGAATTTTGGCCCACTCTTCTTTACAACGTTGCTTCAGTTCATTGAGGTTTGAAGGCATTTGTTTATGCACAGCTCTCTTAAGGTCCCGCCACAGCATTTCAATCGGGTTGAGGTCTGGACTTTGACTGGGCCATTGCAACACCTTCTTTTCTTTTTCAGCCATTCTGTTGTAGATTTGCTGGTGTGCTTGGAAATCATTATCCTGTTGCATGACCCAATTTTGGCCAAGCTTTAGCTGTCGGACAGATGGCCTCACATTTGACTCTAGAATCCTTTGGTATACAGAGGAGTTCATGGTTGATTCAATGACTGCAAGGTTCCCAGGTCCTGTGGCTGCAAAACAAGCCCAAATCATCATCCCTCTACCACCGTGCCTGACAGTTGGTATGAGGTGTGTGCTGATATGCTGTGTTTGGTTTTCGCCAAACGTGGCGCTGCGCATTATGGCCAAACATCTCCACTTTGGTCTCGTCTCTCCAAAGGACATTGTTCCAGAAGTCTTGTGGTTTGTTCAGATGCAACTTTGCAAACCTAAGCCATGCTGCCACATTCTTTTTAGAGAGAAGAGGCTTTCTCCTGGCAACCCTTCCAAACAAACCATTCTTGTTCAGTCTTTTTCTGATTGTACTGTCACGAACTTTAACATTTAACATTGTCTTCATAACCCGAGATCTTTGGGGTTGAGTGAAGTTATCAGCCCGCGAGGGTGCGTGCGAAAGCCCCTTCCCACACGGACGGCTGAGCATTCCAGAACCATCAGGAATGAAGTCAGCCATGGCCATCATCAGTTGAGCGCCGTCACGGGGGCATTTGCTTCCTGGGGCAATATCAATTACAGGCCCGCTGACCCTTGATGAAATCGGAGGTGCCTGGAATTCAGTCAATGGGTCATTGCTCGCCGAGGAAATTAAGGCTGCGGATGAACGAGTCAATGGGCACGCTTGGAACGAGCCACATCTGGCGGAAGAGGAGAAAAAGGAACCAAATGCCCTTCCCCCCACCATTGGCCCCATTCCAGGGGAGCTGGTGCTTCGTAGGAGTTAGGAGCCAGAATCTCTGTAGCCCGTGGATAAAGCCCGTGCAGAAGGTCCCAGCCAGATAGAACAGGAATGTGGGGGGGGGGGGGTAGGCTGGGGAGTTGCATTCCCTTGGGGGTAATCTATCAGGGGCACCCGCCTATCAATAAGGCTAAGAGCTGAAGCCAAGGGGGTGGGGTGGGGCGGGGCAGGGTGGGGCCTTTTCTCTCTCTTTGACACTTCCTCCTTTCTCTCTCATTCACACATATGCACCCTCTCTCACCCCTCTCTCTCTGACACTCCCTTTTCTCCCCTCCTCTCTCTCTCTCTCTCTCTCTCTCTCTCTCTCTCTCACACACACACACACACACACACACACACACACACACTTCTCTCTAGAACACCTCTTCCCCCTCCCTCTCTCTCGGACACCCCCTTCTCTCTCTCAAACACCCCCTTCTCTCTCTCTCTCTCTCAGACACCCCCTTCTCTCTCTCTCTCAGACACCCCCTTCTCTCTCTCTCTCAGACACCCCCTTCTCTCTCTCTCTCTCTCTCTCTCTCTCTCTCTCTCTCGGACACCCCCTTCTCTCTCTCTCTCTCAGACACCCCCTTCTCTCTCTCTCTCAAACACCCCCTTCTCTCTCTCTCTCTCTCTCTCTCTCTCTCTCTCTCAGACACCCCCTTCTCTCTCTCTCTCTCTCTCAGACACCCCCTTCTCTCTCTCTCTCTCTCTCTCTCTCTCGGACACCCCCTTTTCTCTCTCTCTCTCTCTCGGACACCCCCTTCTCTCTCTCGGACACCCCCTTCTCTCTCTCTCTCTTGGACACCCCCTTCTCTCTCTCAAACACCCCCTTCTCTCTCTCTCTCTCTCTCTCTCAGACACCCCCTTCTCTCTCTCAAACACCCCCTTCTCTCTCTTGGATACCCCCCCTCTCTCTCTCTCGGACACCCTGTCTCTCTCTCACACTCTCAAACACACACACACACACACTTTAGAACTCCACTTTCCACACTCACCCCGTCTCTCTCTCTCTCTGGCACCTCTTTTCTCTGTGTCTGTCTTTAAGACACCCCGTTCTCTCTCTCTCCCCCATGGGCACACCCCCTCTCTCTTTCAGACACCCCCTTTTCTCTCCCTCCCTTGCTTATTTAACATTGTCTGTATTGTATATGTACATGTAATCTTTAGGCTGCTAGGTAATAAAGCATTCCATTTTTCTCCCACGTGTGTTGCTTCTGAAATCCGAACCTCTGGTTAGTTGGTAAGACCAGCTGTTGCAACAAGGTAAAGCCGCAAGTGCTGCTATTATTTATTTATTTATTTATTTATATAGCACCATCAGTGTACATGGTGCTGTACAGAGTGCTTCCTTTAACCAGCTGGAGTCAACAAATCAATCATATTAGAAAGATCCAATGTGATTCATATTTTCAGTCCTTCTGCTTTTGAGCGCTGTTCTTTCACACAGGTAAGGGCAGAGAACCCCGATTCGCATCCCAGGTGACAGACCTGCCCGAAACAACATTCAAAAGCCCAGCCACCGGAAAGACCGGTCTTATTAACTGGAGTACCATTTGCAAAGCTAACGATGCAATGGATTTCATGGAAGGAAAAGGCCTGGCTTGGCACAGGCAGTCCATCGGCAAAACCGTCGCCACTTTTCACGCAAGGTTCAGAGCCGCCGGTAGCAAAACTCTTTCACCCTGATGGGATACAGCGTTTGGGCAGGGGGTTGGACTAGATGGCCTTGTAGGACTCTTCCAACTCGACTGTTCTATGAGTTTCCAACAGAAACCAAAGGGACACTTTTGGATGGATGGAGCGGCCCTGTTGACTGAACGAGGGAGGGGGACACCACCACCTGGGCTGCTCTTGCGAAGAGAGAGTGGCCTGGGAGGTAAGGGGCGTGGCATGGGAGGAGAGGGGGCGTGGCCTCGTCCTTTAAAAGCCGCCCGCAGCTCTTGCAGGACGGATTCAAGAGAGCACGTCCCTCCCGTCTAGCAAACAAGGATCTCTCTCCTCTCTCTTTCTCTCTCTCTTTGCAATGGCCCAGCATTCACAGTGCCGCTCCGTGCTCATCACAGGCACCAACCGTGGCATCGGCTTGGGGCTAGTCCGGGGGCTCGCAGCCGCCTCCCCTTCGCCAGAATTGATCATCGCCACTTGCCGGTACCCGGACAAGGCGCAGGTAAAGCGGGAAGCCTCAGGTATACCCCCTCCCCCCCCCAAAGTCCAGGAGAGACCCTCCCAAGCCGTTTCCCCCCCTCCCTCCTCGCTCTTCCCCCAACCCGGCGCCCCCTAGGTGGGTTGAGACACAACTCCCATCAGCACGGGGGACGATGGGACCTGTAGTCCAGCCACCTGCAGGGTACCAGGTTGGGAAAAGCTGCTATATTTCTCCCTGTTAACTGCAGCTGTACACAAGTTTCGATCCTGGGAACAAGCAGGTCCCTAGGATTCCCTCCTCGCCCCTGATTTGAGGTGGTTTTTGGCGCGCCCCCCCCCCTCCACCGGCAGGGGTAGATCACCTTCTTAATTCTCCTCTTTCCCCCACCCCCCTCTCACACACACGCCCTCCGTTGCTCTAGTCATTTGAGAGCCGGTGACTCCAATTTTGGTGGGGCAGTGAATCCATTCGGAGTTTCAGTCGGAACTCTAAAGGAGCTATCGGTGGTGCTGAACCAATTTGGGGGGGGGGTCCAACCACGTGGGTAGTGCTTTTAGGGTTCTGGCTGCTGCTGCCTGAAACCCGGAGTGGATTCACAGCCCCACCGGAACCGGAGTCCCCAGCCTCCGCTGGCTTCTCCCCATCCTTTGATTGTACAATCACCGAACAGTAGACTTGGAAGGGGTCTATGAGGTCATCAAGTCCAACCCTCTGCTCAATGCAGGAATCCACCGCCACGTGCTCCCCCACATCTGTTCTTCACCCCTACCCCCATATCGGACCCATAGATAGTTCTGAAATCTTCTGAAATCTCTTCATTGGCTTCCAATTCACTCCAGAATCCAATATAAACTTCTCCTGCTGACCTTCAAAGCTCTTCACGGTCTAGCTCCTGCCTATCTCTCCTCTCTCATCTCACACTATTGCCCCACTCATGCTCTCCGCTCCTCTGATGCCATGCTTCTCGCCTGCCCAAGAACCTCCACTTCCCTTACTCGGCTTCGTCCTTTTTCTTCTGCTGCCCCTTACGCCTGGAATGCTCTTCCAGAACACTTGAGAACTACCAACTCAATCACAGCTTTTAAAACTCAGCTAAAAACTTTTCTTTTCCCTGTAGCCTTCAAATATTGAGTTTGTTCTGACTCTATACTGTTAGCTTCACCCTGCCCGGTGCCTATTTACACTTCCCTGTGCCTGTTTGCATTCTCTTTCCCTCCTTATTGTTTACTACAACTTTATTAGATTGTAAGCCTATGCGGCAGGGTCTTGCTATTTACTGTGTTATCTGTACAGCACCATGTACATTGATGGTGCTATATAAATAATAATAATAATAATAATTCTCAACCCCATCCCAATCCATGCAAGTTGAATATAAGGCTGATCTCTCTCCCTCTTGATCCACAGCTGTCCTTGCTCTCCCTGGGGGTGGGGATAGAGACTTTCTTTTGCAGTGTGTGGGGCGGGGGGGGGGCAGTGTTCCTGAACGGAATCCCCAATCCTCAACCCCTCCCACCTCGCATCTGAGCCAAATCCTAGGATCCCTGTAAATTTCTTTTAAAATAACCAAAGGAGAAGGACAGTGTGATCAACCCCCACAATTTGAACCCTGCAAGCCTTTCACCCCCATCCAGTCTGAATCTGCCCCCTACACAGAGACTGTAAATCGGGGATGGTCTTTCCAGCCGTTTTCTGACTCCCATACTCCACCACCACTGCCTATGCCAGCTAGGGTTTATCACCATATCATTCTCGTTTCCTCAAGCCGACAAGTCACGCTCCCAGTCCCTGGTGGGTTTCTTTCTAATTGTGTAGCCGTGGCTCCTTCTGTAAACTTTGTGGCGTCATACTGAGGAAGAATCTTCGAAACAGCAATTAGTACCGGACTACTGTTTATATAAAAGACGCTTCATGTGAATAGTTCACCATATGTATATTAGATTGTTGATATTGCAGGCTTTGTTGTGAATGTTAGTGTGAACATCTTATAAATATTGTTGATGTTCCTGTTCCTTAAGCATCTATAGTACTCACTGTTCCCTGGAGAACGTTCAACTTGATTTCGGTTATCTAAGAATTCCATGGCTTTTCTTAGACGTTTTGCAACATTTTCTTAGCAACTAGTAGCATAGGTTACTCTGGGCTCTTCTCTTCAACACTTCCAGAGCCAGGGTGCCACAGCAGAGAAGGCCCTCCTCCTGGTACCCACCTGCCTCACTTCCTTTGGCAGAGGCTCACGGAGAAGGATCCCTGAGGATGATCTTAGGGTTGGGGCAGGTACATATTCTGGCTTGCTTGCATTGGCTGCCTATATGTTCCCGAGCCCAATTCAAGGTGCTGGTTTTAACCTGTAAAGCCTTACACGGCTTGGGACCACAATACCTGATGGAACGCCTCTCCCGACATGAACCTACCCATACACTGTGCTCAACATCTAAGGTCCTCCTCCGAGTGCCTGCTCCGAGGGAAGCTCGGAGGATGGCAACAAGGGAGAAGACCTTTTCGGTGGTGGCCCCCCAATTATGGAATGATCTCCCCAACAAGGCTCGCTTGGTGCCAACATTGTTATCTTTTCGGCGCCAGGCCAAGACTTTTCTCTTCTCCCAGGCATTTAACAGCATTTAACAACATATGCTAAGTTTGTTTGCTTTTTAATGGACCCCAGAACGGCTGTCGTTTAAAATGGATACTGTTTTGCACTGTTGTTTTTATATTTTTGATGGTTTTAAATTTGTGTACTTTTTAATGTTTACTGTTTTAACTTTTGTACACCACCCAGAGAGCTTCGGCTATGGGGCGGTAGATAAATTTAATAAATAAATAAATAAATATGGGAGGAGGCGTTCCTTCAGATAGCCTGGCCCCAAGCCGTTTAGGGCATTGAATGTTAATACCAGCACTTTGAATCGGGCCTGGACCTGGACTGGCAGCCAATGAAGCTGGAAAAGGACTAGCGTGATGTGGTCTCATTCATTTTCCATCTCTGCCACCTCTACCACCACTCTCCACCTTGCAAATGAAGAATTTGTTTGCTCGTCCCTTTTTAATCTTCGGAACGCCTGGACGGGTTTGTGGTTTCCATCGCATGATGCAGTCCTCTTCTTTCTCCTGCCCTAGGCCACCGGGGCCGCCCTGCTTAGTAGCGAGATGGCTGGCGAACGCCGCCGATAAAGCGGATTTGGGCTGCTCAGGGCGGAATGGGTTTCACCACTCTTGGGTCTTGTCCTTGCTTTTCAGGAGCTGCACCAGCTCTGCAAACAGTATCGGAACATCAAGATCCTCCGGCTGGGTAAGCACAAGAGTGTCCCTTTTGTTTGAGTAGAGTAGACCTAGGGAGCTGCCTGACGCACGGTCATATCGTTGGCATGCTGTCTGCACCCGATCTACACCAAGCAGGATATAACACTTTTAAAACATTATGAGAACGGTATATGTAATGTGTCCTGGGCCTGAACAGTTGTCATAACCATTATAAACCATTATAAGCAGTCCTGCTGAAGGTTCTTTTTCCTGCCGCTGGCTGCATCCCCCACTGGGTGGTCCTGACACACCTTTTGCTGATACTCTGTTTCTTTCTCTCCCTTTCTGACGTGTGTGTGTGTGTGTGTGTGTGTGTGTGTGTGTGTGTGAGAGAGAGAGAGAGAGAGAGAGAGAGAGAGATGTAAAATCTCTCTTTCTGTGGGTCTGTGTATGTCTCCCCATCTCTCTCTGATATTCTTTTTTCTGACACCCCATCTCTCTCTCTCTCTCTCTCTGTGATGTGTGTGTGTTTCTGAATATGTGTGACATACCCTGTGTGTGTGTGTGTCTGATCCATCTCTCTCTGACACCCCATCTCTCTCTCTCTCTCACTTTCTTTCTCTCTGATGTGTGTGTGTTTCTGAATGTGTGCGACATACGCTGTGTGTGTGTGTGTGTGTGTGTGTGTGTGATCCATCTCTCTCTGACACCCCATCTCTCTCTCTCTCTCACTTTCTTTCTCTCTGATGTGTGTGTGTTTCTGAATGTGTGCGACATACCCTGTGTGTGTGTGTGTCTGATCCATCTCTCTCTGACACCCCATTCTCTCTCTCTCTCTCTCTCTCTCTCTCTCTCTCTCTCTCTCTCTCTTTCTTTCTTTCTTTCTCTCTGATGTGTGTGTGTTTCTGAATGTGTGTGACATACCCTGTGGGTGGGTGTCTGATCCATCTCTCTCTGACACCCCATTCTCTCTCTCTCTCTCTCTCTCTCTCTCTCTCTCTCTCTCTCTCTCTCTCTCTCTCTCTTTCTTTCTTTCTTTCTCTCTGATGTGTGTGTGTTTCTGAATGTGTGTGACATACCCTGTGGGTGGGTGTCTGATCCATCTCTCTCTGACACCCCATCTCTCTCTCTCTCTCTCTCTCTCTCTCTCTCTCTCTCTCTCTCTTTCTTTCTCTCTGATGTGTGTGTGTTTCTGAATGTGTGTGACATACCCTGTGTGTGTGTGTCTGATCCATCTCTCTCTGACACCCCATTTTCTCTCTCTCTCTTTCTTTCTCTTTCTTTCTCTCTGATGTGTGTGTGTTTCTGAATGTGTGTGACATACCCTGTGTTTGTGTGTCTGATCCATCTCTCTCTGACACCCCATTTTCTCTCTCTCTCTTTCTTTCTCTTTCTTTCTCTCTGATGTGTGTGTGTTTCTGAATGTGTGTGACATACCCTGTGTGTGTGTGTGAGCCATCTCTCTCTGACACCCCATTTCTCTCTCTCTCTCTCTGACGAGTGGGTATGACATACCCTATCTGTGTGTAGCTCATAAGAACATAAGAAGAGCCCTGATGGATCAGACCAAGGCTCCATCTAGTCCAGCACTCTGTTCACACAGCGGCCAACCAGCCGTTGGCCAGGGATGAACAAGCAGGACACGGTGCAACAGCACCCTCCCACCCACGTTCCCCAGCAACTGGTGCACACAGTCTGCATGCAGACGAAGGAAACCTGCTGGAATTCTCTTCTCTATACAGCTGTTAAAGATGCAGGAGCCCTGTCCTCCTTTCCATATGGTCACCCTTGGTTAAACGACACATGGGCTGTCATGCATGATTGGGGAGAGTAAGGGTGGCAACTTGTCTGTAAGTTGCTGAGTGTGTCATCGAAACCCAGAGTGCTGGGTTGTTCAGGGGCTTAACAACCCAGGTTTGTTGTTGAGTTAACCTACAAAACAGCCACTTGTGGGTTTCCAAATAAAAGTGGAAGTGGCCGGCACGCTTGCAGGCCATGCGTCTTCTTTTTCCCGCTCGTGCACGAAAGCCCATGGGTTGTTTAACTTGTGGGTTGTTGCGATGTGAGAACCGGCTCAAACCCTAAACGCAATTCCTAGATTTAAAAGAGGGCAGGGCACCTGCAGCTGTAACTGTTGTGATGAAGAGGGAATTTCACTAGGTTCTCCATATATACAAAGGACACCTGCTGAAATTCCCTTTTCAATACAACTGTTAAAGATACAGGAGCCCCAGTCCTCCTTTCCATAGGGTCACGCTACTTTTTGGGTTTCTGAAATATGGTCACCCAAAGTATAGTACTGAACAAGGCCTATCGTTCAAGCGCAACGGCCCCAGAGCATGTCCCTCTGCCTCCTTTCTCCTACCCCATGTTCCTCTCCTTCTCAAATCCAGACGTGGTTTCTGAAAACAGCATCAACGAAGTCGTCAAGGAAGTGGAAGGCATCGTCGGGCCTCAAGGACTGAACTGCCTGATCAACAATGCTGGCATCAATGTCTTGGCTTCACTGGACGAAGTCACTGCGGAAACCATGCTCACTGTCTACAAGACCAACACCGTTGCCCAGCTGATGGTCAGCAAAGTAAGGACACAGTGAGTAGTCCTCTCCTGCAGGCAACCAGGCAGGGGGTGTTTAAGCAAAGGTCATTTGCGAGGGTTGTGCAAGGCCCACCCGATCCGCTTCGATTCGCAACTTCCGAATTGGCTCTGATCCACCTTGGGCCTAGTCCAACTCGCTTCAGATGCAGATCTGAAGCAGGCTGGGTGGTGCGGGTTCCCGGGCATCTGGCCATCTGGGAGCACGTTGGACTCCTCACTGGCCCTCTCCCTGCTTGCCCACTTGCCCACCGCCTGACCCATCTGGCAGCCACCCATCCTCATAGAATCATAGAATAGCAGAGTTGGAATGGGCCTACAAGGCCATCGAGTCCAATCCCCTGCTCAATGCAGGAATCCACCCTAAAGCATCCCTGACAGAGGGTTGTCCAGCTGCCTCTTGAAGGCCTCTAGTGTGGGAGAGCCCACAATCTTCTTATGTAACTGGTTCCATTGTCGTACTACTCTAACAGTCAGGAAGTTTTTCCTGATGTCCAGCTGGAATCTGGCTTCCTTTAACTTGAGCCCGTTATTCCGTGTCCTGCACTCTGGGGGGATCGAGAAGAGATCCTGGCCCTCCTCTGTGTGACAACCTTTTAAGTATTTGAAGAGTGCTATCATGTCTCCCCTCAATCTTCTCTTCTCCAGGCTAAACAGGCCCAGTTCTTTCAGTCTCTCTTCATAGGGCTTTGTTTCCAGACCCCTGATTATTCTGGTTGCTCTCCTCTGAACACGCTCCAGCTTGTCTGTGTCCTTCTTGAATTGTGGAGCCCAGAATTGGACGCAATACCCTAGATGAGGCCTTACCAGGGCTTTTTAAGGACAGCTCTATTGTTTCCTAAATCTACTGTTCAAACTATAGCAGCCATAAAGGCCATTTGTGGACAGGTGGGGATAGTGGCTCAAAGAGTTTGGAGGGTGAGTGGGGAGGAACTGGGAACAGGGGTTGAATAGAGAGTCCAATGGACTCGAAGGCCCTTTCGACACCTAAGGATGATCCCAGGAAAATGTGGGGATCGTCCCTGCCTGCTCCCGGGATCCCTTGTGTGTCATTTGCATACACAGGGATGATCCCGGGACGATCCCGGGATAAATTGCTGGTATAGACATGCCCCAAGTCTGCCTCGTACCCAGGGACCCACACCATCCGACGCACTTCGGATGTCTGGATCTCGCTTCGGATCTGGATCCGAAGCAGGTTGGACCAGGCCCGAAGCCACCCGAAGGGGATCGGGGCGGATTCGCAAGCTCCAAATCAGCCTCCAAAGTGGATCGGGGAGTCTCTGCACAGCCTTAATTAAAATGCTGCCCTTCCCGTCTGTTCCTTGCACTTTACTTCCCTTCTCTCTCTCTCTCTCTCTTAAATTTCCCCTTTAGGCATTTCTCCCCCTTCTAAGGAAAGCTGCTCAGCAAAGCACCGGCATGGGGTGCCACCGAGCTGCCATCATCAACATGTCCTCGCGCTCGGCCTGCATGCAGTTTGTGGATGTCAATGACTTGGCCCTCGGGGTGTACCCTTACAGGATAGCCAAGGTATGTAGTCAAAGTAAACCATTGCCTTGGGATTGGGCAATAACATACAACAGTCCCTCTGAACTCTGGAGCAATCACAGGCAGGCTTGAAGGTTGCAGGATCTACTTGGTTTGTTTTCCTAGTACCCCAAAGTTTATTTATTTATTTAATTTATTTAAGGATTTTTATGCCGCCATTCAGCCAAAAAAGGCTCTCACGGCGGCTTACAAAAGTATTTCTTGACGGTCCCTGCCCACAGGCTTACAATCTAAAAGACATGACACAAAAGGAAAGGGGATTGGGAGGGAGGAGGAGGAGGGGGGAAAAGGAAAGCAAATTCAGGCACTACAATCTTAGTTGGAAAGTTCAGCAGTTACAGTTGACAGCAGGAGGGAGGGGGCTCTGAGCTGGAGCTGGACCCAGGCACGGTGGAGAGGTGCCTGGCTGCTGCTTCCTCCCTCACTGGTGGCCTCTCCAGAGACAGTTGGTAGCAGGAGGGAGGGGGCTCTCAGCTGGAGCTGGACCCAGGCACGGTAAAAAAAGTTAACCAACCAGTGTCAACTACAGGGCTCTTATGTTCTTAAGAGGGCAGAGCTAACTACCTACGGTATTCCTGAGAAGACTTCGCATATACAAGGACAAATCTCCGTCATATTGAGTACACGGGGCTGTCTATACGTGGGGCTGCCGATCTATGCTGCATATTATTTTCAATCCGTCTGACATCTTGGTATCTGTTTCGATACAATCTGAATGCATTTTAGAAACGAGTCCTTCTGAATTGGCCATCCGTTCCAATAACAAACCTTCAAATTGGGTCACATCCTTTCTCGTCACGCTTCGTTTTCCTAAAGGGTATTTGACGAAGAAGCATCCAATTTATTTGTATGCCCTGAAGCTTTTCTTCTGGTTTTGCTGCAGTGAAAGAGTATTTTTGTTGGTTTGTTCTAATCGAAATCTCTCGTCCTGCCGAACCTCTCGTATTTCCACTTTGCACGGTTGCTGTTGTTTACCCACGTAAGCAAAATTGGGAGGCAATGAATGGACGCGACGCATTCTGTGATTCTAATTTTCTGCACAAGTCCTATGGGGTGACTTTGGCCCAGTCGCTAAATCCCAGCCTAAGCCTACCTCGCTGGGTGGTTGTTTATGAGAAAACAGGAGAATCCAATATAGAACTTCCTGTGCTTCTTGCAGGAAGGCTGGGATGGTACATAAGGGCCATAGGGTTCTAACCATCCGCCCCTTGAAAGTAGGCTGCTCCTAGAACTATTACCTCTTCTCGATCCTCCCAGAGTGCAGGACACGGAATAACGGGCTCATGTGACACGAAGCCAGATTCCGGCTGGACATCAGGAAAAAAATCTTGACGGTTAGAGCAGTACGACAGTGGAACCAGTTACCTAGGGAGGTGGTGGGCTCTCCCACACTAGAGGCCTTCAAGAGGGATGCTTTAGGGTGGATTCCTGCATTGAGCAGGGGGTTGGACTCGATGGCCTTGTAGTCCAACTCTACAGAGTTGTAGTCCAGCGCTGCTATTCTATGATTCTTTCAGAAAGGTGTGTGTGTGTGTGTGTGTGTGTGTGTGTGTGTGTGTGAGAGAGAGAGAGAGAGAGAGAGAGAAAGGATTGATCTGTCTGGCTTCCAGTATGAGAGAGACAGAGGGAGGTGTGTTTAAAATAAACCTGTACGCTTGCATCTTGTTCCCAAATGGCAACTATCTTGTCAGTGTCAGCATGATCCCATGACCCAGATATTCTCTTGTCACCCTCCTTCTCCCCCACCCCACCATGGACCACCGAAGACGGCACTGAACATGGTGACGCGGTGCCTTGCGGCAGACTTGAAGTCGGATGGAATTCTCTGCATCTCTCTCCACCCAGGCTGGATCCAGACAGATATGGGAGGAAAGAAGGTCAGTGAAGTAAACAAACAAACAAACAAACCCTCTTTTATGTGGGCTCTTCCACACACCCGTTATGGCGGCATTAGCGTCCCGTCACCCTATTAGCAAAGTTCAGGGGTCAGGGCCATCCTTATTTGGGTGACCGCTGCCATGTTGCCAAAACCTGGTCTGATCTGCATAAGGTTTGCCTATCCTAATGCACATTTCCAGATACAAGTGAACGGCACTTTTTATGCTTTTATAACAAAAATTCAAACCCAAAACTCTAAAACGGGCCAAGAGAATGGAGCCCTCCATTTCCCTGGGATAACTGAGACCTCAGTTATGCTGGTTTTACATGCGGCCCCGGGATGATCCCAAGGACCGCGGGCGGTGTGGGTGCCCATCCCAGCTTCTTCCCTCTTCCCCGTGAGTAGCAGGGGTCATCATAGAATCATAGAATAGCAGAGTTGGAAGGGGCCTACAAGGCCATCTAGTCCAACCCCCTGCTCAAGGCAGGAATCCACCCTAAAGCATCCCTGACAGAGGGCTGTCCAGCTGCCGCTTGAAGGCCTCTAGGGTGGGAGAGCCCACAACCTCCCTAAAGGGAAGGAGCCAGGGTGGGGAGTGGGGTTGGGGCTTTTTGCTTTGTTTTTTCTTACCTTTTCATTTGGCGGCCGCAACAGGTGTGATGCCTGTTACACCGTGCGGCCTGTTTAGACTGAGGGAGACGATCCCGGAAGCAGGAACGTCCGGGATCGCCCCCTCCCCCTCCCTCTACACCCGTAGGTGCAGAAAGGGCCACAGAGCCAGGGAGCGAGCAGGCCGTGGCATCTCCTGCTCGAACTTCTCACCACCACCGTTGTCTGGACCAGGGTGAGTGGCAGGTGAACAAGCAGGTTGCCATGGTGAAGAGGAGGAGCAACTCTTGTCAGTGGACCCTTGCTGCTGGTGGGCTCTTGGCAGGCACCCCACCGTGCCTACCCTTGACTCTAGCCCTGATTGGGAGTCAGAGGAACTCTTTCTGCACATAAAAGAACCCACACAGGAGAGAAGCCATATAAACATATGGAATGTGGGGAAAGCTTCAGCTGTAGTGGGACCTTGAGTAGACATCAAAGAACCCGCACAGGGGAGAAACCATACACATGTGTGGAGGGTGGGGAAAGCTTCAGTCGTACGTTCACCCTTACTTCATATCAAAGAATTCACAGAGGTGAAAAACCATTCCTGTGTAAGGAGTGTGGAAAAAACTTCTGTCAAAAGCCTGACCTTTCTCAACATAAATGTATTCACAGAAGACAGACCCCACAGCAACAAATTTTAATACTGTTGTTTTTATGCTTTTTATGTTTTTAAACTTCGTATATTTGTATTTTAAGGCTCACTGTTTTTAACTGTTGTAAACCGCCCAGAGAGCTTCGGCTATGGGGCGGTATATAAATGCAATAAATAAATAAAATAAAATAAAAATAAAAATAACTGTTGCCAAACTCCTGCAAACCACCCTGAGATCTACCAGCAGCTCCTGATCAACCCATTAGTAGAACTGGCAGCAACAGTTGGGCGCTATCGCTCTGCTTTATTTTTGCTTGAAGGATGCTTCCGTTATGATACATTTGCTCTCCTTTCTTGCTCCTGCTAGGCACCCTTGAAGATCCAAGATACTATCCCCAGCATCCTTTCTGTTTTGGCTCAGCTTGGCGAAAAAGATAACGGCTCCTTCCTGGACTGGCAAGGGAAAACCTTACCCTGGTAGCAGTGGGGCATCGATTCCAGACGCCTCGAAAGACACCTGGATTTTTAGAACAAACGGGGTTGGGAGGCCAGCTGTGACTCCTCCCTTCTTTGTTGCAATATACTCATAGCAATAGCTGTAGTCAGAGCGGCCGTTTGCGAATTGCCAAAGAAGAGCAACATCACTGTTCCGAAAAAGGAACAGTGATTTGCATTGATATGCAATTATCTATAACACTCTCACCCTTGAGGGAAAACGATGTTACGTTCCCTGCTGACTTGTCCTGCCCGGTGCTGTTACAAAAACAAAAAGGCAACCTAAATTTATAGGCTAACTTGAACAAATGGATACACGCCAAATTAATTTTTTTGTCCATGGATGTCCTAAATGGGAGATGGGCAGTGTCTTCTAGGATCAAACCAAACCTTGCACTGGCAATTATGTACTCATCACCCATTGAAATCTCCCACGACGATCTTTAAAGATGTAAGGAATTGTCGATTAATTGTTTCCAGGTGGTACTCTAAAGTACATACTTCTCTGCATTAATATTTGCAGGTACTAATTAATATGTATACATGCAAATTTAGAAATGATTATAGTTTCAATAGAAATGCAGTCCATCTCACCATAGTGAGAGAGACTGTGACCTGTGTCTGTCTGATCAGCCTGCTAACTGTAGAAGGGCACATTGATGTCTGGTGCCCATTGGGGTTGGTAAGGCAGAGGACAGAGGACTGTCCTATGTAAAAGGGGCCACTTGGCCAGCCAAACTGTAGCATGATGAATTTTGAAAGCTTATCTTTGTTGCTGTTCTTCTCGCCAATGGTTCCTTAAGTACCTTTAAGGTCCTCCTCCACGTGCCTCCTGTGAGGGCGGCAACAAGGGAGAGGGCCTTCTCGGTCCTGGCCCCCGCAATTATGGAACGATCTCCCTGACAAGGCCTGCCCGGTGCCAACATTATCTTTTCGACACCGGGCCAAGACTTTTCTCTTTCCCCAAGCATTTGGCAGCACGTGATGAGTTTCAATCGATCCTGGATTACTTTTGTGGTTTGGCCTAGCAGCTCAAGTTGTTTTTAGATACACACCCTCTCTGTGTATATTGTCTGTTTGTGAGCTTTTTATGCTTCACAATTGTTCGTATTGTATTTTTAACGTTTTTTTTAACTTTTGTAAACCACCCAGACAGCTTCAGCTATGGGGTGGTATAGAAATGTAATAAATAATGATGCTGACAATGACGATGATGCTACTTTTAAAGAAACACAGCTTTCTACCTTGTGTCTCGGAAAAGCCAACACATATGTCTTTTTCTTTTCCATAACCAGAGTTCCTTTGGGAACCGTAAGAACTTAAGAAGTGCCCTGATGCTGGATCAGACCGAGGGTCCATCTAGTCCAGCACTCTGTTCAAACAGTGGCCAACCAGATATCAACCAGGGAACTACAAGCAGGACATGGGTGCAACAGCACCCTCCCACCCATATGCCCCAGCTACCGGTGCGCGCAGGCTTACTGTCTTGAATCATAGAATCATAGAATCATAGAATAGCAGAGTTGGAAGGGGCCTACAAGGCCATCGAGTCCAACCCCCTGCTCAATGCAGGGGGGTTGGACCTGTGCTACCTGTGCTACCTCAATACTGGAGGTAGCACAGCCATCGGGGTTAGTTGTAAGGCAACTCTGTTTTACTGAGCATAATACAGCTGTATGGAGAGAGTCCTACAGACAAAGAACTTCTCAACCGGCAGGGTGAAAAGCAGGTCTATTTATACACAGTCACATCTTAACTAATTAGCAGTCAGCAAAGTTCTAAAGCAAAACAGAGACAGATCAAAGAAAACTTTATTGTACCTGATCAACAAATGTCCCGTAACTCTTCTGGCAATGTCAGATTGACCTGGATTGTCCTCCTTATCTAGGCTGACCATATAAAAAGGAGGACAAGGCTCCTGTATCTTTAACAGTGGCATAGAAAATTGGATTTCAGCAGGTGTCATTTGTATGCATATCGCACCTGGTGAAATTTCCTCTTCATCTCAACAGTTAAAGCTGCAGGAGCTATACTAGAGTGGCCAGATTGAAAAGAGGGCAGGGCTCCTGCAGCTTTAACTGTTGTGATGAAGAGCGAATTCACCAGGTTCCCCATATATACAAATGAATCCTGCTAAAATTCCCTTTTCAATACAACTGTTAAAGATACAAAAGCCCTGTCCGCCTTTTCATAGGGTCACTCTACCTTATCAAGTTAGATTAGTTGTCTTCTACTATATCAAGAGGCCTTGTCAGTTAGAAATTCTAGTTAAGCATTTCCTTGCTGATATAACAGTTTCGGCATTACAGCACATACAGGCACATTCATCATTCCAATCCCATCATGCAGTTCACTTACAAGAACCAAACTACATACAGAGCAGGTATATCAAGGCTTCTGGCTTTGTTTTCTCACCCACCTCTGCCATAGGACAAGGGTGGGGAAATGTTTTTAAGCCCGAGGGCTACATTGGCCTGGACAAGCACACATTGGGGGAAAGCAGTAGGCAGAACCAACGGATGTGGGTTCAATTGCTACTCCGAACTGGAGTAGACACAGTGAATCGGTGGGAACTCGGTAGGTCCCCATTTCTCTAAGTTACATTGCTTCAATGTGCCTGCTCTGGTGGGTACTAGCAATTGGACTGGTGATCTGACCTGATTCTGTGACAGCCAGAGGTGCAGCATGAGATACTGCTAGATCCAGAATTCAGCCCACTGGGAATCTGAGTGCCAAAAGCGTTGACTTCCTTTCAGAACTGCTGCAAATTGCACAGTTCTTTCGCGGTTCCCTGCCACAATGCCAGTGTGGACGGCGTGAGAAATGTACAACCAAGACATGATCGAAGTGGCACCCTCCTCGTTCCTTAGCAATTGGTATTTAGTGGCAAACCGAATCTGATACTGATGGTAATTAATATACGGTCACCATGACTAATAGCCATCGATAGGATTACCCTGTACGCGGTACTATGTTGATTAGCTTGAATCTAGGACTGTCTGTAGAATCTAGAAATGGATCTAGCAAATCAGCTTCTAAGGTTATCTAGGGAGTCCTGGGCATTGGTGAAATTTGAACTCAAGACTTTTGCATTCAGGGGGGCATATACCAACAAGGCAATTTCTTTATTAATGCACACACACACCAAATTTACTGCAATACAGGAACGTATTGGAAACAATACAGGAACGTATTGGAAACAATACAGGAACGTATTGGAAACAATACAGGAATGTATTGGAAACAATACAGGAATGTACTGGAAACAAAGCCCTATGAAGAGAGACTGAAAGAACTGGGCATGTTTAGCCTGGAGAAGAGAAGATTGAGGGGAGACATGAGAGCACTCTTCAAATACTTAAAAAGTTGTCGCACAGAGGAGGGCCAGGATCTCTTCTCGATCCTCCCAGAGTGCAGGACACGGAATAATGGACTCAAGTTAAAGGAAGCCAGATTCCAGCTGGACATCAGGAAAAACGTCCTGACTGTTAGAGCAGTGCGACAATGGAATCAGTTACCTAGGGAGGTTGTGGCCTCTCCCACACTAGAGGCCTACAAGAGGCAGCTGGACAGGCATCTGTCAGGGATGCTTTAGGGTGGATTCCTGCATTGAGCAGGGGGTTGGACTCGATGGCCTTGTAGGCCCCTTCCAACTCTACTATCTATGATTCTATGATAATCCAAGGTAATATCACCACCATCTTCTGGACCCTGTCATATTTAGTGCCAGGGTAACTAAAATAACCCTTTGCTACTATGGCACTCTGGAAACTTGAAGGCATAACATGTTTTGCATTGCTGCTGTTTTTATCTGGTTGACCTTTTATATTGTGTTTTATATTATGGTTTTATACTGTTGGTTTATACTTTGAATGGTTTTAATTTTTGTGAACCGCCCAGAGAGCTCCGGCTATTGAGAGGTATAGAAATGTAATAAATAAAAATAAATAAATAAATATGTTAGCCTTCCATTCAAACAAAAGGGATTTCAAGTGATTCTGTTTGAAATATCTCAGCATCTCAGGCTAGGCCTTCCTCTCCAGAGGTTAAGATGGAGATTGCTGACTCTTTGACAGACAGATATCGGGAGTCTGTGAACTCTCTTCCCTGCCTAGCTGAATTCTTAGCCCTTGGTCTGCTCTTCTGCCTTCTGTAGGGTGACTATATGAAAAAGAAGGACAGGGCTTCTGTAACAATTGTAGAGGAAAGGGAATTTCAGCAGGTGTCATTTGTATGCATGGAGAACCTGGTGGAATTCCCTTGTTATCAAACAGTTAAACCTGCAGGAGCCCTGCCCTCTTTTGTATCTGATTACTCTAACATAGCTCCTGCAGCTTTAAAGGTTGGGATAAAAAGGGAAATTCCCTTTTCTCTAAAACTGTTGAAGATACAGGAGCCCTGTCCTCCTTTCCATAGGGTCACCCTACCTTCTACCATGACACCATCTTTCATCACCATACCCCACTTTGAATATTCTCCTTGAGCCCACCTCACAAACCCCCGGCTACCATGGGAACAACAATAAAAAGTTTTACATCACTGCAATTGCATGGCCTATTCCTTACCGGACATTTGGATGGTAAGGAATGCTGGTGCCTCTCTCTCCTATTTTGGGAAGATTTCCAGAGTTGTGGACTTTTCTGGCATCATGGCAGGTAGGATATTGTTCCACTTCGTTGTTCAGAAGGACCCTTGCTTTGGGGGCCCTCAGAGCGATAGAGTAAGAAATGTGGGAGCGGGGGGAATGAAGTGCCTATGAAGACTTCCTACTTTCCTGCTGCAATTCTAAGATAGCATTAGAAGACAAAGAGTCTGTTCTCTGGTTTTCCCATGACTGCAACTCACATCTCATTGGGGCTTTTGAGTGATGGGCCCAAGGGAGCCGGGACCTCTTATGTATTAATTAATCCAGAGCAAAAAGCTCCAGAAAGTCAAGGAAGGTTGGGAGAAGAGTGTGATGTTTAAATAGATAGCTCTCTCTAACAAGAATCACAGCGAAATATAAAAGGCGGGGGACATTTGGCTGGTGCCCAGGACTGCACCGAGATTATCCATTCACATTTGGGCGAAGACTTTGGTCAAAGCAAACGCTTATTTCTCAAACTTCCTGTGTGGTTTGACTTAGGACATAGCTAGACCTAAGGTTAATCCCTGGATCATCCAGGGGTCAAACCTGTTCATCTAGGTGACACACAGGGGATCCTGTGTTCAGGCAGGGGCGAACCCTGGATGATCCCAGGATAAACCTTAGGTCTAGCTGTGGCCTTACTCTTTGGCTCCTCTGAAAGCCTCCCTCCCTCCCTCCCAGCACCTTCCATTCAGGCCAAGCGGCCATCCCTTCTTTGGACTCCCGTTGGCATTGTGAGATTCTCTGGCCCTGCAGAACCTTGGGATCCCGATGGGAACGGCAGTAAGCAAGTGCAGAGGATGCCCGTTCCATGGGTTCCTCTTTACTCAACGCAGACTTGAGGGCGACACCTCTTTGGGCCAGTTCAGATGTTGTCGAAAGTGGCAGGCCGCAAAGCGAAGGGCTGCCCTCCAGCTCCGTCTTGATGAGGCTTCAAAGGAGGGCTTTTCTGTTTGGGTGCTCAGACTCTACGTCACCCACTTCTGCCCAAAACACCCTTTCAAAATGCCAAATGTGCCCACCAACCCAAAATGGTTGGGCACCCGTGCTCTGGCAGCCCCTGCTTGAAGCAGCAGCACAGGGAAAGGACTTTGCCTGGGGGGACCTTAGAGAATGGCTGCCAATCAGCAAAGGCAGGGAGGCCCAGTAGTTCGGCCCAGTATTAGGGGATTTCCAACACACTCACCTGCGGCAGCAAGTGGGCTATCACCTTTCTTGCAGGGGGAGGGGTGCTATTGAACAGAAGATGGAGCAGAGACAACCATCTCAATAATATTTATTGATTTATTAGTATTTATGGATGGTTTACATCCACAGATTACCGAGTTTTGAACAGAAACCATAAAACATATAAAACACTATGTAGAATAGATTGTATCTGTAGCGTAGGATGAATTACACACAGAACGCTTGCATAAACTGATGTGTCTTCTTCCCAGGAGAAACCAGAGAGGATTCACGACTGCTCCGGATCCTTCAGGAGAGAGGACTGTGCAGCGCAGTGGAGAAAACGGGAAGACCTCTGCCAAGGCCCCGTCCCAAGCCATGCACACTCCCCAAAATTCATCTGGGTGCCGTGAAGCCACTGCCAACTGCTCAGCCGAAGAAAGTGCCGACCAGATTGCCGAAGGTGGTGGAGGCCTCCTTGCCAAGGCCCCTGGATCAGAGCAAGACCACATGGCCCAAGCCAATACAGGCCTTCTTGGCGAATTCCGGCACCAACAACTGTACAGAAGCCGGTGCCGCCTCTTGTGCGGACCCCAGAGATCATCACCTTGTCGGTAAACCCACAATACATGTCTACTCCGAAGCCGGTGACACCCCCAATGTAGAGCGTAGGAACAACTTTGCCACTGGTGCCGCTCCTGGCATCTCTCCGGAAGTCGATGGCGGCCTGCGTTGAAAAGGCCGCTGTGCCAAAGCCAGGAGAGACGTCTTGGAGAAGGTCAGTGGCGACCGATGGACCCAAGCCATGGCCGTCCAACTGGTCCAAGCCAACGCCGCTCCATCATCCAAAGCCACCGCGCAGGTCAGTGATGAGACGGCGACGTTTGTAAGGATTCGCCAGCGTTGCGTCCTTATTACTTATTTGTAACGTAAGGACCAGGAGTCAGGCTTGGAGCTTCAACTGTGCTTCTTTATTAGGAAGCTTCTGGAACCCAACTGACAAAGGGCTGGGCTGGCAACTGCCTGCTGGCAGCCCTGAACCATCAAAACAGGAGCAATACATAGTAGGCACAGCCAACCAATCAGTCGTCATAAGACATACATTACACTCCTTGCCATTTACTGTTTTACTCTGTACAGCACCATGTACATTGATGGTGCTATATAAATAAATAACAATAATAATAATAACAGTATTGGGCAATTTGTAGCTGAACAGTTTCAGACATTCCTAAAAAAAAACCACCCGGAATTAGACATATTACATCAGCGCCGTATCACCCAGCTACCAATGGATTAGCTGAAAGGTTTGTTCAAAGCCTGAAGAATGCTTTGAGAGCAATGTCTGGGGAAAAGATCACACGGAACCAAAAGCTTGCACATTTTTTAATTGCATAGCGCAACCCGCAACAACAAACCAAGTGCTTGCAATGTTGTTCTTGGGTCTTACCTTACGTTCAAGGCTGGATCTTCTCAAGCCAAATCTGCGAAGAAGTGTTCAGGTCAAACAGCTAAAATAGCAGAGTTGGAAGGGGCCTAGAAGGCCATCGAGTCCAACCCCCTGCTCAATGCAGGAATCCACCCTAAAGCATCCCTGACTGAGGGTTGTCCAGCTGCCTCTTGAAGGCCTCTAGTGTGGGAGAGCCCACAACCTCCCTAGGTTTCCTTTAGTGTTCTGATTGGATGTGGCTGAGACCCAGAGCGGATTCACAGCCCCACTGACATCGGAGCCACCAGCCTCCACTGAATAGCACCCAACACTTTTGGTTTTGGCGATGCAATCCCACCTACCGCCGGCAGAGGGGAGTAGAGGCAATGGCAGGGGACGGCTGGGGGGAATCGTAGGAACTTTTAAAGGCCGGAACTCTAAGAAGCGGGCGCGCGTTGCCGGGAGGGATTCTGAGCCCACGGGACCGGAAGTTCCCGTTTTTAACTGCACCCCAGATCCCAAAGGTGATGGTAAGTGTGTGTTTGTGTGTGTTTTACGGGAATGGTTATTGGGACCCTTCCCTCCATCCCGGAAGTGTTTTTGATCTTAATAGAAACCCTGTTCTAATTTTAGAGGCTATTTTAGTACATTATATACGGTAAAAGCACTTTTTTTTTTGGATCGGGGCCCCTTCATTTCTTCATTTCCCCCTTGGGCTAATAAGGGGGGCTGCTACTACACTATTTACGACAAGGGGGTGTTGTTGTTGTTAAAAGGGAGGTGTATTATTTAGGGGTAGCCAGTAATGCATGGGTTATGGTGGTCTGTTGTGGGTGGGGGTTTCAGGGAGTGACCCTGTGATAGTGGTCGCTTCTATTACGTTGTTTATGGCAGCCTGTCCCCCAACCAAGGGCTTTGCAAGTGTATTGGCCTACAATTCCCATCATCCCCTGCCAGCATAGTCGACCCATCTGCAAGGGAAGTCACAAGCGGGTGAATCCACTGAAGTGGGTTTCCCCATGCTGGTCCTCTCCAGATGTTGGGGACTACCGCTTCCATTATTCCCAAGCATGGGCCTTGCTAGCTGGGGGATGATGGGAGTTTTAGGGCAACACATCTGGAGGGCACCAGCAATAGGGGGAGAGAATGGTTTATGGGAAAGGTTTCATTTGGGGCTGGTTCTGGAAGTGTTCGTCTGTTGCAACAGAACCAATACAAGGCACAATCCTATGCATGTAGCTGACCATATGAAAAGGAGGACAGGGCTCCTGTATCTTTAATAGTAATGTAGAAAAGGGAATTGCAGCAGGTGTCAATTGAAGTGGGTGAAATTCCCTCTTCATCACAACAGTTAAAGCTACACTAGCTATAGTAGAGTGGCCAGATACAAAAGAGGGCAGGGCTTCTGCAGCTTTAACTGTGGTGATGAAGAGAGAATTCCACCCTCTTCAATTGACACTTGCTGAAATTCCCTTTTCTACATTACAGTTAAAGATACAGGAGCCCTGTCCTTCTTTTCATATGGTCACCCTAGTTTAGACAGAAAAAAAGTCCTACAACTCCCAGCATGGGTAGAGTGACCATATTGCATTTATATCCTGCCTTTTTTCCTCCAAGGAACCCAAGGCGGTGTACATAATCCTCTTCCTCTCCATTTCAGCCTCACAACAACAACCCTGTGAGGTAGGTTGGGCTGAGAGTCTGCGACTGGCCCAAAGTCACCCAGTGGGTTTCCATGGCTGAGTGGGGACTAGAACTCGGATCTCCCGACTCCCAGTCCAACACTTTAGCCACCACACCACACTATGAAAAGGAGGACAGGGCTCCTGTATCTTTAACAGTTGTATCTAACATTTGTTTTATGTGTTTTATGCTGTTGTTGTTCCCTGCCTCGATAAGGATGGAGAGGCAGGTTAGAATTTTTTTAAAATAAATATTGAAAAGGGAATTTTAGCAGGTGTCATTTGTATATATGGAGAACCTGGTGAAATTCGCTCTCTATCACAGCAGTCAAAGCTGCAGGTCCCCTGCCCTCTTTTAAACCTGGTCACTCGAGTATAGCTCCTGCAGCTTTAACTGTCGTGATAAAGAGGGAATTTCACCAAGTTCTCCATATATACAAATGACACCTGCTAAAATTCAGTTTTCTATTCAACTGTTAAAAATACAAGAGGCCTGTCTGCCTTTTCATGTGGTCACCCTAAGCATGGGGCATGCTGGGAGGATTTTTTTCCCGTCTAAACATGCATAGGATTACACCCAAAGTGTCTTATAGGTCAGGGGTGGACAACTTCCACCCTTCCAGTTGTTGGAGTGCAATTCCTATCAGCCCTCGGCCCCCGTAGCTGGTGGTTGTGGGATGACCAGAGTTGCAGTCTCTGGAGGGCAAGTTGCCCACCCCTGTTATTGGGTAGCAAAATTCATTATGTCATCATTATTATTATTTTTATTATTTATTGCATTTGTATACCGCCCCATAGCCGAAGCTCTCTGGGCGGTTTACATAGGATAAAAACACTTCAAAACAATGTACAATAATTTAAAATCACAAACACATACAATTTTAAACCACGAAAACATACAAAAATAAACCCGGGCTAATTACATATTGCTAAATGCCTGGGAGAAGCCAGCCTTTCCCAACCAGATGCCCTCTAGATCAGCTGGACTGCCACAACTCCCATAATTCCCAGCCAGCTGTGATTCAGATGCATCATTCAGCAATACAGGGACTTGGCTGGCACGGGGGCTCATCTTTGCTTTCCTAGATCTATGGGAAATCTCCCACTCTGACTAAAACCATCAAAAATAGCTGACTGGGGAATGCTGGGAGTTGTGGGGCTTTTTATTCCTATCTAAATGTGCATGGGAGTTATGCCCTTAAGGGATGTGTTTTGACATATCTTCTGATTTTGGGTAGAATGATCCAGTATGCTGATATCACGGCTGACATCTCAGATAGCGAGGGTCACGCGATGTACAGGTAAGCACAGCCTTTCTTAGGAACTGAGAGTGCTTTATACCATATCTGTTTGTCCATCCAAGCCAAAGGCAGGGGCAGAAGCAAGGATAATCTTGCAAAACGTTTATGTAGAAAAGGGTTTTTTCTACTGACTGACAGCAGTTCTGTGCGTTATCAAGGATGTTCAACTAGTTTTGAGCTGAGGGATGGATTCCCTTTTTTCCCCATATAAACATCTCTAAAAATGGGGTGCATCTTAGAATCACAGGTGTGTCTTAGGGGTTTTTTTTTCCTTCTGTTGGCGGTACTGAAATTAGTGTGCGTCTTACCATCGATGGCGTCTTACAATCGAGGAAATACGGAATATGAAAATGTTGCAATGTAGAACTCTCTCTCTCTCTCTCTTTCTCTTTGAAGAGAGACTGAAAGAACTGGGCGTGTTTAGCCTGGAGAAGAGAAGACTGAGGGGAGACATGAGAGCACTCTTCAAATACTTAAAAGGTTGTCACACAGAGGAGGGCCAGGATCTCTTCTTGATCCTCCCAGAGTGCAGGACGCGGAATAACGGGCTCGAGTTAAAGGAAGCCAAATTCCGACTGGAGATCAGGAAAAACTTCCTGACTGTTAGAGCAGTATGACAATGGAACCAGTTACCTAGGGAGGTGGTGGGCTCTCCCACACTAGAGGTCTTCAAGAGGCAGCTGGACAACCCTCTGTCAGGGATGATTTAGGGTGGATTCCTGCATTGAGCGGGGGATTATGGGCCCCTTCCAACTCTACTATTCTAGAATTCTATGATTCTCTGTCTCTCTGTCTCTCTCTGTCTGTCTCTCTCTCTCACACACACACACACACACACACACAGATAGGCTTTTGTGTGTTTGTGTATATCATGGGGAAATGTTTAGCCTATCATTAATACGGAAATTGTCCTACGAATCACGAATGCTTGTGTATTTACAAATCTCTGTCTCACCCGCAGAACGCCTCCTATCGCGATCCGCCGCTTCCCTCCGGACTCCTAGGCTTGCGGCGTCTGCCAATTACGGCACGCAGTCCTCCAGCAAAAATGGAGCCTGCCCCCAGCAGTGGTACGCGCTGGACCCCGAGCTGGAAGAAATGCTGGTGCCCCGAAAGATGTCCATCTCCCCCCTCGAAAGCTGGCTGACGGTCCGGTATTCCCTCCCGAAAGGTGGTGGAGTCATCAATGTTCACGAGAGGATAGGTTACGAACCCGCCCGGGAGTACGACCTCCCGCCATGTTCCCGGGGCGCAGAGGAGGGGGATGAGGAGGACGGGGGAGGCGAGCTGAACCGGGACAAGATAGAATGCAAGAACATCCTGAAGATCCGGAGGAGGAAAATGAATAAACACAAGTACAAGAAGCTGATGAAACGGACAAAATTCTTGCGGAAGAGTATCAGGATAATCCGGCGGCGGAAAAAACAGGTGAGGAGGTTTCCAGCAACTGGCTAGTACAGTTGGTTTTGCTTTTCATAGACTCGTAGAATAGTGGAGTTGGAAGGGGCCTATAAGGCCATCGAGTCCAACCCCCTGTTCAATGCAGGGATCCACCTTAAAGCATCCCTGACAGATGGTTGTGCTGGGACCCAGAGTAAGCCCTCAGCTGCCGATCTTAAGGTCCAGGCAGATTTACATGGGAGAAAGTGGTCCGTAAGGTATCTGTCCAGTTTAGGGCATTAATAAATGTATCTGATTTCCAGTACAGCCTGGTTGGTTCCCAGCAATGTATAACTCTAGTCATGCCAGTGTTGAACATTCTGCTCCTCCTTGATCTGGCTTCTTCATCTCTCCTGAATCCCTTTTGATTTTGATCTCTTCTACTGCTTCCTGGAATGATCCCACCGCTACCACCAAGCATCCAGGCTTGTTGCCTTTAGGGTCTGAAATCTCACAGTGAGAACATCACTTACCAAAGCGAGGTTTCCTCTTTCTTCTCCCTTTATACAGAAAAGGTTTGAACGCGATCTGGAACGCATCTGGAGGAGAGCCGGTTTGAAGAACCCCCCGGAGGGTTGGGTCGCACCGAAGATATATCTCAAGAATGTGAAGTCCGAGTGACATTGCTCCGAGTGTTTTCCTTTTTCTTTTTCATTAAAGAGTATTTAACAGCGACTTCTATTGTGTGTTTCTTAAATGCTGATGCTAAAACTCTGACTTTGTCACAATTATCCTTGCGACAATCTTGTAAGGTAGGCCGGTATTCTTATCTCTATATTGGAGTTAGGATAACTGAGGCTGAGAACAAGAGAATGGCTTGCCGAAGGCCGCCTGGTAATTTTACAAGGGCCGGAGTAATAGCTCAACTTGGTGATGGACGTAGACCAGGATGCAAATTTCGACACAACTGTGAATCTCACTTGGGTGACCCTGGACCGATTCTTCTTTCTCAGACTAACCATCTTGTGAGGGATAGGGGAGCTCCTTGGAGGAAGGATGGGGGAAACAATGTCATCATAATTCCCTCTAGTTCCGATGCTCAGGAACTACGAGTATTTATGTGATCACAGGTGGGGAAAAGCTGCATAGCCCAGGTGGCTGCTCTCTGTCCCTTCCCATCTTGAGAACAGCAGCGGCTGCCATAACTCCCTGGAGAGCTGTGCGCGCCTTAAATGTTTGAACTCCTGAGACACCTTCTGTCCAGTTGGGTTCTGCGTTTCTTTGTTGGTTCTTGCCTGTCCACTTGTGCGGACCAAAACATGGCTTCCAAAGCGATCCTGGAAGTTGGGCACTGTGTGTGCATCTCTATGCTACGTAGGTCTATGGTGAGTTCAGCCTCCTGTCTCTGCAGCTGGTAGCATAGAGATTAGAAAAAGTACAGAGAATTATCCCATTGTCTGGATACGTCTTTTCCTGGTTCACACTTGCAAATCCATTTTTTATACGTCCCCTAGGATGGAAGTATGAGTTAATCACAGAAATGAATGGCGAAAATTTTTAATGTGTCCACCGCTAAATATATGGTAGCAGTGAAGAGAGAACTTATTGTACTAACTCAGTCCATATTTATTTATTTATTTATTATTTACATTTCTATACTCTCCAATACCCAAAGCTCTCTGGGTGGTTCACACAGTTTCTTTATTTGAAGTATTTTTATGCCGCTCCATAGCCAAAAAAAAAAGGCTTCCCAGCCTGGCGTCCAGTTCTGGGCTCCACAATTCAAGAAGGATGCAGACAAGCTGGAGCATGTTCAGAGGAGGTCAACCAGGATGATCAGGGGTCTGGAAACAAAGCCCTATGAAGAGAGACTGAAAGAACTGGGTGTGTTTAACCTGGAGAAGAGAAGATTGAGGGGAGACATGAGAGCACTCTTCAAATACTTGAATGGTTGTCACACAGAGGAGGGCCAGGATCTCTTCTTGATCTTCCCAGAGTGCAGGACATGGAATCATGGGCTCAAGTTACAGGAAGCCAGATACCAACAGGACATCAGGAAAAACTTCCTGACTGTTAGAGCAGTATGACAATGGAACCAGCTACTTAGGGAGGTTGTGGTCTCTCCCACACTAGAGGCCTTCAAGAGGCAGCTGGACAACCCTCTGTCAGGGATGCTTTAGGGTGGATTCCTGCATTGAACAGGGGGTTGGACTCGATGGCCTTGTAGGCCCCTTCCAACTCTGCTATTCTATGATTCTATGATCAGTTCTAAACACCCATGCCTGGGATTGAGTCCTGTTGAAGCTGGTGGGACGTATATCTGGGTAGATCTGCATCAAACAGCTGTTTTTACTGGTGCTATCTGGGGGTGGTAGGACTTTTTTCCTCTGCCTAAACATGTATAGAATTGCCTCCTACGTTGACAGTGTCAGATTTGCTTGCCCAGGGATAGAAAACCTTTGCCCCCTCTAGATGTTGCTAGATTACAACTCCCATCATTCCTGACTGCTGGGGCTGATAGAGGTTGGACTCCAAGAACATCTTGAGAACCATGTTCCCCAGCCCTGACCTAGCTCCACCACGGGTTGAACCTTCAAATTTCTGCATGTAAAGCAGGTGGTTTTACGCTGAGCTACGGACCGTCTGTTCTGCTTGGACTTCATTTCTGCCCAACTTGGTCTGTTTTGAGACCTTCCAGAAGTGCTCATGCTAGCGTCTCCTGAAAGCATTATTTCAGTAGAAATAATTATTTCCGTAGAAAGCGTTATTTAATTATAAAATAATTATTTCAGTAGAAAGCCTTATTTCAATGGATCTACTTTTCTGGGTGCAAAGATTACTGCAGGCGCTGACTGCAGCCAGGAAATCAGAAGACGTTTACTTCTTGGGAGGAGAGCAATGACAAATCTCGATAAAATAGTTAAGAGCAGAGACACCACACTGACAACAAAGGTCTGCATAGTTAAAGCAATGGTATTCCCCGTAGTAACCTATGGCTGCAAGAGCTGGACCATAAGGAAAGCTGAGCGAAGGAAGAGAGATGCTTTTGAACTGTGGTGTTGGAGGAAAATTCTGAGAGTGCCTTGGACTGCAAGAAGATCAAACCAGTCCATACTCCAGGAAATAAAGCCAGACTGCTCACTTGAGGGAATGGTATTAAAGGCAAAACTGGAGTACTTTGGCCACATCATGAGAAGACAGGATACCCTGGAGAAGAGGCTGATGCTAGGGAAAGTGGAAGGCAAAGGAAGAGGGGCCGACCAAGCGCAAGAGGGATGGATGATATTCTGGAGGGGACAGACTTGACCTTGGGGGAGCTAGGGGTGGCGACAGCCGACAGAAAGCTCCGGCGTGGGCTGGTCCATGAAGTCACGAAGAGTCGGGAGCGACTGAACGAATAAACAACAGCAACAAACTGAAAGCATGGCTTGGGCTGGCATGAAAACATCTTTTCCTCTCCTTTTTTTTTGTTTTTGTTTTTGCTCGGTTCGTCCTTTGGAGGAGCAAAGCTGTTGCGAAACAGCAGAGGGAGCCCACAGGCAAAGTAACATGATTAAAATGCATCTCCTAAAGTTTAGTTACTAGCAGTAAAAGCTTTAAGGTAAAAGATGGTGGTATCTTTAATATTTCTAGCTCCGCCTCTTTTGACTTTTTGCTCCGCCCACTATTGGCATGTGTCCATCTGTCCCCCGTCCCCTCCCAAGGGCTGCTCTGAAATCGACCACTGCCCTCAGGGTGATAAGAGGTTCAACATCTCTGAAATAGAGGATTGTCCTCTGTAAAATAGGCCACCTGGCCTCTTATCCACATGTATAAGAGAAAGCAATATAGAAGGGGATCCTTAAAATCGGGCTGTGATGGGAAACACTGGGAGGCAGATTGAGCCTACAGACTTCCAGTTGCTGACACACACACCCAGGGAATGCCTGAATATGAGAAGTTGCTTCTGAACATCAGTGTCTCATGACAGGGTGGTGTAGTGGTTACAGTGTGGGATTGGGACACCTGAGTTCTACTTCCCGCTCGGCCGGGAAGCTCACTAGATGACTTTGAGCCAGTCTGCTGCCTCTCAGCCTCACCTACCTTGCAGAGTTGTTGTAAGGATATTATTATTATTACTACTACTACTATTATCATTTCTTTTCTCACTCGTGGCAGTTCTTCCAGACGGACCTGGCAGGCTTCGCCAAGTCACGCAGTGTTTTAGTGATTCAGGAATTTCCTGACAATTGAGCATGTTTTAAATACGACTGCTTTTTGGATGCTGGTATGAATGTATTTTGGTAGGCCCAGTTTCTGAAGGTTTTCTGTATAGTTCTTTGATGTGACGCCGGTGACTGATGAGACTAACAAAGTAATTGTAACTTTCCTGTTGCCATAGTTCTTTAACTTCCACGGCCAGTGGTGTATATATTTCTCTTTTCAACAACATTTTTGTCATTAGGTATTGCTATGTCAATGAGGTAGATGTGTTTTTCTTTTTTGTCTGTTGCAAGGTGTTGTCTTGTCCGTATGAATTGTATGATCTTCATTTTCCAGGGTGATGATGATGATTTATTCCATCAGCAAGACCAAGGATTTTTTTTTTTTAAGGCTGAATTTCAGAAACGAGGAGGAGTTCTGTTCCATACGAGCTTGTGTCAGTGGTGCTGCCCAGACGGAACGCCTCTCCCAACGTGAATATACCCGGTCACTACGTTCAACATCTAAGGTCCTCCTCTGGGTGCCTACTCCGAGAGAGGCTCGGAGTGTGGCAACGAGGGACAGGGCCTTTTCGGTGGTGGCCCCCAGCCTATGGAACGATCTCCCTCACGAGGCTCGCCTGGCGCCAACGCTGCTATCTTTCTGGCGCCAGGTTAAGACTTTCCTCTTTGACCAGGCATATGACGGCACATCTTAATCATCCACATGTTTAGTTTTTTAACGGTTTTTAATGCTTTATGTGTGTATATTTCTGTGTTTTAGAATTTTAAATTTTGTATACTCATTTTTATCTTAATTTTAGAATTTCTGTAAACCGCCCAGCGAGCCCTGGCTATGGGAGTGATATATAAGTGCAATAAATAAATAAATAAAATAAAAAATAAATGATGACCCCCTGTCGAAAAGGCCAAGCGGCACCCTCCAAAATGCAAGAACACAAGCCCGTGTGTCTTCTAGATGCATACATTGGCCAGCACTCCAGCTGATGATCTCATAAGCCGGCCGTTCCCTGTGTTGTAAATGGAGCTGGGAAGGCAAAAGAGTCAGGGTGTTCTTTCTACCTTCTTCTGTGCATTGGCGTTTTTACAAGACGTTTGTGCAGGTGACAGAGCCCTCCAAATAAATACCCCTTCCCCAGGCCATTCGGACTGCATTTCCTTGGCCTTTAATTTGTTAATTTTGTCTTGGGGACAATTGCAGACAAGCTGACCTGTATCAGCAGGCGTTTCCAGCTGCCCTCACCTGCTTTGGCCTCCATTTTCCCTGGCTTCCTCTCCTACCTCTCTTTACAAGCACCTGGTATAACAAAGCCGCCTTTGAAAAAGGAGCAGACAGGTCCACTGTCCTGTCAACGCCTGGCTGGAAAATTTGCCATTGCCCAATAACCAGTTCAGGGGAACAAAAGCGGCCTGTACGTTTGTGAGCTGAAATAATTTCTTAAAACCACCACTGGTTGGCTGTCGTCGGCGTTTGGGGATTTGATGCCTAGGCAAAGGGTTTTTTCTCAGTGGCCTGAGGCGTGACGCAGTCCCAGCCTCCAGGCACATGCCAGGAACTCTTCTTGATCCTCCCAGAGTGCAGGACACGGAATAACGGGCTCAAGTTACAGGAAGCTAGATTCTGGCTGGACAGCAGGAAAAACTTCCTGACTTTTAGAGCGGTATGACAATGGAACCAGTTACCTAGGGAGGTTGTGGGCTCTCCCACACTAGAGGCCTTCAAGAGGCAGCTGGACAACCCTCTGTCAGGGATGCTTTAGGGTGGATTCCTGCATTGAACAGGGGGTTGGACTCGATGGCCTTTTAGGCCCTTTCCAACTCCACTATTCTACGTTTCTACCTCACAGGATTGTTGTTGTGAGGATAAAATAGAGAGGAGGATTATCTACACCACCTTGGCTTCCTTGGAGGAAAAAAGGCAGGATAGAATTGCAATTATGAATCATGATTGCGCTCTTCAAATACTTGAAAGGCTGTCACGCAGAGGAGGGCCAGGATCTCTTCTCGATCCTCCCAGAGTGCAGGACACGGAATAACGGGCTCAAGTTACAGGAAGCCAGATTCCGGCTGGACGTCAGGAAAAACGTCCTGACTGTCAGAGCGGTATGACAATGGAACCAATTACCTAGGGAGGTCGTGGGCTCTTCCACAGTGGAGGAATTCAAGAGGCAGCTGAATGCTTTAAGGTGGATTCCTGCATTGAGCAGGGGGTTGGACTCGATGGCCTCATAGGTCCTATTGCCAGTGTTGAAGTATGAATCAATGGTCGGTCTGCTTGGTTTCTGAACGTTTGGGTGGCCGCTTTTGAACTGCCAAATCCTACTATTCTAGGATTCTATGAAAATCTTTCTGGCTGCCTCTCCAAGCTTGCAAGAGTGACCTGGGCCAAGAGGGGAAAGGGGTCCTTCCCGATGTACGTATACCACACTTGAACTTGGAGGTGACAGCCGTCCCTTGATCTCTCCAATCTGCAGCCTCGTCTAGTCGTCTTGTATTGGTTTCCATCCCTCGTAAAAGGTGTCATTGCTTAAAGATTTTGGGAGGGGTTCTCAAGGGTGAGAGCGGGGGGTCTGGTGGAAAACCTTGGCTCAACTTTTGCAGCTGGACGGTCGCCTTGAACCCGTGGGGAGAGCTGAGTAAAGCAGAAGAGTCATCAGCGTGGTGGTGGGGTGTTTGGGGCAGGGTGGGGGGTGTCAGCATTGATATGCAAGCCAAAAGCAGTACACTCACCGGGGATACAACTGTGGTTACCGGGCTGCCTCTGGCTGAATTCCTTGAGCCTGGCTGTGTCAAATCCGTTTACTTCCCTGCCAGGGTGATTTCATCGCAGCCCGCCTGTCGTGTTTTTCTCAGAACGCTCTTACTTTCGATGGGAGGCAAATGACGAGGCCTGCTAAGTAATCCACAAAGCTTTTATTAAGCAACAAACGTCTCTTCTACCTGAAGAGGGTCTAACCTCTTGGAAACGTCCCCCAAGGCAAAACTAGGCAAACTAAGCAAGACAATTGTCCATTCAAGAAGAATAAGAAGCCACTTCTCAAACGCCCGTAACTTCAGAGAGCCTGGTGCGGAGGCAGGTTCTGGCGTAATCGAACCGACTTTCTCACACCTTCCTTCTGCCCCGCGTGTTTTAGCTTCCGGCGGACCGTAGCTTGTCGGGACGCTGACTTCCGGAAGAAGGCTCACTTCCCACTGAGTGTGTAGGATTTGGCCTTGAGGAGATAAGCTCTGGAGAGGGCTGACTCCCAGCTGGGGAATCGCCTGTGAGAGCTTCCTCCCCGCTGGTACAAGCTGGCTGGTGTCTGGCGCTGCGTCTTCTAGTTCTGAACCTGATTCTGATTGATTACCTGAAACTCCTTCTCCCAAAACGGGCAGTAAGTTTAGACATGACACCGCCTGCCAAGATGTGCCGGTCAAATTCTCAGAGCCGGGATGCTTTCTCAGGAGCCGCTGAGATTCAAACAGAGGCACAAGCTCGAAAGAGTGAAGGGGACCTTCCTCTGAGCCTTGCAGGAGCCAAGTTCTAGAGCAGCAAGCAAAGTTCTGAGAGGTATGGTCAAAGCCAGGGAAGAATTCTAGAGCCCAAGAGGGGTCTAGGAGGCCATCTAGACCTGCTCGATGTAGGAAATCCAGGCCGGGAACATACCCAATCCTCCCTCTGCTCAAAGATCCCCAAGGAACATGGGTGAGTCCACCATTGTCAGTTCCGTTGCTTTGAGATGTTTCTCTGGCTGGGTTCGCACAACATGCTAACACAATCCCAGTGGTTGAGCATGGGTTGTTTTGAACCGTGGGTTGTTCTGAACCGTGGGTTGTTCGTGGAACTGTAGGTTGGCGTTTTGGATGCTTGTTAACTACGCAGTGTGGCTTGTGAACCACCCAACCACAAACTGTGGATTCTTGTGGCACGTTCGAGGAAAAAAAGCCACAATGCACGGTTAACCAGCCACCCTGGCTTCATTCAGGCAACATGCTCAACCAAGGTTCAACAAAGAAACCACGGTTCCAAATAACCCACACACAACCGCTGAGTGTGGCTTAGCGTGTTGTGTGAAACCAGTCGCTGAATGTTCAACCGAAATCAGGATGCAAGGCAGCAAACCGGGAAAGGGGAGGGGGGGGCATTCATTCCGCTGGGTGTGTGCAAAAGTTCCGTTCTCATACCTGACTGCCCCATTCACCTCTTGTTCCCTGCACTGAAATTACATTCGCTTTGCAGGACTGGTACAAGTTGTAGGGTGACCCTCTGGAAAAGAGGACCGGGCTCCTGCACCTTCAACAGTTGCAGGAAAGGAAAGGAACCTCTCATGCAAGCACTGAGTCATTACTGACTCTTGGAGGGACGCCAGCTTTCACTGACATTTTCTTGGCAGGCCTTATAGCGGGGTGGTTTGCCGTTGCCTTCCCTGGCCGTTATTACCTTTCCCCCAGCTAGCTGGGTACTCATTTTACTGACCTCGAGAGGATGGAAGACTGAGTCGACCCGAGCCGGCTGCCTGAAACCGGATCGAACTCACGCCGTGGGGAGAGTTTCAGCTGCAGAAACTGCTGCTTTACCACTCTGCGCCACACGAGGCTCTATCAACAGTTGCATAGAAAAGAGAATTTCAGCAGGTGTCATTTGCATGCAGGCCGCCCCTGGTGAAATGCCCTCTTCATCACAACATTAAAGCTGCAGGAGCCCTGCCCTCTTGACTAGATACAAAAGAGATACAGGAGCCCTGTCCTCCTTCCGTAGGGTCACCCTACATTAAACCGCACAAACCATTAGGAGAAAACTTGTGAATTTCAGTTAGTTCATGTTGAGTAGCAATTCCGGGTCAAAAAGAAATAATCTAGACACACATCACCAATTCCTCTTTATTGACGTTGTCATTCTTTAGCAGGGCAACTTCTGGACTGAGAAACTGGCCGTGCTCCATTTCTGCACATCTAAATTTGGACTGGGGTGATTTGACCGACAGAAGCGTTAAAATAGCCTCTCTCTTCTTCTCCTTTTTTCTTTCCCCGAGTCCAGAATTACATTCGGTAGCTCTTGCTTTTTATAAATCAACGTGGTTTGGAAAGCACAGGCAAGTGTTAAACACACACACACACACACGGGTCTGGGGACGTGGTGTGCCCAGGGTGCGCCACGACGAGGAGAAATAATGTGGGCCCTCTTGATTCTGTGGGTTTGGGTTTTTTCACCCTCCTGTAACTTTCGGGTTGTGATTACAGCAGTTTTTGGAAGGCGGGGGTAATTACGGGCAGGGGAAAATGTTCTCCTTCAAAAGGGAGCAGCACCCCAGAGTGGCTTGCGGGTGGAGAGGGCGGGGACACGGGGTTCCAAGTGTGAGGGCTGTGGGTTCGAAACGGCGTTTCTCTCCTGCGGCCACATGGCCCAGGAACAGCTTCTCCCAACCTTGCGCCCCCTGAAGGTGTTGCACAAGAAACCGTGTAATCCCCAGCCTTCGTCATAGCAGGTAACGCAAGGGTACACAAGTGGGTCAAATCGGCCTCCCTTGTGGTGGTACCCTGGCCCTCCCGGGCTCCAGATCTGGCCATACCCCCTTCTCTGAACCCCGCCCCTTTTTGCCCGACCACAAATCGTTTGATGTTCCCTGGCTTTTGCGCAATTTCCCCCCACCCAAGCTGAGTTACCGGCAGTGAGAACTTTAAGCTAAACTTTAACTTTAAACCGACGAGACCACATTACGCCAGTCCTTTTCCAGCTTCATTGGCTGCCAGTCCAGGTCCGGGCACGATTCAAAGTGCTGGTATTAACATTTAAAGCCCTAAACAGATTGGGGCCAGGCTATCTGAAGGAACGCCTCCTCCCATATGTACCTGCCCGGACCCTAAGGTCATCCTCAGGGGTCCTTCTCCGTGAGCCCCTGCCAAAGGAAGTGAGGCAGGTGGCTACCAGGAGGAGGGCCTTCTCTGCTGTGGCACCCCGGCTGTGGAGGTTCGCTTGGCACCTACATTATATGCCTTTAGACGCCAGTCGAAGACCTTTTTATTCTCCCAGCATTTTAACAGTCTATAAATACATTTTAACTTGGTGTTTTAAATTTGTAATTTTGCATTGCTGCTGTTTTTATCTGGTTGAGCTTTTATATTGTATTTTATAGTATGGTTTTATACTGTTGTTTTATACTTTGAATGGTTTTAATTTTTGTGAACCGCCCAGAGAGCTCCTGCTATTGGGCGGTATAGAAATGTAATAAATAAATAAATAAATAAATAAATAAATCTCCCTGTGCCCCTGACCCTTTTACAACGCCCATCTCCGAAATGCGGCCCCTGAGAGCGTCTCCGCAACAAAACTCGGCCCTCGGTTCAACACCCATGATGTAAGGCCTGTCGTTAATTTAGGGTTCCTCCCCACCAGCTTCTCCAAATGCTCAGAAGTTTTTTTTTGGGGGGGGGGCGGGCACTGCGCTTACCCCAGGTTGATTCCCTCTGGAAGGGTGTTGCCGGACGCTCGTTGGCATTTTGGAGTAAATTGCATTTATTTACAGGTGGAGCAAAGGTGGTGGGACGCAGCTCACGGGCACTGACAGACAGACCGTTGCGCCCACCGACAGATCTCTCAGGACACAGCCAGCACCCTCAAATGGTGGTCCCCAACATGGCACCCGCAGGTACCTCCAACGGTGTCCTGCCCCCTTCAAAACAATGGTTTTAAAAAAAACATGTGCAAAGTATTAGGGCCATCTTCTCTCTGCCCCTTTCTAGGCTAGGTCTTTCTCCCCCCTCTACTCCTTTGCCTTTCTATTTCCCCCTCTCCGCCATCCTCCGGCCTCACTATTCCCCCCTCCCAAACTCTTCAGATCACTGTTTCTCCCTCTCGTACTCTCTAGCCTTGCTGTTTCCCCCTCCGTCCCCGCCTCCAGCCTTGCTATTTCTCCCCAACTTCCTTAGCTCCCTGGTTCTCCCTCTCCTCCCTCCTAGCCTGGCTCTTTCTCTCCCCGTCTACCCCGTTGCCTTACTATTTCCCCCCTCCTTCCCAGCCTCTGGCCTTGCTATTACTCCCCCCTCTCCCGCACCCCTCTTTAGCTCACTTCCGACTAGCTCGGCCTCCACGGCCACAACGATGTGACTAGCTGCATCCTCCGTTGCAGCCATTTTGTGGCGATGCCCACAGCAGTTTCTCAAATGCGCTATGTGCCCAAAGATTGGGGACCCCCTGCTCGAAGATGCTTATATAGCCCAAACACAGCTCTACACACCGCTCTCCATCCCTGTGTCAAATTGCAGTCAACCTTCGATCCATGAATCCATAGTATCCTATGGCCCATGCAGATGGTGTCTAGGGGCCATAGGACCGCTCCCTCGATGTTATTTAACTCTGTCATCTTGCCCCCACCTCCATATTTCAGTAGGAAGGGACGGCCCAGGAGAGAAATCCCTTCCGTCCATCATGGAGAAACATCACCTGAACATTTACAAGGCTATCGGCGTTCTTCGGTCACGCCCAGATCTGTGCTTCAAGTCCTCCACACTGGTAGTCCTCCGCTCCGACGTGGTGCCTATATGGACCCCTCCCTTGGCACCTGCTTCTCCCAGGTTTTTTAGTTTTAAAGTTTTTGTTTTATTTAAAAAATTAATGCATGCTTGCGAAGCGACACATCAATCTCCAGCACCATCTTTACGTTCCAAGAATGCCTCTGGGACCCACTTTCTGTGGAATGACTGTTACAGCAGGGGGGGAAAGTGGGTTCAAAAGAACGATTTTGTGTTTTGGAACTCAGATCCCTCCCTCTGCCTTGCATTGGGTGACCAAATGGCCGGTTTTCCCCGGACAAGTCCGGAAACAGGGGCCCCACACCGGAGTCTGGGGGGAAATTCCAGAATGTTAATGAATGTCCAGGAAAGTTGTGCCCGTCCTGTGTAGCCATCCGGGCCTTTTCTTTGCTGACGCCATTGCGCCCGTATTTTGCTTTCGGGCCATTTTCTTTTTCTGTTAGTCTCACCAGTTTGCCTTCTGGGAATTGGTGGGTGTTTGGTGACCAGCCATGCCCCCCATGGCAGCCATTTTATGTGGGAACTTCCTCCACCACCATGGCAGCCATTTTGTGAGAGTACCCACAACATTCCAAATATACCCACTGACCATAAAAAGTTGGGGAGCTCTATGCTAGGAAACCCATAATCATAACTATAACTAGAGAGCAAGCAAAAGCTCTCTTATTTGAGGAGCACCCAAATATATATATATATATATATATATATATATATATATATATATATATATATATATATATATATTCTCATCTGCCTATCTCATCTGGAGCACTGCCTCCGTTTCTGACCAACATAGATGAGTAAAAGAGCAGGAATGTCACTTTTTGGCCGTTGTTGTGAACTTCGAAACCAGATAGCTTGGAACGGCCTCGTACGACGTTGATTTGATCTCTTTGCTATTTCCTCCCAGTTCTCTGCCTCTGATCCGTCCAGACTGGAGGAGGAGAAAACTAGCTTTTCCCAGAAAAATTAAAGATAGGAACGGAGGGGGCTGTTTTAGATTGAGGCCGACCCTTCGTCCACTGTCTCAGTATCGTAGTGGCAGTCTTACCTAGCCCTTTCTGGCTGTATTGAAGATAGTTTCAGAAGAGGAGGAGTCAGATGTGAACTTACACAGTGCCCTATATGTTGTTTGTAGTGTAGAGAGACATGTATAGCCTCGTATAACAAACAGTTTTATAGTTAACCAAGCAGGCCTCTCACACCAGATAACTTACCAAGCAAGGAGCCTTATGACGAAGGTGAAAGAAGAAAGTGCAAAAGCTGGGTTGCAGTTAAACCTCAAAAAAACCACCAAGATTATGGCAACCAGCTTGATTGATAACTGGCAAATAGAGGGAGAAAACGTGGAGGCAGTGACAGACTTTGTATTTCTGGGCGCAAAGATTACTGCAGACGCTGACTGCAGCCAGGAAATCAGAAGACGTTGACTTCTTGGGAGGAGAGCAATGACAAATCTTGATAAAATAGTTAAGAGCAGAGACTTTACACTGACAACAAACGTCCGCATAGTTAAAGCAATGGTATTCCCCGTAGTAATCTATGGCTGCGAGAGCTGGACCATAAGGAAAGCTGAGCGAAGGAAGAGAGATGCTTTTGAACTGTGGTGTTGGAGGAAAAATCTGAGAGTGCCTTGGACTGCAAGAAGATCAAACCAGGCCATACTCCAGGAAGTAAAGCCAGACTGCTCACTTGAGAGAATGGTATTAAAGGCAAAACCGAAGTACTTTGGCCACATAATGAGAAGACAGGATACCCGGGAGAAGAGGCTGATGCTAGGGAAAGTGGAAGGCAAAAGGAAGAGGGGCCGACCAAGGGCAAGATGGATGGAGGATATTCTGGAGGTGACAGACTTGACCTTGGGGGAGCTAGGGGTGGCGACGGCTGACAGAAAGCTCTGGCGTGGGCTGGTCCATGAAGTCACGACGAGTCGGAAGTGATTGAACGAATAAACAACAACAGCTTCACATGTAAGCAGCCTTGCATCTGCTCGGCTTCTGCTGGGTTTACT